>NC_141694.1:247690207-249020207 GCF_964263255.1 Lissotriton vulgaris
TGTGTGTGTGTGTGTGTGTGTGTGTTGGGCTCTGTGTGTGTGTGTGTTGGGATCTGTGTGTGTGGCTGTGTGTGTGTGTTGGGCTCTGTGTGTGTGTGTGTGTGTTGGGCTCTGTGTGTGTGTGGCTCTGTGTATGTGTGGGTGCGTGTGTGGGTGGGTGCGAGTGGCTCTGTGTATGGGTGGGTGCGTGTGGCTCTGTGTGTGGATGGGTGCGTGTGGCTCTGTGTGTGGCTCTGTGTGTGTGGGCGCAAATGCAATAGGTCTTGCATTTGTGGGAGATTAAGCTATTGGCATTGTAAATGACAATGCCATTTATTTATATGTTTTAAAAACAAAAATGTCATAAGCAATGCCAATAGCTCTAACTTTAACAAAGACGAGACCATTGCATTGATAATGCTTGTTGTTAAATGGTGTAAATCCGTTCCGTAGTTGCTGAGAAATTCAAAAGTAAAAACACACATATATCTAGGGCCGTAGATCCTCCAGAGCACGACCTTCATGCTAATTGGCTGTCAACACACCAAACCAGGAAGTGTTGGCAGCCATCTTCTGCCTCGGTAGAACCGAGGCACAAGAAAGCAGAAAAACAACATACACAAAACACGCTAAGGGGGCAGGGTAGAAACACCCTGACCCCCAGGCCTTCTCAGTGGGTCCCACAAGGACCCCCAAGACCCCCAATTTTTTTTTCTTTTAAATCGCGGGATGTGATACAATACCTTGAGGCGCGTGGCTTTCTGTAAGCGCGTCAATGTTCTTTTTTTGGGGGGGGGTTTCAAAAACCTTTATTAGCATTTGAAGGTGATTACACAGCTCATCGCCAACAACCAGATACTGGCCGGCAGCCCCATATTCATAGTTCTAGCAGTTAGTGATTGCTCTCAGGAGTAACTCAGTTTAACACAGCATGCCGCCTACAACCACTTCGGGCCGGCCGCGTTTCAAGTCACAAATAATTATATAAATACAGTCTGTGGAGCGTTTGGCCTAGCAGGTACATTTCAATATGTAACAGGAAAACAGACAATAAATGGCATATGCCAATGAAGAGTTACAAATGACTGTGCACGTGGGGGTCATGTCTATTGTAGATTTTGCAGACTCATTTAAATGAGAACATCTCTAACAATGGAGAACTCAAACCAAACCAAAACAGCATAGGTAGCTATATTAAGAACCAGCATAGGCAGATGTATCCCCTTACAGCCCAACCAGGGGGCATCTATCGACCTGGCACATGTCTTCTGAATAGTACCCAGTAGCATGTCTTATTGCGCATCTAACTGTCCGTGGCATGCACTTGCAGATGGTAGGGAACCTTGTGATGGCAGAAGGTAGGAATATGCCGCAGATCGTCACCTGTACAATAGTGTGGAACCCCAGAATGAGGGAGGGAGGGTGGTGGGAAGGAGCAGCTGAAAGAGCAGAAAGGGGGAGGAGGAAGCCACCTCCCCAATACAACACCTTTGGGTCTCCAGCAGATCTCTCGTAGGTCAGTCATCTCTCACTGTCCATCTATTGCAATTCCCGCTCCATCTGAAGCAGGAGATGCCGCGCTAGCACAAGCTCATTGGAGAAAGGGCTACCAGATATCTCAAGCCGGGATGCAGCAGGCATCAATTCCCAGTATGTACCTAACTGTGTATGGCCATATGTCACATCTGCCAGCCAAGCACTGAAAGCAGGCAATTTCCGTCGCCCCCATCTAAGAGCAATTTGTCGTTGTGCGTACAGCAGTAACAATGCGTGCAGTTTCCTATTTTTTGGCTCTGTATCGATAACCATACCTAACAGACCTAAATGTGGGGAAGGGTCATCCGACCTTCCGACTATTTGGTTTACGGCTTCGAATATTTCCAGCCAGTAGCTAGCCAGTCGTGGCTCACTGGTTAGAGGCGGCAGACCCGAGAGCAGAGGACGGCCCGGGACCAGGGTTCGATTCCTGGCGCGGCAGGTTTCTGGACCAGGGTCAGCGGACTCGATAATTCTCTCGCCTCGGTGCCCACTCTGATCAGCGATCACACTCGGCAACTCTGGGCATTAGCTTGCCTCATCTTCACTAACGGCCCCACCAGACCGCCGGGGATGCCTGGTCTCACCCTGGAGATACCCATTAAGGGACCATCTCTCAGGGAAGCCAGGAAGGGTTTCGCAGCGGTCGAAGCGCCTTGGGACCCTCCGGGTAAGTAGTGCGCTATATAAAAATGCCTATATATACATACAGTCCATATGTAGAAAGGTAGCATTCTCGCTACTGCACCTCCAGCACCCAGCGTCCTCACGTAGGCGCATTCGGAACAGACTCATTGGGGTTCAATAGTATTGATGCAGGAATTTAAAATGAATGAGACATAGCTTATAATTGGGGGATAGCTCTAACAACTGTTTACAGCAAAACAACCATTGGGCGTCTGATAACGGAGGGTCGAGCTCCTCTTTCCAGAGTAGCATAGACTTAGGCTTTACAATCGGAGCTTGTTCTTGCATCTCGTTGTATAATCTAGTCACCAGCTTCTTGTGGGAAGCACGGGACAGCACGTTCTGTAAGGCATTCAACGTGGGGGGCCTCTGTAAATCCCTCCCAAAGGGACCTGCATGCCGCCTTCAACTGGTGGTAGGCAAAAACCTCTCCAAATGGAATTGTCGTCCCCTCCGCTGCCGCCTGCGGGCCCCTGAACTGCCCATCCGGATATAGATCAGCGAAAGTGTTGATCTGGGTGCCACCCAACACCAACTGTCCTCCACAACTCTCCAGGCAGGCTAACATCGGGTTGTTTTTTAGGGGTATGGCCGGTGCATAGAGAAGCGGGAGCCGTGCACGCTTCTGTAATTCGCGCCACGCCCTTCGTAGAGTGTTGGCGGAGTCTATGTCGGCGGAGGGTCGGGGGCAAGGGTGCTAGCGAGTCCTGTTCGACCGCCACGTGCGGTTGGTACGGTGTGGGATACGTCCAGAAGTGCAGATATTGGGCCTGTGCACATAGAGCATACAACTGCAAATCCGGAGCGGCCAGCCCGCCCTGTCTTAGCGGCAAGGTCAGCAGGGCCCAAGAAACTCGGGCCTGTCCGCCCGACCAAACCAGAGATATCAATTGGGATCAAAGGCAATTAAAAAATTGCTTGGTCAGTGGAATCGGAATGTTCGATGATAAATAAAGACATTTTGGCAAGACTACCATTTTAGACAAAGCCACCTTCCCGGCCACAGATAGGGGCAATTTAGACCATATCGCCACTTTACTCTCTAGCCAATCAACCACTCATCCAAAATTTAAAGTCCAAATGTCTTGGAGATTACGACTCAGCCAGATCCCCAAGTACTTGACTTCATCAGCCGTCCGGCGCAAAGGAAACTCCGACCGCACCTCAGGGGTGCCGTCCGTCAATGGAAAAATCACGATTTAGCCAATTGATCGTTATTCCGCCAAATTTTACGAATTCCCTCAGCAAAGGATCTGGATTAGCTGAGGGGTCCAATACGTACAGGGTGACATCATCCGCGTAGATAGATAT
The DNA here is from genome assembly GCF_964263255.1 of Lissotriton vulgaris. Classification (NCBI taxonomy): domain Eukaryota; kingdom Metazoa; phylum Chordata; class Amphibia; order Caudata; family Salamandridae; genus Lissotriton; species Lissotriton vulgaris. Next base: position 247,693,721 of record NC_141694.1, read on the forward strand.
TAGCAAGCTACGGGAGCTGAACCCAATCCCCCTGGCAGTGTGGTGTTGCCTTACTCTCGCTGCAAGAGGTTCCATCGCAATAGCGAAGAGCAGTGGAGATAGCGGGCAGCCCTGTCTTGTTCCCCTAGTTACCTCAAACGGTTCCGATATCATGCTGTTTACGCGCACTCGCGCAGTCGGCTTGTGTAGAGTAGTCGGATTTGGGCAATAAATAATGGGCTAAAGCCCATGCGTACCATTATCCGGAACATGTAGGGCCATTCAAGGGAATCGAACGCCTTTGTGGCGTCTAGGAATATGGCTGCAGCTTGCACTGACGGGTGGAGGTAGTGCAGCACCGAAAAAAGTGTCCTGAGGTTATGGAACGTGGAACGGCAGGGTATGAATCCTGATTGGTCCGGGAGGGCCACCATCGGCAGAAGAGGCTGGAGGCTTTCAGCCGCAAGTTTAGCATAGATTTTGACGTCAACATTTATCAAGGACAGCGGCCTGTAAGAATCGATAGAATGTTCATCTTTGTCCGGCTTGATCAATGCCATGATTAAGGCCTCCCGCATGGACGCAGGTAGGATCCTGGTCTCTAAAGATTCGGCATATACTGCGTGTAATCTAGGCGCCAGCTCCTCAGAGTAGGCTTTGTAGAAGGCTGTCGTCAGGCCGTCCGGCTTGTTCAGGGGCAGGCCATTTATCACTTTTCTGATGTCCTCTGCTGTGACCGGAAGGTCCATATACTTACTGTGGGCGTCATTAAACCATACTAGTGCGATGGAGTCAAGGAAGTCTTCTAAATGCTCTGGAGCCTCAAGGTGTGTGGCGGTGTATAAGTTGGAGTAGAAGTTCTTAAACTCCTGTAGTATTTCCTCTTGCCCCAGAGGTATGAATCATGTGAATACAGGCCGTAGTCCTAGTTTTCCTAATGAGTCCTGCCAGCGTCCGACTTGGCCTATCCCCTTCTTCATACCTTCTAGCCTCCGCGTGCTTTCCTAGGAATTTTAATTCCCGTTGCGCCTCCTCTGCAATTTCTAGTAACTTCTCTTTAATTGTGGCTGAATTCTCAGGGTTAGGGGCGGTGCAGTAGTCCCGTTCGAGGTCTTTAATTTGCCCCTCCAGTACACTCAGAGTGCCTCTGATGGCCTTTAGCACGCCAGCCTGTCTCTCTATACATTGCCCCCGGATCACGACTTTAAATGCCTCCCATAGTGCCGCCTTCGTAGGCACTGAGCCAGTGTTTAGGGTGAAATAGTCAATAATATCAGCTCTGATCTCCTCTTTAAAGGCAGCATCCAGTAGTGCATGTGGGGGTAGCCTCCAACTAAATGCCCGTTGGACTGTGCTTGGGGCGTCATCTCCAGGAGGCACGGGGCGTGATCCGATAAGGACCTGGCAAGGTGGCTAACCTCCGTGGCCCAGGTGGCAAAGTCGGGGGACGTCAGCCAGAAGTCCAGTCTGGACCAGGCCGCGTGCTGGGTGAAAATGCATGTTCCCTCACGAGAACTTGGGTTACGCGCCCTCCAGATATCAATAAGATTCCCTTCCAGCATTATGTCCCTGAGCGCGAGGCTAGCATGGGGGTGTAACTGTCTAGTGGTCTCCTTTCGATCAAGTGAATCGTTCAGTACTACATTAAAGTCACCCCCCAAATAATCGTGGAACAACTCATTGCCTATACTCGAGCCCATGCCTCCCTGAAAAAATCTGGTGTGTCCGTATTCGGGCCATACACATTTACTAATGTCACTGATCTGCCACATAACTGTCCATGAGCCACGACATACCTCCCCTCTGGGTCTACATGGATAAGGAGTTCCCTCCAGTCCAACCCCCTTCGTATCATAATGGCAACCCACCTGGCGTAGTTGGAGTATATTGCGGAGTAGACCTCCCCCCATCTACTGTGCCTCAACCTTGCGGACGGTTTAGAATTCAGATGTGTTTCCTGTAGGAGGCAGATATCTATTTTGTGCCTTAGTAGATAGGCATGCATCAATCTTGCCTTTCTGCCATCATTCACTCCCCTAATGTTCCATGTAATTATCTTAATCACCTCCCTAGTCGCACCCATGGACTTTTTGACGTCATCTCTCGTACTTCCCCCTCGGGGACATTCAGACACATGATTTCGTAGTGTTAATATTAACTCAGCTTGTAGCAACCTATGCCATAACAAACCCTCAATTAACCCCCCGACCCACCTCCCACTCCAACCCCCCAATCAGGTTGTGTGAAAATCCCCCTGCAAACACGCAATGCGCGTGTGTAACTTTTCATTGGGATACACCCCCGGTGGGCGAGATCCCCAGACAGACACCACTGTTTGCACAGGGTGGCCATGGAGTGATTATGTGTAGCTCCTTTCGCCCCTGCCGGCGCCCTATATTCCAACATTATACTATATTATTCTGCCCAACTTTGTCCACCCGGCTTCAGGAAAGCAATCCACATTAGGACAATTAAGTAGCACCAAAAACTATAAACATTCCCTGTGGTATACATGGACATCTACCTGCCCCCCGACCAATCGAGCAACCAACCCCAACACCATGCAGTATCATCACAATATTATTTCAGTCATTATCACTTAGCTGTACTTCTTCTGGACTCTGCCACGCATTTGGACTTTTCTTTCTTGTGCCGCAGATGTGTTTGGCAAACTTAAGGGCAGATTTGGCGTCCGTGAAGAAATGTGCCGAACCCTTGTGCATTACCTTCAACTTGGCTGGGTATAAGAGCGCATATGGCTTTTGTGCCTGCAGCAGCAAACGTTTAGCAGGCAAAAATTCCCTCCTCGCAGCTTGTACCATAGGTGTGAAATCAGGGTAAAAGGAGATGTTATTGCCCTTGTGAGATATTTGGCCCTTCTCACGCACCAGCTTCAGTATGAGGTCCCTATCCTGATAGTTTAGGATCTTTGCAAGAATCGGCCTCGGTGTACCACCCACCGGCGGTTTCGGGCCCAGCGACCTATGCGCCCGCTGTACCACAAATACTTGGGACAAGTTTGGGTAGAATAGTTCATGGGGCAGGTCAGTCACATACGCCTCCATGTTCCCTATGTTGGTCGTCTCTGGAATTCCCGTAATTCGGAGGTTGTTCCTTCGAGAACGCGCCTCCAAATCATCGTTGTTTGCCTTAATGACCATAAGCAGCTTGTCCATGTGGAGTCGTTGTTCCTTCGTGTCGCGTTGGAATTCTACGCACTCTGTGTGTCTATTTTCAAGTCCATCTAGTCTGGTCTCATGTGTAGAGACTTGCGTCTTGACCTGATCCATCTGGACGGTCAACGTATCCAATTTTGCATCTGTGTTCCTTAGACTTGAGCGTACATCCAACATTTATGTGCGAAGGTCCTCTTCCCGATCTACGCCAATGTCCTCGCCCCCAGTAGCCCCGGTCTTCGCTATCATTGGCTCCTTAGGTTTCTCAGGACGGGCATTGTCAAAAGATATCTTGGCCTGTCTTGCGTCGTTTCGTTCCATGTTGGTCGCTTGGTGAGACAATCCCAGATTAAGCCGCTATCTGCGTCTCAGGTAACTGTCCGCTGCCGCAGCTCTGTCAGCACAAACACCCCCTCCAGCGCCGGAGCAACGAGGCCCAGGGAAACACCGCCTCTCTTCAAAGAATGAAACCTCGGTGGCGGCAGGGGTCGGCTGCGTCTCACGTCCCCTCTACCTCCTCTTTAATGGCGGAGAAGCAGGGTAGTAATGTGGCTTGCCGCTGGTAACGCAGGGTGGGAGGGGGGACCTCTAGTAGTGCTGGCTATTCGTCCCCAAATCAACAGACGTCCCTCCACCTCCGCAGCCAGCCCCTCTGCAAAGGGTACAGCTGTGATATGACGCTTGTGTATTCTCCTCTGGTCGGGCAGGAATGATGGAGGCGCTAGTCCCAGCCGGTCGGCGCGAGGGGAGCGCGAACCAGGATATTGCGCGACCGCGTCTCTCGCTGCAATTATGCCAGCCCCCCTGGCATTCCCTCAGTTATCAGGTGCAATGTAGAAGTGGTGCCCCAGCCACGCGACACCTAAAGCACACCCGGGAGGAGTGCCCCAAGTTTGTTTCGCAGAGAGGGGGGAACGAGTCGCGTCGCTCCCCCAACAGTCCAGCTCCCCACCCTCCTACCTTCGGCTGGCTGCAGTGTGTTGCCGTATGTAGAGCTCCGTCCCCAGCTCGCCCGGCCCGCAGCCTGAGTCTGCGCTGCAAATCAAGATGGCGCCTCCGGTCTCCTCGGGCCGCCTAAGTCCTCCTCTCGTGTTCTTCCCTGCACTCACGGGCGATGTGACTACCCGCCGCTCTTTCTCTTGAGGGACATTATTTTAAAGCGTCCCGGTGGTCTTGTGATGTGACGGGGCAGTTCTCGGTGTTGTTCCCGAGGCCCGTGGAGGGCCTGCGCGTCCGCGGGCTTTATTTTAAGGCTGCCCGGAGGAAGGGGGTTGCCTGCTCCGGCCGCCAGCCGGGGTTTGTTCCGGTGCTGTCTTCTCAGGCCGCTATGCCGCCAAAACTCACCGCCAGGGAACCAGGAAACGCACGCTACATTCACCAGGCGAACGGGCATCACAGGCGCCGACTTCAGTCCCTGGAGCTCACAGATGGCAGGATTTTGACAGGATTTTAGTCCATGGCCGGCGGAGCTCGCTCAAATGGCGGCCATCTCGCAGTCCGGCCAGCCACGCCCCACAAGCGCGTCAATGTTCTTAGCCACTGGGAAGGGGGCACAGGGTTACACTAGCATTTAAAGTCCCCACATTTCCAACCCAGAGGGCGTTACTCCGCTTCATAGAGAGACCGGTCTACACAGGCGGGAGACAGAGCCTTGCGACAGCGCGATCAGCCCAGAAGCACACATGTTGAATCAGGAGTCCAGAGTGTGCATGCAGAAATGGCAGGGAGCCTGGGACTCGGAAACTTTCCATGCTCGATGCTCGAGAGACTTAATGAAACTTAAATGGACGTAAGGGAAGAAAAGTGCCAGGTGAGAGGAGGGTGGTGGTGGTGGAGCGGGGGTGGAGGGGCAAGGGGGAGAAGTGGAGAGAGGGGTAGGCACTGCGTGACATCTCCGCGCCCTCCTTCCTTGTTACGGACGTACGACATCAGAAGATAACCCTCCCGCTGCCCACCTCCTGCGTTGTGGTGTGTGTGTTTGGGGGGTGATTGCGAGATGCGTGCCAGCGCCTGCTTTTAAACAGAAATAATGTCCCGGGTATCTCAGAGCCGTCAGAACAGAAGCAACAATTACCAACCTCAAGTGTTCTCATTCCATTGACCTGAGAAGGATGAAAGGCAGAGACACAGGTAATCGGCTGTACCAGGATCCGGTGACAGGGAGGCCGCTGTTCTCTACGAAGAATTTATTGCTCAAATAACGGAAAAAGAAAAAAATCCAGAACATAGGAGGAAGCAAGCTTAAAGATCCTTCTAAACATGCAACGACACATCAAGTCTTAAGTTGCCTTGCATCGCCACATACAAGAAGAAAATTTGTATTGGATCTACACATACGGTGGTCATCCCTGGTACAGCCAAACATTGAATGTACATAAGTGTTTCTCAACAGGTGGAATAATTGCCAAAACGTTCCCTTGTGAGAAATAAATATTAAGATTTACAGCCCAATGAATGAAAAGCGGCAGTACCAAGATTGGTTTGAAACCCTCTAAGTTTTGAGAGAATTTTTTAAAAAAAACGTCCTGAAGAAGGTGTTGCCATCAAAACAAGACACCGAAACGCCGCGTCGACTTTTGTTTTTTTTATTGTTTACAGATTGTAATTTTATGTATTGCTATACTTGATGATGTTTTTAATTATGAACAATAAATTGATGATTTTAAATATTGATACATGTTAGAGTGTTTTTAAAGATTGTTGAATCTTCTTTGAAGTTTTTGTTGTGTACAGAGGTCCTATACTGACTGCTAGCCACTATTGAGTGATAATTATATTGTTACTTGGGATTGTTAGGATATCTTTCCCTTTAGGTCGAATATAGCCCCCATAGATACCTTAGGGGGGCTATTTTACGATATAAGGTATATCCTTGAAACGCAGGGACTCGTTTCTTGTTGCATACTGTTCTACCCTGTCCCTTATGGTTTATAAGGGTAACTCCCTCCTTGTGTTTAGAGTCTGCTCTGCACCATTCAGGTTACAAGTTACTACAGTAGGCGCACGCACTGCCCTTGAGCTATAGTTCCTAAAACTCCTTAGTGGATGCCTGAGGGGGCTGGGAGCTCATAGCCCCTAGAAAAACAAAGAGAGGAGTACCATCACGGGAAAGTCAGAATGAGATTCCTAATGTGGTGATAGGATGGCAAAAGGAAAGAATTTATCCTTTTGTTAAAAACCCCTCACTCACCAACCTAGTGGTGACATGCTTCATCATCGGGGTCCACCCTAGTGCCCTAACGTCACTAGGGTGTGCTACGACACCTGGGTTACAGTGGAACAGGTTGTGAATGTAAGTGCAGAAAAAATGTTTAAAATTGTCCTGGTTTATCTTAAAATAAATGTTATTAACAAGAAACTGGACAATGTTAAAAAGGGTGAGGCGAGATACTGTGTGGGTATATTAAGAACCAGAGTATCTCTTATATGTGTGATGGTCTACATGTTTCAACCGTGATTGGAATGTACCAGGTTTTCATCAGGACCGTGTGGACAGGGAACTGGTAGGTATGTACCCCCTAAAAGGCACACCCTTTCCTAGTTCTCTGTGACCCAAAATAGCAATAATCTGCTATCTGGTATAGTAGACTCTAACCACAGTGGGTGAGTCCAAAACAATGAAAAAAGACCTGTGGAGAAGAAGAATAAAAACAGACATCAGTCAAACATGAAAGGTGTTACATGCCTGTTACGTAGTGCAGTGTCGTGTCATTCGACTCTTCAGGCTTACTACCACTCTCAATAGAAGGAATCTTGTGGAATCGTTATGTGAAAATATCACCTGCTGACAATATCCCGCGTAGGATATTTGTCTGGATGATGCACGCAAACATATCAAGAGGTGCGTGCTCAACGGCAGCGTGATTGTTGCCGATATTTTATTTTTAATTCAGGCATACGTCCTGATTATATAGGTGATGTGATATCACTAACTCGCCATACATTGATGGTGATCGCGAATAAGGAGTGCATGATTTATCTGTGGCTTTTCAATCGACATACTCGGGCTTACTTGACATAAAACAAAGACAAATACAGACACATGGTTGTAGTAAGTGCTTGGCTTACTACTGTTTCGGAGTCCTATCTCATCGGAGGGCGGGAGGTGGTATCCCCACTATTTAACCGATTTCTGTAACAACATGGGTGGATTCGTTAGACGGCAAATATTTGTTACCAAAAGACCATTGAGTCACGCCATGAGGGCGAAAGGGTCGTTTTCAACATTGGTTCCTGTTAAGGGAAGAGATTCTACTTACAGTTACTTCATGGTGGAAATGCCGGTTACCTATGCTTATCCTCCGCTGCCCTGCTACGAAGCCGGACTGTCTCGTGTGTGATTAAGTAACAGTTGGGCTTCCGGGTTGGGAGGGGACTGCCTTTGGTTCACGTGATTGTTGCTATAGCAACACGTGAGCGTCTCCATTCTACGGAGGCTGTGGGTTTTCAGAAATGGAGATTGTTTTTGAGTCGTCAGCGTGTTTCTCAGGTATTCATTTCAGGACTGTAGCCCAGGGAACATTGTCATTTAAACCCAATTTATTTGTAGAAAGTCTATAAATCCATCTTTGTTCCTTTTCGAAAAGACGGTTTTGCAAGTTTGGACCGGGTTGTACCTGCTCGATGACTGTCCACCTCATGTCATTTGGGGTGTGATTTGCTGTTAGGAAGTGTTCTGTGAGTTTGGTGATATTCTTTTTGCAGCGTATTGTGCTCCTGTGTTCACTTATTCTTTGTTTTACTTTTCGTGTCGTCATACCTATATAAGGTTTTCCACATACGCATTTGATCAGATATACCACATTGGCACTGTTGCAATTGGTGTGAGCTCTTTGTTCCCAGATTCTTCCGGGCTCAAGGTTCAGGGACTTGGTGTTCTCTGTGAGGTGGCAAACGCTGCAATCCCCACATTTTGAGTGTCCTGTCACCGGAGGAAGCCCCCATATTTGTGTTATGGAGGGATTTGCGTTGATGTTTGTGGTTTTTGGTCTATTGTTAACCAGGCTGTCTTTTAAGCTCTGTCCTTTTTTATATGAGAATAGAGGTTTATCCCATTTGAAGTTGCCTGTGTTAAGTATTGACCAGTTTTTATTGATGCTTTTGCTCACTTGGTTGGATAGTGCGTTATAGGTTGTAACACAGGTTAGTGGTGTTTCTCCAGGCTCATTTATTTTATCTTCCAATAGAGCGTCTCTAGGTTGATTTCTCGCTCTCTTTTGACATTTATTTACAATTTTCGCAGGATAGCCTCGCTGCTTCAGTTTCTTTGTGAGGTCCTCTGCTTGGTTCTTGTAGTCTGCGAGTTCACTGCAGTTTCTCCGTAAGCGAAGATATTGTCCGTATGGGAGGTTTTCCCTGAGTGGACGCGGATGGAAGCTTTCATATCTCAAGAGGTTATTTTTTGCTGTGGGCTTGAAGTGAGTTTTGGTATTCAGATGCTCTCCTACCCTACTGATTTCAATGTCTAAGAAGACAATTGTGTCTTTGTTGTGGCAATGTGTAAACCGTAGATGTGGATCACAGGTGTTAATCCAAGTGATGAACTCAGTGAGAATCTCCGGTGGTCCTTCACATATTGCTAGGACATCGTGAATATATCTGCGCCAAAACTTGATGTGATTGGCATAAGGATTGTTGGGTGACAGAATATGTTTTTTCTCAAAATCATAGACGTATAATCTCGCTACACTGGGGGCAAAAACCTATTTGTAGGAATAGTGATCCTTCGTACTCAAAGAAGTTTCTTTTCAGCGCTAGTGTGGCACATTCCAGTATAAATTCCTTTGGTGTTTTGTGGTCCCACTCGGCTTCCTCCAATGTTGTTTTTAATACTGCAATGGTAGCGTCTTGAGGAATGCTGGTATAGAGGCTCTCTATATTGAAGGTTATCAGGATGGCATCTGTCTTTATTTTGATTTCTTTCAAGAGAACGAGGAGGCTTTTTGTATCCTTCAAGTATGTTGTAGTGTTTTGTACTATTGTTTTTAAGAAAAAATCACAGAACCTGGATAGTGGTTCGAGTAGTGAGCCAATCCCTGAAACAATCGGTCTTCCTGGGGGTGGATTTTTGCCTTTGTGCATCTTGGGCAAGATGTAGAAATACGGGATCTTGCCTTCCGTTTTGCTTAGGTAGTCAGCTTCCTGTTTTGATATCTTGCCAGCTGCCTCGGCTGTTTCCACTAGTTGTAGGATTTCTGTTTTTAGGTCTTCTGTGGGGTCAGATAGGAGAGGTTGGTAGTTCTTGATGTCTCCTAGCAGTCTTCTGCATTCTGTGGCATAGTTGACCTTATCCATTATTACAAGGCCCCCATCTTTGTTTGCAGGTTTTATTATGACACTGCTGTCTGCTTTAAGATCTGTAATAGCTTTGTTTTCCGCTCTACTATTGTTGTGGTACTGTTTGGTCACGGTCATTGATTCAATCTCGTTGAATACGGCTTGCTCGAAGGTGTTAATCTCGACAGGGATAGTATGGGGTGGAGGCACAAAAGTGGACTTAACTCGGAGTCCAGTTTCGTTGGTCATTTCGTCAGATTGATCAGTGCCATGTTTCTCAAAAAAGGCTTTTAATTTGAGTTTCCTGAAGAAGGAGGCCAGTTCACAGTGCAGTTTGAATTTGTCCAAATTAGCTGTGGGCACGAAGCCTAGTCCTTTATTAAGAACCTTGGTTTCTGTTTCAGTGAGGGCTCTGGATGATAGGTTGGTTATTAGTTCTTCGCGTTGCTCGGACCCGCTTTGTTCTGTCCGGCTTTGCTCCTGGTATAACTCCCTATTGGTTCTTCCTCTTCCAATTGGACATTGTTTCCTTGTTTTTTCGTCTTCTCCCGCGCCTGCCTCTGTTCGGAAAAGGAGGGCGGAATTGGTTCTGTGGGAAAGGGTATTGTTGGAACGGGGGTTGCCATCCATACATTGGAAATTGGTGAGGGGGTTAGAACGAATGTTGGAAAGCGGCTTGGTTGTATTGTGGTCATTGGTAGTGTCCCCTGTATCCTCCTCTTTGTCTCTGCCTCGGGGTACCGTTTCCCGAACCCCCACTGCTGTTGGAGGTGTTGAAAGTATTGCTTGAGGCATCTGAGTCAGGATCAGTTAGACGGCAAATATTTGTTACCAAAAGACCATTGAGTCACGCCATGAGGGATCAGCAAGCGGAGTCCAAGATGGCGGAGTGAGGACTCTGCTGTGCGGCGGACCGAGAGCTCTTTCCCTCCACACTGGTGTCAGTGGACTACTAGAACCCCCTAAAAAACCCCTAAGAGTGCAGAAAATGGGGAATAAATCGTGATTCTAATGACTGCCTACACGGCGAGGAAGCAACCGGAAAAGAAGAGAGACGAAATCGGACCAGACCCGACTGAATGAATCGGACTGGCATAGCGGCTTAGAAGCATTGCTGCAGTTTTTTTTTTCTCACCAAACTACTTACTCGGGTCGGCTATACAGTGCTCCACAACGCTCCACACTGCCCTCAACGGATGATCGCTGCTGATTGATGCTGTGGCTTTCTACGAGAATCTGGCGAGCGGTGAGGGACTGGTTTGAGAACCGGCTCGCTCGACCTGGTATTGATTTGTTTGGGCTGGCTAAGACGCGGCGTGCAACTGTTTCACCAGAAGCTATGTCGCCCAAACACCCCCCACGCACAACGCGGAATACCAAAACCTCCGCAACAGCAGCAACGGCGGCGGCGACCGCTCTGCCTTCGCTCACGTCGAGAGCTGCAGCCCCAGCCCCTGCCCCACTGGTTGCCACGGTTGTAGAGACAACAGAAGAAATGACGACTGGGGGGGCTGAGAAAGCGGTAGCAAATGCAGAAGCGGCAACACTGGCAGCACCGGCCCATGGATAAATGGATGTTCTTAATAAGGCTGCTATTTTGAAAGGGAGCGACAGGAAGGCGACAGGTAAGACGATTCTGCACCCTCCTCTGTTGAATTGCGGGACAATTAAAAAAAAACGGTAAAGAAAGGTGCAGACATTATTGAAAGTGTTAAAGCCGGGGTGGTTTCGGGGGAAGATGGGGCATTAGTACGTTTTCAACATACCATGACATTGGATAATATAAACCATGATGATGATTCTGCTCTATCTGCTCAATCAGCTACATCCCCTACTCTTACTGAAGATAGCGAGACCCGGGAGACCCTAGAAAGCCCTGAGACAACAGAAGGAGTAAAGGTGGCAAATGGGGTGGCAGATGGGGGGACCCAAGCATTAAACATCTCCAAGACATTATCAGATGCTTTAGCTACCTCGACCTCCATCCCCAAGGCTACAGTTATATTTTCGAGGACGGAAGGCCCAACAGACACAGGCAAAGGCACATTAGAAGAAAGTAGCAGTCTTGGAACGCGCCTAGTGGGTAATTATGGTTCGGAACAGACTTTGGAATTGGCTGAGGAACATCTCTCCTTTGAGGACTGTGATTATGATACAGAGGAGGAATTGGATAAGTCTACGGATAAGTCCCTGAGCAGGCTACCTCCACAGAGACGCAGAGGTAAAGCCAAGACAACTCACAAGAAGAGAGGGAGAGCTTTGTCTAGCCTGGCTACAGGAGCAGCCCCCTTGATTACAAAAAAAATGGTCACCGACAAAAGTCCGCTAAGAAAGTGGATTGAGGCCAAGGGGTTAGTCAAGAGTATGACTTTAAGGCTCTCTGGGGGCAGCCCTACAGATAATGAGATACTGCAAGTCCCTGAAATAGGGTCTTATATGACGCAAACTTCCAGCCATGTCCCCTCTGAGCTGACCACAGGGGAAAAAGATATCCTACCAACTGCTACAGCATCTAATCTACCGATATCTGTGGATATTGATACTGACCTAAATACATTTTTTGCTGAAAATACAAATACGAATTTAACGGAAGAGATCAGGTTGGGAAACACTGGTCACCCCCAACTAGACACCATATTAAAACTTTTGATAAATCAAATAGTGGAATCGGAAGCACACTATCAGCAATTGAAAAGTGACAATGTAAGACTGCAAACCTCCATAACTGATATAGCCTCCATACTAAATGGCATTACGCAGGAGATAATAGAGCTCCAACAACGCACAGTCATGGTAGAAGAAGGAACACAACGGTTAGGTGCCACTGTGGGGCGCCACGATGCAGAATTAATTCAACTCCAGGGGAAAGTCGAGGACCTGGAAAACCGGCAAAGAAGATCCAACCTCAAACTTTACGGAATCCCGGAAGGGTTAGAGGGATCTGATCCGAGGGCCTTTCTGGTGAGACTGTTGCCTCGCGCCTTCCCGGATCTCTCAGACTGGGACTGGGACTCCCAAGTACAAAGAGCACACCGACTTCCACTTGGCCAAAAACGCCAGAACAGTAAATTCCCACGTCCACTTTTAATACATTTTGGTAACTTTCTGCTCCGACAAGCTGTGTGGGAAAAAGCTAAACCTAATACCCCAATATCTATTGACAATCTTACCATCTTTGCTCGGTCAGATCTTAGTAAAACCACGATGGACAAAAGATGGGAAATGCGTAAATTAATCGACCCAATCAATAAATTGGGAGGCCTAGCATATCTACAAGAACCCGCCCGACTTAAAGTGATCATGAAAGGGCGCACAAGCTTCTTTAGTGATGTACGGGAGGCACAGGCCTTTTTAGCCAGCGTCAACAAGAGTAAAGATTGAAAAGAAAGAGAGGGGGCTTATAATTTTTTTTTTCTGCATAATTGAAGTAAGGGAGGCACAGTCATATTTAGTCAATCAACAGGAGTAAAGTCTGAAGGAAATAGAGGAGGTTTATACTCCTCTCTGCACAAGCGATACAGAAACTTTAGATAGATAGAAATGGGATTATGAAGGGAACTCAAGTTCTAGGTGGGGCACCGAAACTTCAAACATTTAATCACTTAAATTTTTTTTCTTTCTTCTATTTCACAAATATTTAGTATTGTTAGATTGTATTTGAAGTATAATGCACTCAAATATAAAGCGATTTCTTGAGGTGAACATCAGTGTTGATGAAGTACCATTAGCTGACACCTCAGTGGGAGGGGGGAGGGGTTCTTGGTTTACTGCCGCAGGCGCTGCCTCATCAACGGCAGCAATAGGTAAGGGGGGGAGGGGGGCAGGTCTTCGCAGTCTGGGGAGGGTGTGGGAGTTGTGGGAGTTGTGGGAAGATGGAGGGAGGGCTGGGGAAAAAAGGAAAAAAAATATTTTCAACCTGGTAGGAGGACTTGATGAGAGATTTATGTTTGTAAAATGTATTCTTTACTTGGAACTACACATAATAATGCAGATTATCGACATTACTCTTTACATTAGAGATGCATAATATTAAATGCTTGGCATGGAATGTCTCAGGGCTGAACAACAAACGTAAGAGGCACTTAGTTGCCGAAGAACTGAGATTATACAACCCCCATTTAGTATTTTTGTCAGAAACCCATATTATAGATAAAGATAAGCTGCTAAGTCAACTGGGTTTTGAGATGATAATCAACTCAGCAGTTGCTTCCCCTACAAGAGGGGTTGCTATACTAAAAGACAAAAGGTTTAAGGCAGAAATATTTAAAACACAATGTGACAAATGGGGCAGGTGGGCAATTACCCAACTATGTTTCAACAATGTGAAGCTTGTAGCATGTGTTGTATATGGGCCTAACAAAGAAGATCCTAGAATATTCGAACAGCTAAATATAGCTTTACTAGACTGGGAGGGAGAAGTAATAATTATGGGTGACTTTAATTGCATTCTGAACTGTCAGACGGATACAACGCGTCCGGGTAATTACAAACGAATGCCCAAAACTAGAACATCCATCTTAGATATATGTAAGCTACATAATGTCAGAGATGTTTGGAGTTCGCTATACCCAAACTCTCCAGGCTATACATACTATTCAGCTCCCCACAGGTTATGTTCACGTCTAGATATGGCTTTTGTATCAGATTCACTGATGAGATCCACATCAATGGTAATATATCCACGTATAACATCTGATCACAACCCCATTATGATTGAATTTACTACCTCTGTGAATCGTAAACCTCCGAGAGCTTTCACATTTCCCAGGAATTTATTATCGAATACGACTTTCACTTCGCAACTAAAACAACATATTACAGAATTCTGACTATTAATAGAAACACTGCTTCATGCTTAACAGTATGGGATACATGTAAAGCCAGTATCCGAGGGTTTACGCAAACCTTTGTTTCGAAGCAGAACCACGAAAGATACAAATATAATTTAACCCTGACCTCTGACATCGCTGCCGAGGAGATAAAGCTTGTACAAGCTCTAAGAGATAACCTATCCACTCTGGATATCAGTGCAAATCTTAGCCAGCTAAAATGTAAGACCAAAGAAATTCTTCTAAAGAAAAGGAGCGCACAGATCCATAAATATAAATTTTCACAATATGAGGGCGGTGACAAAATTGGAAAAATTTTAGCATTTAAAGTAGCAGAGGATAGAGCGGAATCTATGATTTCCCAAATTTTAGGGGTTGATAATAAGAGATACAATCAGTCAGATGATATAATTCAACAGTTTGCTAAATATTATGAAACTCTGTATACACCGGAGAATAGGCCTAATGATCATACAATCAAGAATTATCTAAAAGAACACTTAACGAATAAGATAACAATAAATGAAGCAGAGGAATTGGCTATAGAAATAACTAGTGAAGAACTAAAGGAGGCTATAAAATCATTGCCACTAGGAAAAGCCGCGGGTGAGGATACCATCCCTCCGGAAATCTATAAATTATGCTTGGACGAGCTAACACCCTTTCTTTTAGAAGTAATTATCCATATTGGCAGAACCGGGTCAGCCCCCCGTTCTTGGAATAAAGCCAAAATAATCTTTTTTCATAAAAAGGGTAAACCTAAAGAGGAGATGGGCTCATATAGACCGATCTCCTTGATTAACGCCGACGCAAAGATTTTTGCAAAATGCTTGGCTAGAAGACTTGCACCACTAATGCCCAAAATTGTAAACACGCAGCAACACGGGTTTATAACAGGGAGGGATACATCAGCCCATGTCAACACGGCAATACCAGCGTTCGACATAGCAGAGGTAGGGGCTACTCCCCTTGCAATGATAATGCTTGATGCCGAAAAGGCATTTGATCGGGTGGGGTGGGACTATTTATAGCATACAATGGGATCAATGGGGTTCGGTGAAAATTTTTTAAATGGGATTCAGGCACTTTATGACAATCCAATAGCATACACCAGTTATGGTGGTCTCACGTCACAATGCTTTCCAATTAGGAGGGGCACACGTCAAGGGTGCCCCCTGTCACCTTTATTATTTGCCCTCTCATTGGAACCGTTTTTAAAAGCTTTGGATACTCAGTTAGGAATAATACCTTTTAAGACTAGTAGGCAAAGCTTAAAAATCACTGCGTATTTGGACGATATCGCTATCTATTCGACCGAAGCAACTGAATCCCTAAGAGCTATTAATTTTGAAGCATCTAAATTCGGCAATGCATCAGGCTACAAATTAAATGCTCATAAAACCCAAATAATAGCTAACTTCGTCCCCCCTCAACCAGTGCCTGAAATATGTAAGATCGCGACATATCTCGGAGTTAAAATTACCTCAAACATTAAAGAACTTAATACCATAAACTATAATGACTTAATGAAAACTACCATCACAAATTTAAAAAAATGGCATCGACTCCCACTGAATCTAATTGGCAGAATAAATCTGATAAAGATGAAAATTATACCTAAATACTTATATTTATTTAGATCAATCCCTTTGGCACAGAACAGGCTTTCTTTTAAACAATTAGATAGGATCTCTGTAACTTTATCTGGGGATACAAGAAGGCTAGGAGATCGCTAAAGTTATTAAAAAACCAAATTGGATCCGGCGGTCTTAACTTTCCAGACATGAAATTATACTTTTGGGCTTCTTTTGTAAGACGCATACGATCATTACTGAATGCAGAGGACTTGCTTTTTTATCATCATCTATTATTAAAGGAAGATTCTAAACAATTTCTACTCCGTATCACAGATCCCAACTACTACAAAAGGGTTAAATTCAAGACGGCACGGGATATAGTAAGAATATGGAAGGACATACTCGCCCATTGTAAAACTACTATATTTCATTCTCAATTAATTTTGTGGAACAACCCTGTGCTTCCGAGTATATTTAGCGACGGGGAATCTCGAAGGTGGCAACTGAAAGGAATTATGGTTCTGGGTGACTTATATAACTCTCAAGGCATATTGGATTTTTTTACTTTAAAACAATTATATGGATTGTCCGAAATACATAGGTTTAAATATATGCAAATATACGACTTTCTAGTGCAAAAGAACAGAATTAATACTTTGTCGAGCGGGGGTATTTGGGACCTCTTAAACTCTAAAAAAGAGAAATCTATAATCAGCTCGGCATATAAATTCTTTATAGGTTTAAGATCGGACGACAATGACGCACTAGCTAATAAATGGAATTTAAAATTTGGAACTAATCTAACAGGAAAACAAATAAGTAAATCTTACACTAATATCCATTATCATGTAATATCATCTAGCCTACGATTACAACAATATAGAACTATATATATGTTATACTATACTCCAGAATTTTTTTTTAAATGGTCCTCAAATAACATCATGGGAGAGAAAACCAAATGCCCGAAATGTGCTGAATACGCGGCAGACCTTGTACATATGTTGTTTTCTTGTCCAAAACTTGGGAAATTTTGGGAAGAAGTGGGAAAAATTTTAGTTACAAAAAACATTCTCAGTTCACCAATAACGGCCTCTATGGTAATACTAGGCCCACATTTGACAAATCAACCACATCATATACTGTTATCAATTCTATTCTCTTGTGCCAAATTAACCTTAGCCAGAGCTTGGATTAACCCTAACCCACCCAACGCTCTGGAGTGGTGGTACCTGGTCAGTGAAATTAAAATTATGGAGTGTACGTTGGCAGAATATAGGGGTGTTCGATCGTTAAAGAAATTTGAGAAAATTTGGGGGAACCTAGAATTGAATTGATATATCCAAGACTACTATTTGTCTATCTGAGTTTTTTCTGATTTTTCTCTCAGCGTCTCTACTTAATAATGTGAAAAATGATCTATTTATGTTTGATTGTGTATATACTTGATGAACTGAAACCATTCTGAACGTTTCGTAGTCTTATACCAGGTGAAAATAAAATAAAACTCTTAAAAAAAAAAAAAGGGTCACGCCATGAGGGCGAAAGGGTCGTTTTCAGCATTGGTTCGTTGGCCGTTTAACGAATCCACCCATGTTGTTACAGAAATCGGTTAAGTAGTGGGGATACCCCCTCCCGCCCTCCGATGAGATAGAACTCCGAAACAGTAGTAAGCCAAGCACTTACTACAACCATATGTCTGTATTTGTCTTTGTTTTATGTCAAGTAAGCCCGAGTATGTCGATTGAAATGCCACAGATAAATCATGCACTCCTTATTCGCGATCACCATCAATGTATGGCGAGTTAGTGATATCACATCACCTATATAATCAGGACGTATGCCTGAATTAAAAATAAAATATCGGCAACAATCACGCTGCCGTTGAGCACACACCTCTTGATATGTTTGCGTGCATCATCCAGACAAATATCCTACACCGGATATTGTCAGCAGGTGATATTTTCACATAACGATTCCACAAGATTCCTTCTATTGAGAGTGGTAGTAAGCCTGAAGAGTCGAATGACATGACACTGCACTACGTAACAGGCATGTAACACTGTTCACGTTTGACTGATGTCTGTTTTTATTCTTCTTCCCCACAGGTCTTTTTTCATTGTTTTGGACTCACCCACTGTGGTTAGATTCTACTATACCAGATAGCAGATTTTTGCTATTTTGGGTCACAGAGAACTAGGAAAGGGTGTGCCTTTTAGGGGGTACATACCTACCGGTTCCCTGTCCACACGGTCCTGATGAACACCTGGTACATTCCATTCACGGTTGAAATATGTAGCCCATCACACATATAAGAGATACTCTGGTTCTTAATATACCCACACAGTATCTCGCCTCACCCTTTTTAACATTGTCCAGTTTCTTGTTAATAACATTTATTTTAAGATAAACCAGGACACTTTTTAACATATTTTCTGCACTTAGATTCACAACCTGCTCCACTGTAACCCAGGTGTCGTAGCACACGCTAGTGACGTTAGGCCACTAGGGTGGACCCCGATGATGAAGCATGTCACCACTAGGTTGGTGAGTGAGGGGTTTTTAACAAAAGGATAAATTCTTTCCTTTTGCCATCCTATCACCACATAAGGAATCTCATTCTGACTTTCCCGTGATGGTACTCCTTTCTTTGTTTTTCTAGTTCTTCCACAGGGGAACAAGAGTACACTCCGTTCACCTTCAGTGAACACGATCCCTTGCTCTCTCCTTTGTTAGCATATGTTCTGGCAGCGCACAGCTGTGGGAGTTCATACAAAGTGCTACATCTGTTATACAGCTAGACACACCGGGCAACCATGGCAGAAAACCAAGGCCTATCTTATTCCACGGACGAGATTGATTCCATCATGAGCAATCTAACAGCATTCGCAGATGCAAATATCAGCAATACCATCTCCCAAACCTCGGATTGGGATAAACTGTCTGAGATGAAACTCAACCGCATAAGAACTATACAACATGGGACAATACTAAAAGAGTATGTAACAAATAAAATGGCACCGAGAGGTTTATTAGTTACCAACGCTCCCCGCATCTTTCTGGATGACCCTGAGTTCAGAAAAGATTGGGCCCTCATAGCATGGCACTGTACCCACGACTGGATCATGCTGATCCTTAAAACAGCTTTGCGTCTATCGGAGAAAATCCAGATAGAAATACAGGTAACCGAGTCACAAATCAAGGCTACAATAACGGGATACAAAAAGAAACTGGACGTTCTAAATAAAGAGATCAATGAGTACAGGGATAACCTAACTCAACAAAAAGTTACCAAATTCCAAAAGGATCTAAAGAGATTCTCTTTTGTAAAAGCATACCCTTACTCAGATCCAGATTACAAAACGTCCACAGTTTCTGATCCCGACTCAGATGCCTCAAGCAATACTTCCAACACCTCCAACAGCAGTGGGGGTTCGGGAAACGGTACCCCGAGGCAGAGACAAAGAGGAGGATACAGGGAACACTACCAATGACCACAATACAACCAAGCCGCTTTCCAACACCCGTTCCAACCCCCTCACCAATTCCCAATGTATGGATGGCAACCCCCGTTCCAACAATACCCTTTCCCACAGAACCAATTCCGCCCTCCTTTTCCGAACAGAGGCAGGCGCGGGAGAGGACGAAAAAAACAAGGAAACAATGTACAATGGGAAGAGGAAGAACCAATAGGGAGTTATACCAGGAGCAAAGCCGGACAGAACAAAGCGGGTCCGAGCAACGCGAAGAACTAATAACCAACCTATCATCCAGAGCCCTCACTGAAACAGAAACCAAGGTTCTTAATAAAGGACTAGACTTCGTTCCCACAGCTAATTTGGACAAATTCAAACTGCACTGCGAACTGGCCTCCTTCTTCAGGAAACTCAAATTAAAAGCCTTTTTTGAGAAACATGGCACTGATCAATCTGACGAAATGACCAACGAAACTGGACTCAGAGTTAAGTCCACTTTTGTGCCTCCACCCCGTACTATCCCTGTCGAGATTAACACCTTCGAGCAAGCCGTATTCAATGAGATTGAATCAATGACAGTGACCAAACAGTACCACAACAATAGCAGAGCGGAAAACAAAGCTATTACAGATCTTAAAGCAGACAGCAGTGTCATAATAAAACCTGCGGACAAAGGTGGAGGCCTTGTAATAATGGATAAGGTCAACTATGACACAAAATGCAGAAGACTGCAAGGAGACATCAAGAACTACCAACCTCTCCTATCTGACCCCACAGAAGACCTAAAAACAGAAATCCTACAACTAGTGGAAACAGCCGAGGCAGCTGGCAAGATATCAAAACAGGAAGCTGACTACCTAAGCAAAACGGAAGGCAAGATCCCGTATTTCTACATCTTGCCCAAGATGCACAAAGGCAAAAATCCACCCCCAGGAAGACCGATTGTTTCAGGGATTGGCTCACTACTCGAACCGCTATCCAGGTTCTGTGATTTTTTCTTAAAAACAATATTACAAAACACTACAACATACTTGAAGGATACAAAAAGCCTCCTCGTTCTCTTGAAAGAAATCAAGATAAAAACAGATACCATCCTGATAACCTTCGATATAGAGAGCCTCTATACCAGCATTCCTCAAGACGCTACCATCGCAGTATTAAAAACAACATTGGAGGAAGCCGAGTGGGACCACAAAACACCAAAGAAATTTATACTGGAATGTGCCACACTAGCGCTGAAAAGAAACTTCTTTGAGTACGAAGGATCACTATTCCTACAAACAGGGGGCACTTCAATGGGGAGTGTTTTTGCCCCCAGTGTAGCGGGATTATACGTCTATGATTTTGAGAAAAACATATTCTGTCACCCAACAATCCTTATGCCAATCACATCAAGTTTTGGGGCAGATATATTGACGTTGTCCTAGCAATCTGGGAAGGACCACCGGAGATTCTCACTGAGTTCATCACTTGGATTAACACCTGTGATCCACATCTACGGTTTACACATTGCCTAAACAAAGACACAATTGTCTTCTTGGACATTGAAATCAGTAGAGAAGGAGAGCACCTGAATACCAAAACTCACTTCAAGCCCACAGCAAAAAATAACCTCTTGAGATATGAAATCTTCCATCCGCGTCCACTCAGGGAAAACCTCCCATACGAACAATATCGTCGCTTACGGAGAAACTGCAGTGAACTCGCAGACTACAAGAACCAAGCAGAGGACCTCACAAAGAAACTGAAGCAGCGAGGCTATCAAATAAATGTCAAAAGAGAGCGAGAAATCAACCTAGAGACGCTCTATTGGAAGATAAAATAAATGAGCCTGGAGAAACACCACTAACCTGTGTTACAACCTATAACGCACTATCCAACCAAGTGAGCAAAAGCATCAATAAAAACTGGTCAATACTTAACACAGGCAACTTTAAATGGGATAAACCTCTATTCTCATATAAAAAAGGACAGAGCTTAAAAGACAGCCTGGTTAACACTAGACCAAAAACCACAAACATCAACGCAAATCCCTCCATAACACAAATATGGGGGCTTCCTCCGGTGACAGGACACTCAAAATGTGGGGATTGCAGCGTTTGCCACCTCACAGAGAACACCAAGTCCCTGAACCTTGAGCCCGGAAGAATCTGGGAACAAAGAGCTCACACCAATTGCAACAGTGCCAATGTGGTATATCTGATCAAATGCGTATGTGGAAAACCTTATATAGGTATGACGACACGAAAAGTAAAACAAAGAATAAGTGAACACAGGAGCACAATACGCTGCAAAAAGAATATCACCAAACTCACAGAACACTTCCTGACAGCAAATCACACCCCAAATGACATGAGGTGGACAGTCATCGAGCAGGTACAACCCGGTCCAAACTTGCAAAACGGTCTTTTCAAAAAGGAACAAAGATGGATTTATAGACTTTCTACAAATAAATCAGGTTTAAATGACAATGTTCCTTGGGCTACAGTCCTGAAATGAATACCTGAGAAACACGCTGACGACTCGAAAACAATCTCCATTTCTGAAAAACCCACGGCCTCCGTAGAATGGAGACGCTCACGTGTTGCTATAGCAACAATCACATGAACCAAAGGTAGTCCCCGTCCAACCCAGAAGCCCAACTGTTACTTAATCACACACGAGACAGTCCGGCTTCGTAGCAGGGCAGCGGAGGATAAGCATAGGTAACCGGCATTTCCACCATGAAGTAACTGTAAGTAGAATCTCTTCCCTCAACAGGAACCAATGTTGAAAATGACCCTTTCGCCCTCATGGCGTGACTAAATGGTCTTTTGGTAACAAATATTTGCCGCCTAGCGAATCCACCCATGTTGTTACAGAAATCGGTTAAGTAGTGGGGATACCCCCTCCCGCCCTCCGATGAGATAGGACTCCGAAACAGTAGTAAGCCAAGCACTTACTACAACCATGTGTCTGTATTTGTCTTTGTTTTATGTCAAGTAAGCCCGAGTATGTCGATTGAAATGCCACAGATAAATCATGCACTCCTTATTCGCGATCACCATCAATGTATGGCGAGTTAGTGATATCACATCACCTATATAATCAGGACGTATGCCTGAATTAAAAATAAAATATCGGCAACAATCACGCTGCCGTTGAGCACGCACCTCTTGATATGTTTGCGTGCATCATCCAGACAAATATCCTACACCGGATATTGTCAGCAGGTGATATTTTCACATAACGATTCCACAAGATTCCTTCTATTGAGAGTGGTAGTAAGCCTGAAGAGTCGAATGACACGACACTGCACTACGTAACAGGCATGTAACACCTTTCATGTTTGACTGATGTCTGTTTTTATTCTTCTTCTCCACAGGTCTTTTTTCATTGTTTTGGACTCACCCACTGTGGTTAGAGTCTACTATACCAGATAGCAGATTTTTGCTATTTTGGGTCACAGAGAACTAGGAAAGGGTGTGCCTTTTAGGGGGTACATACCTACCAGTTCCCTGTCCACACGGTCCTGTTGAAAACCTGGTACATTCCAATCACGGTTGAAACATGTAGACCATCACACATATAAGAGATACTCTGGTTCTTAATATACCCACACAGTATCTCGCCTCACCCTTTTTAACATTGTCCAGTTTCTTGTTAATAAAATTTATTTTAAGATAAACCAGGACAATTTTTAGAAAAAATTCTGCACTTACATTCACAACCTGCTCCACTGTAACCCAGGTGTCGTAGCACACCCTAGTGACGTTAGGCCACTAGGGTGGACCCCGATGATGAAGCATGTCACCACTAGGTTGGTGAGTGAGGGGTTTTTAACAAAAGGATAAATTCTTTCCTTTTGCCATCTGTTCTGACCGACTTTTTCGGCCCTCCTTTGAGGGAAGGTGATTGGAGGTGACTTCAGTCTACTATCATTCTAGTGCAAGGATTAGAACCGTAAATAGGGCCTATTCACAAGGCGTATTGATACAATTCGGTACCCTTTTCTTTAGATCAGGGCTTATAAACTTACGTTAGGGGATAGATTCATTAGTATTAGTGGTTATCCATCCTTTTGTAAGGGTGTTAGTATACCTTCTATGGAGTTATGCTTATTTCAGGCCTTGTAGGCCTCAAACGGGAGAGACTCCATCTTTCTTTCTGCCCCGGTAGCTTGAAATGCTTCTAGGTCAAATGTAATGTTTTAGTTACGAGGTGTTGTTCGCTTGGAGACAACCGGCTCAGGCTGGCCCTTATCGAAAGACTGTATTTTTCTCCATTCCGAAGACACAACATCAGGCCGGCCGGCTGGGAACGTGTCCTTGGTACGGGGAGGTACAAGATTTGGTGGGCGGCAGGTTACTGGCCGTAACTTTCCATGAAGGAACGAGCTTCCATATTAGTGAAAGCATGAGGCAGTCAGTGAGTCAGTCCGTAGGCGGCAGCTAGCCGTTAGCATCAATGCCATTAATTATTTCAGGAGCAAACAAAGAAAGTGTACCACAACCTCCAATATTTTGAAAAATTATTTAAACAGAATAAACGGAAATCAATACGTGTATCCTAGCCATCTATTTAGGCTGATTAGTTTTAATTATTCAACATATTAGAAAAGAGGGACATGTAATCACTCAACAGAGAATCCATTTTAGTGAAGTTACACTAACAATACATACAGACAAAAAAGATAATTGCCACAAATTAATTGCACGAATACAAAATCATTTACAAAAAATTAATCAAACGTAAAATCACAGTAACATTAGAAATACAATACACAGTGAGACAATTAGAATATGAAAAAATAGAATCAGTTTTGCATAATAAACAATTCGTCATTTAGCAAAAAACCGCTATATACAATAGCAACTACAAATTTTACGCAGAGTGTCCTCTTGACAAGATTCAGGCTATACTCAATATTAGTGGCCGACGCGTTTCAAGTACCGGTTTTTTCAATTACCGGACTCTCATCAGGGCAGGATAAGTCTTTACGTGATAAACCAACTGTTTAAGATAGAAAAAACAAAAACTGATTCGAACTGGACTTCCTCAAAACGTCTTTGAACAATAAGACACATGTATTTAGACAAAACATGATTTTTGAGGCAAGAAATAATTATTCTTACCTGGTCATTGACCAGCGGTAAGCTAAGGACCTTCTAATGTGCGTTCAAGCGGTACTCGCCTGTAAAGTGACAAGGCAACAAGAGGCTAAGTCAAATTGTTTATAGCCCAGGGGATTCAATCGGCCTTAGTAAAAGAAAAAATGGTTTTTACCTACAAAGGGCTGACATCGGGCGTGTGTTCTCCACTCTTATAATGTATGCGGATGCAGTCGTGGCATATTTAAAATCTAGCAAGGGGCAAAAGGAGTAGCAATGAGACATTTAATCATCGAGTGTTGAATTAAAACAACTCGCGCTCACCAGAAATAAACTTACTTGGAAATATTGCTGGTTTGTGCAGGGGAGCCACGGTTTGAAAAATGCGCGATTAGGCGCCGGTAGAAGGATCTGAAACACGGGAGATACGAGCGTGTTAGAAGTCGGGGCCGCTTAATGGTGCAGAATAAAACGCTTTAACGCGTCGGCCTCTCGACCGGGATACAGGGACCCGCTTACCTTCTACTTAAGTATCCGAAAGGAGAAATTACATCCACGGGCAGCGTGAAGACGAGCCTGCAGCTTGTCGTCTCCAAAACCTCATAACCGCAAGATCACATGACCATGGCAAGGCGGAGCTCGCCCCGCTGTTCAGTATGATGCATTGTGGGATTTGTATTTTTACATATTTATCAAAGTTTAGAAGAGCGAGAAATAACAGGTTAAGCTCTGGTGAGCTCGCTCATGCAGTTCAATCCTTTGTTTATGGTATCAAATTTCATGATCAAATATGATTCTTTGCGCAATAAAGCACTATCAACGCAAAGAGCACCATTCTTAGTATCAATTGCTGCCAGAACAGTCCATTTAAATTGATTTTCACTGTGGCCCGATGCCAAAAAATGTTCGACCATAGGTGCCGATTGGACCCTTTTCTTAAGTCGAGATCTGTGCTGGGTTATTCTTATGTTTATTTGTTGACTTGTTTTGCCGATGTAAACCTTGTCACATGGGCAGAGCACCGCGTACACAACATTTTTTGTTTTACAATTAGTGAATTTTGTATGTTTCCATGCAATTCCGTTATGGTCAAATACATCCCCCTCCAGAGTTGTTGGGCAGGCAACGCAATTACCACATCTGTGGTGTCCAACAATCTGCGGCAAATTCCATTGCGTTAGTAGATCGCTTCTAGGTTTCGGAATGTAACTGTCAGCACGTATCAACTGCTGACCGATACTCAAATTTTTCTTCATTGCGAAGATAGGCTTGGACATAGGGCAGGTAAGATTCTCTAACAAATGCCAATTTTTAAGGACAATTTGTCGAAACTTATTGGTGTGGGTGCCAAAAGTAGTAACACAGACCAGTTTGTCCAAATCTGACTTGATCTTTTTTTCTAAAAGAGTCTCTCTAGGTGTGAACCTTGCTCTTTTTTTAGAGTGCTTCAATAATTTTTTGGGGTATCCCCTCCCTTCCATTTCTCTACAAAAAGACTCAGCATGCATATCAAAGTCCCTAAGCTCAGTGCAGTTTCTTCGGATTCTTAATAATTGCCCATAAGGCAAATTTTGTTTTAAACACTGGGGGTGTGAACTTTTATAATGCAAAATCGTGTTTCTATCTGTATCTTTTTTGTACAGGGATGTGGTAAGTTGTTCGTCTTGGCAACTGACTAGGACATCTAAAAATGTCATTTCGCTGTTACTTGATTGTATTGAAAATTTAATGTCACGATGCCGTGAGTTAACCCAATTGTGGAATAGATCTAACTCGGTCTGGCTCCCCTGCCACAGGAGCCAGACGTCGTCTATGTATCTCCACCACTGCACAATTTTTTCAAGGAACGGATTATTATTGAAAATGAATTTCTCCTCGTATTGGGCCATATAAAGTACGGCCATTTCCGGCGCATAAGGACAGCCCTCTACCTTCGTGATAAATTCAGTTGTATCTCTGAGATAAGATGTTACATGGCATAGAAACGGTTTCAAGAAAAAATCGATATATTTAGACACTGGTTCCAAAAATATATCGATTTTTTCTTGAAACCGTTTCTATGCCATGTAACATCTTATCTCAGAGATACAACTGAATTTATCACGAAGGTAGAGGGCATACAGTTCAACAAAGAGACCCAAATCATGGCCACAATGGACGTAACATCGCTTTATACCCAGATCCCTCAGGACGAGGCGCTTGAGGTGATTGAAGTATATCTTGAATCCAGAGAAAGACCACATAGGGTGCCTACATCTTTCATAATCTCATTGGCTGAAATTTCCCTCCGTATGAATTATTTTAAGTTCGAAAATGAGTTCTTTGTACAGGTCAAAGGGACAGCCATGGGCTGTCCTTATGCGCCGGAAATGGCCGTACTTTATATGGCCCAATACGAGGAGAAATTCATTTTCAATAATAATCCGTTCCTTGAAAAAATTGTGCAGTGGTGGAGATACATAGACGACGTCTGGCTCCTGTGGCAGGGGAGCCAGACCGAGTTAGATCTATTCCACAATTGGGTTAACTCACGGCATCGTGACATTAAATTTTCAATACAATCAAGTAACAGCGAAATGACATTTTTAGATGTCCTAGTCAGTTGCCAAGACGAACAACTTACCACATCCCTGTACAAAAAAGATACAGATAGAAACACGATTTTGCATTATAAAAGTTCACACCCCCAGTGTTTAAAACAAAATTTGCCTTATGGGCAATTATTAAGAATCCGAAGAAACTGCACTGAGCTTAGGGACTTTGATATGCATGCTGAGTCTTTTTGTAGAGAAATGGAAGGGAGGGGATACCCCAAAAAATTATTGAAGCACTCTAAAAAAAGAGCAAGGTTCACACCTAGAGAGACTCTTTTAGAAAAAAAGATCAAGTCAGATTTGGACAAACTGGTCTGTGTTACTACTTTTGGCACCCACACCAATAAGTTTCGACAAATTGTCCTTAAAAATTGGCATTTGTTAGAGAATCTTACCTGCCCTATGTCCAAGCCTATCTTCGCAATGAAGAAAAATTTGAGTATCGGTCAGCAGTTGATACGTGCTGACAGTTACATTCCGAAACCTAGAAGCGATCTACTAACGCAATGGAATTTGCCGCAGATTGTTGGACACCACAGATGTGGTAATTGCGTTGCCTGCCCAACAACTCTGGAGGGGGATGTATTTGACCATAACGGAATTGCATGGAAACATACAAAATTCACTAATTGTAAAACAAAAAATGTTGTGTACGCGGTGCTCTGCCCATGTGACAAGGTTTACATCGGCAAAACAAGTCAACAAATAAACATAAGAATAACCCAGCACAGATCTCGACTTAAGAAAAGGGTCCAATCGGCACCTATGGTCGAACATTTTTTGGCATCGGGCCACAGTGAAAATCAATTTAAATGGACTGTTCTGGCAGCAATTGATACTAAGAATGGTGCTCTTTGCGTTGATAGTGCTTTATTGCGCAAAGAATCATATTTGATCATGAAATTTGATACCATAAACAAAGGATTGAACTGCATGAGCGAGCTCACCAGAGCTTAACCTGTTATTTCTCGCTCTTCTAAACTTTGATAAATATGTAAAAATACAAATCCCACAATGCATCATACTGAACAGCGGGGCGAGCTCCGCCTTGCCATGGTCATGTGATCTTGCGGTTATGAGGTTTTGGAGACGACAAGCTGCAGGCTCGTCTTCACGCTGCCCGTGGATGTAATTTCTCCTTTCGGATACTTAAGTAGAAGGTAAGCGGGTCCCTGTATCCCGGTCGAGAGGCCGACGCGTTAAAGCGTTTTATTCTGCACCATTAAGCGGCCCCGACTTCTAACACGCTCGTATCTCCCGTGTTTCAGATCCTTCTACCGGCGCCTAATCGCGCATTTTTCAAACCGTGGCTCCCCTGCACAAACCAGCAATATTTCCAAGTAAGTTTATTTCTGGTGAGCGCGAGTTGTTTTAATTCAACACTCGATGATTAAATGTCTCATTGCTACTCCTTTTGCCCCTTGCTAGATTTTAAATATGCCACGACTGCATCCGCATACATTATAAGAGTGGAGAACACACGCCCGATGTCAGCCCTTTGTAGGTAAAAACCATTTTTTCTTTTACTAAGGCCGATTGAATCCCCTGGGCTATAAACAATTTGACTTAGCCTCTTGTTGCCTTGTCACTTTACAGGCGAGTACCGCTTGAACGCACATTAGAAGGTCCTTAGCTTACCGCTGGTCAATGACCAGGTAAGAATAATTATTTCTTGCCTCAAAAATCATGTTTTGTCTAAATACATGTGTCTTATTGTTCAAAGACGTTTTGAGGAAGTCCAGTTCGAATCAGTTTTTGTTTTTTCTATCTTAAACAGTTGGTTTATCACGTAAAGACTTATCCTGCCCTGATGAGAGTCCGGTAATTGAAAAAACCGGTACTTGAAACGCGTCGGCCACTAATATTGAGTATAGCCTGAATCTTGTCAAGAGGACACTCTGCGTAAAATTTGTAGTTGCTATTGTATATAGCGGTTTTTTGCTAAATGACGAATTGTTTATTATGCAAAACTGATTCTATTTTTTCATATTCTAATTGTCTCACTGTGTATTGTATTTCTAATGTTACTGTGATTTTACGTTTGATTAATTTTTTGTAAATGATTTTGTATTCGTGCAATTAATTTGTGGCAATTATCTTTTTTGTCTGTATGTATTGTTAGTGTAACTTCACTAAAATGGATTCTCTGTTGAGTGATTACATGTCCCTCTTTTCTAATATGTTGAATAATTAAAACTAATCAGCCTAAATAGATGGCTAGGATACACGTATTGATTTCCGTTTATTCTGTTTAAATAATTTTTCAAAATATTGGAGGTTGTGGTACACTTTCTTTGTTTGCTCTTGCTAATCGGCCCTACCCTCCCTCCTTAACCTCGATGGGCCAAACCCCTTCCTTGTACAAATTAATTATTTCAGGGCAGACAGTCGCCATTTTAAAGTCTGAGAAAGATCGAAGAGCTGATACTCTCTTAGAAAGATTGAAGACACTTTAGTTGGAGCAGCTGGCAAGCTTTGACATTAAGATCAGAGCATAAAGAGTGAAGCAGTTAGTTAAGGGAACGAATACCCGAGTGGCTGAAACTGAGTTATAAGGTCGAAGCCGAGAAGTGAAGATGGTCCGTGATTGAGAGGAGAGAGGAGTAGTGCAGAACAGCCAGAGAGAAAGCAGCTGATGAGAGGAAGGTTCCAGTGACTTGGAGGGAAGCAGAGGAGACAGAGCATAGCGGTGCAGACGTGTATCCGTGACCGCAGAAGTGTGACCTTAAGACGAGCCAAGGCACAGACGAGAAGGGAACCTAGATGACTGCTGAATCCAGACTTCATATTAACAAGGTGATGTCGACCCTTTTCCTACTAGTGTGCACATTCTAACCTTTCATTTTCCTTTGCAGGATATATGTTATAGTATAGTGTTATATTGCTATTGTTGTTTCGATAAATAAAGTACCCCAGTTCTTAGTGAACCAGCATGTGCCTTTTATTCTTGTACAATCAGGGTAACCTGTTCTTCTAGTCAGGCACTGTTTTCGTGAACGGACGCAACCCCCGATCAGGTAAGCGATGGCTGAGCAATGAGGGAGAGAGGGGCCCTTGAAGTGGAGGATAAGTTGTACATCATCTAATTTGGTAAACCGTTGTGTGATCTATAATATTGTAGTATCATATCCCTAGTAGATAACGAAAGATTCCTCAACATGAAGAGCTAATGGTATTTATAGGAAAGTGATCGTCGTTGGTAAGCGGCGTTAATGAGAACACCAGGGGGGACACTGGTGCTTATACCCACAGGATTGTGGCTTGGGATGTAAGTAAGAGAAAACCAGGGGGGACACTGGTGCTTATACCCACAGGATTGTGGCTTGAGTTACCCACAGGATCGTGGCTTGGGCGAGCACTGATTGTGGTCAGTGTGTAATGGTAACTAATCAGAACTGCCCTAGGGTAGAATAGTCTGGGCCCGGGTTGCCGCGAGACTAGCTGGTGTGAGTGTGATATTGTAGAAAACGTATGCATGTATATTGCTAATTCCCCATCCTTAGGTAGGAGACATAGATACCTGTTTTAAATAGGTCCTAAGGAGGGAGGTGGTTACGTTTCGGCTGGGTTGGTGGTGCTCCGATGAGCTGATTCTATCTGGTCTGAGAATCCGGTCGTTACATCTGGCGTCACGAACTGTTTACGAAGCCTGTGTGCGCTGTATTGTTTTTATCTTGTTGGTTTGCGCTCGGCTCGCACGTGGTTTATTTTGTATATTATTTGTTAATAGTTGTATATATCTTTTTGATTTGTCAAAATGTTTTTGCGAAAGTCGAAATCTACTTTCAAATTGCCTGTTGAAATTCCCGGCTGGGAATCAACGCCTTACGAGGCCTTGGCCCGTGAGTGGGCCGATTCTACTGGTTTGAGTGAAAATTGGAGTTCTTGTTTGGAGCTGGCGTAGCCGGCTGATGTGATTTCTTGCTTACAGAAGGCACCAGTAGTGAAGGGTGAGGAGCTTCCTATTTTAGGACGCAGAGGTTGAATTGTTTTAACTGCGTACAGGATTGTACATGAGAAATTTTTGAAGTTGCAGAAGCAATATGTGGATATGGAAGAAAAGTTTGTTGAAGTGCAAAATGCTCATACTCTCTTGCGATGTCAAAATAAATTGCTTGCCGACAAACTTGAAACTCATCAGACAATTGCCGAAAGGGCTGCTGTTCGAATTGCGAAATACAAATATAAGAATCGTCGTGGTCGTGTTTGTAAACGGAAGGTGCGTCTGGTCGTGGCAAAAGCCGGACTGGATTGGAACCCCAATGAATGGGATGGTAATATCTGGGACTCGAATGATTCTGGCTCCTCGGCTGAGGATTCTGACAGACGCGAGTCTTCTCGCTCCGGACGTGACTGTAAATCTGCTACTTGTGACAAAGGTGATGATTCCGGCGACAATGGTCGCTCTTCCCATTCTAATGACGTTTCTCGTTCTGATCGTTCCTCTAAATCTATGGTTCGGGCTTCTTCGGATGCTCGTCCGGAGGTTTCTGCGCATCCGGTTTTTCGACGAAAATTACAACAAGCTCCTGGTAATCCAAATGGTATTCATATGGATAGTATTGAAGATTTTACTCGATAGGAAGTTAGTGACATTTTGCAACGATTTCGACAACGGCCTGGTGAGGCCTTGCTTACATGGATGGTGCGCCTTTATGAGTTAGGCGCTGCAGGTATCATGTTAGATGCAGGAGATGCCTTGAGATTTTGCTCTTTGAGTTCCGATTCTACTGTACAAGATCATTTTCGAAATTTTAATGGTGCTGGCCAGATTAGTCTGCTCCAGTTAGCGACTGATGGCTGTAATCACAAATATCCTACTGAACCTGATTGGCCTGTGAATGACAGGCCGTGGTACACCTTGCGCGATGCGTCGCAACGGCTGAAAGAGGAAGTGATGAAAACTGCGATTTTTCTGAGTACAGCTGATAGATTGTTAGATGGTTTGTTAACATCTTCTGTGCGGAATCGCATTATCCGTTCTTCTCCTGTTGCTTATAAGCAGGTTATGATGACTTTGTTGATCAACCAGACTGGAAATCCGTTGTCTATGGTGCTTGAATCTGTCCGTCAGCTTGGTGAGTTGGGTGACTGGTTTAAGCCTGAGAGACAGTCCAGACCGGAAGGTCGTACTGCTGGAGATTATAAGTTCTCTAGACGTGATATGTTTCTTGCACTGTTGGCTGATGGTGTGAAAAAGGAAGACGTTGATGGTGAACCTAATAATCGCTTGTGGGACATGTTTCGTAAGCGTGGTTTGGATCGAAAGGAGGGTGCCCGACGTGTACGAAAGAATGATTGTGATCGTGGATATTCTGATGACAGTGGAGACGAAAGACGTCGTGATGATTCTGATCGTCGTGGTGAACGGCGGTATGAGCGTGATGTGTCCCTGTAATGGCAGAGTTTTTGGCTTTATTTAGCAGTGATATAGATCATTATTCTTGCTCGCATCTAGTATAGGTATTCTTAGCCTGTGTTGGCCCTTTTAAGCCCTTTTTCCAGACCTAGAAGAGGATAGCTGCTTAATATGCCTTTATTCTTGACTTTAACCTGTCTATTGCCTATTGGCTTTGACATATTAGACATATTGGTATGGTTTATGTAGGTATTCTGACAGAGCTAAGGAGCATTTCACCCCTTCCAGGCCTACAGGCCTAAAGCTAGAGAGACTCCATCTTGATGGAAGCAGAGAGGCTTTTTAGGGCAAAAGCAATGTTTATAGTTATAACTGTTGTTCGCCTTAAGCGGACCGGAGAGAACCGGCCAGAGCTGAATCTAATCAGGAATTGTTCCCGGGCTCAGGTCTCTAGACGAAACAAGCAGACTGGTCACTGTGGGAGCGTCTAGCGCAAGGAGCCTGGTGCATGGGATTGGTGGGAAGAAGCTGCTGGCTGGAACTTTCCATGAGGAAACAGCATTCTATATTTGTGAAGTGCAGAGGCGGAGTCAGGCAGTCGAGGAGAGAGTCAAGCAGAGGGGAGTCGAGGAGAGAGTCCAGCAGTGGAGTGGAGTTGGCAGAGAGAGAGAGAGGGTTCAATCTGGAGAAGAGCTGAGTTGAATAGTGAGCTGGAACTGAAGGAAGCAGTCAGAAGCAGTTGCTTATCAGGAGGAGGTGTGAATAGCTGGAGTCTGAAGTAATGCCTTTTAGAAGAGATAGAGGAGAGCTCGTGGATTAACCTATGGGAGCAGATGGAATTGGACATTGGCGCAGAGACAGAGTGAATAAGCTAGTGGAATGAACGGTGATCAGAGCGGCAGGAACCATTAAGATTGAAGACGGAAGGTGGAGAGACAGTTCGTGTGGGGGAGAGGAGTCCAGAGACAGAGTGATCAGCGCAGAGGTGTACCCAAGAGTGCAGGAGAGAGAGAGAGCATGAGATGAGCCAAGGCACAGACGAGAGAGGAACCCAGATGACAGCTAGAACAAGACTTCACACTAATCAGGTGATATTGTTTTCATCACATTAGCTACACTTAATCTTTTCCCTTTCAGCGGAGTGTTCCTGTTATGTGTAATCTTTTCTCTTTCAAGTGGTGTGTTCTACCTATAGCCTTTGTTAGATTTGTATAAATGTTTATATTGCTATAATAAACAATCCCCAGTTTATAACAAACTGGTGTGTAGCCCCTATTCTTGTTCACTGAAGGTAAATGTATCTCCTAGGTGAGTACTAGGCACGTGAATGGATGAGTAATCCCAATCAGGTAAGTGGTGATCACATAAATAGGGAGTGAGTGGACCTTTGATGCCAAGAGCAGGTAATACACAATAATCTGGAACCACATTCAAAGTTATTATTGTAGTTTCATCCCGAGTAGACAGCTGAGATAATATCCCAATATATATATATATATATGTATAGGTGTTCATAGGAATGTGGTCGTCGTTGATATGCGGCGTTAATGAGAACACTGGGTGGGAGACCAGTGTGTATACCCACTGGATTGTGGCTTGAGTAAATGAGAGCACTAGGTGGTTGAACTAGTGTGTAGTTTCGCAGGATCGCGAACACTTTGGAAAAGGGAGCATTGGGTTCTGCAGGCCCGTGTGTAGATGCACCAGATTGTGTGTCAGATCTGCCCTAGGGTAGAACGGTCTGGGTCAGGGTGGCCGCGAGACCAACTGATGTGAATAAGTGTGGTGTAGGGTATGGATATCCCTAGTAATCAGTGAGTATTCTTAGTATCCCTATAGATTTAGTGGTGTTCTTAATAATATGAGCTTGTATATTGCGAGTTCCCCATCCTCAGGTAGGTACCAGGTGCCTGGATAGAGGAGTCCTGAGGACGGAAGGTGAGTACGTTCTGGCTGGGTTGGAGGGGCCCCTGGGGGCTGATCCCACCTACTCAGAAAATCCAGCCATTACAGTCCCCTCGACGTGAAAAAGAGAGAGGGCGAGAGGGGGAAAGAGAAAGGGGGAGAGATGATCATGTTAACAGCAGACACAGAGATGAAAGGGATCAGTCCCCTAAGTTGAGGAGAAGGGAGGATCGACACAGACTTTCTGATCGAAACTCACAGTACCATACAGATGACAGGAATCCATTTCGTAATGGAGATGGATATGAACATGATGTTTTGGTACCCAAGAAATATGAGAGCATTTACCCTGATTTGTCCTGGTTGACAGAACGCAGTAAAAATTACTAGGAAATAGGTCAAGCTCCGGTACGCAGGTGGGCTCACAAAGACAATAGAACCTATGTAGATATTGAAATTTTTTGGAGACATCGTAATATCCAAAGGGCCCGAGCATTGGTAGATACGGGAGCGGAGGCCACTCTTATTCATGGAAAATCAAAGAAATTTAAAGGCCAATTTTTCACAATTACTGGTTTAGGTGGAAAGGAAACCCCCGCAGTGCAAACTGCACTTGAAATGAGAATAGGCAGAATTCCCCGAAAAGAATATTCTGTATTAGTTGTGCCACTTTTGGAATACATAATTGGAATTGACATTTTGAAAGGAATGACTTTGCATTTAGATGACGGCTGTTATCAATTTGGAACTAAACATTATATATCGTCCAGACCTGTACGGGTTGGTCGTTTAAGAATGCCCCCCATAAAAATTCCCCAGGCTACAAAAGTTGTTTCTCAGAAGCAGTATCGTATCCCAGGTAGCCATGAAGAAATTAGTGCTACTATTCAGGATTTGGTGGATGCAGGAGTTATAACTCCGGTTACTTCTGCTTGGAATAATCCCGTTTGGCCTGTGCGTAAAAGTGATAATTCTTGGCGTATGACTGTTGATTATCGCGAGCTGAATAAACATACACCCCCTTTGACTGTTGCAGTACCAGACATCATTACTTTAATTGAAAGAATCCAAAAGCATCCAGGTAAATGGTATGCGTCCATTGATATTGCCAATGCTTTCTTTTCAATTCCGATTGCCCCCGAGTATCAGGAACAATTCAGTTTTACATGGAATGGACGTCAAATGACGTTTAGAAGTCTTCCCCAAGGCTATGTACACAGTCCTACGATCTGTCACAGGCTGGTGGCGGAACATTTGTCCGAAAGACTTGTACACCCGCAGATCCAGATATGTCATTATATTGACGACATTTTGATTCAAGGTGAGACACAAGATCAAGTTCAGACCCAATTAGATCAAATCCTTGAGTGCTTATGTGAGAAAGGTTGGGAAATCAATCCCGATAAGTTACAAGGTCCATCTCAAAATGTAAAGTTTTTAGGCATCAATTGGCATGAAGGTCACAGAGAGGTGATTCCACAAGTGAAACAGAAAATTCTTGATTTTGCGGTCCCAAGAAATAGGAAAGAAGCCCAGTGCTTCATTGGCTTGTTTGGTTTTTGGCGCCAGCATATTCCACATTTGAGTCAGATATTGGCCCCTTTATATCGAGTCACTCGCAAAAAGAATGTGTTTGAATGGGGTAAAGCACAGCAAGATGCGTTTAATTTGACAAAAGAAGCGATTCAGTATGCTCTGGATTTGTGGCCTGTGTGCGATGGTGATGTGGATTTGAATGTGTCCGTGCAAGGTCTTTATGCAAATTGGAGTTTGTAGCAAAAACAAGGCAGACATACAGTACCGTTAGGTTTCTGGACCAAAAAGTTACCCGATGCTGATGAGCGTTATACACCTTTTGAGAAACAGTTGCTTGCATGTTATTGGGCTCTGGTGGATACCGAGCAATTGACTTTGGGACATGATGTGATTTTGAGACCTGAAATTCCTATTATGCAGTGGGTTTTGAGTTCGCCGAAAACTCATCGAATTGGACATGCTCTAGAAGCGAGTGTGATTAAGTGGAAGTGGTACATTCAAGACAGGGCATGTGTGGGACCGAAAGGTGTAGCATCTTTACATGAGCAGGTGGCGCAGGCGCCATCGACTGAGACTGGGAGTGATTGCTCCGTACCTGTAGTACAGGAATCTCCTGTTAAGTGGGGTAAGCCATTTGATGATTTGTCCGTGGAGGACAGAAACCATGTGTGGTTTACGGATGGTTCAGCAAGGTTCATAGGAGAGAAACGGCATTGGAAGGCAGTGTCCTATAATCCGATCACACAAAAATTGCTGAGTACAACTGGTGAGGGAAAGAGTAGTCAATTCGCTGAATTATATGCTGTTTATCAAGTTTTGAAACAAGAATTACCTGGCACATGTCATATTTTTACTGATTCCTGGTCACTGCTAATGGACTGGCGGTCTGGTTACCAACTTGGCATTCTCATAATTGGGAATTGCATTCAAAAGAACTGTGGGGAAAAGAATGATGGCAAGAAATTTGGGAAATGCTCCCACAAAGTACCGTCACAATCTTTCATGTGGATGCTCATACCGCAATAGACTCCCTTGACAAATTCTTTCATAACATTGCAGATGAGAAATCTAAAATTGCTGAGGCAGTGGTGGACATGCAAGATTCTGATTTGGTGGGATTGGCGAAATGGGCCCACCAGAAAGCAGGACATTTTGGAGAGAGAGCCACTAGCAGGTGGGCCGCCGATCGAGGAATTTATATTCCTTTAAATTTAATTAAAGATACCATTTTGCATTGTCCTATTTGTCAACATTCTAGACAACGAAAAGTACCTCAAATTGTTAAAGGTCATTTACATCGAGGAAAATTGCCCGCTCAAATTTGGCAAATTGATTATATTGGTCCACTCCCTATGAGTAAAAACTGCCAATATGTTTGTACCATTGTTGATACATACAGTGGCCTTTTAGTGGCCTTTCCCTGTAAACAAGCTACCCAAGTGAATACCATTAAAACATTGGAATTGATTATGCTCTATTATGGTGTTCCATTTCAAATTCAATCTGATAATGCATCCCACTTTCGTGGAAGATTGGTGCAGGAATTTTGTGTGGAAAATAACATCGAATGGGTGTTTCATATACCATATTATCCGCAGACATCAGGCCTTATTGAGAGAATGAATGGTTTGCTAAAAGATCAATTGCGAAAATTAACTGATAACAAATATAAGAATTGGAGAGATTATTTGTTTCAAGCACTGTTAATCCTGAATAATCGTCCCTTTCTAAATGCTGAATCTCCATTAATGCGTTTATTTCCTCCAACTGTTGATGCAAAACTTAATATCATTGGCAATACTGTAATGTACTGGGAAATTTCCCCCGGAGCACTGGCTCCATGCAGAGCAACCCCAGGTTCCGCAGGCTTGGACCTGCATGCTATGAATGACACTACCATTAAAAGCAGAGATCGAGTTATCATTGAGACTGGTGTTGGTGTCTGTATACCAACTGGAGATTTTGGACTGATTGTCCCTAGATCGGGCCTGGCCTTAAAAGGCATTCAAGTACTCGGAGGAGTCATTGACAGCGATTATCAGGGAGAGATTAAGGTACTCCTGCTGAATAGCAGTGAGGTTGATTTACCAATTCAAAAGACTGACCGAATTGCTCAGTTACTAATCATGCCTGTTTTCAGTGGTGAGATTCAGAAAGGCACTGCCCCAACGTTGCTAACTGTACGAGGACAAAAAGGTTTTGGCTCTACGGATTACCCGGGAGCGAGAGTGTGGGTGCAATCGCCTAAAAATCCCCCTGAACAAGCTGAAGTCATTGCAACCGGTCATGATAATACCATTCTAGTCATGAGACCAGGGAAAGATAGCTGGGAAGCTGTCCCGGCTGACAAATGTTACTTACGAGAATGAATAATGCCTGTATTTGATTTTCTTTCAGATCATTCTCTGGACTGCTGCTGCAGGATGTGCCGGCGTTGGACTCCTTTTGGTCTGCTACGTCGGGAAAGGAGGGAACCCACAGACTTTGGTTGATTCGAGAACCCGAGTACCGCGTTCCTTTGCTGCGTGGGATTCATCATCTAACTTTTGGACTACTTTAGCTAAACGAGTTACTAATTCTCCACATTTCTGCTTGACACCGATGCGTTCGGTGACTGACATTCTAGCGACCTGTCTGGTTGCTGTCCCCGCTTCGCTGGAAACTTTAACCCATATCTTTAATATATCAAATGCCCGCCCCAATGTGATCCTTGGAGACTTCGCCACCCACGAGTATTGTCCTTTGTGTACTATACTTTCAGATTCAACGCACCCGATTCATTCCCAAATAACCACATATAATATCACCCAGGGTGATCTTTGTTTCTTTCTCACATGTGATCCCAATGCAATTACTGAATGTATGCGCCTTAAGTTGAGGGTGGCCACTTCTTTTTCCGCTCATGAACGAACTTTGTGCTCCTGAAGACCTCCAAAATCATGTACTTCTGTTAAAAATAATATGACCTGTAAAAGTTTAGTAGTTGCCCCAGCCATTATCGCACAATGTTGTTACCTTCTGGATGGCTTTTCTCTTGTGGTAATACTTCCTGGCCCTACATTCCTGCAAATATTTCCGGAGGCCCTTTTGCCATCACTAGACTAAGTTTGTTAATGTTTTCTTCACATCCTAATACCTATTCCTGTGTAGTTCGTGATGCTATGATGTTACATGAAGACTGTGATTCTTCCCTACATTTATACTCTAAATCTGAATACCTTAGTTTAGCTATTTCGATTATTGGTGTTCCAGCATTGGCCGTCTATAATGCTAAATCTATTGGGAAGATGGCCTGCTGGATGGTCAAGTCAATTAATCACACTTCTACAATTCTATCTGACATGTTATTAGACGCCCAGGGTGAACGCAGAGCTATCTTGCAGAACCGGGCTGCCATTGACTATCTTTTGCTCAAACATGGACATGACTGTTCTGACTTTGAGGGTCTTTGCTGTTTTAACCTATCAGACCATACTAAATCCACTCAGGCTCATATTGACAAACTTCATGACTTGACTGAAGAAGTTAGAAAACACATTGACCAGGGCTGGTTTGACTGGCTCTTCAATTGGTTACCTGACTTACATTCTTTACGACAGATATTAGGGGGTATTATGAGTACTATTAGCATTTTAGTAGCTATTTGCTGCTTTATTCAGTGCATTCCTTCCCTACTCCAATACTGTAGATTTGGCACGAAAAATAGATCAGTTAGTTTTGTTTCATATTATTCTTCTACAGATGTTAGTTCCATTTAACGAATGATTAATAGACTGAAGTCAAGGGTGAAATGTTCTGACCGACTTTTTCGGCCCTCCTTTGAGGGAAGGTGATTGGAAGTGACTTCAGTCTACTATCATTCTAGTGCAAGGATTAGAACCGTAAATAGGGCCTATTCACAAGGCGTATTGATACAATTCCGTACCCTTTTCTTTAGATCAGGGATTATAAACTTACGTTAGGGGATAGATTCATTAGTATTAGTGATTATCCGTCCTTTTGTAAGGGTGTTAGTATACCTTCTATGGAGTTATGCTTATTTTAGGCCTTGTAGGCCTCAAACGGGAGAGACTCCATCTTTCTTTCTGCCCCGGTAGCTTGAGATGCTTCTAAGTCAAATGTAATGTTTTAGTTACGAGGTGTTGTTCGCTTGGAGAGAACCGGCTCAGGCTGGCCCTTATCGAAAGACTGTATTTTTCTCCATTCCGAAGACACAACATCAGGCCGGCCGGCTGGGAACGTGACCTTGGTACGGGGAGGCACAAGAATTTGGTGGGCGGCAGGTTACTGGCCGTAACTTTCTATGAAGGAACGAGCTTCCATATTAGTGAAAGCATGAGGCAGTCAGTGAGTCAGTCCGTAGGCGGCAGCTAGCCGTTAGCATCAATGCCATTAATTATTTCAGGGCAGACAGTCGCCATTTTAAAGTCTGAGAAAGATCGAAGAGCTGATACTCTCTTAGAAAGATTGAAGACACTTTAGTTGGAGCAGCTGGCGAGCTTTGACATTAAGATCAGAGCATAAAGAGTGAAGCAGTTAGTTAAGGGAACGAATACCCGAGTGGCTGAAACTGAGTTATAAGATCGAAGCCGAGAAGTGAAGATGGTCCGTGATTGAGAGGAGAGAGGAGTAGTGCAGAACAGCCAGAGAGAAAGCAGCTGATGAGAGGAAGGTTCCAGTGACTTGGAGGGAAGCAGAGGAGACAGAGCATAGCGGTGCAGACGTGTATCCGTGACCGCAGAAGTGTGACCTTAAGACGAGCCAAGGCACAGACGAGAAGGGAACCTAGATGCCTGCTGAATCCAGACTTCATATTAACAAGGTGATGTCGACCCTTTTCCTACTAGTGTGCACATTCTAACCTTTCATTTTCCTTTGCAGGCTATATGTTATAGTATAGTGTTATATTGCTATTGTTGTTTCGATAAATAAAGTACCCCAGTTCTTAGTGAACCAGCATGTGCCTTTTATTCTTGTACAATCAGGGTAACCTGTTCTTCTAGTCAGGCTTTGTTTTCGTGAACGGACGCAACCCCCGATCAGGTAAGCGATGGCTGAGCAATGAGGGAGAGAGGGGCCCTTGAAGTGGAGGATAAGTTGTACATCATCTAATTTGGTAAACCGTTGTGTGATCTATAATATTGTAGTATCATATCCCTAGTAGATAACGAAAGATTCCTCAACATGAAGAGCTAATGGTATTTATAGGAAAGTGATCGTCGTTGGTAAGCGGCGTTAATGAGAACACCAGGGGGGACACTGGTGCTTATACCCACAGGATTGTGGCTTGGGATGTAAGTAAGAGAACACCAGGGGGGACACTGGTGCTTATACCCACAGGATTGTGGCTTGAGTTACCCACGGGATCGTGGCTTGGGCGAGCACTGATTGTGGTCAGTGTGTAATGGTAACTAATCAGAACTGCCCTAGGGTAGAATAGTCTGGGCCCGGGTTGCCGCGATACTAGCTGGTGTGAGTGTGATATTGTAGAAAACTTATGCATGTATATTGCTAATTCCCCATCCTTAGGTAGGAGACATAGATACCTGTTGTAAATAGGTCCTAAGGAGGGAGGTGGTTACGTTTCGGCTGGGTTGGTGGTGCTCCGATGAGCTGATTCTATCTGGTCTGAGAATCCGGTCGTTACACCATCCTATCACCACATTAGGAATCTCATTCTGACTTTCCCGTGATGGTACTCCTCTCTTTGTTTTTCTAGTTCTTCCACAGGGGAAGAAGAACACTCCGTTCACCTTCAGTGAACATGATCCCTTGCTCTCTCCTTTGTTAGCATATGTTCTGGCAGCGCACAGCTGTGAGAGTTCATACAAAGTGCTTCGTCTGTTATACAGCTAGACACACCGGGCAACCATGGCAGAAAACCAAGGCCTATCTTATTCCACGGACGAGATTGATTCCATCATGAGCAATCTAACAGCATTCGCAGATGCAAATATCAGCTATACCATCTCCCAAACCTCGGATTGGGATAAACTGTCTGAGATGAAACTCAACCGCATAAGAACTATACTACATGGGACAATACTAAAAGAGTATGTAACAAATAACATGGCACCGAGAGGTTTATTAGTTACCAACGCTCCCCGCATCTTTCTGGATGACCCTGAGTTCAGAAAAGATTGGGCCCTCATAGCATGGCACTGTACCCACGACTGGATCATGCTGATCCTTAAAACAGCTTTGCGTCTATCGGAGAAAATCCAGATAGAAATACAGGTAACCGAGTCACAAATCAAGGCTACAATAACGGGATACAAAAAGAAACTGGACGATCTAAATAAAGAGATCAATGAGTACAGGGATAACCTAACTGAACAAAAAGTTACCAAATTCCAAAAGGATCTAAAGAGATTCTCTTTTGTAAAAGCGTACCCTTACTCAGATCCAGATTACAAAACGTCCACAGTTTCTGATCCCGACTCAGATGCCTCAAGCAATACTTCCAACACCTCCAACAGCAGTGGGGGTTCGGGAAACGGTACCCCGAGGCAGAGACAAAGAGGAGGATACAGGGAACACTACCAATGACCACAATACAACCAAGCCGCTTTCCAACACCCGTTCCAACCCCCTCACCAATTCCCAATGTATGGATGGCAACCCCCGTTCCAACAATACCCTTTCCCACAGAACCAATTCCGCCCTCCTTTTCCGAACAGAGGCAGGCGCGGGAGAGGACGAAAAAAACAAGGAAACAATGTACAATGGGAAGAGGAAGAACCAATAGGGAGTTATACCAGGAGCAAAGCCGGACAGAACAAAGCGGGTCCGAGCAACGCGAAGAACTAATAACCAACCTATCATCCAGAGCCCTCACTGAAACAGAAACCAAGGTTCTTAATAAAGGACTAGGCTTCGTCCCCACAGCTAATTTGGACAAATTCAAACTGCACTGCGAACTGGCCTCCTTCTTCAGGAAACTCAAATTAAAAGCCTTTTTTGAGAAACATGGCACTGATCAATCTGACGAAATGACCAACGAAACTGGACTCAGAGTTAAGTCCACTTTTGTGCCTCCACCCCGTACTATCCCTGTCGAGATTAACACCTTCGAGCAAGCCGTATTTAACGAGATTGAATCAATCACAGTGATCAAACAGTACCACAACAATAGCAGAGCGGAAAACAAAGCTATTACAGATCTTAAAGCAGACAGCAGTGTCATAATAAAACCTGCAAACAAAGGTGGGGGCCTTGTAATAATGGATAAGGTCAACTATGACACAGAATGCAGACGACTGCTAGGAGACATCAAGAACTACCAACCTCTCCTATCTGACCCCACAGAAGACCTAAAAACAGAAATCCTACAACTAGTGGAAACAGCCGAGGCAGCTGGCAAGATATCAAAACAGGAAGCTGACTACCTAAGCAAAACGGAAGGCAAGATCCCGTATTTCTACATCTTGCCCAAGATGCACAAAGGCAAAAATCCACCCCCAGGAAGACCGATTGTTTCAGGGATTGGCTCACTACTCGAACCACTATCCACGTTCTGTGATTTTTTCTTAAAAACAATAGTACAAAACACTACAACATACTTGAAG
Organism: Lissotriton vulgaris; assembly: GCF_964263255.1. Classification (NCBI taxonomy): domain Eukaryota; kingdom Metazoa; phylum Chordata; class Amphibia; order Caudata; family Salamandridae; genus Lissotriton; species Lissotriton vulgaris. The sequence goes on from NC_141694.1 coordinate 247,737,086, forward strand.
GATACAAAAAGTCTCCTCGTTCTGTTGAAAGAAATCAAGATAAAAACAGATACCATCCTGATAACCTTCGATATAGAGAGCCTCTATACCAGCATTCCTCAAGACGCTACCATCGCAGTATTAAAAACAACATTGGAGGAAGCCGAGTGGGACCACAAAACACCAAAGAAATTTATACTGGAATGTGCCACACTAGCGCTGAAAAGAAACTTCTTTGAGTACGAAGGATCACTATTCCTACAAATAGGGGGCACTTCAATGGGGAGTGTTTTTGCCCCCAGTGTAGCGGGATTATACGTCTATGATTTTGAGAAAAAACATATTCTGTCATCCAACAATCCTTATGCCAATCACATCAAGTTTTGGGGCAGATATATTGACGATGTCCTAGCAATCTGGGAAGGACCACCGGAGATTCTCACTGAGTTCATCACTTGGATTAACACCTGTGATCCACATCTACGGTTTACACATTGCCACAACAAAGACACAATTGTCTTCTTGGACATTGAAATCAGTAGAGAAGGAGAGCACCTGAATACCAAAACTCACTTCAAGCCCACAGCTAAAAATAACCTCTTGAGATATGAAAGCTTCCATCCGCGTCCACTCAGGGAAAACCTCCCATACGGACAATATCTTCGCTTACGGAGAAACTGCAGTGAACTCGCAGACTACAAGAACCAAGCAGAGGACCTCACAAAGAAACTGAAGCAGCGAGGCTATCGAATAAATGTCAAAAGAGAGCGAGAAATCAACCTAGAGACGCTCTATTGGAAGATAAAATAAATGAGCCTGGAGAAACACCACTAACCTGTGTTACAACCTATAACGCACTATCCAACCAAGTGAGCAAAAGCATCAATAAAAACTGGTCAATACTTAACACAGGCAACTTTAAATGGGATAAACCTCTATTCTCATATAAAAAAAGGACAGAGCTTAAAAGAGAGCCTGGTTAACACTAGACCAAAAACCACAAACATCAACGCAAATCCCTCCATAACACAAATATGGGGGCTTCCTCCGGTGACAGGACACTCAAAATGTGGGGATTGCAGCGTTTGCCACCTCACAGAGAACACCAAGTCCCTGAACCTTGAGCCCGGAAGAATCTGGGAACAAAGAGCTCACACCAATTGCAACAGTGCCAATGTGGTATATCTGATCAAATGCGTATGTGGAAAACCTTATATAGGTATGACGACACGAAAAGTAAAACAAAGAATAAGTGAACACAGGAGCACAATACGCTGCAAAAAGAATATCACCAAACTCACAGAACACTTCCTGACAGCAAATCACACCCCAAATGACATGAGGTGGACAGGCATCAAGCAGGTACAACCCGGTCCAAACTTGCAAAACCGTCTTTTCGAAAAGGAACAAAGATGGATTTATAGACTTTCTACAAATAAATCAGGTTTAAATGACAATGTTCCCTGGGCTACAGTCCTGAAATGAATACCTGAGAAACACGCTGACGACTCGAAAACAATCTCCATTTCTGAAAACCCACGGCCTCCGTAGAATGGAGACGCTCACGTGTTGCTATAGCAACAATCACGTGAACCAAAGGCAGTCCCCGCCCAACCCGGAAGCCCAACTGTTACTTAATCACACACGAGACAGTCCGGCTTCGTAGCAGGGCAGCGGAGGATAAGCATAGGTAACCGGCATTTCCACCATGAAGTAACTGTAAGTAGAATCTCTTCCCTCAACAGGAACCAATGCTGAAAACGGCCCTTTCGCCCTCATGGCGTGAGTCAATGGTCTTTTGGTAACAAATATTTGCCATCTAACGAATCCACCCATGTTGTTACAGAAATCGGTTAAGTAGTGGGGATACCCCCTCCCGCCCTCCGATGAGATAGGACTCTGAAACAGTAGTAAGCCAAGCACTTACTACAACCATGTGTCTGTATTTGTCTTTGTTTTTATGTCAAGTAAGCCCGAGTATGTCGATTGAAATGCCACAGATAAATCATGCACTCCTTATTCGCGATCACCATCAATGTATGGCGAGTTAGTGATATCACATCACCTATATAATCAGGACGTATGTCTGAAATAAAAATAAAATATCGGCAACAATCACGCTGCCGTTGAGCACGCACCTCTTGATATGTTTGCGTGCATCATCCAGACAAATATCCTACACCGGATATTGTCAGCAGGTGATATTTTCACATAACGATTCCACAAGATTCCTTCTATTGAGAGTGGTAGTAAGCCTGAAGAGTCGAATGACACGACACTGCACTACGTAACAGGCATGTAACACTGTTCACGTTTGACTGATGTCTGTTTTTATTCTTCTTCCCCACAGGTCTTTTTTCATTGTTTTGGACTCACCCACTGTGGTTAGAGTCTACTATATACCAGATAGCAGATTTTTGCTATTTTGGGTCACAGAGAACTAGGAAAGGGTGTGCCTTTTAGGGGGTACATACCTACCAGTTCCCTGTCCACACGGTCCTGATGAAAACCTGGTACATTCCAATCACGGTTGAAACATGTAGACCATCACACATATAAGAGATACTCTGGTTCTTAATATACCCACACAGTATCTCGCCTCACCCTTTTTAACATTGTCCAGTTTCTTGTTAATAAAATTTATTTTAAGATAAACCAGGACAATTTTTTAAAAAAATTCGGCACTTACATTCACAACCTGCTCCACTGTAACCCAAGTGTCGTAGCACACCCTAGTGACGTTAGGCCACTAGGGTGGACCCCGATGATGAAGCATGTCACCACTAGGTTGGTGAGTGAGGGGTTTTTAACAAAAGGATAAATTCTTTCCTTTTGCCATCCTATCACCACATTAGGAATCTCATTCTGACTTTTCCGTGATGGTACTCCTCTCTTTGTTTTTCTAGTTCTTCCACAGGGGAACAGGAGTACACTCCGTTCACCTTCAGTGAACACGATCCCTTGCTCTCTCCTTTGTTAGCATAAGCTCATAGCCCCTACCAGCACTCCGTTAGTTATTTTCAGTGTGATTTGTTTTACGAGCCTACCTAGAGCAAATGAGAACAAGTCCTTCGGTCCGGAATACGGCTCGTTGTGAACTCCCCACCACCACACATCCCACCCCACACACACACACACTAATACCCCCGTAAACATTCTTGGTAGCCGAAAGTCGATTCTGATGCTAAGAACAGTTTCATTTCTAATAGACAGGCTCAGTTTCAGAGTTAGTGCTGTGAAACCATTACTATAGACATTTCACTTGTGCCTGTAAGTTAAAGGCGCTATAAATACTGGTTGTTCTGGATTATCATTACTCCAAACCAATCACAAATACTATCTCAGTATCGGAAGGCTGCGACTCGAGGGTCTGCTGCGAGACAAATCAATAACTTGCAGGTTGTACAAGATCACAGCAGCGGGGGCTTCGCCCACCGCGCTATTTTACACACGCTGAGGTTTATTTAAAGTCCATTGCCCCGAACTCCGTACCGTTGTCTTTTCAGCAGCACATTTGTCAGGTCCAAGTTCTTAATTGCAACTGTTACGCTGATTCTGTTTCCAATGCAATCCCCTAAGCCCCCCCCCCCCCCCCCCCCACTCAGGGGTGTCCCACTGAGACCTGTGTATTGCTATGTTTTATAATTCAAACGGCAGCCAGTGGACATCCCTTGCACTAGGCCTATGACACACTGGGTACCTACTGCTGCTCACAATTTAGGGTTCAAACCAACGTTTGCACGAGAACATGATTATATTCTCAGAGCACATCTTAAATGTTTGCTCCTAGGATTTGCTGCTAGAAAACCTGGGGAAAATGTCATTTTTTCGCACCCTGCATTAGACGAAATAGAGCCACAATGGTGCGCAATTCTCACTTTCTAGAAGCAATAAGTGTAATGTCTCAAATATTGCACATTGTAATGTAAACGCGGGCTTTATCGCAAATTAATGGGTTCGCAATCTCCAGCCAATTCTTTCTGCATAGTAGTTCGGACCTGGCCCCGAGGTCAGTATTTGACAACGTGTTACTTGCACCCTGCCTGTGCTAACCTGCGATCAGGTGAACTTTTGTAGGCACACAGCACATGGAACTGTACACCCCTGGGCATGCATGGCATCATGGTGTACTCACGACGAAAGGTAATTTGCACATGTGGGAATAACACGTGCCATTGCGCAAGGGCACAGGCAACCGACACGGGGGGCTTGCGCCTGGCACACAATTAAAAGCTGAGCATCACAAGAGGTATAGTTTGTGCCCTGTTTTGAATGTTAATAGAATACACATATTTTCAGCACAGTCCCCTGAAGGATTCTATGCTATAAATAGTTTTTAAATCAATCAGTGGCATTCGAACTGGCAGCATTAGGCAGTCGGGGTTCCACCCCTTCCTCTCATAAACCATCTCGAATCTTCCTTTCCTGTCGGGCATAGTGCTTAGACCTCATCCTTGTAATGTACAGCGCTCTGTTGCAGCACAAATTGGCGAGCAAAGGGTGAACTTTGACCCCAAATAAAAGAGGTTTCTGGCATGACTCAGAACATCTGTGTAATATTTTCGTATCTCAGTGAGGATCAGGGTGACATATGTCATTCCTCATTCACGTGGCTAACTCCACAGCCTCAATTCTGGTTCGAGGCCTGACATATTGTGTGTTTTGCAGCATCCCTGGTTGGCAGGCTCGTGGCCCCCAGGCCATGTTCGAGAGCACGGGGAAGTGCGCGGGGGTCAAACCGTACGAGTTACCAGTATGAAAACGCCTGGCACTGGGCCGTGGTGGGAGAGACCGAGAAGCATTTGTTTTCCTTAATATTGCTCTAATAACTAAGCCAAGGATGCATCTCAGTGAGTTGAGAAACAAAAGGAAGTGTCTGTATTTGTATGTGTGCGTGCGTGCGTGTATAAGTGTGTGTGCGTGTGTGTGTGTGTGTGTGTGTGTACGTGTGTGTATGTGCATGTGTATGTGTGCATGTGTGTGTGGCTCCGTGAATGAACACCGGACAGCAGCCCATAAGAATGCCACCCACAGACACCATCCCCTCATCAGATCTGTCAAAAGGGCCTCCTTCAAAGACCGCCTAGACAACAACGAGCACAACAGCAAAGAGCTCTTCAACATCGTGAAGGAACTTTCCAACCCCAGCTCCAACACCAACGACATCCCACCCTCGCAAGACCAGTGCGACTCGCTGGCCACCTTCTTCCACCTCAAGATCGCAGACATCCACGACAGCTTCAATGCCATGACCACCCCGACAACCACTTAGACATCCGCCCCCACGACCACCATCCGCACCAACCACCTGCTCTCCTGGACCAACATCAATGACGACGACACGATCCAAGATCATAAACACCATCCACTCCGGATCTCCTTCAGACCCATGCCCACACCACATCTTCAACAAAGCCAGAACAGCCGTCGCACCCCATCTCCGGAAAGTCTTCAACACCTCTTTCGAGACAGCAACCTTCCCGGAGAGCTGGAAGCATGCCAAGATCAACGCCTTACTCAAGAAACCCAAGACGGACCCCAAGGACCTCAAGAACTTCCGGCCCATCTCCCTGCTCCCGGCAAAGGTCAACGAACAACTGACCCACTACCTCGAGGAGAATAACATCCTGGACCCTTCCCAGTCCTGGTTCCGCAGCAACCACAGCACCAAGACTGACCTCATCGCCGCCACCGATGACATCAAATCCCTGCTGGCAACGGAGAAACGGCGGCCCTCATCCTACTGCACCTGTCAGCCGCCTTCGACACAGTCTGCCACCACACACTACGAACATGCCTCCACAACAACGGGATCCAAGAGAAGGACCTGGACTGGACCACCTCCTTCCTCTCCGGCAGAACACAAGATCATCCGCCCTCCCCCCTTCCGCTCCGAAGCCACTGAGATCATCTGCGGCGTACCCCAGGGCTCATCCCTCAGCCCAACTCTGTTTAACATCTACATGGCACCACTCGCCCACGTTGCGCGTCGGCACGACCTCAACATCATCTCCTACGCAGATGACACCCAGCTGATCCTCTCCCTCACCAAGGACCCCCACACCGCCAAAACCAACTTTCACGAAGGAATGAAGGCCGTCACTAAATGGATGAGGAACAGCCGACTGAAGCTGAACTTGGACAAGACGGAGGTCCTCATCTTTGGATCCACCCCTTCGGCCTGGGATGACTCCTTGTGGACGACCGCACTGGGAACCGCCCCAACACCCACTGACTACGCACACAACCTAGGGGTCATCCTCAACTCCACCCTCTCCATGACTTAACAGGTCTAAGCAGTCTCCTCCTCCTGCTTCAATACCCTACGCATGCTCCGCAGGATCTACAAGTGGAACCCCACTGAAGCGAGAAGAGCAGTCACCCAGGCCCTCGTCAGCAGCAGGTTGGACTACAGAAACGCCCTCTACGCAGGAGCGTCGGCCAAACTCCTGAGACAGCTCCAACGCATCCAGAACGCCTCTGCACGCCTGATCCTCGAAATCCCTCGCCGCAGCCACATCACACCCCAACTGAGAGACCTGCTGGCTCCCGGTCAACAAGAGGATAACCTTCAAGCTCCTCACCCACGCAGACAAGGCACTCCACCACACCCAACCAACGTACCTCAACAGACGACTCAGCTTCTACACCCCCACCCGCCAGCTCCGCCGACCTCGCCCTCGTTACAGTCCCCCGCTTCCGAAGAGCGACATCTGGCGGCAGATCGTTCTCCTACCTCGCCGCCAAGACCTGAAACACCCCTCAACATCCACCTACTGCAGACCCTAGACCTGCTGACCTTCAGAATACTCCTCAAGACCTGGCTTTTCGAGCAGTAGCAGCATTCCCCACCCCAGCGCCTTGAGACCTTTATGGGTGAGCAGTGCGCTTTACAAATGATATGGTATGTGTGTATGTATGTGTACGTGTATGTATGTGCATGTATGTGTGCATGTGTGCACATGTGTGTATGTATGTGCGTGTGTGTGTGTGAGTATGTGTATGTGTGTGCGTGTGTGTGCATGTGTGTATGTATGTGTACGTGTGTATGTGCTTGTGTATGTGTGTATGTGTGCTTGTGTGTATGTATGTGTACGTGTATGTATGTGTATGTATGTGTGCATGTGTGCACATGTGTGTGTGTATGTGCGTGTGTGTGTGTGAGTATGTGTATGTGTGTGCATGTGTGTGTGCGTGTGTGTGTGCATGTGTGTATGTATGTGTACGTGTGTATGTGCTTGTGTATGTGTGTATGTGTGCTTGTGTGTATGTTTATGTATGTATGTGTATGTGTATGTGTATGTGTATGTGCGTGTGCATCTTTCTCTGTAGATCAAAGGTCCCCATCTCTGCAGGGCCCCCTCTGCCTTTCATCCTTCTTCGTTTGGTGCCATCCTCCCTCTGACACGTTATTGCAGTACCTGCTGCCTGTGTGTGACTCAGGTCCCTGCCACAGACTCTAGAGACTGAAGACACACAGCAGCAGTCAGTGTTGTGATGCTATGCAGTCTGTCTGGCAGGACGGTCTCAGATACTCTACGGTTGTAGAGTATCCAGGCACTCTACAAATCCAATCATTCATTCAATCTTTGGGGCGCTACACAAATGGTTATTACTGGGGTACGCACTTCAGAAAGGGAGGCGCTACTTGGTTTCAGCTCACTGAGGGTGTGGACTGGCCTTATTTTACAAGCCACTGCCCAGCTTCAGATGTCTGTCTCTGGCAGAGAAGTTTTAAGGCAAAGTGGGTCCTGGCCCAGGGCGGGGCTCCAGTCTTGAGGGGGGGGGGGGGCGGAGGCTGCTCGAGCCTACTCCGTTCTGCAGAGTCCTGCGCTGATGACCTTAAATAATTCATATAGTTATAAGTACGAATTTCCATTCATTTATTTTTCATGTGGATGGTGTGTGGGTGTCTATTACAGTAATTTTGCAGAGATTTTTTTTTTCTTTTTCAACACCATGCAACATCTGATTATTTTCATTTAGATCAAAACAGGACCTCACATATGAGAAAAATGGGGAGCGGGTCACATAGATTATTTGCAAAAACATTAGCGCACTGATTATGTATTATACAATTGAAAACTCATCACTATCCCTGAATATTAGATGTAAACACATTTCGAGTTTGGTCCAGAGTTCCTTTGGACTGCCAGTGACCCAGCCACAGGGGGCATGAAAGAGCTGAAATTGGATCATTAATTCAAAGCTGTTCCGAACAGGGGCCCTCAAAATATTTTGGGCCAGGGCCCCAGAAATCCTTAAAATGTCCCTGTTTGCACGAGAATTATAACTTTCGCAAAGCTTTTACATGTGAGTGTAATTTGATGGACCTATGCCTCATAAAAGTGCAGTCCCTCATGGAAAAGCCAGGCAAGGTACTTGTGAACCAAATACCCACCAATGACTGGGGGAAAGCGGGTTGTAAATTCTTGCAAAACTTTCGCACCAGAGTAATTTGCCGTTCATTTCCGTTGTGTTAAGAAGTCGCCGTCGAGGAAAGGCGATGCAAGGTATGGGTTCACATGCAAAATGCGTGTGAGTTGTCAGTACAACACATTGTCACAGTATTCGCAAGAAGCAGATATTCACTGGCATTAACCTGAGAGGAAAGTTACTTTCGTGCATAAAAGCACAGGTGACCCAAAAACTCCGCAAACCAGAACAAGGCGAATAATCCGTAACTGCACAAACCTTTGCTCGTGCTTCAAACCCCTATCCACTATGCATGCAGGCCTCTAACCACCTACACACTTGTCTTTCAAACCTTCAATTCCCCATTCAGTATACATACACTTCCAGCAAACACCCTGTCACTCCCCTTGTACTCCTCTAGTGACCCATTCAGCACCATGTACTAATCCATTCACTGCGCCAAAACCCAACCACTTATAAATTCACCAGGCACTCTCTTGCAGTACTCTAATCATTCAGTCAGTACCCAAGTACTCATCCAGTGACCCATGCCTTAGCGCATAGACTTCTTCAAACCCCTATCCACTATGCATGCAGTCCTCTAACCACCTACTCACTTGTCTTTCACACTTTCAATTCCCTAGTCAGTATACATACACTCTAGCAAGCACCCTGTCACTCACCTTGCACTCCTCCAGTGACCCATTCAGCACCATGTACTAATCCATTCACAGCGCCAAAACCCAACCACTTATAAATACACCCAGGCACTCTCCTTGCAGTACTCTAATCATTCAGTCAGTACCCAAGTACTCATGCATCAAGCCAGGCCTTGGCACATGGACTGCTTCATAAACCATATCCACTATACATGCAGTCCTCTAACCACCTACACACTTGTCTTTCACACCTTCAATCCCTAGTCAGTATCCATACACTCCAGCAAACACCCAGTCACTGCCCTTGCACTCCTCTAGTGACCCATTCAGTACCATGTACTAATCCATTTACTGCACCAAAACCCAACAACTTATACATTCACCCAGGCACTCTCCTTGCAGTACTCTAATCATTCAGTCAGAACCCAAGTACTCTTCCAGTGACCCTGACAAAATACCAAATTTCAGTTTCAATATTTTAAAAAACATTTTTATTTCCATGTATATTAAAAATATATAATGTAATTTAAAAAAATAAAATATGTAAAAATAAACAGTTAAAAAACTGTAGAAAATCAGTATAAAAAAATACATATAACTAATATTACATTTAAAAATAATCATTTAAAAAACCTTTGAAATTCACTGAAAAAAACATAGGTTTCAGACATGATATAGTTAGCAATTAACATTTAAAAAACCTTAGAAATTCACTGAAAAAACCATAGGTTTCAGGTTTGTTATAGTTAGCTGACAATTCACTCGTACAAAACCATTAAAATTTCTCTGTTATAGTTAGTTCTGTTATAGTTAGTTCTGCTAACTATAACTCGCGCGCCCGCAATCCACTGCTGATGATGTCACATATTACATTATTCATGACATGGTCAGTGACATCACTGATGACATCACTGATGACATCTGAAATGACATCACTGATTACATCATCCACGTGAGAACCAGATACACATCATCATACACTAGTATAACGTTTCATCACTCACTGTAAAATACAGAGTACCATATTTGAATACATTGACACACACAAGTTTCTAAAAACCCACTCAGTGATCTAGATCTACACACACATCTAATCACTTACCTATAGATTCACTCATACATGCTGTGAATGATCAATAGAACACTATCAAATATACTTATACACCTATATCAACATTACAGACCAGCACACAACCTATTCACTTATGCAGTCATCCTACTCACTTATGCAAACAATGGATCAAACTTACATTTAGTCAGCTACACCCTTTTACAAACACCACTTAATTTATTCATATAGATAGTAACTTATACTTAGTGTGTTATAAAATCACTATTACAAGAATACAGTTATCAATACAGTCACTTATACAATCATTGAGTCTTATGTATACTTTTTTATATACAACAACTGTCACATACACTGCCTTTTATTTTTCTAGTTTGTTGAACATGTATCATTGAGATATATATTTGCTCATCACCACACTCAAAGATATTCACTCACCCAAACAACTGTTATAATATGCAATCTTTACCTCATATACCTACTGAATCAACTATTCACACATCTTTGGGCCGTCACACACCCCCCACCGAACCACACACACATTCACTCTCCCATACAAATACTCAGTTAACTAATCAATAACTAATATAGACTTTCACGTAGCTAGTAACCAACTGGTGCAGCAGTTTGCACAACAACTGACAAAGTGATACAGACATTCACACAGCTTAGTCACTATCCAATATATTTAGTGAGACACTATAATTAGTCAAGTAAACAGCCAATCACACTGCTACTAAATCCTCCATCCAGATATTTATATATCCACTCATTCTTCAATGCAGATTGTTATATATATATATATAATACATATTTAAATAACTAACCAAACCACATTAACTGGATGATGTCATCAGTGACGTCATTTGAGATGTCATCAGTGATGTCACTGACCATGTCATGAATGATGTAATATGTGACATCATCAGCAGTGGATTGTGGGCGCATGAGTTATAGATAGCAGAACTAACTATAACGGAGGAATTTCAATGGTTTTGTACGAGTGAAATGTCCAGCTAACTATAACAGCCCTGAAACCTATAGTTTGATATATATATATATATATATATATATATATATATATATATATATATATATCTCTTATTTTACTTAATGAGTAGCACAGGATTTTTGTAGGATTTGGGGAAGGGGACACGTCTTTTCATTAATATCCAATTTTAAAAGAAAATATATATATACACACACACAAACACACACACCCACCCATACACACATCAATTAGTTCATTCCATATTTTCATCAGTTTTTCGTGGTAAAGTACAACAATGTAATACAATGCGCTGTGTTGCAAAGGCATGCGTGCTAAAGGCATGCATGCTAAATACTAATATTCCTTTGTAACCAGAAGATGTCTTCTGCTACCATCAGATTCAAATTGATATTGTCATCATAATTGTGTAAGGATGTCCTGTCATCTCCTAGAAATACCTCAGTGTATAAATGTAAAGATTTAAAATTATGGTGATAACAGTGCTTTTAAAACACCACATATAACTGGGATTGGTAGGAAATGACCATGAATCTTCCACATGAACATAATGTTGCGTGTCAGAGAAGAAGTATTCAAACCCTGGGGGGATAGATCAGAGAGCACAGTGTGGGCTTGGACAGAAATTAATATGTTAGGGAACAAAACATGCATATTAATTCTCACTGAAGGAATGTGATTCCCATACATTGGGCTAAGTTGAGAGTACCGTAAAAGGAGGAAGTAAAACTCAAAAAGACGTGATGGAGAGGCAAAGTAGAGAGGGAAAGACTCAGGTGGCAATAAGACACTATACAAATGGCAGGGATACGGTGAGCGATATGAAGCAGAAAAAGAAGGGATGGATGATGGCTATGAATAGGAGGCAAAGACACACAGATGATGGACGTAATGCAGAGTAAATCAAACAATCACCCCCAGCCAGGAGATCTGGGTTAAATCCACTGTTCTTTTCCTCACCATGCTACCCCAGTTTGGACCCAGCCATTTGCAAATCATTCTTGACCTTATCCTACTAGCCGAATAGTCCAGCTCGAACATCCAAGTTTGGTCCTCGCTGGAAACAAGCATCCTGGGACTGGATTTGGAGCCTCACCTCTCATCAGCCAGGCTAGCTTGTATCCAGTGGCTCAGTAAGCCCGGATCCCACAACTAGGCATACCCGGCGCACTTATGGCAAGAAAACAAAAGACACACAGATGATGGACGGAATGCAGAGTAAATCAAACATTCGCCCCCAGTCAAGAGATCTGGGTTAAATCCACTCTTCTTTTTCTCACCACGTCACCCCAGTTTAGACCCAGCCATATGCAAATCAGTCTTGACCCTGTGTCACAAGGGAACAGTAGAGCCCGAACTGCCAAGCCATGTCCTCCCTGGACCGGAAACAAGCATCCTGGGACCGGTTTCAGGGCATCACCCCTCATCAGCCAGGCTAGCTTGAATCCAGTGCAAAAACAACAGTTGAAGGACAGAATGCAGAACAATGTCATACATTCACCCCAGTACAGAGATCTGGGCCTAAATCCAACGTTTTTTTGCTCACCATGCCATTCCAGTTTGAACCCAGCCATATGCAAATCATTTCATTTCATTTCAAAAATCTTTATTTCGATCACAGATCATAAAAGATACATAACAATATATATACACAGTTAAAACTTATTAAACATGAGTGATCCGATAGTTAAAATGTATAAAAAGCGAGGGATACGATGGATGCGCTATAAATTTTCAGAGGATCTTTTATACAAGTCTTTTCATCACTCGGCTTCGAATAATCCACAAGGAGGTTAAGAATTTCGAGAGGGCAAAGACTACAGTGGGAGAGAGGTCTGACTTTAGAACTCTATAAGCAGGTTGAAAGGATCTGAAGCCCAAATTCCTGAGTAACGGGACCAGCCAGTATTTCCTGCTCCTCTCATAGCCCCTGCAGAAGAAAACAGCGTGGACATCGTCCTCCTTTGGATGGGCACACACTGGGCAAGTTGCTACGGTGGAGCGGGATGACCAAGACGCTGTAAATGATGCTAAAGGGAGGCATCCGTATCTCCATTGTAATAGTAGTTTTCTCGTTAACACAGGGGAGATCGCATCGAGAGTCCTTTCAGGGCAGTAAGAGTCTTTCACTTTCAGGAATAGGTGTGTCAGAGATCCTTCTCGACTATCATTGATAGCTCTTGTGAGCATTAGTTCATAGTATGCTCTCGCGAGTACCTTTTTTGGAATCTTTATACAAGAGTTTGAGGGGTCCGTCCATAATTCCGGGTAGTCCAGTTCCTCAAACCTTTCCTTGATGTAGGTCAACCACGGGATCTTTTTAGCATTCCGTAACTGCAGGAATTCCTGCAGTTCCTCTCTGTAGATTTTGAGATCAGGGCTGCACCACAAACGCCTCCAAAAGGTTAGGGGTTTTAAGTCCAAGCTCCACTGTTATTGATCTAATTCCCAGATCTAATCTGAGGGGGAGTAGGGGAGTGCTCTGAGGGAGGGAAGCGACCTGTCTCAGGAATTTGTTTTCGGTGGACTGTAACTTTGAAAGTGGAGAGTGACCCCACAGCTCACCCCCGTATGTGACGCCCGCCCGTGCTTGGGTTTTGTATATGTGAATAATTGGGGTTAGTGGGCGATAAAAGGATTTGTTCGCCAGGCGCATAGTGCCACCCGCCAACTGAGCCAGTTTGATGGTCACTTTAGCCTGATGCGACGTCCACGTTAAATGTTCGTTTATAGTGATCCCCAGGTATTCAATATTATGCACTCGTTCTAGTTGTACTGTGCCTAGCCTTGGTGGTGCTCGATTTTGGGGGTTGGGATTCAAAATCATAAATTTAGTTTTTTGGGGGTTAATTTCCAATCCCCGATCAGAGCAGAAGTCTAAAAAGCCATCCAGGATACGTTGAATCCCCATGGGGGATTTAGACAGCAACAGGGTGTCATCTGCAAACATAATTGCAGGCACCCTGGTTCCTGTCAACTTTGGGGCATCAGAGTTGGCAATCCTGTTTAGGTGGGCAACAACCCCATTCACAAAGATGCAAAACAGGGTTGGTGCGAGCACGCAACCCTGTCTCACACCTCGGCGGACGGGGAACCTTTCGGTTAATTTGCCACCTTTGCCACACCTTACGCGAGCGTAGTTGTTGTAGTGGAGTCTCCTCAGGATTGAATTAATGCAAATCGGACTTGCACAGCCGGGTCTCCACAGATTGTAAACTTTTTGATTGGTTTGTGGCGTGCTACCTGGGAAGGACGCTGTCTGAACCAAAGCAGCATGAATAGTGACACTAATACAAAGCTCCCCCCATTTGGGAGAAGACTCCCTGGTGCACAGCACTGAAGGACACAAGGTGTCTTATGAAACGATACTTAGACGCTACTTAATGACGTCAGAACGCCGGTCACGTGTCCAAACAGGAACACGACCGTCGGATCCAGACGCCTCACAAGCCGTTTCTCCGCTTGACAGAGGTAAGTTACCGATAACATTTTGGCAGAAGCCCCTACTTCGAGCCGCGTTTACCTATATACGTGAACTATTTCAGGAGCATAACTCCCCCCGTATTTTGATGTCGTTACAGCTGGGAGCACAAGATACTTTGACAGACACCACGGCATGAAAGCATACCCTATACCATTGGGTAAGACTTTATATCCATTACGCCATTCGGAGATAACTTTAGTCTACAGTCTCAAACAGAACCAATTATTGATTTTGCCCCAAACTTTTTTCAGAGTATTATCCTACTCGCCGTGGGCAGACTTAATAGAAATACCTTATACTTTGAAATCGTCAAGCGGATACTCTTTGATACACTTCGAATAAAAAAGTAAGTGTACTGGAAATTACTTACCATAGAACCGTCTAATAACTTATATGTTCTGAATACCCTCGGATAAGGGGAGGTCATGGGTGCACATGATGTTATGTTATTGATTATCTTCCACATTATTTTGTGGTAGGCCTGGGTGCGTTGGCCTCATTGATATTGAGTCGGTGATTTTGTACTCAGAATCATAGACTGTCATACCACATGTCTTCTATTGGACTGCATTTTTTTAACCTATGAAATGCAGACGCTTGTTGTAATAATCCAGACCGCTAATCTGATTACAGAACTGTTCTCTTTCGGATACGCGATTGGAGTATCCATGGTCAAGGGCCCAGCTGGGTTGGAAATATCACCAGCTAAGCGGTGAGCGTCTATATACTTATTTACCTCACATTCGCATTACTGCGTTCTTCTTGCCTGTACAAGGAATTGTGACAAGTAGTAATGAGATTTTTCCTGTTGTCATGTTTTCTTCCGTGCTGCTATATAGACCTTCTGACTGGATTACAGCCTTTTAGGTATGTGACGGATACATTCTGAGGTTCAGAGTATTGATACTTCACACAGATTCACTATAGCATGCAGTATGACTGTATCGCGCACAAATAGCTCACCTCTGGATCATAAAGTCTGTGTCCATATCAAAATATTTCTGTCACACCCACGTGTGTTTGCACAAAATCACTATTATACTGCACGGTTAGAGATAATAGTGATAACCTTACACTTACGACACGGATGTGTTGGGATGGCACTCAGGAATAGGAGAGGCATTGCTGTACACTGGTAGTAGCAACTACTGTGCATGCAAGACCATGTAACCAGGTCTTATGGTATGATGTATCTTTGTGAAAGACATGCTCCATTGTCAACCTTTGTTCATTTCAGCCCTGAGGAATCGCGAGTGCGATGAAACACGTGTCGGCTGGCTGTTCTTCACATTAAAGACTCCAAGATCTACTTATTGAGAGTTCTTTTGTTTGGATAATTCTGCCATTTTGTTATATGCATGTTGTTTTTGTGTTACTTAACACTACACACACTGTCTTGAGTGCAACGGCAACCTATTCTGCAAATCGGACTTGCACAGCCGGGTCTCCACAGATTGTAAACTTTTTGATTGGTTTGTGGCGTGCTACCTGGGAAGGACGCTGTCTGAACCAAAGCAGCGTGAATAGTGACACTAATACAAAGCTCCCCCCATTTGGGAGAAGACTCCCTGGTGCACAGCACTGAAGGACACGAGGTGTCTTATGAACAGATCAACACATTAAATCCAAATGTTCAACTTGACGTATCAAAGTGGTTCCATGATTATTTATTCATATCATCTGAACAGTTCATCAAAATACTGAGGCAACGTATTAATCATCCAACTTAAAGGGTCATCCAGCAATTACTTGTCCCAATGCATTTCGGGCTGGTGACTAGCACTTCCTCAGGGGACAGCTCTACAAATGCAAACAGAAAAAATAACCTAATGTAATAGGTATTAAATTACAGTAGATCTATCACATAGGTAGGATCTAAATACATGCATGAAAGAACATGTGTACGTGTCAAAACTAAAATGTGGGGTCACAAGGACTGGACTGAGAAAGAAACCTTAATGCCAACACTGTAACTAAAAAATAACCAAGTGTGACCAAAACGTGTAAAGAGTGCTTCGTGAAAAGTATTCAGAACCAACCGCGAGCACTGACGAGAAAATTAGTTAAGAAAATAAGTGTAAAGTCAATCACCAAGAATACCAAAAAAACTTTGAATCAACAAGGGATTCATATTAGCCAACATCCGATACTCACGGTGTAAACACATCCGTGATATGTTAATCGCCCGATCTGAAAATAAAGCGCAAGAATATGCGGGTCATGTAAAGTGTGTAGCAGCATTATATAGCAAGTTAAAAGGTGGTCCCCCGTGACAGAGTACTTACAAACTCGCCGCACTGTGCTCCGTTATGTGAAGACGCGATAACAAGGAACCCCGAGTGCTCTGCTATCGGGTGAGTTTAAACGGACGTGTGTCTCGAGAGCGTAACAATAGAAAGAGGACTGCGGGTCTAGAGAGGCTGTGAGTGCCATGTTGGAACGATAAGGAAATACAACTAAGTGCTCAGATATTTCAACATATAAATCAAGTTGTTGGAGTTGCAGGTCGCATTCACTCTCAGTTTAATGGGGTGACCCTTCATGGGATGGTTGGTGGTGTTGCCCTGAATGCAGTTATTACAATTGCTACAGTTGTAGCACGGTCGCAAGCCTTTGTAAGATTCAGATTCAATCTGTGCACTGGGTTTGGACACGATTTCCTTGAGGTTATACCAGGGGTCGTAACCTCAAGGAAATCGATTTATATGTTGAAATGTCCTTGTGGCAAATGTTACATCGGCCACACGGAAAGAAAAATCAGAACCCGTGTACTGGAGCATAAAAGCAATATAAGGACTGGCAACATAAAATCCACGATCGCTGTACACTTCATGGAATACAAACATTCAGTAGCCCAGCTCAAGTTTCTAGTACTGGAACAAGTGACACCGTCACACAACAACAAACAGACTCTTTTGAAAAGGGAAAACTTTTGGATCCGCTATATGGTGACGATGCAACCACATGGTCTAAATGACCGGATGGAATTTTTGTGTTACCTATGATTCATTTTTTGTTGACTCTCATTGCTGATGAAATATGTGGACATTTGTGTGATTTCGTTCAGTGTGATGTTATTTGGGTTTATACTTCTTAGATAGTTTATACATTGTCACCTTTGCATTTTATCTGTGTTTGTTTGTTACTCGTTTCCTCATTTTTATCTGAGCACTTAGTTGTATTTCCTTATCGTTCCAACATGGCACTCACAGCCTCTCTAGACCCGCAGTCCTCTTTCTATTGTTACGCTCTCGAGACACACGTCCGTTTAAACTCACCCGATAGCAGAGCACTCGGGGTTCCTTGTTATCGCGTCTTCACATAACGGAGCACAGTGCGGCGAGTTTGTAAGTACTCTGTCACGGGGGACCACCTTTTAACTTGCTATATAATGCTGCTACACGCTTTACATGACCCGCATATT
Organism: Lissotriton vulgaris; assembly: GCF_964263255.1. Taxonomy (NCBI): domain Eukaryota; kingdom Metazoa; phylum Chordata; class Amphibia; order Caudata; family Salamandridae; genus Lissotriton; species Lissotriton vulgaris. Next base: position 247,755,125 of record NC_141694.1, read on the forward strand.
CTTGCGCTTTATTTTCAGATCGGGCGATTAACATATCACGGATGTGTTTACACCGTGAGTATCGGATGTTGGCTAATATGAATCCCTTGTTGATTCAAAGTTTTTTTGGTATTCTTGGTGATTGACTTTACACTTATTTTCTTAACTCATTTTCTCGTCAGTGCACGCGGTTGGTTCTGAATACTTTTCACGAAGCACTCTTTACACGTTTTGGTCACACTTGGTTATTTTTTAGTTACAGTTTTGGCATTAAGGTTTCTTTCTCAGTCCAGTCCTTGTGACCACACATTTTAGTTTTGACACGCACACATGTTCTTTCATGCATGTATTTAGATCCTACCTATGTGATAGATCTGCTGTAATTTAATACCTATTACATTAGGTTATTTTTTCTGTTTGCATTTGTAGAGCTGTCCCCTGAGGAAGGGCTAGTCACCAGCCCGAAATGCATTGGGACAAGTAATTGCTGGATGACCCTTTAAGTTGGATGATTAATACGTTGCCTCAGTATTTTGATGAACTGTTCAGATGATATGAATAAATAATCATGGAACCTCTTTGATACATCAAGTTGAACATTTGGTTTTAATGTGTTGATCTGTTCATAAGACACCTCGTGTCCTTCAGTGCTGTGCACCAGGGAGTATTCTCCCAAATGGGGGGAGCTTTGTATTAGTGTCTCCTCAGGATTGCCAGGATGTCAGCAGGAACGTTCAGCTCTTCCATGACTCTCCACAGCCTCGCTCTGGGTACTAAGTCGAAGGCGGCACGTAAGTCTACAAAGATGGTATATAGAGTGCCGCCCTCGATTACAGCTGTTCTCCAGTAGAGGAGATGTAGCCTGAAAATGTGGTCTGTGGTCGATACACCTTCCCTGAATCCTGCCTGATAGGGGGACAGGATATCCATTTCCTCAGTCCAGGCCTGCAATCGGTTCAGGATCAGTCTACCAAAAAGTTTTTGGGATATGTCAATTAAACTGATGGGACGATAGTTGGAAGGAAGCAGGGGGGATCCCTTTTTGTAGATGGGGACCACTTCTGCTCCCCTCCAAGTATCAGGCACCTCCATTCCCCCCAGAATGGCATTGAATATTAGTGTGAGATAAGGTGCCCATACCCCAGGTTCCTGCTTGAACAAGTCCCCTGGCACCCCATCAAGTCCCGGGGCTTTTCCAGCAGCTAGGCGTTTAATGGCCTCCCTTACCTCCTTTTCAGTGAAAGCAACCCCCGTACTACTAGATGGATTTATGGGGCCGTCGTTGTTCTGGTCCCCCCCTCCCTCTGCATACAGCCCCTCAAAGTGGCTCTGCCATACCGTGGGGGCTATATTGGGCTCTATTGCGGAGGGTAAATCCTCCGTGCCGTTCCCGACTAAGCGCCAGAATTTACGGGAATCTCTGGTTATTAGTGCTTTGGCGAGATTCTCCCAGTAATCTTGGTCCCATTCCGCCCTTGCGTTCTCCAGGAGGATTTTATATGATCTTCTCCTGTGCCGGATTTCTTCATTATTAAGGCGTCCCTTTATAGCAGTTAACAAGTCGGCCTTGGCTTCCCTACAGGCGGAGTTATACCAAGATGTCTTTGGCTTGGGGCCGTTCCTATTCCCTGTAGATGTAAACAGATCCTGCTCTAGGGTGGTGGTAATGCCTGCGTGTATTTGTGCAAGCTCTCCTCTAGTAGCATCGTCTAGGACCTTAGTTCCTAACCTGAAGGCATTCTCCAAGAATGGGATTATCCTTTCGTATAGCCGGGGTATTCTATCTAGACTATTGGCCAATTTTTCCCACTTGACCTTCCTACGATTATTCTCAAGTAGAAGGCCCGTCTTGTCTTTGTCCGATCCGTGGGATATGGCCACGTTCCCAGGCAGGGAGTAAGTCAATTCCAAGGAATTATGGTCACTGTCCATTCTTGGGGTGATTTTGAAATCGACTATTGCTGGCCACATAAACAGTTTGACCATTATGTAATCCAGTCTGGATTCGCTACCGGGCTTGTTATAAGTGTGGTTACTAGGTATGTCCGATTTGCAACGGCCGTTGCACGCCCTTAGACCGAGGTTGAGGGTGAGAGCAGTTATCTGAAGGGCTAAGGGAGTCCAAGCCCTAGGGGGTGGTGCCACCGTCTCTGGTATCAACCAACATGAAACTTCCTCGTGGGAAGGACCATCACGTAGACCAGGCAGTGGTTCGTAATGAGAGTTGAAATCGCCTCCGACCAGGCAGGCGAGTTCGCATGGGTACCTTCTAGAAGCCTAGCTAACTCATCCACAGTGACAGATTCTTTGTGCATTGGCACTGGCCTTGAGTAGATGTTAATAACTAGCAACTTCGAGTGGTCAGGCCATTCGAGTAAAACAGCCAGTAGGTCGTCAGAAGCGGTCTCTAAATAGGTAGCTTGACAGCCTAAGTCCGTAGCTACCCATGTTGTTAGTCCCCCTGATGGCCTGCCCCTACCCCCCCATTTAGCTGCTTTGAAGAAAGAGGCGAAGCCCGGGAGTACTATTTCTTCACGCGCCCAAGTTTCTTGTAAGAGAATTATATTTTTATATCTGATATAGGTACCCCACTCTGTGCAATCTATTTTACTAGCCAGGCCAGCCACATTCCAGGAGATCACTGTTATATCTGGCGATTTGGTAGTGGATTGGCCCGTAGTAACAGAGTTAGTGGGGGTGCTCTCAGAAGGCGCAGGTTGGTTTGTGGGGGGGTGGTTCATGCTCATGGGTCTGTTGACAGGGGATGGAGAAGAATGCGTCATGCTTGGGACCTGGGTGGTTTCAACTGTGCTGGATGCCAGAGGATATGTGTCAGTAGCTATGGCTATATTAATCTCAAATATGGGAGTTTTTTGAGGAACCCTCCCCTCTACAGCCGCCTGTCAGTCTACCATTTCTAGACTACTGTATCGGTTGTGAGTAGATAGGTAGGCGGGGAAGTGTGTTCTGTGTGGCCCCAGGATTCCCCTCCTATATCCACCGCCCCCCCTCTCCTTCTAGCAACAGTTTCCCAGCCAGACTCATCACCGTATGCAGGGAACTGCTCCGTTGGTCTTCCCCTAAATAGCGGGTGGTTATTACTCTCCCTGGGGCAGTTTTCCCAACCCTCCAGCAGCTCTTGGTGGTACCCCCACCTGTGATCCTCTAAATTATACAAGTTTGATGGGTAGAAGAAGGAAAGGGGTAGTGGTTGGATAGAGCTGCCAAAATCCTCATCAGCAGCCCATGTGCAAATATATGCGGCTGTGTTCGGGTCCCTAAAAGTGACCAGAATACAGTCTCCTCTTATGGATTTCCTGGTGTAGCCCACCCACGTTGCCCTCCTAGCCATGGATATATCGCTGGTTGTTCCTCTCGGGAGTGGTCTATTTACAGAGAGCCAGTTAATTACTTTGTTCTTAAGTGAGCTAGTGGATTCGAATGTGAGAGAGTTTAGTTCCGGCACCCCCGCCAGGACTAAGGTGTAGCGTGCTGCTTCTGGGGGGAGGTTTATAAATTTGGGTCTGTGATTAGTGTTAGATTTCTCTCCGAAAAATTGGGGATCACTCTTGGCATTAGCCGAGGGCGGGATAATATCTTTCAACAGAAGGGTTGTTTTTGGTGTAGCAGTTGTTGTTTGCTGTGTAGGGCTAGGGGCCTTATTTGCTTTAGGTGGTTGCGAAGCCTTATTCGGTAAGGATTGTAAGGGTTTGGGGTTTGTGGGTGGGGGCTTATTAGTTGTTACTGTGGATGGTCCATTGCCTTTGGTTAGTTTGGGTCCTGGTCCCTCTTTTACTGTTTTAGTCCCGCTGTTGTCAATTTTCCTTGAATCGGCAAGTTGCACGGTTGCCTTTTCGATGCTAACTAGCCTAGCTTCGATCTTGATCAATCTGGCCTCAAGGGGGCTGAGTAGGGACCTGAGAAGTGTACCTATGTCCTCTAGTGTAATGTCATCTGAGGTAATGTCAACTGGCACATTGTTAATGGGTTGTGGTAGTGAAGTTGAATTAGTCATTCTAGGGGGGGATGGCGAACCCGGCCTCTCTACCATAGGGGCGGAGATAGCTCCTTTCCCCCCTTTTCCTCTAGCTTGTTTGGGCTTTGGAGTTTTGGTCCTATGATCTTCTTTGTTTTGAGGCCCCAGCTTCTTTTTTGGAATGGCCCCTTCTCTAGTCCCCCTATTACTATCTTTGCTGGGTTCTACATCTTTAGATGTCTCAGTGTTTTCTGTTGCTATGGGCTGAAGAATTTGAGTATTGGGTAGGGCCAAGAGACTCATGTCCTCAAAGTCGCTCGGGACCTCAATGGTAAGTTCTGGATTAATGGTTAAAGTGCCTAAAGGTGGGCATATTGCCTGGTCTGTACTAAGGCTAGTTGTAGGATCAGATCTGCCTTCAGGGGTTCTGGCTTGGGCCATAGGCCCCATTGAGGATCTCCTTACCCAGTCTATTTCCTGGGAGATTCTGCGCTCCAGAACTTCAATTTCCTCAATCAGGAGAGAGACGGCTTTGGCGAAGTAAGTGTCAATGGGGCCTTTGACGGCTCCGGCCGCAGCCAGTGTGGATGTTTTGCTCCTGGTTTCCCTAGTACACATTATATTGGTGTGAAGATGGCCTTTGATTGGCGGGCTAAGAGGGGGGGCCCGGACCGGACTCTCGCGTACTCGAACGGCCTCAAACGGCCCGCTCTTAGCCCGGTCTTTGCCCCGGGCTGCGTCCCGCGCTGCGGGAGAACCGACGGTGTTTATAGTGGTCGGAAAGGGCGTTGGGCGGAGCTACAGGGAGAGCGGACCGGAAGGTGGCCTCGGTCTCGCAGGGACACCTGGGTCAGGTAGTCCCTGCACGCTCGCAGCCCTGAAGCCTTTCTGGTCCCAAAGTTCGAGCTGGGGTGCCCCCTCAGGAGACAGGCAGAGTCAGCACAAGGACCCTCGACGAAGCGGCACCCGCGGAGCGGGTGCGGCGAGCCTCAGATGCAGGAAACAGGAGGTGAGCGCAAGTCCAGCAATGCGCTGTGCAGCAAACAAACAAGGTGTCCCAGGGATCAGTTGCTAGCCCAGGTGATTTTAACTGCCCTCCGATGGGCGGTGGGCCGAGCTACAGGGAGAGCGGACCGGAAGGTGGCCTCGGTCTCGCAGGGACACCTGGGTCAGGTAGTCCCTGCACGCTCGCAGCCCTGAAGCCTTTCTGGTCCCAAAGTTCGAGCTGGGGTGCCCCCTCAGGAGACAGGCAGAGTCAGCACAAGGACCCTCGACGAAGCGGCACCCGCGAAGCGGTTGCGGCGAGCCTCAGATGCAGGAAACAGGAGGTGAGCGCAAGTCCAGCAATGCGCTGTGCAGCAAACAAACAAGGTGTCCCAGGGATCAGTTGCTAGCCCAGGTGATTTTAACTGCCCTCCGATGGGCGGTGGGCGGAGCTACAGGGAGAGCGGACCGGAAGGTGGCCTCGGTCTCGCAGGGACACCTGGGTCAGGTAGTCCCTGCACGCTCGCAGCCCTGAAGCCTTTCTGGTCCCAAAGTTCGAGCTGGGGTGCCCCCTCAGGAGACAGGCAGAGTCAGCACAAGGACCCTCGACGAAGCGGCACCCGCGGAGCGGGTACGGCGAGCCTCAGATGCAGGAAACAGGAGGTGAGTGCAAGTCCAGCAATGCGCTCTGCAGCAAACAAACAAGGTGTCCCAGGGATCAGTTGCTAGCCCAGGTGATTTTAACTGCCCTCCGATGGGCGGTGGGCGGAGCTACAGGGAGAGCGGACCGGAAGGTGGCCTCGGTCTCGCAGGGACACCTGGGTCAGGTAGTACCTGCACGCTCGCAGCCCTGAAGCCTTTCTGGTCCAAAGTTCGAGCTGGGGTGCCCCCTCAGGAGACAGGCAGAGTCAGCACAAGGACCCTCGACGAAGCGGCACCCGCGGAGCGGGTGCGGCGAGCCTCAGATGCAGGAAACAGGAGGTGAGCGCAAGTCCAGCAATGCGCTGTGCAGCAAACAAACAAGGTGTCCCAGGGATCAGTTGCTAGCCCAGGTGATTTTAACTGCCCTCCGATGGGCGGTGGGCGGAGCTACAGGGAGAGCGGACCGGAAGGTGGCCTCGTCTCGCAGGGACTCCTGGGTCAGGTAGTCCCTGCACGCTTGCAGCCCTGAAGCCTTTCTGGTCCCAAAGTTCGAGCTGGGGTGCCCCCTCAGGAGACAGGCAGAGTCAGCACAAGGACCCTCGACGAAGCGGCACCCGCGGAGCGGGTGCGGCGAGCCTCAGATGGAGGTAAGCAGGAGGTGAGCGCAAGTCCAGCAATGCGCTGTGCAGCAAACAAACAAGGTGTCCCCAAATCAGTCTTGACCCTGTGCCCCATGGGAACAGTCCAGCCCGAACTGCCAAGCCAGGTCCTCCCTAGACTGGAAACAAGTATCCTGGGACCGGTTTCAGGCTGTCAGCCCTCATCAGCCAAGATAGCTTGATTCAAGTGGCATGGAAAGAACTGAACTCATGTCTGAGCATACCCGTCCCAATCAGGGTGACAAATGCAGAAACAACAGTTGATGGACAGAATGCAGAACAATGTCATACATTCACCCCAGTACAGAGATCTGGGTCTAAATCCATCGTTTTTTTGCTTACCATGCCATTCCAGTTTGAACCCAGCCATAAGCAAATCAGTGTTGACCCTGTGCCCCATGGGAACAGTCCAGCCGGAACTGCCAAGCCAGGTCCTCCCTGGACTGGAAACAAGCATCCCAGGACCGGTTTCAGGCTTTCAGCGACACAGTGAGCCAGGAACTCACATCTGGGCATACCCGGCGCACTTCATTCAGCCCAGTCAAGAGATCTGGGTTGAGTCCACAGTTCTTTTGCTCACCATGCCACCCCAGTTTAGACCCAAAGGACCTGGAAATTAGAGTTTTTTGAGAAGCAGGTCATTAGTTAGTGGAAGCAAAAATGAGTGAAAAAATTGGGGCAGTAAGAAGAGAAGAACAGTGGACAAGGAAATGTTAAGCTAGAAGTTTTGAAAAGAACTAGAATGACAAAAGACTGAGGAGTCAAAAAAGTATTGTACAAAAGTATTCGAATGAAACAGATGTGTTTTGTTCCTGAATAACAGACAGTTCTTTGTATTCCTGAAGTCTTCTGGTAGTGAGAGTCAAAGTTTCAGGGCAGAACCAGAGTAACACTGATCGTCAGACTAGTGGTGTAAAAATGTATTCATTGTGGCTAGAAAGTGCCTTTGCTCCACCAGTCTATATATTATAATAAAAAGAAAATGCAGGCAGATTTGAACTTAATACTCACTTCCTACCGGAGCCAATGCAGGTTTCTTTGTAGAGAAGTGACACAGTGGAACTTTTCTGTACCAGAGATCAGTTTAGCTGCCGAATGAAGGGCTCAAAGTTGGATTTTGTTATTCCGATTAGAGTTGACATCCCATAATCAATACCAGGAAGAACTAAAGCATCAAAAAGTAGTCTGAAATCCTGAGGTTTCAGGAAAGGCTTTAACTTTTTAATGGGGTGCAATGTTGATCTGGTCGCAGATACTGTATGCACAGTATGGGAAGACATGGGAGGTGGTTTTTCAACCAAAAACCCCAAAAACTTTAATTTGCGTGCTGGTGAGAGTGAAAATCTGACTGAGATCAGATCAGATAGTCAGCGGGCATGTCGCTGAATGTAATTTAATCTGATTTAAAAAAAAGATTTTTTCAAGGTCAAGTTTTCATGAAATTTAGAGCCATCAATTTTGAAGGTTTTTAAAGTTCCATTATCTTGAAGCAACGATTTTTAGGTACAGCTGAGTATCAGCCTTGTATTGATGAATTATGATAGCATTCATTTTGAAGAGCATGCGGAGTGGTTCCTGGTAGATGTTAAAAAGAGATGAGGCTAAAATAGACTCTTAAGGGGCATCACACAGCATTAGAGCTATATTAGATCTTAAGCTACCAGAACTGACAAACATGGGTCTTTCGACTTGAGGGGTATGATGAGTAAAACAGAAGAAATGTAGAATGATGAAGAACTGTTCCTTTATTGAAGAACTGTGCCTTTGAAGGAGAGATTCTCTATGGCCAGAATTTCATATACCTCATAAACAACCAGTCTGGCTGCTCTTGCCATGCTACGCCTAGAATAATGGTAAAAACTGCAAGATTGGAGGAAGTTGTAGACGGTGTGATCATGCTACTGCAGGGCAGTGCTGTTGCAGACATTGCTTAGATTATGGATGAAAAAATGATTTATCAATGGATTTTCCTGCAGAGCATAAAACTGAGGGTTGGAGAGGGAGTCTGCACAGACACAGTGCCTGGTATAGGACCTGATCTCAGATCTTATTTAGAGGGCTCTTGAAACAGCATGGTGATTTTACATTTGTTCTTATCCAGTGCTTCAAGATATTAGGAGTAACTGGATAGAGTGGACGAGAAAAGTTGGTGATGTCTAGGCCTTGCATGGGTTGTGTTTTTGTGATTTGGACAATGAGGTTTTGAGCTTGAGGAATGATGTTATTATTGCTTTTGGGGTTGCTTCAACTGGAACATTGAGTACTTGAGGAGAGTATAGTTAATTGATCTGTGGTTCGTATTTTGAAGAGTCATTAAAGCTACGGTGTCTGTTTCAGAAGACAAAGGTAAGGTGGTGTGAGGGGGCAGAATGAGGTTTGTGTGACGAATATCTTGAAACGTTTGGAGTGAGTGTGCTGAGTGTTTTGAATGAGTGGGAGTGGTTTCTACAGGTGCCAGAGATGCTGTGTGTGACTAGGTGCTGCACATGACTGTAGTGCAGCAGGTGCAGTGGAACCGAGGCCCCGGGCTATGAGGGGCCAAATGATGTCCGCCTGTTACAACCAAAACGGGGCAAGGGGTAGGGTACATTTTTCATATTTCCTCAAGGCCATTACAATCTTGCTGCACCTCTGGTGCCGCACTCACAGCTGCATGTCCTGCTTCCTATAAATCACTCACGGTTTAAACATTCAGCTGAGCGGGGCTCATTCCTGTCACACGGGCACTAATGCTGTTTCCAGTACTCACGTTTACAGCATGTCAACCTTTCATTTGAGAAATGTCTTTAAGTGGGCCGTCCATTTTTTGCCCTCACTCTCAGGGTGAAAAGAAAATCTGAACTCTGCAGCAGTTTCACCCTTCACTGCTTTTGATGAAACTTTCAGTCTCATCGTTTCAGAACCGAAGCATTTCCAATATTATATACAACAAAGCCATGGTTGTCGCTGATTTATCTTATGCAACTAACAACCATTGACAAAGCCAACAGTCCAGACTTGGAGCTCTAATGTTACTTGTTGTATTATACATCTGGATACAATGACAGAAGCAGCAAAATACCAATTGGGCGGCACAGTATGCGAAGCACACCCCCGCCCCCCTCCCAGTTGTTTCACCCCACTTAAAAGCCCTGCCTATAATTATTATTATACATATTTCAGAAAAAGAAAAAGAAATGAAGATAAAGATGAAACTAGCTCGTGCTTCTGTTTGTCTATTTTGTTTAACAGCACAGCATGAGTTCATATATTGCTTCATCCTGATTGGATCCAGCCTCGTTGTACACCATGGCAGGCTCTCCATGCTTCAATAGATACAATATTGCAAAATGCTGGACAATTTGGCAATCACGTGAATATTTACCAAACACTTCATGTCTCTCAGTTTATGACATTCTGCAATATTTAGTTTATTGTCCTGTGGCCCTAGCCATGACGTCATCCGGCTCACTGTGCCCATTGGGTGGCTATTTTAGGAACCGATAACATAACTCTTTGAAGTGAGGGGATCAGGAAGTGCGCTTTTATTACACGCAGCTGATACTGGGTCGGGAGAGCCTGTCTCCCTGCAAGAGAGTCGCCTCAGGTCCCCCTTCCTGTCCCTGAATGCTGTAAATCCGGCTGAACGTGCAGACAACTGCAGAAATAACACAATGCCTCACACGGGTGAGTCAGCCCATTGTGCGCCTGACAATAATATATCCTGAGTTTGTGTCGCCAAATATGTTACGGATTGAAAGCTAAATTACCACAGTACATTTAAACGAGGCGCCTAGCCGAACATGTTGCTCGCTCCTGTTCGAGACATTTTTACATCGATGCAAAGTAATTTTGCACTGATTTTTCTGATTGAATCAACCGTTTGCATGTTGTAGTTCTCAGTGCAACATTCTCTGCAAAATTGTCGAACAGCAAGCAGTGTCGTTGGTGCAGTTTACACACTCTGGACCCAAATTCCAAGCCTTGGAAAGTGAGACTTTGTTCGTGTCTAGGACGCTCCAGCACTGATTGGCAAAGGGCAGCTGTGTGGGTAATTTAAACGTTTTTATTGTCCCTAAACAGCCACTTTTTTTCAGAGCAGTAGGGGACAGAAAGAACTGGCCAATACACTGCCTACTTTAAATTGGGCAGGCAGTCAAATGGGCAAATCTCCAAACGCCCTTACTCCATCAGAGGAGTATGTCAGCGACGGATACACTGTAATCTTCAATGCTGACATACTTAACGTCTGCCTGTGAATCAGTTGGGCGGATTTCCAGTTTGGCAGATGGAGTACCCTCTCTGCCAAACACTAACTCTGCCCCAAAGTAGGGGTGCTGCATCAGGGAAACAGAGGGCCTCATTTATGAGAAGTGACACATCGCTGCATGAAAGCAGCGATGCGTCACTTCTCAGTGCGCACTCTTTGCGACATTCCTGATGCGTCATATTTAATGTATGACGCATCATGTCGCTAAGAGTTACAGCTATGTCAGTATTTTTGACTTATCTGTATGGCGCAAAAGTGTCGCATTGCTGGAGTGTGTCACAAAAGTGACACAACTCCAGCTATGTGTCCTTTCGCATGGGGCAAGGCCCATGTGAAAGGGCCTGCGCCAGTCTTACGTCTGCTGTGAGGCAGGCGTAAGATATTGACGCATTTGTGTCCTAGAAGTGGCACAGTGAAATATTATAGATTTCACTGCGTCACTTCTACGACCCTTTCTTGCGCCAGAACGCCCCCCTGCATACATTATACCTGGCGCAGGTATAATGTGGTGCAGGGGTTTACAAAGTGACGCATCTACCTAGATGCATCACTTTGTAATATGGTGCAACAAGGTACATTTTTTTACGCTGCTAGTAAGTCACAAAAAGTGACGCACCGGCGGCGTAAAAGTGACGCACATCATCATAAATGAGGCCCAGAGTGTTTTACTCCATGGCCCCGACAGAGCAAATACTGTATTCCGATGTCTAAAGCAGGCCCTTTCTTTTAAGTCTGGAAAGAATGGCAAAGATTGTTTCAATCCTGTGGGTGTCGGTGTAGCTTCTCTTTTCAGAAATCCAATGAAATCTGAGAAAACTGTGTGTCAACTAGTGCCACCTCAAGTCTTTTTTCCTTTTAATCATGGCTGAGTTCTGGATAGACGTGATCTGACAGAGCCAGCCAGATTCCTTATAACTGTGAGGGCTACAGGCCTTGACATTCAGGCAAAAGTACCACTAATGTATTGTCTCATCAAAGCAAGACAGCCTTATTACCATGCCCAGCCCTGTGTTTCTCCAGCCTATACATTATTATACATTATCTAGTCGCTACTTTTATGAGGATGTAATGAGGATCATCTGTGTGGCAAATCTTCATTTCGATGTTATTCATAAACGGAATAGGTCTGTGTAGTAATGTGCTTTATTACCCTTATTTCCCTTCTTCCCCACAGGCCCCACAGGAAGTGTATTCTTTTGAGTGGTACCATGGTGATAGAACTTGATGATCTCAGTTTGCTGCATGAGTTGGTTCAGTTATACTGGACACAGAATGCTGGATGGATGGGACCTTTTGTACTTGGAATAAACGTACTTCTTCTTCTACCCTGGATCGCCATTTATTCATTTTACTTGATTTTACAGGTTGTCTACAGTGGTTTCACAGTGTGCCACGCCATTTGGTTCTTGTATAGAAGTAACCTATGTTTAGATCAGTAGGAAGTACAGCAGACCACCAGAGGATATGCATTTACACTCAAAAAACAGTACAGCAGATAGAAACAGCATTTGTTCCTTGATACATTTTGCTCAGAGTATAAAATATTTACAGTTGAGTCTAATTCTGTTTGTGGTGGGTCAGTTAAATAACTATGTATGGTTAATGTCATAGTAATAATTGCTTTTTTAGTCCAAAGTTTATTTGTTCACAGAAACAGGGAACAAACTACTGCTCCACAGTGTACTAATTTAACATGGCACACTGGGCTCAGCATGGGCTTAAAGTATCAAAAGATTTTACCCATTCTGTGTCTATGTGCGAACGCTTTGGTGCATAGGGACCTAAATCCTAACTTGAGTAGCCCATCATAACAGATGTATGTAGATGTACGTAGATCACTCAGCTTTTAGCTACGTGATAAACCTAAGTCAGTCAGCCGTTCCTTCACTCACTCACTGACTCACCTTAAAATGCTGATGTTAATTCAGACCTTGATTTTGAGGATGAGATCTTTTTACTGATTTTTTAAGCATCTCCACAATTAACATGCATCATGAAATGCATCGTAATGAAGAGCCACTTCTATTTTCTTAGCTTCTAACACCTCAATATGCGGGAATACATCCCTTTGCCATGTGTCTGCATTCTTGGCCATATACAGACTATTGTAACATTGTTCTAGCCATCTCTCATATTGCAAGACCCATGCTGTGTAAATAAAAATTGCATATTAATGTAACTGTAAACACCGCAACCAAGTTTTCTTGCTCATGCTATCTGTGCCCACATGGTTGTGGCAGTCTATGATGTGCAAAGCCTCTTTTCCCATCTTGGCTCCAAATACAAGAAAAGTGTTCATTAGCTTGCTCAGTGAAAATGTTATATACTTGATTCAGTAGAAAGCCATCTTTGCCTGATATGCCTGGGTTTCGATGGTTCAAATTCAAATTCGAATTCAAGAACATAAATGCGTTTGGGGGACTGTACATTGCCAAGAAGGTTCCACCTGTGTTGGGATGGCATGATCAGAAGAACTTACAGATTATCCTGGACCTGAGTGGCAAAGAGAAGTTGTGTTGCTTGATGAGGGTATTAAGGTTGGTGAGAAGTGTCCTACTGTTTTAGTATGAAGATTGGAAAATTGAGTGTACAAAGTTAGGAATATTCTGATTTCATTGAGAGGCAGCTAACTAACAAACTGGAGTAGTTGATTGCTGCTGATACAATTGAACCAACGGAAGCCTCATCATGAATTTCACCTTTTGTAGTGGCACACTGCACCAATAGCAAATTAAGGTTGTGGGTGGGCCAACACCATTTGTTTCACAGTACTGTAGTTGTCTGGAATGGATAAAACATTATGTTTTGTGAAGGGTGCCAAGTAAATTTGTCTGCAGCCTACCATCATATTCTTCTGTCTAACGAAAGTAAGACTTTAACTGCTTTCATTACACCTAGTGGGTGCTTCCACTTTAAATGCAAGCCCTTTGCGGTAGTATCTCCTGCTGCACTCTTTCAGCGCTTCTTATATGATCTTTTTTGAAAAATTAAGGGTGTCATCTTTCTTCCGCAATCAATCCTAGTGACCGCATTGAGACCTCTGTATTCAACACAGACCCTCATCTCTCTCTTACCATTCTGGGTGTGAGGTTTGGTTACCAAGACTGCTGGAGTAGCCCAAGGGCTATCTGAGGGTTCAATCACTCCCAAATCCAACATCTTCTGGACTTCAGTCCTGATACAGTCCCTGACATGGTCAGGTTGCCTGTAAATCTTATTTTTAACAGGCAGACTGTCCCCAGTGTCCACTTCCTGAGTGCACCAGGTAGCCTGATGTGGAGTCGGTGAATACATATGTCTAAACTGATTAAGAACTTTCCTGCAATCAGTTTTCTGCTGGACAGTGAGGCTGCCTGCCAAGGCTCCACCATCAACTGAACCATCATCAGGGTTCTGTGAGAGCAGGTCAGGGAGTGGATCGCTCTCTTCCTCCTGTCCCTCATCAGTAGCTATGAGCAAGCCTGTGTCTGCCCTATCAACATACGGTTTGAGCCTGTTGACATGGAGCACCCTATGGGGGCTCCTGGGAGTTCCAAGGTCCACCAGGTAGGTAACCTCTCCCTTCTGCTCAATTATTGTATGAGGGCCTCTCCACTTGTCTTGGAGGGCTGCTGGGGCCACAGGCTCCAACACCCATACTTTCTTCCCTGGCTGATAAACAGGAAGCAAAGCCTTTTGGTCATGCCAGGCCTTTTGCAATTCCTGGCTAGCCTCAAGGTTTTTAGTTGCCTTCTTCATGTACTCAGCCATCCTTGAGCGGAGACCAAGTACATAGTCCACAATATCCTGCTTAGGGGGTTTGAGAGGTAACTCCCGTCCCCCCTTCACTAGACACAATGGACCCCTAACTGGATGCCTAAACAGAAGTTCAAATGGGCTGTAACCAACCCCTTCTGAGGAACCTCTCTGTATGCAAAGAGAAGGCAGGGCAAACGTATGTCCCATCTGCGCCTAAGCTTTTCTGGGAGACCTTTAATCATGCCCTTGAGGGTTTTGTTGAACCTTTCAACTAACCCATTACATTGTGGGTGATAAGGGGTGGTACATTTGTAATTTACTTCACACTCTTTCCACATAGCAGTCAAGTAACTAGACATGAAGTTTGTACCTCTGTCTGATACTACCTCCTTAGGAAAATCCACCCTGGAAAAGATTCCCAGGAGGGCCCTTCCCACCACAGGAGCTCTGGTAGTTCTAAGGGGAAATGCCTCTGGATACCTAGTGGCATGTCCAGTAGATCCTATGGGACCCACTGGCACTACCAGCAGCAACAGCAACAGCTTCCTGTCTGAGGGGTTCAAGAGAGGGGCAGCTCAGCTGCTCCTGACTCAGATCTGCCCTGGAAGGGCCCCCTTTCCCCAAGAACTCAACCTGATCAGGTTCAAGCTCCTCTGAGACAGTTCCTTCATCAGGACTAAGATCATCTCCCTCAAGAGACTGATCTGTATTCTGAGTCAGGGGAAGGACACTGCCCTACCCCTACTGCTCCTCCTCTTGGTAGGCGCGTGGTCCGTTTTTCCAGGATCCAGGGCCTATTCAGTGGAAAACATTTTTGCCTGTGACCTAGTCATAGCAAACACATCTGCAGGGATACCCAACATTTCTGCATGAGTCCTGAGTTCCACTTCACGCCAAGCTGAAGTTTCTAAATCATTTCCCAACACGCATTCAACAGGGAGGTCTGCACTTACCACAACCTTTTTAGGGCCAGTTACCCCTCCCGAGGTGAAATTAACAACTGCCAAGGAATGGTCTGTCCTGACATTGATAGCATTTGTCACTTGGTACATCTCACCAAGTATGATTTGCTCAGGAGCCACAACATCTTTTGTTACCATTTTAATACTTGCTCCTGTGTCCCTGAATGCCATGGCCTCTTTTCCATTTATCAAAGGCTGCTGTATGTATTTGCCCAGATTACTGGGACTGACAAATAAGGAGGCCATATCCATGCCTCCATCATAGATCAGTACAGCCTGAGTGGAAACTCTGACTAGGCCAGAGTCCACCTCAGATCCCAGAGTTAACCCTACTACACCCTTATTCTGAATACCACCACTTGGAGCTGAACATAGGGGAACAGCTGCCTTAGGGACAATGGTGGCTGGAGTTGAGTCCTTGGACTTGCTAAAGTCACTTGTCCAATGGGTCTTCTGTTTACAGATTTGACACCAAGGTTTATTCTTGCCTCTTCTCTTGTTGGATTGTGACTCCCCACCAGATGCAGATTTTTGGGGTCCTTGAGAAGACTTCTGGTCTTTACCTTTCTCCCCACCCTTATCAGAGTTTTTAGAATCTTGCTTCTTGGAGTCACCACCTTGGTTCTGAACTTTCTGCCTCATCCTGGTTCTGACCCATTTGTCCGCCTTCTGGCCCAATTCTTGGGGAGAGGTCAGATCAGAGTCCACCAGGTACTGATGCAACAACTGATTTTGACAATTATTAAGGATCTGCTCCCTCATAATTAAATTGTACAATCCTTTAAAATCACACACTTTACTGCCAAGTAACCAGCGTTCCAGAGCCTTAGTAGCACAATCTACAAAGTCAACCCAGTCTTGAGTCTGTGCCTTTTGGGTATCTCTGAACTTAATCCTGTATTGTTCAGTGGTTAAGCCAAACCCATCAATCAGAGCACTCTTCAAAACTTTGTAACTATCAGCATCCTCTTCTCGAACAGTGAGGAGCTTGTCTCTACCTTTGTCCGCAAAGGAGAGCCACGGGGTTGCTACCCACTGCTCCTGAGGGACTCTGTACTTTTCAGGCCCTCTCCAGAGCAGTTATCCATTTGTAGATGTCATCCCCACTCTGGTAGGGAGGGACAATCTTGTTCAGGTTCCTATGGTCATGAGTATGTTCTCTACCTCTAGGGACACTGTTGCTGCCACCATGGGGCTCTAGCCTCAACTTTTTAGAAGCTCTCTGAAGCTCCAGGGATTCCCTACCTACGGCCAATTGCTCTCTTGATTCTGAGCTTAGCTCTCTCAAAGTCAAGCAGTTGGCACTTCTTCTCATAAGAGGACTACCTTTTATGAGAAGCAGATGTCCTATGAGAAACAGAGGTCCCTACAGAATTACCAGAATGAGCAGATTCCTGAGAAGGAGATCTGGATCTTCTTGGTAAACTGCTAACTCTTCCAGATGGGGTAAAGAGAGGGCCACTGAGGTCTTATCCCTCACCTTCAAGAAGAATTGGATTGTCCAGGTTAAAATCATCTTGATCCTCCTGGTCAGCATTGGAGTCCTGGACATTGAGTTTTTTACTTACTGGCCTTTCCTCCCCTGCTGTCCCACCCAACTTGCCTGCCTCATCAGACCCTGGGGTCTTTCTGAGGTCATCTAAAAGCAAAGCCTCTATGAGGCGTTGAGTGTGTTTATTTTTCCCTGTCTTCAGTTTCCTAGCTGTACACACAGTCCTAAATTCTTGGAATGTGATATGGTCATACTTAGTTGGCAGAGGCCCACTGGCTCCTGGCCTAGAAGGCATACTAGTGTTATGTGGTGTGGCACCTACCTAACCGCGTGGGAACTACTGAACTCTCTTGAGTTGGAGAAAGGGTGTGCTAGACCCTTGACTTACCCAACTCTAAGTTCAGTAGAACTTACTTTATTCTAGTCTTGATATATATGTACCTAGTGGTTTTCAGTTAGTCACTCAATGAGATTATGTGGTAAAACAATAGCAAGCTTGAATCCCAACCGCTGCACACCAATGTGAGAAATTGGCCTGGTATATGCTGACCACTAATTAAAGTGGGCACCTTGTACCAGTCCAAACAACCCTTAATGATGATTAGGTCAAAGACAACCTTTGTTGAAAGCTACCCTGGTGGTAGCTATGGAGAGCAGCCTTCAGGTTAAGTCTCAAAGGAATGTAAAGTAGCTTGGTTTACCAGATTATAACCTCCTGAATGACCAAATGAAAGGAGAACCACACAAGGAATATATAAAATATATGTTATCATTACTAAAAACTCTCTACTAACCTCTATATGAGATTAGAGAACAATTTACACAATAATAAATCACTAGAACGACAGTAAATAGCACAATACACAGTGGGCTCCAGAGAGAGACCAAACCAGCTGCTGCTGCCGGGAAGATGAGGAGTGTCCGGTGTGATCCAAGACTGGATCGGAGCTGAGAAGAACATGAAAGCAGAGGGGACAGAGTCTGGGTCACTTCACAGTGACCAGGGGCACGATAAACAAATACCCAACAATATTGGGAGTTTCAGGTGACAAGAGGGGAAGCTTGACTCTGCAGCCACGGGGACTAGGAGACGTCGAGGACAACCAAAGTCCACAGGTGAGCTGTCCCACTAAGGTTGTTGAGTGCTGGGGGGGTCAGTGTCCGGAATGAACACCAACAAGCCTGGGCAATTGCAACCCATGCGGTCAAAGGAAAGATGCTTCAGTGATGACCAGCAAGGTCCTGGGGACTCTCCAAGCTATGGAGAGTCAGGGCACGTCTGGAGCAACCAGGAAAGCCCATGGAAAGGCAAAGTTACCTTCACAGGGACCCACAGGCCAACAGACCTGGGATTGTGAAGGGACCTCGAGAGGAATCACAAAATAACAGCCCACGGAACACTCTTAGAGTGAAGGCCAGTAATCTTCGGTGGAAACACTGCTCAGGGGTCAAGGCTACAAGTAGCCCAAAGCACAGCCTCAGGAGTCGCCGGAAAGCATATGCTGCTACAAATGTACACGGTGCCCAGGGGTTCAGGTTGCACGGTCCCCTTGAGGGATAGGGGCCTCAGAATAGCTGAGAGTGCAGATCAACCTCAGACACCATGGGAACCCACCTCTTGTGTTGCAGAAATCTTTGGAGTCCTTCAGGAGCTTCGTAGATGCGAACTGGTCAGATGCGTTTATGTGCCTGCCTTGCAGAGGAGTAACTCCTTTACTTCAAGGGAGATTCTTCAGTCATCCAGTGTTGTCCTGATTGTCGAAGTACTTGGTTTCTGTAGTAGAGTTTAGTCCAGGTAAAATCTAAAGTCCTGAAGTCAGGGGTTCCTACTTTATACCCAAGGAAGGGATGGGAAAAATTCTGGGGACCCACCTATGGGAGGGTCAGGACAGAGAGGTGGCTACACCCATGTCCTTTGTCCAGTTTCGCGCCAGAGCTGGAGCACATGGCTCCTGCAACCGGTTTGAGCTGGACTATGCACAGGGACCCCAAATGTGCCCCCAGTGCAGATATCAAAGCACTCTCAAAGTGCACCCACCCAGCCCCAATACACTAAAGCCTGTCTGGGAGGAGGTCTCACCTCCCTGTGACAGGAAACCTATTGTCAAGCCTTCCCTTGCTGGAGTTTCGTCCAGCAACAAGAGGGTAGACTCGTGTCTGTGGCTGGCAGCATCCATCTTGTGATGCCAGGGTCGAAAAAGCTGGTACCGGTTGTACCAGTGTTTTCCTATTTCTCCCTCTAGGAGGGTGGAAACATACCTCTACCCCCAGTTACTGGCGGGGAGGTATGATTCCAAGGTGTTTGACACCAAACACAACATGTTTCCTTGCAGCCATTTTAAAGTTAGCATTAACAGCGAGGTTATAATGCACTTAAGAGCACCACAAACAACTCCGGAATAGAGGTTCCGAAAGCTGCAGAGGGGCTCTGCTCATGCAGGAGCACCCTCTCACATAAAAACCCAGCACCCTGCCTTCAGGATTGATAAGGCCTGCCATAGGGGTGACTGATAGGTTTATATGTGCAGTGATATAAGGTAGATATAGTGAATCTATATCTAAGTAAGGTGTGCATGCACTACCTTACACAGGCTGCTGTAGCAGACCTGCGGTGTAAGTTTGAATGGTCTCCCAGGGGTGGCATAATACATGCTGCAGTCCCGGAGAGTCCTCTGGGGTACCTATGCCCTGGGTACATAGTATACCATATTCCAGGGACTTATAAGGGTACCCCAGAATCCAATCTGGAGTGTACCTTAAAGTACTTGCAATCAATTTAAAGGAGAAAACAGCTAGGCTGGGGTCCTGGATAGCAGGATCCCAGCCAGTCTAAGTTGAAAACAGTGAAACATCGGCAAAAAGTGGAGGTAACTATAAGAAGCAGATCCTACTCTCCTGCACTGTTGCAATTCAGTCTGGAGAAACCATAGTTCCACCGGTGGCAAAGAATGCTTAGCTTCAGACAGAAAAAGAGCACTGTAGAATCTTAAGTTGAAAATGCTTACGCTTGACTAATGCACCAGTCTAACCATTGAAGAACTGGTTTTCATCACACAATGGTTGAGAAAGGTTTGGGCCAGAACTCTGGCTCCACTGTGATTTATAACAGCAGATCAGGATTTCCGCCTTGCTACCATTCAGCTTCAGGAAGTCAAAATTAAGCAACTGCCTCAAGACAGAATTTCAGTGCAAAGGCAGCATAAGGGAAACTTCAAAGCACAAAACATAAAATCAGCTTGTCGTAGGTCTAACATTAATAAGAAACAACAAGGTGCTATGGGAAGAACCCCGTTGCATGTCCCAGGTTGCAACGCTTGGGACTGAGCTGAATAGACCCATTGCTGCCTGTTGTGTTCTGCCATTCAGGAATTTGGAGATTCAATAAAGGACTATGGCTCCCCTCTCTGCGTCGTTTAGGTGGCTCAGAAATAGCCAGTGGTCCACAGCATTGAAAGCAGTCAAGAGATCCAAGGGAATCACTGCAGAGCATTCGCCGTATTCGGCAGGCATATCTGTTAGCGCTAGCTGCTCTGATTCTGGGAACCAGCTCCCCTGGGGAGGAGATAGGTAAACACAATTTTCCAGAAAGGGCTGCTTCACTACAGATTGGTCAGGTGGGAATTGGACATATTCTCATAGACACTGGGGTGAAGAGTGGATTTGTGAGGGGGGACAACCACCCGTCTGAAGGTTGAAAGGACTTGCTCTGATCTTAGTGAGTAATTGAAACATGTTAATTATAGGACAGAAACTTCTGGAACTGTGTACTGCGTTGTAACCAAACACAGATCATGCAGGGTACATGCTAAGTGTCTGCTTAATAAGAAGCAAGTGTAGGAGAGTAGGGTCTGCAATCCTATGATCACCCAGATTTTTTGCTTTTGTTTCACTGGTTTACGACTTTCTCTGGCTGTGGGCCTGCCAATCAGACCCACAGCCTGGCTGTTCTCTTTTAAAATTACGATATGTACCCTAGGTGCATTTACCAATTGGTACTGGGCCACCTTATCAGACCCCGTAACGCAGGGCATAGGTGTACCCAGGGCCGCCAGGGGCTGCAGCATGTATTATGCCACCCCTGGCTGGCCTCCTAAATTTGACACAACTGGCTGCATGACAGCTGGGGCAAAGTCGTGTAATCACCCTTTGCTTTAGGTATAGTAGCTCTATATCTAACCATACAATGGACACCCGAGTTCCTATCAGTCACTCCTATGGCAGGCCTTGACAATCCTGAAGGCAGAGTGCGTGGGCTCGTGTGAACTAGGTTCTGGCCCGAGCCGAGCCCGGTTGCAGCTTGCGGAATCAAGACCCAATGGCTGTTCCATGATAACACGTACCACATCGGTAACTTCGGTGTCGCGTTATCAAGGCATGTCGAGTAAGGTGTCATACGAATCGGGATGCTGCCCCCTCACCAATTCTGGCGACGAGGTTAGCATTCCGCCCTTCTAGAGGGACACGACATGTACGTAACTGTGAACCCCGGTTAAAGTTAACTAAAGCCTCAGCTCCACAAAATGGATGCTGCCACCACAGACACGAGTCTGACCTCCTGCTGCTGGGAGTCCTTCCAGCGAGGAGAGCTTGGACAAAGGGTTTCCTGTCGAGGGCGGTGTTCGCACCGTCCCAGACAGGGTTTGTGTATTCTGGGTAGGTAGGGCTTTTGCGAGAAGGTGACTGCGGAGTGGCACCCCGGTGCTCACTACGCATCTGCCGGTTAGAACCAGTTCCAGGGGCACCAGCCCTGGCCTGGGGAAAGTCCGGCAGGGGAGAGGGGTGTAACTACCCCCCTTCCTGGTCCCACCCTTAGGGCAGGACCTAGTCATGTACCCACCCCTTTCTTTAGAATAAAGGCCGGAGCGGGGACCCTTCCAAATTAGATCATCTTTGAATCAAGAACTACTTTCTACGAAAGGACATTCGAGACTCTTCTCAAGATTTCTCCCTTGTGACTAAGGAGTAGTCACCCTGCATCAGCGGGCACCATCTAAGAACTCTGCGGTTTGCTGTAAGTCCTTCCTCAAGGAATCCGACGGCCCAGCTCGACGAGAACCGGCTTCCCTGGCACCTCTGACCTCTACCCACGTCATCAGCTCAGCTGTGATCTGTGGGTGCGACGAGACCTCGAGGGACCGGCCATCATCAGAACCTGCACGCTCTTAACCAACACGACCATCGAAGCAACTCTCTGGTGAGTGCTCTGGGGTCCGAGAAGCCCCGACCCTGAGCCGCTCCAGCACCGAAGTGCAGTCTCCCAGCATCTCCACGATCTGCGTGGGGCCCTTCTGCTCGCTGCTCAGCACGTTGTCCGGTCACTAGCCGCTGGCTTGTGCCCTTCCTTGACGACGACCGACAAACAACTCTGCTGGTCTGGTTGCTCCAGATCGGCCCTTGCTCCCTGTTCCGAGAGGAGCACCCCGGACCCTCCTGGTCCATTCAAGACGCCATCTTAGGCCTACCACGTGGCCCTGAGATCTGCCAAGGCTTGTTGCCCCAATCCTGGGCCCAGCGACGCCGACAGCATCATCCTTCGTGGGACAGCTCGCACCTCCATCCTGGTCGCCAACAACGCCTCCTGGTCCGTGAGACTGCAGAGCCTAGCGTCGCCCACTCACCTGGTCGAGGTGACGGCCAACCGGTGCCCTCCTGGTACCCTCTGACTACTGGCTAGTAGTACGAACTTGGTCCCCTCTGCTTTCAGGTGTCAACGATCTCTGATCCAGGCTTGGATCTCTACGAACTATTCATCACTGGTCGCCGGCCAGCAACTCCTTTTCTTCCGGCTCCTGGCTCGTCAGCGAAGACCCCCGACGCCTGTAAGACTTGTGCAGCCGCAGCCCTCGTGGCTAGGTAACTTCGGCATTTCGGTGCCTGCATAGCCTCCTTACTCTAGGGTCCTGAGTCCCTCGCTTCCGACTTGCCTTATCGGGTCCGCCCGAGACCACTAAACTTTCCGTGTCCTCGGACACTTGTTTTAATTGTGCACTTGAAGTATTTTCCTAAGAGATTTGGTTTGTGCTTAGTACCCTGTCCTCATAAAGAGTACAGGGCTGTTGTGAATCTTAATAAATATCCTGTTTATTTTCATAACACTTGTGTGGTGTCCTTTCACTTGGTATTCAAGGGGTACATGTGTGGTAAACAGCTGGCTTAACACGCCCTCTCGAGTCTTGAGCCTTAAACTGCTCGTATCCACGCTACTAGGATAGCTGGTCTATAGGTTGACTTACAACCAATCATCATAAGGGTCGTTTGGAACGATACATAGCGGTCGCTAGAATAGCGAACGCTGCATATCGGGCCAACTTCTCACAGCAAGCACCACCATTTTTTAATGAACTAAAGTTGAACATGATTGGAGAACTCAGAGCAAAAAAACGGATCACCACCAACTGTGATGGGGAAGGCATAACTGTTTTAATGGATGGATGGTTGACAATTTTTATGGCAAAATTATTACTCAGCATGTAGCAGAAATCTCACACAGTCACAATAGACTTAGTGGCTGATTTAGAGTTTGGCGGAGATGGTACTCTGTTCCAAAGGCTGAGAGGGTACTCTGTCCCTTAGGCCAGTGGTTCCCATACTTTTTCAACCTGCAGCTCCCTTGTCCCATTGGCCATTACCCGTGGCTCCCCACTTTTAATTTTTTTTAAGAGTGGGGTTGATGTAATCCCGGCCTCAAGAGTACTTGCATTTTTCTCCGTGAATATAATTGGGATGAAGCTGATTACGGTATTATAATCATATACGCAGTGTGTTTCATATTACTGAGGTGGCACCTCTTATAAAATATTCCTAGTTACATTTCTTTGCCCATGCCTTTTTTAGAGTATCCTCTCAAACTTTTTTATCCCACTTACAGTGCTGGATAGAACCCCTATGCATGTAGGCCTCATTGCCAAAGTGTTTGTGCACTTGAAGAATATTTGTATGCACTTCCATTTCTACCTATGTCATAAGTGCCAACACACCTGTCTCAGCAGGGTGACTCATGATTTTTAAAACACATACAGCTTTATTTTTGCTGTCTCCTCCTAAAATTGCCTCCAAATCAATGCAAGTATAATAAATTCCTCTGATTTTTTTTTTTTTAAACGTCCCTCTTTCCTGCTTCCAAATATTGGCATTATGCCGTATATGGTGTTTTACTTCCCTGTGCTCAAGGAGAGAGCAGGCCTCTCTGGAAATGTGTTTGTAGTGAAAGAAATGTGTACTGGAAGTACCTATGATGCATGTACAAATATCAATACTTAAGAATACTTAGTGAGTTTAAAAGAAAGTACAACTGTACTTTCCTAATAACTTGCATTGGTGTAAAATGCATTTGGAAGAAAATAAAACTATTCACAAGCCTAGCAAAATAAATTAATCTATCAATCAATCAATCATAGCATTTATAAAGCGCGCTACACACCCAAGAGGGTCTCAAGGCACTAGGGAGGGGGAAGCTGCTACTGTTTGAAGGGCCAGGTCTTGAGAAGTCTCCTTAAGGTTAGAAGGTCTTCGGTTTGCCGCAGGCTGATGGGGAGGGTGTTCCATGTCTTGGCGGCGAGGTGGGAGAATGATCTGCCGCCGGCGGTCACTCTTAGGATGCGGGGGCGAGGGCGCGGTCTGCGGAGCCGAGCTGGTACGGTGTTGTGGAGTGCCTTGTGTGCGTGGGTAAGGAGTTTGAAGGTAATCCTCTTGTCGATAGGGAGCCAGTGCAGGTCCCTCAAGTGGGTTGTAATGTGGCTGCGGTGAGGGATATCGAGGATCAGGCGTGCTGAGGCGTTCTGGATGCGTTGGAGCCTTTTCAGGAGCTTGGCCAGGGCTCCTGCGTAGAGTGCGTTTCCGTAGTCCAGTCTACTGCTGACGAGGGCCTGGGTGACCGTCCTTCTTGTTTCGGTGGTGATCCACTTATAGATCCTGCGAAGCATGCGGAGGGTGTTGAAGCAGGAGGAGGAGACTGTGTTGACCTGCTTCGTCTTGGAAAGGGTGGAGAAGAGGATGACCCCTAGGTTGCGTGCGTGGTCGGCGGGTGTAAGGGGTGCTCCTAGTGCAGTCGGCCACCAGGAGTCGTCCCAAGCCGAGGGGGTAGATCCGAGGATGAGGACCTCCGTCTTGTCCGAGTTTAGCTTCAGTCGGCTGTTGCTCATCCAGTCGGCGCCGGCCTTCATTCCTTCATGGAGGTTGGTTTTGGCAGTGTGGGGGTCTTTGGTGAGGGAGTGACTCAGCTGGGTGTCGTCAGCGTAGGAGATGATGTTGAGGACGTGCCATTGTGGGACGTGGTAGAGCGGTGCGATGTAGACATTGAACAACGTCGGGCTGATGAGCGGATGAGCCTTGGGGTACGCCGCAGATGATCTCGGTGGCTTCGGAGCGGAAGGGGGGAGGCGGACGCTCTGTGTTCTGCCGGAGAGGAAGGAGGTGGTCCAGTCCGGGGCTTTCTTTGGATTCCGATACAAAAGGGGATGTAGGATGGAGCGTTTGAGCAAATCAAACACTCACCCCCAGTCAAATGAACTGGTTTTAATTCATCACCATTCTTTAGCTTACTCAGCCACCCCAGTTCAGACATGGCCATAGGCAAATGAGTCTGACCCTGTGCCTCATGTGAACAGTCCAGCCTGAACTGCCAAGCCATGTCTTCCCTGGACCGGAAACAAGCATCCTGGGACCGGTTTTGGATTCATAATCCTCATCAGCCAGGCTATCTTAAATCCAGTGGCCAAGTGAGCAAGGGACTCACGTCTGAGCATAC
Source organism: Lissotriton vulgaris (assembly GCF_964263255.1). Taxonomy (NCBI): domain Eukaryota; kingdom Metazoa; phylum Chordata; class Amphibia; order Caudata; family Salamandridae; genus Lissotriton; species Lissotriton vulgaris. The sequence goes on from NC_141694.1 coordinate 247,780,552, forward strand.
CTTGCTAACTTAGGGCGAACAATGCGATACAAAAGGGGATGACGGACGGAGCGTTTGAGCAAATCAAACACTCACCCCCAGTCAACTGATCTGGGATTAATCCATCACCATTCTTTAGCTTACTCAGCCACCCCAGTTCAGACATGGCCACTGGCAGTTCGGGCTGGACTGTTCCCACAGGGTCAGACTGATTTCATATGGCCATGTCTGAACTGGGGTGGCGGAGTGAGCTAAAGAATGGTGATGGGTTAAACCCAGATCAGTTGACTGGGGGTGAGTGTTTGATTTGCTCAAACGCTCCGTCCATCATCCTCTTTGGTATTGCTTCTTTTGGATTCCGGCGTCGTAGCGGCGTGTTCGTAGTGTGCGGTGGCAGACCGTGTCGAAGGCGACTGACAGGTCCAGGAGGATGAGGGCCACGGTTTCTCCATTGTCAAGCAGGGTCCTGATGTCATCGGTGGCGGCTATGAGGGCAGTTTCAGTGCTGTGGTTGCTGCGGAACCCGTACTGGGACAGGTCCAGGATGCTGTTCTCCTCGGTGAAGCTGGTCAGTTGTTTGTTGACTGCCTTTTCGATGAACTTCGCTGGGAATGCGAGCAGGGAGATGGGTCGGAAGTTCTTAAGGTCCTTTGGGTCCGCCTTGGGTTTCTTGAGTAAGGCGCGGATCTCTGCGTGCTTCCAGCTCTCCGGGAAGGTCGCTGTCTTGAAGGAGATGTTGATGGTTTTCCAGAGATGGGGGACGATGGGCTTGCTGGATTTGTTGAAGATGTGGTGTGGGCAGGGGTCTTCCGGGGATCCGGAGTGGATGGTGTTCATGATCCTGATGGTGTCATCGTTGTTGATGTTGGTCCAGGCGAGCAGGCAGTTGGTGCGGGTGCTGGTCGTGGAAGCGGGGGTCTCAGCCATTGCCTGGGTGGTGACGGCGTCTAAGCTGTCTTGAATGTCTGCAATCTTGCGATGGAAGAAGGTGGCCAGCGAGTCGCACAGGTCTTGTGACAGTGGAATATCAATGGTGTTGGAGCTGGGGTTGCAGAGTTCCTTCCCTATGTTGAAGAGCTCTTTGCTGTTGTGTGCGTTTTTGTCTAGGCGGTCTTTGAAGGAGGTCCTTTTGGCGGATCTGATGAGGTGGTGGTGTCTACGAGTGGCGTTCTTACAGAACTGTGTAGCTTTCCGTGTTCGTTCACGGATCCAGGCATCATCTGCTTACTTTGGGACGGTTGGAAGTGGGGATCCAGTGAAATTTGGAGGTCATCTACCTCGACATGCAATCAATTAAGCACTACGTTTACAGCTTTAGGCATGTCGCGTACAAATCATCGACATCATGAGTTTAAGTCTAACAAGTTTAGCTGAAGCCAACATACCCTTCAACATTAAATGCATTAAAGTGCTTGGTGCATGGCTCCCCTGGCTAGGTTTCACGGCTCCCCAAAGAGCCACGGCGCACAGTTTGGGCACCACTGCCTTAGGCAACAGAGTACCCCCTCCTCCAAACTCAAGGTCCGCCTGCCTCATTTACAGTCGGGCGTACCTTAAGTATATCAGCTTGATTTAGACTTTGTGGTCAAATGGAAAGTTTCTACTTTCCCCTACTGCCGTGAAAAACCTTTAAATTACGCCCACACCATGGGAGAAAGCGATTAGTTTTTGTTTTTTCACAACCAAAATCCCAATATGGAATTTTGTATTTGCAGAAATAAAAACAATTTAAAAGTTTGACGGTTGGACGTCAAGTTTGACGGAGCCACCAATCAAATTGGTAACTTGTTAACAGGACCCGGTGTGATGGCGGTTTTCTCCATGACTCTAACTTCGACGAACGGGTACTCTGAACTCGAAACGGGGCCCTTAGTTATATTTATTTTATTTTATAAAGCGCGGACTTTACCCGAAGGTGTCTGAGCACTGTACAATAGAACCAGTTACGTTACATGAGAGAACTGTTGCAGGAATAGAACAAACAAAAATAGCATGCCGTAGAGTAAGAAGCAACGCAGGCAGAAGGCACAATCTCAAGCACAGCATGAACAGACTGTTCAAGCAAAAGTAAGAATAAATATGACAAATTTTACAATGACTAAAGGACTTCCTGGCGCACAATAGCAGGCCATAGAATCAAAACAACGGAGGCAACAGGGACACAATTTCAAACGCAGCAAGCATAGGATGTACAAGCAAAAATATAAACATATGTGACAAATTTACAATGACTAAAGAACTTCCTGGCGGAGTCTGAGAAGGAGGGAATTCGTTCTGAAAGTGTCTGTGGAATAAGAGATTTGAGGTCCGCTTTGAAGATCTGGATGGAGGTGATGGCAGGGGGCGAAGGAGGAAGCGAGTTCCAGGTTCTCACCGCATTACCTGAGAGCGATTGTGCCAACAATTTTTCTCTTTTGAAGGAGGGGGGTTCAAGAAGGAACTTTTCCGCATTCTGAGAAGGTCTTGAGCCTCCAGACAGTTTGAGTTTATTCGCCAGATAGCGAGGGGAGGAAGAGTGCAAAGCTTTGTGGGTGATGCACGCTGTTTTGTAGATAGCTCTAGCCTCTATGGGAAGCCATCGGAGAGAAGACAGGATAGGAGTGATGTGGTCACTTCGTTTGGACCCTGAAATGAAGTGAGCTGCTGAATGGAGGACTGATTTGAGGGGGGAGAGGTGAGGTTTGGGAAGGCCAGTCAGAAGAGAATTACAATAGTCAAGTCTAGAGAGAACTATTGATTGGACCAAGGTTTTTAGGTCATTCTCCAGGAAGAACCGACGAATCCCCCATAAAAGTCGCAGTTGATAACGTGCGCTCTTGGCCATGGAAATGTTTTCTTTCTTGTTTGTTATTTTGAGCCACAGTATCTATTCTTGGAGCAACGTATGACATTTCCGCTACTACGACGAACTCTTAAACTTTCAGTAATGGGCCAAAAATGTGATACTATATCCCCCCCACCACGTATGCGGTTTTCTCCCGTCTCTGCATTGCATTGATTGGCACTTGCTATTCCTGTAGCAGTCCAGTGCCTACTAACGTCTTTAATGCATTTAAAATGGCATATCTGTCTCGTGCAGCTTCGCAGCAGTCGAAAGGGCACAGCCGGTGAGTGTTGTCAAGCTTACAAGGACCCTGCTGATAGACGGCGCCATTTCAAACCTGGCCACCCACACAGCCTTTTCTCCGGCTCGGGAGAAACAGCCCCCTGTCTCTCTGCAGCTGGTGGGAAATGATGCTACCGTTCGAATCGCTAGGTTTCCTTGTAACATTATACTCCAGATGAGGCAGTGTTTTGTGCCCTCAAAGCCTCCTGGGATCGAGGCGAGAAAGGAAGTTCCACGTCCATGCAGGCACCTCATATATGAGTGAGTTGCGCCAACAGCGAGCTGCTGCGACCATCCATCATAGGTGTCGCGGGTTAATAGACCTAGAGGCCAGTCGCAACTGTGGGACATCGTCTTCTCCCGGCGATTGATAGGTTCTTAGGGAGACAAGAAGTGACTGAAATGCACGGCCTCTGCGTAGAATCACACCATGCAGCCGCGTAACAAGTGAAGCTGTCAATGCTGCACTTTGCACATGGATTCAACCTTTCTTCAAATGCTTGCGTAACGTATGTTAACTATTAGCAAGCCTCAGTATCTGTCTTTAGTTTGTATGTATACCAAGCTTAAATCACCATGCTATACAATTCCGACAGTATCATTGCATAACCTAGAGCGCCCACTAGGTGGCAGCAACATCCAATGATTGTTGTTCGCTCTCTTGTCAGTGCTTAAGATGATCACTACATTCGTTGCCTGCGTTTTTTTCTCCACTCAGGGCGATCATGGCCTCCACTTTGACAGTCGGTACTACGGATTCCATAATAAATGTAAAATTGAGCGCAACACTGAGCCCACTTTAACACTGCGCCCGCTTTAACACTTACGAATGTTGCACAAGTTGCGCTCACGTGCAATCACAATTTCCTCCAGATATAACATTGAGGAATTGGATATGCAAAACAGAGATATGAATAGGAATGCGGGAGCAAAAATATTGGAAAGACCGCTTTATTGGAACGGAATCAATCTCAAACAAATGACCTCATGGTTTGCGCAACTTATATTTGCCCGTGTGGTCTGCACATGGGTCTAAAGCGTCACTTAAAATTGAGGTGCTACTCTTTTTGTCTCCAACTCTTTGATAGACCACCAAGTTGTTTTATGTCTCACTATGCCCAAACATGCCTTAAATCTTCCCCACTGAGTCACAAGTCACGTGGAGGCTAAGGAATATTAGTGCATTGAAGTGATGACGCAGTCCGTCACGACAGTGTGAGTAGCAATGGTGACTACAGCGCATTATTAGACAAGTTCACAGGTGCAGGCCTTTGGCGCTATTGACCGAGTCGCAGCACTTCTTCCCTCATAGTCTTCCCAGGTGACACTGGAGGTGCCATATTCCAGTCCAGAATCTCCTCCAATAAACCAGTGGGATATTGATCTTTATTTCTATTGGTCAAGGCAGTGCTGAATTTTGTCAAGCACACGATTTGCACTATCAAGTAGCAAAAATCTCACCAGTCAACCTAATACCTAAGCTACTTACAACAGACTCTGTATTCATCCGAATATCACCAACGGGTGTTGTTCGAGCCCACCTACTACCTAAACTCCATTACCCACATCAGATTCTGGGCCCACCTGAAGCTCCCCAGCTAATGACGTTCCAGCCAATGACACCTAAGCCCAGTTACCCACAGCAGACTCTGTATCCATCCGAACCTCACCAACTGATCCAGCAACAGTTCTCTTTTTGATAGGCAGAACCTGCACAACCCAACACCTAAACTCTGCCTCCCACAGCAGAGTCTGTACCCATTCATGAATCAGTACCCTACCGGGCAAGATTGCACTGTTCAGGGGGCTGAACCATGTATGCTCTGGGCTCTTCTGTATGAAGTATCTCCTCTCATTCCGTGACATGCAACAAACTGAAGACACTTGTTAAGTCAGACATTTCACTTACAGCCGTGACAAACCAGTGTGCTCTTCGTACTCTGCCCGCTCACTGCCCTTTGGTGACAACAGGTCTTCCTCACCAGATCACTTGGAAGAGGCCTCCTGGCTGGGTTGCCAAAGCGCTCAAGTTTTCCTCTTCCATGTATGAGTGATTCATCCATACTAGGGGGCCTTTGCATTGACTTACTTATAAAGATGTATATTACTCTTTTAAGACTGATCAAAATGGTAATTAAACCAAGGGGTCACATTATTAGAGCAGCGTGGCGGATCCCCACTCACAAGCACAATATTAATGTACTAGCTTTGCGTGTGCATTAAGGTAGCAATGCACAACATCCCTGGTGATCATGTTATGATTGAATGAGCTGGGCGGTGGATCTGGGAGATTATACTCCACCCAGTCAGCTGATCACACCTTGGTCAGAAATATCAAGTTCCCTCGATCTACAAGTTAGTATATCGCGCAATACCGGGTTTTTTCTTTGCACTCTGAGATTTTTATTCCATTTATTAAAAGAAGGCTTTAAGTCCCAGAATGCAAATATGGCACCTATACTAGGTGATCTACTCATGCAAGAACTAGGAAACTTCAAAGCTCTGATTGGCAACAGTAGCCACTTGAAAAGGCAGAAATAGCCACACGGCTGCATCAGGACAGAGCCTGTGTGGGTGAGATGCCAGCAGCTACAGGTGGCGTGTGGGCAAAATGGCAGGCAAGCGGTGGTGGAAACTGGAGGGACTGCATTGTGCATATAAGCAGCGGTGGTGGAAACTGGAGGGACTGCATTGTGCATATAAGCAGCGGTGGTGGAAACTGGAGGGACTGCATTATGCATATAAGCAGCGGTGGTGGAAACTGGAGGGACTGCATTATGCATATAAGCAGGTGTGGCCCGTATGGTATTATTTATCTACTGCAGTGTACAACATGGTGTTGGGGGAACCTCAGCCTTCTGTGGTGCTAACCCTGAAGGATTATGAAAGGCTTGGATCTGACACACCTGCCACTTAGTGGTGGCAATGGCATGTGTGCAGCCCAGAGGACTACAAACAACAGGTTTCAAACATGTTTACTGATTCCTATGGTAACCGTGTAATTCCATGTCTTGAGGACACGTTTCTAGTACTACGCCCTCAGTGACCACGTCAAAGAATTCTGAGACTTGAAATCTTGGTTTAATTCTCTTCAGCCTGTTCGGTTATCAGACTCGAATCTTCAAAGGTTGTGACATGGCGTTGATGGTTGCAGCTAATGTTTCCGCATGTTTCCTCGATGTTTGCTTCAGTGCTTTAAAAGGAAACATATAAGTGCAGGTACTCACTATTTAGAGAACCTGTTTCCTTCTGAGAGTAAATGGAAATGTGTTGGGGCAGTAATGAAAGGTGCAGGTACTCGCTATTTAGAGTACCTGTTTGCTCCTGAGAATTGCTGGTATTCTCCTATAGAATGTATCGAAGCAATGTTGAAAAGTGTGCAGGTACTCTCCCTTTCAAATGAAAAAAGTGCAGGTACTCAGTACAGGCCCATTTAAAGCAATGGCTTCTTTACAAAATAACGGTGCACTTTCAAGCTGCACAAAGCAAATGTGCAAATGATTCAAACTCGTTTGCTTTCCCGTCACCTCCTTTTTCAATAAGGGTACCATATCACCCCATGTCACCAGGAAACAACCTTTCCAGTCTTGTATGTATGTATTGTTATTTATGCAGTGAAAAACTGAGCGGGAGCATCAGAGTGTATTACAAGGTAAGGGTCAAGGAGTGTGCTTATGATATGCAGCGCAGAGAGGGTGGTTCTATAGTGTGAACATATAGGGTCAGATGTCCGAGGAATGTTTGGCAATAAACACATTTTTAGTCAGCGGTGGAACAAATGCCTTGGGTAAGGGAGCGATTTATAATGATCACTCGGCGTGTACGATGAGGAAATAAACTGTCCCAAATGAGCCATCTTTGAACACCGATTCAAACTGGAGCAGGGGAAGAAATTTGGGACCCACGTGCCTCTGGTTTTCAGGGAAAAAAATACAGCAACGATTTGGGTTGAAAAAAGACCCTCCCCCGCCTAGGCCCTAGGACACAGCCAACAATGGGTTAACACCTGCTCCACAGCTCGGTGGGGGCACAGATGGGTAAACACCTTCGAGGCCTCTCACATGCACTCGGTAATCAAGAGTGGTTGAGCACAGGTGGGGCCAGATGAGCTGCTAATGTAACCACGGTGGGGGGCCGGCGCATGCACGGGTGAAGTGCAAGACGCCCCCCGCAGGGTGGAGGCGAGGATTACACTCTCATCAGAGGGGGAACGAGGACGTCGCACACTAGACGGCCGGTTCCTGCTGCTTCACTCAAGTCGCTACTGAATCCGGGACACTGCAGGTGCCTGTTTCAAGCGTCATATAAGTCAGGCCTGAGCCCAAGACTCTTCAATAGTACAAGGGGGAGGGGGAAGGAGGGGGCAGGGAAAGCTTACCCTTCAGATGCCGCACGACCAGCTGTTGGCCTAGGCACGGGTGTGCGTTACCTTTCTACGGTAATAGACAGTCAACTTGCACAATTGATCCGTGGTAAAGCTTTCATGCTTGCAAACTACTAAGGTGACAGGAAGAAAATAAAAACAGTACATAAACACTGCCTATATAAAACAGGAGATTTAACTGTTGTTAAAATCGCGCAAGACTCAAGAATACTACAAAATGTTCGCTATCATTTAGTGTTTAAGTGTATTTCTTTAAAGTGCCACATTCACCACTAATGTTATTTGGCACTGTGCTATCGGCAAACCAGTAGGTATGTATCCAGATTACGTACTTGTAATTTTCAACAATCAGCAACAGAAGTGTTGAGAGACCTTCTTTTGGCAGCCGGCTAACATCTCTTGCAAGTGAACTCAACTCACCTCTATCCAGGAAGCTACCACATCACAGCTTAGTGCCCCAAGATCTAAACATATCCAAATTAAGACAGGCCCAAGTAATGGCCGTCTAATCCCACAAACACAAGTCAGTAGTGGATGGTAGTGGCTCCCTACTCTGGCCAGATGGCCTGAGCGATAAGAATAGAGAACCAGTGGATCAGAAGGCCTAGGACACTTACACAACGAGGAGAGGAGGGACAATGGACAGCAGAGAACACGGTCCTCATCTGAAGGGGGGGAAAAAAGGACGGAAAAGTAGTAAGACAGTCCCTGGGATGTGAAACTGGGACAGCACCAAGGGGCCAGAATAAAAGATGTAGGGGGGAAAAGGTGAAAGAATGGGCATTGAATACTAAACACCATGCATTCCACCAACGAGTGGGTGACAAGGAAACAAGAAAAACAATTTTCACCAATGTCAAAGTAGGATGGTCGAATTAAGGGGCTCAAGGCGAGAACCAAGGGACTGAGAGGGGGCAAACAACAATTGTCTGGTCACAGAACCATATAGAAAACTGGCTGCATAGGGAAACTTTGGCTATTTAACCTTTGCAGCGACCTCGAAGGTTGGCCAGTTGACCAGTGTTTGGCATAGGGAAGGAAAGACCAAAAGCAGATCCTGACAGGAAGAGAAAGTGCTTCTACTCCAACAGCTTAATGACAGCACTTTCCTGTGCAAAACTGGGGTAGGCGAGCACTTCTCAGAAGCTCTAAAAAGACGCACCCAAGAGATATCGAACCAGGCTGTTACTTCAAGAAAAAAAATCTGGAACACCAGGAGAAAGTAATAGAGGAGGGCAGCATTCAGTTTCCATGGTCCACCCTGGAGTGATCATTCCCCGGGAAATATGATGCGTTAAAAAAAAACGAGTCAATGGGCCACCACCCAGGAGCAGGCCTCTAGCACTTCCTTAATGAACAGTGGCCTGTGGATGTAACAAAGCTCGCACAACTCAGCAGACATTGATCACCCTAATAGGCATCCCCAACAAAGGAGTGGTGAATCCATAGAGAGCTCAGAAAGTACCCAAAGCCAGAGAGACAAAGCCAAGAATGCAACTCCTAAACAACTCAGCTAAGAGAGCTGTAAACATCAAATGTGGACACATGGCAAGCACCAGGATAGAGACACAGAACAAAGGACGCCAAGATATAACTCTTCAAGCAAACAAGAGGATGCCTGTAAGACACAGAACAAAAGTATGAAAGGCCAAGTCAAACACGATGAACATCCAACCTACATATCTGATACATATGTCCAAGTATGGCTCACAGAGGCGTCTGGCCAGCAAGAGAATAGATTGAAAGGCACAAGCAAGACCACAGCAGAGCTGGTCCCAGGAGAAGAAACAGGAGTAATATACCCAGTCACAGGGCAAATCCACAAGGGAAGACAGGTAAATACTCCCAACTCTGGAACCGGGCATAGTAAAGTACATCTTGGTCACACGATCCTGGAAAAACACAACAGAAGGAGCTGTAACAGAAAGGCATATGTGAGCTATCGAGTGTAGACCAAAAGCTAACCCAGTCCCAAGAAAAATCCTAGAGTACAGGAAACCTACCAGAAGTTCAGAAAAAACAGAATGAGCAGGACACATAGGACTGAACCCATAGATAGATGACCAGCAATGAATGACAAAATCATGTGTCCCGGAGAGGAGCAGGTGCAAAGCAAAGACACTCCTAACAGTGGTGTCAAAAGCCCATACTCCAAGAGCACCGCAAAGCAGAACAAGGAGCACGGAGATTGTGATTCCTAACCCCATCACCAAAGAAAGGTAACAGCAGGAGGAAATTTGTCACACAGAATGCCATAGAATAATCACACAAAAAGCCAAAGACTATACACCAACTCAGACACCGATGACTCTTCCAGGCCACGAAAAGGGAAGTGGTTAGGGTTAGGAAACAGGACACCAAGGAAACATAGATGAGGCTGTACAATTTCTCATCCCTCCTTCAAGGCCCACCACTATACATCTGCCAAGTGATAGAGGGAGGGAACAGCAACACCAGCATTAGTCTCTGCTCCTAGATAAGCACAGGAAACAGACCAACCTCAGCCTTCAGAGGAGAAAATGTCAAAGGGCAAAAGAAGTACTTTATTGACATAATTTACAGGTTTGTATCAAAGCACAACTTGGGATACATATCCCTTTTTCTAAGCAAAAACACCAAAGTAATGGGTGGAACATTTGAATGAATATCAAGCTCTTGCAATTATTTGGGCCTACTCCATTCCATTATTTTTTGCTCACTGTGCCGATAAAAATATGGAAAACAGACATCGTATAGGGACCTTTTAAAGAATATTTTAAGTTTTCTTTTGTAAAAACTTGTTGATAATGACCCATATATATTGTGGATCCCTGTATATATGATTGGCGGATTCGAGTTAGCTGTAATTCTCTTGTCATGGGGTAAGACCTATTCCAGCGGTATGTATATTGAATTTGTCTCCGTGGGCCTGACGCACTGGTTGGGCCATCCACTTAGACAGGACAAACTTTAGAGAGGGCCGGTGCATTTCAGAGGAGGCCTTTTGAACTAATCATATCTTCAAAGGCCATGGTGTGTGTAACTACTGGGGCATTGGACTCCGAAAGATGATACACTTTAGGATTTGGAACCATACAACGCTGGTCAGATACTGGAATATTGACATTAGGAGACATTAGGGCAGGAGAGACTGCAACTGAACTATCAGCAGACTTGTGGTGGCCTGGAGCTTATCGTACTCCAAGAAGGGGGCTATAATTTTGTGAATTTTGCCTAGACGTTGCTGGCCTGCAGCTAAGTGCCGACTGTTGTGGCCTGGGTCTCGAAGTACCCTGCAAGGACTGGTGAGCTGGCCTCCTGTCCACATGATCCCAGGGACACAGAGGATCTCACTGGCTCCACAAGATCATAAGGACAGCACTGGGTGTGGCGGAGGCAGGAGGAAGTGATTGTGGTTGGGACAAGTACCGTCCTGACAAACACCATCATTATACTGTACAAGAGGAGTATGAGCGCAAGATCCGCAGCCATCTGAGGTGCTGAAAAGTTGAGGAGTTTAAGGAGTGCTGGGGATGCTTGCAGAGTCTGAGGGACCGGTGCTTGCAAAAAGGGGACCTGTGCTTGCTTGCGCTCCAGAACGTGTGGTGTCTGGGGTGTTGGGGAAACCTGAGCCGGGAGTAGCGACTGTCTTCGACCTCCAGATCGGGAGGAGGACAGTGCCCGACATCGAGGCCTCTGTCCGAGGTTGTTGGCTCCCTCTACCTGGACCAAAGCCACAGGGTGCTTTCATTTTGGAAAACACTGTGACAAGACCCAAGGGATTTTGTGTGCCCTGTGGGCATCTGCAGCTGACTGTCGGGGATCTACAGCAGATCACACCTCTGCTTGAGGAGTAGGCATTTTCCCAGACTTGGCAGCGCACCAGCTTCCTGGGTCACAACTTTTGTCTACGGGTGGATATTAATCCTGTACTCTTGCAGGTGCCGTTGGGCGCCTGGAGGTCTAATCCGGATGGACGAAACTATGTAACTGTTTCATTTCATGTTAGGTAATTCCGACTGTCTACTCGACAGAGCACCAGCCGAGGCAATGTGTATCGTTGGCTGGTGTAGTTGAAGACTGAAGAGCTGGGTCACGAGGCATAGTCAAATAACTGATTATTTAACCTTTTTGATAATGGATAAGACTGACAATTGCATATTACTGCAAATTGTAAATACAATGTATGTTTCTTTTTGATTTCAATAGCGAATTCTGACAATTGTGTAGAACTGTAGTGTATTTACAATGTGTATCTCGTTTGATTTCAATGTGTGTGTATACTACAAAGACAAAGGTTTTTATACATACACTGTGCAGTCTTTTTGTAGCATATGCAATGGGTTGTGGGTATGTGTCGTGCCAATTCTTTATACTAGAGCTCTGAGGAGCCTAACTGGTCGATGCCAAGCTACCAGAGGACAAGCACAGGTTATTTGACAAGCGTATCGTACTCATCCTATTTGGAACGGTGGATTCTGACTGGCTTCGAGGTATCTAGTCAGCCGAAACCGCTGTGTCTAAGAAACCTCATCCATTTTTTCAAGTGGTGTGCTTCATTTACGGGCAACCTGGGTATTACTTTGTACACAGAGTGCTTACTACCTTAGTAGGGTGCGTCTTTCTTCACAAATTCTTGTTGACGGATGATGAAGCATGCCATTTGATGTGGCATGATGAGGTAGGTAGTTTTACACACAAAAAAACACAGGAAAACCCTAGCCCTAAAGACATCATACAAAGGGTTTCTGTACTCTAATTGTTCTGTATGTATCTCTATGGAAGGTCTATAGGAACAACCCACGATTTACCCTTCTCCTTGTTGTATTTGGTGAATAAAGACATGGATCATAGCTCAGAGTGGCCATATCCATTTTAAACAGTACCAAAAACAAACCCCAGACCAGTTTCAGTCTGCAGTAGAAATCTTGCAAATTATAAGGAAAAGTCGGCTTGATAGTGCACCAGGACTGAATGGTGTCCCACAGGCAATTTACAAGCAAGACCCTCACTACTGAGCACGCAAGCTCAGTAGTCTGTTTCAGACAATCAGCATCACCAGTCGCATTCCGGAAAGCTGGAGAGGCTCGATCATTAATCCGATATACAAAGGCGGGGATCGTACAGATCCAGCAAATTATCGCCTGAGTGCACTGATAGATGCGGAGGCAAAATATTATGCATCGCTGATTCTAACCGACCTAGTAAATTGGTCCAATATGAATAAAAAAATCCCCACAAACCAGTCAGGATTTCGGCGTGACACAGGCACAATTGCAAACCTATTAGCAATAGGCTTAATTGCAGAGAAAAGTCTACGACAGCGACAGGCACCCCATCTATGTTTCGTGGACTTCAAGGCGGCCTTTGATTGTGTCAGCCGACACACACTATGGGCTAAATTAAAACTACAGGGCTTACCGGATTCGATTTTAAATCCAATCATGGACCTTTACACTAATACCTGGATGCAGGTTAAGATCGACGATGGCCAAAGGCTCACATGGAAGATTCCAAACAACGAAGGGTTAAAGCAAGGCTGTGTCCTGGCCCCGCATCTGTTTAATCTATTCATGGCCGATTTGACACCAAGGCTAGACGGGGTCAACGCACACCCGCCACAGCTAGGCACATTGCCTTTAACACACCTATCTTATGCAGATGATGTTGTTCTTCTTAGTCACACAAGAATGGGACTGCAAAGTCTAATCCATGAGCTAGCTGATTTCTCCAAAGTGAGCCTGATGGAAATACATATTAAAAAAACAAAGGTCGTGATCATAACACACTGTTGCCCCAAAAAGCCGAAATTCACAATCGACGACATTAAGTTGGAAGTAGTTGATAACTATAAATATCTGGGGATACACCTGGATCAAAGGTTTTCATTCACCAGGCATTTTGAAGCAATTGAAAAGAAGGGAACTGCTTTACTGCATGCATTCTGCAGTATATCAAAACAGCTGAAAGGCCCTTTGTTTACCCCTCTTCTGGCAGTCATCAAAGCTAAATTACTTCCAACGATAGCCTATGGAAGTGTGGTTCATCATGGAAGAAGTGCACCAATACTAGACAAAATTCAAACGAGAGTGTACAAACGAGTATTTCCCTTACCATGTGATGCCTCACCAGCTGAGGTACGTCTCGAGTTTGGATTACAGCACCAAATACTCCACAAAAGGTATGAGTCAATCAAATTCTGGTAAAATATATGGCTCAATCGTGATTTGGAAATTAATTTGGCACTGTGGGCAGCCATGCAAAACAATCCTAAATCACACTATGCGAAGTACCTAAATGCCTCTCTAAAAATCATCAAGTTGACAGATGTTTGGCAAAGGAAACTACCAGTATTATCACACAAACAGATTGTGAAAAAAGCGGCCAACTCGCACTCTTTGATTGAAGACAAAACAACCGTAGGACGATGTGCACACGCATGGATGGTTTTGCAATCCTACACAAGGCTGGAGCCAGCAATTTATCTAGGCCTTGCTTCCCCCCACCCCCCATTTAAAATCAAAGTACTTGAAGCTGCGCATGGGGAAATTACCCACAAATGCCAAACAACCTGACTGGAGGACCGTGGGCCCAAAGGATTGTAACTTATGTGGAGCAGCAGTGCAAGATTTTATGCACCTGATATGCATCTGCCCGGTGCTAGAGTGCGATTGCCGGAATTTACTGAGGCGGAAGTTCAATGAAAAAGGCATTCGCACCTGTCGCTCAGCAATACAAAAAACTTTGGACTCTGTTGATCCACTATTAATTTGTCAAATAATCAAATTTGTAACCAATTTTGAGAATTTATTGAAAGTATAATATAGGTTACAATTATAGTTCAGCAAATTCCGCTTGGTTTTAAAACTATGTTTTTAAAATGTGGTATCAATAGCTTAGATCTAATTTATTATAGCATGTGAAGGAAATGCATTTTATGTTTTGGAACATTGTAATGGTTTTATTTAACTAAACAATAAAGAATTTTCACAATGAGTCCTTTGTCGCAGTGATCATTGGACTATGTCTAGACATACATCTTGCACTTGGCAACGGAGAATCCAGGTCAAGATTATCTCCATAAACCAGACTATATTATCTATATGCAAAGCAACCAACCATCTCTACAGCAATATATCATGTACCTAATTTCACTGTGTAATGTTTTATATCACTGCACTACTTGTGATACGTGTCCCTTTCCGTTGTAAAGCAGTCCAGTGTCCTTCTGGGATAGGCCTGCGCTATATAACTAATCAAAAATCAAATAAATACTGGCTAATCTGTGCTAGTCACTAGCCAGTGACTTTTAGACTGACTGGGCAGTTGAAAAGGGACAGAGGCATGATGCCTAAAGACAGGAGAGTTGTCTGTGAATAATGCAGAGTGAGCAATGACTCTGGGTGAACAACCAGAGAATGGGGTACGTGAGCAGTGACTGAGGATGGTTCACCAGTAAATGGGGCATGGTGACCAGTAACAGGTGAGTGAGAGCGATACATGGAGAAGAGATCCTAAGTGATACAAGGAGAACAGTGACTGGGGATAGGAAACTAGTTAAAGGTGCAGAGCATAAACAAATAATTACTAAAGACAGCTAGTAAGTAATAGGGCAGGTTAACTGATGGGCAAATCAGGACAGACAATATGAATGAGCCACGATGGTGAGAGACAAAGACAAGGAGTGCCTGAACGTGAACAGTAAATGAGGAAAGGTGACCATTAAATTGTATATTATGACCATTTTGTGAGGCAAGGTAGCCAACTATTTAGCCAGGGAGATCAAAAAGTGAGCCATGGTTATCCAGGATGCCCACTTACTAACTTCTCATTATGTCGACTGGCATGTAGAGCAGTAACGAATGACCTCCACTTCTGTCTGTCTTGTACAAGTTTCTGTACAGTGTCCTAGCTCTGGCTCAGAGTGGGTTGGCCGCTGACTCTGGGTTATGCTTGCTACTGAAGTACCATTAATGAATCCTTGATTTACTAGATCGCAATATTGCACCTCTCCTGCATTTCAATACTCCGCTCTCTGGTACTTTCTCCTATGCACAGTTCTGCATCATTCATTGCCCACCCTTCCTGCTCTTCATTTTTCAGCCACTACAGTGTTGATATAGCTTATTGTATCGTTCCTATTTTGTGGGTATTTCATGATCTGATCAAATGCTGCGTAGCTCGGCTAGAATGTAATAACCACTAAATGTCCCGGTCACGATTTGTTTCACGAAGCTTATTGGTATAATGTGTCTAATCCTGCAATATACAGAAATGTATTGAATGCAGGTACCCCTTGACCGGCGTTTACACACAGTAAGAGTACAAACTAACAGCTGTATCTCTCTTGACTCGCGTGTTTGCCCTTTTATCAACGTCCCTCCCTCCAGACAAACATGCTGGGAGCTTGGAGGGGGAGGGGGCACGAGAAAAGAAGCAGAGTGTTGCAGAGCGCCTGGGGTAGACAGGAAGATGTGTTCCTGGCTACTGGGCCAGCATCTGGCTGTTGGTTTTCTGGCTCACTTTGTAGGGGGTTGGGGAGGGGGCAGAAAAACATAGAAACTGCCTCCGTTCTCATAAGAACTGCCTCCGTTTTCATAGGAACTGCCTCCGTTTTTGGGGACAACCTTGATTTTGAGACCAAACCCTTACAAATAATATACAATGCATTACAAATGCTTACCACATAAAAGTTGCATGCATTTTCTTACATTTTGACCCTCTTGAATATATATATTGTGCCTCGCCCTATTGGAAATCAACATCAACCATTTCAGTTGCAGTTATCCTCCTTTTCTGTATTGTTATTGTGAGCCCTCTTTACCATCCCAAGTGACAACCATACATGTGTTATCGACGTTTTCCAGGGCATTACTTTTCCACTTTTGCTCTGAGTGAAATGCAGTTCATTTAACGCACCCACCTTCCGTCGTGTCCTGCCTTATTGCAGTCCCTAAAGGTGTGGACGTTTATGACACCGGAGGACACACGGAGACTGTGGAAAAGATGCCTTACTTAAACCTAGGGCTGCCCACTCTTGCCCTTGTTTGTTGCTTACAGATCAACCGGGGAAAACTGCAATTATTTTTTCAGTTTCGCTACCCCTTTAAATATGCATTAATTACAAGTTTCGCAATTGCTCCACTAAGATTACAATAAACTGCATTAAATGCCGGCACAGCACACGCCTAGCCCTCCCATGCATCTTCTTGAAAGGGCAGATGTTTCAGCTGTTATTGCCTTTTGGGTGATCTGCCCCTGTTAGTTTCCTTTTAAAGCTCTTTCTCGAACTGATTATCATTCATACCATGAAAGCAGCGATTGCCTTTAAATGAGCCCTGGAAAGCCTTCCCTGCTCCCTCCCAGTGCGGATTTCTCGCTCATTGCACATTCTGCCCGTGCCGCTCCCAGAGCAGTGCTGTCTCCAGGCTGCTGAGTGTGGAGGAGGGGAAGGCCTCTGCTTGACACCCGCCCCTCCTCCCAACCGGGATGGCACCCTTCTCGCCGCCGCCACCTCCTCCCCTTCGCCCTCGTGCCAACTGCCTCGCGCCAATCACAGCCAAGCTGTGCGGCGATGAGCTCACCCCGCGCCCCGCTATTGGCTGGCTATATTAGGAACGCGACCAATGCCTTTAAATAACAGCGCAGCTCCGTTGCCAACAGTACAGCCTCTGAGGCGGAACAGCAGAGCTTGAGCTTTAAAGAATTGAGCCGCGGCTGGTAGCAAACAGACAGAAGCTGTGATCAGAGAGAAACAGCTTGAAAGAAGCGGTGCCGCAACTACAAAAAAGCAAAACCCTGCCGCTTTGTCGAGGAAGACAGCGTAGGGGCCTCATACGCTGAAGCAAAGCAACAAGACGGTCACCAAGGAGCCGTGAGCAGAGACTAACCGCCTTTGAAGAGAAAGCGAACAGGGAAAACTACATCCGCAGGTCTCCACAGAGGGTAGCCAGCAGGTGCCAAGAGCAACTCCTTGCCCAGCAAAGCGCAAGCTGCTCCCGTGCGGCGTGACGCTAAGCGCGCGTCCGTGACGTCACAGAGCGCCATGGCGGCCATCCGGAAGAAGTTGGTGGTGGTTGGTGACGGTGCGTGCGGAAAGACGTGCCTGCTGATAGTCTTCAGTAAGGACGAGTTCCCCGAGGTCTACGTGCCCACCGTCTTCGAGAACTACGTGGCCGACATCGAGGTGGACGGCAAGCAGGTGGAGCTGGCACTGTGGGACACGGCCGGCCAGGAGGACTATGATCGGCTGCGGCCCCTCTCCTACCCCGACACGGACGTCATCCTCATGTGCTTCTCGGCCGACAGCCCCGACTCGCTGGAGAACATCCCCGAGAAGTGGGTGCCCGAGGTGCGGCACTTCTGCCCGAGCGTGCCCATCATCCTGGTGGCCAACAAGAAAGACCTGCGGCAGGACGAGCACGTGCGGGGCGAGCTGGCGCGCATGAAGCAGGAGCCGGTGCGCGCCGAGGACGGCCGGGCCATGGCGCTGCGCATCGGTGCCTACGACTACCTCGAGTGCTCGGCCAAGACCAAGGAGGGCGTGCGCGAGGTCTTCGAGACGGCCACGCGCGCCGCCCTGCAGAAGAGGCACGGCGCCGCGGGCGGCGGCTGCGTCAACTGCTGCAAGGTGCTTTGAGGGCCGGTGGTGCCCGCAGGACACAAGACAATGAGCCCACGGGAGGCTGCGCCGAGCCAGCAGGTGCTCTGAGCACCCGTCGCCCCAAAAGACTATAGACTGAGCAACCCCTGGTGCTAAGGGCGGACCAACCCCCGGGGGCACGAGGGAAGCCCTCGCAGGCGGCCTCTGCCCACCCACAGATGTAAGCTGAGTCCAGGATGTCGTTTATCCGAAAGTGTTTGTGCTTGGGTATTCATCTTTAGCACCCTAGGGGGTATTGTGCCCTCCAGCGGTGCAGAGACGAAACAGATCAACGTCTCCGGGCAGGGGGCATCCATCTCTTCACACGAATCTCCGCCCACCACAGCAGGTGCAATATTTCATTGGACAGACCGGGCGAGCATCAGGACGTGACTCTCATAGTTCCTCTCCAAGAACAGTGCATGGTGGCCGGGCTAGAAACGAACTCTAATCACACTGACAGCCATTGGGGTGGGTTGGGTATTCTGTAAAATGCTAATTTCACATGGGGGTAGCCATTGTTAATACTGTTTACATGCTTGCAGAGGAGTTGTTTATAGCAACCCTGCGCATCAATGTGTGAACTAACGTGTTGAGCTGTAACAGTGAAACCTCATTGGGTCATGTTTTTGCTTTAAATGATGTCTTGTTTAAACTTCAGCCTGGTGAGAGTTTAGGTGGCCACCAACCTTCTGAATATGGGGTCGAACTTTTCTATTCATAAAGGTCTCTTAATCGTGTTACTTGGCTTTGAGGGTTAAAAATAACCTTTTATTCCATTGATCAGAATGCTATGAGTTTCCCGTCATCTGCAGCGGCCCATTGTGCCATAAGCAAACTTCGTTTTTTTTCCCTTCTGTAGGCGAATGCATCATACTCGCATTTTTTCCAAAGTTTGTAGAATTTGGTATGATGGCCTGATTCCACCCACACGTTACTGCACTCTGCTACATAATGGTGCATTCCCCGTGAATACGGCCGCCTTGCCTTTGTTGGCCATAGTACGCAGCAGCTCCGCGGTCTGCCTCAGAAGCCGAGAGGCTGTGACCTATGGCCCATCTAATGCTGCTTTCTGTTTACTTTTCACAGGGCCGGTTTGCTGCACGCTAACGCGGATTGTTCAATAATAAAATGTACATGGCATCATGGCCCCTTGGGTTAAATGTTGGGCATGAAGTACAATGTTAACGTACACATTTTTATGGAAACACATTCCCTATTTGAGTGAGAGGGGCTGCTTAAATTTGCATCATCCAAAAGCTGCTCTTTCGATGCCGCTTGTTTCTATTAAATTATTTAAAGAAGACGTATTTTGCACACATTGTTTTTAAATACGGTGAACTCAATTGACACTAGCATCTTTAAAAGCCTATGTTGTTACTTTTTATCTGTATTTGCTTATCAAGGCAAAACAAGATTGTTTTTGTTTTTTTACAATTGAAAAGAAAAACCACTGCATTTTTGACAACACTGATCAGTATTTTATTTTTGCCTGTGGGAGGGAAGTCTTCGCTCGTGCTTTTCGCCAGCCAGTGGCGAAACAAAATGGTCTCGTTTTAAAGAGCAAGCACGATTGTGTTTGACGGTTTTAGTGGGCGGTGGTACTACTTGGGGTTGTTTCTGAAATATTCCGAAATAGGCCATGGCAAGTGGTAAATGAGATGATTTATAAATGTTTACATAAATACTATGAGCTGTAAATAGATTTTTTTCTAATGTTAAGTATTAAAATTGTTCTGAGATGACCAGCCTTGTGTTTTTTTGCTTTGTCCTACTGTATAGCTATATGGATTTTGCATGCCACCAGAGTGCAGTGTGGTGTTGTGTGAATTTTTTTGCAGCATGCTGTAAGGAATGCACATTTTAATCCGCTGCCTTTGTTCTTCTGTTCACAGGCCCTCTTAGGAGGATTTATGCTCTGCTTTTGTTTCAGGGACGGTACTGGTCGCTGGGCTCTGTCTGTTTCCTCTTCATGTGCAGCTGGGATTTGCTGGTTTTGAAAAGGGCTGTGTTGTGGGTGGGGAAACTATTTTGAACCAGAGGCGCAGGCTTTGTCATGCACAGAGAGGGCTCGGCGTTTGCGGGCGGAAGGTCCCCCACGCCTTTGCCTGCTCCCTCCCCTCCCCCTTCTAGTTAGTCCGGGAGGAGGGAACGGGAGTGGATTCCAGAGCACCAATGAACAATCGTTAACCTGCACCGACTGAAGAAACTGAGTGGGTAGCTGGTATCTAGTAAAACAAGCTCAACAGTACCAGATGCTGTTAGTTTCTCTTCAGCCTCGCAAGTGTGTGTGAGTAGATGAGAGCGCGAGAGGGGGCGGGGGTGTTTGGCCGTATGTGTTCGAACTATCTTAAAGGCAGTTGACAGGTTGCCACTGCAGAGTTAAGCCAAGAACTGGATGCTGCTCCTTTTTTTGATAGAACGTTTACCCCCTAGACTTCACGAGCAACAATGTCCCCAGGTTTGCTCGTGTGCTACTTCCGATCATTACAGATGTAGAACGCACTGGGATAGTTTGTGAGCTATGACCACTGGAATTATGCGGGAAGAGAGACATTAGACAGCAGGTTTGACTAAATTATGCGGCAAGAAAACACAAAATAAATTAATACCCACATTTTGCGACAGCATTACTTATTTGGTCATTTGTACACTTGTAACCAAGTTGCATCTCGACGTCAGTGTAACACTCGAATATACTAATAAGAACACAGAGGTGACGTAAAGTTTACGCAAGACCTTCCACTACTAGGTGGCAGCACTTGTAGCTGCGTTTTTCCTAACTTCTGAACCCTTTGAGCAAGCAAGATTTATGTGCTGATTATGCAGTGAATTCTACGACAAATGTGGCAGACACATAAGTGTGCAAACGAAACCAGAGTGGCCGCACAGTATTATCATTCCACTGGCCCTGGGCAATGACTTCTAGAAACGGAGGTGCCTCTTGTGTAAATACGGTGTGGAGTTGTGCATATGCCAGTGACTTTTGTATAACACGACGGGGCTTTACATGAGGAAAAAGCAGAAACTTGTTTTAAGTTCAGTGGTCAGGCTCAAATTAGCGCTGGAATGAGAGCGAAAAAGTAGCCTAATTGATTTTGGAGTAAGTGATGTGCAAAGCGGCTTTTCTACCGATTTGAAACATGCCAAACTCGGTTCAGGCGCCGCCCCAGAAATTGGTCGACAATTGTGATTCTGGATGAATCCTTTCACCCCCCCTGTGCCCAAAATCAATTCAAAGATAGAAGTATCCACTCTAATTGTACCGTGAATAGTGCTTCGTACCACTGCGGGGGAGGGAGAGGGGCTCTGAACTGCGTACCCACATGAATATCAAGTTCCACTGTGTAGGTTGTGTTTTCGTGTTATGCATGGTGATCACTGAGGTGCAGTGACGAGGGAGAAACATGTGCAATTCGTGTAGCTATGGCTAACCATATAGGAATCTACACAACTCCAGCTTAGCAGGATGCTGTGTGTGTGTACACTAAAGAAGAGATCTTCTCAGACGACCCAGTATTACATATGGCGCGGTGCAGAGATGCTGTTGAAGGAGTAAATAGAAGGGCATGGATGGGTGAAATAAACATTATCCATGCACCATATAATGTATTTTTGTGTGTAATGGAAGGCTAAAGCTGACTGCTGAGTACACCCCATGAAGAAGGAAGGAATTGGGAGAGCAATCAAGACTGGCAACCTGAACAAAATCTAGCCAAACTTTAAAAGGGTCAGACCCTGAATCCACTTCCTGTTAAGTCTGTTTGAAGGCAACATTTTGAGCAGATTGGCACCAGTTGGGCGAGCCACGGTCTGGTGGTGGCTCAGACCCCAGCCAGCCTGACACTCATGATGTGATCGTGAAAGACTATGGGACATATTTACAAGATCTGGCGCATCTCTGCAAATCAGCAGGGATGCGCCAGAACAGAAGTGTCATGCAATCCCCTCCTTCCACCACCACCGATGTGCTGCATTTAAAATGCGGCGCACCATGGTTCAAGGAAGGGAAGATGCGTGACGCATGTTGTGGCGTATGGGCGGCGCATTGCTGGAGTCGCGTCGCAAGCGCAACGCAACTCCTGCAATGCACAGGGGCCACCCATACTCAACCTGGTGCGTCACGGATTTGATGCAGCAGCGTCGTGAAACTGACTCAGTGAAATCTTGCGCAGATTTCACTGCGTCAGTTTTATGGGGCTTTACTGCGAGGGAACGCCCACCCTGCGACAACGCCCACATGAAACCTGACGCAGGTTTCATGTGCCGCATGGCTTTACAACGTGACGCATCTGCCTAGATGTGTCACGTTGTAAATAAGTCGCAACGTGGCGCTTTGTTGACGCCGCCGCTGCGTCACAAAAGTGACGCAACAGCGGAGTAAAAGTGTTGCAAGGGGCTTGTAAATCTGCCCCTAAGTGCTTGGTAAGTTGCTGCCCAAACAACAAGAGTGAATCGACCTGGCTTTTGTATATCACTCCCAGCTAGGTTAGTGCTCTTTATTCTACAAGACAATGTGCTGCAGTGTTTCCTAGCCAATGTCATTACTCCCTGTATCCCTTACAGACCTGCAATTGAGCGCCGTTGCCACCCTGATCCTCACTTGAAAGCTGATTATGGGGATCGGACCCAAACAACTGGCCCCATCAGCAAGGAAACACGCTAGCCCACTTCCTATAACTTGCTGACTTTGCTGCCTTCTATAATAGGCAAAATCTTTCTAACAGCCGCTCCCAGTATTTTACTCGATCCTTCCCCATGGAGTTTCTCTTCATTTTCAGTCCAAGAAAGTCTCTGGGCAACTAGTGCGCTTTACAGATAGGTACATACATGCCAATATACATATATACACCTGATAGCAGTCAAATGTTATCATAATGAACACCGGACATGCATAAACGTGAACTAAAATATAAAATAGTATTTAGGTTGCCGAACTAGAGTGGGCATCTTTTCTAAGGCTTCATATCGGGGGCCTACAAAACACTGTGGAGAAATAATTGACATGCGTCTGTCTACAGGAGGTAGCAGACCTACTAGTAGTATTTTGACATCTAAGTATGTTCCACACTTAAATCGGTGAAACGTTTTATATAATAGCCATAGTAAGCACACATTCACTTTTAGCTCCCCAATTGTTTGTTTCAGTGACCAATCTATGCAGCAAAGTGTTTCACAGCTTGATCAAATTAACCTGTGGTGTGTATATTAGGTTTTTCAAAATACTTTTTTAATTGACTAATTTTGAATGTAGTCATACGGAGTACACATTTTTTTTATATGCTATGCATTTTTACATTTGTCCGCACATTTTCTTACATATTACTCTTTCATATCCGGAGGGGCAAAAGAAAGGAATCAAAACAAAATCAGGTGAGTGTCCAGCCTTAAAGCAAGACACCGGCAGAGAGAGTTTCTCTACCTCACATGTTTCTTCTCAACCCCATCTCACACACCAGCTGTTGTGCATTCTTGTCTGTCGTCTCTGTTGCACACTATCAAACCATCTCCCCATAACACTCCCTTTTACTTTACAACTCATTTTCTTTACACTTTCATGAGCTCTTCTTTACTATACCATACCCTCAACAGCTTATACCACAATACAACACACCATATGTAAAGCCTCACTCCACATCACCTCGCACACTTCCGCAACTCGCAACACTGCAACAGATCCATGCTGGATTTTCAGGATCACCTCATAGTGTTTCGTTTAGACTAGTGTGTTAATATACCCTATATGGATATCCAGAAACTTGGATCCAACCCTCTGGATGCTCCTGACTTACCACCATTTACTTACAGTGCACCTACCAAAACCGTACAGCACATTGCATCAAACACCAAAAACACTTCAAACTCTGCACACTAGATCAGACATTTCAACCGTCTGCATACCATGCTTAACCATACAATAGAAGTGATGAAACCACAAGACTTCTGACTACACAATAATGTACATTTCATATCACACGCCACTACGATCACACCACAGAACCCACATGATTACTCCTAAGAGCCAGCGAGACAACACACTTGACCACACACCCTGTACTAAACAGGCTATCACTACACATCCACACTCCTGCTCTGTAACCCACAACTGCACACCCCACCCATAACAATTTAACATATGCAGATTAGACATGGCAGTATGCCGTACCCTTGCAGTGCAGCACACTGTCAACATTTCACCACAATACCATCAATTTTATTAACACAACTCTATGAGATGCTGATAAACAAAATGCCAGTCGTCCTGTCATTTGCAGGCACACCTTTTGTGAGTTTGATAATGTTATCATGCATTACAACCATATATGCTAATAAATTGCACGACTTGTGCATTAAATTGCATTGAATATACTGTTCACCTCACACAAGTGTCATAGGCCTGAAAACCAAGTCACAGAATTACCATGGGGTTTTCTGCTTCATTCTATGCAAGCTTGCAGTGTGTTTTTGTGAAAAGAATTCCCACACCTAATCTGCGTCAGCTGAATAAGAAATTAACAATTGTTGTCACTGAATGTTGGAGGTGAGAGCAGCACCTGTACAAAATGACTTAGTACAGTTCCCTGCTAACAGAGCTCAAAAGTAACAAAAAACTGTTGCACGTCCTAATACTTTCAATGAGGGTGTTGATTTTGGCTGGGTGTTATAAACAGGCTTAAAGTGAGTAAGGATCCACCTGCTTTGCAGAGTTCTTAATAGGAAAATTGTATAAAACCCTTTTCTCACCACAAGCATTACATTATGCTGTCACCTAACAATGATAAAACTCCAAAACAGCAGGGCCAATAGTAATATCACAACACGATGTTCCTAGTAGACCGTAATCCACAATATTCCAATTGTCAGCACACCAGGTCATGCATGTCCCTAAAACTTCTCCAGCACATTATCCATCTCATTTAACTCTTCACAACACATCAACAATCTCCACTTAATTTTACCTTCCAGCACCACCACAAAGCATAGTATTAATCCAGTCATTTGGAGTCTCCCCTAGCAGTACCACACCTTCCAATTCACTCAACACACCATGATTTATTGCACCTTCCATACCGACAAGTCCCATTGAAATCCTAACAAAAGGACTTCAGATGAAAGGGCAGCCACACTGTTCTGGCTTGACCCGTACTGGGACCACCTCAGCAGCACACACCAATGCGCCCATGGATTAATAATTCGTGCACCTCATCAATACTTTTTTTCTTAACACCTCTACAATCTGTCTATCACACCTGTTTATCCACATATCTTAGCTCATCAGGTGTAATGTATATGAAATGCCTTGTGTGGATGTAGTTTGAGGTTCATCTTTGTTATCCAGGGTTGGATTTCTTTTCTGATGTAGAAGGTTAGGTTCTTGAGGCTGTTAGGACAGTCAAGTCAGTCTTGAGATATAACAGGGAATCAACAACATACTGATGAGGGGATAGTAACTATCAATATGTCACTCAGTTATTCCTAAAAGTAATATGGTGACGATGGCACTTGAGGGAATGGAGAGAATGTCAGCATTACCAATTTTGATGTACTGTACTCTTGTCAGATAGGATCTGAAACATTTGATCACGTTTTCCAGTGCCCATTCAAAGGAGCATTAACACTGTATGTCAGTGTCACAAAGGAGGTGATCAAGTTGTGCACAAAAACATGGCGCGTTTTGCCATTAGGCTCTCCACATACACAGTGAAGGCCAAATGGCATGGCACTATGGCCCAACTTGTTCGGAATTGTAGCTTTAAGGTTTTTATTTGTAGGATAACCACTTCAGCTGCCTTCTGTCAATTATCCTTTTGACTGATTTACAGTTGATGGTTTCCTCATCAGCGATGAGGAGAGGAAGAGTGCGTTGTTGTTTAGACTCTTCTGAAGGGATAAACTAGACTTTTGAGTTTCTACCTGCCTATGTTGAAGCAAATTGTAGAGGTGTTTAGGAATGAGTTAAAAGGTCCGAATAGTCCTTAGTCAGGAAAAATAATGTTAGAGCCCATTCAAAGGGCCACGGGGCAAGCAGGAGCTACTGGGTCCAGCTGTGGGGATTGTGGTCTTTAACTGTTGATGCCCGTGGCCCGACTTACTATCTGCTCTGGGCCAAGTACTACCCCTTCAGCAACTTGATGCTTAGTAGTAACACGGGTCAAGCACTCTAAGGCTCTTCAGGCGGAGGTGGGTGCAAGGTATGCAGGCTTTCAAATACACGCAGTGTTCCAATAAGGTTATTGTTCAGTCCAACACTGATTCTAGTATGAAAGCAGTATTTATTTTATTATGCAAGTGAAGCACAACACAAATAAAAATCCACAGATTCCTTTTAAGGGTAGCAACCTAGCACAGACAGTATTCCCCTCTGTGAGTCCCTCTCACCTCTCCTCTTCAATCAGATTCTGTGTACCCATGTGGAACTCGGAAGGTGAATCCAGATGTGGCCTAACCTACAGTGCACATCAAAGTCTGGTCTTCGCCTCAAAATTGAGCTATCATATGGCACACCACAAAACTAGCATACGTTTCCACAAAGGGCCTGGAACTCTGCTTCAGTTGACCCAAAGTGTCCAGGGCGCTTCTCACCCCACACTACCACAGGGAGCATCACGCACCAAGTTATACCATATTCAGCAGGGCTGCGATTATAAGGTGGTCACAAGCATCTGGGCACAGCAGCTCCTTCTTCGCAGTCCTCCCAGTTTGTCGGGCAAAACAGCAACTTTTGGCAGGGTGGCTTCTGGTCTTGTTTCAGTTTAATTTTGTGAATTTCATGGACCTCTTCGACACAGCAATGGCCCCCACACGCCATAGTCTGTCCCCCCCCTTCCTGGCATGCAGGTTCACAGGCACTGGCAACGTCCACATCTAGTCAGGTCTTCCAGGTGACATCTACAGTGTTCAGCCCCCCACACCCTGGCACAGAGGGTGTAGGGTGGGAGGTCACAGACACTAACCCACAGTTTCAGTTGTACCAGGCAACGGTTCACACAGTGCTAGTGGCAATGGGAAGTTACCCCAGCAGTCCTTTGTCCCTCATTCATGGTATTTGAGGGTTACACACAAGAGCTCAGTGATACTGAGCAATGCCTGTCATTTCACGGCAGCCTTGTCAACGATTACCAACTTTTGTCAGAGAGTGGACTGACCTTCCCTGAAGACTGGAAACACGCTGAACTCACCGCCCTTCTGAAAAAACCAACAGCAGACCCCACCGAACTCAAAAATTACCGCCCCATCTCGCTTCTTCCATTCCCGGCCAAAGTCATTGAGAAAGCCGTCAACAACCAGCTCGCCGCCTTCCTCGAAGCCAACAAATCACTCGACCCCTCACAATCTGGCTTCCGAGCAAAACACAGCACTGAGACCGCCCTCATCGCAGCAACAGACGACATTCGAACTCTACTGGACAATGGAGACACAGTCGCCCTCATCCTCCTCGACCTCTCTGCAGCATTCGACACAGTCTGCCACAGCACCCTCTTACAACGCCTCAATAACATCGGAATTCAAGGAAAAGCACTTGAATGGATCACCTCGTTCCTCACCGGAAGAACCCAGAGAGTCCGCCTTCCTCCATTCAAGTCCGAGGCCTCTGAAGTCATTTGCGGCGTACCACAAGGATCCTCACTCAGCCCCACCCTCTTCAACGTATACATGAGCCCCCTCGCGGCCATCGCACGCCAACACAACCTCAACATCATCTCTTACGCGGACGACACTCAACTGATCCTTTCTCTCACCAATGACCCCAGCACCGCCAAAACTAACCTACACGAAGGAATGAAAGAAGTTGCCGAATGGATGAAACAAAGTCGCCTGAAACTGAACTCAGACAAAACAGAAGTCCTCATCTTAGGCACATCCCCCTCTGCATGGGACGACTCTTGGTGGCCGGAAGCTCTTGGAAAAGCACCCATCCCGACAGACCACGCACGGAACCTTGGCGTCATCCTGGATTCTTCACTCTCAATGAACAGACAAGTCAGCGCCGTATCCTCTTCCTGCTTCAACATTCTTCGCATGCTCAGAAAAACATTTCGCTGGATCCCCTCCGAAACAAGGAAAACAGTCACCCACGCTCTGGTCACGAGCCGGCTGGACTACGGAAACACCCTCTACGCAGGCACCACCGCTAAACTCCAGAAGAAACTCCAACGAATCCAAAACGCCTCAGCCAGGCTCATATTAGACATCCCACGCAACGAACACATCTCTGGTCACCTTAAAGACCTCCACTGGCTACCCGTCAATAAGAGGATCACTTTCCGTCTGCTTACCCACGCACACAAATCACTCTACGACATCGGACCAGATTGCCTCAGCTCTCGACTGTCCTTCTACACCCCCTCCCGCCAACTACGTTCTTCCAGCCAAGCCCTCGCCACGATACCTCGCATTAACAAGACCACCATGGGAGGCAGATCCTTTTCATACCTGGCTGCTAAGACATGGAACTCACTCCCCGCTTACCTTCGCCTCACCCAGAACCACCTAGCGTTCAGAAAGCAGCTTAAAACGTGGATATTTGACAAATAATCCTCCTCCCCTCCTAAGCGCCTTGAAACCCGCTGGGTATGTAGTGCGCTATACAAATTTTATGACTTGACTTGACTTGACTCTCTTGCAACACAGTTCCCGACTGGACCGGGTGCCTCATGCTCATTGGATCCACCCGCCAGGAAGATATCTGGGCCTCGTCACATCCTCCTCACATGATCTGCTGTTATTGGCAGGCATGCTTCTAAGCACTCCTCCTCACAGTGGCCCCTGTTCGTAGTAGGCAGGCAGATTACTGGTGCTCCAGGCACAGGGCGAGTATTCGTGGCTCCTGGGGGTTTGACCTCTCATCCAGATGAGAACCTGGAATCTTATTATCCCAAGTCCTGGTTCCACCAGCAAAGACGTTTTGGCAATCTTCCATCTCCTGATGAGGCGGTGCAGTCAACAAAGTATGGGACAGAGACTCCCATCTTTATAGTTCAAATCCAGACATATATGTGATTTAGTGTCTGGTCCACAGTTTCAGTTGCACCGGGTGATGGTCTACACGGTCTCAGTGGCAACGGGAAATGAGCCCAGTAGTCTTTGATCCCCCTTCATGCCATATACATGAGTGCCAAACCCAATGAGATCAGTGACACTGTGTGATGCTGCAATTTCACGGCAGTCTTGACAGGGATTGCTGACTTTTGTCAGTCTTGCAACACCGTTCCTGACTGAACCAGGTGCCTCATACTCACAGGATCCTCTCAGCAGGACTCTCTCTGGGCTGTAGCTCGTTTCAGGATCTCTCCTCACAGGATCTGCTGATATGGGCAGGCATGCTTTTAAGCACTGCCCTCCTCGCAGTGGCCACTGGTCATGGTAGGCTGGCAGATTACTCGTGCTTTAGGCACAGTGCAAGTATTCTTGGCTTCTGGAGGGTTTGGATCCTCAACCAGATGAGAAACTCGTAGATCTTGGTCCCCAGTCCTGGTTCCATCAGCAAAGAAGTCTTGGCGATCTTCCCTCTCCTGATGAGATGATTGTTGTAACAATGTATAAGACATAGGCTCCCATCTCTATAGTCCAAATCCAAACATATATGTGATTTAGTGTCTGGCCTTTGAAATTCGTGTTGGGGGTATCAGCTCCTTTGAAGTGCTCTCGCTCCCCGGTATGGCTTTTTGTCAAAAGGATAGTCTGCGACGGCATGAGTGGCTCCAATTATGAGCAACACACATAACAGGCCAAGGAAGTAACTGGGGATCACACCTGGCTGTAAGCATCCACTATATTATTCCCGATGAACATTTAAAGGGCTACGCCTTCCTCTCTATCAAATTCCCTGGAAGTGTCAACATCATCAGTCCCACCATCTCTCTGACCGTGAGCAAAGGCCCCACTGGCCAGTAACTCTTCCTGGAATCAAAGAGCCCTTTGATGTGCTCAGAGAATGCTCTGCTCCACTCCCTTCAGTGTGTATGGTGTGTCCAGCTCCAGCCCTCAGGAATGTCAGAAATACACTTCTGCCTGGGCTTTGTAGTCCTCACCTCTCCAGCATCTCCAGGCCCTGGGCTTCCAAAATGGAACGTACAAACCTCCATGTTATGTACCATCCACAGGCACACAGATGCATCCCGGTGCACACACATGTATCATGCACTGTCTAGCGCTATATGTACTTCATGAGGCCAAAGGTGAGTTCAGTACACAGCCATGGAACGTTACAAGAGTGGGCCAGTAGGCCCCACTCCAGTGAGACCGGTAAAAAGGCCTGTTCACATTACTGATTCTACTGAACACTCAAACAGGTATACTGCCACCATTGCACTCGTTTCACTTAACTTCAGGTAAGAAAAGTAGCCCACTACCTTCATGAGGGTAGCGCTTGCTGTGCCCCTCTCAGTCTAGACTGACTACATTATTGTGAAACAGTCCTAGGTCATGGCGCACACTCACGATCCGTGTTCGCCCATCACCAAAATTCACTACCAGCGACCCATAAAATTATGCAGCTGGGACACACAGGGCAGGGGTGCATGTCCGTCAATATGCAGGGGACTTTTCTGTCCAAACACAGTTTTTTGCTGCCATTCAGAGATGGAATTTGGTGGCCAGAATCTATTTTACTTCTTGTACCAAAAAGTCCAAGACATATTGGAAAAAAGTAGGAAACAATGTTTTGCTTTTACTTATGTAGAACTAGTAGTGATTTTTTTCCAGCTGTTGGTGACGCAAGTGCACTTACTGTTCATGAGTTTAATAAGGGGAGTTAAGAACTGCAGGCAGGCCTCGGATTTGTGCTTCTCTGAAAACATGCCTTGTACCCTGGCAAGACTGGGGAAGTTCACGTCTTCCATCAGGCTCGCACTCACTGAGCTGCCACATATCAATAGCTCCATGACTGGCCAGCACACCGTCCTTTATCCCTTTCCTCCCTCAGATCGGAAAGCCATCGGCAAGCAGAAGGGGCCTATTCCAGCATTTATGCACAATAAATTCAATAAATGGACAGCACTCCGCACACTACCCCATCTCCTTTTTATAGAACAGCACGCTCCCTCGCCTGCTAGAAGGAGCTATCATTGACAACCTGATTTATTTGGTCCTGGGCACCACGTTTTTTTAAACCTATTTATTGGTTTTAGAATGTGACATGCTGCTATCCATGACACACAACTGTCTGTATTTGGGAACACGCCCATATTAACAAAAAGTCGTCATTCCCATTCGTTGGAAGTGCAATGCGCAACACCATACGGGAACGTCTGAGGAAGGTAGGTGCCCTAGGGTGATACAAAAAAGCTTAGGACAATAATAGGATTAGTGCAATGTTTCTTGTAGATTCACCCTCTTAGCATTGAATTTGTGAGGAAATGCATATAGCGTAACACAAATGGTGGTAATGGGCATGAGCGAGAAATGGAAAGGGCCATAGGGCGCCATAGAATGTATACTGCAATAATAGGCTCTGTGCAATACTTACCGAAAGCTCACTTTTTGGTAACATTGAGTGCAAAGATGGGATTAGAGCAGTTATCACAGTCGGCTTAACTATGATATTACTGAGGCGGGATGACAGAGAGCTTGTAAATGAAATGTGGAAATAAAGGTTAATTTGCAGATCTATTCGTATTTTACTCTTTTATCCGTGAGGATGGGGGTTGCATTGATGTATATATTTTACTAGAATGATTTTAATAAATCGAACAGTTAATAAATGATAATGATGGTGGCCAGAATATATATTACTTCTTGTACTAAAAAGTTCAAGACATAGTGGGACAAAGTAGGCAATGTTTAGCTTTTGCTTATGTAGAACTAGTAGTGCTTTTTTCCAGCTGTTTGTGAAAATAGTGGACCTACTGTTCATGAGTTTATCATGGGAACTAAAAACATTCAATAGCCGTGTAGACTGTATGGCCTGTTTTTGATTTACTTAGTCAGTCCTCCTGGTTTGCAGATGTAACAAGGCACATGTACAGGGCTTAAAATGTTGCCAAACATTGCTAACTAATTCACACAAAATGCAGATTTTTAACTGGTCTTGTTAAAAAATAACAATATATGATTCTAGGGGATTAAAAATCACTCTAGCACAGTCCAATAAAATATGTATATTAGAACATTTCCTATTTAGAGCAAATCCACAGTAACTCCCAGTCTCATTATCCCATTTGATAACTCAGGCCATGTGCAAACATAGGATTAACACCAATTCTTTGTGAAAATTCTTTGACGCATGTCTTGGTCTGGGAGCATAGAAATATTCAGGAATGTAATTCCAGTTTCAAATGGGGAACTGAACTCTTTAATCCTACTGCAATTTCTTATTTCACTACAATGATTCAATTATCAGCTATATATCCACTTGCAAAATATTCACTGGAACATCCAAGGTGGGAGAGTCTCACAGCTTATCTCAGTTCACTAATCAATAATTCACTTTTACAGTAAAAGGCAAGTTTATCCTTATCGGGTTATAGTAGGCGATGCTAGAATTTCCTCATCAGCTTCACTGATATAAAGTACCAAGAAACTAATCTTGTTTCCCTTCTAAGAAATTGGGTTAACTGGTCTCCTTACCAGCTATCTACGACCTTCCCCACAGCTTCAATATGTCTAAAAGTTAGTGCAAAAAAAACATGCCCATCAATCGCTACATGACAGCTAGTACATTATTATGTCTAGCTGCTCTAGTTAGCCTAAGAGACTCGGGGTAAAGCATTTCAATAAATGATCACACCCATCTTCTGGGTGGAAGATCATTATACCCTTCACTGTATGTTTCCACCAGATGACATTCCCACTGATCTTCAGGGTCAATGCAGTTTATTCTGTTATCATCACCATCAATGGCAGTGTGAATCAATTTCTAGCATTTCTTGAAGTCTTTTGCCTGAATTACAGACAGTATGGTTTCACATTTTTTCTAAAATGTTTGCTCTTTTTAAAATCCATCAAGTATTTATATTCTTAACTAATTCTCATAATTTGTTCTCCTACCCTCTCTTTTCCCGTCCTATTTTTCCCCTTCTTTAAGCTCCCCAACTTACCTTTTAAAAATTGGCAATGAATGATTGTCATACCACGGCTGGTGGTTCCCTTTTCGTTTTGGATTCCTGTACACTTTTTAATACCACTCTCCAAATCTGCTACTAACCATTCAGCCACATTTTTTACAACTTGATGATATCAACCATTTAAATTAGATATGCTCCCACTTACATCTATACATTTACTATTCAATTAGACTGGGATGTTCTGGTTATCTCTTCTTCTTCCCAATCAAATTGCTGATCTTCTTGAACATTCAGATTGTAATGAGGGACCTACTTTTCACGGCTCATTAACCCAAGGTGGAGGGACATCCTTAGAGGAAAGTGATCACTATCCCCCTCATAAAGTACACTAAACCCCTTTATCAACTCAAAGTGCCATGCTGGGACATATATATTGTAAAATGGACACAATTGCATTCCTTGCATAAAGGTTTGGGCTGAAGGCGTATCTGTAGTAAACAGGGCATTCAGGCAAACAAATCCTAGATTGCATAGCATGGAAGATAGCTATTGGCTTCATTAATGTTCTCTTAAAATATTAATCAGACTGTTGGATAGAGAAAATACATTATATTCCTTAAGTACTCCATGAAATATTTTAACTGTAATTCATTAGCTACTTTATCAGATGATGTCACATATTCATTCACTATACATAAGAAAACAAAACCAGTTCTCTTCCTGTGAGTTATTACACAGTTTCCAAATCAATTATGGAGCTAAGGTGCAGCTATCACTACAAAAAAGAGTCTCACATTGCTTGGATTGCCAAGAAAATAAACATTTGGGGGACAATAGGTGTATGATTATTTTATTTATTATTGAAAAGCTTTATGTTCAAGAACTTCTGGAACTTAAATAGGGAGTGTTCAAAGTGCATGATTGTTGGAGACCATTCCACAGGTGAGGTTGTTCAGCTCCTATTCTCTGAGTGCTCATACACTCCATCTTGCATATTTTAAGGATTACTAAATAGAGTTTGCTTCTTAATCCTAAATTCCCACAGGGGCCGGTGTTTCTTGAATTTTCCCATTAGAAATTTGGAACCTGTACCATCAAATAATTTATGCACAAAGCTTGCATATTTGAAGACTATACAGTTCTTAATTGGGAGCCATTAACGTTTTCGGGTAGGTTTCTGGAGATAGTTCAGCGCTAAGACACCACGGCATGCACGCGCTTTATAAAAACCCATATTTCATTTCATTGATTTCACTCAATCCAGGTCCTTTAGATTAAAGATTCATTTTACTACAGAATTCTGTAATTTTTGCAACCATCCTATTCTTTTGTTTGAAAGGCCCAGATAGGCTGAGTAGTCTTAATCTATTCTTAATTGGATATATGCATTGGCCACAATGACTCTGTGGGAAAAAAAAAGAAAAGGAAATATTCTACGAAGGGCACGGATGTGGTATGAACATTAATTGGTGACTTAGGAAATCTGTTTTTCTACACTGAGATATGCACACAGGGGCGTACCTAGATTTCCGATGACAAGACTGTTTTTGGGTATTCCCCTATCAGAGACATCTCAGGGAGGCGTCCCATAAGTTTAGTTCACTATTTATAAGCAAGATTTCAGAGTTTGAGGAGTCCATTTTAGGTAGTTACGGGACAGCGATTGTTTCATGGCTTCTGAGACAGGGATTATACTAGTTTCAGAGTTCTTTTAGGTTTATTAAGATCTGTGTCTCATCAACATAAACGTATGTTATTGCAATAAATTATTTAATAATGCTGCAAGAGGTTGAATGTAGATATTGAACAGCCGGGGAGAAAGGGCCAAACTCTCTGGAGCTCCCAATTAAGGGGGAGTAGATTTGAAGTTTAGTCACCAAGTTGTACATACTGAGATGTGTAAGTGATGTATGATAGTTTCTATTTGAGTGTTGTATTTTTGGTAGATGTATTAAGATGTTATGGTCATTGGTATTGAACATAGTGGGAAGGTCCAGGAGATTTAGTAGTCCTGCAACTCCACTATCTGTTAACATTGTACGGGTACTAGTAACTGGTGTGATGACGAGCTTAGTGCCAAATCCAGGATACAACAGGATATTGTCCTTGACAAACATCTGAGTCTGGGTTGTAATGACCTTTTTTAGATTCTTACCAGGTTAGGGTAGTAGAGAGATAATTAGATAGTTAATCTGGTGTTCTAGGTTGAAGGATGACTTAAGAACTAGCATATGGTCGCCATTTTGAAAGTTAGTAGGAATAGTCTATGCTCAACAAGTTGATAATAATGTGCATGGTATCTGGTGTTACGGAGGCACTTATAATTTCTTCTTATCCCATTCTATTCTGGTGACGGAACCACTCGGTCACCAGCCTCGGACGCGCTGTGCCAATGACGGAGTGGTTCTGTCACGGCTCGGCCGGCACGCCTGCGTGGCAGCGATTTTGCGCCTGCGCTAAGCGTTCCATTGAGCGGGCGGGGCCATGAGGGAACCACTCCGTCACAAGCACAGCATGCCCGAGGCTCGTGACAGAGCGGTTCCGTCGCGAGCATGGGAGTGCCGCCCCCGCTTTCCCCCCTAGCGCTGCGGCGGAATTACCGCCGCAGCCAATGGGTTAAATGCAAGACAGTAGTCCAGTGGTGAGCCTGACTACTTGCTTAAGTCTTTCAGCTTCTTAGAGTTGTCTTCCAGCAATAATGCAAAGGAAGAAAATACTTTATGTTTTTAGTTATTAGAGAATAAGCATTGTGATCTGTTAAAGGACTGACTATTCATCCATTGTCCCCCTCTGGCAAGCAGGGTCACTGCACCTACTCTTCATTTGCGCGATTTACCAACCAACTCATCAGTAGATTTCTCTTCACAGCCGGCCCATCAGGCATACACGGTTGCTGACTCATACCGCACACTGGTGATGGATCAATCGGCATGCCAATGTTCACAGCGGCCCCCTCTGGCTTATGGGTCACCAACTCACACCACATACGAACAGCACCCCAATTGGCACAGCAATCTTCACGGTGGCCCCCTCTGGCATGCTTGGTCACTGAGTCACACCACACACGGGGTATGGCCTGATCAGCACAGCAATCTTCATGGCGGGCCTTCCCAGCCATACCGGGGTCACCGGACAATCACTGTCAGTGCGTGTAAGACTGAGCACTGACATCGATTGTCCGACCGAAGTCTCTCTTGTGGGTGTGGCGGCTGCAACGGCTGCCTCAGGAGAGTATCATGCACTTGGCTTTGCAAGGGCCGCAGCTCTGTGTCCTCAGAGCTCCCCCGATGAAATAGTATGTTTCCTTTGGTCTTCCTTGAGAGGGGTGGTGGATTGTTAGCAGTTCCTGGTTCGATCCTCAGGTGGGGCACAGACCCACATGGGTCACCACAGTGGCCTTTCCTCACGACGATTGTATTTACCAGGCTATGCTCCTTGTATTCATCCATTGCCCCCTCTGGCATGCAGGGTACCTACATCTACTCTTCATTAGGGGGACAGCTTTATCAATATAGCAGCAGATTCCTTTTCACACCCGCCCCGCTGGCATACAGGGTTGCGACTCATACCATGCACCGGCAATGGACTGATCAGCATGGCAATCTTCACAACGGCCCCCTCTGGCATACAGGGTAATCGGTTCACACCGCATACGAACGGCACTCCGATCGGCACAGCAATCTTTATGGTGGCTCCCTCTGGCATACTTGATCACTGACTCACACCACACACGGGGGACGGCCTGATCAGCACAGCAATCTTAACTGCAGCCCTTCCCTGCCATATTGGGGTCGCCGACTTAAACCTGCACCCATCCATCCAATAGGTACAGCAAAGTTCACAACTCACTTCACAGCAGCCCTCCCTTGGCATACGGGGTTGCCGACTTAATCCTGCACACAGACAGTGACACAATCACTGCTTACCTTGCAATAGGAATCCACTCACCAGGATCCCCCACTGGACCTCAATCTTCCTCACAGGGCTCGCTGGTATTGACAGGCAGGCAGACAATGGTGCTTCAGGAGCAGGTGGTCTTGGATGTCCCTGGGTGATATTCCCTCACCCTAATCACAGGCAAAAGTCTTGCATAGCGTCCCTTTCTCTGACAACTCGTCTGGCTGCTTGACAGTTGACAGTTTTGAGGGCCTCGAGCTCCCATTCTTATTGTCCATTTCCAGGACACCAAGTATGATTTAGGGTCTGTGTCTTTGAAGTTTATATTGGGTGCCCTCTTCTCTGCTCATCCTTCCTCCAAAAAGCAGTCTGTCACAGCAGGCATGACTTCAAATCTGTTAGCCCCACAACACAGGCCATGGGAGTGACAAGAAGGTCACACCTGGATGTCAGCAACAGTGATATGTGTATCAAAAGCTTACCCCAGGGCCTCAGCCCTACTCTTAATGATTCTCTTATCAGCCCCATCTCATTTCTGAGATGTGCCCAGGCCCCTTTCTAGTCATATCTCACTCTGAATCAAAGAGAACCCTTTAATGTGTGCTAAGCCTGACTCTCCTTCCTTCAGTGTGTGTCCTACACAGCTCACAGGAACACAGCAATCCACAAATCTGGCTGGGGGGATTCCTCTACTTCTAGTCAGCCCAGGGCCTCCCAAAATGGACCCAGTATCTTCCATGTATTGTACCATCCACAGGCATACATACACCTAGCACATGCATGCAACACACGCACTACAAAACAGTACATTCTAACCTGATGTAGGCCAAGGGTAAGTTAAGCACAACTTTACACGAGTGAGCCTACAGGCCTCACTCCAGAGGCACAGGTAAAAAGGCCTGTTCACTTCTACTGATCACTACATGGTATGCCCCCACTACAGCGCTCATGCTGCTTAGCTCTTGGCAAAGGCAGTCACCTTTCACCACTATGCAGGTAGCAATGTGGGCACCCACAGGTTTAAAATCGAGGACATAACCCGACGAAAGGAAGATTCGGGCATCAGAATACCAGCGCAGTGCAACGCTGTCATCCCGAGATGCCAGAGGCACTCACTAATAAGAAAAAAGTGCTTTAAGGAGTGTGGCTCGACAAGAAGGGACCGGAACAAGATGGCGACCATGGAATCTGAAACTGACCAGGAGAGAGTCGCGATGTACAGAACGGAACCCTGCTACTAGCGGGTCCTGTCGGCACGATCAACAGTGACCCGCTGTACCAGGCACCAGGTTAGAAGGTGGGGAAACCCAAGACCCGCGGGGGGAGCGCGAGACACAGATCCTCCGTAACTCAGCATAGCATGCTCCCAGCGCTGAAAAACTACTGAGGGGAGCGGGAGAAGCGCCGACCGCCGAGAGTGGTTACCAGGTGATACAAGCACTCATATCTTGTGCAGCACTTGAATTCTTGCAGGGAACCGACACACATCTGAAGCTCCGGTAAAGTATTATTTGAATTAGGAGCTGGTTCCGGCAATATCGGTATAAACACGCTTGCCTGACTCCAAAATGGTGGACATAAGGACATCCTGAGCGCGTAGCCCAACAATGCATTGCCTTAAAGCAAGAGTGGTCACATCAAGGGTAGAGGCCCAAAGTCTACCACAGCAGGCAGGCTCTGCATCTCCCGGAAAGCCTAAAGCGCAGTAGCTACTTAGCACCCTCCCCAAGCGCGGATGAACCCACACAACAGCCAGGGCAGATGAACCCACTCACAACCCACCGGCGGCACCGGGAGCCGCACCAGCGCCACACGCCCAACGCGCGGGAGCGCGACCGTTACAACAGCATCAACACAGCCTTCACCGCCCTGCAAACCCTCATCCCCACCGAGCCCACCGACCACAAGCTTTCCAAGATCGAGACGCGCCTGTGGCTGGCCTCCAGCATCATCTCCCACCTGGGCAACGTGCTGCTGGTGGGCAACGGGCAGCCGTGCCACACCATCACCTTCTACCGCCACCACCAGCAGGGCACCAGCCCGGCCCGGGAGGGTGATAACTCGCAGGCTAAGCTGATCTGCACCTTTTGCCTCAGCAACCAGCGCAAGCAGAGCCCCACGTCTGCGGCAGCCCCCGCAATTCTGGGCCAGAAGAGAGGGCCAGTGAGGAGCGGCACTCGGGGCACACACACCCCTCCGCAAAACAAAGCGGCGGGCCGTGAAAACACCAGATGCAGACAGCAGCCCTGTAGCCACACTCGAATGAAAGAAACTACACCACGGACTCTCCTGGACTTCTTTACGTCTTCCTTTGTCCTGGCCGCATTTTGCTGCTGATCTCGGCCGCTTTTCTCTGGACTTTAACCCGCCATCTAGTCCATTCCCACGTCCTTTAACCCTTTTCCCCCCGACGATCCTCAAATGTTTCTTCCCTTTGCTGATTTGCCTTTTCTCCATACCCTTGTATCCCTCCCACCCTCCCTTGGTGCTGTGACTGCATCCCCCCTCCGACCCCACTTAATGGAACGCTGCTTTTATGTATATAGAGATAACTCTAATCACTAGTATATGCAGTAGACCTTTGTACTCTCTACCATTCCTATGTGACTCTTAGAGTATATCCATTTGTATCCCTTCTCTATGTATATAGAGATAACTCAAATCACTAGTATATGTGGT
Organism: Lissotriton vulgaris; assembly: GCF_964263255.1. Taxonomy (NCBI): domain Eukaryota; kingdom Metazoa; phylum Chordata; class Amphibia; order Caudata; family Salamandridae; genus Lissotriton; species Lissotriton vulgaris. The sequence goes on from NC_141694.1 coordinate 247,820,223, forward strand.
AGACTTTTGTACTCTCTACCATTCCTATGTGACGCTTAGAGTATATCCATTTGTATCCCTTCACTATGTATATAGAGATAACTCTAATCGCTAGTATATACAGTAGGCCTCTATACTCTCTACCATTCCTATGTGACTCTTAGAGTATATCCATTCGTATCTCTTCCCTATGTATATAGAGATAACTCTAATCACTAGTATATGCAGTAGACCTTTGTAGACTTTACCATTCCTATGTGACTCTTAGAGTATATCCATTCGTATCCCTTCCCTATGTATATAGAGAGAACTCTAATCACTAGTATATGCAATAGACCTTTGTAGTCTTTACCATTCCTATGTGACTCTTAGAGTATATCCATTCGTATCCCTTCCCTATGTATATAGAGAGAACTCAAATCACTAGTATATTCAGTAGACCTTTGTAGTCTTTACCATTCCTATGTCAAATTCAAATTCAAAGTAAGCTTTATTCAATTTTTCAGTTAAAATCATAAAAGCACTGCAAAAACATTTATACATACAACATTTAAAGTGACGTGTGCATAATCAATACAAGATAAACGCTTACTTGATCATTAAAAAGTATTTCATAAAATTCATAAAAACCATAAAATACAAGCATTTCATTAGTGACAAATAACAATGTACCACGAGGAGATGATTTGATACAATGATTTTCTATACGTTATTACCATTTTTTTAAAACATGAGACGGCGTAAATGACATGATCTCCTTCTAACTGTAGCATTTTCTGGTATGCTGGTCTACATTTTCGTAACCCCCATCGTTTTAATAACAGCATCAGGAATTGTTTTCTGGGGTTCGTATATAATTTACAGAAAAACATAATATAAATGTTAGACTGCACCGAAGTGTTATCACAAGGGCATATTAGTTTATTAGAAGACCAGTCATTAACGTTAGGTAAGGTAACCATGCGGAAGAAGGAGCCCAGACGCAAGCGGGTCAACAACATTCGGGGATATGGGCTCTGTACCAGGACGAGGTAGGTTTGCAAACCCTCAGTTGGTGTAATTTCCTGGTAGTTTAACACTGTGCGTCTTAATTTTTCGCTGTTCCATCTGGCAGTTTCAAGATGGGTGGTTATCATTTTTTTCAAGGCTAATCTTGATAACCCATCTAGAGTTGTAGGGTTATCAAAATACTCTGGATGGCCTAAATCAGTAAATGTGGATCTCACATGAGATAACCATTTAACATTAGCTGCCCCCTCTAGGGCTAAACAGTCTTCGATAAGGTCTCTGTTGAAACTGGCTTCGTGTGTGACCCACACTTTGTGCCATAGCAAAATGGGGGACATCATAATGATGTCATTAAGATATGTAACTCCTACTTCAATGTGTGACATATACGTGGAGGTACTTTTAGCCACTCCCAGAAGGTGGCAGATGAATTGATTTTCGCAACTCTGTAGGGAGTGGTCTTTCTCAATGCCCCATATGCCAGCACCATAGGTAGCCGTGGATACGCATTTAGCCCGATAAATCTGGATCAGCTCCTTAACAGGCTTACCGCCAGTTTTATCGGAAAAAGCACGCAGGGCGCCTATGGTACGGCTATAAGCCAGCTTCCAAGCGGCTATTGCTGCCTGCCAGCGACACCGTATATCAAACAAAATCCCTAGATAACAGAATTTATATGTTGTTGCAATTTTTTGATTATCTAGGAATATGGTACAAGGAATTCTATTAATCTTCCGGGTACAGGGCATCGTGAAAGTTTTTGAGATGTTAACTCTGAGGCCTCTATCCCTCATGTAACACGTAAACTTATTTACCGCCCGTTGTAAACCGACTTTAGTCTGGGACATTATAGCCGCATCGTCCGCATATAGTAAAATTGGGACCGGAGAGCCCTTGACAGTTGGGTAATCATTAGGTAGGGTTGAAAGGTGCTGGCCAATTGAGTTAATATAGTATGTAAAAAGCAACGGGCCAGTATACAACCTTGCCTCACCCCTCTAGTAATCGGGAATTTCTCAGTGCATTCCCCGTGTTTCCCATACCTAACTCTTGCTCCTGCGTCTTTATAGAGCTCTTTAATAAAAGTAATGATGCGGTTATCAATACCCATTTCTCCTAGTGTTGCCCACAAAAGTCATGATCAACACAATCAAACGTGGAGCTAAACTCGATAAAGGTTATAAAAAGTGCTCCGCGTTTGGCGTGTGTGTACTTGGAGACAAGAAGGGACAAATTTAGGCACTGTTCAATTGTCCCTATTCCTTTTCTGAACCCGTACTGTAGATGGGAAACTACATTATGGTCTTCCTCCCAGAGTTGCATTCTCTTTAGGATTATACTTCCAGCCACCTTCATTAGGCCATCCAAGAGGGATATCGGCCTATAGCAGGTAGGGTCGTCCCTATTACCTTTTTTAAATATAGGGACCACGATAGCGTCAGTCCAGGTATCAATAAACCCACACTGATTTCCCTTGTTTAAAACATTTGTGAGCAAGGGAACCCAGAAGTCCGGTTCTGCTTTATAAACATCCACCAGCATGCAGTCTGGTCCTGGGGCTTTGCCTGGTGCACTTTCCCTAATGGCGTCATGAACTTCCTCAACGGTGAATAATAGGTCTATAGGGAATGGGTGGGCTGGGGGATGCTCTATGGCACTATTATGTCGTCCCTTTTCTATTGATGGCCATACCCCTGATGATGTTGTACTTTCTCCGGGGATTGGATGATGATACAATTGTCTAAAATGACTTACCCACGTTTCACCCGTTATGGCTAAGTCCATGGTGTTATCGTTATCCCTTGACTGGTATAAAGATTTTACCACCCTCCAGAAAGCAGAGCTGTTCTTCTGCCTTGATGCCTCCATTAATGATTCCCATGCCTCCTTTTTCAGAGTCAACTTTCTTTCTTTAATAGATAAGTTATATACTCTCCTGGTGTCACGTATTAGGTCTGGGTTTTTAGGTTTTAAAGACAGGGCTCTTTTTAGGTCTTTCAGTGCCTTAGTGCACTTGCTGTTGAACCACCCTTGGGGCCTTTTAGTGTTCCCTTTAGGCACTCGGATAAACACATTTTTAATGTGGTGCTGTATTTTTGAAAAAGCAGCCATTACGTTCTTTGCGTCATTGTGTTCTTCTAGGCATGCAGAAACGTCAGCAGCACACGATGTAAGCACATTTTGGAGGAACACTCGGGGCACAATCTTTTCCCATTTAACAACATATCCATTGGTTTTAGTTAAGTTGATCTTATATGGATAGGTGCATACAGTCGCTTTCTTACAGTGGAGCCCTGTAACATTTACACCAATGGTCAGTGGGTAGTGATCACTCAATAGGTCTTTCCCAACTTCCCAGAAGCGTATAAATCCCGGGGTGACAGGGGTGATTAAGACAAAATCTATTGTCGAATTATAACCTCGGCCATTAAAAGTTGGCTCAAATGGGACAGGTGGTAAACAAATCCGATTAACAAATGAAAAATTTAAGTGGAAGACAATATCATTAAGGAGAGGTGTGGGAGAAGTGTTTCGGACCATCCTACCCGTAGTCTGACAGACCGCACAAATCTGTTTCATTAAACGGGCAGATAGTACAATTAAAATCCCCCGCCCACACAATCATTTTTTCCCCTACAAGTTCTTCAGCCAGTCGATTGATACAACTCAACATCTTTGCCATAGTAGGCTCCATCTCACTACTTGACATGTTAATATAAAAGTTCACTAATATAATATTATGAGTAAGACCCCACTTAAATGATAATATTTAGAAGTGCTGGCTAGAGTAGAATTTGCGCACTTTAACGTCCTCAGTGGTTGATACATAGATACAAAGTCCCCCCTTATTGCGTCCCTGGGTGGATGGAATAGCCGGTGAATGAAAGGTCTGGTATCCTAACAGGTGTACTTCCTCCAGGAGCCATGTCTCTTGAAAGCACAGTATGCCATGTTTTTGGATGATATATAACCAGGGCTTATAGGTAGTTTTGCTTCCAAGACCCGCTACATTCCATGAGAGCAGTGTGGGGAAATTCTTACTAAGATCCTCTCGGTTGTGTCCGGGTCTCCCATTTGAATTAAGAGTATGCGAGGGGAATGCATATGGTGAGTCCACGGTTATCGTGGAGGTAACAAGGTTATAATCATTTAGGGATAGCTTGGATTGATGCAAAACACGATTGGGATCTAAGAAAGTTCTCTTTATATTTCCCCCAGTTAGTAGCGGCGCTGAGCCTTCCTTCGGGTTTAAGGCCGTTAGAGGTGGCCTTGGACTATCCTTTGTTGTCAGGTTTGGCTCTTCCGATGGTAGGTTACATAAGAGTACTGGTTGTGGTGTATTGATTGGAGGTGGTGTCTCCTCCTTTACAGAATACGTTGCCTGTCAGTCTAGGTCTTCAAGTCCTGATAGAGCATCGTATCTGTTATCCAAAGGAATTTGCCAGTATGGTAAGTATGAGGGGCGTGGGATGAAATCGCCTGGTCGCCCCCGGGCACTATGGTTTGGTCTGGGCAGTCTGGGTCTCCGGATACTCCACAGAGGCCTCCTAGGTCCAATGTGCATATCCAGTAACAAGGGAACAAAAGGGCGGTGTGAGGGGTTGTCGAAAGAGGTCCCATTATACCGGGGAGCAACTATTAGTTGAGGGTAAAAATAGCTTAGATCCCTAGAGGAAATGCCATTTGCCCCCCGGGTGTCATACCAGTCTGTGATGTGTGTCACCACCCTGTGATCTCTAAAATTAATCACAATCACATCTCCCGGGATGTCTTTTGGCCTCTTCCCCACCCACCATAGGCGTCTTACATTCACTATTTCCCCATCCAAATGCTGTGGTAACGGTCTGTTATTTCTGAGCCAATGTGTGACTTTATTTTTTAAATCATAATAACCTTCCCGTCTGCCCTCTACGAGCTCAGGTACACCTGTGAGTATAATGACAAAAGGGGCAGAATCAGGGGATAGATCAATATGCTTGGAAATATTGGGGTTCTTTCTCTTGCGAGGTCGATCATTGTTTGGTTCCCTGGACAAGTTGGTCCTATTAGGAGGAATATTTTTGTGTAAGGCGGGTGTTCCCTCAGCCTTTTTTTCTGTGGGTTTAGGTCCCACTGTCTCTAAGGGGTTGGCCACTGTAGTGTTCAAAGTTGTTTTAAGTAGGTCCGGCCTAACACTTTTAGGTGGCGCCGGTTCCTTAGCCTTTCTTTTAGTTGGAGTGTCCTTCGAGTTATGATATAATGTTGGGTGTAATGTGGCTGCACTTAGTGCAGGGGGCATGATAACGGGCTGCTGGCCTACTATAGGTATGGGGACCTTTGAGCTAGAAACTTTCGTGTTGAGTGATAATTCTGTCAGATGTTTATTATTTTCACTCAACAGTTTGGTGTTTTCATTTGTTACAGCTGACAGGTTAGTCAAATCATTGCCCAGTCTTTTTACTCTTTCTACCAGTGGCATAACTAGTGTTTTAATAAGATGCTCTATGTTTTCAAGGGTACAAGAAAAGGACCCATCTACCTGCACTGGGGTATATAAATTATTAAGAGGCTCGGGGCGTTCAGGAGCTTTCCTAATATTATTTTGAGGGGGGTTTCTTGGAATAGATTTTCTCGAAATTCTAGGTACTTTTGAGATTCTCCCCTTCAGTGGCGAGCCCCTTTTCTTCTTTAAGTATGCCCTTGTTGGCAGTTTATCAGATAGTGGCTTATCAGGCTTATCAGGAGCTCTCTTAGGTGTTGGTATAGGTAATTGTAGCAATGAGGGTTCTATTGATGATAGATCCGAAGAGAGTTCCACAGGTACGTCACTAGGAGAAGGGCTATTTACTGCAATTTGTGGAGGTGAGCTTTCTTGAAATATAAGTGGGACATCTAAGTATGCCGATGAACCTATCTGTGTAGGTGAGAGTATAAGTTGAGTACTGGTGTCTATAGGGGAGTGTTTGCTTCTCTGCGAATCGAAAGACAAACGTCTTTCCACGAGAGCAATCTCTTGATCAATAGCTGCAACCCTCTTTATTAGGTAGGCATCAAGGGGTCCTTTCATGTTAGTCCTCCCCAGTGGGGTTAATGAGTTAAGAGCACTCTTGCAAGGCGTGGCCATAATGCAAATTGATAGGCGATACTAAGGCAGATAGTTCAATGTTTATTATGAAACGTCCATCCAGTGGTAGTTATCCTGTAATCAAAATGATAACAAAAACGAGCTGAGTATAGATGGAACAGTCAGTAAGTACATAAAGATACAAGTCCTTACTGTTTGTAGGGCAGCTGTCAGGGGGGTAGCCCGGTCCGGTCCTGGATGGTCTTGGACGGGCTTAGACGGGCCCGCCCTTGGTCCGGACTTCGTCCGGGCGTCCCGCTCGCGTCCCGCGTTGCGGGCGTGCCCCCGCTTTGTAGCGCCGCCAGGCGTTCGATGATGACGCGCTCCGAAGCGCGGTAGCAATGCCCCCTGGGAAGCCGAGTTCCTCCCAAGTGCGGCCGCTGATGTTATTGCGTTGCGGCGGCAGGAGGACTCGGCAGGGGAAGGTGGGCAGGCAGGCGATCTGCACAAGTCAGCTCTGGTCGGTGGGAGACAGGACGGGCAGCAGGCAAGTCTCCAGGGTCAGGGGTTCACTTCACGGACCCTTCGTTTCAACAACAAAATGCTCGGATGGCCGGGCGTGCCTCCGCTTTGTAGCGCCGCCAGGCGCTCGATGATGACGCGCTCCGAAGTGCGGTAGCAATGCCCCCTGGGAAGCCGAGTTCCTCCCAACTGCGGCCGCTGATGTTATTGCGGTGCGGCGGCAGGAGGACTCGGCAGGGGGAGGTGGGCAGGCAGGCGATCTGCACAAGTCAGCTCTGATCGGTGGGAGACAGGACGGGCAGCAGGCAAGTCTCCAGGGTCAGGGGTTCACTTCACGGACCCTTCGTTTCAACAACAAAATGCTCGGGTGGCCGGGCGTGCCCCCGCTTTGTAGCGCCGCCAGGCGCTCGATGATGATGCGCTTCGAAGCGCGGTAGCAATGCCCCCTGGGAAGCCGAGTTCCTCCCAACTGCGGCCGCTGATGTTATTGTGGTGCGGCGGCAGGAGGACTCGGCAGGGGAAGGTGGGCAGGCAGGCGATCTGCACAAGTCAGCTCTGGTCGGTGGGAGACACTACGGGCAGCAGGCAAGTCTCCAGGGTCAGGGGTTCACTTCACGGACCATTCGTTTCAACAACAAAATGCCATTCCTATGTGACTCTTAGAGTATATCCATTCGTATCCCTTCCCTATGTATATAGAGAGAACTCTAATCACTAGTATATGCAGTAGACCTTTGTAGTCTCTACCATTCCTATGTGACTCTTAGAGTATATCCATTCGTACCTCTTATTTCTGTTTGTATCTCTTCCGTGTGTGACTCTACATCTTGTACATTTGTAATTTTTTTCTGTTTGTATCTTTTATGTAGCACATGTAATCCTTAGTCCTTATGTTTTTCAACTGGTTCTTATGTAAAGCGCTCTGACACCTTCGGGTAAAGTTTGCGCTATATAAAATCGCATTAAATTAAATTAAAAAAAAATAAATGCCTTTGTCATGGCGCACATGCTTGATCCATATTTGCCCAGGACAACAAAAATCAGCACCATGGATCCAGACATCAGTGCAGTTGAGGCACTCACTGCAGGGGTACACATCCATCCCCATGCGAGGGACTATTCCATTCCAACATTGAGCTGATAAAGTTATTCCACTGTCTGGACAAGCACTCTAAAACGTCTTCACGACATGCTTTTACCATAGACGGCCAAATTCATTGACATATCTCACCACTGACACATTGGCGTACTCAAGAATAAGAACAATTAACAAAATATCTGCCATGGGCACTCACAGATGACACTTTTTGTGCGACTAAGTGAAAAGTAAGTGCACAAACTTTTATTGAATTGCTCAATAAGCCTTGTACAGATTGAAATCACTCTCACTAATTGACTTTCCCCTCAACGATGGTGTGTTCCTACTTCCAGAAAACTGTGACATTTTGCATTGCATTAAAGAAATGGATGTTTCCTAGCACTCTGCTCAGTTTCCAAGTTTATTAGTACTAGACACAATTACAAAGTATTTTAGAGCTGTGACATTTTAGACAAGTATTGTCAAAGTAAACACAATGGCTTGAGTCACAAAAAATATAGGAAACGTTTGTGTGGAGTTTCCCCGCCTCCACCTGAATGTACTTTCCCTACTTTTTAGAATTCACAAAGATTATCAAGATTGTGCCTGGGAAACTGGGACTCTCTTCCCGCTGCTCAGAATTCTCCCTACTAAAGAAGTATGCACCGTTTTTTTTCTTTTCAGGGAAAAGATTTTCCTTCTTGAGAAAGTTCCTCCTCTTCATCCCCAGACACTCTGTGAATGATCCATTCCCCTGTTCAGAATGGAAGGGGATTTACGCCAGCCCTGTGCTGGAGTAAAGTTCCAACCCGTTACATGGTGGAAAAGGGATACATTAGAGGTTGGGAATGCCTACAAATGTACAGGTTTATGGGTGTTCCCAAGCTTGCAAGGCAAATCATGTTATGAAACACCTATTTGAGTATGAAACACCTTTGAGTGAGATTGATGGCTGAGAAGACCTCTACACTCTAGTGGTTTACTCAGAACCCATACATGGGTTTACACCTGCTTTGAATGCGTTTGTGAATTCCTGGCAGGCGTCAAAAAGATACATTTAGTTGTACACATGCATTTATGACCAAATTTACTATTATGAATAGACCAAATGGAGTGTCCAACATAACTCTGAAATTACAATTTCTGCATTGCCTTTCCTGAAGGGTTGATGCACAGTGATGTATTTTATGTGTTCTGTCTTACTTGGTGACAGACGCATACATATTTTGCAATTTCTCCATTGTTTCCATCAGCACCCCAGTGTTAGGCAAATGTCTACCTTGTTTCACTCAGAATGTGGTACGTCTGTCCAAGGCATTATTTATGAACATAGAAAGCCATGAGTTTTATTTTCTACGATTAAAAAAATAGGACCAGATTCACAAACACATTTGGTTGAGAAGTTCTGCAAATGTGCGTGAATTTTCATTTGTAAATGTAGTATAAGGTATTAGGTATACCTTATACTACCCCTTTATGGTCTAAAATTACAGGGAAGTAAATTTGCCCTCAGAAGTGAACAGTGGACTTTTCAGCACAGGTATGCTTTGAAAAATAGGTGAACACCTACAAACTTGCAAGTTGGGTGTATCCATGAACATTTGTCTGGCACATTCCCACTCGGGGTATAACTGGTGATATACAACTGTTAAGGGCAGGAGTAAATCTGTATCCTGGGTGGGAATGGGCAGAGAAGACACCTAACATTTGTGTGGGATTCGAGGAAGAGCTTTCTTCATCGTGTAAAGTATTTTCCCTATGGAAAAAAGTAAAATAGGCCCATATGCTTTGCCAACCATTTACTGTAAACATGTAAATACTTGATCATGTGAATGGTTGGTCGTTTGTATATATTGAATCATGTAAATACTTCTGAAAGTTGTGACTGTTGCAGTTTTATTGAAGCACACCTGCAATATTTTGAGAATTCCCAAAAATAGTCCTCTGTGTATACCATTAAGAGCAGATGAACACATTCAAAGAATCAGGCACAGTGTGGAACACCAGTCATAACAACAATGGTGACAATGAACTGTTACAAATACATCTCTTGCAAAAACATAGGCTAGCAGAATCTGAACTGTACATAAATATCTATTTACACAAACTCCAACGTACCCAAAACGCCAGGCTCAAGAACTTTCAGCCAAATATGACAGGACTAGAGAAAAAATAAATAGTAAATTAAACCAGTCCTAACATATGTAGTTTGGCGTTATTTACGAATGAAATGCAGGTCGATATTTTTGGTTGAAAGATATTTATTTGAGGTTGAGATTTTCATACTCTTTATTTTTGAGCCTTTGTTTTTTGGGTGGGGAAGATATATTTTTTGCAGTTTTATATTTTCAAACGCGTCCAGAGTTCCTCTCCAGAATCATTGGAGGGAATCGTGACCTTTGACCTGGTACGACGCCACAACTTAGCTTGTATTTACCCGAAGCCCATTTGACCACTTCCACCCTTGTAACCCGTTTAACTTTAATACATTCGTCCATTTGAAACTTTAATGCCAAAAAGGTGCTTTCCCAAAAGTCATATATTTCTGCGAGTTGCTCATTTTACTGAGGTACAGGATGACTAAATGAACAGGATCACTTGGTTAAGGACACAGCCGGAGAGGTGTCAGCTGCCGGAGAGAGTAACAGCAAAGATTAAGGGATTTAAAGGTGAACGCTGTGGCCATAGATTAGCTTCAGTAAACAGGCTTAGTCTGAAGATAACAAGATTAAAGCTTTATAATGCTGCTGTTTGGCATCCTGGCAAGGCTCAGCAACCAAGGTCACCCCTGGCCATGTTTGCAATACAAGGAAGGCTCAGATTACAGCAGCAAACCCGACCATCTCCATGTATTTATTTAGGGCGATGCCATACCCCAGAAACATTTTGCAAACATGGGCACAGACAGACAGACGTCATAGCACACGTGCTCAAATGTATTGATTATAATGCCATGTGTCTTTTGTCGGAACAGCTCATGTCTGTTCTATTACTTCAAGATTCCCCGCACACTGTTCTTACCAAGTAGACAAACATGTTTTTGGGGTTTTACACGTGGCCATCATTACTTTGTATGGCCGTCTGAGTAGGGCCTAACCATGAAACTAAAAAACCCTGTGCCTGGTGAAATACAATTAGATTTAACACTATGAGAGTAAATAGAACACCAGTCACTACCGTACAAGTGAAATTCTGCCAGAATTGCTGTGTCGCAAAAAATTATTTTCGCCATCATGTGCCAAAGCGATGCCAGAATATACAGGAGTGTTGCTTCTATGTCCAGATGCCATCTGCTCAGCATACCTTTGTGTTGCCAGTAATGCCAAGGGTGATGTCAGTTACATTATAACTTTTCAATATGCTAATGTACAGGAGGTCAAAGGTCTGTTCTACTTGCTAGTATTGCTTCTCAAGTACTTAAATAATGTGCTTGGGCCCAGGAAAGCTGATCAAATATACCAAGAATGCGGTTTAAATATGCCATGGTTTACTTCTCAAGGTGTCACTGCATTGGTTGAACTATGCCAGAGGAATTGCTTAAATAGGAAGGAGTTGCCATTTTCAGGGCTGTGGGTACTTCTTTAAAGTGCTGGTTGTAATGGTCAAGCATGCCTCGCATGCTGCTCAGAAAACCTGAAAAAATGCCTGAATATGTCAGATGTGTTGCTCAGAGTGACAGGGATGTGGCTTAAATCTAATGTGAACTTCTGAAATTCCAGGTGTGATACTCAAAGCTGTGGTCACATGACGAGGACTTCTCCTCATAATACCAGGGTGTCTCTCGATTAAATATGTGGCATTGATCAAATATGCCAGTGGTACTGCTCAGTTTTTCTACTGATATTGTTCATGTTTGGCCTGCTACCTGTAGTATGGCAATAACCTGCTGAAATATGCTTGGTGCACTACATAAGGTTTCCTAAAAGGGTCAGTTTGCCTAGCAGTTTCCCCCGGTACTACTAAAATATGTCTGGATGCTGTTCAGATATGTCAGATGTACTCATCAAACATACCCTGGTTTCTGGTCAAGGGATTACCGATTCATCTTAAATATGCTACATGGTCACTCAATAGGCTAGAAGTATAGCTCAAATAGTCTGGGTCTACTGTGCCCTGCTGTGAGGGCCCCTTAAAAGGTGTAGGACTCTGAACATAGTGCCTGGTGTGATCCTCAAATATTCAGTCTAATCAATAAAGGGTTCTGGCCCTTAATCAGTAAGGCTGGACCAATCAATAGTCAATATACCACAAGTGCCAATACTGATAGCAATACCAAGTATTATTCCCAACAATCACACATGCCATTCATAGTGATTGAAAAACGTAATTTTGGGATACTTTCTTTTTCTTTTTAAAGTTCAGTATATTTTTTTAATGAACTAACTCATATTATTCGCATGAAAATTACACATATTACGGACCACAGAAAACTGTAAATACAATATTTACACATATAAATAAGATATTACAGTGCATAGAAAAATTGTCAACAACCCTTATCACTAAGTTTGAGGAAGCTCACATCCTACCCAAAACTAAAGCAAAAGAAAAAAACAAAAGAGTGAAGATACCCAAGGGAAAGGTTTGAAAAGAAACACCAAAGTCACACTTAAACTATAACACTATTCCGGGGAATTAGTTCAATGAAAAAATATATTGAACTTTAAAAAGAAAAAGAAAATATCGAAAAAATTACGTTTTTCAATCACTATGAATGTTACGTGTGATTGTTGGGAATAATACTTGGTATTGCTATCAGTATTGGCAACTGTTGTGGTATATTGGCTCAAATATTCAGTGCACTTGTAATTACCCCACGTCACTCATGACATCTTCTATGACATCATTGATAATATCACTGCAACATTTGCAATGAACAGAAGAAAACATACAAAAGGGAGTGCCTCAAGAGCCCAATTGTATTGTAGCGCTTGTTCTCTTTTTTCTCTCCTCTTTTCATGAAGAACACACAATTCAATGGTGTCAATCCCAGTATACTCTTCTTCCAATACCACAACAACAAAATAGCATGGAAGCTGAAGTGTGAAGTCTCAAAACAATTCTCTTTATTATTAGTCAAATACATCAATGAAACAGCCCGACCAACACGCTACATCCGCTGAGAGGATTTCCTCAGGGTTTAGGTACTTCTTTGCAGAAATGTCACACCGAAGTCTAAGTGTAAGGTGAAACAGTTCTCCCAGAAATTCTAGGAACACTCGTATTGCCCCTGTATCATCATAGGGGAACAACACAAGGCCCTATATAAATAACGTAGCTTAATATCCACACCCCATGGAGTTCTGTAAGCCCAGACTGGATAATACGACACTGTGTCTGAATGGCTGTATGAGTGAGAGACTGGTTGTGTAAGTGTGCTGTATAGATGAGTGCAACTCTCTATGAGTGGGAGTTTGGTTTGTGTGTGAGTGGCTGTATTATGAAATAGGTGTCTGTGTAAATGGCTGTATAGGTGAGTGAGCAGATGTGTGAGTACTTGTATGAATGCGTGAATGGGTATCTAAGTGGTTTTGTGGGTTTGTGAGTGTGTGATTGGTTATATGCATTAAGTTTAAAAGGACAAATGTGTGCTCTCAATTGATTCTGAAAGCACAACTCATGCTTGTAGACTTGCTGCATTTCTTTTCTAAAGAGAGCACAGCTGTGGAGCTGATTGTTTGCCTTTTGAAAGTATTTATGTTAAATGCAGCCCTTGACGAGTGCTGTGATGAACATAAATACTTTCAAAAGAACCACAATCAGCCCCACAGCAACACTCTAGTTAGAAAAGAAAGGCAGCGATTGCAGAAGCATGTTCTGCCTTTCGGCACACGAACGCTCTCATGGGCTGTCCTGTGTGTGTGCGTGTGCTTCACACACTGCACTGCGTGCTCTGGAAGACAGAGGTGCGCGTGCACGTGCACACCTTACAGGGAACAGTGCTAGCCACCCCACTCCATAATCCCAACTTCTGACTCCCATTTCACATAGCATCACCATACTTTCAGAACATCACAGACCACTCTGGGCCATCAAGGAATAACATTTTCAGAGTTTTGCTTGTTGTCTGATATTGCAACGAAGCATAGAAACTTGCACTCTGTTTAATTCAATACCTTTTATAAAGCCATGTACAGGCCCACCGTTACCCTACCCATCACAACTCTGACTGCCCTTCCAAACAGAAGAATTTTTAAAACTTTTTGACTTTGCTTCACTTTTATTCATTAGCTGCATTTTCATGCATGACAATGGGAGCCTGCTTACAGTCTCTTGTTTTGGATGAGACAGGTCAGGGTTGCCAGTTTTGCACTCTTATTTGAACTATATTGCCATTTTCTGACAACCTCTTCTTGGTCAGTCCTCTCCAGGAACCTGCTCCCTTCCCAGCTTGCTGCGTGTGTTCGTAGACTTAGCGTAGCACATGCAAATGAGGCTATATCTGAGTACGTCGCTCTGCTGTAACACTAATTTGGCCTGCTCTAGCCATAACTGTCTCCACCAAAGCACTATCAACCACTACACACTTGATGTTGGTACACTGTTTGGAGGGTGGTGGTGCACTGTGCTATTTGTGGTGCTGCGCAATGCCATTACTAGGGGCAAGCTACACAACGTGAAATGGTGCACTGCAGTGGCGTCGCCCCACTGAGCAGGTCGAAAAAGGGAAAAAATAGAATGATAATAACAAATTTTTATCATCATTTTATTTTTCCTCTTGCTCAGCTGGGTTGGGGCGGGCTGCTCTGCTCACAGGGGAAAAGCAAGGGAGGGGTGGTTTGCCCACTCCAAGTGCGCAGCCCGCTTTGGACGGCCGTCTCGGGCCAGTCAAACCGCCATGCGCACTTTGCATGTTCTCCATGCAGGCTGCATTACATCCTGCATGGAGAACATGCCCAGCCTTCCATCCTCTGGCTGAGCGCCGAACCACAGTACTCAGACCAATCACAATGCTGCATCGTAGCATTATGATTGGCTATCAGAGGCTGGGAGCCAGGTGCTTCCTGCCCTGGAAGCGGGAGAAGAGGACCAAGAGGAGGCGGCGGCGGCAGACAGGTAAATGTTGGTTTATTTTTTATTCATTCCCTCCTTCCCTTCACTACTCACCTCCCCCCCACCGCCTTACCATTAAATACCAGCTGCCACTGGTGGACTGTACAGCACGTGGTGGTGCATTGTTTGACACCTGGTATGAATATCATGGATATATCCTTAGAAATTTGCTCAAAGAAATCAGTTCATGAGCGAATAAGGCCAATGTGCAACCTGACTGTAACATACCTAGAGGTAACCACATACAGGGTACAGTAACAAGATAGCACAATGTAAAAAAATAGTAAATAAATGCATAGATAAAGAATATTCCCTTTTTTCTGAATTGTTACAGTTCTGACTAGAATTTACCTCCATGCCAGGTGGTCAACCTACTAGCAATACTTCTAAAACAGCGAAACGTGCGTAATTTGAGCTGGTGGTTTCCAGTGCTCTGCACCTGCACTTAATCATCGACCCCGGTGCTTTTCATGAGCACCAGTTAAGGACACATTAATTTATGGTAGGCACAGGGAGATTAAGTGTTTTGCCCAGAATCACAGGATGTTGAGCTGACATCGAGACTCCAACCTGGTTTTCCAGCTCCGAAGTGGGCTGCTCTGGGCATTACGCCACAACCTTCCCACTTTCATAGTTAGTAGTTGGCTCGGTTTTAGGCGGCACTAACAGGAGAAATGGGCTGGTGCAAGCTGCCTCCTGACAGAGACCCCCGACACTTATTATTGTTATTTTTATTAACAAATTAACCACTGACGTAAACAAATGACTGGTGTTTTTAGGTCGAGGTACTATCCGGTTCGTCAGAACCAGAAGTAGCGAGATCTTATGTTTCTTAGAGGGGCTCTTCATCCCGCCTCTAATTTTGGCTCTCTCCCATTGGCTGGCTTCCTAAATGGAGGCCAGCCATTGGAGGAGAGAGCCATCACTCCAAATAGGCTCCGTCCTTTTCGGATTTGGAGGTGTGTTCGGTGTTCTTCTTTCCACTTTTTAGCCACGCCCACCGAACACGCCCCCAAATCCGAAAAATTTGGAACCTTCCGTCGGCCATTATTTGGTTTCTCTTCCTATGAGGATGGTCTCACTGTTCGTGGCTCCCGCTGTCCCCCCTCCCGCTGTTCGTGGCTCCTGCTGTACCCCCTCCCGCTGTTCCCGCCCCCTCCCGCTGTCCTCCCTCCCGCCCCCTCCCACTGTTCCCGCCCCCTCCTGCTGTTCGTGTCTGTCCGCTAGTAGGATACATGGTGACGCTGCCGCCTTCCACCCACACTGGAGCCGCTTCCTCTGCTCTGACGCGGACACGGGCAGTCAGATAAGTTTCTTTTTTTTTAAATGTATTCCTCCCTCTGCCCTCCTCCGTCGCGCTCTCGCCTCTCCTCCCCCTCCCTCTCCCCCCCTCCCTCTCCCCCCTCCCTCTGCTGCAGCTCTTCTCCGTCGTGCTCTGCCGCTCCCAGGCCCCCACTCCTCCCTCCCGCTTCCTTAAAATTATGTTGTGACCTCCCTGCTCCGCTTGCCTCCCCCCTTCCCTCTTCCGTCGCGCTCTCGCCTCTCCCCCCCTCTGCTACAGCTCAGCTCCCCTGAGTCCGCGCTCCTCCACGCTGCCCACGCCCTCCCCCACCGCTCGCATGTTCCGTACTGGTGCGAAATGCAGCCGGGCTTCACCTGTATCTGGTGGAATATCTCCTCACACTGAGCGAGCCCCTCCCACACCCGGTATTTCCAGCAGATCACAAGTGCCTGCAGCAGCCGCTGCTCAGCTTCCTCATTGTCCTCGCTGACTCACCCCCCCCCCCCCAGGTTCCCGAAATGTGTCTGTCGGCTAAAAAGATAGGAATGTCCTATGGTGACGCACACAGATGACCGGAGCATAAGGCAGAAAGCTCTGAACTGCCTCATGTTATACCATGTTTTTTTTAATGCCTTTTCTAAGCACTCCTTTTCGGTAATTCTTGCCTTACTAAATCTGCTTCCCTCAACGCGCCCTGGGACAGCAGATCACTTCTGCCATGGGCAGCAGGATTCTCCACACCCCCTCCCACCTCATATCACGCAGCCTCGGCCCGCGATGGCTGGCCGTATCTACTTCCCCTAGAAGCCCTGCCCTTTGCAAGCCACCTCGCATTACTTTGTGGGTGTGTGGGTGATATGCAACCAGCATGGCCGCCACCACCCCTCCCGCCGACCTCCTTTTCTGGCATTCTTGCCTTACTAAATCTGCTTCCCTCAACGCGCCCTGGGACAGCAGATCACTTCTGCCTGCCTTCTGGAGAACAAGCAGGTCCTGCTTTATACCGTCTGCCACACTCATTTTCGCAATGTCGTATACAAATGAGGCTCTAGCAATAGCTGAAAAGCTGCCACTTTCCCTGTGCCAACCCTGTGCTTCAGTCCTTTCAGCCTCACCGGCCCCGTCGTTTAGGACAGAGCGCGAGCCGCCTCAGAGAGGAGCAGTGAAAGGCAGTCACCTCTCGTTGGCCCTGACGTTATCTACTTCTGTCCTAGCAGAGGAAGGCTGCCCCTACCTGGCATCTGAGAGCTCGCCCACTCCGAGCATCAGAGGGTCTGCACCTGGCGGGCCAGAGAGGACTCTCCACCCCGAGCAGCTTGAGGTCAGCGACTGGCTAACGCCTGGATGCTTCTCCGATGCTCTGCGAGGTAAGACATGCCCCCTCACACCCCCACCCCCTCGGAACACAGTTTTTTTGTGTTAATTAGGATCGTTCTAATGGCTCTATAGCGTGCACGATTTGACATCCCTAGGGATCTTTCCATTGCTCTATGTAAATAAATCCTGGTATGTGTTCGCTGCCTAGAAAAAAGCATCCCCCCCCGCGCCAATCCTGATCCGCTGCACCCTGCGTCTCCAGTAATGGGACTCTCCCTCAGCTCTGCCAATGCACCTCAGTTCTGGCTAATACTCCCTCTGCCCCTTTTTCCTAGCTCCAACCCTGATCCACTGCACCCCTAGTAATGAGACTCCAACTTGCCCTCAGCTCTGCCAATGCACCTCAGTCCTGGCTAATACTCCCTCTGCCTCTCCTCCCCAGCTCCAACCCCGATCCGCTGCACCCTGCACCCTGCACCCCCAGTAATGGTAAGACAGGATACACAAACTGAACTATGTTTAGTGCAGTAAGTCAGGATACACAAACTGAACTATGTGTGTCCCGCTTAGAGCAGCACACATACACATAAACACTGCACTGTTTGTATTGTGTTTAGTGCAGGCACACAAATACATCTGTAAATAGCGCACTATGTGTGGGCTGTGAGAGCTGTGTGGGCTGTGAGAGCTGTGTGAGCTGTGTGGGCTGTGTGGGCTGGGAGAGCTGTGAGAGCTGTGTGGGCTTTGAGGGCTGTGTGGGCTGTGTGGGCTGTGAGAGCTGTGAGAGCTGTGTGGGCTGTGTGGGCTGTGTGGGCTGTGAGAGCTGTGTGGGCTGTGAGAGCTGTGTGGGCTGTGAGAGATGTGTGGGCTGTGAGAGCTGTGTGGGCTGTGAGGGCTGTGGAAGCTGTGTGGGCTATGGGAGCTGTGCACTCGTTTTTCTTGCCTTCTGCCCCCTGATTGCACTTGTTTTTCTTGCCTTCTGCCCCCTGATTTTGCCATTTGTCGTGCCTTCTGTCCCCTGATTGTACCCCTGATTGTACCGTTTTTCGTGCCCCTGCCCCCTGATTGTATTATCTTTGCCAGTGTTTCTTTGCTGCCGTTATTGTCTTTGCCAGTGTTTGTTTGCTACCGTTATTGTCTTTGCCATGGGCTGTGAGAGCTGTGAGAGCTGTGTGGGTTGTGAGAGCTGTGTGGGTTGTGAGAGCGAGGTGGGCTGTGAGAGCTGTGTGGGCTGTGAGAGCTGTGTGGGCTGTGAGAGCTGTGAGGGCTGTGAGAGCTGTGTGGGCTGTGAGGCTGTGTGGGCTGTGAGAGCTGTGTGGGCTGTGAGGGCTGTGTGGGCTGTGTGGGCTGTGTGTGCTGTGTGGGCTGTGAGGGCTGTGTGGGCTGTGAGAGCTGTGTGGGCTGTGTGGGCTGTGAGAGCTGTGTGGGCTGTGAGAGCTGTGTGGGCTGTGAGAGCTGTGTGGGCCCACCGGACTTTTGTCCAGATCCTGTTTCCTCTGCTCCGCAAGCCATGGTGGAGTGTGAGGGCTGTGTGGGCCCACCAGACTTTTGTCCAGATCCTGTTTCCTCTGCTCCGCAAGCCATGGTGAAGTTGGTAAACAACCTCCTGCTGCTGCAGGCCGTGGGTGCGTGGAGGGACCTGACGACCAGCGACCAGATGCGGGCCACCACCATGCTGCTCGACACCGTGGAGGAAGGGGCCTTCGTGCTGGCGACAATAGTCCCGGAGAACACCCGACAACCTCCGTGAGTACCACTTACGTCCCCTTTTAAAGTCACACAGCACGACGGAGGGCACAAGCACACTCCTGCCTGGCAAAACTTAAACTGCACATTTACTGACGAACTAAAAAGCACCAGCTTTGTAGTTTGTGTGAAAAATCTATATTGTGTAGGTAGCAATAGCGTTCATTGGTCCCACAAATAAAGCAAAACGTTTCTTTTGGGGGTCTAAAGAACGGTATCAAACCTCTTCCAAGTAGAATTTGTCCCTAAAGCACTACAGCTGAATGAGTTAAGTGAAACCCTCAACACATTCTTTAACTCACTTATGCAGTAATCAGCTAACACATACACACTGCATTTATGTTGTCTGTGTGTGTGCGTGCTCTGTCTGTGCGTGGCTGTGTCAGTGCGTGGCTCTCTGTGCGTGGCTCTGTCTGTGCATGGCTCTGTCTGTGCGTGGCTCTGTCTGTGCGTGGCTCTGTCTGTGCGCGTGGCTCTGTCTGTGCGCGTGGCTCTGTCTGTGCGCGTGGCTCTGTCTGTGCGTGTGTGCACGTGGCTCTGTCTGCGTGTGTGCGTGGCTCTGTCTGTGCGTGGCTCTGTCTCTGTGTGTGTGTGTGTGTGTGTGTGTGTGTGTGCATGTGGCTCTGTGTGGATAGCTTTTTTGGTAGGTGGCTCTATGTGTGGGTGGCTCTGTCTGTGTGAGGGTGGCTCTGTGTGGGTGGCTCTATGTGAATGACTCTGTGTGGGTGACTCTGTGGGTGGCTCTGTATGTTTTTGTGGGTGGCTTTGTGTGTGTGGCTCTGTGTGGGTGTAAATGCAATAGGTCATGCATATGCGAGCGATTAAGCTATTGGCATTGTAAATGTCAATGCCATTTATTTAACAATTAAGCTATTGGCAATGTAAATGACAATACCATTTATTTATGAAAAAATAATCTCTGTTTATATCTCACTACCTCACAACATCCCTCTCCCTCACTACCTCACTCTCTCTCAATTTCAATACCTCACTCTCTCTCTCTATCTCACTACCTCACTCTCTCTCTGCTAATGCAATAGGTCTCACATATGCAAACAACTCAGCTTTTTGGCAATAGAAATGCGCACCATATTGTTCTTAATTAAAGCCATCCTAAAATGTGTGCTTCAGCACACAGAGATATTACCTTTGACTTGTCCGTCTGCTCTGTGGTACCTTCCGACGAGCAAGCATCTGTGACGCGCTTGTTAGTGAGAGACTTATTTCACCGTGTCTCGGGGCTGCTTTCAGCACCTGATGCACGTAATTTATGTCCCTAAATGCCATTACGGTTGCACAGGGATTTACAAGGAATAAGAACATCTTGCGCAAATTTGTTCGTAATCCTTTTAATGAGTGCGGCTTTCAGATTTCGAGGGGGGAACCTTACCGAAGAGCACGTGCAATTGTGGCATTCTTTTGATAATTACAAATACTGCCCAAAAGAGTGTTCGTTCGCCTGACCTGGGAGGTCTTGTTTGTGAGAACATTGCACTCAATAAGGAAGGCAAACTCCAGGAAATAAACAATGTAAGTGGGCGAGCAATATTTGCATATGAACGTTCCACGAGATACGGTTTTGTGTGGCACAGTGGGCGACGCCATTGCTCACGAAATATGGGTGTGCTTGTTATTTCAGCACAGGAAGTTTCCTTGTATTATATAGGTCGCACTGCTCCTTGTAAGAGAAAGACAGCTGTTTGTCCCAGCTCTGGTGTAATCAAGTTCACTATCAAAACACACTTTAATCACTGTTTTAATAGTGCTTGTGGTCCTCGCCCTCCTTACCTTCTATCTCGTGCAGCTGCCCCATGTCAGGCAATGCTTATCCAATCACAGGCCAGAGCATATTCAAACAGGAGGAACACGAAAGCAGAACAGTCCAGGTCCTGGTATCATAACTATGGAACACATTGGGGGCTATTGCAAAGGCATTTTGGAGAATGTTAAGTAGTACACCTGTACTTACACGCCTTTGTGATTCGGATTAAAACATCTAAACATGTTCTGGTCATATTCCTATAAAGTTAGTACAATTAGAGAGGACTGTGCCGTCTTTGCGCTTTTACTAATAGGTATTTGGACGTTTCAGTGACTTGTTGATTCACAAAGGCATATAAGTATGTGAAAGAGTATTCCTGCTTCCTGTACTCATGGATACTTTTGTGACTAGGCCTCATTGAGTCCAGCTTTAGCTAGTCAACACAGTCTTCTGACCTTCAAAACATGGACCAGTTGCGGCTGCCATTAACAAAGGGTGGTGGGGGATGGGGGAGGGCTGAGAGAGCGAACGCGCATTGATATTACATTTTTCAAACGTACCTGACGCCCTGGCCGCCTACCATGTCGCGTCGCTCCTGCTGGCCTCTTCCTGGGTCCCATCAGGCCCTGGGACAGACTCTCAGCCAATCCCTGTTCGTGCTGACCAGCGCAGTGATTGGTCTGAGCAGGCTAAAAAGACACCCTTCTCGGACCACGGAGTCTGTGGGGGTTTCTCCAGCAGCTGGGCTGGAGAAATGTAAGTGTGCATGTGTGTTTTGGTCAGCCTGAGACGGCCGGCCAAACTCTGAGCACTTCGGGAGTGCACAAGCAGTCCCCCTTCACCCTCCCATGCCCCGCCCATTCATGCACAAGCTGGCAAACAAAAAATAAAACAATGCTAGGGCATTTTATTTTTCGTTTGCTGGCTCTGTGCCAGGCAGTGGTGCGACGCTCCCCCACCATTGCGCAGGAGCTGCCCCTGACATGGACATCATTTAGGGGTCACCAGGGGTAGCAACTACAACCTCGGGATTCCTCCATGCGACCCGTGGCACAGGTACTGTGACCCCTGGCGTAAGGCGTAGTTACAGCAGAGCCAGGAACAAAACCTTTCTTAAACTGTCATACCCTGCAGCAGAAGGGAATGCTTTGCTGACAGGAATAAATAAACCCAGCAGCAGTAAAAATGGCGCTCCAATGAAACAAAATGTTGTCACCATTCCTGTACTTGGGGCCCTGTTATGAGCTGCCTTGGCAGCCTGTCGTGAAGGGGTGTCCTTAAACCGAAAATAGCCTATGCAACATAATTGATTTATTGTTGCCATTTGAGAGATCCGGTAAGAAAGGAGTCTAAATAGCTCTCACTCTCTCATGCATTGTCAGATGGGAGGGAGGGAAAAGGAAGAGTTCATAAATGTGGCAGAGAGGGAAACATGCAAGAAAGAGAGTGTAATCCGTAATCTTCACCTCCTTGTTTTCTGTCCATTTTCTAGTTTACTAATAATTAACAGCCTTTCATTTTCTGTTGGTGTAATAAAAAATGTAGCGCAAAGAGCTGGACAAGATATTCACTGATATCTGAGGTAAGGTCAATGCCTTTAAATGTATGTTGTGTCCGTGTGTGCGTGTGAGAGTGCAGTTGTGATAGATAGAGCATGTGTGTGTTCTAGTGAAAGGCTGCGAGTGACTGGTAGTGAGTGAGAAAGAGTGAGACAGTGTCTTTAAGTGAGTTAGAGTGAGTGAGCAATAGTGAGTGAGCGAGGTACTGGATGTGAGAGTGAGTTAGTGAGAATGAATAAAAATGAGTGTGCAGACTGTTAGAGAGCGCGAGGCAGTGATAATTACCATTAATATGTGAGTGAGTTAAAGTGAGTGAACGTAACTGTAACTGAGAATTAATGCTTCATATTGAGTGGGTATAAGTGTGAAGAAATACATGAGAGACTGCCTGCAAGTCAGTTTCAGAGAGTGAGAAAGTATGAGTAAGTGTATGTGAGAGTGAATGCAAAAGAATAAGAATAAGTGAGTCAGTGCGAGAATATTTAAGCTGAGTGAGTAGGAATGAGTGTGTCCAAGTGAGTGTGTGATAATTTATGAATGTATCGAAGTGAGAGTGAATGAGTGAGTTAATGTAAGTATGAGAGAGAATGTGGTGTGATGTGTGATAGGCTGCAGTTGGCCCTGGCATTCTAAGGTTAATTCTTGGTATGTAGAGCCCCTTCCCCTCCCCCTCCCCCTTCTCCGACAAAATGCTTGTGGTAACTTCCTAGTGACAATTCTTAGCATGATGCTGAGACAACTAACGTGCTAGAGTTATACCTGGCTTATGGGGACAGACATGGAAAAATACTGGCCCTGTGGTACTGGAGAAAATTCTTGGCATAGGGGTACACATTGCAAAATGCTAGTACTGGCTAATGGTAATTCCTTACTTAATAGAGGACAATCATGGCATACTGTGAGGAGGGCAACAATGGTCAAAGTTTGGTCCTTAATTTAATCATCAAAGGGGAATGGATCACTTGTCCTGCTCAATCATTAGGTATGCAGGAATGAGGATGTCCCCGTGAAAAAAGACCCTCATGCACGTGATGGGTATGGTGGTATCTTGAAGCGGTATATCTTGGTTCTCCGCTTATTGATCACGTGTGTGCATAATCATTAGGTCTATTTTCGGTTTATGCAGCCTCCACCAGGAGGTTCTTACCCATGGTTGACGCAGTAGTGAGCCAGTGATAAGGGTTCTGTTAAAAAGACACAACGGCCAGGAGTTCTGATTCTTTATTGTACCTGGTTATTGGTCTGGTAAACTCTATGGGAGTGCATCACTTGGACTGAGTTACGAGTACTGGATGCACTCAGAGTGATTAAAAAGGGGGGGAGTTGTGGGGGTATTCTTAAAAAAAGGTCGACATGTTTCTGCCTCTATCTGCCTGGGTTTAGGACTTACGGGTATTCATCAGGACCGGTGGTGGGAAAACGTGAGGATATACAAAATTAAGTGCTCAAATGTGAAAGAAAAAGGTGTTGACCTGTTTATCTGGACTGGAGGTCTTAAGGTACCTCGCACATTTGCTTAACACGCTCCTGTCGGATCGTAGAGCTCTTGGAAGGGGCTGTTGCACCCGATCCTCAGCTTGCTTCCTGAGTGCGCTGCTCTGCCCTTACTGATCCAGAATTGCATTGCATTCTGTGTGTGGCCGATGTAAGAATGTGGCTCTATATATACTGGACCAAAGTAAGGCACAGTGTGTGTATAGAGTCCACAGACCCCAGAAGTTTGGCAGAGGCTAAGGTTAGATATAACCTTACTCTCTAAAGTGGTAGCTTGGTCGAGTAGTAAGGCTGTATCAGAGGACAGTGTAAAGCATTTGCTGTACACACTCAGTCAGCAAGTGGTCTCACACACTCAAGAACTGAACTCCAGGCCAATTGTTTTGTATAAAAATATACAGTTGTTTTATTTTAGAACCAACAAGGTATCAAAATATTCTTTCTCAGAATGAGTTACTTTAGTTAAATACTTTTCAAAATAGGCAATAGACTTTTGAATGCAATAGTTACAGTTGTTGCAATGGGCAACACAATTTCAAACACAATATAACATTGATCTCAATGGAAATTTCTAGGTAAATGCAATTGATTACTTTTCAGATTACTTTGCTAACCACAGGACTGGATCCTAGATTCAGTCCCGGGACATCTCCTGTAAACAAGTAAGTAAAAGCGTTTTGGTTACAGTAGTGATTTTTAAGGAATATTATTGAATTTTAAAAGTTGACAGACACTTTTCTAGGTGAAATTACCAATGTTATATTATGGAAGGAAATTCAATTTGCAGGTAAAGTATGTTTGGGTTACTTTTGTAATTCAGTGCTGGGCTCCTAGGTTTAGCACTGGGACATCTATCTAAAACAGACAAGTAATTACTTTTTTATCGTTGGCACGATTCTTAAAGAATGTTTGTAAGTTTCAAAAATCGACAGAAACGTTTTCAGCAAAAAGCAGGCAATGATATCCTATGGAAGGAAATTCAAGTTACCGGTAAGTACGGTTAAAATTACTTTTCAGGGTCAGTTCAGCACTGAGGTCTCTCCTGATAACAGGTGAGTAAATCGGAATTCGTTGTTCGGCTGATTTTAGATGAATATTTTGAAGTTTCAAAACTCAACACTTGAAAGAATTTTTGAAAGAAACCAGTCCACGTTACCCTATGGAAGAAAAGTGAGTTATCGGCTTTTGGGTAAGTACTTGACTGGCAGAGTTAAGGTTCTGGGCATAGACTCAGGGGTCTCCCAGGGTCAGGCAGGTACAGTTGGTACACCCTCAGTGGCACAGGGGCTGCCGGGTGCAGAGGTAGTTAGGCCCAATGTTGTCCAATGAGAGGCAGGGGCCTTCTGTTGGTGGCTGCTGGCAAGCAGGCCACGTGGCTGTGGGAGCTGGGCTCCTGGTCACTTGCTCAGGAAAAATTGGGAAGTAGGTCAGGACCAAGGTTGCACTGCCAGGGGCACTCGGGCGGCTGGGTGCAGGGTGCTTTTGAGCCGTTGGGCTCTCAATGTTATTCAATGGAGATCTTGGAAAGTGAACAAAGGCTGCAGGCTCGGGGACGGAGATTCTTCAGGAGCGACCAACACTTCGGGGGGTAAGTTGGGACCTTGAAGGATAGATAGGCACCCGGAGTTTGGCACAGGGGGCCGGGGGGTGCCGGGTGAAGGGGTGTCTTTTGATGTTGGGAAATCTTACCCTCTGCTGGTCGCTGTTGGAGGTGTTCCTTGTTCTGAGTCTGCAGGTGTCGTCTGGGTCGTCTGGGTCGTCTAGGAGGGTCCTTGGGCACTGGATTCCAGCTCAGAATCGCCGGGGGGACATCCTCAGCATCTTTGTCCACTCAGACACAGGCCGGGCTTGGCAGGTGCAGAGTGTGCTGGATTCGCGGTTCCTGGCTGGCACCAGGGGAATTGCTGTTTGAGCAGAACCACTGCTCATAGGAGTCCCAGTCTGTAAGAGGTTCAAGGCAGGCATGTCCTCTGGGGTTTTCAAGGTTGCTGTCCGCTGGAGTCACCAGGATTTAGCAGGAGCAGTTTCAAGGATCAACAGGCCTCTAGGGCTGGGGCCAAGTCAGTTGGTGTTGTCCTTTTGTTAGCAGCTGCACGGCGGGTCTTCTTCTTGATATTCTTTCTTGTTTTCAAATCGGGATCTGAGAAAGGAAGGTTCAGGGCACCCCTAAATACTAAATTTAGGGACATTACAGGCAGGGCAAGGGCAAGGACCAATAGGTCCCTGTCCTGGGGTGAGTACACCCCCTATCCTGCTCCTTTCCTGTGGGATGGGGGCAGGAGCCTATATCTGATTGGGCAGGGCTCCCCATCTTCAAGATGGCCGGAGCCCGAAGTTGTGCTTCACCTCGCCTCTCCCACCTGAGGGGTGGAGTTGGCACATGCTGGCACATCCCCTTTCCTCACGTAGGGTTTCCCGCCAGTCTTCCCACCAGAGTGGGGGTCAGAACCAGTGGAGGCCAGTTGCTGAGTGGCCTGGAGAAGCTCACAAAGGCAGCATGCCTTTGAAGCTTCCCCCTGCCCATCCAGGGGGAGGAGACCTAGCACCTTGCCTAGGATTTGCATTTTTGCAGGCCCAGGAGAGCGGGGGGCTCTCCACCCAGGGGTCCAGCAACATGTCTGCTGTGTGGCAGCCTAAGCAGCCTCTCAGACAAGACTTGGATTGTAGGTTAGGTTTCAGGGGGCATCTCTAAGATGCCCACTGTAGTGCATTTTACATTAAATCCCACACTGGCATCAGTGTGGGTTTAATGTGCTGAGAAGTTTGATATCAAACTTGTCAGTCTTCAGTGTAGCCATTATGGTGCTGTGGAGTTCATAATGACAACCTCCCAGCACCATATACTCTTAATGGCATCACTGCACTTACAGTTCCCAGTAATGGCCCTGGGTACTGTAGGGGCACAGGGCTCATGCACCTGTGCCCACACCACTGGCATAGGGCACCCAGCTAGAGGGGTGACTGATGTATGCCAGGGCAGTGGGTTTGTGGGCATGGCACACAGGGATGTGTGCCATGTCGACTCTTTGTTTAGTTCCGCACCAGTATACTCATCCTTCAAAGGCAGTGTGTGTGTCAGGGTGCAGGGCCCTTAAGGGTGGCACAATAAGTGCTGCAGCCCTTAGGGGTCTTCTCTGGTCACAATGCACTGTGTACCTAGGGTACCCTTTACCAGGGGCTGATATGTGGCCAGAGATCCCAATTGGGTTTTAGCTTCAACACCGTTTTAGGGAAGGAACACGCCCTGGGCACCTGATTTGCAGGAGCCCAGGGCACACTCAGTCAAAGCACATAAGCAATTCAGCAAAAAGTGGGGGTATACCATGAAGGAAAGATGGCACTTTTTCACAGCCGACACAGCAGCGGTGCATGTTTCCCTCATATACAGGCACCAGCAGTGCATTCTGTGTGTAGCGAAGACAGCAACGGGGCATGTTTCCACTACACAATGAAAAGGCCGACACAGCAGCGGTGCATGTTTCCCTCATATGCAGGCAGCAGCCGTGTATTCTATGTGTAACGAAGACAGCAACGGGCATGTTTCCACTACACAATGAAAAGGCATACATAGGCACCCTCCATGGAAGCACCCATTACAGAGAGCTCATGCACAGCAGAGCCGTCCTTAGTGCAAGATCCTTCACACAAAGTGTGTAGCAACAGTGCAGGTGTCTCTCACACATAAATCAGCCAGTAGCAGTTTACAGATCCCATTACACAAAAAACAGTCTGAAGGAGTACAAGCCTTGCTCACACTCAGAACACATCTAGGATAGATAATAGCCATGCAACTTCCACCATACTCAGTGTAAGACTAGCACAACTGTAGCATCTAACCAAGCTTTCCTCAGACAGACTGAAGATTTCTCTCCGGACTGGAGGTGTGTTTCTGTCTGTCCTTATAAGAAGCAGAGTATTAAATACATGAACATGTAGAGTAGGAGCAGAGCTCCTATCAGTGATTGCTGAAGCTTATATGATGGGAGAAGGCAACTTAAAGGAAAATCCAATAGTACATATTGTGCTACCAATACATTGTAGCACAAATGTCCATGACCATAATATTGACATGGTAAGTATATATTGGTAAGTATACCTTTCCTAGACTTAACTCCACATATATTCAGTTCGACACTATAAATAGCATCAAGATACATAGAGGTGAGGGTAACAATAGTAAATTAGTGGCATCTTTAATTTAACTTCAATTTCTGGGTGCATTTCTGGTGGAGTTGGACAAGGTGTTGAGTCACAGGGGGTGAGGCATATTTCAGCAGAGCGGCAGGATCGGTAGAAGTAAGACTTAGTGATTATGCGGACAAAAGCGCCGCGGTGAAATCCTACCGATTGTCAGCTCATGGGGCACCACGTACTTGCCACAACAGGACCATATTTGGGTCACCTATTTTTGACAATTTTTGCTTCCTAGGGGGCCAGCTCATGCCCTGAAGCATAAAACTAGCAGTGGAATTTTACTGTTAGTTTTTAGGAAGACAGGCTGACAATACTTAGCAACTGAGCTTATTCCCGTAGGGACCAGTAGAAGGTCCTGATGAGTAGGCAGTAGGGGACTGCCTACGAAACATGTAGACCAGGTTGTAGCGATCGGCTCAACCCCAAAACCCCCTTCTTAATGTCCCCAGCTAGAGAAGCTAATAAATTGTTTTTTTCTACTAGCCAGAGGATTTTTAATTTTTGTACTCACACACATTGTTAGGTCCCTACACTTTCACTGACACCTTGCACCATCACATAGTCCTGTCACCACTTTAGTGCTCCCGCGTAGTCGGTCAGGTCGTAGCACGCCCCGCCCCGTAGAGGGACGGGAAGACCCCAATGATGAAGCATGACACTACTGGATTTTTTTAGTGTGTGAGGGGTATTTTAAAAAGCACATTGTGCTCTCATCTTTATCACCCTAAGAGAGAGTACTTTCACTATCTTTTCATCACTGAAAAACTAACAAATAAAATACATGTCCACACATTGATAGAATCTCTTTGTTTAGATATATCGCTTTGGAGGGTGATTCTATCAACTCCTCTGCACTTCCCTGATTGTTTTGATATTTCAGCCTCTCCAGCCTCAGTGGAGCATAAGGTGTGGTCACCCAGGAAAACATGCTGGGGCATACTGTTCCAAAGGCAAGAGACAAAGTAGTGATGTGACCTTCGCGGTCAGGCTGTTAGAGGAGGAAAAGCAAGGGAAGGCCT
Source organism: Lissotriton vulgaris (assembly GCF_964263255.1). NCBI lineage: Eukaryota > Metazoa > Chordata > Amphibia > Caudata > Salamandridae > Lissotriton > Lissotriton vulgaris. The sequence continues at coordinate 247,849,280 of NC_141694.1, forward strand.
ACAGTCACCACAACCTTGGAGGAAACAAATGAAAACAGGGTAGGGAAGCACCTCGGGCAACCCACTAAACCTAAGAGGTTTTACACAGAGATGGTTGAGATTTGTATTCTCAATGCATTTGGAGAATCCACCCCACTAGGATGCTCTCGAAAGAGGAAATGTTTAGAGGTAGAGAGCAAAGAAGGTCCTGATTCTGTGTTGGTTAGGTCTGGCTAGGAAGCAGGAGTATCACTCTGGTCTTGGGTGTCTTTAAATACATGAAACAGATTTCTGTGCCAGGGCTGAACGCAGTTGATCCTTAATAGATCATGCAAAGAAAGAGGGCAGTTCATTAGTACACAGAGCAGTCCACTTCTATCCTTCTCATGTCTTTGCAATCGCATGCTTTCTTCCTTGGTCCTAGAGTCTGTTCCTGATTTTTATAGGATGGGGAAAAATAGTTTTGCTCCAACACTACCCTTTCCGGTCTTAAGCAAATTGATTATACCATAAATTTAATGATGACCCATCACCCAACAGTACATGTTTTTTATTTTTATTTATTTATGCCATTTTTAAAGCGCACTGCAACCCTACAGGCATCCTGGCGCTATGAAAAGTGCGACTAAGAACTGAGCATCAAGGGCAGGATGGGGGAATTGAACAGGTTACTCTTGGGGTAGTTAGGCTTTAGGGAAGAGCCAGGTTTTTACCTTTTTGCGGAAAGGCAGCAGTTCATTTGTTTTCCTAATTGCAATAGGAAGGCTGTTCCAGAGATGAGCTGCTGCTATGCTGAAGGCTCTGCCACCGTAAGTAGCCTTCCTGATTCTAGGTACGCTGATGAGATTAGTGGATGATGACCGAAGGGTCCGTGTGGGCTCATACCATTTACATTTGTTTTGTAAAGGTTTGGGACCCAGACCATGTGCTGCTTTGAAGACAGTGCATAGAGATTTAAAAAGAATCCTCTGATGCACGGGCAGACAGTGTAACTCGGCTAAAGCTTGAGTGGTGGAGGATCGTCGTCCTCGAGAGAGTGCCATTTTGGCTGCTGCCGCCTGGATGCTCTGGAGTCTGGAAATCAAATATGCAGGAGATTCCAGTAACAGAGTGTTGCAATAATCCAGGCGGCTAAGAATAGTGCTCCTGACTACGGTTGCTCTGGTCTGTGCTGGAAGGAGAGGTAGCAGCTTTCGGAGGCCCTGCATTAGGGTGAAGCAGCTGCTCACCTGTTTGTTGACGTTGGTCTCCAGATTTAAGTTGTCATTAAAGCTGACCCCCAAATTCCGCACCGTCTTTACTGATGTCAGTGGTCCATCTGAGGCTAAAGGCCAGAAGTCAACAGGCAGGCTTCTGGCGATTCTTCCCATTTTGCATTGCATTATCTCAGTTTTACCGCTGTTAAATTGTAATGAGTTACTTTTTAGCCAAGTTGCCACTTCCCGCATGCAGGTGTGAAATGTCTGAAGTGATTCTGCGTGGGCGCCATCAAGGGAAATCATCAGCTGCGTGTCATCCGCATAGTTGATCACGCTAATGCCGTGAGCCTTGATGATGCCCATCAGGGGTTGCATGTAAACATTAAAAAGGATTGGGCTGATCGCAGAACCCTGTAGGACCCCATGTGGAACTTTAGCAAACTCAGACTGGTATGGAGGGAGTGCCACTGCCTGCCATCTACCTGTCAGGTATGAACGCAGCCAGTCGAGTGCCGCTCCTTCTACTCCAAAGGTTTTCAGCCTTGTCAGTAGGATGTCATGACTCACCGTGTTATCAATGACACAGTTTATGGTTATCTTCCCCACCCATCTTTGAACTTTTATTGTTACGAATAACTGTACATCCATTTGATAGAGTTTACATCTTTTGATATCGTTTATACTTTCTTTCTTTTTCCTCTAGTCTGTCCCTGATTTCGACAGGATGGCAGCTAAATAGTTTTGCCCCATCACAACCCTGTGCATTGGTCTGTAACGCATGCCTTCCCTGATGTGAAATGGTGAATATTGTGACTAAAGGGGGCAGCTTACAACCAAAGTTAGTGACATTGGCACAAGACCTACCAGCCACTCAAGTTGATTACAACACTCAATAGTTTGCAGGAAAACAAATGCAATGCATTTTTGTTGTACAATCTGTTCTCATGGTAACCGGGTATCTATAAAATGCTTTATCAAATAATCTTTGGATAGGGCCAACAACGCATGATAATTCCTGGGGAAGTATAGTCAGACAGAGAGGTCTCGGCTGATCAAGGGCTTGTTGAAGCTGCAGATCATTTTCCTGAGCTGAACACAGGATATGGTGTGGTTGGGGGTGGTACTAAATAATGTGGAAGACTTCTTCGGGGCTCGTGATGCAAGTCAGTGTGGGAGAGAAATGCTAGGCATAACAAAACTGATGAAGTAAGGATGAGGAGACACATGCACACTACTCCAGAGCCATACAACCATATAAACTCTAACTGAAAATGTTTGCTCTATAATATAAATATGAATTATGCAAAAGAGTAGCAGTGCTGCCAACTATTGTCCTAATCACATGCTTCCCAATCACATCTTGTTGCTATAACCTGGTTTCTGCCAGACAAAACACACACAAAAATTCTCCGTACTGCACACTATACTTATCTACTATAATTAAATGTTCCTTAGAGATGACCTTGCACTTTATTAGATATTTAAAATCAAATACATTTATAGTTTGAGAGCATTATATTCTTGAACATGCCTCCAAAAATCAATCCAGGGTGGCTGAGGAACCAGACAGTCTGAGGACTTTGATATAATTTGTTTGATTAGGAGTAACTTTGACGCACTATGGATACATCTTGGTTTTGTCATGGTTTATGTGTCAAATAGGCTTCTAGAATTCCAAGATATGGGTTAAATCTAATACTTCTCATAGCTTGAAATCTTATTTTTGTTGCCTTTTTTATTGTTTACATGAATGTGTACAAGAGGAGTTTTAGTGTATGGTGTTAGAAGGCCCGGGAATGCTATTTAAGACATAAATCTTCCTTGAAATGAAAAAAAGAAGTGTTATCTGGATTACTTCCTCTCTCTCACCTTCCAACCCTACACAGAAGTTGACTTTACACTGGTAGAAGTGGACAAAACCAACCACACTTCTCCAATAGAAGTTGCCAAATATTCAACAATATGATCACAGTAAATGACAGCCATAGTAGAGGATGCTACATCAGGCTGCACTCTACTACCAAAGGGGTGTGTTAAGAGTGATAACTTCGGACCTCAATGTTTATAGTGGCCTTCAGTCTAAATCTACATTTAGCTCAGCACTAACTAGGGATTACAACATTGAAGTTTTTTACAAACTAGTGACAAATGACCTCTGTAGCTTGGAGCGTCACTGTAGTTAACATCCACAGCACTTTGAGAACTTACATCCTAAGAAATGTATAGCCCTACGGTCACTAATGAACAGTGCCAATATCATGAGCAAAGTGACTGATAAACAGGAGCCGCTCCTTCTCAAGAGCATGGCCCGACTTCTGCGAGTGCCGCAGCCACACCCATAAAAAATTGCACTTCAGTGTGAGTGCCCCTGCAGTGCACATGTTGCGTTGACCGACTGGTTTGGTACGGCCAGTCCGAAATGCGCAGTGCGCACCCAGCAATCCCATGACTGTGAAACAGCTGGGGGTTGCGGGCACAGGCCCCAATCCTCAAAATGAGCGCTTGGTTAGCCTGCTCCTACTAATTCTTGAACTGATTGGTTGTTCGCGTTCCACTGATCAGGAAGGAATTCCTTCCTTTTCCTGCTCCAGTAAGCTGATATGGGGAGACAACTGCTGCATATGGGGGAGCAGTAAATATGGTGAGTTTGGCTCCGTCGCGCCCATCATATTTTTATAGTTGTAGCCACCACTGCTAATAAAGGAGGCAACGTAGTAATTATTAACAGGGCTGACTGAATCAAGGAGATCAGCAGACAAATTGAGGACGTATTTGCATATATAGTCTTACAGGATAACCATATTCCCAATATAGCAAAAACTATTACACTAAAACTACAACATTGGAGGGACTTTCATCTCATTTCTAATATGGAGTTTAGATATCATAACCAACTTTTCCCCACTATTTTGGTTTAGACTAGAGAGTCACAAATAATTAAATTTGTTTATTTAGTAACATATTTTTTCATTCCTAGACAAAATAGGGAGTGGTGTATAAGGCATCTAAAAATATTAAATGTATTTTCTAGGCGTAACACCATCGGCACAGCTCACCGCCAGCGTGGAGTTGGTCGCTCCAGGGGCGGATGCAGTGCCAGCACGAACTGCTTTGGGGGATGCCACTGTAGTAAGCAAACTATTGCCCAGAGTTGCAGAGTGTGAACCCACTATTTGAGTAGGCACCGAGGCGAGAATTATCGAGTCCGTGGACATTTTGAGCTCAAGGCCCTGCCGCGTCGGGGATTGAACCCTGGTCCCGGGTCTGACCTCTGCATCAGGGACTGCCTCCTCTAACCGGTGAGCCACACTTCTCCAAGTAAGCTATTATATTCCTTACTTATTGAGACTGCAGAGTAGGCTGGCTGCAGGGGTGTATATGTTGTACAGTACAAGTACACTTTACTGTTAAGAAGACTTACAAATTTAGAACTACGTTTTTGTCAACCAGGTAGAAGACAGGCACCCATGACTTTGCAATAGCATTAGCGGCGGGAGTTGACGAGTAACCAATGGCCTCCTCTAAATTTGACTTCAACTCAGCTGTGAAAGTTTTATCGAGAAGCCAAGTCAGATCAGAGATTAACTTGATCGATTGGATGAACGAAAAGGGAAAGAAGGGTGTAAGGAAGGACGAGCGAGTTAAATTAATGACTGGCAAAGAATGATACGTGCTTTTGAATGCAGGCACAGGTGGCTGGGAATATGATGCATGGCCGGTTGAAGGCTGAAGCAAGGATGGTTGGAAGGAGAAAGAAAATAGGACTGCCTGGGTGGGTGAAACAGAAACTGTATGTGTACGCAATATATCCTTTGGGTCAAATTCAAATGCAAGCCAAGCACAGATCCCTGGGTTGCGCTTTACAAAATAAAATAAAAAGGCTGTTTTTCGGTGAGAAAAAGTAAGGTTTGTCCAGTTGAGACATTAAGAAGAATGATTGACATTTACTTTGAATGGATGGATGCCTGGATGGTATCTTCCTCATAGATAGCATAGGTGTATGTAGTAATTTTTCAGAATACTCCTTTGACTAACAGTAGTTTGCAAGCACAGCATATATTATTTATCTATATTGTATAGTTCACATTATCAAGTCAAGTCACAACTCACAAGTGCCTGGCTCTGTCGATTACAGGGACCACTCACTACCTCAATTAATAATTCTTTTTCAACTGTCATTCATGTGTGGCCTATCAGTGTTCACTCAATCAATAAAAACAAAGCATCTAAAGTCATCGCTTATATAAGCAAATATCCTGTGAAGGGATAGATGATATTATTTATCTTCTTCATTTTCCTTTTGTAATAGTCAGGGGCAGGGCAGGGTTAAAGTTAAATTAATTGAGCAGTAGCCCTTGTAACAGAGTATGGCCAGTGCCACCATTAATAGAAAAGTAAGAGCTTCATCACCTGCATGTATTGGACTGGTAACAGTAACGCAAGTCTGCGTCATCATGGCTTGCGTCTGTTTTTCTTGGGTGCAAGCTGACTGCGCTGGCATTATGCCAGCTTCCACAAGTTTACTTACTAATTTTGCTAAACAAGAGAGAAGAAGAAGACTGGTGTACTGTCGGAGTCTAATGTAGTGAGTCCATATAGTGCTAATAGAATTTCTGAAACTCCCACTAATGTTAGAACAGAGGCCGACAAAGTGGGAGGTTAGATAGATGCCACAAATGTTATGTACTGTGCTTGCAAGTTGCTAGTGCTACTGTGACACAACTTTATGTTGAATTATTTTGTGTTAATATTAAAGAGTATTGGGTACAGTATGTTTTTCTTTCTTCATATATATACTCCTTCTAAACTAACAAGGAAGGAGTTTGTTATCCAGGCCAGGCAACGGAAGCTGGAGGCAATTGTTGCCGAATATCGGCGGCTGGTGACTCAGGAGGAGGAGGATGACTCGCAGTCGCAGTCAACATCCACGACAGCTGCATCCTCCACCGCTGCCCCTGGGTCATACAGTCAGCGCAATCCTCCAGCAGTACGGCGTTGTGGTCCGGCAGCCACCCGCCGCCGCCGAGCAGCGAAAACAACAGCTACCCCCCACAGTACCTGCAAGGCGCGTATGCACCGTTTGACACTGTAAGTGGCCTACCTTGAGCAGGAGGTGGCGAGGCAGAAAGCCCTGCTCAAGGACCTCCGGAGAGAGCTGCGTGACCACCTGGCCACAGGAGGACACCGCCGGCGAAAGTAGAGAGACTGTCCCTTGCCCCTTTTTTAAAGTCTTTTGGGGGGGTGGGAATTGGGCGTTGGGGTTTTTGGACTTTTGAGGACATTTGTGTTTTGGACAATGGTTGGGGTTAGGGAGGGGGGTGGCTCGGGTCTTGCGGGATAGTTTATTTTTGTTAGCGATCAAAATAATTATTTATTTTCTACTTAAACATAGCATACGCTTTTTTACTGTTTTGTGGGGGAGGCAGGGGGGGTTAACTGTACGTTTGTTTTCCTGAAACCTAACTGGCTGCTTGATTCAAATTGTCTAAGTAATCGCCCAAATTTGTACAAAAGTGCCACTGACAGAGTTAGTGAATTCAATTCAATTGTCCTACTACTTTACTAGTACTACCGTCAGTCACTCCTCTCCTCCTACTCAATTATTCTTCCTCCCCTAAAATGCTTATCTTACCTGTGATTCGTGTTTGAGAGTAGGGCTAGGCACAGGGCTGGCTGCAATGGCAAATGGCAATTAAGGTTGGCTATAGAATCCTGGACGGATAAAATGTAATCGTTGTGGTAGTAGTAGTAGTGGCACACACTGGCAGCGGCAGCATATGAAAAAAAAGGAAATGAAACATTGAGTGGCCTGAGAGGAGAATTAGAACAGTACGATAGATAGTACAGTGCACAAGAACAGTGCCATAAATTGTAGCCTAAGCAATGCTAAAGTATTCCATCAAAAGTTAACTACTAGTTGCGTGGAGTATGGCTACTACAAGAAATAGTACTGAAGGAGCATAAGCATTAGTCACATGTAGGAGGAGGATGTTGCTGATGATGAATCCACTCGATGGCGCACATGAAATTCTGATTTGATTTGCAAATACTCATGGGTGTGTGTCAAGCAGAATAAGAATATATCCTCAGATTCTTTGACCTGCCTTGAAATAGATTTTCTATTGCTTTTGACCTTATCCTCTCCAGCAAGTGTGTGGAATTATTGTTGTCATTTAGTCACACCTCAATGAAAACCACACAGCCCGGGGAAAGAGGGTTAGGGTTTGAAAATTGGATGGGAATGAGAGTTTTCGGGAAAGTTTTGTGCAGAGAGAAAAAAAAACACAGCATGGACAAACAACAAATGAAGAAAAATAAATGTTTGGATACAAAGATATCCATAAATCTTTTAAGGGACATAAAGGAAGTGCATGCATGAAGTTTGCTAAATGGATGGTTAGGTTACTGAAAAGTAGTACTTACTACAACTTACTAACTATGAATAAATTATTTGACAGTACAGGGCTACAGTAATTACTTAATTTCACTTGCCTATCTGCCCTCAGAGAAAATAAACACTTATTAGTACATTAAATTAGTTTTAAAAATAGCAAAGAAACTGATCAAATAGCTGTAGGGATGAATTTGAAGCAGAGAGTAAACGTACAGAGTCGCACTCATAGAAGTTCACAACAATAACATTATTTAAAAGATAAGGAGAAATGAAGAGGATACTGTAGCTGTATGTTGTAGTTGTCTTGTTCAATTCAGGAAGTTGCCTTGACGCCGGATGGCCTGCTGCTTCAGTAGTACTTGTGGTGGTTCCTTCAATTTCCTGCCGCTCTTTTTCGAACCGAGTGGATGACAGAGCTAGCCAATGTTTGTACTTGGAACATCTGCTTCATAAAAAGGAATTAATGTATTGCTGGCCAGTGCCTTTTTGTACTGTGGATCCAGAATAGTGGCACAAATGTAATGTTGTTCTGAATGTATTGCTTTAAGCCTTTCATTGTCTACTAGGCGGCTTAATAAGCTCTCCACCAACTGATATGCGTCTTGTTTTTCAGCATCAACTCGGAACGTTGAAGACACCGCCTTCAGTTGGTGCTCTAGCATGTGCAACAATGGGATAGCTTTGCCCAAAGTACAGTCCTCCCTGCTGACTTCACGCGTGAACACCTCAAAAGGACGAAGTATGTCTGTCAGGCTTTTAACTAGGTCCCATTCATCCACCTCTAGCCTCATGTCTTTCATAGAAGCACCCCGTGCGTTAAAGACATACTCATTAATTACCAAGCACTGCTCAAACAGACGCTGAAGCATGTAGAAGGTTGACTTCCAACGTGTTGTCACCTCTTGGATGAGTACTCTGACTGACACTCTACGGTTACGTTGAATGATCCTCAGCTGCTTCCGGGCCTTAAAAGAATGGCTGAAATGTGTGCAGATTCTTCGGCAGGAGGTCAGTAACTTGCTGACTGTGTTTTCTTTTTTCAAGAAATCTTGAACAACAATGTTAATACTGTGCGACAAACACAGCACTCTGAAATAGCCACCATCAAACATGGCCTTAACTATATTACTGCCATTATCCGTGGAAACATAACCAATCATGCGCTCTCTTGGCTGCAGCCATTCAAAGACCTTACTGTTAAACACCTCCAAAATGTTTACTGCAGTATGAGATTTCTCCATGGCAAACATGGCTACTGTTGCATGTTTCCGAGTAGCTTGAAAAATTGTGACACTGTCAACACCTGCAGCTATCTTGTCTCTAACCCCCGCAAAAGAGACCCAGTGTGCAGTGATCCACATGTAATCAACGGCTTGGCAACTGGTCCACATGTCTGTTGTCAGGTAGATAGTGTGAACAGCACTCTTCTGCAAAGCTGCCCCTGTCACCTCCAGCACATCGTGATGTAGTGCTGGAACCGCAACTCTGGCAAAATAGGACCGGCTAGGAACCTTCCATTTAGGGCAGACTGTTGCCACACATTCTAGAAAACTCACCCCTTCCACGAAATAAAAAGGGAGAAGGTCCAGCGCTAACATTTTAGCCAGCATTGCATTATACAGACGTGCCGTTGCTTGGTTGCGTTCAAATGGCGCCTCCGACCAAAACATGCTTTTAATGGTGGTCTGGACCGTTTTCATATGTGATGATGATCCAGACTTCTTCAACCCAGTTAGGCTCATTGATGTACTTTTTCGCATTGGTGTCTGTATCAGACTACTGTGATGTTGCTGGGGTAGAGGAGGGTGTGGGCGCTACCACTGCAGTGCTGCTGCCAGGGTTACTGTGTGTACCACAAAAAATGTCTCTTGGTTCTTCACCTCCCTCCTCCACGATCAGCTCCTCGTCATCATGCAATATCAATGGATACATTTGGATTTGTACTTTTGGCTTTCCGGATGGTACTTAGGTGCGCCTCCCACTGGATAATGTGGTGTTTTTGGAGATGACCTCTCTGGCCTCCGGTACCATAGTTGGTACCAAGCTTACCCCGACTAACTACTTGTTTACAAATCGAACAAATGACTAGGTTTTCCGCCTTTTTGCTAATACTAAAGAACTGGGGAATGGAGATTTCTGGTGGTGGTGGAGGCACTACTTTCAATGCCAGATGAAGTGGAGGATGGGCGTGGTGGAATTTGACTCTGTTGTGCACTTACAGCACCACTACTTGAGGTAATGAGGTCGAGCTGGATGGAGGTCCCTGTCGGCCCTTCTGACGAGAAAATATGGAAGCTGTACGTCGTGTTGGTGTAGTAGTTACCTGTGTTGGTGGTGGTACCAGTGGTGCCCGCCGCACACAACCTGCACAGCAGCATTTTTGGATAGGGTAAAAATGTCTGTCTGCTGCATTCCCGCTGGGGCTGGAGTGACGACTGTGATGACTGGGTCGTCATCGTCAGACTGTTCATCAGCAGCAGAATACACCACTTCTACTTCTTCTTCGTCATCACCCATAACTGAAAGCCTTGCAGGAACCTTCCTTTTACCAAGCTTTGTCGGCTGGCGTGCCTCTCTCTCAGACTGTATTGGTGGGTGCCAATCAAGATCTAGATCATCAGAAGGAAGGGGGCATGAAGAAGAACTTGTACTAGCCCTCCTTGACTTTTTCCTTGCTGGGGATCTGGAAGACAATGAATCATGAGGAGGAGTGGCTTGCTCGGCTGATACCTCCGCATGAATCACGATTTCCTTATGTGCCCCTACTTCTGGAGGAACAAGCATTGTGGGCAGTTGTGCCTCTCCATGCGCCTCTCCATGCACCTCTACTTGCGCCTCTACTTGCGCCTCTACTTGCGCCTCTACTTGCGCCTCTCCATGCGTCTCTCCATGCGTCTCTCCTTGTGCCACTCCTTGCGCCACTCCTTGAGCCTCTCCATGTGCCACTCCTTGAGCCTCTCCTTGCGCCACTCCTTGCGCCACTCCTTACGCCACTCCTTGCGCCTCTCCTTGCGCCTCTCCTTGTTGCACCTGTGGTTGTCGTTGTGGCTGTGGTTGAACACTCGTTAGATGAGTTACACCCTGCGTTGATTGGATGCTACTTTGCGATGAGTCAGCGCCAACATCACTGGTCGATGGTGAAAGAGCAATTAAAGTGGCTGCCTCTGCGGCACTCATGGGCTTGGGCCTAACTTGGTGTGGTGGCACTGAGACCAATGAAGCGGAGGTGCTGCTCCCAGCTTGGTCCCCAGCGGACACCGCTGCTGCAGGCGTAGTTTTTTTTTCCCAAAAAAAGTGTCTGTCGGCACACCAGTCTCCTTGGTAAGTGGTGCCACTTGCTTCTTCGGCTCCTTCTTACTGGCAGTGGCACTGGCAACTTTCTTGGTAGAGGAGCTACGGCCACCTTTATTTGGGCCCATCTTCTTTAGATGTCCGAACAGCAGGACGCAGTTGCACGAGTTGCAGAGTTGTCTGTGGCCACACGTGACTTCACGTGACGTTGTGCACACACCGCAGCAGGACTTCTTCCTGGCACTACAACAAGTGATGATGATGAGGATGATTCCTGGTTCTTATCAGTCAGGAAGCCAGAGGAACTTCAGTTAAATAAATGTTGCACATGTCGTGCTTCAAATAATAATTGCAACTAGGCATTTATTATTATTAACCCAACACACCCAAAACGGAAAGACCCCCCAAAAAATTTGCAATTCTAATCCAAAATGGATGTTTAAATTAATAGAAGAGAGACCACACAGAGAGAGTTGGTTCATGCACCACTGAGTACCCCTGGGCATAATAGATATAAGCAAGGCAGACTGGGTACAGGCCTATGGCACAAAGCACACTGCCTGGCTTCAAAATGGCCCCTAGACCCCCACCCACATGGCTAGGCCCTGGACCTGGCCTCAAAATGACCCCACCCATATGGCCAGGCCCTGGACCAGGCCCCAACAAGACCCAAAAAATCGAAATACCCACAAAAATCACCCCAATCCAATGACATCCATGCCCTAAATGATGTTTAAATTCAAGAGACCCCACAGAAAGACTTTGTCCATGCACCACTGAGTACCCCTGGGCATAATGAATGGATGAAAGCAAGGCAGACTGGGTGCAGGCCAAGAGCACACTGCCTGGCTTTAAAATGGCCCCTAGACCTCCACCCACATGGCCAGGCCCTGGACTAGGCCTCAAAATTGCCCCCACTCACATGGCCAGGCCCTGGACCAGGCCCCAACAACACCCAAAACATCGAAATACACACAAAAATCAACCCAATCCAATGCCATTCATGCCCTAAATGATGTTTAAATTCAAGAGACCCCACAGAAAGACATGGCCCATGCACCACTGAGTACCACGGGGCCTACTGGCCACTGTGGCTTTAACACGCACCCTAAAATTAAAAAAACCTTCCACATATAACAGTGAGCTATTCAATTCCATGCCATCCATGCTGTAAATGATCTTTAACTTCAACAAAACTCACAGAAACAGCTGTATCATGCACCCATGTCTAACCCTGGGCCTACTGGATACTGTGGCTACCTTCAATATATATTTTTTTAAGTTGTGAAAAAGTTTATAAATTGTGGTTGCAGCAACTGTAATGCCCCAAACAAACAACACCAACTTACTTGTAAAATCTCAAATCCAAAAGTGATCCAAACAAAAGGTCCTCAAGTACAAATTTCCAGCAGCAGCCACAAAGAGTAATCCTTCCAGCTCCAGATCCAAATGAAAAGTGACCAGGACATGGACAAAGCACTGGAAGGAGCCTGCTGAACAGGAACAGGTAGTTGGAGACTCTGGGGCACTTCTTCCCTCCCAACCCCCCAAAAACGCACTCTATGCACAAAAAAGTGCAGCCAAATGTCGATCTAATGATATATTCTGATGCAAATCATCAATTTCAGAAGGTTTATGCTGCCAGCGATAGATTTCTTGTGCAGAATTGCAATTTTTGCGATTTCGGGAAAGCGAGATGTTCAAATCTCCCGCCAGATGTCAGCTGCGCGTCACATCTACGTGTTCGCAATTGATTACTCTTGTGATGCGTGATCGCGGGCCCTTATGACGTATTCGCGTTCTGAAAGTCTCACATTGCAAGATGGCGGGACTCTATGACGTACTCGCGGTCGAATAGTCTCGCGCGATCACGCCATGGTGTACTCGCGGTCGAAAATCTCGCGCGATCACGCAGCAAGATCGAAAATGGTGCAGCGCACGCAAACCCGGAGGAAAACAACTCGGCGAACTGAGAATCACGGTAAGTCAACGCCGCGGGCGCGAGATTGTATTTTTGAAGCGCGACCAAGCAAAAAAAATCCACCAACTTGCGAATAGCGAATTCTTTGACAATTTTGCGCGATTCGTGGACTGCGATATTGGCAAAAATTCACAAATTCCGTGAGCGGAACGGATTTTCAGCCCATTCTTAAATAGGAGCGGATATCTCTATTAGGTAATGTCTCACAAAATGGAGTGGGCATGAAAGAGAAGATTAAGCTGCGCCTAGCCAGTGACTCAATTACAGAGTGCCCAACTTTGGGGCAATCTGGTTCCTAATATTTTATGATGTTAGTTCCTCTGAGTAGGAGGATTTCTCTGCACACAGTAAAATCCTGTTGGGCCTTCTTTAGTGCCTGATTTATTGCTCTGGCCTCAAGAGTACAATGTCTGTAGCCGATTATGCCAATGGGTATCTTGCTGTTGTTTGCAGGACTTTATCTGCCTGAGTAGCTTAATGTATCTACTTCATATTCACTGCTTTGATTGATTCAATTTCCTCTATTAATCACACCTGTTCTTCAGTCTTCTTAAAATCTGGACACTGCATGTGGGGTGGCAGGTCTTTAATATCTGCCTGGTTGTCCACACAGGGTAGAACTGAATCAAATCTAAAATTGGTACCCTTTCATCTAGAACAGCCATTTTGCATTACTCACCAAAAAGCAAGTTACCGATGCGTAGAATGGTAAAATTAGCATTTGGTAATTTGTCACCTACTTAAATGGCTCCTAAGACACACACATAAAGGGGGGAATAAAAGTGCACCCCACGGATGGCTATCACTTCTCTCATGATTTGTGGTTTCCATTGTTCAGTGGTCACCCCGGTATAAATGATCGCTTTCATGGGATAATGATTCCCTTCACTTATCAGCTTGAGTCATGATTGCTTCAAGGCTACAGGAACTTGCATCCACCACACGCTTATTGCTTACATTGGAATCATAGTCTAAACAGTAATTGTTTTCAACCGGTAGAGCATCATTGGGATCTGAAATCCTATATGATACTTTGGAGTACGGCTCCATTCAATAGTGTTCTACAGTACTTACACAATGGTTCAATCCCTGACAACAGTTGACCAATCATATGATGTGCTTAACTTCTATGGCAATTTTGGAAGTGGTGGTGGCCTTGATTGCCTCTCCTTTCAAATGCTGACCCTACTTTTTCATAGAATATGTAATAAAAGAACTCTAGACTAGGCCTCAAAATGTATCATCTATGTAGTGTATGATCACTGATATGTAGCCTCTGCAGTGCTGCTTGCAGTTTTTCTACTGTACTCTCTTAATTTTTGACAGAATAGAAGCACCACTGCTTACATCAAGTATTTCTTTAAGCTACGTTAACCTATCTGAGGGCGTTGATAGTACTTGGAACACTTCGGCTGATAATGATACTTGAAAGGTAAGTCTTCTGAACCTTGGGAGTCTTAGACGGTGCACAGTCAAAATATCGAATCTTTAATTTCGACTTACACTTATATCGAGTTGCTAATATCGAAGGGACAGAATATCGATGTCCAGAATATCGATGGCCAGAATATCGACCCTAAGGTAAGTAATATCGAAATTACTTATATCGATAGCATATATATTGATGTAAGTAATATCGACATTACTTATATCGATAGCATATATATCGATGTAAGTAATTTCGATTTACTAATATGTGTTAGAAATTTTAGTTAAGTATTTAAATTAATTGTTATAATATGTGTTTAATATGTTTCTATAAATAAAAAATATATAAAAGTAAATAATATGTTTTACTACCAGAGCGGGTTGTGGGTTTTTAGGGGAATAGGGTGGGAAGTAATTTATTTGTAATTAAATAATTATTTTTTAATGATTAATTTATTTTGCAATTAAATATTAATTGGCAATGAATTATTTTAATTGATTAATTGATTAATTAATTGATAATTTATGTATATTTTTAAGTAAATTATATGTTTTACTACAGGAGCGGGTTGTGGGTTTATAGGGGAATAGGGTGGGAAGTAATTTATTTGTAAATAAATAATTATTTTTTAATGATTAATTTATTTTGCAATTAAATATTAATTGGCAATGAATTATTTTAATTGATTAATTGAATAATTAATTCATAATTTATGTATATTTTTAACTAAATTATATGTTTTACTACTGGAGCGGGTTGTGGGTTTATAGGGGAATGGGGTGGGAAGTCATTTATTTGTAATTAAATAATTACTTTTTTAATGATTAATTTATTTTGCAATTAAATATTAATTGGCAATGATTTATTTTAATTGATTAATTGAATAATTAATTGATAATTTATGTATATTTTTAACTAAATTATATGTTTTACTACTGGAGCAGGTTGTGGGTTTATAGGGGAATAGGGTGGGAAGTAATTTAATTGTAATATTAATTAATTTTGGGTAAAGTAGTTTTTTTAGGGTTCAGGGTCAGTTTTGGGTTTTTGGGTAAAGGGGTATTTTTAGGGGTAAGGGTCAGTTTTCAGTTCTTGGGTAAAGGGGTATTTTTTGGGTTCAGGGTCACTTTTCAGTTTTTGGGTAAAGGGGTATTTTTAGGGTTCAGGGTTAGTTTTGGTTTTTTGGGTAAAGGGGTATTTTTAGTGTTCAGGGTCAGTTTTCAGTTTTTGGGTAAAGGGGTATTTTTAGGTTCCAGGGTCAGTTTTCAGTTTTTGGGTAAAGGGGTATTTTTAGGATTCAGGGTCAGTTTTCAGTTTTTGGGTAAAGGGGTATTTTTAGGGTTCAGGGTCAGTTTTCAGTTTTTGGGTAAAGGGGTATTTTTAGGTTCCAGGGTCAGTTTTCAGTTTTTGGGTAAAGGGGTATTTTTAGGATTCAGGGTCAGTTTTCAGTTTTTGGGTAAAGGGGTATTTTTAGGGTTCAGGGTCAGTTTTCAGTTTTTGGGTAAAGGGGTATTTTTAGGGTTCAGGGTCAGTTTTCAGTTTTTGGGTAAAGGGGTATTTTTTGGGTTCAGGGTCAGTTTTCAGTTTTTGGGTAAAGGGGTATTTTTAGGGTTCAGGGTCAGTTTTGGGTTTTTGGGTAAAGGGGTATTTTTAGGGTTCGGGGTCAGTTTTTAGTTCTTGCGTAAAGGGGTATTTTTAGGGTTCAGGGTCAGTTTTCAGTTTTTGGGTAAAGGGGAATTTTTTGGGCTCAGGGTCAGTTTTCAGTTTTTGGGTAAAGGGGTATTTTTAGGGTTCAGGGTCAGTTTTGGGTTTTTGGGTAAAGGGGCATTTTTAGGGTTCGGGGTCAGTTTTTAGTTCTTGGGTAAAGGGATATTTTTTGGGTTCAGGGTCAGTTTTCCCTACTGTTGCACCCACTGGAGTGGGAATAGTAATTTTAACCCCTACGCTATCCAACGCTTTCCCTACTGTTGCACCCTCTGGAGTGGGAATAGTAATTTTTACCCCTACGCTATCCAACACTTTCTCTACTGTTGCACCCTCTGGAGTGGGAATAGTAATTATTGTTAAGTAAGTATATATTATATATGATTTGTTAATATTTTTTTTATTAAATATGTATTATTATTTTTTTTTACCATTATTAAATATATTTAAATATGTTTAAGTAATTTATAAGTATTATTTACAGTATTTTTCATGTTATTTTAAACCCCCCAAAAAACGATATATTTGACAACGATATTTTTAACATCGATATTATTTTTTCGATATTTTGGTACTTACCATGTTGTACATAGGGCGTCGATATTCTTGCAATGGATATAATTACGCCGATATTTGTGTAGGTCGAAATTCTGTCTGTCGAAATTCTGTCATAGATCCGTCTTAGACATGTAAGGAAGGTGGCAATATATCTTGATTTGGGATACTAGGGCATGGCTAGGACTGGAGATGAGTTTTGATAACCACTTCACCAAATTTCGGCCTATCATCTAATGTTGGTGTAAGTGTAACTTCCTTTTTTGTAGCCTTGTACAGCAACCTCATATGTACACAGCTATGCCTGTTGTTAGATTCTTTGAATGTCTAGGGCGAGACTTTTCGAGACACCTAGAATGTGGGATTTTGCACTACTCTATGAGTTCTCATCACCTCTAGCACTTTTGCCCTCATGTGGAATGGAGTTAGTATGTAACATAGTACAGCGGATTAACCTATCTCATCAATGTACAACTTGCATATCTGTGCGGTTTCCATCTTACAATAACAAACAACTGCTCATATTTCCAAAGCACTTTCTCTAGCTCAGACGCCCATCATAGAAGCATGCGGAGTATAAAATACATAGCACTTCCCCTTGAACATTGTCTGTTGCTGTTTTAGTAAAATATTTTTTCACCTCAATCTTATTATGTGCAAGTTTGGTTTGTCGTTGCTTGTTAGGGGAATTGGGTATGTGCCACGAAAGGCAAAGATCCGTCTTGAGTTGCACTCTACCTGTTGTTGAGATCATTTAGACTTGTTGTCTTTTTTCTGTAAATGAGACTCAACCATTTTTTTATACATTTTCAGTAAAATCTTAAGACCTCGCTTCTTCTGGAACTTTAGGTACGTTTTGCATGTGGTTTGGTTCAGTCAGACCCAATCAGAATTGTGAACAAATTTGGGTGCTGCACATCTTGACATTCCCACCCAGTCCACAACATTGCATGCACACACGGCCGTCCACTCTCATAGCATTCACAACAAGCTACCTATATTATAGATAACAAAAGACATGCATGTGGTGCATAGCAGCAGATACAAAACACATGTGGAGATGCTAAAGATAACATTCTGTAATGTACAAAAGCATGTTAACCTTATTAAGCATCCAGTAGCAGATAAGATCTTATAAACGTGCATATTAATGTAGAATCAACTTTTACAGAAAAGCAAAACAATCCATGTGTACCCAAACTGTCTATCTTCTATCAGAGTAAAGTCACATATCATCACAGCTTTAAATAACGGATTAAAACCACTCCATGTCAAAAACCACATACATTATAAATCTCTCTGTACCCCAGAAGTTGTCCTAACTCGATTTGAGATCAATGTTGCAAACCTTAAGGTTAACAATATTTACTTCTCTCTTGAGAGACACGTATCTCTCCAAGAGAAATTTTCTGCTGCTTCTTAACTTAAGAGAGGTAAAACACCTGCCAGACGGCTTTACTGTAGAATTTCTTCTTCACTTTTCTGGTATTTTATTGCAAAGATTGTTGAAATTATTCAATGTCTTCACTTTCGCTACTTCAAGCACTGGCACATTCCAAGAAGCTATAATCTCTCTCATACATAAAGACAGTAAAGAACCTACCTCTTGTAAAGGGTATCGGCCAATTTCCCCTGGTATTGTTTATTATAAAATCTTTGCAAACATTTTGGGCTTACGTTTAGATTCCTTTTAACCTAAACTTATTGAGAAGGCACTACCCGGTTTCATTAAACATAGACTGACATCCGACAATGCTAGATTGTTTTTTTAAATTTTTAGTAGAGCTTCTGATCTATCCTATCCATTAGTGGCAATCACAATTGATGCTGAAAGAGAGCTAGATCGATTGGGTTTCGATGTTATGCTTCAGTCTTTACATTGGCATGGTTTTGAACCTAAAATAATTTCCCTTAATTCCCTACTATTGCAATTGGGTTCTGCCCTTTCAGTACACCTGGATTTTTTGCATTTTGGATCACCCGGTTTTGAACTTTTTATTGTGGATGAGTCTCACTACATGTGCCTCACCACGACAATCGCATGGCAAATGGACTGCGAGCGTTTACCACAAGTGTCCTCATTATATGATAAGGCTACACAGAAGCTTCTAGTTTAAGGGGCACTTGGTTGGTTAAGTGTGAACACGTATACACATACGTGTGCACAGGTATGAGGGCTGCACATGTGAAACTACTGTCATGCGCAGCCCGCTAACTGCACAGAGGTAGCTTAGCACAGAGGGCTATTCAGGATTAGATATTGACCAGAGGTCGGCCTTAAAATGTTAGTGTACACTCATAGGGAAAGCCAGTGTGATTTACTGCATTGTCTGTAGTGACACTTTATTATACACATGGGCCGGAAATTACCTTAGAGTGCAGTTTTGCTACACTTTGGCCTACAAAGTCTAGTGACATAGCAAAATGGGGGTCAGAAAAACAAATCTGAACTTATGGGTCACACAGAATTGTCTTATGTCTGGCTCAGCACAGGATCAAAGTCCAGGCCTTTTTTTCACCATACTGTGCCAAGATAATTACATTTCTCTCCAGCAGAAGGGACAAAGGTCGCCCCACACGAAAGGAGTAATTAATAGTACTTCCCTCAGCTCCCTAGGAGGGAAGGATGTGGATAGAAAATCTGCATTTATTAATTACCTGTCACACTGCAACATGGCTGGGGACAGCCCAGGCCCACCGAACAAAGAAAGAAGCCCAAGCAAATGGAGCCAACACAGGCGGGGGAATCCTCTGAAATTTTGGTGGCAAAGACCTTGGCAGAGATGCGCAGAGCTGAGACCCCAGGAGCAGATGTGACCAGTAACTCCTGGGTAACACCATCTTGAACTGTCCCGGCATGCTGTGCAGAAGGGTTGGGACAAGTGTGGATAGGTGACGTGGCACTAGGATTGGAACCTTCCACCCCCCTTTAGAAACTCTTGCACAAGGGGAAGACTCTCTTTTTGTTGGTGTTTTTGTGCTCGTTGCTGCTAGGTCCTGAGACTGCGACAGCCATGAAGAATTAGAAGTAGAAACCTCCTGATGCCTAAAAATGGCTAAGGACTCTGCCTCAATTGACTCCAGGACCAGTGGGTCTCTCCAAGGGCTAGTGAGGCTGCCTTTCTTACACGCACTGAGGACCAGTTGGGGGAAGCCCTGGACTTCTGTGCCCAGAGACAAAGACAAGGGGGAAGGCTGCTGCAGGAAGGCAGGAGAAGCAGCTTCCAGTAGATTACACCTGTTTGGAGGTGAGTAGCTCTGCTGAAACTGCTTCTGGTGGCTAGAGCGTGCCGCCATGAGTAAAGAGTAAAATTAGCCCAAGATCATCTTAATCAGCCCAATGAGGCCAGAGGTATGGCATTTTCAAGATCGGTGACCTTTAAACTGTCTTTCAAAAACAGAGCAATTGGGATTCTGCAACCCGGTCACTAATTACCCTGGAGTTGGCCAGGGCCTGAGAAAAGGTGCAAGATGGATTCTATTTTTTTCCATGGAGGTGGTATGCATTGGGTCCCCTCCCCTGACTCTCCATTAGCACAGGGACCCCATCCCCAACTCTCAAAGACCAGGAGACAGACGGAGTGCCATCACACCCACCCCACCAGTTAGGATGTGCTCGTCCCAACACCCAGTGCTCGTGTCTGTGGGAGCGAGGTGGCCACCAAGCAGGAACACCCTTCTTGTATGGGCGGGCCGGGACAGAACGGAGCTTCTCCTGTGGCAGCAAGAAGCGAGGCTGCTTCTTGGTAGCTGGCAGGGCAGCCAGGGGTAGGTACCCTGGGCTGCCCGGATGGGACCAGGTATGCCAGGAATAAGGAGAAAAAAAAAGGAAAAGAGGTACATGGCCCCACACCAGGAAAAACAAACTTTGCCTCTCCCTGGCTCAGCGGGAGAGCCGCTTATTCAATATTCACTGCTTCTAGCTGGAGTGCCCCATAATGCCCTGCGGCGTTTGGTAATTTGAATATTCTGTTGGCCTTGTGGTGGCCCCCAGTTGTCAGGGACACCACCAACACATTTAGAAATTGTTGTGAGGGGCTGTAGAAGTGACAGCAGCCCCCCCCCCAAAGTAAACTTTACACAACTGACCTTATGTTTGCGGTGTCAAACAAACCATGACCCTTTAGGATTTGCACTCGATTTATTTTAAAGCACTCCCAAGGCTGGAGCCTCTGCTCTCTAGGGGATTGTCGTCGACGGTTCGTGGGCAGGAGAGCCAGTCAGACTCATCAACGTGTATGCCCCTTCTGACGTAGGCGAGCGACGGGAGCTGTTTCAGCGCCTCAGGCCACAGCTGGTCACCTCTAGAACAATTTTGATGGGTGGGTATTTTAACTGTATTCTAGAAGCAGGTGGTAGATGTGGGGCCAGGGCTGGGGAAGGATGGATAGATGACGCTGCGAGACTACTGGTAGAGATGGTGGGTGAGGCCTCCCTGACAGACGTCATTGGGACCATGTGGGCGGACGCCAGGAACTTCACCTGGAGTCGCCCTGATGGTTCCTTGCGCTCCAGGATAGACTTCATCTTCACCTCTCAATCAGTGAAGCTCAAGCAACATTCAATGGTGACAGTTCATTTCTCTGACCACAGAGCTATCCACTTCCAAGGGGAACTGACGGGCAAGTTCCTGACAGGTCCAGGCACTTGGAAACTGAATAGCTCTCTGCTGGAGAAAGAGGGTGTGATGGAGGTGTTGAGGGAGACTTACACCCAGTGGCAGGCCATGAAAGACACATTCGAGTCCACAGGGGAATGGTGGGAATGGGTCAAGGGCAGGCTCCAGGATTTTTTCAAGAATGTGGGCAGGCAGGTTGAAAGGGGGAGAAAGAGGGAGTTCAGTAGACTACAGCAAGAGCTGCAAGAACTGCACGACCTCCAACTCCGGGGATGGGACGTCATGAGCCCCCTGGAAGAAGTCAAGAAAGAGCTGAGCGAGCACTTTCACGATGAATCCAGGAGGATCATTTTCCGTTCCAAGGTGGAGAACTTGGAGGAGGGGGAGAAATGCAACTCCTTCTTCTTTAAGAAAATCCACTCTGCGCACACCCCTCTGGTTCAACTGCGCAATAAGGAGGGGACCCTCTGTGACACAAGGGAGGACATTAAGAAGGTAGTGACAGATTTCTATGGGGATCTCTACTCAGAGAAGAGGTCAGAGGGAATAAAGGCAGAAAAGTTTCTGTCTGGTATCCCAAGAACTGTTTCTCCAACAGTGAGAGAAGCCCTAAATGCCCCCCTGACTTTGGACGAGCTGCACCTTGCAGTTAAATCCTTCAAGTCAGGAAAGACACCAGGTAGTGACGGTCTCCCAGTCGAGTTCTATGCCTCACTGTGGGACCTAGTGGGATCGGATCTCCTGCAGGTGTATGAGGAGATGGAGAGGGAGGGAATCATGCCCCGCACCCTGAGGGAAGGAATGATTGCTCTCTTGTATAAACATAAGGGGGAGAGATGTGACCTAAAAAACTGGCGTCCCATCTCTCTCCTGAATGTAGACTACAAGATCCTTGCAAAGACACTAGTGAACAGACTGAAGGGCGCCATGGGAGAGTTAGTACACCCAGACCAGACCTGTGGGGTCCCGGGGCGCAGGGTCGCAGATAGCCTAGCACTGATAAGGGACACGATCCAGTACATCACGGACCGCCAGATCCGGGCTGCCCTGGTCTGTCTAGATCAGGAGAAGGCATTCGACCGCGTCTCCCATGAGCTCATGGAGAGGGTACTGCACGGGTTTGGGCTGGGGGAGCGCTTCTGCGGTTACGTTAAAGTAATGTATAAAGACATCTTCAGTTCAGTCATTGTAAATGGTTGTAAAACAGACCCCTTTCCTATCAGGTCTGGGGTAAGACAAGGCTGCCCACTCTCGCCACCTCTGTTTGTTTTGGTTATAGAACTTCTTGCCGAATACATCAGGAAGAACCCAAACATCAGAGGGATCCAGACACCCGGCGACGCGAAGAAGGAGGTCAAGTGTTCGCTGTACATAGACGATGTCACCCTCTTCTGCGCGGATGGAGAATCAGTCAAATCCCTGCTGGAGTCGTGCACAGACTTCGGAAAGGCATCAGGGGCGAGAATCAACGTGGACAAGTCGTAGGCCAAACTCTTCGGGCGATGGGACCTCTGCAACGAGCCTCTCCCCTTCCCTATCGAGGCAGGACTGATGAAGATCCTTGGCGTCTGGTTTGGAGGACCAGGGGCAGCAGCGAAGAGCTGGAACGAATGCTTGGCCAAGGTGAAGCAGAAACTGGGTCTCTGGAGCCTGAGAAACCAGAGCATTGAGGGGAAGGCTCTGGTGCTCAGGAACGACGCCCTGCCCGTGCTGCAATATGTGACACAGGCCTGGCCACTCCTGGCCAACGTAGCACTGGCCATAAACAGCATGGTGTTCCATTTTGTCTGGCACTCAAAGATGGACAGGGTGAAACGGTCGGTCATGCACAAGGAACACCGCAAAGGGGGGAAGGCAGTCCCCGACATCCCAACAATCCTCAGGGCTTTCTTTGTGTGTGGCTGCGTTCCGAATAACTCTGTTAAATATGAACAAGGACCACTCTGCCTACAAAGTCTTCCACTTTTTCCTCCTCCCGGTGTGGAGACGGCTGCTATGGGATAAGTGGGAAAATGCAGTAACTTTCAACTGGGACCTTCCATGGTACTACAGGGAGGTGGAAAAGTTTGTGGGTGAATTTGGGCTGAACTGTGTCATCCCTTGCCTTTGGAAGCCCAAGACAATCCGCAAACTGATCAGGACCAGGGACACCACCGAACCAGTAGGCGACCTGCCCCCAGCAACGGCAGCGCACGTGTGGGGGAATGTATCCTCCCCAAGTCTGACCAACAGACACAAGGACATAGCATGGATGTCTGTGAAGGGGGGCCTGCCAGTAAGGTCCTTCATGCACAGCAGAGGCCTGTGCCCGCATAGGAACTGTCCAAGGGGATGCCCCGCAGAGGAATCTGCACACCATCTCTTCTGGGCCTGCCCCTTTGCCCAGAGACTACGGGCTGTCTTACGCCAAGAACTGCTAGCCCTCATCCCCTACGAGAACATTACTGAACAGTCCATGATGTACGGGCTGTTTCCAGGGACACACACAGAGGAAGCTATCCAGGGGTGCTGGAGGCTCCTTTGCTGCATTAAAGACATTCTCCTGTTCGCCAGGATCCGCCTGGTGACCAATGGAGAGGTGGTGAACCGAGAAGGGTGCCGCAGGATGGTGCTCAGCCTGCTTAGAGACTATGCAGCCATGGACAAGCAGAAAAGTGAGGAAGGGGAAGAACTGCAACAACCCCCCCACCCCCAACCCACTAGACTCTTTAAAGTGGCCCCATTAAAAACTGAAAACGCTATCTGCAGACTTTTTTGAACCCCAAACTGACGACTTGTAAATGTTTAAATACATTGATTAAAAAGTTAAAGTGGACTGCCTTCCCTAAGGGGGAGGTACCACTTCCTTTAACACTATGCATCACAAACTTTTAAGCACTTAATAAAAGTCTTTGCCCCAAAACTAAAAAAAAAAAATGGGATTGTTTTATGGGTCAAGGGGAATATTTAATGACCTGTCTACTCGCTCCCCTACTGTCAGATACAAAACTCACGAAAGAGCAGACCAGGTCAAAAAAAATTTGTGTAGCTGTACTGGCTAAAGTGAACCAGTTGGATGCATATGTGGACGCATACCATTGAAACCAAAGGCCAGAAAAAATCCCATCAGACCACTCATATGGTGGAGTTAGCGTCATGTGGGATATTGCTGATCACTCCATATCTCGTATGACCATATAGTGCCAATGTGAGAATGGATGTCAGTGAACTGGCTATGATTTCCATGATTACCATCATAAAGTGGTGTTAATAAAGTGCAGTGCTCGAGTGACAGTGAAAAATAAAATTGACTACACAGACTATGGGAAACAATTAAACAAAAAATCCATGTGTCGAGGGTTAAAAACACGCCAAGTAGTAAGACTACCCTATGGCGCTGTGCAGGACAGGTCGACATGTTTCAGCCTATGGAGCGTTGCCCCGGCTTTCTTCAGGACCAAAAGTTTAGAATAGCTACTGCAACTATAAGTAATGTGTAAGGTGAAAAAAACATATAGATGAATAAATGTACTAAGGAAAAGTTACATATCTACCAGGAACTTTCACAGTTGGATGCCCACTGGAGGGAAAGAAAATGTCTTCTTCCTAAAAAACAAGAATGTTTTACAATAACAGAGGGAAACACACATACATCCGCCCAGCGCACATAGACGGTACAGACAAACACACCTGCATGAATAATTTACATTCAGAATTATACAAGAAGCATAATAGCTTTATCAACCAGAGGCATTTCCTCACGGTGATACTCACCCAGCTTTGTGTGGGTGAAGACCTCACCTCACCCGGCGACCGCTCGGGAGTATGAGGCCCCGCTCTACAGTGTAGAAAAAGTACACAGTAAGCACACAGCTCTACAGTGCCCAAGCCAATTGCTCTACATGACAACCCAACAGACGTGTGATAGACCCCCAACTGTCAAACCATGAACTGAACCACATTCCTACTCCCGTGAGACGCTTGAAACATACACATCCTGCGGTATTTCTCATGTCATAGGATACAATGGAAACACTTATGTGTGCCTCTTAATAGCTTTTACAGTATTTATCATATCCTGGGACACAGTGAAAACACTTATGTGTGCCTCTGAGTAGCTACTGTTTGGACTCCTAAAAAACCTACATAGAATCACAATATAAAACTATAGGTAGGAGTTCCTAAAAAGAGCCCCAAGAATAGATCCCAAGGCCACCCATAGTTAAGGAGCATAGAACAGCAAAGTGCTAACTCGGTAACTAAGACTGATCGAGTGAAGGGGCCATCCAAACTCACTCTAAACTTATCTCTTGAGTACGAGTTGACTCGACTGAGCCCCACAGAGGGGCTAATTAGATAGGAGAACGAGCAACAGGAGACTCACCTGCCCGTCGGTGCCCCCGATTGTAGACCGAGCGGAAGTGGAGGTATTTTGTGAAGCCGCCTAGCACCCTTTTGTAGCTGCCGATAATTGAATAATAAGGCATACTGGGCGTTTTGCATTCAACACGCCGCGGGCGGAAAACGCGAAGAGAGACACTGCTCCTTAGCGCATGCGCAATGACGCGAGACCAACATAAATGACGTGTTGTTGCAGCTCATGTTGTCATTTCTTGTTAAGAAAGAGGGAGAACGAAGTTATAGAGGCTTCCGTCGTGAACGCTCACGCGGGTCTAAAGACACCTAAATACCGTGCGAGTGTTGCTCAATTGTAAAGCACAAGTGTCAAATATAGTGTTGGGCTCGGTCTGGTATTTCCCTAAATTTGCGCGCATGACCGATCAGGAGACTCTGTTCTCCAGAACATGCGCCCAACGAAAATGACTAGGTCGGATTCAAAAGCGACGTAAAATGCTCCCAAATGCACAACCCCCAGATGGGGAAATATGGAACTCAGAGCTTTCTTACAACATTCTCGTGAGCTTTGAGAAGTATGTTAAATGGTCGTCTTCATTGTACAGACGCTAGTTCTTCTCTAGATATTTATATATAATATAATAGGGCGGTTATACCGAGGTACCTCCACTTCAGACTGCTCATTGCAAGAAAAGGTTGTACCCCAAGATGGAAACTAGTAGTTAAACCATAAAGAGTCACTACATGGTGGAAAGTGACCTGACCCTGAGAAGGATCATCATTTTTATACATTGTTTTAGGAGTAGAAAGAAAGATGTTATGGGGGGTCAGAAAAGGAAAAGGATTGAACAAGGTTGACAGAAGGGAAGCACAAACAGTTATGTTGGGTGAGCTATAAGGGTGCAACCAAAATGCGTTGCATCCATTTCAATGACCCGCAACTGGAAAGTTGCTCTTAATATAAAAAACAAAACATGTGTGTGGAGGGTCAAGGGGAATATTTAATGACCTGCCTACTCGCTCCCCTACTGTCAGATACAAAACTCACAAAAGAGCAGACCAGGTCAAAAAATTGGTGTGTAGCTGTACTGGCTAAAGTGAACCAGTTGGATGCATATGTGGACGCATACCATTGAAACCAAAGGCCAGAAAAAATTCCATCAGACCACTCGTATGGTGGAGTTAGCGTCATGTGGGATATTGCTGATCACTCCATATCTCGTATGACCATATAGTGCCAATGTGAGAATGGATGTCAGTGAACTGGCTATGATTTCCATGATTACCATCATAAAGTGGTGTTAATAAAGTGCAGTGCTCGAGTGACAGTGAAAAATAAAATTGACTACACAGACTATGGGAAACAATTAAACAAAAAATCCATGTGTCGAGGGTTAAAAACACACCAAGTAGTAAGACTACCCTATGGCGCTGTGCAGGACAGGTCGACATGTTTCAGCCTATGGAGCGTTGCCCCGGCTTTCTTCAGGACCAAAAGTTTAGAATAGCTACTGCAACTATAAGTAATGTGTAAGGTGAAAAAAACATATAGATGAATAAATGTACTAAGGAAAAGTTACATATCTACCAGGAACTTTCACAGTTGGATGCCCACTGGAGGGAAAGAAAATGTCTTCTTCCTAAAAAACAAGAATGTTTTACAATAACAGAGGGAAACACACATACATCCGCCCAGCGCACATAGACCGTACAGACAAACACACCTGCATGAATAATTTACATTCAGCATTATACAAGAAGCATAATAGCTTTATCAACCAGAGGCCTTTCCTCACGGTGATACTCACCCAGCTTTGTGTGGGTGAAGACCTCACCTCACCCGGCTACCGCTCGGGAGTATGAGGCCCCGCTCTACAGTGTAGAAAAAGGACACAGTAAGCACACAGCTCTACAGTGCCCAAGCCAATTGCTCTACACGACAACCCAACAGACGTGTGATAGACCCCCAACTGTCAAACCATGAACTGAACCACATTCCTTCTCTCGTGAGACGCTTGAAACATACACATCCTGCGGTATTTCTCATGTCATAGGATACAATGGAAACACTTATGTGTGCCTCTTAATAGCTTTTACAGTATTTATCATGTCCTGGGACACAGTGAAAACACTTATGTGTGCCTCTGAGTAGCTACTGTTTGGACTCCTAAAAAACCTACATAGAATCACAATATAAAACTATAGGTAGGAGTTCCTAAAAAGAGCCCCAAGAATAGATCCCAAGGCCACCCATAGTTATGGAGCATAGAACAGCAAAGTGCTAACTCGGCAACTAAGTCTGATCGAGTGAAGGGGCCATCCAAACTCACTCTAAACTTATCTCTTGAGTACGAGTTGACTCGACTGAGCCCCACAGAGGGGCTAATTATATTAGAGCAACTTTCCATTTGCGGGTCATTGAAATGGATGCAACGCATTTTGGTTGCACCCTTATAGCTCACCCAACATAATTGTTTGTGCTTCCCTTCTGTCAACCTTGTTCAATCCTTTTCCTTTTCTGACCCCCCATAACATCTTTCTTTCTACTCCTAAAACAATGTATAAAAATGATGATCCTTCTCAGGGTCAGGTCACTTTCCACCATGTAGTGACTCTTTATGGTTTAACTACTAGTTTCCATCTTGGGGTACAACCTTTTCTTGCAATGAGCAGTCTGAAGTGGAGATACCTCGGTATAACTGCCCTATTACATTATATATAAATATCTAGAGAAGAACTAGCGTCTGTACGATGAAGACGACCATTTAACATACTTCTCAAAGCTCACGAGAATGTTGTAAGAAAGCTCCGAGTTCCATATTTCCCCATCTGGGGGTTGTGCATTTGGGAGCATTTTACGTCGCTTTTGAATCCGACCTAGTCATTTTCGTTGGGCGCATGTTCTGGAGAACAGAGCCTCCTGATCTGTCATGCTCGCGAATTTAGGGAAATACCAGACCGAGCCCAACACTATATTTGACACTTGTGCTTTACAATTGAGCAACACTCGCACGGAATTTAGGTGTCTTTAGACCCGCGTGAGCGTTCACGACGGAAGCCTCTATAACTTCGTTCTCCCTCTTTCTCAACAAGAAATGACAACATGAGCTGCAACAACACGTCATTTATGTTGGTCTCGCGTCATTGTGCATGCGCTAAGGAGCAGTGTCTCTCTTCGCGTTTTCCACCCGCGGCGTGTTGAATGCAAAACGCCCAGTATGCCTTATTATTCAATTATCGGCAGCTACAAAAGGGTGCTAGGCGGCTTCACAAAATACCTCCACTTCCGCTCGGTCTACAATCGGGGGCACCGACGGGCAGGTGAGTCTCCTGTTGGTCGTTCTCCTAACTAATTAGCCCCTCTGTGGGGCTCAGTCGAGTCAACTCGTACTCAAGAGATAAGTTTAGAGTGAGTTTGGATGGCCCCTTCACTCGATCAGACTTAGTTGCCGAGTTAGCACTTTGCTGTTCTATGCTCCTTAACTATGGGTGGGCTTGGGATCTATTCTTGGGGCTCTTTTTAGGAACTCCTACCTATAGTTTTATATTGTGATTCTATGTAGGTTTTTTAGGAGTCCAAACAGTAGCTACTCAGAGGCACACATAAGTGTTTTCACTGTGTCCCAGGACATGATAAATACTGTAAAAGCTATTAAGAGGCACACATAAGTGTTTCCATTGTATCCTATGACATGAGAAATACCGCAGGATGTGTATGTTTCAAGCATCTCACGGGAGTAGGAATGTGGTTCAGTTCATGGTTTGACAGTTGGGGGTCTATCACACGTCTGTTGGGTTGTCGTGTAGAGCAATTGGCTTGGGCACTGTAGAGCTGTGTGCTTACTGTGTCCTTTTTCTACACTGTAAAGCGGGGCCTCATACTCCCGAGCGGTCGCCGGGCGAGGTGAGGTCTTCACCCACACAAAGCTGGGTGAGTATCACCGTGAGGAAATGCCTCCGGTTGATAAAGCTATTATGCTTCTTGTATAATGCTGAATGTAAATTATTCATGCAGGTGTGTTTGTCTGTACGGTCTATGTGCGCTGGGCGGATGTATGTGTGTTTCCCTCTGTTATTGTAAAACATTCTTGTTTTTTAGGAAGAAGACATTTTCTTTCCCTCCAGTGGGCATCCAACTGTGGAAGTTCCTGGTAGATATGTAACTTTTCCTTAGTACATTTATTCATCTATACATTTTTTTCACCTTACACATTACTTATAGTTGCAGTAGCTATTCTAAACTTTTGGTCCTGAAGAAAGCCGGGGCAACGCTCCATAGGCTGAAACATGTCGACCTGTCCTGCACAGCGCCATAGGGTAGTCTTACTACTTGGCGTGTTTTTAACCCTCGACACATGGATTTTTTGTTTAATTGTTTCCCATAGTCTGTGTAGTCAATTTTATTTTTCACTGTCACTCGAGCACTGCACTTTATTAACACCACTTTATGATGGTAATCATGGAAATCATAGCCAGTTCACTGATATCCATTCTCACATTGGCACTATATGGTCATACGAGATATGGAGTGATCAGCAATATCCCACATGACGCTAACTCCACCATATGAGTGGTCTGATGGGATTTTTTCTGGCCTTTGGTTTCAATGGTATGCGTCCACATATGCATCCAACTGGTTCACTTTAGCCAGTACAGCTACACACCAATTTTTTGACCTGGTCTGCTCTTTTGTGAGTTTTGTATTGTTTTATGGGTACATTTAATTTGGCTTGCAGGGACATACAGAAAGAACAAGGTGTGCAGTGCCTCTGGGAGCTCAATCGATGGTTGCATTTTGTGATCGGAAAGTGATGCCCTTTAGAACTGTTCTTGCGGACATCATATAACTTGAAAGTATACAAAAAGTACAGACACATGTTGTGTTCATTTGAAAATGCTTTATTGACATACTAATGCCTACAGTAAATATTGAGCAAAATGAATATGCTTTAATAACATTAATATGTTCATTTACACTTGTTAATTTACTAGTCCTGGCTATTTAGTCGCCAGGACTAGTTTCAGCTCGGCTGCGGCCCGCTCTCTGTCTGTGATATCGCCTGGACACCCCGTTGGGGTAGCTGTGCGCTTAAGAAATGACTTAATAATATTAAGTTATTATAGATTATTGCATTTACGCAGATCATGATGGTATTTTTGAGAAGTAACTTGTTGATCTTGACCCTTTGATCAAGCCAGTAGACCTACCTTATATGTTTGTATGACACTTTAGGGGGTCAAAGGTGAATGGTGATTACTAGCCCACACCACCTACCCTGAGAAGGCCTTGGACTGCTTTGCTAGCCTGAGAGAGTCAAGCGCTACAGTGGGCTGCTTGGATCCCAGTAAGGGGAAATTGCGGACCTATTACTTGTGTAGGCCACACACCCAGCACAAAATAACCCAATCTCCTACACTTGCTATATAAATTGCCTAAGGCCTGTAGTAGTGAACGGTAGGGTATGCCCTTGCTTTAGTCTTCAAAGAGGTGTGCGTCAAGTTTGTACCCTTTCTCTCTTGCTATTTCTTCTCACATTGGAAACTTTTCTGTGCCGCATTCGTAGCAATTCATTAATATCTGCGCTTTCATGGTGGTGAAACTCAATTGAAATTGGCAGCTTATGCAGCTGATATTCTTCTTTTTGTATCTAACCTTGATCTCTCAATGGCAACTTTATTAAATGAATTCTCCCTCTTCTTAATCGAATCCGGTTATAAAATCAATACTGACAAAACTGTAGTACTTCCCTTATACACATTTTGTACCAGACACTTGTTTGAGTCATCTGGATTTAACTGGAATTCTTCCAATTACAAATATTTGGGTCTTTGGTTCACTAACTCTGGCATAGAGACAGTTCATACCAACCTTAAGGAAGTTTTCTCCAAATCTGAGTCCCTACTTTTCAGCTGGAATCCTCTCTCCTTGTCCTGGTAGGATCGCTTAGTTTCAATTAAATAGATGTTCTCACCCATTATCCTGTATACGATTTATATGATGTCAGTCAAACTTCCCCTTATTTTATTTTTTTTGTTTAAATCTTTTTTATTGTTTTCAAACAAAAAGGACATTGCATCAAAAGAATAATATACAGGGGGCGTGGCTAAGCACGCAATGGCGGAGGACGCACTCGGGTAGAGCTCCGTGTTAAGCTCCCCTTCCCCGAGCCGATTCTCCGCCAATTTTCATCGTGGCCGCCGGAAACTGCAGGCGGACTTCCACGGAGCTTGTCCCGGCAATCCGGCCGACTTTCGACCCGAGACCCTGACGGGGCCGACCCCGACCTATCCTGCGACCCTCCTGCGGGACTGGAGGCCCCCTGACCGGCGGTGCAGTCACGAGAGACCGAGGCTTGGGCCCAGCGCATAGGCTCCAACCGACAGGCCGCACCACACTGCCTGAGGGCCGCTGGCCGACCACTGCCACACTGGGAGCCGCCGCCGGAGGCTCAGAGGCCGCCTTGCCCCGCCACGAGGTGCTAGCGACTGGCCCGACCTGGGCGGAGGACAGACGCCCACCACCCACATCGCGGCCCCCACGAGACTGCTGCCCCGCAAGAGGAGAGGGCGAGCCGGGCTTTCTACCGGCGTACCTGGAGCGGCCGAGGTGCGAGGACCGATCCCTGACAGGAGCGGGAGAGACGGGAGCCCCGGCCGGCGGAGGCCCTCCCCCGGTAAGCCACGCTGCTACTGGCACCACCCGGTGAGTCCACGACGCCCCAGCCGGCGCAGGAGAACCGGCTCGGAGCGGCCGCCCCCATGCCCGGCGCCACGGGCCTGAGCCACCGGCCTGGTCGACACACTGCTGCTGCAAAACGGGACGAACGCCCCCCCCCCCCCCGGCACCGGGGGCACACGGAGGGCCATTTGCAGCTGAGCCCGCCTGCGGGCCCCCCCCCCACGGAGGAGGAAGCTGATTAGGGGACAGCGGGGCACACGTGTCGAGGGGTTCCAGCCGGGACGGAGCGGCCGGCCAAGCAAGTGACTCTCGGACTTCCTGGACCCCCACACAGCGCGCGCCTCCTCGGCCCCCGCTGTGCCCGGGGCGGCGTGGCGGAGCCGTGTCGTGGGAGGGAGAGGACCCGCCTGACGGACCCCCCTCCAGGGCGCAGCGACTACGGCCACGATCGAAAGGGAGCTTCTGACCGCCAGGTCCCCGGCACAGGAGGGGTGTGAACACAGGGGTGCCACCGGAGTGGCGAGGGCAAAAGGGTCTGCTAGACGGGTGCCCCTGCACATGTCCGGAGGGGTGAGGACCCGCAGAAGGGGAGAACAGACAAACTGCACAATAAAATGGCCGCCGAACAATTGGCCACGAGGCTAGACAGTGTGCTGGCGGCCGTAGAACGCATGGAACAGTCGCTCCAGCAGACCAGAACCTCCCTGGAGTCTAAAATAGACGGTGTTGCTGTGGACCTGACCCTCCTGCGAGACGACCACAGGAAGCTGTCCGACCGGACCAAGACCCTGGAGGGCGCGGTGAAGGAGATTGAGCCCAAGGTCACCCAGACAGACAGGCAAGTGCAGGATCTCCTGAATAGAGTGGAGTTCCTGGAAGATAGGGCCGAGGATGCGGAAGGGAGGGCGAGACGCAACAACATCAGGCTCGTGGGGGTCCCAGAAAAATGGGAAGGGAACCACCCCGTACAGCATGTGGAAGACTGGCTTCGGGCCCTGCTACCTGAGGGCACACTATCGCCCCACTTTGTCGTGGAACGTGCGCACCGAGTGCCGACAAGGCCCTACACCACCGGCGCTAACCCAAGACCACTGCTCTTCAGGATATTGAACTATAGAGACCGGGACACAGTGCTGCGGGAAGCGAGACGACTGGGCGAAATACGCATAGACAATGCGACGATAATGTTTTTTCCCGACTACACTATCCAGGTGCGACGCCAAAGACACGACTTCATGGAAGTAAAGAGGAGGCTATGCACCGCAGGCCTCAAATACTCCCTGCTCTTTCCTGCAAAACTGAGAGTGGTGGCGGGGGACAACACCTACTTCTTCGGGACCCCTGAGGAGGTCAGTGAGTGGCTGGACGGAGGCACGGACACGGCACCCAAACACCCTCGAGGAGGCGAGACGAGGTCCAGGCCACGCGGCCTACGGCGCCGCCGCAGACACAGAACTCAACAGTCCCAGCGGATGGAGGAGGGGTCGCGACACTCTCCCCCGATGGACCAGATGCTCCAGGAACAACGCGATGCGCTCCGGAGGGTTTCCCAGCTAAGCAACCCGCCTTCACAGGAAACGAACCTCGAGGAAGGCCAACAGACAGTGCCCAGCGACGAGGATGAGGCCATTTATGGGATCCCGAACTCACAGATCTCAGTAGACCTGCCAGTCGTCACGCCGCAAACCTCTGACCTGATCCACTGATTCCACAAGAGGAATCTGTGAAGTGTTTGCCATGGTGGGGGGGAGGCGGCAAAGGACAACTGGACGCTGAAGCGCAGCTGACGCCCGACACTGCTGGGGGCGCACTCTTCTCCCCCCTGCCTGCCGCTTGAACAGTGGACATCTGGAACAGTGAGTACTGCCTCTGTGGCAAAGGTGGCCGGCGGGGATGGTGATGGCGGGGTTGCCTTTTGACCTGTATTCATCCTTAACCGCTTCCGAAAGCGGGCCCAGGAGGGGGGAGTGACTCTCCTGACAGGGGCTGAGGGCCCACATCACATCGCATTTCTGCCCCCCTCCTGCCGGGACTCACACAAGCGGGGCCCCCCATGAATAGAGTGGCACCATGCACCGGAACGCAGACGGTGGCCAATAGCGACCTGTACCATAAGGCTCGGGGATGGAACTTGATTCCCTTAACTGACTCAACATCCTCTTTGCCAAGACTGTGCTTGTGCACACTGCCCCTTAGACTAGAAAGGTTGTCCCTCTCAATTGAGAACATGGACGGTGGCCCGTTTCGCCACTGCCCTTTTGGTATTTTAGTGGGATTCACCCACAGTTGGTTACTGTTGTTCATTGTTTTTCCCCCACCTTATGTCTTCCTGAACATTGCTGAGTGTACTATGGGGGGTGGATACGGGAAAGCCAGGAATAGTGCTGTGAGGGCCCTTGGTGGAGCTGCTGTTCGTAGGAATGTTGGGGAGGAGTACACATTGCTACTATGACTGCGATAAAGATATGTACTTGGAACATCAGAGGTATGCACACACCTGCGCGTAGGTATCAAATATTCTCCTACCTGAAGAGACAACAGGTGCAGATTGCACTCCTGCAGGAGACACACCTATGTGGGGCGGAGGTGGCTGTACTGCGACGCAGGTGGAGGGGACAATTGTACGCCACTGAGTACTCCTCATTTGCCCGTGGGGCGCTATTGTGGGTAAGGCCGGGCACTCCCTTCACAATGTCGGATGTTTTCACGGACCATGAGGGGAGGTATGTCCTGGTAAAGGGTCGCATGGACGGGCAACCAGTCGTCCTGGCGTCCATTTACTCTCCAAACACAGACCAGGGAAGCTTCCTGGCACGCCTTTCGGAGAAACTGGCGCCCTGGCACGGCGTCCCCTGGATACTGGGAGGTGATTTACAACACAGTGCTAGACCCTGTGATGGACCGCTCGGTCCCGCCTAGGCCAGATGCAACATCCCTGGGAGCCACGAGGGCACTCACACGGTGGGCGGCACAGTGGGACCTGAAAGATGCATGGCGCACGCACAACACCGACACCAGGATATACTCTTACTACTCGGGGGCACACGCGCTACACGTCCGCCTTGACAGATACATGGTGTCAACGGAAATGCTGCCACACATCACTGATTCCCAATACCTCGGCCGGACACACTCGGACCACAACCCACACACATTGAACGTAGCTTGGGAACGCCCACACCCACCCATCCCCGCATGGCGACTACAACCTGCTTTGCTACTTGACGCCCCCTTTAGAGACTCCCTGCAGGCCCGCGTAGCACAATACTTCACGGACAACTGGGGCACGGCGTCCTCCCCAAGAGTGGAATGGGACGCCTTCAAGGTGGTGATACGGGGACACTGCCTGGGCACGCAGGGAAGTATACAGAAGACATTGGAGGCGGACTTACGCAGGGTGGAAGCGGACTTACTCCGTTGGGAGCAGGAGGCGGTGGCTGGCGCGGGAGACCGGCTGCCCGTACGGCCCGTACGGAACATGCGGCACTACTGGAAAGACTGAGGCACATTAATTTCGCGGCCCACTCTGCGCGAGTACACCAGCACAGCGACAAGCCCAGGAGACTATTGGCTTGGCTGGTCAGACAGGAGACCCACACGGAGCCAGTGTCAGCTATCCGCACAGCTGAGGGGGGATAGTGTACACACAAAGCAAGATACATCAAGCGTTTGTGGGGCACTACCAGGCCCTGTACAAGTCACAGCTGAGGGTCTCCGCGGCCACCATCGCGGATTACCTAGCAGACATTCAACTGCCTTCCCTAACGGACGCACAACAGGGGGATCTAGGAGAACCATTCACTCAGGAGGAATTGCGCGAGGCCATTTTCACACTGTCCAATGGCAAATCCCCAGGCCCGGATGGCCTACCGCCGAATTCTTTAAGGCTTGTTCAGACACGCTGATCCCGGAGATGCTCAAGCTCTATGAAAGTGCAATTGAGGACTCGGCGCTCCCGGACTCGCTCAATGAGGCAAACCTGGTTTCACTGTTGAAGCCAGGCAGGGATGGTACGTGCATGGGGTCCTACAGGCCTTTAGCCATGTTGAACACTGACTACAAAATCTTCACCTCCCTGTTGGCCCGTCGCCTGGCCTTGGAGGCCCCGACCCTGGTACATGCAGACCAGAACGGGTTCATGCCGGCGAGGAGCACTTCTCGTAACCTGCGTCGACTCTTCCGAGTTCAAGAAGCGGCCACGCTACACTGGCCGAGATCGGGGTGTCTCGTCTTGGACCTAGAGAAGGCTTTCGACTCTGTGGAGTGGCCATTCTTAGGGGCGGTGCTGGACAAATTCGGCGTAGGGGATGCCTTCGCGGACATGGTCGGGTTACTTTACCAGAGACCCAGCGTCCGAGTGCGGACGGGCAGGCTGCTATCGGAGACGGTGCGGATACGCAGAGGCACCAGACAAGGTTGCCCCCTGTCACCCCTCCTTTTCTCTCTGGCCATCGAGCCCCTGGCAGCTCTACTACGGGATAAGGGAGCGGAATGGGGGATCCAGCTGGCTGATGGGATGCACACGGTCTCGCTCTACGCGGACGACCTGCTGCTCTATGTGCGAGACCTCACCGCGGTGCCCGCCACGCTGTCGGACATTTTCAGGACCTTCGAGGAAG
This sequence comes from Lissotriton vulgaris, assembly GCF_964263255.1. Classification (NCBI taxonomy): domain Eukaryota; kingdom Metazoa; phylum Chordata; class Amphibia; order Caudata; family Salamandridae; genus Lissotriton; species Lissotriton vulgaris. The sequence goes on from NC_141694.1 coordinate 247,886,063, forward strand.
TGTCGGGTCTCAAGGTCAACTGGACCAAGTCCGGAGTATACTCATTCAGCCCGGACCTGGAGGAGTGCGACGTGCACCTTGGAGGCGCTCGGCTCGCATGATACCCGACTACGTTCAAGTACCTCGGGCTACACATCTACAGAGACCCGCAGAGCATACTGGAGGGCAATCTGGTGCGCGCTATCTCCTCGCTGCGGGCCCTGATGACCTTCTGGAAGACCTTGCCATTGAACGTGCCCAGCCGGGTTGCACTGTCCAAAATGATAGCACTACCCAGGCTACTTTACCCCTTTGCGAATATCCCACTGTATGTCCCCACGAGGATATTCCGCGAACTGGAATCAATGCTCCGCGGCTTGATCTGGAACACGGGGCACCCACGAGTGGCCCTGGCGAAGCTGTACTCCCCGACTGCGGAGGGAGGGTTGGTAGTCCCCAACATGGAGCTGTACTATCTGGCTGCGCAGCTACAGTGGGTGACGTATTGGCTCAGCGACTCACACCGCGACAACACAGCCAACGCAGATTACCAGTGGACACACCCACAGGTGTGCGCCCTGTTTCATCCGCTGACCAAGGGACCCCGCCCACTACCCCTGCACATGGCTGTGGCCCGTAAATGCTTCGTCCGTAGCCTGAAGCTGACGCAGACTGTCAGGCCGTATGCCCCTGCCCTCCCCCTGATGGGCACCCCCTGGAGGAGTGGGATGGTGACATCACGCAACATGGAGCTCTGGACTGCAGCCGTGGAGACAATGGGCGACCTGTACGCGGACGGGGCCCTGCTTCTATTTGCGGAACTATCGGAGGGCACGGGTCTGCCGGCAGGGCAATTCCTGCTCCACGCATCAGTAATGAGGGCGTATACAGAATCCTGGGGGGATATCCAGGAGGAGCCACCGGTCCATCACCTAATTCAGTACCTGCATGTCATGGGCAGAGGCTCAAACATTACACACTGGCTGGCGCAGGCACTACTCATGCACACACAGAAGCCCACACAGCCGATCAGGGACAAATGGGCAGCCCACCGTGGGAGGAACTGGACGGATAAGGAATGGAACCTGGTCCTGGCCAGCCCTGTGAACATCCCACGCAACTCCCGCTTCCGAACCATTCAGTTGTACATACTGCACCAGGCGTACTTATCACCAGATAGAATAAATAAATACTTTGCGACCAACACTGCCGCCTGTCCCAGATGCGACCTGCTAGGCGCGGACATCCATCCTACATATGCTCTGGCACTGCCCATCTCTGGCCTCATACTGGGGGGAGGTGACGTCACTCCTGACACACAGCACAGGCCCGGGGTTACCTGACACATGGGAGGCATGCGTTCTTGGGTTGTATAAAAGGACTAAACTGAATAAAACGCAAGCCCGGTTCTGGGATCTGGGCCTCATCACGGCCAAGCGACTGCTCACTCGGCACTGGAAGAGAAAGGAACCACCACCCCCTGCACATTGGTATGCATCCTTCACTAATTGGGCCAGAGTGGAGGGCACGGCGCTGCGCCGGGAGGAGATAGCGGGTTTGAGGCAGTTCCCGATCGCACAACTCTGGGATGATATCCTGGGGTCCCTACAGGGGGAAGGCGAGGCCAGGGGGCTCACACAGAGACCGCTGAGACGGGCGGGCGCCACAGGGGTAACAGCTCCATAGACAGAACTGCGCGTTGCATCCCCCCGAGCGTAACGCAGATCCTTAGGCGCGCAGGTCACGGACACGGCCAGCCATCCACACAAGGGCTCTCTAACGCACGCTGACTCGAATTTTGCCCTCAGCACCGCACCCCTGACACCGTTCCCACGAGTACACTCCCCCCCCCCATTCTTTACCCCATCCATTCTCCCACGTTTACGGTTTCGGACTCCTGTTTTTTCCAGCTGTAGTTATAACCACTACCACAACACGATAGAAAGATGCCGCTAGCCGCGCATTCGGCAGCGAGCCCGGGCGCGGGCAGCATCCGCCAAAACTACAGCTAGGGTACTTCATCTGTATGCTGCACGCACCACACACTAAGCCGACAGTCGGTGAGGCACTACTGCTCACCGAGGCTGTCCCTCATCTGGTTCACGGCTATATGCACATGCACACCACTGACCCTCCACTCCACTCACACACTCTCAGTGCACAACGGCACCGTTCAAAGGGTTTTTGGTACTATGCATGCTGGAAGGGCGCGACGCAACGCAGCCACAAAAGAAACAATGGGACACGCCGATACGAACTGCTTTGTTTTTTGTTTGCAGAGTTAACGGTTTATTTATAGAAAAAATGTAAAATAAGACGTCATTTATAGAGGTGATTGTGTGCTGAACAAGAGTGATATGCATAAAATACCCGTTATCTAGCACACCAGAGGGCGAGTAAAGTGCTGCAGAACGCCTCCCCCTGTAAACCTTTACCCCAACGATTCACCGCCTTGTTGCAGCCGGCCCGCGGGGTTGTAGGCTTTGCTATATGTACTGCACTTTTGAACAATAATAAACGTCTTAAAAAAATAATTAAAAAAAATAAAAAGAATAATATACACATCCGGGGAGTACCCCGGTACATTCAAATGCCCCCCCGCCCTCATGTAGGTGATGAAAGCCATGCGAGGTGATGTGTCCATGTGGGCGGGTGTGGATTGGGCGTAAACTGCACATGTCCCCAGGAACCCCAACAACCCCATCCCTCCCCTTAACTCCCCAAACCCCCCTCCGATGTGCACATTTGCATTGGAACCATGTGTTGGCGCCGTAGGCCGGAATTCACGGGGCAGGGCCGCCTGAAGCGTGCCGGAACTCATCGGTTTACCTTAGGATTCTGAGGTATTTCGGGCATGTGAGTTCATTGAATTCACCGGTCAGTAGGTCTACTAGAGGTTGCCAAATTTCAAGGAAGGAGTCCTGTGTCTGCGTCAGAGAGGACTGAATCCTTTCCATCCCCATCGTGTACCAGAGTTTATGGAGCCATCCCGTGTGTGTTGGTGCCCGCTCGGTGCCCCAGTGCCGCCGCCCCTAGCGCTAGGCCCATCTGTTTGCCCCTTGGTGATTTGAGTGGGAAGGTGATTTTGTTGGGCAGGCCGAGCAGAGTGTATGCCGGAAAGCGAGGTATTTCAGTGTCGAAATGGTGACCTATGTCCTTGAGAACCTGGTCCCAGAAGCTCTGAACCTCAACACATTCCCATAATATGTGTATCATTGTGCCCGGTTGGCCGCACCCCCTCCAGCACAGAGGGTCCCGGCGTGGGTTGCTTTGGTGCAGTCTCGCGGGCGTCAAGTGCCAATAGTATGCGATCTTAGCCGCCGCTTCCTTGCTAGCTACGTTCCTGGCTGTGTGATGTGCCCTATAGTATATGTCTTGCCATTCCTTGTCCGTGAGAGATCTGCCCAACTCCTTCTCCCATCTTTTCTGGCCCGCGGATCTCGCTGAGGGAGGGCGAGGGGGGCAAAGCATTGTGTACATTTCCGATATCGCTTGCTTATCTGATTTCTTGACATGGAGCCATTTCTCAAAGGGGGTGAGGCGTCTGCGGTAGCATGTCCTTCCCCAGGAGCCAGTGTCGGATTTGGAAATATTCAAAGTGCGGGATTTGGGGGAGCGCGTAAGCATCCTGTAAGTTCTGCCGTGTCATAAAGCCGTTGAGATCAAAGAGATGTCCGGCTGATCTGCAATCAGATTGCCGCCACTGAGGGAAGGATCCTGGCACCATGCCCGGCGCGAAGGCCGGGTTATCGAAGAGGTGTGTCAGAGGCAAGGGGTATGTGGTAAGACCTCTGGCCACCGCCACTTTGTCCCACACCTGCAAAGTAGTGTGAGTGATAGGTGATCTCTTCATGGACACGGGCCTGTCTTGACGTCTGAGGAAGGAGATCCGCCACAGCGGCATCTGAGCCATTGCACGATCCTGAAAGAGCCATCTCTTCTCGGATTCTGGGCGGTTCCATTCTAAAAGGTATCTGAGCTGCGTCGCCTGAAAGTACCGTAGGAGGTCTGGGACCCCCAAGCCCCCCTCGGCCGTAGTACGGCGAGCTAGTTCCCTGTGCAAGCGCAGCCGTCTGCCTGCCCAGACAAAGGGCCTGATGGCATCCTGGAGTTTTGCAAGCATTCCGATAGGGGGGATGACCAGCAAGGTCTGGAACAGATAAAGCACCCTTGGCAACAAGGACATTTTAATTGCCGCCACCCGTCCCAACAAGGAGAGAGAGTGCTGCCGCCACCTCGTGAGGTCGCCCGTCAACTGGCTAAGGAGGGTTGTGTATTTCTGCTCTACCGTTTGGGCCGTGGATGGCGTCAGAGATATGCCCAGGTAAGGCACCAACATACTGTAGGAAAGCCCCCCCATGCCTCGGGGAAGCGGGTTGGACGGGCGTGCATTGCGAACCAACGGGAGGAGCAGCGACTTCCCAACGTTCATTTTGAACCCCGACACTTTCCCGAACGACTCCATCTTTGTAAGAAAGGCCGGGACCGAGTTAACAGGATCCTGCAGGGCAGCAAGAATATCATCCGCGTAGAGGCTTATGGTCTGCGCTTCGCCCCCAAACTTGACGCCGGTGATCGCCGGGTTATCCCTGACTTTTTGTCCGAACGGCTCTACATAGAGCGCAAAAAGCAGCGGTGAGAGGGGGCAGCCTTGTCTTGTCCCTCTCTGAATGGTAAATGGTTGGGAGCAAACCACATTGACTCTGATGGTCGCCTGCGGGGCAGAATAACATCCGGCCACCCAAGCTCGGAAGCGGTCCCCTATGCCAAAGCGTGCCAAGGTGGTGTCCAAGTACCCCTAGTCGACCCGGTCGAACGCTTTCTCCGCATCCACTGACAGTCCGCTTCCAGCATGTCACGGGGGATGGAGCCCTGGCCCTCAAACGAGTTCAACAGGCGGGCAAGGACCGGAGCTATCAGGGGGCAGAATGCTTTGTAAAAACCTGCCGTCTCGGAGATTTAAGCGGCTTGAGGCGTGCTATCGTGGAGAAGACTTCCTCCGTTCTTATCGAAGCACGTTTGCTTCATTAAGGGCCGTGACCACCGCCGAGGCGAGATAGGATTCAACATCAACCCCCCCCCCCTCCCCCCCCCCCTGGCGGGTTCAGCAGCTTACAGGGATTCGTAAAACGACCGAAACATGGCCGCTATCTCGTCATCGTCCTTGTGCTCCAGCCCAGTAGTGTCTCCGAGAGATGCGATTTTTTAGCGCAGGGCCTTGGCCTACATAAAATGTGTGTCGCAAGCGCAGGGCCGCATATTCAGCGCGGTCCAGGTCGAGGCTCGCGAGTTGGGCCCTGGCTGTTTTGAGCTGACGCCAAATTCTGGGTGCCCTGGTCCTGCTGTGGACCCGCTCGATTTCGAGCACTTGGTCGGACAGTGCCTGCCTCTTCTCCCTGCACTCCCGAGCTTCCCCGGCAGCAATCGCTATCAACTCTCCCCGGACCACCGCCTTTAACGCTCCCCACAGCGCCGTGAGGGATACGTCCGGCGTATCGTTCGTCACTAGATATTTGACAATACGTGCAGTGATGTGTTGAGTCACCCCTTTGCGCTGTAGAAGCGCCTCCTTGAGGCACCACTTGCCTCTTTGCACCCTAGTTCTAGGGATCCGAACGTGCACCATCAGTGCGTCGTGGTCAGATAAGGCTGCGGGTACAATCTCCGTGTCCGTGACCAAGGCCGCCACCTCCGTGGAGCCTAGAAAGTGATCTATTCTGGCGTAAGTGCGGTGTGTGTGGGAAAAGAACGTGTATCCTGGAGTGTTTGGATGTCGAGCTCTCCAGAAGTCAACAAACCCCCTGCTGTCCAGCCAGTGTCCACCCTCTCTAGAAATCGCTCCCGTAAACCCAAACCTGTGCCCGGACCTGTCTTTGTGGGTGTCCATCACCAGATTAAGGTCGCCCCCGATAAGCGTGCACTTGAAGTTATTGGCTAGCTTGTCTGCGAGGGCCCCGGTGGGAAAGGATTCTTGCTTAGTGTTCGGAGCATATATAGAGCCTATCACAGCTGACCACCCCCCTATCTGTATTTTATAGGCGTGGAGCCTCCCCCTGATGTCTGCTACTTTGTCCCCCACCACGCCCCTGAAGTGACGCGCAAATAGAATGGCCACCCCCGCCTTTTTGTCAGCAGTGGAAGAGTAGTGTTGTAGCGGGAACACCCTAGACCGCATGCGATGCCTATCTTTAGATACTAAGTGCGTCTCCTGCAATAGGCAGATCTCTGCCCCGGAATTCTCCAAGAAGAAAAGGTCAACCCTACGTTTGAAGGGATTATTGAGTCCCTTAACATTGAGGGAAAGAACCTGCATCGTTGTGTCTGACCCTGAAGGGTTGCTTCCTGGAGTCCCAGCTATCTTAGCCATCTCTAGCCCCCTTGTCGCCACTGTGCTGCCCGTGTAAAGCCATATCGGGGTCCTCCCACCCCCCCTGATCAACCCTCCCCACCCACCCCAACACTCCCAACCAACCCCACCAGATGACCCCCCCACCCCTCCTCCTACTCCACCAGGTCCCCACCCCAAAGTCCCTGTGCGCTTCCCACCTTCCCCCCTCTGAGCCCCAACTCCAAACCCCCAACTCACGATCATTGTCCCAGGCCTATGCAATCCCAGTCCAGGCCTGTGGTAAAGTTACGAGTCAGGGAAACGTACAGCAGCGGCGACCTCAGTGGCCCCCCCCGCCCCAACCTCCCAGCCCAGTGCTAAGATGGTGCATGTCCGACCCCCCATGTGCACCGCTTCAGGACCGATCATTCGTGTCTTTGGAGACTTTCTGAATCACTGCTGCATGTTCTTGAGCCATGGTCTTGGGGTCCGACCTGAGGCTGTGCCTGGGCGAGCGCCGGCGGCCCAAGCGCTGCCATCCTTCCCCCGATGCCGCTGGAGATCTCGTCTGGGAACGCTGCATATAGGGGACCTCCTCCTCATTGTCTCCTGCGTCAGCAATGCCCAGCAGGGCGCCTGTTTCCCGCAGGGACCGGAGTTGGTGTAGGACCCCTTTCCATTTGAAGATGAGCCGGAAGGGGTGGCCCCAGGAGTATGGGACTCCATTATCTCGTAAGAAATTTGTGACCACCTTAAACACTTTCCGTTTCTGTAATGTGATCACCGACAGATCCTGAAACAAGCCCACCGAGTGGCCCTGGAACTGGAAGAGTTGCTTTTGGCGTGCTGCTTTCAAAATGCGCTCCTTTAAGGGATAGTCGGGCAAGAAAGCTAAAATGTCGGGCGGAGGGGCCTATGCTTTGCGTGCCAGGCCCACTCTGTGTGCTCTGTCTATACGGATCGCAAAGTCCTCCGACTCGCTCAGGATTTCTCGAAACAGTCGCTGTAGGTATGTCGTAACATTGTCCCCCTCTGTTTTAGATGGCACGCCTCGGACCCGTATGTTGTTGCGGCGGGAGCGGTTCTCAAAATCCTCGGCGTGTGCCTGCAGGTCCGTCTGCTGCTCATGGAGCTTAATAAGTTCCTGTTGTAAAAATTCCACCTCCTCACTCCTAGTGTGATCCGCGTCTTCCATCGCTGCTACGCGCTCCCCGAGGCCGTCGATGTCGCGGCATAGCTCTCTGTGTTCACCTGCCATATCCTGCTTGAGAGTTTGAAAGTCCTCTCTGAGTGAGTTGAACAGGGATTCCATGAAGGCTTTGGTGATGGGGCATCCCCCTCCTCTCGCCCCTTCTCCGAGCGGTTCCGCTGGTGCTGGCTTTCCAGGGCTCTTTTCACCCTTGGGGGTGCCTTTGGCTAACAGTTCGGGGATGGTGCGGCCCCTCTGCGATTAGTGGCGGACATGACGCACCCCCTCTGGGGTATCAGCGCGCCTGCTGCGGATCTGTCTTCTTCTTCAGTGGCCCCACTGACCGAAGTGGCTTGAGCAGAACTTTGTATGGACAGGGCAGGGGAAGGATGTCGTCCTTGGAGCTGGCTCTCCTTGCGAACTGAGTTCTTCTGCCTCCTGGCACTCCCCTATGGCTGCGCAGAGGACGCGCAACTGTCTGGGCCCACTGCACCCCCACCGGAGGCCCCGCAAGTGCCCCCCGAGCCTGCAGCCCACGCTAGTCCAGTGCAGTTCTCCTCGCCTGCGTAGGCCCTGTTTGCCGTCCCTGGTGTTCACCCTTAAGTGGCGGGCTCACACCCCAGCCTCTTCGCAGTGCACTGGCTGTTATCGACCGGGAGTATGCTCTTAATCCCCCGCGTAGGGGACTCGGTTGTTGTCCCTTGTGATTTCGGCCCGCACTGAATAGCGCGGGGACTCCCTGTGCCACAGCGCCGTCAGCGTTCTCCCCATAGTCCAGGTGCCAGCCGCTGGATTTATGGACCAAGGTGTGGGAAAGTTCTCCTTCTGGCCTCCCTGTTACCCGCCGGAAGACCACTCCAAGTAGGCCCCCCTAGGCCTCACACCGGGGGCTTGAGCAAGTGCCCCCGAGCTCCGGTTCCCAACGCCGTTCTCCTCACCTCTGTGGGGGACTGTATGGGCCGTCCCCGCTCTCTCCATCCTCCAAGACGTTGGAGGACTCGCCCGCCGGGCTCCGTGCAGGCCCAGATCGGGGCCTCCGGTGAATCTCCTGCCGGCTGGCACGCCCGCCCTCCGCTGCAGATGTCCTGGCGATTGGCCCGTGCCTTGCCCTCCGCTCTTCCACGCCTCCTTCCCCTGTGTGACAGGTCGATGTCTGCAGCCGCGTCGCTCCACAGCCCGCACCGGTCCGCAGTGAGGAATCGAGCCGGCCGCAGTCACTCGGCAAGCCCGGCCGCCATGTCTCGGCTCCTCCGATCGGGCACCGCGTACTCAGCTGCCCAAGGTAGCAAGCAGCTTCGTGCCCAGCTTCACCGAGGCGGCTGCCGTTTCTCACAGGAGCAGTCCGTGATTCAGGTGGGTGGAGGGGGGTAAATGCGATATTAATGGGCGTTTAGGGGGTTTGGGGCGAGGAGCCACGCGCAGAAACGTCCTCTCAGGCCGCCATCTTGGCCACGCCCCCCCTTATTTATTTTTTAAAAATTATTCTCTTCTCTCTTATTTTTGTGGAAAAAATAAGACATCACAAATTTCTTTGCATAAACTAAAAAAGCCAAAATGGGAGGGAGGAGTTCAATTTACAGATTTCCATCAATAACGGCCCTTTGTCTATGTCTAGGTTCTCTTTGGCTGTAACAGACAGCTTCACATTTCTCCCCTTTATGACTGGATATTGAGCAAATGTTATGTACTCCTTTCTCTTTTCGAGAAGGGATTTCTTTGTAGTCATGCCCTATATTATTAATTATTACTCCTGGAGTGATAAACAATACCTATTCGCTTTTGTCATCACATCTCCCTTCGTCCTTCAACTCTTACAAGGAATTTCTTCAGTTACCCTTATGACACACCAAATATATTTAACTTAAAAACAGGCTGATTTACTGTAAGTCAGGGAGAGACCATGGCATTGGTTTGGTATCTGATCTGGATGTCCTACATTCTTTAGATATTCCCATTAACCACTTTCTATTATTCCCAGTCTGCCTCAAATGTTACCTTCTCATTCTAGATCCTCTCTTATTTATAAACTGCTTTGTCTTCACCTCTATTAAGGCCTAAATGCAAGAAAGAACAACTATAGGAGAGGGATATTGGTCTTACCTGAACAATTCCTCTGTGGGATAAACTCTGGTTAAAAAGTTATAAAACATGTCAAACTGCTAATATTACTTAGACTTTCTTTTTTATTTATAATAGAATTCACATCACTCCCTTCATGTCTGCTAAATGTTCCCAAGCATTCACAATAATTGTAGGTCATTTAGTCAGCCGAACAGTGATGAATTACATAAGCTATTTTGGCACCAATTGTGGAATAAAATCAGTTTTTTTCTACCTCATCTTATTTTAGCATTACTAAAGTATTTGTTGGAAGCCTTGCTGAGCTCTAAAATTCATTTTTGTTCCACAACAAGTTATTAGGAATGTTATTGGCTGTTCCTCTTCAACAAATCACCATCAATTGTAAGTGGTCTTCACATATTTCATTCTATGCATGGTGGTATGCGGTTTGATATTATAATAGATTGTACAGAGTGTTCATGGACCACTCAAGTTCCAACCAATAGAGAAGCATTTTGGCTCACAATAACAACCTATTTCAACACTTTGTAAAACCTTTTGCATGTATCTTCTGTCACATCGGTGAATTTTAAACTGTCTTGGGCGTATGATGACTACATATTTGTGCATTAAATGCTATGTCATTCATTACTATTGTACCTCGTCTTCACTATTCTTCACCTTTACCTCTAACTTTACCGTTCCATTTCTGTTTATTTTTCTTTTGTATCTTTATTTCTCCTATGTTAGACCTGGCTCTTTTTGCAGGTTTATCCCCGAACCTTTTGCATCCTATTTGTCTGACCCTTGTTTTGTTGGCTATAGGATACTGGGAACTTTAGCACTGCTGATCAGTGATAAAGTGCATATGCTCTCTGTGTAAATCATGATTTGATTCGGTATCCATGATTGGCATATTTGATTTACTGGTAAGTCTCTAGTAAAGTCCATTGATTGTGCCAGGGCCTGTAAAGTAAATTCTATTAGTGGCCAACAGCACTGGCTGTGCCACCCACATGTGTTGCCCTGTAAATGTGTCTCAGACCTACCACTGAAGTGTCAGCATGCACAGTTTTAAACTGCCTTGTCACCCTGGCAAGCGCACCCTCTTGCCAGGCCCTAACCTTCGCTTTTTCTAACATGTAAGGCACTCCTAAGGTATGACCAAGGTACCCCCTATGTGCAGAGTGCAATGTATGTGAAAGGTAGAACATGTACTGGTGTGGTTGACATGTCCTGATAGTGAAATACAGTGTATTTTGTTTTTCACTGTTGAAATGCTGACTGTCCCATAGGCTATGATTAAGGGTGTGCTGTACCATTTTACATATGTAACTTTCAATAGGGACAAGATAGAAAAATTGGGTTTAGGCTCTCTGAACTCAGAATTTAATGACACACCGTTTTGTAAAGCTGGTTTTTAAATTGTGCATTTGAAAATGCCACTTTTAGAAAGTTATACCAAAGGGGATGATGGACGGAGCTTTGGAGCAAATCAAACACTCACCCCCAGTCAACTGGTCCGGTTTTAATCCATCATCCTTCTTTAGCTCACTCCACCATCCCAGTTCAGACATGGTCATATGCAAATCAGTCTGACCCTGTGCCTCATGGGAACAGTCCAGCCCGAACTGCCAAGCCATGTCTTCCCTGGACCGTAAACAAGCACCTGGGACCGGTTTCTGGCTAATTAGCAGTCATCAGCCAGGCGAGCTTGAATCCAGTGGCAAAGTGAGCAAGGGACCCACGTCTGGGCATACCCTGTGAACTTGGGGTGAACAAAGCAATACCAAAAGGGATGATAGACGGAGCGTTGGAGCAAATCAAACACTCACCCCCAGTCAACTGATCTGGGTTTAATCCATCATCATTCTTTAGCTCACTCCACCACCCCAGTTCAGACATGGCCATATGCAAATCAGTCTGACCTTGTGCCTCATGGGAACAGTCCAGCCCAAACTGCCAAGCCATGTCTTCCCTGGACCGGAAACAAGCATCCTGGGACTGGTTTCTGGCTAATCATCCGTCATCAGCCAGGCTAGATTGGATCCAGTGGCAAAGTGAGCAAGGGACCCACATCTGGGCATACCCTGCCAACATGGGGCGAACAAAGCGATACATCAACTGTTGTTTTTACTTTTAGAAAGTGGTCATTTTCTTGCTTTACCATTCTGTGTGCCTCTGACTGTTTGTGTATTCAGCGTCCGGTTTTGGAGTGACAGGAGCTGGGGATGTGCATTCACTCTAGACAGTCACAAGGGGGGTTTGAGGAGTGTCCTTCCTTGCCTGGGTGACTCATTGCAGGGCTGAATAGACCTGGTCTACATTTAGAGTGGTGGGAGGAGATTCGCTAGCACCTGAATAGACTGTGTCTCCTTTGCACAATACTGTCTCCAACCGCTGTGGTCATGCTGGACCAGGGAGGACAGAACTGGTTTGGACTGAGCTTATAGACCCTTGCCACAAAGAGAACATTGACACAATGGGGTATAAGTATTGGACCTAAAACCCCAGGCCTTTAGATTACTTCAAGAAACAAGAGGACCCTGCCAAGAAGGAGAGTGTAAGGACTCTGTGAGGAATGGGTTTGGGCTGCAGCTGCTGCTTCTGTCTGTGGTAGAGGAAAAGGACTGACTCTTGTTGCCCTGCTGTGGTATCCTGCTTGTGAAGAATCTCCAAGGTCTTCTGTGTGCTTGCCTCCTGTTGGAGGTCTCAGGCTGATAAAAGACTTCAAGGAAAGATCCATGCTATATCTAAGAAAAGTAAACCTGCCTGGGAGGTGAGCTGGAGAAGCTGTGTGAGGAACACTGCCCCTGACTTGGGTGGAGTTGTAACGTCTCCAGTGACTACTCCTGCTTAGAGCAGAGACAGGACTGGACTATCCTTATACCTGTGGTTACAATGAAGTAAGCGCGTGTTGAGCACTTTATTACAAAACGGGAGGAGCGATGTGTTCTGCTCCCACCCTCAAATTTTAAGTGAAAGAGAGTGAGGAGTGCTGTGATTGCCTACACCTCATTCAATGCTTCACTTTCCTAGTGGCATGTGAACAATAGGAGGGGAAAGCAATGGTAAAGTAAGGGCACTCCCTCTCCCTGGCAGCCTGCTGTTCAACAAAGTTGCCTTAGCTGCAGTGGGGGCTCTGCTAGTAGCCCCGGGCTGCTAAGTATCGTGACGACCGGGCACTCAGAAATCCCAGCCAGGGGTTTCTCTGCGTTGCTACGGCAATGTCGATGCCAGAGGGAGGTTGGGCCCAACCGCCGGAGGAAGCCAGAGCCCTGCAGGCTCCAAACAGCCACACATGAAAGGAACTGGAGACTTGTGGGCTCCAGTCTGCTGCCTCCCGCCTGTGGAGGAATCTGAGCCTTTCTGGCTCCCACTATCTGCTTCAAGCTGCTCCTGCTGAAAGAAGCAGCGCCTCACACCACAGAGGCCAGAGGAGAGCTCCAAGCACGGACATAGAGCTCCATAGGGGGCATTGTCCTTAGGCTGCATTTCTTTTTCTGAAATGTACAATGGTGCCTGCACTCCTGCTCAGCCCCTGGTGCTCATGGAGTGGGGCTGAGCTTCATGGTGTACGTGGCAGCTGCAATAGACTGTTGCAGGCAGCTGCTTGGTGTTTATTACATGAGCGGGGGACCGAGGGTGGTTCTCCTGCTGACGGCAGCAGGGTGTGTCTGCCCCCCATTTCTTATATACTTGGGCGGGTGCCGAGGGGTCACATTGGTCTCTGCCTGCCCAGTCCCGAGGGGCCATACTTAATAGGTCCAGGAGTGCTGTTTTACCACAGGGGATTACTGTAATACCCATGAAATGTACGCAGGCGTTCTTGTGCCCTACGTGTTATTCAATGAGAATTGCCTTATGAAGTGTACTAGGAGTGCAGGAACACAGCACCCTATGTGTTCATGATGATGTTTGGTTATGTAGGTATGACCTAACTGCAGCGTATGCCCTGATGTAATGCATAGTGTTGTGATGGTTTGCATTTGCGGCATGACCAATAATTGACGTGTGCAACATAAAATTATTTACTTTATTGCACTAATTGTGCTGTTTCTGACAATTGTCTAGTTGGCAAAGTGATTTGTGGTTCATGTATCTGTGGTCTATGTGTTTTATGTATAATACAAAGGATATTTTTATAACCTAGTGTGGAGTTTATTTTGTGGTGTTTATTTTGTGGTGTGCCTAGTGTTTAAAACGCGGTCTAGTGTCTAGGGGGAGAACAGCTGCTGCTAGGCGGAGCTGATTGGCTGGGGGCGGAAGGGGAGTACCTAAATTGCCTCGCTGGAGCGAGCGCTTAGCGAGAGCTAGAGAGAAGTGCCAAAGCTTGCTAGGCAATCTTGCAGTGTATGTTGTTTTACTGATGTGTTTGAAATTACTGCTTTTTAACAGTTTTTACTGGTTTTAAATACAACTGCTGCTGCTAAAATAATCTGAGAATGAACCTGCACATGTTTTTTTAAAAATTGAAGCTGACTCGTTCCTTAAGAATTGAAATTGAAATTGATTGGTACCTGCTGCACTTTCCCTCGCGACGCAACCTCCAAAATCTTCCGCACCTCCGCTTGTTTAAAACGCAGTCTAGGAGGAGAACAGCTGCTGCTAGGTAGAGCTTATTGGCTGGAGGGCTGAAGGGGAGTACCTAAATTGCCACGCTGGAGCGGACGCGCAGCGGGCGGGCTGCAGGCGCGCTGGAGGCGTACTCTGCAAAAGAACTACAGTCCTTAGCCTCAGGTAATTATGCTCTAAGCAGCAACATTGTAGCTAAGCTAAGAGAGGAAAAAATACTATGGGAAAATGGTCAGGACAGACATACGATCCTACCCCCAGTATGCCACAAAAACACTGCATCCAAAAACCAAGTGGTAACCCTTAATACACACTCCCTACAAAAACACCACCTTGAAGTCTTTTCACTCCTTCAGGATGGGGACATAGACCTTTTGGCACTTTCAGAAACCTGGCTAGGGGACACCTCAGTCCCAGACAATATCACAGCCCTACCAGGAGATTTTGATGTCCTGTGGCATAACCGTGGAGATAAAACAAGAAGAGGGGGTGTGGCCATCTTCTTTAAAAAGCAGTTAATGGTTACCAAAATAGTGGCAGAGAATATCGATAATGCAGACATTCTTGGGCTTAAAATCTCATTCCAAAACTCCTGCCTTCTTCTTTTCTAGCGTACCGCCCCACGCAGTCAATCCCTTGCTTCAACGATCTCTTCTCTGAGATTATCAACGATTCCTTGTGGTCGGGGATTTCAACTATCACTGGGATAAAATACCAAAAGGGCCCCTGGCCTGCCAATTCGAGACATCATTGAGCTTGATGGGGCTCCATCAACTGGTCGATGGCCCCACCCATACCAAAGGTCACATCCTTGACCTCATTTGGACCTCGCAACCATGGGCTAGTCCAGTAAACAACAGCCCATGTGCCTGGTCTGACCACTCATTAATTAGCTGCTGGGTCCCGTTGGACAGCCAACTGTCTAAACCATCCCAAGAAAGGAAAAAGGTGCGAAGCTGGAAAAAAATTGAGCCAGTGAATCTAGTGGACGCCCTACTCAGGCTCCCACCCCCCCTAAATTTGAAATTGGAAACTTGGACCAGGAAAGCGAAACCCTCACGGGTAGTCTGCATGCAGCCATAGACCAAGTGGCACTAGAGCGAAGGGATAGGGTTAGAGGCAAATGTTAAAGGGCTCCCTGTTTTAATCAGTTGTTGAGGGAAAGAAAGCAAAAACTCTGACAAGCCTAATTCGGTGGCGTAAAGCCAATGACCCATCTGAGCTGGAAATTTACAAGAATTTACTCACCTCATACAAAAATCTATCATGACTACAAAAGCTGAGTACTACGAGACTAGAATCTCTGTTTCAGTAAACAAAAAGAAAGAGACCTTCAGAATCTTGAAACAACTTAGCCAAAAGTCTGTGCGGAAATCGGCAGCTGAGTCTACTGACTGCAATCCTCTCTGAGATTGATAATACTCGTGTCAATCAAAGCTCCGTACTCCAGCTCCAAGCCCCACCCCCTTGTAAGCTGCTTACCACCTTTCCCAAACTAGACTCAGCTTCCCTAGTATCTCTGAAGAATCGGACCAAATTAGGTTCCCCTGCTGATCCCGGCCGTCCTAGGATTTTTCGAAGGGCCCTTCCTGGGTTGAAAACACGGATCCTCACCATGTTAAACAACTCTTTGGAGACTGGGTACCTGCCATCTAACCTAAAGGAGGTTAGAGTCATCCCCTTGCTAAAGAAACCAGGGGCAGATGCGGCTAACCCTAAAAACTATAGGCCCATCTCTCAGCTACGCTTCCTGGCGAAAGTTATGGAACAACATGTCCTCAAAACACTTTCATCTTCTCTGGAAGAATACCAGCTATTCCAGGGGAGCCAGACAGGCTTTAGAGCTCATCACAGAACTGAGCTGGTGATGCTGTCGGTTCTTGGCGAGCTCAGAGTTATGGCTGACAGTAAAAAGCCTAGCGCCCTGATTTTATTAGATCTATTAGTGGCGTTCGATACTGTCAGCCATGCACAATTACTGGCCAGACTCACTGCCCTGGGCATCCGCGGGCTGGCACATCGATGGCTCGATCCTTCTTATTAGGTCTGTCCCAGAGAATTCAGTTGGGCGAGCTGGTATTGGACAAAGGCATTCTTAATTGTGGCATCCCTCAAGGCTCTGCCCTGTCCCCACTTCTCTTTAACATATACTTGCAGCCGCTGGTAGCAGCCTTAGCCAACTTGGATTGTAGAGTTTTTCAACTACGCAGATGATACCCAACTCATCCTCCATATTGACAACTCCTCCCATGCACAGGATCTAGCAAAAAACTTTCTCAGATTTACAGTGAATTGGATGACAGCAAACTCAATGAAAATCAACCCAGCTAAGACAGAAGTCCTTGTTATCCCAACCAAAAACAACCCCTGGAATTACCATTTTCGGCCCTAAGAGCTAGGTGCCAACCCCCTACCTGTGCCGGTCGTGAAAAGCCTCGGCATAAAAGTTGACTCTGAGCTCTCCATGGCCAATCAGGTCACCTCAGTGGTTGGTACGTGCACAGGCCTGATGTGGCAGTTGTAGAAACGTGTCCCCCTTCTTTCTACTACCTCACTACAGATGATAGTAGCAGCCACTATTATCTCGAGGTTGGACTATGGCAATGCCTTATATATCGGCCTTCCGCAGAACCTTATTACCAGACTACAGGTGGTATTGAACGACGCTACCAGGCTGATTTTCAGGCTTCCAAGAAGGTCTCATGCCACCCCGCTGCTGTGCACACTGCACTGACTTCCCATTAGGCAGAGAGCAAAATTCAATGGCCTCTGTATTACCCACAAAGCTATCTATGGCCAAGCTCCAACCTACATAAAAAAAGAACGCCTCGATACCTATGTCCCAGGCCGTACATTGCGGTCCTCCCAAGCCTGCCGTCTGTTCCGACCACGGTACAATACCACATCAAAAGGGGGCAGAGCCTTCTCCATCCTGGTCCCACAGCAATGGAACCAGTTACCTGAACACCTCCGAAAGGAACCCGCTCTCCTCCTGTTCAGTAAGCAGCTCAAAACGCTTCTGTTCAGAGAGGCCCTGAATACGGTCTAGTTCCCAATCCATGCACTATTTATGACACTGTTTAATAGTTTCTGGCCACTCTCCTCTAAGAGCTAAGAGACCTGCCGGTGATTAGGTGCTATATAAGTACCAGTTAACATTAACATTAACATGTTGCGCAAACGCTTTACACATTGCCTCTGGGATAATCCTGGCAGCTCTGTCAAGCTACCAAGGAGATGAGCAGGGGTTATCTTGGGTGTGTAACTCCCTTATTCTGTCTAGAGTGATGGGTTCTGCCTCGCTTAGACACATACCCTAGCCAGCCAGAAACCCCCTTTCTAACATCCTATTACACATTTATACCTATAAAGGTAAAAGATAAACTTTAGTATGTTACTTGTTTATTATAGCTATACCTATATCATCTAACTCTGTACCACTTGGCTTTACTTTTCTTACATGTTGTTTCAAGATATTCTATTCTAGTTCTAGATCTCTGATTTGTGTTTTCTTGGTTACATAAAGCTTTTAAGCTAAAAACAACCCTCACAAACGAAGAACGTGGCAAAATGTAAGTGGTCTGTAAATATAAACATGTAACATGCTATTAGTAAAGATAAAACCATGGCGACCAGAGTTACTATAATTTCTGGGATCACCTATAAGGTCACAACAGCTGAGAGTCACTTCCTTCATGTTTTTAACAAAATAAGTAGGCTATTCTCCAATCACGTAGGAGATATACATCCAGATAATAAATGGGAACATTTACAACGGACACTACAGACGATACAGATAACAGTATTAGTTCAACTTTCTTCAAAAAAAAGTCCAAGAAAATACTAGATCACAGTTCGTCTCTCTTTCTCATTTCTTATAGCAAAAATAAACTTGTCACCACAAAACAACAATGATTGTCCACCTGTTGCTGACGTATTTAAGATATTTTATTCTCATTTTTTTTACATACATAAACAAGCATAAACTCAGCACCTCATTACTCTAACATAACACCCCAACACAAGCTCCTGATCACTTCAGGCCACTCCTCACACAGACGTTCCTCTTGTCTACAAGTCAGTCCTCTCAAATATAGAACAATGTAAGCCAAAATTCCATGGACACCACAGCATGACAGAAGCATCCTTACACAGCTCAAAGTGCAATCACACAATACCCAAAACTCAGCAATTCTCCCATGTTCAAGGTGCACCAACCCTGCAATCGCACAATACCTCACACACAATATATATTCTTTCAATAAAGACTTGCACTACAATCATACAATATGCATCTTGTCTCCCTTCTTTAACAAAGTCCAGCACTGCAATCACACAATAACCAAATCACAACACCTCTCCCTTCAACAAAGACAACCACTGCAGTCACACAATGCCCAAGATATAACCTGTCTCCCTTATTTAACCCAACAGTGCACTCACATAATACCTCAGACACAACCTCTCCCTTGCTCAACAGAAATTAATATTGCAGTCATACAATACCCAAGACATTGCCCATCTTCAACAAACACTACACTGCAATCACACAGCACCCGAGAAACAATATATCTCCATTTTTCAACAAAGACCAGCACTGCACTCACACAACACCCAAGTCGTAACACCTCTCCGTTCTTCAACAAAGACCAACCTTGCAGTCACACAACACCCAAGCCACAACACCTCTTCCTTGTTCAACAAAGACTAACACCCCAGTCACACAATACCTCAGACACAAGATATAACCCGTCTCCCTTATTTAACCCAACAGTGCACTCACAAATACCTCAGACACAACCTCTCCCTTGTCAACAGAAATTAATATTGCAGTCACACAATACCCAAGACATGTCCCATCTTCAACAAACACTACACTGCAATCACACAGCACCCGAGAAACAACATATCTCCCCTTTTCATCAAAGACCAGCACTGCACTCACACAACACCCAAGTCGTAACACCTCTCCGTTCTTCAACAAAGACCAACCTTGCAGTCACGCAACACCCAAGCCACAACACCTCTTCCTTCTTCAACAAAGACTAACACCCCATTCACACAATGCCTCAGACACAACACCTCTCCGTTCTTCAACACAGAGACCAACCTTGCAGTCACACAACACCCAAGCCACAATACCTCTCCCTTGTTCAACAAAGACTAACACCCCAGTCACACAATACCTCAGACAAAACACCTCTCCCTTTTTCAACAAAGAACAACACTGAAATTACAGACACCCAAGACATAACACATATTACTGAGCTTGGGCACAGTAAGTGTTGTTCCCTCTGCTCAGTGCCTGTGCATCTTTTGCTGCTTGTTACACTGGTATTGAGTTGCCTGTGTTCCAGTTCAGCGAAGAGCTGGCCTAGCAGTTCGGGATGGACTATTCTTGTTGGAGCTGGGTCAAAACCGATTTGCATATGGCTGGGTCCAAAACAGAGATGGCATGGTGGGCAAAAGAGTGATGGGTTGGGATGCTACCTTGAATGATTCCCAGTGGTTAGAGCATTCCTCCCATCACATTTTGTGTTTCATGCTTGTTACCTGTTCTACATGTTAATTTTTGACAGACACTGCCTGAAGCGCGGCCACTGTCTGCACAGATCGGTGTCGGCTTGCGCACATTCTATTCCTAAAACCAGCATGCTGAGCAAAGATATTCCAGGCTCACAGTGTTTACCTGCAAATCTGCAGCATTATGGTATTTTTACTTACAGCTCATTGTGAGAGTGAAATACCTGCTGAAAACACAGCCTTGTGATCATTTTCGCCGGAGCAAAACATGTTGGCAGAAAGGATTTTTTTCTGTGAATATCCATTGGTGCAGACTTTTCAGATCCTGCTCAACCTATGCTGGGATTAACTAGGCAGCTATCTATACTTGCCCTAATCCCTCAAGTTCTGTAAATGCTTTGTTTCCAGTACTTGCAGCCTTGTGCCTTCAGAAAAACCGAAGGAGAAGACTAATCTCGCAGAGCTTAATTTGAGGCAGTGGTTTCCAGTGCTCAGCACCGGCACTTAATGGTCAGCACCGGCGCTTATGACAATCTGCCACATGGTGGCGCTGTCTGCCTAATTTAGGTATGCAACAAGAGAACAATGTCCCAACCGCTATTATTCTAGAGACAGCTAAACATGTATGCTACAAGCATTACAGGTACAGAACAAGCATTTACAATGCAACGGTTTCGCCTTTGTAAAAGTTAGAGCTATTGTCATTGTAAATGACAATTTTTTTTATTTATGTGTTGGTTTTGAAAACAGATAAATAAATGGCATTGTCATTTACAATGCCAATAGCTTAATCTTTCGCAAATGTGAGACCTATTGCATTTGCACCCACACGCACACACACACACACACAGAGCCACCCACACAGAGCCACCCACACACACACACAGAGCCACCCACACAGGAGTGAGGGCGGAGGGATGGAGGGAGAGAGCAGCGTGAATCTCTCCGAATCTAATGAAAGCCCTTCCTAAGCCTGATGTATTGCACCTGGCAGTCACTTGGTCTGCTCTAGCTATTGAATAATTGAAAGGGTCTGATCGGGGGGAGGGAGGACCTTCCCGAGGAAGTGTCTCTACACATGTACATTTCCAGGCGGACCTGCTCGGCTCCCCCTCTCTGGAGCAGCTTTAAGTGTTCCACTCTTGGTTGTGTGTCTTTCCTTCCCTTGTTTATTCGTTTCCTGTCCCTTGCGCTCTTTCTATGGCGGGCGTTTTTGCGGCGGTGGGAGGCGCTGTCTCTTCTGGTGACCAGAGAGAGCAGACACGAGGGGCACAGATTGAGCGAGGAAAGAGGAGGGGTGAGAGGAAAAGAGACGGCAGGAGGGGAGAGAGAGTGAGAGAACGAGAGAAACCGAAACTGTAAGAGGGAAGAAAGAAAGCTGAGAGGGAAAGATGTGGAGAAAGCACAAGAGAGAGGGAGAGAGAGAGAGAGAGAGAGAGAGAGAGGGAAAGGGGACGGAGTAAAGGGGTAGCGGCGGGTCATGGAATGAGCCGAGAGGGCAAGAGGTACATTTGGAAGAGGAAAGCAAAAGAAAGATAGGGCGAGTACAATGTATCAATGGAGGATGTGAGAGGATGGGAGGGAGAAAGGAAAGGAGGGGGCATCCGAAATGGAGAGGAGTGTGTGAGGACAACGGTGAGCGGGCAGGAGGGACGGCGAATGAAGGAGGTTGAGCTGTGTAGGGTGCGAGGAGAAGAAAGAGAGGGAAAGGCAGAGCGGGGAACCAACAAGGAAATATAGGGGAAACGCGAGAGGGGACGGCTGGGGCAGAGGGGTGAGTGAGGGCAGAAGAGAGGGAAGGTAGGGGGACATTTAAAAAAGTGTGAACGGGACTGATGAATTGGGAGGAGCTGGGGAGGGAGTCTTATGGGTGAAAAAGACGCGAGGGACAGATAGGAAAGAGGACGAGAGAAGAGAGCCAACGGCGGGCAGAGGATGGGGATGGAGTGAAGACAGGCAGGAAAGGATCACCAGGGAAAGAAGAGAGGACCTCGTGACCCGTGATCATTTCCTTATTTCCCCGCACCAGAATTACCATGACCTGCCTGGGATCCTGGTTATTAGGGGACAGGAAAGTAACAGCAATTCGGAGTTTTGGAGAAACAACATACGGAAATCGGATTTACTGTGCCGATTTTACGCTTTTGCCCAGGTGCTGCATTGAGACTCTGCGCGCGAGCAGGAGGTGAAACACCGTGGAACTCCAGTGTTGCCTCACACTTCTAATTTCACTGGGGTAAGTAACGGCTGTTAACAGCCTCAACAGAATTACCGGGCCGCTCACAATTTGAATCCACCACAAACTGAGACCACACAGGTAAGTATTTTATAAAAATAGAAATAACTTTTATCTGGTTGCAGCAATGTAAATAAGCAGTTGCATGATAATCACTTCAGTATAGCAATGATGAACTTAATCTTAATTGGTGTTTCTAAATTTCAGGAAGTTCTTGAAGCAAATGTCTCTAGTCTCTTTAATCAGCACACGATATGCCAATATTATGTGATTGAAAACGCTCTTCAAAATGAGCCAAGAACCATGCCAATGTTTTATGCTAGAAACGCTCCCAAAATGAGCCAAGAATCATGCCAATGTTTTATACCGCTAACGGGACCCGGCACCTAGCGTCAGGGACCCTTCGCGCCTCTAGCGCGTCTCACCGCAATGCTGTTGGGAGGGGGGATTCCCTTCCAGGCGCACCCCGCGGCGAGCGCTCACTAGCGCTCCAGCCCGGCCGGTCTCAGGACGCTCCTCCGCCCGCTCTCGGTTCTCCAGGGAGCAGCGGGGGGCAGAGACGGCAGGCCGGGGGCTGGAGCACTCTTTCAGGTCCCTCGGCGAGGTCAGGTCAGTCTTCCCCGGGCCCGGCGGTGATCGCGGTGAATTCTCGGCTCCTCCAGTCGAGCGGGCCAATCCAGACACGGCAGAACGGGCGAGCCTCCAAAGCACCCGGGAGTCAGCCTATGGCAGTGCGGCTCCCGGGTCAAGCCTGCGATGACGCTCCTCGCCCTAGCCAATCACCACACGGCAACAGTGGTGACGCTGCGCCGCACGGGCCAATCCCGTCGCGGCGTTTGGTGAGGGGGCTCGGCTCTCCCGTCCAATCGGAGAGCAGCGGGCTCGTTTTCGGTCGCGTTGGTACCAGCAAGGTACGGGGCCCTTCGTCGGGGGTTTACTGATCCCGGGTCGCGGTGGTGAAGCTGCACACAGGTTATTTTAGTGCGCTCTGCTCGGGGAAGGCTCACAAACCTTCAGTCTGCACCAAACACGTGTCGATGAACACGGCGACCTCACAGCACGGCACAGCAGCCGGTAGGCGGGGATCTGCTGTGGGAGGGGAGAGGGAGGCGGGGATCTGCTGTGGGAGGGGAGAGGGAGGCGGGGAGAGCGGATTGGGATCAGCTGCGGCTCGGGAGGCGGGGGAGAGGAACGGACGGCGGGAAACGTGCACAGGACAGCGAGGAGGGGGAGGGGGGATGGCGGGAGGAGGGACACGGAAGAAGGCAGGACAGCAGCAAGCACGGCCCGGCCGGACCAGATTCGGGGGCGTTCCCGGCGTCGCGTGACGTCGCCAAAAGCCAAAGAATCTCGGGAACGCCCCCGAGTCTCCTCCGGCCATGACGGACTCCTCTCTGTTCCAATGGCTAGCCTCCATTTATGGAGCTAGCCAATGGGACAGGGGGGCGTATTCCAGAGTGCTTACTGTAATCAAGAGATTTCTCTGGAGGCGGAGCCTAAAGGCTCCGTTCCCCAGCGAAACCTAAAAAGGAGACTTGGGATCAATTTAAGGTTTGTTTATCCATCATATACTTTTTATGGGAGAAACAAGAAGGAAAAATAATTTCCACCCAGTAAGCTGTCCACAATCCGCCCGGCCGCCGGATTTACTCCCCACCTCGAGCCACGATCGATTCAGGTTCTGCTCTCTACGCCCGGATGCCTTCAATGCCTCTACACGATACGTCCTAACACAGTGCTCAATTCACCAAACACGTCGTTTTGCAGCCGCTCTATTGTACAGAAGACGCCCCCTACCACAACTGGACATGGTTGCTACCACTAATCCAGTCTACCTCCGTCCTTTCAGCACCTTCAAAAACCATACAACCCTGTCCTGAAGACGATCCCAATTGACGAGGATCAAAACGTCGTCGACAACAGCGCATACCTTACAATGGCTCATTCAAAATTATTAACCATCCGAATTAGCCAACATTGTTATGAAACTAGCTTTGAGCCACATGTTACCACTCACTGTATATAATTTACACTATTGTTCATCCTGCGCCGTTCACGCTGTCCACTTTGTCACTTTTGTCGCCATTTATGTCACTTGCACATCACCTAGCACCAAGTGCAATTGGGTTGTTATTGATTTGTCCCATACAGTGCTGCTATAACTGTTATTTTTCCTTCTTGTTTCTCCCATAAAAAGTATATGACGGATAAACAAACCTCAAATTGATGCCAAGTCTCCTTTTTTCTATACCTGTAATGCTTGTAGCATACATGTTTAACTGTGTCTAGAATAATACTGGTTGGGACATTGTTCTCTTTTTGCATCCTTCTACCCTGTTCCCAACGTGGTTTATGGGTCACACTCCTGTTATAATTTACCTAATTTAGGAATGAGCACAACAGCTGTTTATTCATTCAATAAACATTAACAATGATGATACCTGCCACCCAAGCCATTCTTATAGCTTTTGGGGCCTGGAATAGTATGAAATGTATGAATAGTATGAATTGTCACACTTGTACGAGTGTGACGCTTAGTGGTTGTGTTGGTACTGTCACTGGCAGAGCAGGCAGTGGCAATGGATGATGCAAGCTGCAGTGTCCTCCTGACTAGAGCCCTGGCACTTATGTTTTTTTTTTTTTTTTTTTACAAATTAAGCTCTGCTAATCTTCAAGGATTCCACCATCTTTTACTGGTCAAATGTAAACTTGAATTAAAGTCAAATCGCTTTGAATCCTTCAGGGTTTGAAGTCCCCTCAGACAGATGTTTTTTTCAGTTGAAGCACTTGACCCCAATTTCGCTCTTTCTGCAGAGCTCTCTCTCTCGCCCTCTCTTTAAAGTTATGGGATCAAAGCCATCAAGCGTCCGCCCCCTCCCAAACCTCCTTTGAGTGAAACTCAAGCTCCCCTTGTCACACAAGGCGACCACCATATACAGGAACAGGAAAAAATCCCGGGATAAAGGGAGCTCAATTGTTGTCTTTCACCCCCATCCTTTTTTCAAACGTGGCCGCAGACAGACAAGCGCTTTGATCCAATATTTCAGACGTTCAAAGATAATATTAAACGCATTTTATTGATTGGAAAGCACAGGGCAATGGAGGCCGGACGGTGGGGGAGGTAAGAGAAAGAACTTCAAACGGTTGTCATATCCACTGAGCGTTAATCTCGCAACAACTCATTTTGCGCCCATCTCTTTCATCCAGAATTAATAAAGCCTGGGTGCACCGAGGTGAGAGATTGTGAGAGGCAGGCTAGGTTTTCTGATTAGCGAAAGAAATAATAGAAGGTTAGCCAAATGTAATTTGCTTCTGATGTTATAGCGCTGACAATGTTTATCGACTGGGCAAACAAGGTAACTCATCACCACTTGAAGAAAATCAATACATCAAAACCACCTAAATTACAAAATTATAAAGATAGCTTTAACGCATATCTTCTGAAAAAATAAACAACAATACAGGATGTATGGTGTGGGAAATCGATGTACATTAAGTGTTAGCCGTAGGAAATTACTCAAATGCAATGGAGCCTCTTTTGTGAACATTCAGACGTTTTTAAATACAGTTCGTTTTGTATATTTATTTTATTGTATTCTTTCTAGTTGGTCTTTCTCTTTCTTTTCTTCTTTCTTTCTTCTGTCCCCCTCTCTTTTATTCTCCGTATAGTTCTTGCTTTCCTTCTTCCTTGTGTCTCAAAGAGCTGCTTGTGAATATTTCTGTTTTTAAATTTATTTAGAATTTATATATGGAAATATACAATTGTGACTCCAAGAATCATGATTTAGGCTATACAGTAAATATTCAATAGAGCAATGTATGACAACTTTTTCATATGTGTGCACCACAATAATAGAATCAGTAAGAGCAGGGTCATACCCATATTCCTAAATCTGAATTTACATTCCCTCAAATCTCAGTTCAACATGCATCACGTTACAAATTTACAAGATGGAGTCTGGTTCCAATAGTACCAGAAACTATCTGAGCGGTTCCCAAAAGTCTCTTGGGCAAGCCTTGGGCTGCCTAACAACGGTGTAATTGACTATCAATTCATTAAAATAGACTACATTTCGAACAACTGTGCATGCCAAGGCGGTTTAGTACTCATCCAGTACATCGCCACCAAGCCACCAGCCTCAGGCAAGAACAAGCATTTACAATGCAATGGGTCTCGGGTTAATTACGTTTGAGCTATTGGCATTGCTAAATATTGCAACAGCAACTGCAACAAAAGTCTATAAATTGTAGGCCAAAAAAATGTGTATTTATTTTTGTAGCAATGGTGGCATGCTGCACTTTAGATGAATATGTTTAAAATATAGTGCGCCATACTGCGATTGCTACAATAGTTAATCGTGGATGCGTTAACAAATAATGTGTGCACTGATGGCTGGTGGTGTGTGTGCCTAGTGGAAGTCTGCACTGCCGGCTGGTGGTGTGTGTGCCTGGTGGAAGCGTGCACTGACGGCTGGTGGTGTGTGTGCCCGGTGAAAGCGTGCACTGACGGCTGGTGGTGTGTGTGCCTGGTGAAAGCGTGCACTGACGGCTGGTGGTGTGTGTGTGCCTGGTGAAAGCGTGCACTGACGTCTGGTGGTGTGTGCCTGGTGGAAGCGTGCACTGATGTCTGGTGGTGTTTGTGTCTGGTGAAAGCATGCACTGATAACTGGTGGTGTGTATGTCTGGTGAAAAGCGTGCAGTGATGAATAGTGGTGTGTGCCTGGTGAAAGTGTGCACTGACGGCTGGAAGAGTGTGCCTGCTGAATGCGTGCACCGCCTACAGCACCACTCAACCCCCAAAGCCTACATCACCACTAAATCCCCACCGCGTACAGCACAGCTCAACTCCCAACGCCTTCAGCACAGCTCAACCCCCAACGCCTACAGCACCACTCAATCCCCACCGCGTAAAGCACCACTCAATCCCCACCACGTACAGCACCACACAATCCCCACCGCCTACAGCACCACTCAATCCGCAACTCCTACATCACCACTCAACCCGCAACGCCTACAAGACCACTCAATCCCCACCTCGTACAGCACCGCTCAACCCGCAACGCCAACATCACCACTCAACCCGCAACGCCTACAGCACCACTCAATCCCCACTGCGTACAGCACCACTCAAACAACAACACCTACATCACCACTCAACCCGCAATGCCTACAGCACCACTCAATCCCCACCGCGTACAGCACCACTGAACCCGCAACACCTACATCACCACTCAACCCGCAATGCCTACATCACCACTAAACTCGCAATGCCTACAGCACCACTCAATCCCCACTGCGTACAGCACCACTCAACCAGCAACGCCTACGTCACCACTCAACCCGCAACGCCTACAGCACCACTCAAGCCCCACCGCGTACAGCACCACTCAACCCGCAACACCTACATCACCACTCAACCCGCACGCCTACATCACCACTCAACGAGCCACGCCTACAGCACCACTCAATCCCCACCGCGTACAGCACCACTCAACCTGCAACGCCTACATCACAACTCAAATCACAACGCCTACATCACCACTCAACCCGCAACGCCTACAGCACCACTCAATCCCCACCGTGTACAGCACCACTCAACCAGCAACGCCTACATCACCACTCAACCCGCAACACGTAGAGCACCATTCAACCCACAATGCCTACAGCACCGCTCAATTTCCACTGCGTACTGCACCACTCAACCCGCAATGTCTACATCACAAATCAAATCGCAACGCCTACATCACCACTCTACCCGCAACACCTACAGCACCACTCCATCCCCACAGCGTAGAGCACCACTCAACCCGCGACCCATACATCACCACTCAACCCGCAACGCCTACATTTCCACTCAACCTGCAATGCCTACATCACCACTCAACCCGCAATGCCTACAGCACCACTCAACCCGTAACGCCTACAGCACCACTTAACCCGCATTGCCTACATCCCCACTCAACCCGCAACGCCTACAGCAGCACTCAATCCACAACGCCTACAACACCACTCAACCTGCAACGCCTTCATCACCACTCAATCACCACCTTGTACAGCACCACTCAACCCGCAACGCCTATATCACCACTCAACCCGCAACACCTACATCACCACTCAACCCGCAGCACCTACAGTGCCACTCAACCCACAACGCCTACATCACCACTCAACCCGCAACGCCTACATCACCACTCAACCCGCAACGCCTACATCACCACTCAACCCACAACGCCTACAGCACCACTCAATCCCCACCGCATACAGCACCACTCAACCCGCAACGCCTACATCACCACTCAACTCGCAACGCCTACATCACCACTCAACCCGCAACACCTACATCACCACTCAACCCCCAACGCCTAAAGCACCACTCATTCCCCACCACGTACGGCACCACTCAACCAGCCATGCCTACAGCACCACTCAGTCCCCACCGCATACAGCACCACTCAACCCGCAATGCCTACATCAGCACTCAACCCGCAACGCCTACATCACCACTCAACCCGCAACACCTACAGCACCAGTCAATCCCCACAGCGTACAGCACCACTCAACCCGCAACGCCTACATCACCACTCAACCCACAACGCCTACATCACCACTCAACCCGCAATGCCTACAGCACCACTCAATCCCCACCGCGTACAGCATCACTCAACCCGCAACACCTACATCACCACTCAACCCGCAACGCCTACATCACCACTCAAACCGCAACACCTACAGCACCACTCAATCTCCACCGCCTACAGCACCACTCAACCTGCAACGCCTACAGAACCACTCAATCCCCACCGCGTACAGAACTACTCAACCCGCAACTCCTACATCACCACTCAACCCGCAACTCGTACAGCACCACGCAACCCGCACGCCTACATCACCACTCAACGAGCCACGCCTACAGCACCACTCAATCCCCACCGCGTACAGCACCACTCAACCTGCAACGCCTACATCACAACTCAAATCACAACGCCTACATCACCACTCAACCCGCAACGCCTACAGCACCACTCAATCCCCACCGTGTACAGCACCACTCAACCAGCAACGCCTACATCACCACTCAACCCGCAACACGTAGAGCACCATTCAACCCACAATGCCTACAGCACCGCTCAATTTCCACTGCGTACTGCACCACTCAACCCGCAATGTCTACATCACAAATCAAATCGCAACGCCTACATCACCACTCTACCCGCAACACCTACAGCACCACTCAATCCCCACAGCGTAGAGCACCACTCAACCCGCGACCCATACATCACCACTCAACCCGCAACGCCTACATTTCCACTCAACCTGCAATGCCTACATCACCACTCAACCCGCAATGCCTACAGCACCACTCAACCCGTAACGCCTACAGCACCACTTAACCCGCATTGCCTACATCCCCACTCAACCCGCAACGCCTACAGCAGCACTCAATCCACAACGCCTACAGCACCACTCAACCTGCAACGCCTTCATCACCACTCAATCACCACCTTGTACAGCACCACTCAACCCGCAACGCCTATATCACCACTCAACCCGCAACACCTACATCACCACTCAACCCGCAGCACCTACAGTACCACTCAACCCACAACGCCTACATCACCACTCAACCCGCAACGCCTACATCACCACTCAACCCACAACGCCTACAGCACCACTCAATCCCCACCGCGTACAGCACCACTCAACCCGCAACGCCTACATCACAACTCAACCCGCAACACCTACAGCACCACTCAATCCCCACCGCGTACAGCACCACTCAACCCGCAACGCCTACATCACCACTCAACTCGCAACGCCTACATCACCACTCAACCCGCAACACCTACATCACCACTCAACCCCCAACGCCTAAAGCACCACTCATTCCCCACCACGTACGGCACCACTCAACCAGCCATGCCTACAGCACCACTCAGTCCCCACCGCATACAGCACCACTCAACCCGCAATGCCTACATCAGCACTCAACCCGCAACGCCTACATCACCACTCAACCCGCAACACCTACAGCACCAGTCAATCCCCACAGCGTACAGCACCACTCAACCCGCAACGCCTACATCACCACTCAACCCACAACGCCTACATCACCACTCAACCCGCAATGCCTACAGCACCACTCAATCCCCACCGCGTACAGCATCACTCAACCCGCAACACCTACATCACCACTCAACCCGCAACGCCTACATCACCACTCAAACCGCAACACCTACAGCACCACTCAATCTCCACCGCCTACAGCACCACTCAACCTGCAACGCCTACAGAACCACTCAATCCCCACCGCGTACAGAACTACTCAACCCGCAACTCCTACATCACCACTCAACCCGCAACTCGTACAGCACCACGCAACCCGCAAAGCCTACATCACCACTCAACACTCAATGCCTACATCACCAATCAACCCGCAACACGTACAGCACCACTCAACTCAAAACGCCTACATCACCACTCAACCCGCAATGCCTACAGCACCACTCAATCCGCAACACCTACAGCACCACTCAACCCGCAACGCCTACATCACCACTCAATTACCACCACGTACCACACAACTCAACCCGCAATGCCTACAGCACCACTCAATCCCCACCGTGTACAGCACCACTCAACCCACAACACCTACATCACCACTCAGCCCACAACGCCTACATCACCACTCAACCCGCAACGCTTATTTATGAATGAAGGAAAAAAAAAACGACACACAGCATAGATAACAGGAAACCCCCACAACTTTTGCCATATCATATTTGCATGCAAGTTTATCAGACTGGCGCCATACTCCCCCTTTTGAGGACTCCCCATCCTCCCTTTATTCTGCAGATTGTATAACTGAGGCAATGAAGCCACCTATAGACCAATTGCAACATATCTAAGAATGTGTGCCAGTTCCCCATTGTCACAGAGACTCCTAGACTCAGGACAGACAACAGGGAACATGAACTTTGTTTCACCCAGCTGAAGTGACCTCACGCAATTTTAAATTTTAAAAATGTTTTTTGAATTTTTTTTATTGATTTGTAAATCAGGGCAAAATTACATACATCGATATTCAGTATTGGCTGCGAGCACATCAGATTTATAATGCAACGCTACACATTGTCACTTCCACATATTATAAAAGCAAATCGATACGCATAACCCCCGTCTCCCACCACCCAGGACATTACCGCCCCATTACAGGGAGACATCCTCTACAACAACTTCTAGCGGATCACAAATATATCCCCTAAATTTGTTCCTTGCCCCCCATACCTTTTCCCACTTTCGGGGACATCCACGATGGGTAATAAACGCCTTTTCCGCCACCATCGCCTCATCCATATCTCTGCACCATTTTTGGTGCGTAGGCAGTGCGTCCGACCCCCACAACATAGCAATATTGCGTTTTGCCATCATCATACCGAGCATAGCCCAATCTTGCTCATGGTGGTAGAGGTCATTCGGTTCCCACACATTCACCAGACAGCACCTCGGCTCCAGTAGGATCGAGATTTCTATTGCCTGGGAAATGCGCATTATCTTGGCCCAATATGCCGCAATGTGTGGACAGTCCCAGATAGTGTGGTAAAATGTACCCTCCTCCCCACATTTGCGCAGGCAGTATTGGTGTGGGACTGTTCCTATTATGTAGAGCGTTGTTCTAGCGTAATACGTGCGGTGCAGTACTTTGAGTTGGACCAACCAGAGTCTAGAAGGTATCGCCGTCTCACGGGGCGAGGACAGGGCTTCCTGCCATTCTGACTCGTCAAAGTCGCCCACATCCCGGGACCAAGTCTGTCTCAGCTTAGATGCTGGGTCTGGAAAATTGTTAACTATTTTTACAGTATGTCAAGGACGTCGCCCTGCTCGTCATGTGCTCCGTCAGGAGTCTATCCTCCAGTAGGGTGGCCTCTTGTAGGGAAGTGCCCGGCAGTAGAGTTGTCTGGATCGCATGTCGGATTTGTAAATATCTAAATTTCTCAGTTTGTGACATGCCATATTGTGCTTGTAAATGCGCAAACTCGACCACCGCCCCCTTTCTCCAAAGATCACCCACTGCAGAAAGACCAATATTGTCCCAGTTTTGAAACCCTTTACTTCTGCGAAGGAGGCCCAGCCGCTGTGAGTCGCACAATGGTGTCATTTGTATGATAGTTCCAGCACATTTCAAGCGGGCCTGCTCCTGGTACCATATATGAATTGTTTCTGCCCTGGGGCCGAGCAGTCCCGGGGGCTTACGGTTTCTATATAGATTCGCCATCAGTCCTTTCTCTCCTAGGTTCTGCCTATCTGCATAATACGCCGGCTCGTCCTGTGGGGCATGCAACCAATAGTTGCTTATTTTAAGATGCGCCGTCCAATAGTACAGCTGCACGCTTGGAAGCGATATCCCTCCATCGTACCAACTGCACGTCAATTAGTCCTGGGATATCCGTGCCGGCTTGTTTCCCCATAATAAACTGGAAACCTCCGCCGCTACGGCTTTGAAGTATGCCTGCGGGACCAGAAACGGCGTGTTTTCGAGAACATATAAAAAAACGCGGGAGCGCCATCATTTTACATAGTGCCGCGTTCCCCAACAGCGTGAGGGGGAGATTACGCCACACCCTTACATCGCGCCGAAAACGGTCCAATTGGGGCTTTAGATTCTTCATGTAAAACTCGTTGAAGTCAGACGTTGCATAAATGCCCAGGTACTTAAAGTCTTCGTCAGTGACCAGCAAAGGACAGTCTACAGGCAGCAGCGGCGGCGGACTGGTCAGCACATAAAGGACGGACTTGGACCAATTTATCCTGTACCCGGATACCCTACCGAATTTCTCGCATACATCCAGAAGCGCCAGGATGGATTTTCTAGGGGAGGTTAGGTACAGCAGTACATCATCTGCATATAATGATATGCGATCTTCCCAGGCGTCAGTCCACCGAAGTCCTCGAATAGAGGGCTTCCATCTAAGCCATGCCGCGAGCGGCTCTAGGACCAGCGCGAACAACAGGGGGGATAGTGGGCACCCCTGCCGTGTTCCCCGAGCTAGCGGGAAGTCCCGCGAAATGTCCCCATTTGCCGCCACATGCGCCAGTGGGTTATTGTAAAGCACACAAACCCAGGCACAAAAATTTGGGCCGAAGCCCAGGTGCTGCAACGCTGCAAACAAATACGGCCATTCCACCGTATCGAACGCCATACTGGTGTCAAGCGAGAGGATGACCGCGGGTTCCTAAATGTACGATCGCCGAGCCAGCACTGCATGCAGCCATCTTAAATGAGTACCGTGCTTCGATGAGGCATGAAAGCGGACTGATCAGGACTTATTAGAGACAAAAGGTGGGAGGGGTCAACCGCAACGCCAGCAGCTTGACCAATATCTTTGGTTCGGCATTAATTAAAGAGATTGGGTGGTAGGAGCTACAATCCGCAGGGGGTTTGCCCGGCTTATGAATCTCTATAATTGTAGCCAGTCGCTGATCGCGCTGCAGCTCTCCAGCCTGAAAACTGTCCTGGAACATGTTCAGGAGGAAGGGGGCCGTGATCTGCGCAGTCCGCTTATATAGTTCGATTGGGAATCCATTTGGTCCCACCGCTTTACCGGACGCAAGAGAGCCAATGGCCGTCTGTATCTCCTCAACCGAGAGGTCGGCTTCTAAAAGTAGTGCTGCCTCCGGTGTGAGCTTTGGCATGGCAATATCTTTGATGTATCCGTGTGCTTCCTCAATTGTGAACGTGGTGCGAGAGGCATACAGCTGTTCAAAATGGTCAGCCAATGTGTCCACTATCAGCCAGATTCATCAATGTGAAGTTTTGAGAGCCTGAAATAGCGATTCATAAGGAATCGCAATTCCAGACTCGCAAAACGGGATTCATATAGGATTCGCAATATTTTTTGCGAGTCCTACTGATTCCTTATTTGCGATTAGCTAATTGCTAATCGCAAATAAAGAATGACTCCCCATGCATTCCTATGGGCCTAGGCCCATAGGAATGCATGGGGAGTCATTCTTTATTTGCGATTAGCAATTAGCTAATCGCAAATGAGATTGCAATTTCAAGGGTGCAGAGGTGTCCAAAGGACACCCTGTAACACCCCAGAAATGTTAAATGACACAGATGTTACACACACACATGTCCAAAGGACATGTGTGTGTGTAACATGCAACTTAGAAAAATGCTTTTAAAAGCATTTTTCTAAGTTTTCGCTATTTACCACGAGGTTTGACCTCGCGGTAAATAGCGGCTCAAAATTGCGAAATCGCAATTTTTAAATGTTTCAAGAATAGCATTTGAGGAATCTCTAATAGAGATTCCTTACATGCTATTCCTCGCAAATTTGCGAGTTCTTAAATAGAGACTTTTGCTTTTGGGATGATGAATCCCAAAAGCAAAAATTGCACTTGCAAAGGGCCAGATTCTCAGAATCTGGCCCTTTGCGAGCGCAATTATGCTTGATGAATCAGGCTGTATGTCTTTTGGGGCAGTTACCAGGGAACCCGCGGGCATATGGAGCTGTGAAATTACCCTATCTGCTTTCTCCTTTTTGTCTAGCCAGGCTAGCATTTTTCCCGCCTTATCTCCTAGCTCGTACACCCTATGGCGCGTGGCCTGGAGTCTGACTGAGACCATTTCCCTCTGGTACGCCACAAACTCGCTTTGTTTAAGCCGCACTCTCTGTGGAGTATGAGGCGTCGGGTGAGCTGCATGCTTAACCGTTGCGTTATCTAGGTCTGCTTCTATACTGTCCAGTTCAGCCAGTTTTTCCTGTTTATATCCCGTGATCGATGCTATAGCTTTCCCACGTGTAACCACTTTATAGGCCTCCCATAAAATGCTGGGTGAATCTATAGTCTCGGTATTCTCTTGGAAAAAGTTTTTAGTAGTGTCCATAAGACCCTTCAGCATCTCAGGTATATTCAAATAACTAGAATGGACGGGGAATATACGGCGCCGAAGAGTCTGATGGCGTACATAGGATAGCAGTATCGGTGAGTGATCGGATATACCCCTAGGGCAAATGTCTACCTCTTCTATCCCCCCCAGGCCTTCCTCCGAGACCAGAAAGTAGTCTATGCGTGTGAGACAATTGTGAACCCCTGAGTGAAAGGTGTATTGATTAGTATTTGGGTGCTTATAACACCAGGCGTCTGTGAGCCCCAAGGCCTCTATAAACCTGGTCATACGGTGACTACGCAGTGTTGTCGGTTTAGTGGGGTGCCTATCTATTGTACCGTCCACTATAATGCAGTAAGTGCAGAGTGTGCTGTAGTATGTAAAGAAGGTGGGATGCATACTGAGACTAGATTAAACATCTTCCCTTCCCATTGGCAAGTGACAGCCGCAAAGCGGCCCTAGTCATCTACCCGTGTCTGATGTATTATGAGCGGGAAGTGCTTATTTATAAGTATGTCCACATCTCAGGACCCGGAGGAGAATTTTCACAGAGTAAAGGTTCACTAACCTCTATGGCCGGATACAACAGGAGCGATGCTAGAATACCAATCCCCCTACTCTGGCAACACCTGTGAGTCTATTCATAGAACTCTACAGATAGATACCATAGCCGGGGAAAGGGTAAAAAGGGACAAAGGAAACAAAAACGTTGGTGCAGTAAATCAAGAAGGCTTGCGATAAAGGAGAGATAGCAATCTTCGCTTCTCTAGGTGCCCTTGAATTCCTGCATGTGAAACAAACAAACAAATAGTAAGTGACCCCTCCCTTCCCTAGTGAAAGAGATATCAATGTAGTAAGAAACATCTAACTGCACACTTACATATTATACTGCCCCACTTGCTCCAAGCAAAAACAGTGCAAAATAGAAAAATAAAGAAAAGAAAACAAGAGGGTCTATTAGTCTTTCATGTTCCTGGAATCATCCAGGTATTAACAGCATGACCTTTCCGTAGTGTATCCAAAACGTTAAGGACAATATAATTGTACTTAGCTGCCCTTTTGAATGATAGCACATGCAGGTGAAGACAAGTATTCCAAACAGACAATCCTGCACCGCTCCTTCCTTCAGAAACGGCGATATTGAGGAGACGATTTTAGATGTCTGTCATTACTTCATGATTTACAAACAATCAAATCCTTTCCGTAGGTATCCTTACGGGCAAATAAAAATATTCCTTTTGGTTTATGTTCTTCCACGTAGGGCACAAGAACTTTCACCAAATCCTGCTAGGGCCACCAATACGCTTCCTCGCTAATCCACTGTCGAGGCAAATAACAGACTGCAATGAAACACGAACGCGCTCCAGCGCTGAATCCAAAGTCGAGGCACTTGTCAGAATGAATAACCACAAACGCTCTCAGCGCGATTCGGAAATAGTCTCAAACAGCCCTCGAATCCTGGGGAATGAACAAACAAACTCGGCAGAGGGGAAATCCAGGAAGTCTTCAGGTGACAAGCACCAGGGAAGGGGGGGAACAGGTTTAGATAGGAAAGGAAAGGGAAAGAAAAGTAGGACAAAACTGCAGGCATTCTGGGAGATGTAGTTGTCTGCTTGCCCTGTCCTATTCTACGGCGTAACCCCATCTATCCATGGCCTTGCAAGTGGATCCCGTTAGATGTGTCTCCTGCAATAGGGCCACCGCAGGTGTGCATCATTTTAGATATTGCAATACTAGACTTTTCTTCACCTTGTCCCCCAACCACCGCACATTCCAGGTCAGCACAGTCAATGGGGTCCCTGGGGCCAGTTGTGTCAAGTGCCGATTAGCACTCTGCTGGGTTTGTGCAAACATAGGTGACAAAAACCAGTTACAGCATTGTAAAATGCAATCCAATCATACAATCTCAATGCGTTGGCAGCCATTAGTTTCATTATGTGTGCCCTTATAAACAGTGTTAACCAAACAGAACCATCCCTGGAAAACAGTACCTTCTCTCCCACCCCTCTCCCTGCCTCCCTGCCTGGCGGATTTAAAACTACCCGCCTCCCCAACCAAGCAGAGTGCTTAATCCCTGTCCCAATTCCCAATGGATGGGGGTGAAGGATAGTGACCAGTGCCCCCCAACCCCACAGACCTTAACAACTCCCCCGACCCCTCCCTCTCCCCCCCAACCCAGGCCGCAGAACCTCTGTGTAGAGAAACATGCCAATCATAGTGCACAGTAGCAACAGCTATTCAGGAACAAATAGGGCCATGAGGGCACTTTACCCGTACATCAGTCATAAACCCGGCCCACAATCCCCGTACATCAGTCATAAAACCGGCCCACAATCCCGATATCACTCATGCTTCTGAAGGATAGTCTTTAGGAATGTCTTGTTACCCAGCTCAGCTTATGCATCAGGATGCCCACCATCAAGGCAGCAACACAGCCCTCAAGATCCAAAAGGGGGCAGTCTATACCTTGAGTCACTCATGTTCTTCACTCTGCGCCCTCTCTCGGCGCCAGCTGCCGTCGTCTTCGTTTTTGTCAGTATGTCCAACCTTTCTCCAACCCTCCAGCCATTCCTGTGCTTCGTCCGGGGAGGTGAAAAACCATGACTTACCCTCGGCCTCTACCCTTAGTTTGGCTGGAAAGAGCATGGAATATTTGATGCCTCGATCCCGAAGCATCTTCTTTATCTCCAGGAAGCTCCGCCTCTGCTTCGTTACCGCTGCGGTGTAGTCCGGAAAAATTGTCACAGCCGCATTATCTAACTTTAGTTCGGGGGCCTGCAGGATTGCGTCCCTGTCCGAAAGTTAAAAATACGCACCAGCATAGGCCGTGGTGGCGCCCCCGGCCGAGGCCTGCCTCCCGGTACCCGATGTGCGCGCTCCACCAAAAAGTAATTAGACAACCCTCGCGGCTGCAACTGTTTGGTGATCAGGTCTTCCTCAAATAGATCGAGGGCTGGCCCCCCGGCCCGTTCCGGCACACCAATGAGGCGTATATTATTCCGCTGGGACCGTCCTTCCTGGTCCTCCAGCTTGGCTGCTAGTATTTTATTTTCTGCTATGAGGTGAGTCATCTGTTGTTTGAGGGTGGAGGTATCAGTTGTTAATACTTCCGTGGAAGATTCGACTGCCAACAGCCTAGTCGACATTTTACTGAAATCAGCCCGGATTAGCGACAAGTCTACCGCAAGGCTCTCAATGTGGGAGTCCACTTTGTTTAGCGTCGCCATAATATCGCGCAATGTCACCTCCTGGTCTGCGACTGTAGGCTCACGCTGCGATGGCGTGACTCCTGTCTCTGGTGATGCTGTCTCTGTCTTGGTATAGGCATATTTATCCAGTTTCACCAGGTTAGTGCCCTGGCATTCCTGCCACTCATGGTAGTTGGCGATAGGCGTTTGCGTTGTAGTGCACAATTACATCTCCAACACCCACCTTGTCTCAAGCAAATAGAGTCCTGATGATGATCCCGGTTCATTAGGAGCCAGGGATCGAAACGTCGTCGACACTTTAAACAATTCTGCAGTGTGTCTATTGTGACTAATTTTATTGCATGAATTGTATGTCCAAACTTGCTTTATAGAGTATTTAAGCGCAAGGGACAGTTGGCTCCCACGTCTCTTTTTGCCTGTTATTGTTTGTTTTCCTTTGTCTCTATTCTTTCCCTATATTACTTCTTGTATAGGTACAGGCTTGTACCATATCAAACGCTAAATTTGACCCCTTCTGCGGTCTCTTAAACCATTTTTGATATATACAAAATAAAATTTCTAGGCCCGGCTGGGTACTGGAATAATCTGATATAGCACTGATTCGAGTCTATATGTTTCACTGTAAATGTTACCAAAATATCCTAAGGACCTTTGTTCTCTAGAAAAAAAAAACTCACCCATGAGGGTCTCAAGGTGCTGTGAGTGTTGTCCCGCAGATATATTTAGCCGAAGAGCCAGGTCTTGAGGGTCTACCTGAAGGTGTTGAGGGAGGGGGTGGGTCTGATGTCTGCCGGTAGCTCGTTCCAGGTCTGGGCTGCAATGTGAGAAAAGAATCTTCCGCCTGCTAAGGCTCTGTGGATGCGCGAGGTTTCGGCCAGTGCGAGGATGGAAGATCAGAGATTTCTTTTGGGTACGTGGAAGTTGATTCTGTCGTTGAGGTATTTGGGTCCGTTGTGGTGTAGGCATTTGTAGGCGTGAGTGAGGATTTTGAAAGTGACTCTTTTCTCCATGGGGAGCCAGTGGAGACTCTGTATTGTCTGGAGTTTGCGTAGTAGGGACTTGTTGATGCCAGCGTAGAGTGCGTTTCCAATCCAGTTTGCTGGTGATGAGTGCGTGGGTGACTACCTTCCTTGACTCAGGGGGGATCCACTTGAAGATCTTGCAGAGGATGTGGAGGGTGTTGAAGCACCTGGAGGTGACGGCATTGACCTGTTGGTTCATGGTGAGTGGTGAGTTGAGTATGATGCCGAGGTTCTTGGCGTGGTCTGAGGGGGAGGTGGGCTACTGAAAGCAGTTGGCCACCACGTGCTGTCCCATGCCGAAGGGGTGATACTGAGGACGGAGACTTCTGTCTTCTCGGCATTGAACTTCAGGCAGCTGTTGGTCATCCAGACTGCGACGTCTTGCATTCTATTCTGGAAGTTGAGTTTGGCAGTGGTGAGGTATTTGGTGAGGGAGAGGATGAGCTGGGTGTTGTTGGCGTAGGATATGATGTTGAGGCCGTGTTGTCGGACGATGGCTGCGAGGGGGGCCATGTAGATGTTAAAGAGGGAGGGGCTCAGGGATGAACCCTGTGGAACTCCACAGGTGATTTTCATGGGGTCGAAGAGGAAGGGTGGGAGTCTGATCCTTAGGCTTCTTTCGGTGAGGAATGATCGGATCCAGTCCAGGGCTGTTTCTTGTATGCCTGCGTCGTGTAGTCTGGCGACTAGTGTGCGGTGGGAGAAGGTGTTGAAGGCCTCTGATAGGTTGAGTAAGATGAGGGCTGCATAGTGGCCTTGGTCCAGGAAGGTGTGGATGTCGTCTGTGGCGGCGAGTAGGGCAGTCTTTGTGCTGTGGTTGCTTTGGAATCCGCATTGGGATGGGTCGAGGACGGCGTTCTCTTCAATTAATCGTGTCAGTTTCCTGTTGACTGTTATCCTTGCTACTTTGGCTGCGAAGGGGAAGAGCAGGATGGGCCAATAGTTCTTGAGGTCGGTGGGTTCTGCTGTGGGCTTCTTGAGCAGAGGTCTGACTTCTGAGCGCTTCCAGTCGTCTGGGAAGGTGCCTGTTTTGAAGGTGGTGTTGATGGCGCGTTGCAGTTCGGGTGCAATGGCGGCCGCGGCTCTGTGGTAGATGTGAAGGGGCACGGGTTGGTGGGGGCCACCAAATGGATGCTTTTCATGGTCGAGGTGGTGTCTTCGGCCGTGATCGGTGTCCAGTTGGGTATGGTGGGCTGGCTGGTGTTTCTGGGGGCCGGGGGCCGTCTGTGGTACCTGGTGGATGGTCGATGAAGTTGTCAAAGAGGTTTTTGATCTTGAGGTTGAAATAGGTTCCAAGCTTGTCGCAGAGGTCTTGGGATGGGGTGACGTCTGTGTCTTCGCTGCATGGGTTTGTGAATTCTGGAATGACACTGGAAAGTTCCTTGGAGTTGGCCAGGATTTTGTTGTGGATGAAGTTCCTCTAAGTGGCTCTGATCTGGTTGCGGTAGTGAGTCATGGCATCCTTGTAGGTGGCATGGTTTTCAGTTGTCTTGGTATTTTTCCAGTTCTTCTCTAGGCGTCTGCGGGTGCGGCTGGCTTCTTGGAGAGCGGTGGTGAACCAGGCGGCTTTCCTGGGGTGTTGTCTGTCAGGGTTGCATAGCGGGGCGAGCTCGTCTGCGCAGTCGGAGACATCGGAAAACGTAAATCCGCTCTGGGATGAAATGTAAATAATTAATACATTTAATGCGAATTCATTTGTGCCTGTAATTAAGTGGGCCATCCTTGACGTGAGAACAGCAATACTTCCAGGGGGTATCAGTTCACAGTTCCAGCCTGGCTATTAATTCTCGAATTTTCCCATTGCCAACCAACTCCACATAGATGAAAGAGATGGTTTCAGCAGAGTCACCTCTCTAGATCTTCATGTCCTCTAAGTCAAACAATTGCGTAATATGGACACTCACACTCTTTGCTTTTAAGGGCGACCAAAAGACTTTAGAGGTTCTATCTTGCTACAGAGTGAGCACTAGATAAAAATCCCCATCCCATAACATTGGTATATCTGCAAACCTGTGACATTTGAGCATAATATACTCGAAGAATTCTGTTACGTCAACATTAGGGAAATATACATTCTGATACGATTGGCATCAAGCACCCTACGACTATTACTTCCACGACCGCAAATCTCCCACTCATTTTTGCTTAGTAAAGTTTATAGTTTTCTATATAACTTTCACTGCAAACCAGGACTATGTTGAGTACAAAGAAAAACACATGTGCCACCCAATGTGGAAGAAAATGCAGACTGTATAAGTGGTGGTACGGGCATCTCTTGAAATAAACCAGGTCAATTTTATCACGATCAAGATAAGCAAGTAGTTAGCAGTCCTTATGAAGGCTGCTGATCCTGTGTATATTCCAGCTAATTAGTATCAAGGTGATGTTCAGAAAAAACGTGTTCCACAGACCTATGTGCCTAGCCTGTCTTACCAGTGTCATTTAAGTGTGAACTCAAGTAGTGTACAAAACCCACAACAACCCAGGACCCACTTTCCACCCATGCCAACCCATGCTTCATGTGTAGGGTGGGATTATCCAAGACACCTAGAAGGTGGGATTTTGCACTACTTTGTGAGTTCTCATCAGCGCTTGTACTTTTGTCCTCATGCATATTGAGGGTTGTTTGTAACATAGCTTAGTGGACTGAACTTTGCCATCAATGTGCAGCTTGCCATCAATCACCAGCGAAAAACCCTCCCATTGCTAAAGAAAAAAGTTAAATCATTGC
The DNA here is from genome assembly GCF_964263255.1 of Lissotriton vulgaris. Classification (NCBI taxonomy): domain Eukaryota; kingdom Metazoa; phylum Chordata; class Amphibia; order Caudata; family Salamandridae; genus Lissotriton; species Lissotriton vulgaris. The sequence goes on from NC_141694.1 coordinate 247,927,811, forward strand.
AGCGACCCTCATTGCCACTGCAGTTGTGCTCCACACATGGGGGCTCCTAGGAGCACACATCCAACCACGGGCAACTGAGTGTTGACCACCACTGTAATGAAGGCGGTGCTGCCATCCTCCCTCTCACAAGCAAGTATAGTATTGAGCAAATCATTTTTCAATGCATCTGATATATGCAGTCCAACAGGCTATGGTAAACATTATGAGAACAAGCAGTGTGCAGTTCCTTTGTGGGAATCTAGGTCTCCCCGTACAGTAAGTTGAAGGGAGTGCTCCTTTTAACAATGCGTCTGATATATGCAGTCCAACCGGCTTTGATAAACATTAGTCATTCAGAAATATTAGTGCCAGGAGATCCTTCACTGAAGTGTCCTCTTCTCATAAATACCTAAATGAAGAATACTGGTGCAAAGTGTCAAATATTACACATTTGGCTTCTCTAAATGCATAGGGACGTCTATCGATCAGATATGGTATACTTTTAGTCATTTTCACATCAATCAGTTGAAGCATTTGTTCGTTCCATACGGCTGGGGCCTACGCTACTGCCCCGGAGCTCGGTCCTCCCCTGTCCCTCAGGTGCGTGTTGATACACCTTTCCAGTGTGTCCATTTCTCAGTTTAGCTGTATACATCATAGAATACTTGATGTACTTTATCTGCAACAGCTTCTAAATTTCAAGAAATGAACGTCTGGCTGCCTGCAGCAACAGGGTGAAGTCGGGATACAATGCTATGGATGAGCCATTATACCGAAGATCTGGGACCATCCTCTGTTAAAGATTTTTCGATGTGCAATTTTGGTTGACAAATCATTTATGTGAATCAATAATTTTAATGATGCATACAACCATAACTGATGAATTAATGATTTTGCACTTGAAACAATTTGATTATCTCATTTAGAAGTGTGATGAATAATGAAGTATAGTTATGTCACATTTTAATGCAAGACCCCATTTAATTAAAATGGGTGCAGTTTCTGTTGTTTTGCTCATCTTGCTCCTGCTCATTTTCCCCTCCAATCAGTTGCCCGTTGCAAGTGTTCTCTCCCCATTGATTCTGTGTTGCACAGAGTGCAATGGTGCAAACGAATTAGAGTACTAGAAAGCATGTATTCAAATTAAACTATCCCTTGTGTACCTGATGTATCATTTTGAAGGATTTCCACTGGAAGTTCCGATGTAGGCATGAAGAAGAATATGATTCTATGAACTTTAGCTAATATGTGTTTCATATTGTGTTTCCCAAAAAGGGAAAATTGAAAATTTGACCCGCATTACTCCTCAGGTCTCTGTTTCCCTCACAGAGAAAAGTCCATATGGTCAACGTTGGCTCCTATACTGAGAAAGACACGCAAGTACACATGTGAATCTATATAAGTTCGTTATTTTCAAAGATGCTTCACATTTGATTTTTTTTTTAATTCTTCAAAACATACACCACAATATCGACAGCCAAGCCAACATGCATTTCGCGAATTACTCACTTCTTTAGGGCTGTTATTTTGAAAACATAAGGAAGATTCACTTAGTAAACAAAAAATTCGAGCAAAAACACATAGAACATAACAGCACATAAAATCTATTGATAACATATAATGTTATTACATATATGAGAGATTCATACATCATAAGAGGTAAATATTTGTTACAAAAAATAGTAGAGAACCATACATTCAATTCTTTGTACATCAATAGTTACATATTTGAGAAAATTACGCACACCAGAATCCTGATACACTTATGAGAGTTTGTTCATGAAGCACTTAGGAAGAAAACCAAAAAGACACAACAGAACAACATTGATACTTGAATCTTACTTATGTTTTCAAAATAACAGCCCTGAAGAAGCGAGTAACTCGCGAAACACGTGTTGGCTTGGCTGTGGATCTTGTGGTGTATGTTTTGAAGAATTTGAAAAATATGAAATGTGAAGCAACTTTGAAAATATGTTTTATATTGGGTTGTACATCTCCGTAGTGCAGTTGCTGAGGAAGCAAGCAGAAGATTTTTCTTACCTTAAGAAATGGGTTAGTGTTAAGAACACTTTGAATGTATTAAATTGTTTGCGATTTGCCAATGTGACCTAACCATGATCGTACCATGCTGAATTTGCAGTTTTATTAACTAACATGCATAAATTGTGTATGGAAACCTCTGGTTCTGAAGGATCTGGGGCGACTTTCACTTTTCCTCCTAAAATTCTCTCCAATTATTCTGAGATTTTATTCCTCACTTAGAATGCAGTCAGTACTCTTCATAAGTTTGGCACTTAAAATCTAGAGGACTTTGTTAATGGACTCGGGTTCAGTTATGTTTTATGATTCAGAATTTCTGGATTCTAAGTTTGCATGACTAAATTATGCATTCCTCTGTAATGTTGTATTAACAATTCTGTATTAAACGTTTTTTTAACTTAATGTTGATCTATAACTCAGTTCTTGAATGGTCCCTGTTTCTAAAAATGATTTTACTCTGCTAAGTATGTCCCATTGAAGGGGAGGGGGTGTCTTACCGCTAGATCAATGAGGAGTTTTGCAGAGCTGAACAGTCTAAGGTGAAATCCGGGGTTCATGCAATATTGGGGTTCAGGAGATTATTGGGGTTCGGCTTCCTTACGTGTTCAGGCACAAAATGTCGTCACTGTCCCTGTAATTGAACAGATGTGCTATTATTGGTCTTTTATTTGACCCGGTCAGTGCTTGAGTTCCAATGATCTATGCACTCTCTCCACTATAAACACAAGGGAGAGGGCCCTGCTTCTGAACAGGGATTCCAAAAAGTTCTTCACTAATTTTTTCATGTTGGGCAGAAGCTCAGTTTGTGCCAACCCCATGATGCATATATTATTTAGGTGAGAGTGCACCTCCAGGTCCTCATTTTTCAGTTTCACAGTTTTAAGCTCTCCCGTCAGCTTAGCCAGTGTGTCTGTTAACTATCAGATGGAATCCTTCACATTGGAGATTCTCATTTCTGCTGAACTCAAGGGTTGTTTGTTTTGTCAATCCATTCTTTCAGTTGATTGATACGCATAGTGAGATTGTCTATGTTCCCATCAACAGATTGCACCTTGCTTTCAACTTTTAAAATAGTGTGGTTACTTTGCTATCATGTGACTTAGTTTGGTTCTGTTGCTGATCTTCCAGCTGCCCCAGCTCCTGTCATATGTCAAATAGGTGAGTTGGGTTATGGGTGCAAGACCATGATGCTAATAGTGGGCCAGATGCATCAAGCATCCATTTTGCGATTCCTTATTAGCGAAAAATAAGGAATCGCTAATAAGGAATAGCAAAATGGAATGCATCAAGCAATCACTATAAAAATAGCGATTCCTTAGAATTCCTTAATTGCGACTCGCAAATTGCGAGTCGCAATTAATGAATACCTCCCCATTAATTCCTATGGGCCTAGAGGCCCATAGGAAAGAATGGGAAGACAATCTCAATTTGCGAATCGCAATTAGCGATTCGCAAATTGAGATTGCGAGTTCAAGGGTGCAGAGGTGTCCAGAGGACACCCTGTTACACCCCTGAATGTGATCTGTGCACATATGTTGCGCACACACATGCCCTTAGGGCATGTGTGTGCGCAACATGAAACTTTGAAAAATGCACAAAAGTGCATTTTTCAAAGTTTTTGCAAATTACCATGAAGTTGTACTTCGTGGTAATTTGCGTGCCCTATTAGTGAATTCGCTATTTTTGATACTTTCATGCATTGCATTTAAGGAATCTCAATTTGAGATTCCTTAAATGCACACAATCGCAATTTAGCGAATTCTCTATTTGCGATTTTTGCATTTGGGATGATGCATCCCAAATGCAAAAATTGCACTCGCAAAGGGCCAGATTCTGAGAATCTGGCCCTTTTGCGAGCGCATTTCGCTTGATGCATCTGGCCCAGTGTCTGTAAGTTATTGTGGGAGGGGCTGAGGTGAGGTGATAGGTTTTTAAAAGTAAACACATTTAGCTTTGGAAAGGCATAAGATATTGCTTTCAAGGCTTGCTTGTATGGGGTACCCCAAGGGTCTATCCTTAGCCCCCTGCTTTTTAATTTGTATGTCACACCTTTGGCTTATGTTGCACAATGCTCGGGACTAAATCTTTTTTCATATGCCGATGATTCACAAATTGATCCCACGGCCCCCTCCCCTTTGCAAACTGGACTTAGCAAGATAGCTGAATGGATGAACAAGAACTTACTTAAGTTGAACGGCGGGAAGACGGAGGTCCTGATTCTTGGCAACAAACCCGATCTCTGGAACCTGACTCATTGGCCCACTTCCATGGGTCCCCTTCCAACTCCATCTGAACAAGTGCGAAACTTGGGAGTAATCATCGATAGAGGTCTTACCATGAAAGATCAGGTCAACAGAGGCACAGCCATCTGTTTTACCATCCTACGATGGCTGCGTAAAATATTTTGGATGATCCCTAAAAACACCCAGAGATCTGTCGTGAACGCCTTGGTGACCTCCAGATTGGATTACGGCAACGTGCTCTATCTGGGGTCTCCAAAGGCCGTCATACGTCGCCTTCAGCTAGTTCAAAATGCTGCAGCTCGGATCCTCTGTGGCTGTCGTAAACGTGACCACATCACAGAACGCCTGAGAGAGCTACATTGGCTTCGTGTTGAAAACTGGATCAAGTTTAAAGCGCTGTGCTTTATGCACAAGATCAAAGCCGGATCAGCACCCCTCTACCTTCAAGCCCTTGTCAGCCCTTACCTTCCAGCTCGCTCTCTTCGTTCCTCATCTTACCATCTTTTTAATGTACCTAGGTTCAAACTTACCAGAATGGGCGGTAGCTCCTTTTCGAACTTAGGACCCAGACTGTGGAATTCACTTCCACTAGCCCTACGGATGGAAAATAGTCACACGCGATTTCGCAGAGCAGTGAAGACCTGGCTCTTCGACCTCTAATTCTTCTGTCTTATGTTGTCGTTCTGTCTCTTAGCGCCGGGAAACCCTTACAGGTAGCTGTCGCGCTCAACAAAATCAATTAATAAATAAAAATAAATAATCCTTGAGTTTCAAGGTGATTTTATTTGTATGCTGCTTTAATAGACGTGCACTCATTTTGGTTTTGACATTCCAAATGTTAGGCAATAACCAGGGTTGTGGAGGTGGCACATTGGGGAAAAAGGTGCGTAGAGGATAGTATAAGTTAAATGCTTGTTTAAAAGTATACTTAAAGTGATTGAATGATGTATTGTAATGTAGCAGATAAGGTCATTGTGAAAGTGGCACAGCTATGCTGGGGGGGAATTGGGAATATTTCTCCCTGGAAATGGAGTTGTTAGTTTGGATGGGGAGCAGTGTGGGGATGTTAGCTAGCATATGTGCTATATCTTGTCCAGATGGAGTGGGTAATAGTAGCTTTAGAATAGGCTCAATGGTAATTTGTTGTTCCATTGATCAGTGCGTGATCAGAGACCAGTTGTGAGAATAGGGTTTATTAACATTGAATAGCGAGCATCCAGCAGAAGGCACCAAGATGGATGATTGGAGTTGTCAGTACCAGTGAGTTGAGAACAGGATCCAGTTTTTCAGAAAAGTGACCAATAGTATAGGGGCAATAGATAGTCATTATGTGTGAGTGGGGTAAGAGATTATTAACAATCGTATTAAAAAGAGGAAGAAAGAGTGTTTGGTGGATGGTAATGGCTGGCATAGATGAACACCCATTGCCATTATCCACTTATGGTACTTGCTAAAATGCTGGCTCTGGCAAAACAATAATTATTGCTGGCCTCTTGTTGACATCCATGGTACGTCGATGCCCACTCTTTGAAGGCTGCCAGTCGGAGCATATTATTTTATTCAGTTTTATTTTATTGTTGTTTCTGCAATGTGCTATGTACCACTCAATGTTAGCCTCATAGAAATGTGTTTATTGGTAATTCTTGGCATACTGGGAGCTTTTCATGGCATGAGATGGTGAATCATGGCATGTAAGGCAGAATCTATCTGAGTATTGCAGGGTTACACATGAAAAACCAAAAGCTGGCATCTGGGCACCAGACGTGTTTAATTAAAATATAATAATCTTGTGCTTGGGTGAACTGACTTATTTCTTAAAACGACAAAGTAGCAACATTTGCATAGTTTCAAAAACTATTTCCAATGCATTTTTAAAGTAGGTATTTAAGTGACAATTTGGGGTGGGCGAAAAATTCTGCTACGATGGTGGGGTTTGCCCAGTTTTTCCAGCCAAACTCCTCCAACCGCCGGGTGTCGGAGTTTTTCTACGTGCGCAGCCCACCAACGTTAAATTGGCAAGTGAGAATTTGTGTTCCCTACTGTAATTTTTGAGCACTAGATAACCTCCCGTTGAGATTTCTCAATATGGGCGGTCGCGGCAGGTCGCTACCATTCACGTTGAGAAAGCTGCTGCTCGAGTAGAAAATGTACTCGAGCGGCCGCAAAGGAGCAGTACCCTCTGACATACCATGTGGTGCCATTCGTGCTGATTTTACACCATGAAACAAGCTCCAGGTGCCAAAAATCAGCAAAAGCAGCACGATGTACCAAAATTCTGCCACTCGCTGAACTCTGCAGAATCTTGCAGAGTTTTTAGGTAACTCCGTGGAATACCACAGAGTGAAACTGCGTGAGTTCTGCCCCCCCTAGTGACAATCACTAGTTCCTCCTGAAATACAAATCTGTAAGGTTAGTGTAACTTGTTTGCTGTCTGCATTGGTAACGTTTCTATAGCCTAAGTGAAACATATCTGGTTCTACTATGATGCCTGGGATTGTGGGATGTGTGCATTTTTATTTTTCCACCCTGCCCTTCGAGGAAATTCTAAGTCATAGCACATGAATTGGAATCTACTTAAATGGGGCATGTTGGAAAAATTGCATATGGTGTTGTATAGAAATGTAGATAAATGTTAGCTAAATGATAGGCTATGTAAAATTGCATTTTCTGAACTTTCTGAACTTTCTGTATCACTTATGGCTTAGAGGGATACTTTAATGAAAAATAGATAGATTAGTCATTTTCTCAAAATTGCCTCAGGGAGACCCAATCTGCAACACTCACAGAGAGGCACATCACGAAAGTGCTGGCATATTTCACGAATGCTCATTCAGACCCTTTATCTTTTTTAGAAAACGCATTCTAAAATTGTATTGTAAAATGAATTACTTGACCACACTTTTATACATTTTCTTCAGGGAGAACTTCCTGAACACCCCTTGATAAAGATGTTCAAATATGTGAAGAATATAAATAAAGATTTAAACACATGCCTTGTTCAGATGAGTGATGTCAGCAGGGGGGATCATGGGACTCAGCTTGCTGTGCAAAACTTTCCGTTCTGCTGTGGGCTGCATTAGCATTTGTGTAGCAAAGGATTCACTAATCCCTCACAGTGCAGAGGGACTGTGAGCAGTGACGTGCCCCGCACCGCCCCGAGCCCGGGCAGTAATGGCGTACTAAAGCCAGCGGCAGGACAGTGACCTGCCTGAAACTGCAGACTTTCCTCTCACCAGCTGCATTTGCAGTGCGTCGACAATGAGAACTTAAAGAAACAGGGCTGATAATGCTGCTTATAATAAGGAGCCATAACAAAGAATTACACATATCATGGATGGAAAGTGGGAGGCAGCAAGAATCAGTTGGTGGGACTCCCGAGTCACGCAGAACGCGAGCTGCGCAGTTACCACCTGCCCTCCACAGTGTGAATTCATGCCATGCTTTGGGACAGTAGGTGTGGTTGCAAAATATTTGTGCATACACCTGTGCATTGCCACGTGCAAGCGCCCGCCATGTACACGCCAGGACTAATTTCAGCATGTTTTTGTTTTGTTTGCACTTTAATATAGCGCAAACTCATCCCGAAGGTATTGGAGCGCTTTACATGAGCCCGGTCCAGGGTCGGATTGGTAAGGCGGGCACTCAGGCAATGGCCGAGGGGCCGATATCCAAGTTCCAGCTGTGGGCTGCCTTCTTGGGCTGCCTGGGGGGGCGCGATTCAGGCGGTGTCTGTGTTGTTCGAATGCCGCCAGTGGCCCAGGGGGTGCCTGAGTTATTTATTTATTTAATGCGATTTTATATAGCGCGAACATTACCCGAAGGTGTTAGAGCGCTTTACAAAAGAACCAGTTGCGATACATAAGTATTTAGGATTACATGAGTTACATAAAAGATACAAACAGAAAAAATTGCAAATGTACAAGTTGTAAAGTCACACAATGAAGAGATACAAACAGAGAAAGTTGCAAATGTACAAGTTGTAAAGTCACGAAAGGAAGAGATACAAATGGATAAACTCTAATAATCACATAGGAATGGTAGTGAGTACAAGGGTCTACTACATATACTAGTGGTTAGAGTTAGCTCTATATACATATATATTCAAAAGGTAGATTTGCTCAGGATTACATTTTACTAGCGATTAGGCTGGACAAGTATATATCACATATTTTCAGAGCTAACCCGTAAATAAAAAAAATTAAAAAAGGGGTAGAGAGAGGTAGGTTGGGGAGATGAGTCAGAGGCTGAGATTGGTGAGAAGAGAGAGGGGGACATGAGGGGGAGAAAGAGAGAAGGCAGTCCAGCAAAAGAGAAATGACTGAAGGTCGGCAGGATGAAATCCAATGGACCAAAGGAAAGGACAAGAATCCAAAAAATGGCAGACCCGGGTCGTGGGCATCGATGGAAACCATCTCAAAATGGCAAGATGTACCCAGGTCAGGACCCAGAAACCATGAGAGCAGAGTTCCATTAAGTGGGATCAAAGGGGGGACGCAGTTAGAGCACCAAGGAGCACTCCGCCATCTTGTGCTCAGCAAGCGCGCATCTGACCCGGAGAGTTTAAGGCCAGTGGGGGGACAGGTCATCGAAGCCCCCCACCGTCAATACCAGAACATCTGGGGAACACCAGGGTGATTAGGAGTGCCCCCACTCACCGTCTACCATCCCGCGGTGCGTGACAGCAGACAGTGGAGAGACCCCATGCATCCAGCGCTGTGCTCAATCCCTCAAGAAGCACACCGCCAGCCGCCAACTCCACTCCAATCTCCCGCACCGCGAGTGGCTACGCGAGGCTCGCTGAGGTGCTGGGTGTCTCCGAGAGCGCCCACGCTCACCGTGTGTAGTGTGGGGATTGGATCAGCCTCAGCAGCAGTGATGGCGGGTGGCGTAGCTCCGCTGATGCCATCTTTGGTTCCTCTTCATTACCGGCGGGGAAGGCAGCCAGGTGGCACTGGGAAATCACAGTGCTGCAGCCACCCACTCCCTGGGTGTGTTGGCATCGAGATGAGCCACTTTCAGGGATATTTCGCCGAAAAGGCGATCCCTGGCCCGGAAGTTACTGGCCGGAGCTCCCTACTCATCATCAGGCGCGGTGCGTCCATTGGGGCGTAGCCCCACTAAGCCCCATGGACCTACCGCGTCGTCACTAAAAGCCCAATACAAATATTTTAAAAAATCGCGCTATCTGCCGGCCGGGAAACCGGGAGACACCCGTTTTTCCCGGAGTGCGCAGTTGGGTGGGGGAGGGGGGGGAGGGGGAAGGATGGGCCTGCTGCGCAAGTGTATTTTTGGGCACAAGCATGCCCGCGCATGCGCAGATCGTTTTCTTGTGAATTCCCCCTTAGAGAGAGGACCAGGGGGCGGGCCGCAGCCCCCGGAGTTACACAGGGCGACTGGGCGAGGAGTCATAGTGCCCCCCCAGCCAATCCTGGTGCTACGAGGCGGCCCTTTACCAAATTGCTGCAGTGAGCCTCGCAAAGTAAGTATGTGTCCCAGTGCCCCCTGAAGACTGTATATTCTCTCTGCTATTTGTTTTGCAATAGTATTGGTTTTAAATTAGCAGTTGCCGCGCGATCATGATCACCTGCCTGCCAGGGCCCTCTAGCAGAAGTTCACACACAGTACGTGGCAGGTGCCTGCCAGCGGCGTCTTGCAGCAGAGCAGCCCTGGATAGCTCTCTGTGACAGCCCTGCTGTGGTGTGTTCTGTGCGGCCGAGGTAAGGGCGAGGCGGCGGACCAGGATTTGATTATTTTTGGGTGTCTGTGAGTCGAGGAGTAATGTTAAATAATGCTGCTTGCTGTGAGTGGCCTATGTGCTTCAGCTGTCTAGTGTTCAGCTACTTGTCCACGAGTCAGCTGTATTGACTCTTACTTTTAAATGTAGGCGCCATATCTGTGATGCTGTTTGCAGGGCTGGGCAAGTAGAGCAAAACGCTTTTGGGATAATCATAATTTTTATTAGGGTTGAAGAGACTCGTTTTAATTGACTACAGTGCCATAGCTGCCAGCTCACATTGACTGCCGTGAGCCTTGTTCAGTGTCTGTCTGTGGTGGTGTCCACGAGTCAGCTGACTCTATCACTTCATATAGATATTTTAAAAAACAAATAAAAATGATGTTCCGACTAAGGTGTGAAATTGGTGTCGAATAAATACATGTTTTAAAAACAATTAATATTAATCATGTATCATTGGTGCTGGAGTACAAGGTTCGATACTGGTATTGAACACTGACAAGCTGTGTGCAAGTTATATGGTCATAAAAATACATGAATGATGGATGGATGCAGGATGGATGATGGGTGGGTGGATGCATGAATGGATACAGGCTGAATGATGGGTGGATGGGTGGATGCATGAATGAATGATGGATGCAGGATGGATGCAGGATGGATGGCTGGATGGATGGGTGGATGCATGAATGAATGATGGATGCAGGATGGATGGGTGGGTGGATGGATGGGTGGATACATGAATGAATGATGGATGCAAGATGGATGGATGAATGGATGCAGGATGGATGATGGATGGGTGGATGGATGGGTGGATGGATGGATGGATGCATGAATGCATTATGGGTGCAGAATGGATGCAGGATGGATGGGTGGATGGATGGATGGGTGCATGAATGAATGATGGATGCAGGATGGATAGGTGGATGGATGGGTGGATGCATGAATTATGTATGGATGGATGCACAGTGGTTCAGGCTCGCTCGCTGCGGTGCAATATGCTAATTAGTTTACACCCCACCACTTTCAAATGTCACCAGCCGCCCCATACAGGCTGAATGATGGGTGGATGGGTGGATGCATGAATGAATGATGGATGCAGGATGGATGCAGGATGGATGGCTGGATGGATGGGTGGATGCATGAATGAATGATGGATGTAGGATGGATGGGTGGGTGGATGGATGGGTGGATGCATGAATGAATGATGGATGCAAGATGGATGGATGAATGGATGCAGGATGGATGATGGATGGGTGGATGGATGGGTGGATGGATGTATGGATGCATGAATGCATTATGGGTGCAGAATGGATGCAGGATGGATGGGTGGATGGATGGATGGGTGCATGAGCCGCCCCTGCTCATCATCATCAGCCATCTTGTAGCTCCTCTCAAGACCATGCCTCCATCCTGAGCCACTGCCTGATAGCGTGCGGCGCTGACAGAGATGCGCCGACTATCGAGGCAGATGGGCGTCCATTACTTCCCTTTTACCAACCAGGCAGAGGTGTTACTCCCTTTCTCTCGGACCATTAATGTATGTATAGTGAGTGAGCGGGACAGTGGAGTCTGAGCAAAAGTGACCTCACTTGTTTTCAGGGGTGATTCACCATTGTGAACTAATTCCTGCAAATATTTTTTTTATCCAAATAAAGCTAAGAAAACATGTCAAAGACCCCCGCCCCTTTTTTTCTATAAAACTTTGGGAAGCAGTGATTTGCAGAAAGGCAATATGCAAATGTGGGCCCCTTTCTTTTAGTATGCCGGGCAGATTTTTAATCCCTATCCAACCCTGTGAGCACCAGTTACGTTACACAAGAACACATCCTTTTTTGGTAAACACGGGGAGATTAAACGATTTGCCCAGAATCATAGTATGTTAAGCGGCTCTAAAACACTAAACTGGTTCCAAGGTCGGCAGCTCCGGCTATTACACCACATCCCTCGCTCGGTTTCCTCTGCCCTTTACTGTGTGTTTGATGCCCGCGGGTTCTCCTAGAAAATGGCCGCGCAGCTGCGCGTTCTTTTTTTATGTAGTTCAGACAGTAAAGGCCTCTGTGGATTGCTCTGTATAAATCCCAGGCGTTGTGCCTTCAGATTTTCTGTTGCCATGCTGCGTTCTGCGAAGAGAAGCTGCCCCTTTTCGAGTGAAGTAAAAGAGGCCTGCCTGGGCAGGTATGGACCTGAGCGCACCGCGTGGCACCAGATGTTCGCAGTAAATCTATAATTTGGAAGGAGGGCTGGCTCGAAGCTTTATTGCAAGTCATGTGCTGGAGCAAATGTAAACAGACAGGCACACACAGCCACCGCCTCTGCATGGCTGAATGCATTATTGTAAAGCCACTTGCGAGCGGTAAGCCCTTCCCAATGCGCCTTTGTTCGCTGGGCGCTCTGCAGGCCGCCCCTCCTCGCCGGCTCAAAGACAACGAAGCGCTCCAGATGCAGCTGCTTTGAAGTCTCTCTCGCCTGACATCACTGGCTCTTTGTAATTGCAAGGCCTGCTGGTCGCTCCAAAGTGTATAGAAGGGAAAAACCGCTCACGTGAGCCCTTTTATCGCAGTAATTCAGGAGCACGTGGCCTAATAATCCGTTTATTGCAGCTGCAGATTACTTTGGTGCTATTTCATTTAAAGGCTGCATGTAAATGGCGGAATAGGGAATGTTCCCTTTATGTGGCTCTTTAGGTGTGGGGATGCTGGGGTCAAAGGGACTTATCATGTATTTTGTTCAGCTGCGATGCAATGTTGTCTTGCTTGGCTCGATGAAGCCGAGAGGCAGCATTAACTGAATATACAGCTATGACGCAATGTTGTATGATATATGCAATTTTTTATGTTTGTGGGTGTGGTGTATGTAAGCTAAAGTGCCTGAGAGGTTTTTACTTGTAAACCGGTGAGAGGATGTCAGTGTGCTGTGATATGGGCAGGCTTGGTCAAAAATGTACATGAAGATAAAGTCAGGTGTGCGAGGGCCCCCCAACAGTTCAGAAGGCCCTTCAACCTTTCAGGGGCCCACTCAACTTTTCAGGGGGCCCCTATTCAGCCGAATGCCAATAAATATCTGTGAGATATGGGAGACTCAGGATCCATTATCACATTTTGTGTGGGGGATATCACTGCTTTTACGCCACTAGGTTACATGGGTTGTGTCTAACATGTTCTGTATGTGTGGGCAAGAAGTGTACATGATCTACCTGGATTTGATATATAGGTTCATAAGAGCATATGGTAGTGTTGAAGCAGGCTCTGACTATCAAAAAGGAGAACAGTGAGGCTTGGCAATCAGGAACATTTTAAGTTTAATTAAAAAATAATGGCCGGAAATAGCAGCCATATCTTTATAGATGTGTGCTGGAATTCAACTTGCATTGGGTACATGGCATGCTTTCAACTGTACAGCGGGTGCAATAAAGAGAAGCATGTTTAGATGCATGATTACACCCTGCTAGAAGGGGCCTTAAATACCATTTGGAGGTCACATTCTGAGGTGGTCCAGGTGGGTGGGTGTGTCGTGTGGGTTATCTAGGGGGATGCTTACTAATAGGCTTTATGTGCCTTATCCGATAAATGCAACTGACCACCTGTTCTGGTATCGTGTCCTTGGGCGGAATGCAGGCCTTCTGCTGTGCATTTGTTTGTGTTTCTTTAATTATTACACATTGGAGCACTACTTTAACCCTTTCGCTGCGGCCGCGATTTTACCGCTGTGCGGTAAACAAAAGAACAAGCGGGGCTGTGACGAACCCCAGCTGTCATCAGCACACGCCCACCGCGGGGCGTGACGGCTGGGGTTCGTCACCAGCATGGGAGGGGTTAACAAGAGTTTTATTGTGAATTTGGGTAGCGCAGACAATAGTTGCTCTCTGGTGTGCTGGACTCCTAAAAGCAGGACCTTTTTATTAATGGATCCGAATGATAACAGTAGCAGACAATGATATGGCTTTGTTGGCATATTCTCTGAATGATGGTGCCAGGGATGTGTCATATATATCCTGTTTAGTTACAGAGAAGTACAGATATATCTGGGGAGACTGAATAAGATGCGATCTAGATGGTGATTGTTGTTAGAGATGCAGTTATTATTATTAGACGTTGCAGCCCACTTAGGTCCTCGTTGCATATGCCTTCTCCAATTACTGACTGCAGTACTGGTAATTGCAGGCGAATGAGGCAGCTATTACCAGCTTTAAGTTGTGTATCTGAAGGGTACCCTCAGAAATGAGAAATTGCAAACACTGCCCCAGTACCCCAGATGACCGATGCTTCATTTTCCCATGGAGTTTTCACCCAGACATTCCAAGTGAAAAATTCCAGCTCCAGATTTTTAACACATACCTTTTTAATGCTAGTGGTTTCTCCGTTTCTCGCCCCGTTGGAATTACAGGCAATTGATGTAATGAGGGCCTTTGGTGAGAGATGCAGGGAGCATGCTGTGTGCTTTGAAAGATCAGAGAATACACTCAAATAATCTAACACTTGCTGATCTTTCATGGTATTCTGCACCCCTTCACTTTTATTGAAGCCTCCACCTTGCACCTCTCAAACTTGTACTCTGATCAGTATGATATAGACTTTGGGTGTACGTTTATCTTTGTAAATACATGAAAAGTAGTCAAGTTTACCTTTGTGACTAGCGAAAAGTAGCAAATTTACACAAAAGTGTAAATTTACCTTTGTGAATCGGGCCCTTAGTGTTTCGGCCCCAAAGTAATTGCTTTTTTAAAAGCATGAATGCCATCTTGAATCTAAAAGTTTCCAGTATTTTTTTATATTTGCATAGTGGACTATAGGGCTCCTTCAGATTTGGCCTTCACACGTGTGAATACATTTCTTTTTATAGAGGTGAGTGAGCCAACAAATGAACAGGGACAGCCGTGCCAGAGCCGAACCAGAGCACAAGCCGAGCCCTAAAAATATTGGCTATTTTAAATCCTACAGCAAACATCACATAAAATATGATAAAGTATCCTTAAAATTCAAAAAAAGGAAGTTATTAGCCTGTGGAAGCTTTGAAATTAATGAGTCACATTATAGCACTGCACTGAGAAGTACTTTATAAAAGTGATAGTTTTTAAACATAAACCTTTAATAAACTAAGAGTCAAGTCAGTTGTCTGTAAACCCAGATTATTACAAAGCAATATTATGGTCTATTAAATCAAACACAGTAGGTTTTGTACAACTGATATTCTGAACTCACAAATTACCAAATATATGCCTACAATCTCACAATTTAAGCAGGGCTAACCACAGGTTATTTTGGTTTTACTTTGTAAAAATTAACTACTAATTGGGTAACAATTTGCCTTTCCTTTTTAGGGTCAAGCTTGCGAGAGCATCTACTAGTGCATGTATCTCACTTGCGAGACACTTGTTAACAAAAGGACTCGGAGCCCGCCTGTTGCTTAGCATTTGTTGGCTTGCTTGGCACTCTTCTTTTCAGCCTTATAATTCGTCACGGCAGCCCTAACATTGTTTCCATTCCTCTCTGGGACACCCCCGCGCCGCACGGCCACCAGCTGCTGCGTGTGCCCCATTGCCTTGCCCTCTGCCTCGCTGCCTGCCTCGCTGCCGGTTGACTCTGCTGTCGTTTGTTTTGTTTTTGTTTTGTTCTCCATTTGTGCTTGTTTAATTCGTATTTTTTGCCCGTGTTAGCGTTTTTGATATCCATTTGTGCCTGTATTTTGTCAGTTTGTGCCCGTATTAGCGTTCTCCTTCCTGTTTGCCCGCCTACCTCGCCGCCCTCCGTCTTCCCTCCCCGCTCCCCGCTTCCCGCCACCACTGCTGACCCCGCCCCTTTTTTCCTTCTGTTCCCTCCCCGCTCCCGCCTCCCAGCTGCTCCGCCCACCCGCGCACTTGGCCTTATATGGCGACCGTGCGACGCAGGTGAGTGTGACCCACTTGTGGGACACCCCCGCGCCGCACGGCCACCAGCTGCTGCGTGTGCCCCATTGCCTTGCCCTCTGCCTCGCTGCCTGCCTCGCTGCCGGTTGACTCTGCTGTCGTTTGTTTTGTTTTTGTTTTGTTCTCCATTTGTGCTTGTTTAATTAGTATTTTTTGCCCGTGTTAGCGTTTTTGATATCCATTTGTGCCTGTATTTTGTCAGTTTGTGCCCGTATTAGCGTTCTCCTTCCTGTTTGCCCGCCTACCTCGCCGCCCTCCGTCTTCCCTCCCCGCTCCCCGTTTCCCGCCACCACCGCTGACCCCGCCCCTTTTTTCCTTCTGTTCCCTCCCCGCTCCCGCCTCCCAGCTGCTCCGCCCACCCGCGCACTTCGCCTTATATGGCGACCGTGCGAACGCGCAGCGGTCACGCGCAGCGGGCGCGCTGATTGTGCGCCTTAGGCGCGCCAAAGGTAAGCCCGTCTGCGCCCGTCCGCGACCGGATCGCGACCAGCGTCAGGACCCCTGGCCCACGAAGACCCCGACCTACCCGCCTGACGTACTCCGCCGCCACCCTCATCGCACTCAACACCGGCCGACTCCCAGAATGCCACCAAGCCTCACCACGACGCACCCACGGACCTTTCAGCTGCCACGCCTGCAAATTCACCTGCACCCGGACCTGCCTCACACCAGCACCCGCCAAGTCGAACACCAGCAGCACCCACCTCAAGTGCATCCTGCTCAACACCCGCTCCGTCCACAGACACGCCATCGAACTCTGGAACCTCCTAGACGCCACAGCCCCTGACGTCGCCTTCCTCACGGAGACCTGGATGAACGCCTCTTCAGCTCCCGACATCGCCATCGCCATCCCAGAGGGCTACAAGATCGTCCGGAGGGACCGCAACGCCAACCAGATGGGAGGAGGCATCGCCATCATCCACAGGAACACCATCCGTCTCACGACCAGCACCGACAACACCCTGACCACCGCCGAACACCTGCATTTCCAGATCCACACCGACCCGAACACCACCCTCAGAGGCACCCTGATCTACCGACCCCCGGGACCACGCACACAATTCAGCGAGGACATCGCCGACTTCGTCAGCCCGCATGCCCTCCCCTCCGCTGACTACATCCTCCTGGGGGACCTCAACTTCCACCTGGAGAACAACAACGACCGCAACACCAGCTCCCTGCTCGACAACCTCGCCAATCTTGGACTCAAGCAGCTGGTGTCCACCCCCACCCACCTCGCCGGACACACACTCGACGCAGTCTTCTCTTCCAGCCCAGACATCAACTTCAGCCACGCCACAGAGCTTCAATGGACGGACCACAGCTGCGTCCACTTCACCTTCAAGAGAACGACGACCCACCACCACCAGCAACAGGCCGCCCGCAGAAGCTGGAACAAGATCACAGCAGACCACCTCGCCACCTCCCTGAGCCAGCACCCTCCTGCCAGCTCAGCGAACCCCAGCCAGGCTGCCGACAACCTCACGAAGTGGATCAGCATCTGCGCGGACGAGCTCGCCCCGCTAAGGACCCCGCCCAGCAGACCCGGCAGCAAGAAAGCCCCGTGGTTCACCGACGAACTCAAGAGCTCCAAGAAGAACTGCCGAGCCCTCGAGAAAGTCTGGAGAAGGGAACCTACACCGGACAACAGGACCACCTTCAAGCTGGCCACCCGGAAGCACCACCAGCTGATCCGCGCCGCCAAGAAAACTGCATTCAAGGACCGGTTGGACAACAACGCACACAACTGCAAGGAACTCTTCAACATCGTGAAAGAGCTATCCAACCCCAGCGCAGGAAACAACGACATCACCCCATCGCAAGACCTCTGCAACTCCCTCGCTTCATACTTCCACAACAAGATCGCAGACATACACAACAGCTTCAACAACCAACCAACGCACACCAAGACCGAACAACCACCCCCCACCACCACCGTCCACGCCTGGACCCCGATCAGCACCGAAGACACCATCCACACGATGAACTCCATCCACTCCGGATCACCGACCGACCCCTGCCCTCACCACGTCTTCAACAAGGCCGACGCTGTCATCGCACCCCACCTGCGAGACATCATCAACACATCCTTCGACACCGCCACCTTCCCTGAGAGCTGGAAGCACGCCGAACTCAGCGCTCTACTCAAGAAACCCACAGCGGACCCCACCGAACTCAAGAATTACCGCCCCATCTCGCTCCTCCCGTTTCCAGCCAAAGTCATCGAGAAGACCGTCAACAAGCAGATGGCCGCCTTCCTCGAGACAAATGGATCCCTCGACCCCTCACAGTCCGGCTTCCGAGCCAATCACAGCACCGAGACCGCCCTCATCGCCGCCACCGATGACATCCGAGCCCTGATGGACAACATCCTCCTAGACCTCTCCGCGGCATTTGACACTGTCTGCCACCGCACCCTAGTACAGCGCCTCAGCAACGTCGGAATCCAGGACAAGGCACTGGAATGGATCATCTCCTTCCTCGACGGAAGAACACAGAGAGTCCGCCTTCCACCGTACAAGTCAGAGGCCTCCGAAGTCATCTGCGGCGTCCCTCAAGGATCCTCTCTGAGCCCCACCCTCTTCAACGTCTACATGAGCCCCCTCGCGGCCATCGCACGCCAACACAACCTCAGCATAATCTCCTACGCCGACGACACCCAGCTGATCCTCTCCCTGACCAACGACCCAGCCGCCGCCAGAGCCAACCTGCACGAAGGGATGAAAGAGGTAGCCGAGTGGATGACGACCAGCCGCCTGAAACTGAACTCTGACAAGACGGAGGTCCTCATCCTGGGCTCTTCACCCTCCGCCTGGGACGACTCCTGGTGGCCTCCCGCCCTGGGCACCGCACCCAAACCAACAGACCATGCACGCAACCTGGGCTTCATCCTGGACTCCTCCCTCTCCATGACCAGGCAAGTCAACAACGTCTCCTCGGCGTGCTTCAACATCCTACGCATGCTACGGAAGATCTTCTGGTGGATCCCCACCGAGACCAGGAAGACCGTCACCCAGGCCCTCGTCACTAGCCGACTGGACTACGGCAACGCCCTCTACGCCGGTACCACCGCCAAGCTCCAGAAGAGACTCCAGCGGATCCAGAACGCCTCTGCCAGACTCATCCTCGACATCCCACGAACCAGCCACATCTCCGGACATCTGAGAGACCTTCACTGGCTCCCCGTCAACAAAAGAATCACCTTCCGCCTCCTCACCCACGCACACAAAGCCCTACACGACCAAGGCCCGAGCTACCTCAACAGCCGAATCAACTTCTACGCTCCCAAACGCCACCTCCGATCAGCCAACCACGCCCTCGCCGCCGTCCCCCGCATCCGAAGAGCGACTACAGGAGGAAGGTCCTTCTCCTACCTGGCCGCCAAGACCTGGAACTCCCTCCCGACCGACCTGCGCCTGACCCAAGACCACCTCTCCTTCAGAAAGAAGCTGAAGACCTGGCTGTTCGAGCAGTAGCGGCACCCCCCCTCCCCCAGCGCCTTGAGACCCTACGGGTATGTAGTGCGCTCTATAAATGTCATTGATTGATTGATTGATCTCTGTGGAGCAGGGACCAAACACTGACTTAATCAGTGCCTGTCCACTGCTTCCGACATGATTGTGGTATTATTTTGTTCTTTTAAACTTTTAGTGCCCTGCAAACAGAAGGCATGTGACTGGCAAAAACATGCCCCGCTTGACAAACAAAATTGCACAGATTTCTTTCCTATAGTTAATTTTCTTTTATTTTGCTAAGTCTTTTTTTCTCACTTTGAACTCATGTTTTCTTTTGTTTTTACTCATGGGTGCTGTTCTCAATAGATGCAGATTATCTTATTGCAAAGGGACATTGTTTCTTTCTTATGTGCAATTTCTGAAATTATGCTTTAACACATTATTGTGCAGTACTCCCCAATCCAATGCACCCCACCTCACCCCATGCCAATTCGCCCCACTCAATCCAATCCACCCCAGACCAATCCAGTCCAACCCACTCCAATCCAAACCACTCACCCCAATCCACTACAATGCACAACACTTTAATCCTTCAAATCTACCCCTCTCCAATTCACCCCGCTCCAATCCAAAACAATCTGCCTCACTCCAAAACAATCCGCCCCAATCAAATCTAAAACAATCTGTCCCACTCTAATCCAAACAATCTGCCCCATTCCAATCCAAAACAATCTGCCCCACTTCAATCCAAAACAATATGCAGCACTCCAATGTGCCCCACTCCAATCCAAAACAATATGCAGCACTCCAATGTGCCCCACTCCAATCCAAAACAGTCTGCCCCACTCTAATCCAAAACAATCTGCCCCACTCCAATCCAAAACAATCTGCCCCACTCCAGTCTGCCCCACTCATATCTATCTATCTATCTATCTATCTATCTATCTATCTATCTATCTATCTATCTATCTATCTATCTATCTATCTATCTATCTATCTATCTATCTATCTATCTATCTATCTATCTATCTATCTATCTATCTATCTATCTATCTATCTATCTAGCACTTGTAGCGCGCATACTTACCGATAGGCATCCTAGCAATGATAGTGCGGCACAGAAGCATCAGAAGGGTTTTTAGTTTGTTCCTCTGTTGAAGGGAGATATCCTGGAATAGCCATATCTTGAGCATTTTCCGAAAGGGAAGTAGCTGATTTACAGAACGTAGATGTTGGACTTGGCCCTTTTGGCAGGTTCACCCCAAAACTTTTTGCATTTTCCTAGCCTGTTTCTTTAAACCTGGTGTTGGTGATTTAAGGCCTCTGCGCACTTTTTCACTGTGGTCAAGTGTAAAGTGCATGCGCTCTCTGTGTATGTGTGATGAGAGTGGCCTGCCCTCCCATAGGAATGTATGGGGATATGTGTGTCCATGGTAGTTCCTGATGTGTGGGGAGTGCAGGGGCAAGTTTGGTATGTGCGAACTCGTGAGATTAAATGCTGCGCGACGGTGTGCGCAGATTTACTGTGTCTAGTGTAGAAGTGCCACTTTTAGAAGTTGGCATTTCTGTGTGCAGTGAATGTGAATTGACTGTCTGGCTCGTTGGTGACAGGGGCTGGCTGGTGTGCTTGGCTCCAGGAGCCAGGATGAGTCTGCCTTGTGGTGAATGGAGAAATCTGCATGTAGATGGGAGGGAGGATTTGCACCTGGGACCTCAATAGAGCTGTGCCTTCCCTCCACAATGCTGGCTCCACCCCCTGTGGTGCGTCTGATGTCCCTAGCCTGGCCAGTGAAAGGGAGAGAGGGGTTGAGCAAAACAAAGTGCTCAGGAGTTCCCCTGAACCAGATGTAGCTGGTTCTCCCAATGGCCTGCACCTTGTAGACAAAGGATTATGTGGTGTAAATGAGTGGCTGTGACCCCATGAAAATGTTCTTGTTCTTGACTTGAAACAACCACGGGCGTGCTACTGCTGGGGCCCAGGAGAAGGCTTGCCTCCCTGGGCCCTGCCCAGCCCCTGGATGCCCTGGAGACCTTCTGGGACCCTCCTACTTTGCTTCATTACCTTCAGGGCCCCAGAGAGACTTTTGAGGGCACCCCAGCACCTTGTTAGCGCTGGCTTTGTTTTTGGGGCACCTAGTTCCTCCTGCATTGGCCCTGGAAACTTCATGGACTTTGTGGTTGCTTTCTGGCAGAGTGCTGTCTTTGTCCTGCAAGGGGGGGGGGGGCACTCCTGACTTTCACTCGCAGCGCTGGGCTGCGGTCCCCTTCGTAGGGATTCCCTGAACTCGATTTTGCCTATTGCGGGTGCCACCCCGCTTATGGAATATTTGTATGCATGGGTGCCCACCCAGCGACTTTGTTCCTAGTACCGAGGGAGCTTGCCCCTCAATTGCCGCCGCCGATGGAATTGCCGCAATCCGCGGCCCACCTGACTGAGGGCGGGCCGCTGGATGGAAGTGGAGGGGGTGGCTGGAAGCTGGTGCCGTGAGAGGGGAGGACGGGAACCTACCCCGCCTCCCCGAGTGGCCATGAGTCAGGAGGGGGCCCGGGTGAAGGAAAGTGCCTCTCCCGCAAACGGGGCTCTCGAGAGGGAGAGAGGGCCCCGCCCGCTGCACCGGTGAGACCCGCCGAGGCCCTCATGAGTGTCTGGGAGCCCCGGCAGACCGGCAAGACATGGGGAAGAAGGGAAGGAGGGCGCGAGGCACAGTTTCGGTGCCTGCCCCATCGCAAGACTCGAGGAAGTCTCCCTGCACCGGAGCCCGGTAAGTGAGGGCTGGGCAGGGGGCATCGCAGCATCCTCTTCTGAGCGGCCCCTGCCTGATAGGGGGCTGCTCCCACGATACCGCTAGTTGGTTAGAGGGCCCGAGGGGCCCGTGCCCCTACCGGTGCTGGCACAATGGCAGTGCCATTTTCCAGAGAGGCCCCGGATGGCAGCGGGCTGCTCCCACGCTATGGGGACATATTTGATGAGTTAAGGAGCCAGTGTGCTCCTGGGGCATAATTGATTTCAAGAGCTCTGAGTGGCTCCACCAGTGGGCATGTTCTATTTTTAAGCGCCAGTGCGCTCCACAGTATTTTGGGGGCAAGCTCTTTTTCCATAAATGGCGCAAAGTGGTTTAAGGAGCCCATGTGCTCCATGGGGCAGAGTATCAGCAGAGCCAGGTGGCTCCAAGGCCCCGCAGTATTTGTCTTAGAGCCTAGATGGCTCCAACGTGTGGCAATCTGTTCTAAGGGCCAGAGACAGCCCAGGCCGCAGTTTATCATTTCCAGCTGCCCAGCAAGTAGTGGGCAGCTGCACCGTTTAGGTATTTCTTTAAGGGGACATGTTCTTTGTGAATCTAGGAATGAGACACACTCCTTCGCCCTACCTTGGTTTTCCACAGCTGCACAGCACTTAGTGCCAGCTGCAGCGTTTAGGCCCATGTTGTGGTTCTCAGCTGCCCAGCAAGTAGTGGGCAGCTGCAACATTTAGGTTTGCACAGATGGCGCACCCCTGACTGGCGCTGCCTTGGCAGCGCGCCCTGACATTCTGGCCACAGGGCATTTGAGCTCCTTTGGAGATGGCCAATTGGCCAGGGGGACTGGTAGAGGTATAGGGCGCAAGGCCCTAATGTGATTGGTGCTAGGAAATATAATGCATTTAGTATGTTTTACGCACCCTGTTTTGATACCTCTACATATGGTTTATGATTAGGAAGTTATTTTGCATTTCATGTGGTTATGCTAGTGAGATTATGTTTCATTGTGTGAGGTACGTCCCTAATGTGATTTATACTTAGGAGGTAGGGTCTAATGTGTTTAGACAAGTGAGGGGATTGCATAATGTGTTTATGCTGGTGAGGTTGGCGCAGAATGTAATTTGCGCCTGATGTGACTGTGCATAATGTAGTTTATGTTACAGTTTGAGGTGGAGTACAGTGATTACCAGTGGTTACTGGTTGTATGTTTATGATCTATTTTTACTTGTACCAATTTCTGCTAAGTGCTGATCCTGACAGTGGCCCACGTGGCCCGGTCCTGTGTAAATAATTCCTTGTGAATATTGCACGTGCCAGTTGGCACAGTGTATGTTATGTGTTTACTTTTCTAATGTGTTATAAGAATACAAAGGCTATTTTTATATAACCTTGTGTGGTGTTCCTTTTGTCAAATGTCAAATGCTTTTATATAGCGCACATATAACCAGAAGAGGTCTCAAAGCGCTTTCGTAGTGTGCCTGGGATGTTGTTGCTGTGTGCGTGCGCAAATGCTTTACACATTGCCTCCGATATAAGCCTGACTGCTCATGCCAAGCTACCAAGGGGGTGAGCAGGAGTTATCTTTGGCGTGTAACTCCCTTGCCCTGACTAGAGTGGTGGTTTCTGCCTGGCTTTGGTGCAAGCTTTAGTCAACCAGAAATCCCAGTTCTAACAGTAGAGAAAGAGGAAGGCTGTTCCACATTTTGGTCGGATTATATGGAAAAGAACACCCTCTGAATCTTTCCTATCTGACTTGGGGTACTTTGGTCAGGTATGCATTAGAGGAATGCAAGGTTGCTTGAGGAAGGTAAGAAGGAAGCAGGGAACAGGAGATCAGAGAGCCTTTTTCTGAAGGCGCCCTGTGAGCAATGGAGAGGGGTTTCAATATGATCTTCTCAGCCATGGTACCCAATGAAAGAAATTCAAGGCTTGTCAGGTAGATTGGAGCGTAGGGATGTTGAACAGCAACCACGTGGCAACGTTTTCTACTACCTGAAGTTTTCTTATTGTGGCCTTTGGATCTCCCAAAGAAAGGGAGTTAGCATAGTCCAGGCGGGGGAGAATGGAGTGAAAGGGAGAAGAGGAAGACTTTTCCGAAGCATGCCGAGCATGCCATATCAGGTGGCTGCAAGCTTCACTGACTGATAGTCAAACGTGAAGGACTTATCCAGCCACTTGCCTAGCCTCTTAATGTCCTGAGTTTTGTGTGCCAAATTTGAACTGTGAGTGTGGTTGGTCTCGCAAGGAGTCAACGCTTTGGGCGAGTGTATAGTGCACGTAAATACCCTTCCAGGTGTAAGATGTGGCGGTTCATACGATATGCTGGGTTTTCTGTGAGTTGATGAACCCACTGATTAATTATGGCCAAGTGCGCTGCCCAAAAGTATTTTTGAATGTCAGGCAGGGCTATTCCTCCATCGTGCCAACCTCTTGTCAATTTAGTTAGGGCTATACGAGGGCCCCCATCCCATAGCAAGCTTCTGACTTCACCCTCTATGGTTTTAAAATATGACGCCCGAACGAGGAATGGTGTATTCTGCAACACAGACAGGAAGCGTACTGCACCATCATTTTAAATAAGGCAGCTCTTCCAAGTAGAAAGAGTGTTAGCGATCTCCAATGTTGAATATGGCTTTTAAGTCACAGTAGGGGGCCCTGAAGGTTATTAGTGTTGAATAGCACCGGGTCCATAGTGACATAGATTCCGAAATAGCAGATTCCATCCCTCACTATATGTGCCTCACAGTCAGGTGGAAGACTTGGCAACTTGCCATGGCAAATAAGCACAATGGATTTGAAACAGTTAATGGTGTAGCCAGAATATTTACCAACATTTGTGAAAATGTCTAATATTCTGTAGATGGAGGATTGCGGAGCGGTGATGTATAATAGGATCTCATATACGTATAAAGATATCCTATCCTCCCACTCTGCCGTACAATGCAAGCCATAGATCAACGGGCCCATTCGCTCTAAGGCAGCCAGCGGTTCAAGGATTAATGCAAAAATAAGGGGAAAGAGAGGGCATCCCTGCCTAGTTCTGCATTGGAGGGGGAACACATGCGAAGTCCGACAGTTTACAACCACCTGAGCCAAAAGTTTAGAATAAAGAAGTCTCAACCAGGACAGAAACCTAGTACTGAAGCCCATGGCACTCCAACATGGCAAATAGGTACAGCCATTCAACTGTGTCAAAGGCCATACATGCATCAAGCAACAGGACCACAACGTCTTCTCGAATTTTGTCAAGGCAACCCAGCACTCCATGAAGTCGCCACAAATGAAGGGCCGCATTTATGCCGGGCATAAAGCCGAATTGATCAGAATGCACCAATTTAGTTATGATTTGGATAAGCCTGAATGCGCGAAGCTAGGCTAGGATTTTTGCGTCTGCGTTGCTAAGTGAGATAGGTCTATAGGAGGTGCATTGATCTGATGGTTTAACCTGTTTGTGTATTACTACTATGGAGACACGTCTTTGATCCCCTGTGAGAGTACCTTTTATTTGGCTCTCCGTATTCATCTTTAACAAGTGAGGAGCTATATTAGATGCAGTGAGTTTTTAAAGCTCTATTGGGAGACCATTGGGTCCCATCAATGTGCCCGACTGGATATTTCTAATCACTTGCATCCGTGGGATCACCCTCTATGAGAGACCTATCCTCCCACAGAGAGTTGGAAGGGGTAGATCAGCTAGTAGTTCGAAAGAGTCTGACATACTTGTAGTGCGTGCAGGAGAATAGAGATGGGCATAATAAGTCGTGAAGACATCAGCGATATCTTGTGGATCCCTCAGGTGTTCCCCATCTGCTGCACAAATGTCAGCTACCCAGCGGCTCATCTGTCTAACCATGCAAGCAGTTTCCCTGCGTTGTCTCCTATTTTGTACATGCAACGTTAAGTTGCACTATGTCTGCCCATATGTGCATCTCTCACTAGATCCCGATATTCCCATTGCTTGAGGTCCAAAATGTGACTACCATCCCCAGTCTCGTCCCGCCCACTACTATAATAGCTTCCTGGTCTAAAAGGTGACGTTCATGCTTCTCTACAGAGGCCCTTTTTGTCTTTTTTGTACCTAACTGTCGGAGGGAGGGCCTGTTCTTTAATGACGGCTTTGTAGACCTCCCAGAGTATTTGGGGAGAATACATTGATAAAGGGCGCGCTTATTCAAAGTGAAACCGGGGTTTCTAAACTAGTTTCCGAAAACTTTTTCGTGGTTTGCAAAATATATATACTTTATCAAGTAGGGTGATAATACCATCATGCTTAAAGTAAGAAGAAGTGCATAAAACAAATTAAAACGGTCGAATTGACCTGCCGACTACCGAAACGTATTCTAGTGGGTCATGGGGCTCAGTCACGTGGTGCAGAAGAGAAAGTAAACAAACTTCGTGAATGTGTCAAAAAGGCTTAAAAACTGAAAGAATGAAGCATTGCGTGGTCAACAACAAAAATATATAACACTTGTGGATAAGCAGTATCAGAATACAGGAATAAACGCTATAACTGTCATGATGCAGAAACGGAATGTGGAAAATGAATTCAACGAATTACATGGTCAAAAAACATTAGGTGATAATACAACTGATATGGTTCATTTCATTGAACATCAATGTTAATTAAACTCTGGACGTTTGTTCCAGGGTGGTGCCACAGTGTAATGGGTTATGTATTCAGTAGTAGTGCTGTGGGGAGTCGAAAGGATCTCAAAAGGTCCAAGTTGTGCTGATATATTAAAGAATTTACAAAAAGGGGTGGTGAGGGACAGAGTCTCTGAATTAAGCAGAAAGCTCTCATCCAGTCAAAAGATCAGGGCTAGATCCAACACCGTTTTTTAGCTCACTGCACCATCCCAGTTTCAGAACCTGGCTGTATGCAAATTAGTCTGTTCCTGTCCCGGTGCATGATGGGAACAGGACAAACCAAACTACAGAAGCCAATTCTTACACTGGGAAGGAAACAAGCTCCCGGGGACCGGTTTCTGGCATTACAGCCGTCTTCGGCCCGGTTTGCTTGAATCCTGATGGTGCAATGAGCAAGGGTCTCACATCTGAGAATACCCTTCCACGCTTAGGGTGGACAAAATTATTTACAAAAAGGGGTGGTGAGGGACAGAGTCTCTGAATTAAGCAGAAAGCTCTCACCCAGTCAAAAGATCAGGGCTAGATCCAACACCGTTTTTTAGCTCACTGCACCATCCCAGTTTCAGAACCTGGCTGTATGCAAATTAGTCTGTTCCTGTCCCAGTGCATGATGGGAACAGGACAAACCAAACTACAGAAGCCAATTCTTACACTGGGAAGGAAACAAGCTCCCGGGGACCGGTTTCTGGCATTACAGCCGTCTTCGGCCCGGTTTGCTTGAATCCTGATGGTGCAATGAGCAAGGGTCTCACATCTGAGAATACCCTTCCACGCTTAGGGTGGACAAAATTATTTACAAAAAGGGGTGGTGAGGGACAGAGTCTCTGAATTAAGCAGAAAGCTCTCACCCAGTCAAAAGATCAGGGCTAGATCCAACACCGTTTTTTAGCTCACTGCACCATCCCAGTTTCAGAACCTGGCTGTATGCAAATTAGTCTGTTCCTGTCCCAGTGCATGATGGGAACAGGACAAACCAAACTACAGAAGCCAATTCTTACACTGGGAAGGAAACAAGCTCCCGGGGACCGGTTTCTGGCATTACAGCCGTCTTCGGCCCGGTTTGCTTGAATCCTGATGGTGTAATGAGCAAGGGTCTCACATCTGAGAATACCCTTCCACGCTTAGGGTGGACAAAATTATTTACAAAAAGGGGTGGTGAGGGACAGAGTCTCTGAATTAAGCAGAAAGCTCTCACCCAGTCAAAAGATCAGGGCTAGATCCAACACCGTTTTTTAGCTCACTGCACCATCCCAGTTTCAGAACCTGGCTGTATGCAAATTAGTCTGTTCCTGTCCCAGTGCATGATGGGAACAGGACAAACCAAACTACAGAAGCCAATTCTTACACTGGGAAGGAAACAAGCTCCCGGGGACCGGTTTCTGGCATTACAGCCGTCTTCGGCCCGGTTTGCTTGAATCCTGATGGTGCAATGAGCAAGGGTCTCACATCTGAGAATACCCTTCCACGCTTAGGGTGGACAAAATTATTTACAAAAAGGGGGTGGTGAGGGACAGAGTCTCTGAATTAAGCAGAAAGCTCTCACCCAGTCAAAAGATCAGGGCTAGATCCAACACCGTTTTTTAGCTCACTGCACCATCCCAGTTTCAGAACCTGGCTGTATGCAAATTAGTCTGTTCCTGTCCCAGTGCATGATGGGAACAGGACAAACCAAACTACAGAAGCCAATTCTTACACTGGGAAGGAAACAAGCTCCCGGGGACCGGTTTCTGGCATTACAGCCGTCTTCGGCCCGGTTTGCTTGAATCCTGATGGTGCAATGAGCAAGGGTCTCACATCTGAGAATACCCTTCCACGCTTAGGGTGGACAAAATTATTTACAAAAAGGGGTGGTGAGGGACAGAGTCTCTGAATTAAGCAGAAAGCTCTCACCCAGTCAAAAGATCAGGGCTAGATCCAACACCGTTTTTTAGCTCACTGCACCATCCCAGTTTCAGAACCTGGCTGTATGCAAATTAGTCTGTTCCTGTCCCAGTGCATGATGGGAACAGGACAAACCAAACTACAGAAGCCAATTCTTACACTGGGAAGGAAACAAGCTCCCGGGGACCGGTTTCTGGCATTACAGCCGTCTTCGGCCCGGTTTGCTTGAATCCTGATGGTGCAATGAGCAAGGGTCTCACATCTGAGAATACCCTTCCACGCTTAGGGTGGACAAA
The DNA here is from genome assembly GCF_964263255.1 of Lissotriton vulgaris. NCBI lineage: Eukaryota > Metazoa > Chordata > Amphibia > Caudata > Salamandridae > Lissotriton > Lissotriton vulgaris. The sequence goes on from NC_141694.1 coordinate 247,956,726, forward strand.
ATTATTTACAAAAAGGGGTGGTGAGGGACAGAGTCTCTGAATTAAGCAGAAAGCTCTCACCCAGTCAAAAGATCAGGGCTAGATCCAACACCGTTTTTTAGCTCACTGCACCATCCCAGTTTCAGAACCTGGCTGTATGCAAATTAGTCTGTTCCTGTCCCAGTGCATGATGGGAACAGGACAAACCAAACTACAGAAGCCAATTCTTACACTGGGAAGGAAACAAGCTCCCGGGGACCGGTTTCTGGCATTACAGCCGTCTTCGGCCCGGTTTGCTTGAATCCTGATGGTGCAATGAGCAAGGGTCTCACATCTGAGAATACCCTTCCACGCTTAGGGTGGACAAAATTATTTACAAAAAGGGGTGGTGAGGGACAGAGTCTCTGAATTAAGCAGAAAGCTCTCACCCAGTCAAAAGATCAGGGCTAGATCCAACACCATTTTTTAGCTCACTGCACCATCCCAGTTTCAGAACCTGGCTGTATGCAAATTAGTCTGTTCCTGTCCCAGTGCATGATGGGAACAGGACAAACCAAACTACAGAAGCCAATTCTTACACTGGGAAGGAAACAAGCTCCCGGGGACCGGTTTCTGGCATTACAGCCGTCTTCGGCCCGGTTTGCTTGAATCCTGATGGTGCAATGAGCAAGGGTCTCACATCTGAGAATACCCTTCCACCCTTAGGGTGGACAAAATTATTTACAAAAAGGGGTGGTGAGGGACAGAGTCTCTGAATTAAGCAGAAAGCTCTCACCCAGTCAAAAGATCAGGGCTAGATCCAACACCATTTTTTAGCTCACTGCACCATCCCAGTTTCAGAACCTGGCTGTATGCAAATTAGTCTGTTCCTGTCCCAGTGCATGATGGGAACAGGACAAACCAAACTACAGAAGCCAATTCTTACACTGGGAAGGAAACAAGCTCCCGGGGACCGGTTTCTGGCATTACAGCCGTCTTCGGCCCGGTTTGCTTGAATCCTGAAGGCTGAAATGCCAGAAACCGGTCCCCGGTAGCTTGTCTCCTTTCTGGTGAAGAATTGGCTTGGTAGTTTAGTCTGCCCTGTTCCCATGATGCACTGGGCCAGGGACAGACTGATTTGCATATAGCCAGGTTCTGAGCTGGGATGGGGCAGTGAGATAAATAACGGTGATGGATCAAGCCCTGATCTTTGGACTGGGTAAGAGTGGTCTGTTTAACTCAGACACTCTGTTCATCACCACCCCCTTTTTGTAAATCGATATATTAAAGAAAGCATGAAAATTCAATTTTGTCATTTATCCCTGTCGGTTGCAGGGAATTGAGTTTTTTTATCCAGAAGAATTCACTTTGTAGGCGTTGTTTAACTGGGTCCATGTCCCTCAACCCGAAATGCATTGGGCATGACGTAATGCTTTGAAAGCACATAATTTTGAAATGAAGTTGTAAAGCAACATCTAAATGTATGAAATAAAATACAATATGAATAGAAGATATGGATAAAGAGTGTTCCACTAAATCAAACCACGAAAAAGTTTTTGGAAACTAGTTTAGAAACCCTGGTTTCACGTTGAATAAGCGCGCCCTTTGTGATTGTTATATCACACATTGTTTGAATTGAATAAGGCACTGCCAGACACAGTGCGTCAAGGACAGCCCATCCACAAATCAATTTGAAAAACACTTGTTCATTAAGGGAGTGCACGGAGATAACTTCTATTTGTTGAGAATACATTGATGTCACATTTTCCGTGAAATATTGCTCCATGGCTTTTACCAATCCCTCTCTCACTTTCATGATTTTAAGATACCGGGTACTCAGTGAAGTAGGTCACAACTTGTCTAAACTATAGATCGCCCATACTGGGGAGTGATCAGAAATCCCTCTCGCCATGTGATGTACTCTCAAAAGCAAGATAGGTTGCCAGCCAATGTGAACTTAAAGTCAATACGAGAAAGGCTACCATGGATTCCTGAAAGGAAGGTATACATTTGTGCATTGGGGTTATGTGCCCACCAAATGTCAGCTAACCCTAGGACTAAGAGGAAGTCCACTAAGTCGAAGTGGGAAGATGTCACCCATCTCGGAGGGTGGCAATTTTTATTATCAAAAAGGGTCATATTGAAATCTGCCCCATGAAGAGTTCTCCCATTGGCAGTTGAAGTAGAAGTTTACCCAAGTCTAGGAAGGGGATGTTATGCATTGGTGGTAACAAAAGATTTACCCTTTTGCCTTCCCACATTCCAGAAAGGGCTGCAGATCTACCTACCAGATCAAACCAAGTTTGATTAATAGTAGTGGCAAATTGCTTCCTAAGGAGTACTTCCATACCCCTGGAGCCAGAAGTGAACCCAGCAGGAACCACCATATTCTATCCCCAGCGGTCCAGAGCCCAACAAGCATTACCCATGAGATACATCTCTTTTAGAAAGACTAAATCCTGGGAGTGTTGTTTAATACATTAAAGTACTACTCCATTATTCTTTCTCTCCCCTAACCCATTTACATTCCAGGACAAGAATCTAATCTCAGAAGTGGTCATTGTATGTGTCATCTTCACTCAACACTCAATCTTGTCCAATTTCTACTTTGGCAGCCTTACTAGGTGGCCTGAATAAGAGCGCACTACACACATAAACTACCGCAAGGTCAATTGGTGTGCTGAAAACGAAAAACTGGTGACAGATTGTGAAATGAATGAGAAAAGTGAACTGACCCCACCCCCACCACCACCCAAAATGAGTCTAAATCCCCCTCCCTGCCTAACTGCAAGACTCTCCCAGAACGGCCCATCCCCCAAACTCAGGAGAGCGCCTGTCGCCACAACCCAATTTAAAAAACATTGACAACATTAAGGAGAATGTGGCCCACCCAAGATGTCACCTGCTGCTCCCCTTTTAAGGAACATAGTGTTGCCAGCGTCCCACAATATATGGCAGGTGTAACTTAGGGGACAGCGACTTACACCTGCTCCGCTTCACAGTATAATCCCCCCTACATACCCACTTGCTGAGTAAATGATATATTTCAAAAGAATACCTTGTTAAATACCAATGAGCACGGTCTCTGGGACTTCAACTGAGTTCACAGCATTGAAGAGCAATGATCAAGAGACGAGGTATATTTGGTCAGGGAACTTGTTGCAGTGACACTTCTTTTCCATCGCAGTTTGATTCCTTCGCTGTCTGCCCGGCTGAACTCTCGGGTGTGCTGTCTACTCCATCTCCGCCGGTCTCTGGAGCCATTGCCTTCCACTGTCCGCTATCCCTCGATCCACTTCCAAGATTCCTCAGGAGTGGAGAAGAACCAAGTCTGTCCCTCGGACTCTACTCGCAGCTTTGCAGGAAAAATCATTGAGCACTTGACTGATTTGTCCCTCGAGGCCATCTTGACTTCAAGGAAACTGCGACATTGACTCTGGACTTTAAGCATGACAACAGGGAAGAAAGTTATTGTATCATTCTCATAGGTCACTGGTGGAGCACTGTAAGCTGTATGGAGTACTACATCTTTGTCTTGGAAATTGAAGATACAGGCGATGATGGGGCGAGGTGGGGACCCCTGTTTGGGGCATCCATCCAGAACACGGTGGGCTCGCTCCACTGAAAAATATTTAGAGAGGCCACTAGGTGCAGTTCCTTAAGGATAATATCGTAAAAAATTGGTCTACTACCTGCCCTTCTGCTCGTTCTGGGACCCCCTAATATGTGCACATTATTGAGTCAAAATCTGCCTTCATAATCCTTTAGATGGGCTTCCATTATTTTACTTGTAGCCTGCAACTCACTAACCTGGGCCTGAAGTGCTTCAGTATCATGGAGTAATGCGACTGTAGAGTCTTCTACCTGCTTGACTCTTGTGTTCATGTAATGGATGTCTGCTCTCAGCAATGAGACCTCAGTCATGGTTCAGTCGATTCAATTTTCTAACGCAGTGGTCAGTCATTGAATTGCCGCCATAAGATTGTGTAGTGTTATGGGTGTTTCTTCAGTTTTTGATAGCGCAGTGAGTTGGGGCTGTTCTTGAGAACCATCAAATGTTTCAGGCCCTTTTGGAAGCAAATACTTGTCCAATTTCATCTGGTGGCAGGCCTGCATTCCTTTGCCGCCCATTGTGGTAGCTAGAAGGGCGTGGTGGACAAAAAGAAGAGGGGTGAGGGAGAGACTCAGGGGCCACAGGGATACTCACCGCTGCCTACCTGTGGGTGTACTTTAGCACTCCATGAGGCCTGTCGTTTTTCTCATCACACGAGCACTGCTTCCCCGGATCCCAACCGTATTCACCCCAAAGATCCCACTGATCAACGGAAAACACAGTCTAAGTGGCAGATTATTAGCCTCTCTTGTAGTGGCAGCTTTCCCATTGGCAAAATACTCTCCCTTAGTTATGGGGCAATTCCCCCCGGCCTCACTTCCTCTCTTACTCACCGCTCAGATCCGATGCTGTACTAACGGTAGGCCTCCTGCAGTGCAGCCACAAAGTAGCGAAGGGAGTGACTCCAGCCCATCGCCACAGCCCGTTCTCGGATTTTCGTCAGGGCAGACACCACGATTTCCAAAAGAGGAGGTTGCTTATATATTTCCTATAGTGCCTCAGTCGGCGCTTGGTAGCCTAGGCTGATCACCCAGGCTGACTCCTGGTCGAGCGGCTCCCGATTCCTGTTCTTGAGTGCCACTCACTCTGCCGGTGTTATGTCCTCAGGGAGATGACCCCTCCTCTTCAGAGGCCAACCACACACTGGACTGTAACGCCATTCCATGCAGCAGGGAAGCTCTCGCCTCCTAAACGCAGATGCCCCTGCAACTCTGTTACAACATAGGGCAAAATCGAGGTTGGGGCATCTCCATGCTGTCTAGGCCTCATACATGTTAGCCCTGCAGATGGCGTCCGAACGTGGACTTGCTGGGCTCACTTGGTACCCCCGTGCTGGCAATCAATAGGAAGGCAGTGGATTGTGGCTGGGGGATGGATAAGTGGACGATTTTAGAGGATTCTGCAGTCAGGTGTTAGAGCACCTCTAACAAGCGGCCATCTTCATCGACAGAGGAGCACGCCCCCCCCCATAAAGGGGAATTTGAGGTGAAATGGCATAAAGAGCATTGTATTTCCAGAGCTTGAACTAATTGGAAATGTCTTTCCCTGTGGTTCTTATTACTGTTGTAAACCTCAAAATATTTATAGTTATGAAATGTTTTGCAGCATAAATTTCTTGTTTGAATTCGAGACCTGGACGCTTCTGCACAGAAGTGTGCAGTGGGAGCCTCTGTTCGTGCTCAGGTTGGGTGCAGTGCACCTGCCATATTTCCTTCTGATGGTCTTGCCTTCATTATAAGTGGCTGTTGATTCTCATGGCCTAGTAACTGTACTTACTGGGCTCATTTGAATGGGAACACAATGGGCCAGTCTTTTTACAGGGGTTTCATCTCTTGAAAACAGCCAATATCTCTGTGGGAATCTGTGGGGAGGAATAGGGAAATACCAGATGAATCAGACATAGAATTACTAATTCACTGAATAATTCCCCATTTATAAGAGGATATTCAAGGTTAATTTAGAAAAACTGTTAACTTTGCACCCTTTTGGTGTTAATGGGACCTCCAGTAATGTTAATCTCGGGTAGAGGTCATTCACAATGAGACCCTAAGAGATTTCTCCAAACTCAGTGACTGCCCACCCAAATATCCTTAACCCCTTCAATGTTCATGACGAGCTCAGCTCGTCATGAGGTATACCTCTTGTGTGCTCATGACGAGCTGAGCTCGTCATGACCACACCTGTTTTTATTATGGCCCAGCACAGGAGATGGATAACATCAGCCGCGATGATGTTAAGTGGTGTGACAGTCATTAAGATGTAAAATGAAGTACTACACGACGGAGGCTCCTGCCTCACCAGAAGAGTACAGTTTCTCTCTTCCTTCACAATGTATCCACCTCTGTGTGGCATGGTACATCCTCATAGACCTTGCAGCAAGCAGATGAGACAATTCTAATAACATGCGATAAGGATATATCCTCACTGACTGCAAGTAGATCACTTATTTGGTGGTTTTCAGATAAGTTCATTAAGGATAGTGAATGGAGAGATGCTTTGAGCGAAGATGTAATTTTGAAGAAAGTCATGATTTGTGTAAAGGACGAATGGCCAAGGGAAGGAAGCTTACCTTTAGAGTTACAAAATTACAGCAAAGTACAACCTGAATTGATACTTGAGTGTGGGATTCTTTTCCATGGTGATAAATGAATTGCCCTATATAAGGTCAAAGTTGGTTGGCATAAATCATGAGGGACATTTGGGCATGCATCCCAACAAGAAAAGGTTGTGTGAGAGTTCTTGGTAGACTGCAATGGATAGAGGTGGCTAGGTGAGGAGAGGTGTAGTAGTGTGTCATTAAAGATAAGAATTTACAACAGCTTAATATTTGGACCAAAAACACTTTAAACAAAAACGAACAAACTCAAGGAAAATGATTCAATAGAAATACATATTTTATTTATACAAAAACTTTTTTCTTTTTTTCCGAAGTATAAAACTGTGAAACCATATGTATGTATCTATACATTCATTAAACTGCTGACGATAACATGTATCTTAATCAGTCTCTTATTTGCATCATAATTCATTTGATTGATAAACCACCAATTATGCTATGGTACACTTGAACGAAATTCATACAAATATATAACACAAAAAGTAGAATCATCAAAAAGATTTCATGGCTAAATTTAATATACTATCTACGCGCGTTTCAGCTGAGCCTTCATCAGGTAGCCATGTATTTTTGTTATGTTGCAAGAGGAAAACAACTGCTTAAATATTCACACTTCTTTAGATGATAAGCAGATGAACGTCATCTAGATATGCAAAACCCCCCTAAATAGTGTGGAGGGTGCCACAGAGACAATGATTGGTTCCCCAGCTAGTATGACTCCTTACACGATGGTCGATAGCGTGTGCGGTGCTCTGTTCAGTCTGCATCGCGATATCCGGTTGAAGTGTGGACCTCGATGCAATCGGCGGACATGTCCAAGCTGGCTGTTAGACCCAAACCGGTGAGCATCCACCTTAGAAAAGAGCGGCTCCGGGAAGGAACTCGAGGAAAATATCTGACGCCACGATCGCCCTTCGTCACAGGAATTCTCTGCGGCAGCAATGAATCAGCGTAAGCATGTATTGTATTCATTTAATCAAGACTGATGGCACACACTCAGAAACAGAATCCAGACCAATTGGGTAAGTACGAAAATAGGTATACTTATATTTCATTTCTAGAAACAAGCAGGAGTTGCTACAGGTAGGTAAAATAGACTTTCAATTGTAAACCTTTACACAGAAATGCAATTGAGGATGGATTTTCAATTGTTACAGGTTGGTATATTCTCAAAAAGCAAGTTAAATTACACAGTAATTATATTTAAAATACTTTTTCATTACTTTTTTTTATAAATCTTTTTTATTGAAATCAAGGCATGACAGAAGGAAAAACAAGATTACATACAATAGCAATATTAGTTACTTTACAAATGGTACTCGAGACATAGTGATCACGAAAAATAAGTCCCTTTTGAAACATCGATCTCGGAGGTTCACATATCTCTCCCCTGTGAGTGTTCCACTGCTCCCAAACCTGCGTCCATTTGTTCAGGCATCCTCTGGCTTGGTATATAGCCTTTTCCGTGACCATGCATATGGACTGCTACATCACTACCCCAATCCTCGATACTTGTAGGACTCTGAGCGCTCCACAATCTCGCAATGTTGCGTTTTCCCACCACCAGTCCCAGGGTAACCCATATTTGCACCTTGGAAGTTAGGTCGTGGGGCCCAGACGTTTAGGAGGACTAGTTTGATGTTACAGTCAATCTGCTGACCCAGTACTTCTTCCATAAGGTTTGCCACCCCCCCCCCAATAGCACTGAATAGTCACATATTCCCACAGTGTGTGGACAAATGTTCCTTCCTGCCCACACCGCCTTGCACAGCCGCCATCTGAGCAATATCCCATGCGAACCTACAGCAACCCCGATAGATAGGACCTATGGAGAAGCTTCAGCTGCACCAGACGAAGCCTGGAGGAGATGGCCCCCTCGCGGAATGAGGCCACCGCCGCTAGCCACTCGTCATCTTTCAAACGCGCCACGTCATGGTCCCATTTAGCCCTCAGATGAGTTAGAGGATCCCCCATGTTGTTAATCAGTTGTTTGTAAATGGGTGATATGGCTTTCTCCGGCAAGTCTCCATCTAGGACTCATTCCTCAAGAGGAGTGGGCTCCGGGAGCTCTGTACCTTTGGGGAGAATCGCTAGTAAGGCATGCCTGATTTGGAGATACCTGAAATGTTCCGAGTGCACCAGCTCATATTCTTGCTGCACCAAGGAAAAGGGACCACCCCACCTGATCTCCACTAGTCACCCACCATGGATATACCTATGAGGTCCCAGTGATCAAAGCCACTCGAGCGAATCAGTCTGTTCAGTTGCTCCCAATACCAGAGCGGTGTGGCCCGTGTAACTTTCCCCTCCCATCCCAGGCTTTTGTTAGCTGCTTTCCACACCTGCACCGCATGTCCAGTTGGGCCAGTCAGGGCAGGTTTCAATGACCAGACATGAAGGGGCCCGTCAAAGTTACCTCCCGGGAGGAGCCATCTGTCGATCTGGATGGCCAGGTTGCCCTGCGGCCTATACATACATTAGTTAATCGTCGCTAGATGTGATGCCCAATAGTACTTCCGTATATCTCGAAGTCCAATGCCCCCATCGAACCACCACAACGTGAGTTTGTGGGTTGTGATATGAGGTGGCTTCCCCTCCCACAGCAGGTCCAATATGATACAATCAATTTCCTTAAAGTACAAGGGTGCTACAGGATGCAGAGTATTGTGCAGAGCATATACGAACCTGGGGAGGGACATCATTTTGAACAGGGAGACAACGGAAGCGATTTCCAATGTAGGATGTCAGCTTAAGACGCACAAGAGGCGGAAGGAGATTGCATTCAGAAATCTGGACGTATTCTTAGAGACCCAGATCCCCAGGTATTTGAAGCCATCAGTAGCTTCCTCCAATTGATATCCCCGAGGGAGTGAAGGTCTCTTTCCATAGAGGACATACAGCACTGATTTGGTCCAGTTTATAGAGAAGCCGGCATATCTACCAACTACATGGAATATGTGCAGGACCTCATTAAGGGACGCAGCTGGGGATGCCAGATAGAGCAAAATGTCATCTGAATACAGCGATATGCGGTCCTTCCATACAGATGTCCAATTGATCCCCCTTATGGCGGGGTCATTGCAGACCCACATTGACAAGAGCTCGAGTGCCAGGGCACAGAGAAACAGGGACAAGGGGCATCCCTGCCTGGCACCCCTGCTGAGAGTGAAAAGGAGATTTCCTATTGTTGACCACTACTTGGGCGAGCGGCTGTTCATAGAGAAGCCAAACCCAAGTTGTGAACGTGAGGCCAAGCCCAATTTGTGAAGGACAGCAAACATACAGGGCCACTTAATGGTGTCAAATGCTGCAGCAGCATCTAGGGAGACCACAACAGCGTCTTCTCTAATTGTATCGGCACAGCACAGTACCCCGTGGAGCCTACGCAAGTTAAGGGAAGTGTATCTCGCGGACATAAACCCCGAATGGTCCGGATGGACCAAGCGGGTGGTGACCCCAAGCAGGCGAGAGGCAAGGACCTTAGCCAGGATCTTTGCTTCGCAATTAAGCAACAAGATAGGTCTGTAGGAGGAACACTTATTACTCGGCTTACCCAGTTTGTGAATGACCACGATATTAGCAAGCCTCTGATCCTCAAGCAGGATTCACCCCTCTTGCTTTGGCAAAACCTTTCTGTGAGATAGTGTGCTGTCTTGCCCGCAGTAAGTTTAAACAATTCGATGGGCAAACCATTAGGGCCCGATGCAGTCCCACCGCGTAAGTCGTGAATGGCTTTTTCGACCTCTGTAGCCGTGATATCTAATTCAAGATCAGAACGCTCCTCATCAGTGAGCGAGGGCAATGAAATATCCCGCAAAAGTGAGGAAGCCTCCTCCTCCGTGTGTGGTGTGTGAGACGTATAGAGCGACTGGTAATAATGGCCGAAGGCATTCGCTATGTCCTGAGGGGCAGTGAGGCGGGAGTGGGAGTCCCTCTCTATCTCAACCACGATGCGATGGGCCTGATCTCTACTATCTAGCAAAGCTAACAGTTTGCCAGTCTTATTACCTATAAGCTTGGCCCTGTGGTGCGACTTGGCAGCCTCAGCAGCCAAGTCGGTCTATTCCTTAACTTTAATAGGCAATCTCTGCCGCTCTTCCACTGAGTCACTTAACCAAATGGTTTCCTCTAAACGCAGAAATTCTCCCTCCAAGTGCATCATATCTGCACACTTCTCCTTCCGCTGTCCCGATATCTGGGCCAAGGGCACCCCTGTATGACAGCCTTGTAGGCTTCCCAGAGCGTTGTCGTCGAGTCAACAGTCCCCTATTCTCCTGAAGTAAAGGTCTGATTCACTTGAGATTGCAACTCTGATTTGGGGAGTCACAAGTTACCAGGGGTTAATACGGGCTGTTCGGCCAACCGTGGGTTCCCCCAACTTCAGGCAACCTAGGATCGGCGAATGGTCAGAGATTCCTCATGCCAAATGTTGTATTTCCTTCACACTGCCAATTTGATGTGCGGGTGTCAGGACATAGTCTATGCAGGACATACTGCGATGTGCACCGGAGTAGAAAGTGCATTGCAGCTCTGCCGGGTGCAGTCTCCTCCAGACATCCACCAGGCCCATCGCCTCTAGAAAGCTGTGGATACGCATGCGGGATGGCGGCATGGCCCTCTGGGGCCAGTGGTCAAAGGAGTCAGAGGCGATGGTGTTGAAATCGCCCCCGATCAACACCCTGCCTTCCGGCAAGGCTAGGAGGAGATCACCAAGGTCTGCAAAGGCTTGGGTGTGTAATCCCGGTGGCACATAAACAGAAAGGAGATTAAGTGTGCGCCCCTCCCAGGTTCCGGAGGCAGCAATTAACCTACACAGGGTGTCGGTGCGGATATGGTCAATTGTCATGGGTAATGATTTTCAGCCCATAATACTTACTACCGGGATGCAGAACCAAAAGCCGAGTGCGCCACCAATTGGAAACCCCATCTTGAAATGGGTTCCCACGCAAGTGTGTCTCTTGTAAGAGGACTACATCGGGGGAAATGTCTTTTTAAAAACTGGAGCACTATACCCCGCTTGGTCTTGTCTCCCAGTCTGTTGAAATTCCACGATAACAGCTTGAGCCCCTGTCTAGTTGTTGTGCCCATCGTGCCTTGTTGAGTGTTCATTCATTTGTAGGGGAAACCTCCCGAGAACGCCCCATGGGGGGGACACATTGGTAGACCATTGTCTCTTCATAAACAACAATACCAAAAGCATGTAACCAATGAGTGTCTGTCCTTGAAGCAAGTCATATTTGTCATACCTGAGAAGCTCAAAACAATACAAACTAGAACATCTCCCCCTCCCATGCAATAAAAAGAACTCTGGACAAAGCACTGAGTGAGGTATATGAGAAGTGCTGCGGACTGGGTGTCCACCCTCCCAATTCGCAAATGGCCCAACAAAAATTAAAAAAAGATCTAACACAAACCCCTCCACCCCCAAATAACCACCTTACACCCCTCTCCCTGCCTCCCTGCATGGCGGGCAAGAAACCACCCGCCTCCCCAAACTTGCAGAGTCCTTTTCGCCCATCCTAGAAAACTTGTAGGTGCGTGTACCAACCCCACTCCCCATAATAGCGTTTTGGGCGAACTTATGCCCCTATCACTTGTTCCCAGAGTAGAGGGAAAACTGCAAAACAGCTTCATTCAGTATGTTCCCCTGTCACCCACACATTGTATACATAGTTACGTCTCTATTGTCTTCGGCATCCGCAGCAGACGAAGTCCGGCAAGCGAAGCATTATAGACGTAGCACCCAGAGTACAGTGTCCAGGATGAGTTCTCTAGTGTGGACCGCAGTTGAAAAAGTTCCAGGGTCACACTACTCCTCCATTTGACTCAGGCCCGGTGAGGCATCTGCAAGAGCTGCGTCGGTCTTTGCGAGTCTTTCACGATCATCCATCTGTGGCTGAGTTATATGACATCTCAATCTCTGACGTTGAACATCTGCACAAGAAGGGGACGGGGTGGTGCTCCTGGTTTTGGTCTGCCACCTGGCACCCGGTGTGCCTGTTCAATCGAGAAGTAATTAGACAGTCCCTTAGGTTGGAGGTTTTGTAGCACAAGGTTCTCAACAAGGAGATCGGCTGTCTGCACCTCCACCCATTCAGGTTCCCCCAAAATGCGCAATTTGTTGTTGTGGCGCATGTGGCCCACATAATCATCAAGCTGGCATGCCAACAGATCCTGGTTAGCCTGCAGATCCATAGCTTGGCGCTTGAGAAGATAAGAGTCAGTCACTAGGTCCTGAGTCATAGATTCCACCTCAGAGAGATGTTCATTCGTCTTACGCATGTCTGCCCTGATCAGGGAGACCTCAGCTGCAGCGGTGTCAATGCGGCCCTCTAGGGGCTTGGGCACTGTGGTGATGGCAGCTAGTATATCTTGTAGCGTAGGCTCTGGTGGGCTCCCTACTTCCTTGAGAGAGGTCTGTGCGTCCCCTTGCCCCTTCTGCCAAGCATATTTTTCCATCTTCATCTGGACCTACAGCCGCCACGGCCACTCGCCATTTTGTATTCGGCACTTAAACGCAGACGGGCGAAGAGGAGGGGTCTAGCTAGCTACTCACCGCTGCCTGCATACGGGGTCAACCCGATCCGACCTGTCGGGTTTAGGCAGTCAGATCGCGCCCGCAGGAGAAGGGGTGTCGAGCAGTAGCGGAGCCTCAGTGTCCCAGGTGTTCAGATCAGCTGTGCCCTGTCCGCGCGCTGTAATGGTGATAACAATGGTGGCCCGTGGTTGTGTTGCCAGTGCAGTGTCGCCTTGGCTGCTTGCGGGGGAAGAATCTCAAGAGGAAACTGCAGTGTCTATCTCCTAGGCCGTGGGGCGAGCCAGAGTCGCAGTTTGTCTGCTTGTAGGGCCGAGGGAAAATGCTTGGCTCTGCATAGCCCGGGCGTAGGAAGCGCAGGGGTCACTACTCCTCCATATTAAAGAGCATAACTGATGGATGGTAGGGGGGCAGCAGGTGGAATCAGGCTTTTCAGGGACGTCTGGCCACCCTAATCAACATCAGGAGAAGCAGGAAGCTGTAATCAGGGCGATCCTCACAGGAGCCACACAGCAGTAGGTGCTGCTATTATCCCAAGCGCCACAATCGTAGGAAACGCCTGGTCACCAACCGTGCTCAGCTGTGCAAGAGTCAGGAGTCGTGTCGGGGCCCAGCGCCGGCACGAGGTTACTCAAGGCAGTAAGGAGGCCTCTGCACAAGCTCCATTAGACTCTCTCAGGCTGGCGAAGCACCTCAGAGGCCGGTGGCAGAGAGGCCGAGAGGTGTGCCACCCGTCCAACACCCAAGCCATCAGGGACTCCCTAGCTGCCCCTCCGGCGGGATCGGTATCAGCTCCAGGAACACGGAAGCGGCCCCCCAGGAAACAGCAAATGGGGGCCGCGCCTCGACAGCGAAGCCATGAAGTCGGGCGGCGTGCGCCTTCCAGGCAGCACCCCGGGTCTTCGCACGCACAGTCCCAGCCCTGCTCCGTATCACCAGCTGCGCTCGATGGACACAGTCCAAAAGAGGCTGAATAATTCCCCATTCCTCCGGGAGCACTCGACAAAAGTTACTGTTTTTTTACCTCCGGGGCATCACTGGAATTAACGGATTTGTGGAGTGGCGAGAGGGAGCTCTGCTAGCAAGCGGCCATTTCTCCCGGCAGTTGGCCACCGCCCTCCACCCCCCTTTTGATTACTTTTTGATTACTTTGACTACTGGGGTTGGTATGCCTAGATACCACACTGAGGGATCTTACAATACAAGGTAAGTAAGACTTTCCTAGGTTTAAGTTATATTGACATTTTCCTCCATACAAACAACAGTTCAGCACTTTAAGCCCCAAAACTCATAACCTGGGATCCTATGGGAGAAAAATGGTTATCAGTTTCACAGGTAAGTAAACGTCTCACAGTTGGAGTTTTGGGGGTTAGGACCAAGGTTCCGCAAGTTCTGAGTAGGCACTCAAGTTGCAGCACCAGCTGAACTTGGGCATCCGGGTGTAGAGTGCAGGGGCCCAATATTAGCCAATGGGGCTAAGGGAGCCTTCGTTTAGATGCTGCTTATAAGCAGGCCACTCGGGCGTGGGAGCAAAGCTCCTGGGGTTAAGGTCAGCACTCAGCACGGGAGCTGCACCACTAGCACCACTGGGTTGACCGGGTGCAAGGTTCCAAAAAGACGTTGGGGGCCCTGTGATTCTCAATGGAGACCTTCAGTTTGTCTAAATTGATGCAGGCTCGGGCAGGGAGACATTCTGAAGGCGACTATTGGCTGGAGAAGTAAGTTGGGTTCTTGGGGGATACCGGGACACTGTCAGTTGGGCCACCCAAGGCTGTGGGGCATCCGGTGCAGGGGTGTCGTTTGGCGTAGCGTTTCTGTACCAGCTCCGGTCGCAGTCTGGGAGACCTTTCAGGTTGAAGACGCAGGCACCATCTTGAAGCTTGAGGGAGGTCGGGATCACTAGATCCCAGGTCAGGATTGCTGTGTAGACTTCCTCGTGGTGTTGGGACACCCGATCTTGGGCTGTGGGCATCAGGGGCAGAGTGGTGCAGAATCGCAGAGTCGCAGGAGTTCTCATTCTGGGCTTGGAGTCTTTGTTGAGAAAATTCGGTGTTCACAGCATGCAGAGTCTGTAAGGTGAGTGCAGGGCAGGTCCTCTGGGAGGCTGCTGGCTGCTGCCTTCACTGGTTTCTTCACTGTAGGCAGGTCAGAGTCCAGACAGGTCAGTAGGGCTGGGGCAAAAGCAGTAGATGTCTTCGTCTTCCTGGGTCAGCACGGCTCTTCGGTCCTTCTTTCTTCTGCAAATCTGAGGAGGCAAGGTTCAGGGTTGTTCCTAATTACTAAATTTAGGGGTGTTTAAAGGGGTGTGCATGTCGGGACCAATGGGTCCCTTCCTTGGGGTGTGTACACCCCCTATTATGTCACCCTCCAGTGGGAGGGGGTTATTAGCCTCTCTCTAATTGGCTGGGTCCCCTAATCTTCAAGATGGAGGGGACTGAGATTTGTGCTTTACCTCGCCTCCCCCACCTGAGGGGTGGAGTTTGCAAAGGCGGTTACACCTCTCTTCCTAGCTTGGTTTTCCTGCCAATTCCCCTGCCCAGTGTGGGGGGGGCAGAACCAGCGGGAGCCAGTTACTGGAGACAGCAAAAGACAGGGATAGCTTCCAAAGGTGGAAGGCCTTTGAAGCTTCCCATTCGTGGACCCAGCCCATCCTGGGGGAGGAGGTATGACACCTCCGCCCATGATGGGCTTTGTTTCTGGACCCAGAGAGTGGAGGCTCTCTACCCAGGGGTCCAGAAATCTGTCTGGTGGTGGCAAATGGCAGACATCCCTTCAGGAACCACACAATGGCTAGTTGATTTTCAGGTGCATCTCTAAGATACCCTTGAGTGCATTTTATGTTATATCCCACACTAGCATCAGTGTGGGTTTAATGTGCTGAGAAGTTTGCCATCAAACTTCCCAGCTTTTAGTAAATCCATTATCCAGCTGTGGAGTTCGGAATGACCAACTCCCAGACCATATACTCTTTATGACTTTACTACACTTACAATGTCTAAGAATGGACGTAGACACTGTAGGGGTACAGGACTCATAGCACTGTACCCGTACCTATGCCTCAGGCAGTGTGTTGCAGGCATAGCACACAGGGATGTATGCCATGTTGACTCTTCACTTTTCTCTGCACCAGAACATACAGCATGCAATGGCAGGGTTTGGGTGTTAAGGTACAGGGCCTCTAATGGTGGCACAATAGGTGCTGCAGCCCTTAGAGGCCTTCCCTGGTCACAGTGCCCTTGGTACCAATGGTACCTTTTTCAAGGTACTTACCTGTGGCCAGGGACGTGTCAATTGTGGGTACAAAGTTACAGACTTAGGAAAGAACACAGGCCATGGGAACCTGATTGGCAGGGACCCAGGCCACATAAAATCAGGTTGCATCAGATTGCATCAGATGTCAGGCAAAAAGTGGGGGATAACCTTACAAAAAGGGGCACTTTCCTACAATAACCTAACCATCAATGACATAGAGACTATGGAGACCTTGAAAATGCAAATAGAAGAAACATCCACTTAGATTACCACCAATCTAGAAGACCACAGGGGCACTTGAATCTTGTTGGAAAACCTAGTATTTCAACAATTAAGTGGGAAAATGATCTGAATTGCAGATCTAAATATAGGCCCCTTACCAAGCATGACACCAATGACATCTTTACGAAGTTACCACTAAAGAACTTAAT
The DNA here is from genome assembly GCF_964263255.1 of Lissotriton vulgaris. NCBI lineage: Eukaryota > Metazoa > Chordata > Amphibia > Caudata > Salamandridae > Lissotriton > Lissotriton vulgaris. Next base: position 247,973,132 of record NC_141694.1, read on the forward strand.
AGTATAAGAACTAAAAACAAGGGGCGACAGCAGTACAACATGACTCAATCACAGAGCACATGACTAAAACAGGAAGCTAGGGCCCAAGTGTTATATTAAAACGTTGTGATAAGGGAGGCAACATTGTTATACCCGACAGAGATGTTGTGGATGCACTAAGACAACCACATGATACTGAGTGCTATGAACTAATTCACAAAAATACGTAGGATTCTACAAGCCATAAATATTAGACCTTCTTATGGATTGGATTGGAAGGACAGGGGAATATTAGAGTCGTAAGAATATATTTTTCTTCTTCTTTTTTAAAATAATCTTCTTTAAGATTTTAACATAGTAATACACCTACATATCATTTAGTGTTTTTGGATAATTACAAGTACCTTTAAATGGAGCATCTACAGCATAGCAACAGCCCCAATGAAGTTGATGTATCAGTAGTGCATAACAACTTAAAATGCATCTACCTATGTATACGTTATATCGAATAAGGTGCAGACATAAGTAGAACAGAATTTTCAACACCACAAAGACACTAACAAGCCCCCACCCCTACCAACTACTCCAATTTCAATTCTATCCCCAATTCCTCTGCATCCAACTCCCCTGCCATATGGCAACAGTTATATCATTGTTTTATTATCTCTTGCTTCAAGCTGGTTGAAAATCTGTTTTGGCCTTCTTGGCTTACAGATTTATATCACAGTCATCTGTGGATGAACCCTTTATGTTTTTCTGCGGGTTGCTAACAATATACTCAGCTCTGCCCTTGTCTATGTGACCAACCCTTCAACCATTCCCTAATGTTGGGAGCTTCCCTCACTCTCCAGCCCATTGCTATGTCCCTTTTTGCGATCACCAAAGCCATTGTTGTACAATGGACGTGGGGCCATATGTATCAAGCCGTTTTTGAATCGCAAACGGCCGTTTTGCACGTTTTTGGAATGTATGAAACATTCCCAAAATAAGGAATTGCAAACTTGTGCGATTCCTTATTTTTCCATAGCATTTAGGGAATCGCAAATTTGCGATTCCTTAAATGCCATGTATGTAGCAATTTTAGCTTGCAAATTTTGTTTAAGAATTCGCAAATTACCACCAACTTCCAGTTGATGGTAACTTGCGAATTCCTCCAGAAATGCACAAATTGGCATTTTTAAAGGTGGCATATGATGCACAGACATGCCCATAGGGCATGTATGTGCGCCATATGCACACACATGTTCTTTTCAGGGGTGCAGCAGGGTGTCTTTGAGACACCCCTGCACCCTTGCAATAATTCTCAAATTGCGATTAGCAAATTGCGAATTCGCAATTTGAGAATTATTTTGCCTTCATTCCTATGGGCCTCCTGGCCCATAGGAATGCATTGGAAATTATTCCTTAATTTCGAAATCACAAAATGCGAATTCGCAAATAAGGAAGCTTAAGGAATCGCAAATAAAAAGCGATTTTGTTCATACATACCATTTTGCATTTCCTAAATAGCGATTCCTTAAAATTCGCTATTTAGGAAATGCAAAATAGTTTGATGATACATATGGCCCTTAGTCCTTCATATCTGACCCAGTAAGCAATGCATTGGTTCCAGTGCAGTGTCATGGCCACGAATCTCCTTGATATTTATAATCACATCCTTCTAAAACTCCTTTTTATGAGCTCACTTCCCAAACCGTGTAATAAAAATTGGCACCTTTGCTCATGCACCTAGGGCACCTTACTGTCGCCCGGCATACATTTTAGCTATCCTGTAAGTCTAATGAATATGATTCATTTGTGTAAATCTAAATCATGCATCACAGATCACTTTTTTGTATTTTCGGTGACCGTGTTCCAAATACCATCCTTTATTTCCTCTGCCAAATCATTTTCTATGAACTTCTTGTTTTTGATATAAGAGTGTAGAATTTGGGTTAAACAAGGTATATTCTATGGAGGCAACGTGCCTGCCACCACCAAGTGTATGCATCCGTGAAAATGCAGAAGTTGGAGGTTCATCTGTTACCTCAAGCCAGGAAGACCTGGCTGCTTTCAACCGTACTGCGTTCACCAAGAATTGCCATGGCACCATTCTATATTCTCCCTAATACAATCTAATGTTCTGTACGTGCCTCCGGAGACAAGGTCTCCCAGAGTTTTAATTCCAGCCTCTGTTCATGCTTTCTTATCATAGTATTTAGATCATTTTCTAAACTTGGGCAATCTCCACAAAAGAATGTCGGGTGCATATATTGACTTCAAAAATACCTAGAGGATAACATTTTCCTCGGAGGCGATGTGTATAGTTTATGAGCACTCAGCAATTTACTTATCAAAGGTTCACCCTCCAACCATGCCTCCATTTATTGAACCTCTCGCTCCAGTGGGTGACTGCCAATTAGTTTCATTCTAGATTGGGTACTCCTGTTCCTCCTTTCTCTAGGGATAACGTAATTTTAGCTTCACCTATCCATTTCGTTTTACTGGCAAGATCAGGTCAACCACTGAGGCATTCATCTCTTTAAAGAAAAAGCTTCTTGTATAATGGGTAGTACCTGAAAAAATGTGCAATAACCTTGGCAAGATCAGCATCTAGAAAATCACTACCCTGCCCATAGGGGACAAGAATGGCTTACTTCAAATTCCTTATCAAAAATCGAATCCCAGAAACCACCTTCCCAATGTTCACCCTCACTATTTCTAACTTGTTACATTTGGTTTTCTTTCTTTCTATGTTAGGTCTTGCCCCCCAGACAGCTTTTAGCTGCCTGCTTGTGAAAGACCTCTTGTGACACATACCAAAAACTTACAGTGGGCTTAGAGCCCACCCATTCTTTACTATTGGTTTGCTTCATTGTCTCTCTCATCTGCTTGCTTCTTCTTTAGTGGCTTGCCTTCCTCTACTTGTGTTTATCCCTTCCCTCCTGCATAGTATCTTTACCATCCTTTTAAATGGATTGCTTGTATGCCTCCACAGCTCACATCAGGGAACTATTTTTTCTTTTTCGTTTAACACTCCATGGACTGCATTCGTCTTTTTTGCTCTCTCCCCCAAGTGCTGCTTCTCCTCTCACATTCCTGTCCCCTGTGCTCTTGGTGTTTCTCCCTATTCCTCTCCCAGGTTGGGAGATACAGGCTGCTACATTCACCCCTCAAAAGGCTCCTCTCCTGGAGACCGATAAATCGGCTAGTTGGGCTGATGCAGAGAACAAAATGGCCTCTTTCATTTCCGAGTTGTGTGGAACGTGAATTGGGCAATGGAAAGCGTTTTCGTGACACTTCCTTCTTGACAGATATAGACAACTGTTATGTTTTTTAAGTCCCTGCTGTTGGCCTTTTCGTGTTAAACTAGATTTTGTGTTACAAGCCTTTTAATTCTTAAGAGTTGTATGGTGTTAATAAAGATTGAACATATTGAATTTAAGGTTCAGTTTTGAGATGCCATAAGATATATTTGCTGTTCCTCCAGTATTTTGATTTTTTATAAACTTTTTTTAAGCAAGCATTCTCAGTAGCTTGACATTTTCATTTTATACGTGAAACCTAATGGCTTTCCAAACGCTTGTTTTGTATTGTATTTTACTTTTTTTTATATCACAACTAATTCAGTTGAATAGCTGTGTTATGCCAGCGGCACAGGCTTTCTGAGCAGTGAGCAAAACGTTTTTGCATACAGGAATTCTTTTCCAAAGTACATAAATCAAAGTACTGCAAATGTTTGTTTCTGATGTACGGTATTGCTGATTATTTTTATCCCTCAGTAATGTGTTCTTTAAAAAAAATCATTGCTAAGGGCACCCTACCAGAAATCCGGCATTTTCCTACATACTGATATCTCAAAAAAGAGCATTAACGTTACCTTTGAAAATGTTCTCAGTAATTAAGGAAAGTCAAGTAAGTATATTGTAGATCATGTGGGAAGCATTCGTCTGAATAATCCAGTCATTCATCTTTACAGTGCTGTAATTAATTTATTTAATACATTCAACAAGAGTTTTGCAAATGGCCACTGCTGCAGTTTTCCCTTAATAGCTGACACTAAACTTTACTCTGGCGAAGTATTTTTCCTGAACAGAGACTTTCCGCAAGGTTTAGACGACGTCCTTTGCTTCAGAGTGTGAAACTCTAGGCCTGATTGCCAAAGGTTTTTCTATGAGTAGTTTTGTCTTACTCCAGGCTTAGTTGGGAGTTACTCCGGAATATCTAGGCTCGAGTCATTGTGCACTTTATGTGAGTAGGCGTGTCTTGCTCCAGGGTTAAATGTGAGGTACAGCTGAATCTAGGCCTAATTCATAATGCATTTTATGTGAGTAGGGTGTACCACCTTCACTTTGGAGTCAGTACACCGAGAGTCATTACATTGCAGGTAACTGCTGCTACTTTTACCTCAGGAGTCACTGCTTCTCAGGTACATACAAGAAAGTATTATAAAACAAAGATTATGTGTGTTTAAAATATATGCTACATTTGAAATATTTTATGTTGAAAAAAAATAATTACAAATAAAATGAAATATAAATGTATATCATTAGTGTAATAAATATACATTTAAATACATAGGAATACATGTAATAATATTATCTAAGAAAAAACAATAAATTAAAGTTAAATAGGGATAGAGTAAGAAAAGAAAGCATTAAAGGAATAAATATAAGAAACTATGACTTGTTGCTTTACGTTACTTAATAGTAAACACAACAAGATGATGGATGGAGTGCTGAAACGTTTCAATCACTCACCCCCAGTCACAGATATGGGTTTAATCCACCTTTCTTTTGCTCACTATGCCAAACCAGTTTGGACCCATCCATAAGCTAATCAGTCTCGACCCTGTACCTTTTGGGAACAGTCCAGCCTGAACTGCCAAGCCAGGTCCTTGCTCACTGTAACACTAAATTCAAGCTAGCCTGGCTGATAAGGGGTAATACCCTAGCATATTTAAAAAAAAAAATTGTGTCAAAAATTGTGAAGATTCTTGATTCCTCACGACAATTAAAAAAAAACGTGCTGTCTCCAGCGCATGTTTCCATTTCAGCCCCAGGTTGGCCAGGTCCAGAGTGCATGCTGCCCCTATCCCCAAAGGCAGTTTCAGTCCTGGGGACCACCATCTCCCTGGAGTTAGTTTAAAAATAATAGGAGGGGGTCTGCTTGGCTCCCCTCCTTTGGCCTTTAATGGCCCCGGGGACCACCACCTCCCCGGGGCATGTGAGCCTATAAAGGAGGGGGAGGACGCACAGACCCCCTCCAATGCCTAAAATCGCCCTGGGGACTGCCACCTTCCCGGGCCACAAAGAAAGTAAGTAGGGGTAGGGGGGCCATGCAGCCCCCTCCCTGGCCATATTTGGCCCTGGGACCACCACCCCTCTGGGGCAAGTGTTAATTTAATTTTGCTAGGCAGTTTCTCAGTCTGATCTCTTTGAAGCCTTTTGATTTCTTTTATCTTCTTTAATATAGATTTAAACATGGTTTTAGAGGAAGCAGGTGTTGGTTCTGAAAACCCAGACATGGTAATCTTCTCTGACAATTTTTATTCACTCGAGGCAGGCAATGATAGATACTTTGTCCTCTTCCTATTCCCATTGGATTCTTTTGTGATTTTGGTCTTGTAGTCACTCGATTCTGGGGATTCAGAAGGCAGTGCTAACACTTGGTGAAGATTAACTTATCCAATTTTAGCAGCAAGTCTATCTTTATCCTGACTCAAGGCATAGGTTGTGTGCTGTTATTGTGACACTACCATGGCAGGAGATTGCATTAGGTAGCTTAGTAGGTTATGTGAGAAGGTGGCCTGATATGCAGTGCTCACTATTCTAGTGAACACTATGTATCAGTCCAGCAACCCTTATTGATGATTGGTTGTAAGTCAACCTTATAGACCAGCTATCCTAGTAGCGTTGATACGAGCAGTCTAAGGCTAAAGACTCGAGAGGGCGTGTTAAGCCAGCTGTTTACCACACATATACCCCTTGAATACCAAGTGAAAGGACACCACACAAGTGTTATGAAAATAAACAGTTATTTATTTAAAGATCACAACAACCCTGTCCTCATAAAGAGTACAGGGCTGTTGTGATCTTTAAATAAATAACTGTTTATTTTCATAACACTTGTGTGGTGTCCTTTCACTTGGTATTCAAGGGGTATATGTGTGGTAAACAGCTGGCTTAACACGCCCTCTCGAGTCTTTAGCCTTAGACTGCTCGTATCCACGCTACTAGGATAGCTGGTCTATAAGGTTGACTTACAACCAATCATCAATAAGGGTTGCTGGACTGATACATAGTGTTCACTAGAATAGTGAGCACTGCATATCAGGCCACCTTCTCACATTGGTGAGCAGCGGTTGGGATTTGAGCTTGCTGTTGTTTTACCGCACGTATCCTAAGAATATCTTGCTGAAAGATCACATAAGTACTGTCAGGTACATATAACTTAAGCTTAGAATACTCTGAGTTCTACTGAACCAGCTGTTGTAGCTCCACAAGGCTTAGCACACCTTGGCTACAACTCTAGCAAGGGACCAGTAGGTAACACATAGTGTAGGTAGGTGCATCACTTACACCACACTAGAAGCAGTATGTCGGTCACAGGAGGAAACACTGAGTCTCCCCTTGTGTCAGTTGACCCTCCACAGGTCATCCCTTCAAGATATACTGCGCTTAGCTTCCATGAGTTACGACAAGTATGTACCTCTAGGAAGATTAAGCAGGGGTCTAACCCCACAACTGCTTTTCTGATTGGTCTCTTAGAGACTCATGATGCAAGGAGGGCTGGTAACCCAGACCCTTCTACTTCAGAAGGCAATATGCCCTCCCTACAGGGACCCTTTGATAACCAGGACCATCCACATCAGGAAGCAGATGATGCTGATGATGAGGATGATGACTTGGAGTCTAAGGGTGAGGCAGAGCAGGACCAGGTAGAAGTCGTCAGACTAACCAGGACCAACTTAAGCAGACATGAGAGGGACTCTAGGGGAGCCCTGGGGCCACTCTCAGGTCAGCTTAACATTGGGAATGGACGAGTTAGATCTCTGTCAAGAGGCTCTAGCAGATCCATTCATACCAATGGCTCTCAACGTTCCTCTCAAAGGGGAATGACATCTCCCCAGAGGAGAATGTATGTAGCTAAAGAAAAGGCAGCCAATCTGAGGATTGAAAGGGAAGAACTTGCCCTGGCCAAAGAGAGGCTTGCCTTTGCTAGAGAGCAACAATTGAGTGGGACAGTCCCCACTGGTGGCAGCATTGTACCTAGCAATAGGGAAAGGAGTTTTGATACAAAACACCTTGGTAAGATAGTGCCCCCCTTTAAACAAGGGGATGACATCCACAAATGGATTACTGCTTTGGAGAGGGCCTGCACTGTGCAAGGTGTTCCCCCAAGTCAGTGGGCAGCTATCTTGTGGCTCTCCTTTGAGGGTAAAGGAAGAGACAAGCTCCTCACCACAAGGGTGGAGGATGCTAATGATTACCAAGTCTTGAAAAATGCACTGGTTGATGGGTTTGGCCTAACCACTGAGCAGTACAGGGTGCTGTTCAGGGATACCCAGAAAACTCAGTCTCAAGATTGGGCTGACTTTGTAGATTGTGCCACTAAGGCTTTTGAGGGCTGGTTGCTGGGCAGTAAGGTTACTGATTATAAAGGATTGTACAATTTGATGATGAGAGAGCAAATTTTAAACAATTGTCAGAACCAGTTGTTGCATCAGCATCTTGTTGACTCAGATCTGACCTCTCCCCAAGAATTGGGAAAGAAGGCAGACAGATGGGTTAGAACAAGAGTTAAACAGAACCAGGGCCAGAATCAAGGTGGTCAGAAGAAAGCAGACCAGAAGGGTAAAGATTCAAAAGGGGAACAAAATGACCAGAAGTCTTCGACAGGTCCCCAACAACCCAAAGAGGGTGGGGGTCAGGCTCCCCAAAAGAAGAAAGAAGGCCAATCTAAAAGGTGGTGCCAATACTGTAAAAGTAAAACTCACTGGTTTAGTGAGTGCACCAAGAAAGGAGGAGGGCAGACTCCTGCCACTGCAGCCCCTAAGGCACCTGTGCCCCCTAGTACAGCCAGCAGTGGTAGTGCACCTCCCAAGGGTTTAGTAGGGTTAACCCTGGGTTCTGAGGGGAGTGACAACTTAGTTGGCACCCTCACTCAGGCTGTCCTTGTCAGTACAGGGGATATGGATATGTCCCCTGACATAAGTCCCAATACTTTGGGCAAATACAGACAGACACCTTTTATTAATGGAAAAATGGCTCAGGCCTATAGGGACACTTGTGCCAGTGTCACAATGGTGACACCTAGCTTTGTGGACCCTGGACAGATCATGCCAGGTACAGAGTTCCTGGTGACCAATGCAAGCAATGTCACTACCAATCATAGTATGGCAATTGTAGCTTCCTCCTGGGGAGGGGTAACTGGCCAAAAGAAGGTTGTAGTTAGTTCAGACCTCCCAGTGGATTGTTTGTTGGGCAATGATTTGGAGTCATCACAATGGTCAGAAGTGGAGCAGAGGACTCATCTGGAAATGTTAGGGTTGCCAGCACATGTGTTTGCTGTGACTAGGTCACAGGCCAGAAGATGCCCCACTGAACAGGTGCTGGATCCTGGAACAATGGACCAGACACCTTCCAAGAAAAAGAGCAGTAGGGTTAAGGCTGTGCCTTCCCCCTTGCCCCAGGTTGTGGATCAAGTCTCAGAGGAGGCTGACCTGCAGGAATTGAGGGAAACTGAGCCTAGAGAGTTTGAACTTGATCAAGTTGAATTCTTGGGCTCAGGGGGACCCTCAAGGGAAGACCTGGGGAAGGACCAGTTAGACTGCCCTTCTCTTGAACCCCTCAGACAGCAGGCTGCTGCTGAGGCTGCTGGGAACGCCACAGGTACCCACAAGGTATACTGGGAAGATGGACTCCTGTACACTGAGTCAAGAGACCCCAAGCCTGGCATGACCAGGAGGCTGGTTGTACCCTTGTCTCAGAGAGGTTTCCTACTTACCTTGGCCCATGAGATTCCCTTAGCAGGTCACTTAGGCCAGACAAAGACTTGGGACAGACTTGTCTCACACTTTCACTGGCCTCACATGAATGAGGATACCAAGGAGTTTTGTCGCTCCTGTGTCACTTGCCAAGCCAGTGGTAAGTCAGGTGGCACAACAAAGGCCCCCCTTATACCAATGCCTGTGGTGGGGGTGCCCTTTGAAAGAGTGGGGATTGACATTGTTGGTCCAATGGAACCCCAGACAGCATCAGGGCACAAGTTTATACTGGTGGTAGTGGATCATGCCACCAGGTATCCTGAAGCTATTCCACTTAGGACCACCACAGCACCTGTGGTGGCAAGGGCCCTAGTTGGAGTGTTCTCCAGAGTGGGCTTCCCTAAGGAGGTTGTCTCTGACAGAGGTGCAAACTTCATGTCAAGCTACTTAACTGCTATGTGGAAGGAGTGTGGTGTCAATTACAAATTCACTACACCCTATCACCCACAATGCAATGGGCTTGTTGAAAGGTTCAACAGGACCCTAAAAGGGATGATTCATGGACTACCTGAAACACTCAGGCGTAGATGGGATGTCCTGATGCCCTGCCTTCTGTTTGCTTACAGAGAGGTCCCACAAAAGGGGGTTGGCTACAGCCCTTTTGAACTTTTGTATGGGCACCCTGTGAGAGGCCCCTTGTGTTTGGTGAAGGAAGGATGGGAGAGACCTCTCAAAAAGCCTGCAACCAACATAATGGACTATGTACTTGGTCTCCGCTCCAGGATGGCTGAGTATATGGAGAAGGCATCAGAAAACCTTAAGGCCAGTCAAGAACTTCAAAAAGCTTGGCATGACCAAAAGGCTGTCCTGACTGTTTATCAGCCTGGACAGAAGGTGTGGGTGTTGGAGCCAGTGGCCCCAGCAGCACTCAAAGACAAATGGTCTGGGCCCCACACAATTCTTGAGCAAAAGGGAGAGGTCACCTACCTGGTGGACCTTGGAACTCCCAGGAGTCCCCACAGGGTACTCCATGTCAACAGGCTCAAAGCATATGTCGACAGGAAGGACATGAGCTTGCTCATGGCCATAGATGAGGGACAGGAGGAAGAGAGTGACCCTCTCCCAGACCTGCTCACTCAGAATCCTGATGATGGGTCAGTAGATGGTGTTGTCTTTTGTGGCAGCCTCTCTGAACATCAGCAGAAAGACTGTAAACAGGTTCTTCAGTCTTTCAGACATATGTTCTCTCTGACACCCAGTCAGACCAATTGGTGTACCCATGAGGTTGACACTGGTGACAGCCTGCCAGTCAAGAGTAAAATCTACAGGCAGCCTGATCATGTTAGAGACTGCATAAAAACTGAAGTGCAGAAAATGTTGGAATTGGGAGTCATTGAACCCTCAGATAGCCCTTGGGCTAGTCCAGTAGTTCTAGTGCCAAAGCCTCACACCCAAGATGGTAAGAGAGAGATGAGGTTTTGCGTAGACTACAGGGGTCTCAATGCAGTCACTAAGACTGATGCCCATCCAATACCAAGGGCAGATGAACTTATAGATAGATTGGCTTCTGCCAACTACTTAAGTACATTTGACTTAACAGCTGGGTATTGGCAAATCAGGTTAGCTGAGGATGCCAAACCCAAAACAGCATTTTCAACCCCTGGTGGGCATTATCAATTTGTGGTAATGCCCTTTGGTCTGAAAAATGCACCTGCCACCTTCCAAAGGTTGGTGAATCAAGTCCTTACTGGGCTGGATGACTTCTGTGCAGCATATCTAGATGATATTGCTGTCTTTAGCTCCACCTGGGAGGATCACCTGGTCCACCTGAGGAAAGTGTTAGAGGCTCTGCAAGCAGCAGGCCTCACTATCAAGGCCACCAAGTGCCAGATAGGGCAGACACAGGTTGTATACCTGGGCCACCTTGTAGGTGGAGGCCAGGTTCAGCCACTGGAGAGCAAAATACAGTCAATCAGGGACTGGGCTCCTCCAACCACCCAGACTCAGGTTCGAGCTTTCTTGGGCCTGACTGGATACTACAGAAAGTTTGTCAGGAACTATGGTTCCATTGTGACACCATTAAATGAACTGACAAGTAAGAAAATGCCAAAAAAGGTTCAGTGGACAGCAGGCTGTCAAAAAGCATTCGATGACCTAAAGCAGGCCATGTGCACAGCACCTATCCTTAAGAGTCCAGACTACTCCAAACCATTCATTGTCCAAACAGATGCTTCTGAGTTGGGTGTGGGAGCTGTTCTTTCTCAACTGAATTTTGATGGTCAGGATCAGCCCATTGCTTTTATAAGCAGAAGGCTGACCCCCAGAGAGAAGAATTGGTCAGCTATTGAGAGGGAGGCCTTTGCTGTGGTTTGGGCCCTGAAGAAGCTGAGGCCATACTTGTTTGGCACTCACTTCAAGATTCAGACCGACCATAAGCCCCTCTTGTGGCTAAATCAGATGAAGGGTGAAAACCCCAAACTGCTTAGGTGGTCCATTTCCCTACAGGGGATGGACTTTACAGTGGAACATAGACCTGGTACTGATCATGGCAATGCCGATGGGCTCTCCAGATATTTCCACTTAGAACAAGAAGACTCACCTGGTCAAGGTTAGCTTATTGTCCCAAAGTTTGGGGGGGGGTCATGTAGGAGAGTAGGGTCTGCAATCCTATGATCACCCAGATTTTTTGCTTTTGTTTCACTGGTTTACGACTTTCTCTGGCTGTGGGCCTGCCAATCAGACCCACAGCCTGGCTGTTCTCTTTCTAAATTACCTCATGTACCCTAGGTGCATCTACCAATTGGTACTGGGCCACCTTATCAGACCCTGTAACTCAGGGCATAGGTGTACCCAGGGCTGCCAGGGGCTGCAGCATGTATTATGCCACCCCTGGCTGGCCTCCTAAATTTGACACAACTGGCTGCATGACAGCTGGGGCAAAGTCGTGTAATCACCCTTTGCTGTAGGTGTAGTATACCTATACCTAACCCTAAAATGGACACACAGATTCCTATCAGTCACTCCTATGGCAGGCCTTGACAATCCTGAAGGCAGAGTGCTTGGAATCGTGTGAGATGGTGCTCTGGCATGAGCTGAGCCTGTCTGCAGCTTGCGGAATCAAGTCCTAATAGCTGTTCCATGATATCGCATACCATATACTCTTAAGTGCATTATAATCCTCGCGGTTAAATGCTATCTTTGGTATTGCTTTATCAAAACATGTCGAGTAAGGTGTCATACGAATTGGAATACTAACCCCTCGCCAATTCTGGCGACGGGGTTAGCATTCCACCCTTCTAGAGGGACACGACATGTATGTAACTGTGAACCCCGGTTAAAGTTAACTGAAGCCTCAGCTCCACAAAATGGATGCTGCCACCACAGACACGAGTCTGACCCCCTGCAGCTGGGAGTCCTTCCAGCGAGGGGAGCCTGGACAAAGGGTTTCCTGTCAGGGGCGGTGCTAGCACCGTCCCAGACATGGTTTTGTGTATCCTGGGTAGGCAGGGCTTTACAGGGAGGTGACTGCTGAGTGGCACCCCGGTGCTCACTACGCATAGGCCGGTCTGAACCAGTTCCAGGGGCACACCAGCCCCTGGCCTGGGGAAGTCCGGCATGGCTGAGGGGTGTAACCACCCCCCACCTAGTCCCACCCATAGGCAGGACCTAGTCACCGGGTCAGCCCCCTTTTTTAGTATAAAGATGGGAGCGGGCCCCCTGTTAAAATTAGATCATCTTTGGAATCAAGATACCACTTTCTTCGAAAGGACTTCACGATTTCTTCTTCAAGATTCTCCCTTGTGGCTAAGGAGTAGTCACCCTGCATCAAGCGGGCACCATCCTAAAGAACACTGCGGTCTGCTGCAAGTCCTTCATCACGAATCCGACGACCCAGCTCGACGAGACCCGGCTTCCCTGGCACCTCTGACCTCTACTCACCTCTACAGCCAAGCTGAGAACCGTGAGTGCGACGAGACCTCAAGGGACCGACGATCGCCAAGACTGCACGACATCTTTACTGCAAGCCCACCGTGTCCTCCACTGGTGAGTGCTTTGGGGTCCGAGAAGCCCCGACCCTGCGCAGCTCCAGCACCCAAGATCAGCCCCCCTGCATCTCCACGATCGGCGTGGGGCCCTTCTGCTGTTTGCTGTGCACCGCGTTGTTTGGCTACTAGCCGGCTGGCTTGTGGCCTTCTGAACGACGCCCAACGACTTCACGACTGCTGGTCTGGTTGCTCCAGGCTGGCCCTTGCTTCCTTGTTCAAGAGAGGCACCCCGGACCCTCCTGGTCCACTCCAGACGCCATTTTAGGTCCACCGCGTGGGCTTGAATTTGCCAAGGCTTTGTTGCCCAATCCTGGGTCCAGCGACGCCGACAGCTTCCATCTTCGTGGGACAGCTCGATCCTCCATCCTGGTCGCCGACAACGCCTCCTGGTCCGTGAGATCTTCGAGTCAAGCGTCACCCACTCACCTAGTCGAGGTGGCTACCATCCGGTGCCCTCCTGGTGCCCACTGACTACTGGCTAGTAGTCTCGAACTTGGTCCCCTCTGCTTTCAGGTGTCATCTATCTTCGAGATCCAGGCTTGGATCCAACTGAACTTTCTTCACTGGTCACCGGCCAGCATCTTTTCTTCCGGCTCCTGGTCCGTCTACGAGGATTCCCGACGTCTTTTCAGACCTATGCAGCTGCAGCCCCTGGGCTAGGTAACTTCGGCATTTCGGTGCCCCAGCATAGCCTCACTATCCAAGGGTCAGAATCTACTTTCGTTTTCTCCCTACCAGGTCGGGTTCGCCCGAGAACACTAACTTTCTAATTCCTAGCTACCATAGACTTTTGTCCCGCATCTCGCGTGAGAGTGCACACACTGCACCCGAGTCCCCTAGGCCTCCTAGAAGTAATCTAACGATTCCCTAGTCAAGTCCTAGCGATTCCAAAAGCTATTAGTACTGTACTTACCTGCTAGTAATTTCGCATTCCACTTTCAGAGTATATGGTTTTCCGTGCCCCTCGGGCATTTGTATATACTGTGCTAACTTAAGTATTTTTGTAAGAGTTTTGGTTTGTGCTTAGTACCCTGTCCTCATAAAGAGTACAGGGCTGTTGTGATCTTTAAATAAATAACTGTTTATTTTCATAACACTTGTGTGGTGTCCTTTCACTTGGTATTCAAGGGGTATATGTGTGGTAAACAGCTGGCTTAACACGCCCTCTCGAGTCTTTAGCCTTAGACTGCTCGTATCCACGCTACTAGGATAGCTGGTCTATAAGGTTGACTTACAACCAATCATCAATAAGGGTTGCTGGACTGATACATAGTGTTCACTAGAATAGTGAGCACTGCATATCAGGCCACCTTCTCACAGTTGACAGCGCCAGTAGTCTGGATCACTTGCATCTTGGCCTTGGATAACAGCATTTCAGCTCTGTTTTTCCTCTTCTAATTTACTGTCTTGGATGCAAATTAAATTGCTTGGATTGGCCAAATGAGCATGGCTCTTTTGTAGCGAGAGTGATGTTAGACTACACTTGGAGCAAGGCATATGCAGACGTTGATTCGTGATTATCTCAATTGTAATCTGGGGGGCTGGTCTGGTGGGGTTTGATGGATGTGTCTGCTATCTTGCCACTGCTCTTCCCCCTGCTCAGTTTGAAGAGCTATCTCCTTTGGTTTCTCAGTAGGTGGCTGCTTTGTCATTAGCACTGGCTCTTCAGCCTGCCTGGCTCTTGGACTTTGTGGGTCATTGTTGTAGATAACGCCAATAGTGTCAATTGAATTCATTAGGAGCAAGAGATTGAATGAGGAAAAAAGGTCATAAGGCCAGCCATCAAATAAGATGCTGTTTTCAGGTAAAAGAAGTAGGTAAGAGAGTCTGGATTGATATATCATTTGAGATATTGGAGGTTGCTAGTGTGGTCCCTACTATGTCACCGCTGGAGTGCTTCAGTCTACGCTGTGTCATTGAGTCAGGCAAATTATTTAAAATGTTCTTTTGTTGATCTCTCAAGGTCTTCAGCTGGACCTTTTCATGCACTTTTGCATACATAATTATTGTGCCACCGCCTTATTTTAATATACGTGTTACACCATTTTATTGATGAAACTATAAACTACTAGTGATTATGTATATTTTTGGTCTCGTTATACTTGTTAACCTTTTCATTTACCAGGCAATGTTGAATCTTTATCAAAGATTTGGGCCTCCTCTGCAGTAATTAGTTTGTTTTTCCAAATCTCAAATTATTTCCTTTGAATAAACCATAAAGAAACACTATGTTTTTCACTAATGAAAACTATCTAATCAAACGGAATCAGACTACAATAGGGTTTGTCCTCATTGGTAACACTGGCAAGAATCAGACGACCAGAAACTGCTCGATGAATGAATATAGATGGTTTTGCATCTCAACTTGTTCAGAGTGCCAAGTTCCTGGGGATCTACATTTCTATCAACCTTAGCTCCAAGATGCACACTGCTCACAATACCCAAGATCGCCTGATACCAACTGACTCTGCAATAGTGATTGAATCAGTCCCCTAAATATGATGTCTTCGTGCCAGCGGTCTAGCCACTTAGCTTGGAACAACGTAGTTCCTAATGGGGTGCTAAATCTAATACTTTTCCTGGAACTTACTTTATTCTACCTTGAGTAAATCTTCTGAAGTAACTGCAACAAACAGGACTTCCTTGCATCTTAAATGTAGGGTACCCATTACTGGGTACAGCATTTCTCAGGTATACAATGTGAACCCCGTTGGATCAGACAACAATGTATTTGGACATTTTCCATCTAAGAGGAGAAATTGAAGGACCAAAAAGTCAATGACACCAATTTAAGAAATCATGTCACAGTAGACTTATATAAGTGAAAGAGAGTTAGGCACTTCAAAGAGAGAGTCGCCTGGTCATCAGTTGTTGCCCGATCAAGAGAACTATATAGGGGTATATTCTCAAGAACGTGTGATAATTACTGCAAAATTAGCTTAACGCAACTCTTCATATCGCAGTCCATCACGGGAAAATAACTCAGTGTTAACTAAGTATTCACAAAACGGAGGTACCATGCGATAGGCCCACGACAACGTGCCAAAGGTCCGCAATAAAGTCAACGCGATGCCCTAAAAATGCTTAACACGAACACAAAAAAAGTTGCGAAGAGGCCAATCACGATACAAAAATCAGCGATAACCAGCGACAGGCCTGCAATTCACATACGTCAGGTGGAAAAATCACCATAAAAGAAGAAAAACAAACAAACAAACAAATGCTAAACAACAGTGAAACACAATGGATGCTGCAGGAGCAAGTACAGAGGACAACCAGAACCCCACAAGACCCCCGGCGGACCAGCCAGGAACCTCGGGGTCAGGGAAGGGTAAGAGGAAGAAGAGTAGGAAGAAGCAGTTCAGTTTGCAGGAAAACAGGATCCTGATAACAGAGGTGGTAGAACGCCATCAACAACTGTTTGTCACCTCCACTGTGTCATTGGCAACAAAAAATGAACTATGGCAGTCCATCGTGGAAAAGGTGAATGCTGTCGGAGTGCTGAAGTGGACAATGGAAGAGGCCAAGAGGTGCTGGAATGATGTCAAGCGCAAAACCAAGCTGAAACTCGCCAACAACCGGAAGGCAGCAATGCAGACTGGAGGTGGGAGTCCAGCGCCACAGGAGGACCTGGACGAGATAGAGGAAATGGTGTCCACAGTCATCAGTGGGGAGACGGTGGCAGGAGTTGGGGGACCGGACACTGCTCAACAGGAGCAGACACAACAGCACCAGGGTGAGTAACAACCAGGGACTGGGGGGACGGGGGAGATGGGCACAATGGCACACATGCACAAGTAAGAATAGCACATCTGCGGACAAACCATGCTCCAGTCCCCCAACTCCCACCAAAAGACCAATGTACCCAAGTATGCAACATCTCAGCACTGTATATGCACAGTAATCAAAGGCACACCGCATGAAAGGGATAAGGGGTAGCAAATCAAGAGCTGCAGGGGCTACTCCTCCAAAAAGCAGGAGATACAATCATAACATGCAGAGCACATCAACATTGACAACAATATGATACAAACCGCAAAACGTCCACAACAGAACACAGGACACAACAGGTGCCGCTTGTGTGTAGAAACTGCCCAATCACATTTGGCATTGCAGGGAAATGTGAGTTGATAATGTACAAGTACAAACACACATTCGTCATGCTGCCGAAATGTCCACTGTCCCCCATCAAATAGGCAGCTCCTCCCAAACAGCCACAACGTACACAGTCATGCAGTCTGAATGAAAAAAATATACAAAGCGACAACATACATGTGAACACATTGTTAAACTGCATCTTCACATTGCAGAGGGACAATCAACACCTCCTGCAGAGCAGCACAAACCTCTCTTCTCTGATGATGAAGAGACCACCACAGCTTTGACTCCGATGCCCTCCAACAGCTCGTGGAGAGCCTATGCAGCCCACCTCCAGGAACAGGGAAGCCCAGCTGCTACAAGGAGACCCCACCCCCTGCACAGACCGCACAGCAGACAGCACCCACCACCACAGCTGCCTCACAGGACCCCCACGAAGAACACATGGCCTTCCAACACCATGTGTTGGGGTGCCAGGAGAAGCTGGCTGAACAGGTGCGGGTGGGCTTCGACCTCATGGCAGTCAAACTAGATGCCATACGTGGGTGTCTAAGTCCCATCAGGGACCACTCACGGTCCCTAACATACACCCACAGTCCTCTCAATGTTCTCCAATGGACTATGGCTGACATTGCTGGAGCTCTGACTTAGAGATTAGAACAACTGTCCAGTCAGAGTGGCACTAGCGATGTCACACGGGTGTTGGAACACATGCGAAGGTCAATGGAGACCATGGAGCGGACACAGGTGGAAAGAGCAGCCCCCACGGCTGGACACTAGTGAGAGGTAGCTGTGTTCCTCAAAGACCTCAGGACCATCCTCATGGCATTGCTGCCACAAGGCCTGGCGCTGATGCATGCTGCTGCTACCACTACATCCACATCTCCGCTCCCTGAATTGTCAGTGCCACACAGTGCGGCAGTCGTTCCACCTCCGGCCCCTGAGGTATCACTGCCACACAGTGCTGGAGACAGAACAGCACCACCCACACGTGAGGCACATGAAACAGCAGAAGACGAAGATGCAAATGAATCTGCCATCGTGGTGAGAAGGACGCAGAAACATGCACCTCCACCATAGGGCCTGTCTCTGCTTGGTTCTGCCCTCTGCATCATCACCTTCCACTGTCCCCTGATACACTCTGCGAAACACACCGTGGACCTTGACATGGATTGCCATAATCTGTTTAATTGCCAATGACACAGCAATCAGACTGTGGACTGAACTCTTCCTCTTCCTTTGGACTTGTCATTCCCTGAAGGACTCTGGCTGGCCCTCCACGGGCCAACATTGTACAGTGGGGTTTGCATGGCCCTGTACTGCTCCAGCTGCAACACTCCACTGAACGTGCATTAAACATTCACAATTACATAGATGTATCATGTCTCTGATCTTTCAAGTGTGGAAGTACGTATGAATGTAGGCTCAGTGATTCTCCCATATGTCAATGTTGCTCATGTCGTTGAATTTGGGTCACAGGGTGATACATTGCCGAATGCGGTCCGGGTGGCGCCGACACAACAACGGAGACACACGCATTAGTTACTTCCTTGTCCAGCCCAGTACGGAACCACGCACAGAGCTCCGGGGTCGTTATTCACATTCTTACGCTGGCCCACTCCGCTTACGCACACAGGGGGGGCGGCAACGCTACATGTGCCAGGTCTTCCCTGTAGTGGTCTGCAGATTACAGGTTTAGTTGTCAGCATGCCTCAGCTTTGCCCTCACAGCTGGTTTACACCCACACCACACCCATCCAGCTCACATGTCACAAGACATGTGACCCTGCCAATAAAAAGGGCCGGGCGCACGTGCTCAATGACATTTCCACTCTCTATAAGGGTGCATCCGTGTGGTGTTAATGTAGGCATGAGGGCCTAGGGCCTGTGATGTGCTCGTTGTTCTTACCTTGTCTCGACTGGCTGTTCCTAAAGGGATTGCGCTGGTTCACCTGTTTGTTATATAGGGTGGGGATCTAATTGGTTTATTAGGGGTGGGGCTTATCCTGCAAAAAAAGACTCCTGGTGTGGCCAGGAGAACGAACAGTCTAACCTGTGTGTTTGTGGTTACTACTTCCGGCGTTCAAACACCACATTTCTGGCGACGAAGGTGGGATCCTGTGGCTAATCTCCCATTTTCCTTCTGGTGCTGCTGTGGAGCCGCGCTGCTCTGTTGGGGGCTTTGGCGTACCGGCATAACATCTATCTGGCCATGTTGCTGTGGTCCAGGAGGAGAGGGGTGTCCTTTCAACAGGTTTGTTGTGCCCGGTGAAGGTTGTTCGGGTCCTGTTTGCTGCCTGCCTGCTCCGGCTGTACTTGGGGGCGTGGCCAGTATTTTGTGACGTGCTACAGTGGGCCGGCTGGCTCACTGCATTGATATCGCGCTCCCATTCCATTGTTTCTGTGAGGCACAGGCTGAGATTTTCAAACAGCAGAAGTCACGCCATATATGTTTTGAGAGCGGAGAGTGCATCCGAATACAAATCCTGAGCGTCTCTTGGCAGGAGCGCTCTGCGTTTCGTGTGGCACCAGTGGTTTTGTTTTGACTTCGCTGTGGGCAATTGTCAGCAGGGGCAGCCTGAGAATCCTGAGCGTCTCGTGGCAGGAGCGCTCTGAGGTTTGTGTGGCACTCAGGATGCTGGCATCAGTGCTTTTGCCCTCAAATCACTATGGGTGATTGTTACAACAGTGGACTAGCTATCTCTACAGAGGACCTGAAAAGGGGCATTGTGGCTACCATTAGGTGGCCTACTGAGTGGTGTTTTGTCAAAAAGAGTTGGGCACTGTGATATCTTTCTGTGGGGTTAATTATGTGGAACATTTCTTGTTGGATGGTCCACCATCTGCCCAGGCATCCCGCTGGAAGGAGTGGGTGGACCGTTTGGAGAATTACTTTTATGCCAGCGATCTGGTGGAGGAGCTGAGGCGCCCGATGTTGTTGCATTTTGGAGGGGCGGCGATTCATCGTTTGGGACGGTCAGTGGTGGAAACTACTCCACAGACTTATGACACTCTGAAGCAAGCCCTGACTGCCCACGTTGAGCCCCTGGCAAACCCTGATTATGAACGGTTCTTGTTACACCAGGCTAGGCAGTTGCCTGATGAATCTGTGGACTTTTTCTTTGCTTGTCTGTGCACTTTGGTTAGTACCTGTCAGTTACCTGAAGCTGCGGACGAAATCAGGGCCCAATTCATACAGGGCTGTTATTCTAGCAAACTCCGCAAAGCGATATTGCAGGTGCCAAACATGCCTATGGCTGACATGTTGACTCGTGGTAGATCCAAGGAGCTTTCAAAGGTCAGGGCCGCTCATAGGGATGCCGCCCTTCAACATGCGGTAAAGGTGGAGCCTGTCAACGCTGTTTCAACCAGGGTGTTTGACAAACAGAAGATGCAGCACCGAGGCAAAATGGAGCGACCCCCGGACTTGTTATGGCTGTGGGGGGTTGTTTCCTCCTAAAGGGACTTGTCCTGCTGTTGGGAAGCGGTGCTCCAATTGCAACAAAGTGAACCATTTTGCAAAGGTGTGCCGTTCTGCCTCTGCCCGAGGTTTTGTTTCTGCTTCCTCTGCCCAAGTATACTCAGCTGCCCCGTTGGCGGCAGGGGACATGGATGACGATGAAGAGACTATACACGTTTTACATGCTTTGCGACCTGGGGGTACTGTACGGAGAGGTTTGCCCAAATGTGTACTAGTGAATGGTCATTCAGTGCCCGCCTTAATCGATACAGGGGCTTCCATTAATCTGATGGCCGAATCTATGATGATGGAACTTCCAACTATACCTGTCTTGAGTAGAACTACTACTAAAGTATTTGCATTTGGTGCTTGTGAACCCCTTCCATTGGCTGGAGTCTTTTCTGCTGAAATTACACATGGGTCTCATGTTGTGAACACACTGGTTTATGTCACAAAGAGCAGTTAAGGCATGTTTCTGAGTTGTCAGACGGCCGAAAGATTGCACTTGGTTGTCTTTGCAATGGCTATCCATCAATGGACTGTTGAAGACTTGCTGGTTCAGTTCTCGCCATTGTTCAACGGCATAGGCTGTTTGAAGGACCGGATGATCAAGTTGCATATTGATGAGTCCATCCAACCAGTGGCATTACGTCACAGGAGAGTGGCTTTTCACATCCGGCCGAAGGTGGAGGCAGAGTTGGCAAAGCTGGAGGAGGCTGATATCATTGAGAAGGTGGAGGGCCCGACTCCCTGGGTGTCATCTATAGTGATTGCTCGTAAACCTAAGCAACCCGGGGAGGTTCGGATTTGTGTGGACATGCGTTTGCCTAACTTGGCGATCAAGCGCGAACGGAACCTCACACCTACCGTTGATGATATTGTGGTTGAAGTAAGCGGGTCTCGGTAGTTTTCCAAAATGGATCCCCGGGCTGGGTACCACCAGTTGCTGCTTGACCCTGCTTCACGAGTGATCACCACGTTTTTCAATGCATGTGGGCCTACAACGTTATAAACGTTTGAGTTTTGGCATCTCCAGTGATGCAGAGGTTTTCCAGGACACGATTCGGGGGATTTTGTCTGGACTGGATGGCGTTATAAATGTCAGCGATTACATTTTGGTGCATTTCCCCCTACCTTGGATGAACATCTTGGCCGCCTTAAAAATGTATTTCAGAGGCTGCTGGATCATGGTTTGACCTTTCATAAGGAGAAATGCGAGTTTTTGAAAACGGACATTTCATTTTTGGTTATAATTTTTCTCAAAACTGTGTGTCCTCTGATCCTCTGAAGGTGTGTGACATTCAGGCTGCCTTTGCTCCTGTTAATGTGTCTGGCGTACGGAGCTTTATGGGAATGGTTAACTATTATGGCCGCCTCATTCGTAACTTGTCTGCTTTAACAGCTCCTCTGCGGGAACTCACTAACTCTAATGTTACCTGGGACTGGGGTCTGGAACAGAAATCTGCTTTTCAGGCTACCAAGAAGGCCCTGTCCGCTGACACTACTTTGGTGTACTTTTGATCCATTGCTGGACTCTGAGCTTTCAGTTGATGCAAGTCCAGGCGGTCTGGTGGCTGTCCTTTCCCTGCGGCAGAGGAATGGTGAGTTGGCTCCGGTGGCGTGTGCTAGCCGGGCTTTGACTGCCACCGAACAGCGATACTCCCATATCGAGAAGGAGGCCATTGCAGTGCACTGGGGGTCTCGTCATTTTCATTTGTATTCGTATGGTCAACCTTTTGTTGTACATAAGCCTCTTATTCCTTTGTTTATGGGTTCATCTTCGAAGCCCCCTCCTCGCATTGAAAAGTGGATTTTGCAGCTGCAGGATTGCTGTTTTACGGTGGTCTTTTGTCCTGGTGTTTTGAACCCTGCCGACTATCTTTCTCTGCATTTTTTCGTCCTGCTACTGTTGCTGAGGAGAATAATGCCGAGGACATTGAGGAATATGTGTGGATGGTGGTGGAGCGTTCAAGGCCTCTCCCTATTTCTATGGAAGAGTTTGTGGATTCAACGGCTCGGATGGGTGTCTTCAACTGTGCCTGTCCGCTGTTGGTACTGGGAAGTGGTCCAATATCTTGTCTTCCTCCAAAAGTCGTACGGAGGACACTAGATCTGCCTTGGTATCCCTATTTCAGGTGCGGGTTGAACTGACTTATTCTCCAGAGGGGTGTCTCATGAGAGGTCCACGATTAGTTATTCCTGCCTGTCTTCAACAGCGTGTGGTGGACTTGGCTCATTTGGTGCATCAAGGGGTCGTGAAGACCAAGTCCCATTTACGATCTAAGGTTTAGTTTCCCGGATTGGATGCTCTGGTGGAGAATACAGTATTGGGTTGTGCGCTGTGTCAGGCCGCTGGGGGCGGGGAAGCTCCGGTTCCCATCATCACCAAAGGCATCCTCTCGTTCCCGTGGCAGAGGGCGAGTGCTGACTTTGGATGTTTACCTGATGGGCGGCACATGTTGGTGGTGATAGATGACTTTTCTAAATATCCTTAGGTGGATATCATGGACACCACCACAGCGTGTCGCACTATACCAATGTTCGATAAAATCATGGCAACACATGGTTTGATTTCTGAATTGAGCACTGATAACGGACCCCCTTTTTCCAGTCACGAGTTTTCAACATACCTGCAGTCTAGAGGTGTTGTGCACCGTAGGGTCACCCCTTTGTGGCCCCAGGCCAAGGTAGAAGGTGAACGCTTTATGCGTACCATGAACAAAGCAATCAGGATTGCCGTCACACACCGTCAGGATCTGGATTGTGCTATTTTTCTGTTCTTAAAGGAATATCGGATGACTCCTCATTCCACCACGAAAGTCAGTCCGATGTCCCTCTGCATGAATCGCCCTATAAATGATTTTGTGCCCCAAACTGAGGCGGTTCCTGCAAGTTATGCAGCTGTGGCTGGGTAGCTGAAGAAACGACAGGTGATGAACGATAAGGTGGCTCTTAGCCGTGGGGCTAAGCCCAAGACTTTTTCAGTTGGTGACATTGTAATGGTGAAGAACCGGCATCGTAAAGGGAAGTTTAGTTTACCGTTTGAGCCTGAGCCTTGGGTTGTGCAATCCGTTCATGGGACAAAAGTGACTGCTGTGAGGGATGGGTTGTTTATTTCGCGGAATGTATCTTTCTTTAAATCTTATCGAGCTCCTATCAATGTTCAAAATTATGACCTTGTGGTACCCCTTGATGGTGACTCTGTAATTTCAGATGATGAATGTGCTGATTTGTGTCCGAGTCTTCTTTTGGTTCCAGTGGCGGACATCTGGACAATATGGTGCATTTCCATCTATATCACCATCTGGTGTGGGGGGTCGAGCCTGTTTCTTGTCTCCCCCTATTGAATATTGGGTACCCGAATCTGATTCTCAACGTAGGGGTGTGGGAAGGTATCAGTTACGGCCATGTCCTGCTCGTTCTACACGTTTGACGGATTATGTAACATGTTTGAGCTGAATTTGTGTTTGTTTTGTGTTGAATTTGTAGAGGAAAGTGATGTGCTCGTTGTTCTTACCTTGTCTCGACTGGCGGCTCCTAAAGGGATTGCGCTGGTTCACCTGTTTGTTATATAGGGTGGGATCTAATTGGTTTATTAGGGGTGGGGCTTATCCTGCAATAAAAGACTCCTGGTGTGGCCAGGAGAATGAACAGTCTAACCTGTGTGTTTGTGGTTACTACTTCCGGCGTTCAAACACCTCAGGGCCCTGCAACATCACATTCCTAGGACCAGAGGTGAAATGCTGTCATCCCCACCATTATACTCAATCATAGGGGGGCCTTGACTTGCGGGGCACAGACTTGGTGGCACTGGATACACTGTGGCCGGCACAGGCACACCTCCATGGGATGGTGACTTTTGGTGCACTGAGGTAGGGGCACCTTAAGTGCTGAGCGGGTGTGCAGCCTGCGATGATGCCCCGTCCTGGCGGTCCGGACTGGTGCCGATCATTGTGAGCCCTGCTAGACCGCAGTGTAGGCCTGAGCCAGCGGGCAGTGCGTGCCTACCACCACGTGGCGTGGCCTCGCAGGTCACAGTGTTAGTGGCACCTCAAGTGCTGAGCTGGTGTGCAGCCTGCGATGATGTGGTGTGCACTGGTATGTCCTCTGCAATAGCGAAATCAAGACCCAAAATCAAATGTGTGACCTGGTGGTCAGCGGAGTGGGGCTGCATGATGTGGAGGGTGACATGTTCGTGTGCCCCGTGCTTGGGGCTTGCACCGGCATGTGGTGGGCCTTCTTTGCGACATGCTCCTGGCGGAAGGTGAACAGTGAGGCCTGGGTGCGCAGGGGCGGGCATGCACTTCTGGGCGGCCGGAGGGGCTGGGGTGCAGCTGCCTGGGTTCGCAGAGGCGAGCATGCACCGCTGGGCGGCGGAGGTGCTGGGGTGCAGCTGCCTGGGTGTGCAGGGGCGGGCATACACTGTTGGGCAGTGGAGGGGCTGGGGTGCAGCTGCCTGGGTGCACAGGGGCGAACAGGCGATGATGGCGTGTGCAATTGTATTTACTTTGCCATTCATGTATCTGGACTCTGTTTCAGATGAGGGATCTGTTTCAGATGAGGGACCTGGTGAACTGCACCACATACCGGCACGTGGTTGGAGACACACCAGTGGCAGCAGGTGAGCAGTGAGGCCTGGGTGCGCAATGTCAGCACTCTGGCTCCATGTCCCTCTTTTCTTTTTTCAGTGTCTCTCTCCCCCTCTCTTTCCGTATTTCTCTCTCCCTCCCTCTCTTTCTGTCTTCCTCTCTCCCACCCTCTCTTTCCATCTTCATCTCTCTCCCTCTCTTTCAGTCTTCCTCTCCCTCCCTCTCTTTCCATCTGTCTCTCTCCCTCCCTCTCTTTACATCTTCCTTTCTCCCTCCCTCTCCTTCTGTCTTCCTTTCTCTCCCTCTCTTTCCGGCTACCTCTCTCTCCCCCTCTTTCTGTCTTTCTCTCTCCCTCCCTCTCTTTCCGTCTTCCTCTCTCTCTCTCTCCATCTTCCTCTCTCCCTCCCTCTCTTTCTGTATTTCTCTCTCCCTCCCTCTCTTTCCATCTTTCTCTCTCTCCCTCTCTTTCTTTCTCTCTCTCTCCTTCGCTCCCTCTCTGTCCTTTGATGGGCGCATTACACACCTTCTTATCTGTTTTTTTGTCTTGCAGGCTGTGACCTACAGATTGTCCCAAGGAGAGCTGACATGTGTCTTCATTAATGTTCTTCTGAGTTTATTTGAACGCATTTTTGTTTGGTAATTCAAAGGTGTATGTGTGATGCTCAATTTTGTGACGACACATGCATGTTATCAGTTGTGATTGTGCGACATCAGGTGGATTCTTTGGTACATGATTTCGTGAAATTGATATGGCATATCTTTGCCTGGGGGAGGGGGTGCTTGGGGGGGGGGTGCCTGGGGGGGAGGGTCCTGGGGGTGGTGGCGGTGGGTGTTGTGGCCCTGTTGGGGCTCTGAGCTGCATGATCAGTGGCTCCTTGGCATCTGTTGTTCTTTTTGTGTGGCTGTGGGCAGAGCTCCCTTTTCTGGTGCAGGCTATCATCCAACTTTACACCAGGTGAGAACAGGTTTTAGTTTTCTGCTGCTAACGTGCCTTATCGCCTGTTTTGGGTTATTATCGCCGATCTGGCAGGTGTTGTCACCGATTTTGGCACAGGAACGCCTACTCCGCATCTCATTGGCGATAGTTGCCGGGGTCATCTGTGGCGTTGTTTTTTGCGGCTGCTATCGCAGGTAAACTGGTTATATGGCCTGTTATCACCAGCTTGTGAATGGGGCGATAGTTTTAACACCACTTTGGCTGCGGTAAGGTGCTGTTAACTCGGCGATAAATCCTTGAGAATATGCCCTATAGTGTCAGTCAGAGTGAGAACACAGCAACTAGCCCCTGCTGGTTACTGTTCTTACACTCCTTCTCACTCTTGGAATGTAAGCGCCTCATTTAAAGTTGGATGCGGATGCACTGCTGAACATTAGTGGTTGTCCTGTCTAACCCCATTATTTACTGTCCCCCATAATACACCCAAACTCCTATTTTGATATAGAGATCACAGTATATGGGCAGATGGACAGCAAAACCATAGTTGCATGCCTACCTTATTTAGAATGCATCAACCTACAACAGTTACATGGTAAACAACATTCCACGCCTGCAATGGGGGGAAAAATGCATGGACAGCCAATCCAAGTTCTGTGCATCAGAAGCAAGATAGCCCAGCTACTGCAATCACTGACAATACATCTGTGCAGCATGCAAACCAACTGGCAGGTATTTAGCAAACACAAAAGGTGAAGGGAGGAGGCTTGCAATAAGTCTGACCACTGGTAATTGCTCAAACCCATTATTCTTTTGCCCACCATGCCATCTCTGATTAGGCCTAGCCACATGCAAATCAGTTTTGGTCCTGCTCCAATGCGAACAGTCCAGCCTAAATTGCCAAGACAGGTCCTCTCTGAACCAGAACACAAGCAAAACAAGACCGGTTTCGCCCTGATTGGGGCTCTTCAGTCAAGTGTTTCTTTACCGAAGAGGACTTCTTTACGTCCATCAATGGAACCCACGTATAACTTTAAGAATAAATTGAAAGGCCTCGAAAACGAATTGGATTGCTGCATTTGGGGAAAACAAAGCGATACAAAAGGATTCAAGATAGCCTGGCTGATGAGGATTATGAATCCGAAACCGGTCGCAGGATGCTTGTTTCCGGTCCAGGGAAGACATGACTTGGCAGTTCGGGCAGGACTGTTCTCATGAGGCACAGGGTCAGACTGATTTGCATATGGCCATGTCTGAACTGGGGTGGCTGAGTGAGCTAAAGAATGGTGATGGATTAAACCCAGATCAGTTGACTGGGGGTGAGTGTTTGATTTGCGCAAACGCTCCGTCCATCATCCCCTTTTGTATCGCATTTGGGGAAAAGGCAAAGTAAAAGAGCATAATATTCCATTTAATTAGAACTTGTTTCCGGCATTTTGGATCAGCAATACCATCTGATCTCAACTGGGGTGCAAAATCATATTTACATCTAAATCAGGGTTTTTGTACCAATCAGAAAGAAGTCTTAGGCAGGCCTGGGCGTAATTCGTGTAGTTTTGCTACACAGAACACCGTGAAGTTACAAACAAACTCTGCGGAGTTTCGCAAGTGGCAGAGTGCAGTGCGAACTGCAGTTTGTGCCAGTATTCCTACTGCTTGGGTAGAAATTCTACCAGAGTGGCAGCTTGAGCTCGCAAACTTACCATTCGCGATCGTGAGCGTGGAAAAAACTACTCTGTAATACGCAAAGCGCTGAAAACTCAGCAAACTCCACGAACGGAGTGGAGTTCATCGCCCAGGCCTAGTTTTGAGGACATATTTAGAGCTACGTGCACAGAGTACTGTGCCACAAACGTGATAGAGTAGCTTTTCTACCAAACTGACTTTCCGTCCACTCTACTTAGAGTCAGGGGGACTGTCCTGTTTCTGCAAATGATGCCCCCGCCAGCTGAGCCAGCACAAACATCTATTGGGTGCATGGAGTTGAGCCGTCAATCTAAGTACCTCAGATCAAACACCCTATTCAGACTGGATGGTCCAACATACTTTATTTCCTACATGGATTGTCAGGAAAAGACAAGCGATATCAAATGGAGAAAAAAATCCCCCCACACCTTAGAAATTAACTTGTATGGTGTGGGGGCCATATTTTTTCTCAAAATTTAACTTCTGCTTTGAAATAATTTTTCTTTTTTTAAATCAAAATGTTTTCAGAGCTGGCGCATGAAGCAGGGCTGCTTCTCAACAAATTTACAATGCCTTCAAAAGATCCATTGTTGCAAAGGCTCAGAGGCCTCAGCCAAGCAGACAGGCTAATGCAAAAGGCTGACAGAGTCAATTATTCACTGAGGTGTATGAAGACCCAAGTAAACAGACTTCAAGGTGAAATCTTTAAGCTGCAAACTGTAAATGCATATGGAAGACGGAAATTGAGAGAGCAATTCAAAAACATGGATTCTTTAACAATCCAATGAGTTGAACTGACCTCTTATCCAACAGGCTTTAACCGAATATACACATATTTCTGCACAGAAGTATATACAACTAAAGTGTCTGGATCTAATTGAAAGATCGAAAATGTATTACAATAGATATTTGTATTAAAAAGCCCTGTAAATTGGTCGTTTACAACTGTTAACTTCTACCACAATGGAACTTGAAATTGTCGAGCAATTGGTGATTTAAAGTCTAGTAGGGCAGCGAGATGTTGGCGAGGCAAAAAAGATTTTTTTTTGTGACAAAAGGCTGAGGATCGCAAGAAGCAGGCAGACGTATTGTCACTTTTAAACTTTGGAAATTGTACAACAAAGATCTTGTTGCAAGACGTGTGCAAATCACGCCACTTGACTTGTGGGGCTTGTGGAAGACCAATACATGTGATTGTGTGGGAAGTATCATCTATCCGTTGTAGAGCACAAGGAGGGGCCTACTGGAGAAGGTAATTGTGTTACTGGCACAGAGCACTACAGCAGTGTGTAATATGTTAAAGGTAGTTCTGTTAAGGCAATGAAGGCATATGTATTTTTTCTCAGATGATACGAGGTCTTTGTGCCAATGTTGTCTTAAGACTTTGCTCTCCAGGGCCCTTTTGCTTATCATCTGTGATAATAAAAATTTTTCGAAAAAAATCCTTCTAAGTCAGTTGGAACTGGTGCATAGTGTCCTAAAACTAGCATGGAGAAGCATGAAAAATGTGGAGTAAAACTGTGTTCTTGGGACCTGGAGAGAGTGTCATCGCAGGCCTCGCTCTCCAGTTTGAAGCTCTGTATCCACAGAAGTAAGGTGTGATTGAGCGTGACCACAGTGGCGTAGTGTGGGTGGGGCCACAGGGGCAGTTGCCATGGACGCAAAATTCTTGGGAGCGCTGGGGCATTCTTAGGAGTGGAAATTTTAAAAAAAGAAGTGGAAGGATACTTGCCTTGCCCCGGGCACTGGCAACCCATAATACGTCGCTGAATGGCCAACATGAGCTGCATCAGGAGAAGGGTGTCTTGCAGTATGAAGACTTGTGAGTAGAGTTGGGCAATATTGTGTGAAAAGACCGAGGATCGCAAGAAGCATCAATCTCGGCCAAGCAATGGGGATCTCCATATTGTCACTTTTAAACTTTTGAAACTGTACAACAAAGATCTTGTAGCAGAGTGTGTGTGTATCACGTCACTTGTCTTGTGCTGCTTGTGGAAGAACAATACATGTGCATGTGTGCAAGGAATCATATTCCATTGTAGAGCACAATACAAAGAGGTGTACACTGGAGAAGGATGGTGTTTTACTGGTATTGAGCACTACAGCGGTGGAATCTGCTGAAGTCTGTTAGTGTAGTTTTCAATTTCTGTTCAACATCCAGGAGGTAACAAGGTTTGTAGCAGAGCTAACAGAGAAGCGCTGACAACAATGGTAAATGTCTATAGACATTTATGGAAACTGGCAGCTTCTTCTGTAGCCATTTTAAAGGCTGCATTGTGTAATGCACAAGTCCAGTTTGTCTCATTGTGTACTTGACACATCAGGTCTCCATCTAATTCCAGATCTCCCTCCCCACACTACTCTCCCTAATAACCCTTCCTCTCCTGGGCCACTCGAGGCTGTCTGTGTATTGCAGAGTTGGTGCTGCCCAATGGTTGGATTTTGGGAGAGTGATGTTGCACCTGAGTCTGGCACTCAACACTTTATTGTACAGCATGCAAAGGTTCGTAAGGGTCTGCAGACGCGCTCTAGGCAACCCATTTTAAGAGACTGGTATATCACCGTCAAAGCCACAGGGACCAATCCAGCGTTGCAGAACTAATTTAAGGTCATACAAGAATGTTACAGTTTTAAGGTGAAGGATGTCAGCCATGAATTAGATACTAATTCCTCATACAATAGAATAACACAAGAGACTCATTCACTGTAGAGGCTAGAGCCATTCATAAATGAACATGAATCTGTCACATGTCTTCTAGCACAGATCAAGAATTGACAAGAGCAGCCTCAAGTGATTCTGTGCATTGAACACTGCCACCTGGAGGCAGTAAACTGTGTTAAGAAGCTAGGACAATTTTATGTTGCTAATCTTGCTCAGAACTCTTCTTTTGTCCACTAAGAACAACTTTCCTACTTCTAGATGCAACAATCAGGTCACTTACTGGTCATTTGCTCCATGGGAAATGTAGGGCCTTAGGTGAGGTCGATGTCAGTTTGCCCAAATTTCTTATTTTGTGGCTAAGTCTTAGCTCATGTGATGCTTTCTTCAGGATGATGCACTATTGTTATTAAGATAAGTACTACACTGTTTTCGCAGCTGAAGCAGATGCAGAGCCAAATCTCTTGAAATACTGTTTTGACAAGATACAAGGGCGTGCATGCCAAATAATATTTATCCTATCATGAATACAACATAGTTCCAACACGAATGGCCTTCCAAATTACACACTAATGATGAATATGTTTCCAGAACCCATTGTTCTTTATTGTTGCTCTTCCTGATGGGAATTTTTGCTTATAAGCACATGACTCTTGGAGGATTCCACTGGTGATGCTCAGGATGGCTGGCAGCACAGAAATTGTCACTCTAAGTGCCGGATAACACCCTGCTCTTTATTGATGATGAAGACACATTTTTGGCTGGATCTTCTGAATCTTTCAGCAGATACTGATATAACTGACCCTCTGGCGCGTATGAATATTCTGTATGATGCAATAGGTTTTTGAACTCCTGCTTCCTCACTAATTGTTTTCAACCCATTATTTGGGGGATTCTGAACCAAGCTGCGCTTTAACTTCCTTTGTGTATCCCGGGGTTCCATTCTGGCCTCCATGTTTGTCAATAGTGTATGTGGCCTCTAAAATGGCTAAGGAAGAAGCTGCCAGTTTCATGCATCAGTAAGATCATGACACAAAGTTGAACCTTTGGCTGTCATTCATTCAAGACATCAGGTACCTCAGAAACCGCTTTATGGCTTTCAGAGGACAGCCAAGTATCACTTAAAGCAGAATCTATTCAAATTTGACTTTCTGCAAAGCCATATCAAAGTTTAGCATCTGTCAGCACAGTTATAGCTGGAGGAGCTCAGTCAAGATAGTAACCCCCCACTCTCCCCCTCCATTGGTTGCAGTCCTTAGGGTATGTGTTGGATTCTGGCCTCTAGTTACATCTTTATGTTTGAAGTTAGACAGATTTTGCCTTTTCCTATTAAGGACTGTTAAAAAGTTGTAGTCTGCAGTTGATTTATTAGTGATTTTCCAAGGGATGGTTCTGTTCTGAGAAAAATAAAGTACGCTCATGTTGGGCTCATGTTGGGCAGCACCATTCCCTGGTGCTGCCCAACTGATCAGTGGTGCTCGTAACATTGGTAGCGCCATCACTCAGTAATCTTCAATAACAGTGATTTACAGAGGTATACATCACTCTTACTTGAAAGGCACATGTTTCACAACTTCTTTTGTCTTAAAATAATCTTAGTATTTTAACATTTTAGTTTTATTTCAATAGAGTTATGAATTCAACTTTATTTTCTCTTTTTGACCCAATCATTGTCATGGTATTCACCAAGAACATCCAGCCTTCACTTGTGTATGTGTATTGATTTTTCTGGTTGCCAAAAGAGTACTAAGTTGTCTTATGGTAACAGGGAAACTTAAACTATTTCCCTTTTAAAATGTTGTATCTGTGTCGACTTGTGCACTCCTGAATATCTGTAACAAGCATTTGCAATTCAATAGGTCTCGCATTTACGAGAGTGTAAGCTATTAGCATTGTAAATTACGATGCCTGCCGGCTGTATTCCCCCGTTCCCTAGAATCTGCCTAACCAGAGGGTCGATATACAGAGCAAACAGGATGGGTGAGCAGGGACACCCCTGACGGGTGCCCCTGCTTATCCCAATCCTGTCCGAACTCTGGCCCATCAGCTGTATTCGGGCCCTTGGGTCGCAATACATGGCTTTAATGGCCGTCCTGATTTTTGGGCCAAACCCTCTCGCCATCAATACATTTCATAGATAGACCCATCGGACGCGGTCGAACGCTTTTTCTGCGTCCAGGAGGATCATGGCTTCTCCTCTCCCCCCAGCAGCATAGGCCTCGAACAGTGAGATTGCTCTTCTAACGTGATCCGCCGTTCCACGACCGGGGATAAACCCATGCTGCCATGGGGAGACGAGTCCGCCAATAACCCTCCCCAACCGCATAGCCAGGATCTTGGCATAAAGCTTGTTATCCGAGTTTATCAAAGATATAGGCCTGTATGACCCTGGGTCTTCCCTCGGCTTTCCTTTTTTATGGAAGACTATAATGTTGGTATCTTTCCATGTTTTCCGGGATCTTACCCGTACCTATGATGCCATTAAATAGGTCAAAGACCCAGGTAATTTGTTCCAGGGGGATAGTTAAAATCGATCAAAGATATGTCGACTCGGCCACTTACCTCGGGGTAATAATTAATGCTGAAATAGGCTCTATTATACAAGATAATTATCTCCCGCTTTTTAAGAAAATTAAATCGGATTTAAAGCGGATGGACTCATTGCACCTTACACTTATTGGGAGAGCCAACGTGTTAAAGATGACCATGCTGCCTAAACTACTGTATCTGTTTAGATGCATACCATATCTAATTGACGAGGGTATGTTAAAAAAGATCGAGTCTATCTTTAACAGTTTTTTATGGCAGTATGGTAAAACCAGGAGGGCATTAAAATTTATGACCCACCCCCAGGAACGCGGAGGCTTGGCGATTCCAAATATTAGATTCTATCACTGGGCTGGGTTGCTAACTCAGATGTCCATATTATTTGAGCCAATGTCCAGAGAAAAATATACAAATGACCCTACCTCAGATCTATATCTATATGTTTTACCTTCAATTTACGAACTACTAATGGGAAAGGAGGCTGTGGGGGTTTTGTTGAGAAAAACCAGTCGCAGATTTTTTTAAAAATCCTGCTATAAGGCGGCTTTAAGTGCCTGGGATTTGTGGAAAAATCTGCAGAAACTATTCCATATCCCTAAGATAAATCTATATACTCCGCTGTGGAACTCAGGGTATACACCTAATTTGGGTGTGGATGGGGCTTGGAAGTGCTGGGAGCAGTTGGGTATTCGGACGGTGGGCAATGTGACGTTGAATGGAAGCGTCGCTAGCTTCAACTGGCTGCAAGAGAAATATGGTCTCCCCAACGACAAAATCTTTAAGTACCTCCAGGTGTCACAAACACTTAAATCGGCTATGTCTGATATCCTGCCTGAGTCATATTGCCCAGTACTGGGGTATTTGCTAGGAGGAGGAGATAGGATTAGCAGTATATATCAAGCACTAATTGAAAAATCCCCCGACGATCTTGAGAAACACGAGGTTGCCTGGGCAGTTAGACTCCAAGATCCAGATACCGATTTTGATAAGGCCCTGAGCTTGGATAAGCAGGTACTTCGATCCTCAAATTTGAAGGTTCAGCATTTTAAAACACTTTTTAACCTGTATTATACACCATCTAAGCTACATGATTGGGGCATGAGAAATGACAGTAACTGCCCCAGGTGTCAGAAAGGCCCAGGGGATTTATTACATATGTTCTTTTACTGTGAGCAGCTTAGTTCGATCAAATCTGAGATAGAGAAATTTCTAGAGGGGCTGCTAGGCTTAAAGATCTGCCTATCCCCGACAATAATGATCCTCGGGAGTGACAGTAAAACGGCCCGTCTGAACAAAGAAACAGAGGCCTTTATTTTTATAGCTGTTGCTGTTTTACGCATCCTACTATCAGCTGCTTGGAAGGATCCTAATGCCCCAACCTTCCAATTGTGGCTGAACAGGCTTCTTGGTATCCATAATATCGAATCTACTTTATATTCTTATAAGGGGAAGAAAAAACGGGATTTTGGAAATAAGATTTGGGACCCCTTTAAAATCTGGAGAGAGGGGCAGCGTTGAACATCGGATGATGAGCTTCTAATATGTATATTTATTCGCATATGCAAACCCCTGCACAAAGTTATTTATAGAATGACTAGCGCTATGTATGATGTTTTAAATGTATACTGAAACGTATTATGAAACAATGGAATTTCTTCTTCTTCATTAAGATGTATCTGTTTTTTGTACCAATGAATTTTCAATAAAAAATAAAAATAAAAAAAAAGTAAATTACGATGCCTTTCATTTATCTGTTTTGCTAATTAACACATAAATAAAAGGAATTGTCATTTACAATGCAAGTAGCACAAACTCTTGTAAATGCGTTACCTATTCAAAGAATCGTCCGCCATTGTCCAGGGCTGCTCGTAAAGTGAAAGTGCGCATGCCGCGCTGAATGTTACAGATAAGCATGTCATGCCTGCAGTAGGAGAAACTCGTTAAAGAAATTAATGCTTACAGATGTAAAAAGACATACGGTGTATCAACCGGTGTAAAAGGCCAGTCCTCTTGGGAGGATACAAATGAAGACAAGGAGGCACTAATAAGACTATTAACGAATCAGAAGCCAGCATTTACGAAGGACTATGACACAAGCCAATGACAAATATGGGCGGATAGTGGGCAGAACTTCCATTCCATACTCCAATACAGCTTGCCGCAGAGCAGCGCATGCGCTACCAGGGTTGACCTAAAAAGCAATAAGAAAATGGAAAGAGGACTCCAGAGCACTAGGAGTGGTGGTAAATTCATGGTAGAAGACATTTAGATAAGGAAGTGTAAAACACTTGTATTTGCTCTTTGGATGAAGACATCTTTATCACCATTTGAAAAAAATCATAAGTACCTCTTTGGGTTATTTGGGGTACTTTATCTTCGTAGGGATTGCTACTAAAACGTTTTCTGAAATCTCTTTGTACAATAATATTTGTCTAGTGTTCAGATTTTAAGGATTGGTTTATTGTTCTAAAACTGATTTGTTTATTGTGTATAGTCCTATGGTAGCCTTGCATTGTGTTGTTGATTGTGATGGCCACGACGGTCTTAGGGTAGTCAGCACAGAAGAAAATATTTTAATACAATTGTGTAAAAAATAAACATTAAGGCTCAGTAGTACTAAAGGAAACAAAGTAGCAAAGGAAGCCTTTGTGGCTCATAATGGTGTTAATTATTAATATGCAAAACCAACAGTTGATGGACGAATGCAGAACAGTATCATACATTCACCCCAGTACAGAGATCTGGGCCTAAATCCATCGTTTTTTTGCACTCCACACCACCCCAGTTCAGACATGGCCATATGCAAATCAGCCTTGAACCTGTGCCTCATGGAAACAGTCCAGCCTGAACTTCCAAGCAATGTCTTCCCTGGACCGGAATCAAGCATCATAGGACCGGTTTCTGGCTATCAGCCGTCTTCAGCCAGGATAGCTTGACTCCAGTGGTGTGAAGAGCACGGGACTCACGTCTGAGCATACCCTTCCCACTCGGGGGGACAAATGCAAAACCAACAGTTGATGGACAGAATGCAGAACGATGTCATACATTCACCCCAGTACAGAGATCTGGGCCTAAATCCATCGTTTTTTTTCACTCCACACCACCCCAGTTCAGACATGGCCATATGCAAATCAGCCTTGACCCTGTGCCTCATGGGAAAAGTCCAGCCCGAACTGCCAAGCCATGTCTTCCCTGGACCGGAGTCAAGCATCCTAGGACCGCTTTCTGGCTATCAGCCATCTTCAGCCAGGATAGCTTGACTCCAGTGGTGTGAAGAGCAAGGGACTCACGTTTGAGTATACCCTTTCCACTCAGGGTGAAAAATGCAAAACCAACAGTTAATGGACAGATTGCAGAACAATGTCATACATTGACCCCAGTACAGAGATCTGGGCCTAAATCCATCGTTTTTTTGCACTCCACACCACCCCAGTTCAGACATGGCCATATGCAAATCAGCCTTGACCCTGTGCCTCATGGGAACAGTCCAGCCTGAACTGCCAAGCTATGTCTTCCCTGGACCTGAATCAAGCATCCTAAGACCGGTTTCTGGCTATCAGCCGTCTTCAGCCAGGATAGCTTGACTCCAGTGGTGTGAAGAGCACGGGACTCACGTCTGAGCATACCCTTCCCACTCAGGATGAAAAATGCAAAACCAACAGTTAATGGACAGATTGCAGAACAATGTCATACATTGACCCTAGTACAGAGATCTGGGCCTAAATCCATCGTTTTTTTGCACTCCACACCACCCCAGTTCAGACATGGACATATGCAAATCAGCCTTGACCCTGTGCCTCATGGGAACAGTCCAGCCTGAACTGCCAAGCTATGTCTTCCCTGGACCTGAATCAAGCATCCTAGGACCGGTTTCAGGCTATCAGCCGTCTTCAGCCAGGATAGCTTGACTCCAGTGGTGTGAAGAGCACGGGACTCACGTCTGAGCATACCCTTTCCACTCGAGGTGACGAATGCAGAACCAACAGTTGATGGACAGAATGCAGAACAATGTCATACATTCACCCCAGTACAGAGGTATGGGCCTAAATCCATCGTTTTTTTGCACTCCACACCACCCCAGTTCAGACATGGCCATATGCAAATCAGCCTTGACCCTGTGCCTCATGGGAACAGTCCACCCCGAACTGCCAAGCCATGTCTTCCCTGGACCGGAATCAAGCTTCCTAGGACCGGTTTCTGGCTATGCCATCTTCAGCCAGGATAGCTTGACTCCAGTGGTGTGAAGAGCACGGGACTCACGTCTGAGCATACCCTTCCCACTCGGGGTGACAAATGCAAAACCATCAGTTGATGGACAGAATGCAGAACAATGTCATACATTGACCCTAGTACAGAGATCTGGGCCTAAATCCATCGTTTTTTTGCACTCCACACCATCCCAGTTCAGACATGGACATATGCAAATCAGCCTTGACCCTGTGCCTCATGGGAACAGTCCAGCCTGAACTGCCAAGCTATGTCTTCCCTGGACCTGAATCAAGCATCCTAGGACCGGTTTCAGGCTATCAGTCGTCTTCAGCCAGGATAGCTTGACTCCAGTGGTGTGAAGAGCACGGGACTCACGTCTGAGCATACCCTTTCCACTCGGGGTGACGAATGCAGAACCAACAGTTGATGGACAGAATGCAGAACAATGTCATACATTCACCCCAGTACAGAGATATGGGCCTAAATCCATCGTTTTTTTGCACTCCACACCACCCCAGTTCAGACATGGCCATATGCAAATCAGCCTTGACCCTGTGCCTCATGGGAACAGTCCACCCCGAACTGCCAAGCCATGTCTTCCCTGGACCGGAATCAAGCATCCTAGGACCGGTTTCTGGCTATGCCATCTTCAGCCAGGATAGCTTGACTCCAGTGGTGTGAAGAGCACGGGACTCACGTCTGAGCATACCCTTCCCACTCGGGGTGACAAATGCAAAACCATCAGTTGATGGACAGAATGCAGAACAATGTCATACATTGACCCTAGTACAGAGATCTGGGCCTAAATCCATCGTTTTTTTGCACTCCACACCACCCCAGTTCAGACATGGACATATGCAAATCAGCCTTGACCCTGTGCCTCATGGGAACAGTCCAGCCCGAACTGCCAAGCCATGTCTTCCCTGGACCGGAATCAAGCATCCTGGGACCGGTTTCTGGCTATCAGCCGTATTCAGCCAGGATAGCTTGACTCCAGTGGTGTGAAGAGCATGGGGACTCACGTCTGAGCATACCCTTCCCACAATGCAAAAACAACAGTTGATGTACAGAATGCAGAACAATGTCATATATTCACCCCAGTACAGAGATTTGGGCCTAAATCCATCTTTTTTTGCACTCCACACCACCCCAGTTCAGACATGGCCATATGCAAATCAGCCTTGACCCTGTGCCTCATGGGAACAGTCCAGCCCGAACTGCCAAGCCATGTCTTCCCTGGACCGGAATCAAGCATCCTAGGACCGGTTTCTGGCTATCAGCCGTCTTCAGCCAGGATAGCTTGACTCCAGTTGTGTGAAGAGCACAGGACTCACGTCTGAGCACACCCTTCCCACTCGGGGTGACAAATGCAAAACCAACAGTTGATGGACAGAATGCAGATGTAGTGTAGTTCCTAGTTTCCCACTAGGCCCTGCGCATTGGAATAACATAAACAGTAGTATCGACGTAGAAGTACGGATCTTCCAGGCCTCTACTGACTATGCTAAACTTGGGTTTGTTACCTAATAGCTCAGAGGTCACTGGAAACTTTCTTGACTGAATAGGAAGTGATCAGCTTCCCTGGCCCGACAAGAAGGGATTCAGTTTCCCAACAACCGTGCAACATGACAACTTTGCTCCTCAGATCAAGAGTCAATCTCTAGGGTCGTGTGAAACAATAGACAGTTAGTTTACTCAGTCAGGTTGGTGCAGATTACTTTCACAATATGTAGAGAATAGAGAGACAGGCGTTTGTCAATAAAGGGTTAACATTTATTGAACAGTCTTTCTTCTCGTACAAGAGAAATGAATTGCCACAATTGCAAGACTTGTTATTATAAAAAGTACGTACAGTAAGATAAGTATTGCGAGATAATACTGTAAAAGCATTGATATGGTTTCTTAGCCATATAATGGTTTAAAAGTAATAAAACATATACATTCATATATACATTAGGCTAAAATACTCAACTGGTGCTTCTAACTACGCCTACCCCAGTGTACCTGACCTAAGCCTAATACTTGGGAGGGGAGTAAGTAAGTAGCTTTAAGTTAAGTTGGTTTTGCCAAGGTTTGCTTCAAGAATTCTCACTAAGGGTTTAGTCAACACCATACCTCTGAATAGAATGATGGAGGTCTGGTATCTCCTTCAGGGAAACTCGGTATCCCAGTCACCCGCAAGGGTAGACCAGAAACGCTGGAGCTGGATTTCTCAGCAGGAGAAAGACAGCGTCGCTTCTTCAGCGCGTCGAGGAGGAGAAGGAGGGGGGACAGCGTCCGCGGGCAGCTTGCATCTGCTGGGCTCTTCGCAGAGGACGGCTGTTCAGCTCCTAGTTTCACCACACCATCGTTCGCCAGTTAGCAGCGATAGCAGTAGCGATAGCAGCTATGATATCTTCAGCATAACAGCAGCTTCAGGCGACGGGCAACAGGGTGCTAGCTTCAGCGAACCACAGCTAACAACTGTAGCAGCAACACAGCAGCAACATCAGCAATTGCTTAAGGCAACGTTGGTAATATTTATACCTGACAGGTGCCTGGTTTGACGTAAGTTTGCTGGACATAAGACGTCAATAAAGATGTCACTTAGGAAGTGATCGCTATCAGTTGCTCATTAGAGTTCTATTACTAATCAAAACACAGCAAGCGGGGATTCCCAGGTTTGCTGAGTTTTTATCTTGTTGAAGAACTCAGAGTGTTAATCTAGGAATCTCAGATAGTGACTTCTGCTCTGTCATTGCACTAATTGGTTGCAAAGGAAGTGGCAGAGAAAGCTATTCTGGAATGTGGCTCTGTTCGTGTGAGGCCAGAGATGACTTTCTGAATATTGTACTTGAACGGTTACGCCAATATAGGGAATAAATGGATTTATAGCCGAATAGGGGCATAAGGTCACAGTATCGATCAGGATCCTAGATAAGCACGCAACACAGAACAATGTCATACATTCACCCCAATACAGATATCTGGGCCTAAATCCATCATTTGTTTGCACTCCACACCACCCCAGTTCAGACATGGCCATATGCAAATCAGTCTTGACCCTGTGCCTCATGGGAACAGTCCAGCCCGAACTGCCAAGCCATGTCTTCCCTGGACCGGAATCAGGCATCCTAGGACCGGTTTCTGGCTATCAGCCGTCTTCAGCCAGGATAGCTTGACTCCAGTTGTGTGAAAAGCACAGGACTCACGTCTGAGCATACCCTTCCCACTCGGGGTGAAATATGCAAAACCAACAGTTGATGGACAGAATGCAGAACAATGTCATACATTCACCCCAGTACAGAGATCTGGGCCTAAATCCATCGTTTGTTTGCACTCCACACCACCCCAGTTCAGACATGGCCATATGCAAATCAGCCTTGACCCTGTGCCTTATGGGAACAGTCCAGCCTGAACTGCCAAGCTATGTCTTCCCTGGACCTGAATCAAGCATCCTAGGACCGTTTTCAGGCTATCAGCCGTCTTCAGCCAGGATAGCTTGACTCCAGCGGTGTGAAGAGCACGGGACTCACGTCTGAGCATACCCTTTCCACTCGGGGTGACGAATGCAGAACCAACAGTTGATGGACAGAATGCAGAACAATGTCATACATTCACCCCAGTACAGAGATATGGGCCTAAATCCATCGTTTTTTTGCACTCCACACCACCCCAGTTCAGACATGGCCATATGCAAATCAGCCTTGACCCTGTGCCTCATGGGAACAGTCCACCCCGAACTGCCAAGCCATGTCTTCCCTGGACCGGAATCAAGCATCCTAGGACCGGTTTCTGGCTATGCCATCTTCAGCCAGGATAGCTTGACTCCAGTGGTGTGAAGAGCACGGGACTCACGTCTGAGCATACCCTTCCCACTCGGGGTGACAAATGCAAAACCATCAGTTGATGGACAGAATGCAGAACAATGTCATACATTCCCCCCAGTACAGAGATCTGGGCCTAAATCCATCCTTTTTTTGCACTCCACACCACCCCAGTTCAGACATGGCCATATGCAAATCAGCCTTGACCCTGTACCTCATGGGAACAGTCCAGCCCGAACTGCCAAGCCATGTCTTCCCTGGACCGGAATCAAGCATCCTAGGACCGGTTTCTGGCTATCAGCCGTCTTCAGCCAGGATAACTTGACTCCAGTGGTGTGAAGAGCACGGGACTCACGTCTGAGCATACCCTTCCCACTCGGGGTGACAAATGCAAAACCAACAGATGATGGACAGAATGCAGAACAATGTCATACATTCACCTCAATACAGAGATCTGGGCCTAAATCCATCATTTTTTTGCACTCCACACCACCCTAGTTCAGACATGGCCACGTGCAAATCAGCCTTGACCCTGTGCCTCATGGGAACAGTCCAGCCCGAACTGCCAAGCCATGTCTTCCCTGGACCGGAATCAAGCATCCTAGGACCGGTTTCTGGCTATCAGCCGTATTCAGCCAGGATAGCTTGACTCCAGTGGTGTGAAGAGCATGGGGACTCACGTCTGAGCATACCCTTCCCACAATGCAAAAACAACAGTTGATGTACAGAATGCAGAACAATGTCATATATTCACCCCAGTACAGAGATCTGGGCCTAAATCCATCTTTTTTTGCACTCCACACCACCCCAGTTCAGACATGGCCATAGGCAAATCAGCCTTGACCCTGTGCCTCATGGGAACAGTCCAGCCCGAACTGCCAAGCCATGTCTTCCCTGGACCGGAATCAAGCATCCTAGGACCGGTTTCTGGCTATCAGCAGTCTTCAGCCAGGATAGCTTGACTCCAGTTGTGTGAAGAGCACAGGACTCACGTCTGAGCACACCCTTCCCACTCGGGGTGACAAATGCAAAACCAACAGTTGATGGACAGAATGCAGATGTAGTGTAGTTCCTAGTTTCCCACTAGGCCCTGCGCATTGGAATAACATAAACAGTAGTATCGACGTAGAAGTGCGGATCTTCCTGGCCTCTACTGACTATGCTAAACTTAATTGGGTTTGTTACCAACTAGCTCAGAGGTCACTGGAAACTTTCTTGACTGAATAGGAAGTGATCAGCTTCCCTGGCACAGACAAGAAGGGATTCAGTTTTCCAACAACCGTGCAACATGACAACTTTGCTCCTCAGATCAAGAGTCAATCTCTAGGGTCGTGTGAAACAATAGACAGTTAGTTTACTCAGTCAGGTTGGTGCAGATTACTTTCACAATATGTAGAGAATAGAGAGACAGGCGTTTGTCAATAAAGGGTTAACATTTATTGAACAGTCTTTCTTCTCGTACAAGAGAAATGAATTGCCACAATTGCAAGACTTGTTATTATAAAAAGTACGTACAGTAAGATAAGTATTGCGAGATAATACTGTAAAAGCATTGATATGGTTTCTTAGCCATATAATGGTTTAAAAGTAATAAAACATATATACATTCATATATACATTAGGCTAAAATACTCAACTGGTGCTTCTAACTACGCCTACCCCAGTGTACCTGACCTAAGCCTAATACTTGGGAGGGGAGTAAGTAAGTAGCTTTAAGTTAAGTTGGTTTTGCCAAGGTTTGCTTCAAGAATTCTCACTAAGGGTTTAGTCAACACCATACCTCTGAATAGAATGATGGAGGTCTGGTATCTCCTT
Organism: Lissotriton vulgaris; assembly: GCF_964263255.1. Lineage (NCBI taxonomy): Eukaryota > Metazoa > Chordata > Amphibia > Caudata > Salamandridae > Lissotriton > Lissotriton vulgaris. The sequence continues at coordinate 248,015,927 of NC_141694.1, forward strand.
CAGGGAAACTCGGTATCCCAGTCACCCGCAAGGGTAGACCAGAAACGCTGGAGCTGGATTTCTCAGCAGGAGAAAGACAGCGTCTCTTCTTCAGTGCGTCGAGGAGGAGAAGGAGGGGGGACAGCGTCCGCGGGCAGCTTGCATCTGCTGGGCTCTTCCCAGAGGACGGCTGTTCAGCTCCTAGTTTCACCACACCATCGTTCGCCAGTTAGCAGCGATAGCAGTAGCGATAGCAGCTATGATATCTTCAGCATAACAGCAGCTTCAGGCGACGGGCAACAGGGTGCTAGCTTCAGCGAACCACAGCTAACAACTGTAGCAGCAACACAGCAATTGCTTAAGGCAACGTTGGTAATATTTATACCTGACAGGTGCCTGGTTTGACGTAAGTTTGCTGGACATAAGACGTCAATAAAGATGTCACTTAGGAAGTGATCGCTATCAGTTGCTCATTAGAGTTCTATTACTAATCAAAACACAGCAAGCGGGGATTTCCAGGTTTGCTGAGTTTTTATCTTGTTGAAGAACTCAGAGTGTTAATCTAGGAATCTCAGATAGTGACTTCTGCTCTGTCATTGCACTAATTGGTTGCAAAGGAAGTGGCAGAGAAAGCTATTCTGGAATGTGGCTCTGTTCTTGTGAGGCCAGAGATGACTTTCTGAATATTGTACTTGAACGGTTACGCCAATATAGGGAATAAATGGATTTATAGCCGAATAGGGGCATAAGGTCACAGTATCGATCAGGATCCTAGATAAGCACGCAACACAGAACAATGTCATACATTCACCCCAATACAGATATCTGGGCCTAAATCCATCATTTTTTTGCACTCCACACCACCCCAGTTCAGACATGGCCATATGCAAATCAGCCTTGACCCTGTGCCTCATGGGAACAGTCCAGCCCGAACTGCCAAGCCATGTCTTCCCTGGACCGGAATCAGGCATCCTAGGACCGGTTTCTGGCTATCAGCCGTCTTCAGCCAGGATAGCTTGACTCCAGTTGTGTGAAAAGCACAGGACTCACGTCTGAGCATACCCTTCCCACTCGGGGTGACATATGCAAAACCAACAGTTGATGGACAGAATGCAGAACAATGTCATACATTCACCCCAGTACAGAGATCTGGGCCTAAATCCATCGTTTGTTTGCACTCCACACCACCCCAGTTCAGACATGGCCATATGCAAATCAGCCTTGACCCTGTGCCTCATGGGAACAGTCCAGCCTGAACTGCGAGCTATGTCTTCCCTGGACCTGAATCAAGCATCCTAGGACCGGTTTCTGGCTATCAGCCGTCTTCAGCCAGGATAGCTTGACTCCAGTGGTGTGAAGAGCACGGGACTCACGTCTGAGCATACCCTTCCCACTCGGGGGACAAATGCAAAACCAACAGTTGATGGACAGAATGCAGAACAATGTCATACATTCACCCTAGTACAGAGGTCTGGGTCTAAATCCATCGTTTTTTTGCACTCCACACCACCCCAGTTCAGACATGGCCATATGCAAATCAGCCTTGACCCTGTGCCTCATGGGAACAGTCCAGCCCAAACTGCCAAGCCATGTCTTACCTGGACCTGAATCAAGCATCCTAGGACTGGTTTCTGGCTATCAGCCGTCTTCAGCCAGGATAGCTTGACTCCAGTGGTGTGAAGAGCACGGGACTCACGTCTGAGCATACCCTTCCCACTCAGGGTGAAAAATGCAAAACCAACAGTTAACGGACAGATTGCAGAACAATGTCATACATTGACCCTAGTACAGAGATCTGGGCCTAAATCCATCGTTTTTTGCACTTCACACCACCCCAGTTCAGACATGGCCATATGCAAATCAGCCTTGACCCTGGGCCTCATGGGAACAGTCCAGCCTGAACTGCCAAGCTATGTCTTCCCTGGACCTGAATCAAGCATCCTAGGATCGGTTTCTGGCTATCAGCCGTCTTCAGCCAGGATAGCTTGACTCCAGTGGTGTGAAGAGCACGGGACTCACGTCTGAGCATACCCTTCCCACTCGGGGTGACGAATGCAAAACCAACAGTTGATGGACAGAATGCAGAACAATGCCATACATTCACCCCAGTACAGAGATCTGGGCCTAAATCCATCATTTTTTTGCACTCCACACCACCCCAGTTCAGACATGGCCATATGCAAATCAGCCTTGAACATGTGCCTCATGGGAACAGTCCAGCCCGAACTGCCAAGCCATGTCTTCCCTGGACCGGAATCAAGCATCCTAGGACCGGTTTCTGGCTATCAGCCGTCTTCAGCCAGGATAACTTGACTCCAGTGGTGTGAAGAGCACGGGACTCACGTCTGAGCATACCCTTCCCACTCGGGGTGACAAATGCAAAACCAACAGATGATGGACAGAATGCAGAACAATGTCATACATTCACCTCAATACAGAGATCTGGGCCTAAATCCATCATTTTTTTGCACTCCACACCACCCCAGTTCAGACATGGCCACGTGCAAATTAGCCTTGACCCTGTGCCTCATGGGAACAGTCCAGCCCGAACTGCCAAGCCATGTCTTCCCTGGACCGGAATCAAGCATCCTAGGACCGGTTTCTGGCTATCAGCCGTATTCAGCCAGGATAGCTTGACTCCAGTGGTGTGAAGAGCATGGGGACTCACGTCTGAGCATACCCTTCCCACAATGCAAAAACAACAGTTGATGCACAGAATGCAGAACAATGTCATATATTCACCCCAGTACAGAGATCTGGGCCTAAATCCATCGTTTTTTGCACTCCACACCACCCCAGTTCAGACATGGCCATATGCAAATCAGCCTTTACCCTGTGCCTCATGGGAACAGTCCAGCCCGAACTGCCAAGCCATGTCTTCCCTGGACCGGAATCAAGCATCCTAGGACCGGTTTCTGGCTATCACCCGTCTTCAGCCAGGATAGCTTGACTCCAGTTGTGTGAAGAGCACAGGACTCACGTCTGAGCACACCGTTCCCACTCGGGGTGACAAATGCAAAACCAACAGTTGATGGACAGAATGCAGAACAATGTCATACATTCACCCCAATACAGATATCTGGGCCTAAATCCATCATTTTTTTGCACTCCACACCACCCCAGTTCAGACATGGCCATATGCAAATCAGCCTTGACCCTGTGCCTCATGGGAACAGTCCAGCCCGAACTGCCAAACCAAGTCTTCCCTGGACCGGAATCAGGCATCCTAGGACCGGTTTCTGGCTATCAGCCGTCTTCAGCCAGGATAGCTTGTCTCCAGTTGTGTGTAGAGCACAGGACTCACGTCTGAACATACCCTTCCCACTCGGGGTGACATATGCAAAACCAACAGTTGATGAACAGAATGCAGAACAATGTCATACATTCACCCCAGTACAGAGATCTGGGCCTAAATCCATCGTTTGTTTGCACTCCACACCACCCCAGTTCAGACATGGCCATAGGCAAATCAGCCTTGACCCTGTGCCTCATGGGAACAGTCCAGCCCGAACTGCCAAGCCATGTCTTCCCTGGACCGGAATCAAGCATCCTAGGACCGGTTTCTGGCTATCAGCCGTCTTCAGCCAGGATAGCTTGACTCCAGTTGTGTGAAGAGCACAGGACTCACGTCTGAGCACACCCTTCCCACTCGGGGTGACAAATGCAAAACCAACAGTTGATGGACAGAATGCAGATGTAGTGTAGTTCCTAGTTTCCCACTAGGCCCTGCGCATTGGAATAACATAAACAGTAGTATCGACGTAGAAGTGCGGATCTTCCTGGCCTCTACTGACTATGCTAAACTTAATTGGGTTTGTTACCAACTAGCTCAGAGGTCACTGGAAACTTTCTTGACTGAATAGGAAGTGATCAGCTTCCCTGGCACAGACAAGAAGGGATTCAGTTTTCCAACAACCGTGCAACATGACAACTTTGCTCCTCAGATCAAGAGTCAATCTCTAGGGTCGTGTGAAACAATAGACAGTTAGTTTACTCAGTCAGGTTGGTGCAGATTACTTTCACAATATGTAGAGAATAGAGAGACAGGCGTTTGTCAATAAAGGGTTAACATTTATTGAACAGTCTTTCTTCTCGTACAAGAGAAATGAATTGCCACAATTGCAAGACTTGTTATTATAAAAAGTACGTACAGTAAGATAAGTATTGCGAGATAATACTGTAAAAGCATTGATATGGTTTCTTAGCCATATAATGGTTTAAAAGTAATAAAACATATATACATTCATATATACATTAGGCTAAAATACTCAACTGGTGCTTCTAACTACGCCTACCCCAGTGTACCTGACCTAAGCCTAATACTTGGGAGGGGAGTAAGTAAGTAGCTTTAAGTTAAGTTGGTTTTGCCAAGGTTTGCTTCAAGAATTCTCACTAAGGGTTTAGTCAACACCATACCTCTGAATAGAATGATGGAGGTCTGGTATCTCCTTCAGGGAAACTCGGTATCCCAGTCACCCGCAAGGGTAGACCAGAAACGCTGGAGCTGGATTTCTCAGCAGGAGAAAGACAGCGTCTCTTCTTCAGTGCGTCGAGGAGGAGAAGGAGGGGGGACAGCGTCCGCGGGCAGCTTGCATCTGCTGGGCTCTTCGCAGAGGACGGCTGTTCAGCTCCTAGTTTCACCACACCATCGTTCGCCAGTTAGCAGCGATAGCAGTAGCGATAGCAGCTATGATATCTTCAGCATAACAGCAGCTTCAGGCGACGGGCAACAGGGTGCTAGCTTCAGCGAACCACAGCTAACAACTGTAGCAGCAACACAGCAATTGCTTAAGGCAACGTTGGTAATATTTATACCTGACAGGTGCCTGGTTTGACGTAAGTTTGCTGGACATAAGACGTCAATAAAGATGTCACTTAGGAAGTGATCGCTATCAGTTGCTCATTAGAGTTCTATTACTAATCAAAACACAGCAAGCGGGGATTTCCAGGTTTGCTGAGTTTTTATCTTGTTGAAGAACTCAGAGTGTTAATCTAGGAATCTCAGATAGTGACTTCTGCTCTGTCATTGCACTAATTGGTTGCAAAGGAAGTGGCAGAGAAAGCTATTCTGGAATGTGGCTCTGTTCTTGTGAGGCCAGAGATGACTTTCTGAATATTGTACTTGAACGGTTACGCCAATATAGGGAATAAATGGATTTATAGCCGAATAGGGGCATAAGGTCACAGTATCGATCAGGATCCTAGATAAGCACGCAACACAGAACAATGTCATACATTCACCCCAATACAGATATCTGGGCCTAAATCCATCATTTTTTTGCACTCCACACCACCCCAGTTCAGACATGGCCATATGCAAATCAGCCTTGACCCTGTGCCTCATGGGAACAGTCCAGCCCGAACTGCCAAGCCATGTCTTCCCTGGACCGGAATCAGGCATCCTAGGACCGGTTTCTGGCTATCAGCCGTCTTCAGCCAGGATAGCTTGACTCCAGTTGTGTGAAAAGCACAGGACTCACGTCTGAGCATACCCTTCCCACTCGGGGTGACATATGCAAAACCAACAGTTGATGGACAGAATGCAGAACAATGTCATACATTCACCCCAGTACAGAGATCTGGGCCTAAATCCATCGTTTGTTTACACTCCACACCACCCCAGTTCAGACATGGCCATATGCAAATCAGCCTTGACCCTGTGCCTCATGGGAACAGTCCAGCCTGAACTGCGAGCTATGTCTTCCCTGGACCTGAATCAAGCATCCTAGGACCGGTTTCTGGCTATCAGCCGTCTTCAGCCAGGATAGCTTGACTCCAGTGGTGTGAAGAGCACGGGACTCACGTCTGAGCATACCCTTCCCACTCGGGGGACAAATGCAAAACCAACAGTTGATGGACAGAATGCAGAACAATGTCATACATTCACCCTAGTACAGAGGTCTGGGTCTAAATCCATCGTTTTTTTGCACTCCACACCACCCCAGTTCAGACATGGCCATATGCAAATCAGCCTTGACCCTGTGCCTCATGGGAACAGTCCAGCCCAAACTGCCAAGCCATGTCTTACCTGGACCTGAATCAAGCATCCTAGGACCGGTTTCTGGCTATCAGCCGTCTTCAGCCAGGATAGCTTGACTCCAGTGGTGTGAAGAGCACGGGACTCACGTCTGAGCATACCCTTCCCACTCAGGGTGAAAAATGCAAAACCAACAGTTAACGGACAGATTGCAGAACAATGTCATACATTGACCCTAGTACAGAGATCTGGGCCTAAATCCATCGTTTTTTGCACTTCACACCACCCCAGTTCAGACATGGCCATATGCAAATCAGCCTTGACCCTGGGCCTCATGGGAACAGTCCAGCCTGAACTGCCAAGCTATGTCTTCCCTGGACCTGAATCAAGCATCCTAGGATCGGTTTCTGGCTATCAGCCGTCTTCAGCCAGGATAGCTTGACTCCAGTGGTGTGAAGAGCACGGGACTCACGTCTGAGCATACCCTTCCCACTCGGGGTGACGAATGCAAAACCAACAGTTGATGGACAGAATGCAGAACAATGCCATACATTCACCCCAGTACAGAGGTCTGGGCCTAAATCCATCATTTTTTTGCACTCCACACCACCCCAGTTCAGACATGGCCATATGCAAATCAGCCTTGAACATGTGCCTCATGGGAACAGTCCAGCCCGAACTGCCAAGCCATGTCTTCCCTGGACCGGAATCAAGCATCCTAGGACCGGTTTCTGGCTATCAGCCGTCTTCAGCCAGGATAACTTGACTCCAGTGGTGTGAAGAGCACGGGACTCACGTCTGAGCATACCCTTCCCACTCGGGGTGACAAATGCAAAACCAACAGATGATGGACAGAATGCAGAACAATGTCATACATTCACCTCAATACAGAGATCTGGGCCTAAATCCATCATTTTTTTGCACTCCACACCACCCCAGTTCAGACATGGCCACGTGCAAATCAGCCTTGACCCTGTGCCTCATGGGAACAGTCCAGCCCGAACTGCCAAGCCATGTCTTCCCTGGACCGGAATCAAGCATCCTAGGACCGGTTTCTGGCTATCAGCCGTATTCAGCCAGGATAGCTTGACTCCAGTGGTGTGAAGAGCATGGGGACTCACGTCTGAGCATACCCTTCCCACAATGCAAAAACAACAGTTGATGCACAGAATGCAGAACAATGTCATATATTCACCCCAGTACAGAGATCTGGGCCTAAATCCATAGTTTTTTGCACTCCACACCACCCCAGTTCAGACATGGCCATATGCAAATCAGCCTTTACCCTGTGCCTCATGGGAACAGTCCAGCCCGAACTGCCAAGCCATGTCTTCCCTGGACTGGAATCAAGCATCCTAGGACCGGTTTCTGGCTATCACCCGTCTTCAGCCAGGATAGCTTGACTCCAGTTGTGTGAAGAGCACAGGACTCACGTCTGAGCACACCGTTCCCACTCGGGGTGACAAATGCAAAACCAACAGTTGATGGACAGAATGCAGAACAATGTCATACATTCACCCCAATACAGATATCTGGGCCTAAATCCATCATTTTTTTGCACTCCACACCACCCCAGTTCAGACATGGCCATATGCAAATCAGCCTTGACCCTGTGCCTCATGGGAACAGTCCAGCCCGAACTGCCAAACCAAGTCTTCCCTGGACCGGAATCAGGCATCCTAGGACCGGTTTCTGGCTATCAGCCGTCTTCAGCCAGGATAGCTTGTCTCCAGTTGTGTGTAGAGCACAGGACTCACGTCTGAACATACCCTTCCCACTCGGGGTGACATATGCAAAACCAACAGTTGATGAACAGAATGCAGAACAATGTCATACATTCACCCCAGTACAGAGATCTGGGCCTAAATCCATCGTTTGTTTGCACTCCACACCACCCCAGTTCAGACATGGCCATATGCAAATCAGCCTTGACCCTGTGCCTCATGGGAACAGTCCAGCCTGAACTGCCAAGCTATGTCTTCCCTGGACCTGAATCAAGCATCCTAGGACCGGTTTCTGGCTATCAGCCGTCTTCAGCCAGGATAGCTTGACTCCAGTGGTGTGAAGAGCACGGGACTCACGTCTGAGCATACCCTTCCCACTCGGGGGGACAAATGCAAAACCAACAGTTGATGGACAGAATGCAGAACAATGTCATACATTCACCCCAGTACAGAGGTCTGGGTCTAAATCCATCGTTTTTTTGCACTCCACACCACCCCAGTTCAGACATGGCCATATGCAAATCAGCCTTGACCCTGTGCCTCATGGGAACAGTCCAGCCCAAACTGCCAAGCCATGTCTTACCTGGACCTGAATCAAGCATCCTAGGACCGGTTTCTGGCTACCAGCCGTCTTCAGCCAGGATAGCTTGACTCCAGTGGTGTGAAGAGCACGGGACTCACGTCTGAGCATACCCTTCCCACTCAGGGTGAAAAATGCAAAACCAACATTTAATGGACAGATTGCAGTACAATGCCATACATTGACCCTAGTACAGAGATCTGGGCCTAAATCCATCGTTTTTTTGCACTCCACACCACCCCAGTTCAGACATGGCCATATGCAAATCAGCCTTGACCCTGTGCCTCATGGGAACAGTCCAGCCTGAACTGCCAAGCTATGTCTTCCCTGGACCTGAGTCAAGCATCCTAGGACCGGTTTCTGGCTATCAGCCGTCTTTAGCCAGGATAGCTTGACTCCAGTGGTGTGAAGAGCACGGGACTCACGTCTGAGCATACCCTTTCCACTCGGGGTGACGAATGCAAAACCAACAGTTGATGGACAGAATGCAGAACAATGTCATACATTCACCCCAGTACAGAGATCTGGGCCCAAATCCATCGTTTGTTTGCACTCCACACCACCCCAGTTCAGACATGGCCATATGCAAATCAGCCTTGACCCTGTGCCTCATGGGAACAGTCCAGCCCGAACTGCCAAGCCATGTCTTCCGTGGACCGGAATCAAGCATCCTAGGACCGCTTTCAGGCTATCAGCCGTCTTCAGCCAGGATAGGTTGACTCCAGTGGTGTGAAGAGCACGGGGCTCACGTCTGAGTAAACCCTTCCCACTCGGGGTGACGAATGCAAAACCAACAGTTGATGGACAGAATGCAAAACAATGTCATACATTCACCCCAGTACAGAGATCTGGGCCTAAATCCATCGTTTTTTTGCACTCCACACCACCCCAGTTTAGACATGGCCATATGCAAATCAGCCTTGACCCTGTGCCTCATGGGAACAGTCCACCCCGAACTGCCAAGCCATGTCTTCCCTGGACCGGAATCAAGCATCCTAGGACCGGTTTCTGGCTATCAGCCATCTTCAGCCAGGATAGCTTGACTCCAGTGGTGTGAAGAGCACGGGACTCACGTCTGAGCATACCCTTCCCACTCGGGGTGACAAATGCAAAACCAACAGTTGATGGACAGAATGCAGAACAATGTCATACATTCACCCCAGTACGGAGATCTGGGCCTAAATCCATCCTTTTTTTGCACTCCACACCACCCCAGTTCAGAAATGGCCATATGCAAATCAGCCTTGACCCTGTACCTCATGGGAACAGTCCAGCCCGAACTGCCAAGCCATGTCGTCCCTGGACCGGAATCAAGCATCCTAGTACCGGTTTCTGGCTATCAGCCGTCTTCAGCCAGGATAACTTGACTCCAGTGGTGTGAAGAGCACGGGACTCACGTCTGAGCATACCCTTCCCACTCGGGGTGACAAATGCAAAACCAACAGATGATGGACAGAATGCAGAACAATGTCATACATTCACCTCAATACAGAGATCTGGGCCTAAATCCATCATTTTTTTGCACTCCACACCACCCCAGTTCAGACATGGCCACGTGCAAATCAGCCTTGACCCTGTGCCTCATGGGAACAGTCCAGCCCGAACTGCCAAGCCATGTCTTCCCTGGACCGGAATCAAGCATCCTAGGACCGGTTTCTGGCTATCAGCTGTCTTCAGCCAGGATAGCTTGACTCCAGTGGTGTGAAGAGCATGGGGACTCACGTCTGAGCATACCCTTCCCACAATGCAAAAATAACAGTTGATGTACAGAATGCAGAACAATGTCATATATTCACCCCAGTACAGAGATCTGGGCCTAAATCCATCTTTTTTTGCACTCCACTCCACACCACCCCAGTTCAGACATGGCCATATGCAAATCAGCCTTGACCCTGTGCCTCATGGGAACAGTCCAGCCCGAACTGCCAAGCCATGTCTTCCCTGGACCGGAATCAAGCATCCTAGGACCGGTTTCTGGCTATCAGCCGTCTTCAGCCAGGATAGCTTGACTCCAGTTGTGTGAAGAGCACAGGACTCACGTCTGAGCATACCCTTCCCACTCGGGGTGACAAATGCAAAACCAACAGATGATGGACAGAATGCAGAACAATGTCATACATTCACCTCAATACAGAGATCTGGGCCTGAATCCATCATTTTTTTGCACTCCACACCACCCCAGTTCAGACATGGCCACGTGCAAATCAGCCTTGACCCTGTGCCTCAAGGGAACAGTCCAGCCCGAACTGCCAAGCCATGTCTTCCCTGGACCGGAATCAAGCATCCTAGGACCGGTTCCTGGCTATCAGCCGTCTTCAGCCAGGATAGCTTGACTCCAGTGGTGTGAAGAGCATGGGGACTCACGTCTGAGCATACCCTTCCCACAATGCAAAAACAACAGTTGATGTACAGAATGCAGAACAATGTCATATATTCACCCCAGTACAGAGATCTGGGCCTAAATCACATATCACTCCACACCACCCCAGTTCAGACATGGCCATATGCAAATCAGCCTTGACCCTGTGCCTTATGCAAACAGTCCAGCCCGAACTGCCAAGCCATGTCTTCCCTGGACCGGAATCAAGCATCCTAGGACCTGTTTCTGGCTATCAGCCGTCTTCAGCCAGGATAGCTTGACTCCAGTTGTGTGAAGAGCACAGGACTCACTTCTGAGCATACCCTTCCCATACCCTTCCCACTCGGGGTGACAAATGCAAAACCAACAGTTGATGGACAGAATGCAGAACAATGTCATACATTCACCCCAATACAGATATCTGGGCCTAAATCCATCATTTGTTTGCACTCCACACCACCCCAGTTCAGACATGGCCATATGCAAATCAGCCTTGACCCTGTGCCTCATGGGAACAGTCCAGCCCGAACTGCCAAGCCATGTCTTCCCTGGACCAGAATCAAGCATCCTAGGACCGGTTTCTGGCTATCAGCCGTCTTCAGTCAGGATAGCTTGACTCCAGTTGTGTGAAGAGCACAGGACTCACGTCTGAGCATACCCTTCCCACTCAGGGTGAAAAATGCAAAACCAACATTTAATGGACAGATTGCAGAACAATGCCATACATTGACCCTAGTACAGAGATCTGGGCCTAAATCCATCGTTTTTTTGCACTCCACACCACCCCTGTTCAGACATGGCCATATGCAAATCAGCCTTGACCCTGTGCCTCATGGGAACAGTCCAGCCTGAGCTGCCAAGCTATGTCTTCCCTGGACCTGAGTCAAGCATCCTAGGACCGGTTTCTGGCTATCAGCCGTCTTCAGCCAGGATAGCTTGACTCCAGTGGTGTGAAGAGCACGGGACTCACGTCTGAGCATACCCTTTCCACTCGGGGTGACGAATGCAAAACCAACAGTTGATGGACAGAATGCAGAACAATGTCATACATTCACCCCAGTACAGAGATCTGGGCCTAAATCCATCGTTTGTTTGCATTCCACACCACCCCAGTTCAGACATGGCCATATGCAAATCAGCCTTGACCCTGTGCCTCATGGGAACAATCCAGCCCGAACTGCCAAGCCATGTCTTCCGTGGACCGGAATCAAGCATCCTAGGACCGCTTTCAGGCTATCAGCCGTCTTCAGCCAGGATAGGTTGACTCCAGTGGTGTGAAGAGCACGGGGCTCACGTCTGAGCAAACCCTTCCCACTCGGGGTGACGAATGCAAAACCAACAGTTGATGGACAGAATGCAAAACAATGTCATACATTCACCCCAGTACAGAGATCTGGGCCTAAATCCATCGTTTTTTTGCACTCCACACCACCCCAGTTTAGACATGGCCATATGCAAATCAGCCTTGACCCTGTGCCTCATGGGAACAGTCCACCCCGAACTGCCAAGCCATGTCTTCCCTGGACCGGAATCAAGCATCCTAGGACCAGTTTCTGGCTATCAGCCATCTTCAGCCAGGATAGCTTGACTCCAGTGGTGTGAAGAGCACGGGACTCACGTCTGAGCATACCCTTCCCACTCGGGGTGACAAATGCAAAACCAACAGTTGATGGACAGAATGCAGAACAATGTCATACATTCACCCCAGTACGGAGATCTGGGCCTAAATCCATCCTTTTTTTGCACTCCACACCACCCCAGTTCAGAAATGGCCATATGCAAATCAGCCTTGACCCTGTACCTCATGGGAACAGTCCAGCCCGAACTGCCAAGCCATGTCTTCCCTGGACCGGAATCAAGCATCCTAGGACCGGTTTCTGGCTATCAGCTGTCTTCAGCCAGGATAGCTTGACTCCAGTGGTGTGAAGAGCATGGGGACTCACGTCTGAGCATACCCTTCCCACAATGCAAAAACAACAGTTGATGTACAGAATGCAGAACAATGTCATATATTCACCCCAGTACAGAGATCTGGGCCTAAATCTATCTTTTTTTGCACTCCACACCACCCCAGTTCAGACATGGCCATATGCAAATCAGCCTTGACCCTGTGCCTCATGGGAACAGTCCAGCCCGAACTGCCAAGCCATGTCTTCCCTGGACCGGAATCAAGCATCCTAGGACCGGTTTCTGGCTATCAGCCGTCTTCAGCCAGGATAGCTTGACTCCAGTTGTGTGAAGAGCACAGGACTCACGTCTGAGCATACCCTTCCCACTCGGGGTGACAAATGCAAAACCAACAGATGATGGACAGAATGCAGAACAATGTCATACATTCACCTCAATACAGAGATCTGGGCCTAAATCCATCATTTTTTTGCACTCCACACCACCCCAGTTCAGACATGGCCATGTGCAAATCAGCCTTGACCCTGTGCCTCATGGGAACAGTCCAGCCCGAACTGCCAAGCCATGTCTTCCCTGGACCGGAATCAAGCATCCTAGGACCGGTTCCTGGCTATCAGCCGTCTTCAGCCAGGATAGCTTGACTCCAGTGGTGTGAAGAGCATGGGGACTCACGTCTGAGCATACCCTTCCCACAATGCAAAAACAACAGTTGATGTACAGAATGCAGAACAATGTCATATATTCACCCCAGTACAGAGATCTGGGCCTAAATCCATCTCTTTTTTCACTCCACACCACCCCAGTTCAGACATGGCCATATGCAAATCAGCCTTGACCCTGTGCCTTATGGAAACAGTCCAGCCCGAACTGCCAAGCCATGTCTTCCCTGGACCGGAATCAAGCATCCTAGGACCGGTTTCTGGCTTTCAGCCGTCTTCAGCCAGGATAGCTTGACTCCAGTTGTGTGAAGAGCACAGGACTCACTTCTGAGCATACCCTTCCAACTCGGGGTGACAAATGCAAAACCAACAGTTGATGGACAGAATGCAGAACAATGTCATACATTCACCCCAATACAGATATCTGGGCCTAAATCCATTATTTTTTTGCACTCCACACCACCCCAGTTCAGACATGGCCATATGCAAATCAGCCTTGACCCTGTGCCTCATGGGAACAGTCCAGCCCGAACTGCCAAGCCATGTCTTCCCTGGACCAGAATCAAGCATCCTAGGACCGGTTTCTGGCTATCAGCCGTCTTCAGTCAGGATAGCTTGACTCCAGTTGTGTGAAGAGCACGGGACTCACGTCTGAGCATACCCTTCCCACTCGGGGTGACATATGCAAAACCAACAGTTGATGGACAGAATGCAGAACAATGTCATACATTCACCCCAGTACAGAAATCTGGGCCTAAATCCATCGTTTGTTTGCACTCCACACCACCCCAGTTCAGACATGGCCATATGCAAATCAGCCTTGACCCTGTGCCGCATGGGAACAGTCCAGCCCGAACTGACAAGCCATGTCTTACCTGGACCGGAATCAAGCATCCTAGGACCGGTTTCTGGCTTTCAGCCGTCTTCAGCCAGGATAGCTTGACTCCAGTGGTGTGAAGAGCACAGGACTCACGTCTGAGCATACCCTTCCCACTCGGGTGACAAATGCAAAACCAACAGTTATTGTATTATTAATATAACTTTATTAACAGATCAGAAATCAATGTTCCTCAGCTGACAAAGCGTGTGAATCTTGCACTTGCACTAGACACTAAGGGACCCATTAGGATCACGGGCGGATCGCCACCGCCCGCATGGCGGTGGCGAGCCGCCCGTGATCCTACCCCACCCGCCAAATTACTATGGCGGGGGGATTGCGGTGGCTGGAAAGACCGTCCGCCACTTTTCCGCCTGGTCAACGAGATGACTGGGCCGTAAAGGGTTTAATATGGTGGCGGTGTCTGTTAGACACTGCCAGCCATATTACTATGCAGGCGGGGACATGCTGTTCCATGGCAGCAATGCCGTCACGGAAAGGCATGCAGTATTAAACATTTGGGGCCCGCAGACTCTGGGGGGTGGGGGGTGCACATGGCGGGTACCTATGGTACGCCCCAGCAGTTCCATGCTCATCATGGCAGGCACCATGCGGTGCCTGCCATGTTGTACATGGAAGTGCACAACATGTCTTCCTGGCATTGTGGCGGGCGGTGCTGAGTGCACAACCCGCCACAATGACAGGAAAGCAGGATGCGCCCGCCACTGTGGCGGGCGCGTCCTAATTGCCCCCGCGGAACCCCTGCCCTCATGGCGGGTGGGCCCGTTTACCGATAGGGTGGTGGGCGGACAAAGTCCGCCCGCCATCCTAATGGGGCCCTAAATATTAAAATTCCCCAAAACAATGTTTCCCTCTGTGAATACTGGTTTCAATATTATCGCTATCTCACAAAACAATATACGCATGCATGTGAGGCTCCAAGACATGGTTTCCTCTCGTAAGAAACTGAAATACAAGCCTGCTCTGTGAGTTTGCTCAGACTGTTTCCTTCCATATACGTCTCACTTACACACGCAGCTACATCCAGTAGGTCTCGCCTACTAGACAGTGCAGGCAATGTCAATAGGGAGGCATATTATGGGCTTACCAAGAACATACAGCGTCTTGGAGCCACCTATTGGTTGGCTTTCTTGTCACTGTTGTTTGCTTACTTCTTATTCATGTGTCAGCTTGTCAATCATGTGTTTGCCCCTCCCATGGATCATTGCCTCATAATCATCACTTTTAGTTGGCTGGCGTCTGTGCCTATATTGCTTGCTTATCAAGCACTGTTTTTTTCTTTTCCCTCAAGCACTCCACAAGAGCACATGTTTTTTCCAGTTGTTGCTTGTGTACTTCTCTCCCACCGCAGTATGTGTTGCTCTCTGTCGTCATGTGCTTCTACCCACCTCCCTCCAGATTGTGCTCCCTCTTGTGTACTTCCCTCTGTTGCTTTTTCCCCCGTGTGCTTCTGCTTCACCCGCTCCACTTTGCACTCTCACCTGTTGCTTCCCCGCCCCATCCGCACCCCCTGTTGCTTTACCACATCAACTCCCACCTCTCTCCCCTCTCCGGTTGCCTGCTTGCCCATGTGCTTCTCCCTGCCTGCTCCAAGTTGCTCTTTTGCCATTGCTTCCCCTACTGCCACCCATTCCCTTTTGTTGCTTCCTCCTCCCATGTTGCTTTCACCCTCCTGTGATACTTTCTCCCCACACACTTTCAAAAAATAAAAAGGTTTGCATGTTTTTTTAGCTACTGACATAATCTGGATTCATTACAAATCAAAACAAATAATTCTCAGTGTAATTTTGTAGGCATGGTGCTATGTCAAAGGCTTTTTTTATTCTTTAGCCATGCTGCACAGCATCAGGGATGCAGTGCAACAAGGCTAAAAACTATGAAGGCGACCCCTGACTCGCACCTTTCGACCCCTGACACTGCCTTTGCGACCCCTGGCCTCAGAGGTGGCAAACTCAATGCCTGGAACCAGCGATGGCTGCTGCCAAACTGATGTGTGGGGGGAGCAGCACAAGGAAAAAATGACTCACCTTTTGCTGCCGGCCACCGTGATCTTTTGCTTCCGTGCCGCACGTCACTGCTCCTCTGCTCTCAGCAGTGCAATCCCCATGAGCACAAGTTCCCAGACTCTCCACACAATCTCATTGCTTCTCTCATGCTATTACTCCCAACATGAGAGAAGCACTGGGATTGGGGGAGCGGGCCAGTTTCACGCTTCAGCAGGGCCTGTGAACCTGTTCCCCTAAGCACTGTGGATATCTCCAAGTAACAACCTGGAAATATTCAAGTGCTCGTTTGGTTTGGCCGGCCTAAGACACCCGGCCAAACTGACATGCACACCAGTATTTCAGCAGTGGGGCAACGCTTCTCTGCCATTGCGGAGGAGCCGCCCCTATCTGGAACACAGAGACAGTTCGTACTAATTGACTCCTTGGTAGGGGCTCTACTTTACTAGTTTTATGTAAAAATACATTATTACACAAATAGTGAATACTATTATTTACCATTAGCGTAATAAATACGGGCATACAATTAGCTGGAATATGACCCTTTCTGTCCACTAAGGTAAGTAAAAAATGCTTTTAAATGAATGGTGTGTGCTTGCTTGCGGATGAGAGTGTTTACGTGAGTGTGTGAATGTGTGTGTAAGTGTAAACATGTTTGTGATAGGCAAGGTAAAGGTTAAACGGCGTGTCATGTCACTTCTGCTACCCCTGGCATTTTGGAGAATTGACTCCGATGCTAAAAACTGTTGGCAGAGCCAATAGGTCCAAAAAGCGGGACATATTGGCTTTCCAAATTCTTGTGAAGGTTTTGGTGGCTCAAACATTAGAAGCAGATGATAATTATATGTAAAATGCTTTTTTTATTAAATGACTATGTATTGGGTCCTATTTGGAATGCTCTACAAAAAATACGTAAAGATATTGAGAAAAAACTAATGAGACCATTTTTTGGCCAACACAATTAGGAGGTCACTGAGAAACTGAAGCTGTGCACTGGGTGTCACTCTGATTGTAGTGACAATGCTTGTGTGATCAGTTTATATTGTCTTTCCACATCAAGCTTTCCCTCTTATTTACAGTTTCATAAACCACCTCCTTTATAGTTTTCACCAAAGCCTATGCTCTAAAGCGTACATCAATCTCTCAAATTTCTACAGGTTATTAAAGTCCCACTCCAGCGTTAAAGGCCCGAGCCAAAGGCGAGAGCCTTTAACAAGGAAGCGGGCCTTTAATGGCCGGTAGAGCCCGCGATGGAGGGCTCTAAGGCTATTAGAACATTCCGCCCCTAGAGGCCAGAATGTTCTCATTTGTAAAATAAAGGCCTCATGGAGCCCGAGGGCACTGAAATCCCTCAGGCTCCGCGAGGCCGTTGTTAAACATTGGAATGTTAATGTTTCCGGGCTTCTACTGGCCATTAGAAGCCCGGAGCACTCTATTGTTTTCAATGGAGATCTTAGCATTCCAGTGTTCTGATAAACCTTCTGCCTCTTTCTACTTTTCTCTCTTCCTTGCTTAGCCAGCTGTGTTCTTTTTATATTTAGTGTTTTGTTTCTTTTTTGCACCATATTAAGACTTGTTTCAAACGCTTGTAAAACAGGAGCCCACATTAGTATCGACGCCCGGGCTGCTGGCGCAAGCCGCCTCTTAGTTCCCATTCTGAATAGTTACCAAAATAAAGAGACGGGCGCTGGGAGCAGGAATCACAAGAACATAGTTTTATTTCTCATGAGGAGAGCCTGTCATTTCGGACACGAAACACGGTGTCTTTCGGGAGGTGCTCTAACAAGTGAGCTGAGACTCCGTCTTTTATACTTTACAAAACACTTGGCATTACAATCACGATATTGTGAAACAAGGAAAAGACATCCCCATAATCCTCGTGTCAATCCTACCCCACATGTGTTCACAATAGGGACCCTTGACCTGCTGATAAGAGGGGAGGGTAATCACGCAGCTGAGTGTTCCGCCAACTTTTAGGATGTGTGCGCCTGATCATAGCCCAGGGGGGTGGGGTGGCTAAGATCAATAGTGGGTCCTTTGAAGGGGGGTGATTCCATACAATAAGCAGTAAACAGTATCTCCTGGCTTAGGCGATGACCTCAGACATGTGTGGACAGTCAGTCGCAGAGGGAGGGTTTACTAACAGATGGGTTATTCATGAAAGGAGAGGAGGTGCTGGTCAGGCGCGGCCGTGGCTCCCAAGGACAGGGTCTTGCAGAAGAAGAAGGTTTTTAGGACTTGCCCGTGTGAGGGAGAAGGGAGGGGGGGCCAGGGTGTGTACAGGGACAGAGTCGCACAGAGAGAGAGAGATCTTATGACTTATGCGTGAGAGAGCGGGGACAGTCAGGTGCGGCTGGGGAGGGCTATGTCAGCTAAGGCAAAGGGTGCCTCTCCAAGAGGGAATGGGGGGGTTTGCGCGGGTCAAGCAGGAGGGTTGCCTTTCAGGGCAGGGTCGCGCAGAGGGAGAGGGTTTCATAGTCTATGCATGTGAGAGAGGGAGGGGGGTTCAGATACGCGCAGAAGGGAAGCCGGTGATTCTAATGAGCAGGAAAAAGGCCAGGGTGCCTAAAATGGCTGTCATGTACATATGAGTGCGGGCTTTTACTGGCAGAGTGATGCGGTCAATAGTTTACGGTATTCATGGTGCTTACAGGGAGAGGAGCGGGAAAATGGAATAATGAACGCTGTTTATGTACATCAATCTCTCAAATTTCCACAGTCGCCCCTTTTTACATTACAGCGTTCATTTTTGTAATTGATGGGGGTACAAAAATTCACAGGTGTGGTTGAAGAATTAGCATTTGTCAAATATTAACATTTGGCATATAATCATGGACAGTTGATGTGATTGGCAGGATGCAGCACATAGGAAATTGCATTTGTCGAGTTCCTAACATTCAAACGCACTACATAGCATAAATGTTTCTGACTTAAAAAATGTGACCACTGAACATTTAGCAGCCGAGGGCGGAATTCAGTTCAATACACAAAATCTCTTCGTCACAGTGTCTTTTTAGTAGTGAGCCATCACTGGTAGGCTCTAGTCCGTATCTTCTCGTTGGCGCTGTTGAGCACCGGCGGTGGAGCTATAGGTCCAGCTTGTATTCAACCTTTCGCGTTGCAAGGTGCGGTCTGTCCTCTGCTGTTAGACCACAGTCCAGTTCCCTAACCAGTCCTTTTAGTGGCGCCTTATGCTCGGCACCTATATTTCTGTGGCAACACCCTATTCCCACCTGAATGCCGTTCTTCCTTTTGGCGTGGAGTCACATGGAAAAGAGGGTGTGTGTTGTTCAAACAGTCGATAGGAGAGAGGAGGAGTTGGGTCAGAGTTCCTGGGACACACAAAAGAGACCAAGGGAGCAAAGGATAACAAGCAGGCAGGCCCATCAATCGGGCCCAAAGAAGGAGGACGGAGACTCCAGGCACACGTGGGTTAGCAGACGGAGGGCTTCAGGGCAGCCCGTCAAGTTTCATTTTCCACATTTGGAATTGCTGTCTCGTCCCGTATCTTGTTGCTCTGCAGCTCCACCTTTGGTCGAGGTCACATGTGTCTCCAGATCTGCAGCTAGGCTGTACGTCACGTCCGACCCTTCTCCTCCGGTGATCGTGAATCTTTGAATAGGTACAAAACAATTTTTTTTTTTAGAGAACTGGTAGACGAAGACATTTATGCATGTGAATTCCTCCCTTAATGTTACGTACTTGGGAGATACGCCCATTAGTCACAGTCAGAGGTCTATTACCAAGCAGTGCATATGTCGGCATTCCTACTGAGTTCATGCCAAGTTTAATCATCGTCCCATTTATAACTCAAGTGAGGATAAATAAGATTCCCATCAACTGTGCATTCCATCAAATTCAATATTTCGGAACATTTCCCTTCAAGGCTGGCTAACCTTTTCAAACAGGGCAGGGGTGCTATCATCAAGAGTCAGGTAAAACAGGTTTTTCTCGAGGGACGACAGTTACTCATGGTCATCATGTTTATATCCGGGACAGCAGCTGGGGTCTATCAAATGGGGCGGGGATGCTTCGGGCGCTCGCGCTTGGGTGCAAAAGGGGGTGGGGCAATCTGGGCATTGGGGGTCAATCTAGACGTTGGTGTTCGTCTCTGATGAACAGAAAAATAAGGTGCCATTGACATACAGTTCCCCTATAAAAGGCCAAATTGGGGGACCTTAGTCGTCTTACCTGTCCTTTCCTTGTCAGCCAATTCGAGTTCATTCATTTTGCAGAAAGGAGAGGTAGTAATATGGCGAGATACAATCATTTTAGTTTCGGTCAATTTCGCTGAACACCTTCGTGTTCAATAAGTATCCAATCAGACTGGTGCCAGCGAGGCACGATTTTACCATAAAAAGGAAGAGGAAATAGGGAGACTCTCATAGAGAGTGAGAGTCGTACGCAATCTAAACGAGCCATTTGGTACACGTATGACATGTAGAGAGAGAGAGAGAGAGAGAGAGAGAGAGAGAGAGATAGAGATAGGAAAAAGGGCGGAGAGAGATAGAGAAAGGGAGAGAGAGACGTGTACAAAAATAGGTCATTTAGTGCATTCACAACACAGGACAGCAGGGGGGGTCAGGTAACGGAGAGACGCAAACAAAGAGAGAACATAAACCCTACAGTACACACACATACAAACTCAGACGAAGGAAGACAGTACCTGTATTACATATATAACACATTCACAACAAAACAAAAAACAATAGTTGGCCAACAAGATCTATATTATTATTATTATTTTTTTTATTTTTTTTTATATATCCTACCTATCTTTTACTATCCTATTTGCCTACGTTCTTAGCTCTTTTTACCCTTCCCTCCTTTTCCCTCTCGCTTGTTATCCCTCCGAGCGTTCTCAATTGCCAATACTTACACCTCGGTTAGTTGATCAGAAATGAACCTGGTCGCGCTATTTACCCATGGTTGGATCTTAAACCATTTTTCAATTCCTTCCTTTGGGGGGGGAAGTTCTCCAGGCTGAGGCAACGGCAAGTATTGATCGGGAGAACAGTCGGACAGCTTGGCTAGATCTATAAGAGTGTGAGAAAGGGGCAGTGCATTTTGAACATCAGCAACATTTCTAACTTCCCAGACGGGTGGTGCTGTGGTAACCCTTACCCACGCACTTTTCTTTGTCCTTTCCCTACCTAGTCAAACGTCTAGTTACATTATCTAACGTGTTATTTCTAGTCAGTTTTCATCATACAGTACCCGTCAATTTTCTATGTCAGTTCATCCTCCCAGTCGCTACGTTCTAAGGAGGAACAGTCATGTTTAAGTCTACGTCTTTTTTTAAAAAAATTCATCGACATAAGGACTATGCTCATATCCCCTCCTTCCCTTTTCGTCGGTGGTTCGATCATCGTTCTCCCATACTTCAGCCGACGTTCTGACGTGACCTGCAGGAGGGAGGAGAAAGAAGGGGTGGGGGGGCAGCATTCAAAGCACATCAGCATGCAGTAGTCCGAAAATGTTTTTACCTACCACATACTCGACCTATCTCCACGTACTGCATTTCTTTACCATCTCGGCGTTTAAGCCCAGAGGGACCAGTAAGGTCAGATAGATAATCATTGACGATCTGCTTATCTACATGAGTTACTTGGTCGCGACCCCTTTTGTTGGGTGCAAGGGTGGCGGTCAGGCGGCATTTCTGTGGTGTCGTTTTAAGGCATCTAAAACACTTTTCCGGCTGCCTGTGACACATAATGTAGTTGCTAAATATCTGGTCCTTTTTAACCTTCAGCCTTCATCATACTTATTCTTCGCTCATAGTAGCAAAACATTCAAAACTCATTAATGCAACCGCTATAATTATGCTTTCTTTTTCAAAATACTTTTAATAAAAAGTGTTGGTGTATAAATACAGGCCTACAACCCAGTGGACCGGCCACGGAGCAGATTGGAACTGTACATGAGAAGAACGCAGTTGGTGGCAGTTCTTTGCATGCAGTGCAATAAAATCGTATCGAACTTCCCTACAGAGCAAGCATGATGCATGTCAAGAATTCAGTTTTTCAATTAATTCATTAATTCATTATTCAAATGCTCATTCACTGTCTAAATTACACCAATTCATTTTCCCAAATCATGATTAGTACCCACCCTAAATCAGTTCATTGTCCAAACACATGATCAATATTTGTATTGCTTTCTTCTCTAAGCACATAATCACTATTCATCTTATCGACTTTCATTGTCCAAAAATGCGTACATATCTCAGAGCATCTAGATTCGAACAATCCGGGTGAACAGGGAGTTTGAAAGTTTCGTTTCGTGTATCGGCGCCATTTTGGGCGAGGTCGGGCATGTTCCAGTATAGTCAGAATGTCTCCAATGACTCGTGGTTGGACCAGAACCTTCTGTTGGTAGTTCAAAAAGTTTTTCGCAATGTGGTAACAGTCTAACAATGTGGACCATCAGTCAAAGTGTGGGGAGGGCGGCAACAATCTTCCTACCGGGTCATTCTGGTGTTCCACCGGAACTGAACAAGTCTGTACCTTGGCTGTGTTTCAGCCATTTCCAAACTGAGGCTGGCGCCGGCAGGAGTGCGTTGATGTTACAGATCCCAGTGAGGGGGACGGGGGCGCCCATGCAGAGGAGTCGAGGGGCCCCCCGGCTCTCATAGAATCTTCAAAGTTGAGGAGAGAAGGCATGGGGCGCGTGCTCGTCCCGGGCAAAAGACCGCTTTTCGATGTGGACCCTCTTTAAGCAAGAGCGTTGGGGTGCCGCTGGAAGCCTCCACCTGGAGGCAGGTGGGGGAGGCTCGTTCGCGCTGCCTCCCCCTTCCAGCGACCCCGCGCCGTTCTTCGGCTCCAGCGCTTCGGTATTGGCCGTGCCAGCGATTGAAGATGGGGGGGGGGGTCGGTGGCTGAGGCAAGACAGCCCCCCCCGCCCCCTTTGGCTGGCAAGGCAGCAGAAGAGGGGAAAGGGAGAGACCTCCACGATTCCTCGGGCCGTCCACCCTACAGCCTCCCCTTCCAACTGCGGCCAGGCGAGCCCCGCATGCCTCGAGGCCTCGCCTTCCGGATGGGCGTAACCGCGGACCTGTGGCACTTCGGAAGTTTCCGGAATGGGGGTAGGTACCTATTGATTTGTATCTATTTCATGTGACCGTTATTTGGGCGTGGTGGGCAACGAGGCAGACATGTTTGGAGCAGGAATAGGCAATGGAGCCTAGCTACCTCGTGGCTGTCTTGCTGTCAAATTTTTCGCTATTTCATATTTCTTATTACGAACTATTTCTAATGTTTCTTATTTTTAGTGAAGTCGAAAGCTCATCAGGGGGTTACTGACTTAGCCTGATTTCTTTTTATTTTTATTCTTCTTTTCCTTAGCGTGTTTCGAGCTAAAGTTTCTTGTTAACAGGGTACGGTGATCACTTCATATTTTTATGTGTCCTTTTCACTAGGGGTACTTCTGGACGGACCAGACGAGTTACCTCCAATAAATGGTCCGGGCGGAACTAGATTATCGATCAAAGGGGAACATATATTCCTTCATTAGGGTATCATCCTGGACAGACCAAACGATGTACTTCCACTTACTAGGGTAGCCTCCTGGACGGACCAGATGGTCTACTTCCACTAAATGGCCCATGAGTGGGGAGCATATGTCCTCCATAAGGGTAGCCTCCTGGACGGACCATGCGAGCTACCCCCCAAATAAACAACCAGTGGGGAGTGGGTAGGACTGACGAATTCACAAAGGGGCATAACCTACCCTTTACTACTTGCAAAGACTAGATAGAATATTTCTATTCCACGTTGTTTGCAAGTAGAAAATACCTCAAATGAAACAATTCCTGGAACAACAATGTCCAGGCAACCAATCAATCAGTGGGGAGAAAAACAGGCATGACGGATTACAACGGGGACAAACGTCTGCATTACCTGCCCTTCGCTATCCATAAAGGAAGACAGAATATTTCTATTCGTCTCTGTTTGTAGACAGGGAAGATCTCAAAGAGCAACAATCGATTATTAATCGATTCCAAACAATCAGTGGGGAGAAAAGTAGGCATGACGGATTACAACGGGGACAAACGTCTGCATTACCTACCCTTCTCTATCTGCAAAGAGGGGCGAACGTTCCTATTCACCGCTGTTTGTAAACAGAGAATGTCTCGTTCTCAAGAAGAGAACCAATATTTCAAGTAGCATCCAAAGCTAAATGAACCAATAACAACAATATCAGTATTCAAATACCGATTCCAATACAATCAATCAATCAATCAGGTGGATAGAACCACCCTACCAATCAGGCGTAAAAACACCCTACTTAATCTTACCCGGACCGGACCATGCGGATAGTTCTTCGTCTTCCCCTTCCAGCGCCCGATCGTTCTCTTATTCAATGCAGCATTCCTGTGGGATTCCAGTCAGGACAGTAGGTCACTCGAGAGAGGTCCGATCAGAATCGGTGAAGTTCATTTAATCGGCAGCCGGACGAGGGCCCTCTCAAGGCAGGTATACTCCGATCATTTAGATATTCACCTCATCGTCTGGATCTCTCTTATTGGACCTCATGTCACTGATGGACCCCGCGTTGGGGCGCCAATTGTAAAACAGGAGCCCACATTAGTATCGACGCCCGGGCTGCTGGCGCAAGCCGCCTCTTAGTTCCCATTCTGAATAGTTACCAAAATAAAGAGACGGGCGCTGGGAGCAGGAATCACAAGAACATAGTTTTATTTCTCATGAGGAGAGCCTGTCATTTCGGACACGAAACACGGTGTCTTTCGGGAGGTGCTCTAACAAGTGAGCTGAGACTCCGTCTTTTATACTTTACAAAACACTTGGCATTACAATCACGATATTGTGAAACAAGGAAAAGACATCCCCATAATCCTCGTGTCAATCCTACCCCACATGTGTTCACAATAGGGACCCTTGACCTGCTGATAAGAGGGGAGGGTAATCACGCAGCTGAGTGTTCCGCCAACTTTTAGGATGTGTGCGCCTGATCATAGCCCAGGGGGGTGGGGTGGCTAGGATCAATAGTGGGTCCTTTGAAGGGGGGTGATTCCATACAATAAGCAGTAAACAGTATCTCCTGGCTTAGGCGATGACCTCAGACATGTGTGGACAGTCAGTCGCAGAGGGAGGGTTTACTAACAGATGGGTTATTCATGAAAGGAGAGGAGGTGCTGGTCAGGCGCGGCCGTGGCTCCCAAGGACAGGGTCTTGCAGAAGAAGAAGGTTTTTAGGACTTGCCCGTGTGAGGGAGAAGGGAGGGGGGGCCAGGGTGTGTACAGGGACAGAGTCGCACAGAGAGAGAGAGATCTTATGACTTATGCGTGAGAGAGCGGGGACAGTCAGGTGCGGCTGGGGAGGGCTATGTCAGCTAAGGCAAAGGGTGCCTCTCCAAGAGGGAATGGGGGGGTTTGCGCGGGTCAAGCAGGAGGGTTGCCTTTCAGGGCAGGGTCGCGCAGAGGGAGAGGGTTTCATAGTCTATGCATGTGAGAGAGGGAGGGGGGTTCAGATACGCGCAGAAGGGAAGCCGGTGATTCTAATGAGCAGGAAAAAGGCCAGGGTGCCTAAAATGGCTGTCATGTACATATGGGTGCGGGCTTTTACTGGCAGAGTGATGCGGTCAATAGTTTACGGTATTCATGGTGCTTACAGGGAGAGGAGCGGGAAAATGGAATAATGAACGCTGTTTATGTACATCAATCTCTCAAATTTCCACACGCTGTCCTTCTCTTTTTGACTTTATGCCTATTTTGTTTACTGGGAATCAACAAAGAGATGCCAGTACTGCACTACAATTCAATATTTTAGACAATTGAGTAACAATCCTCAATTCAGAAAGACCAATCTTTTAGTCTGAAATCTTATGAATAAATCTTTTTATTTTAGATTTTCATTTGTATTTTTTCTTTTGACGTTATAGCAATATATTTATATGAGCCTTTGTTTTCAAAAGAAGAGACTTGTAAGGTATATACAGAACATCCAATATGTACAAGAACACCAAAATAAACAATATATCATAACTCAAAAACAATATGTATCATTTTGCAAAACGTTTTGTGAACACATGAAACATTCAAAGGACTACACTCAATACACTTAGGGACATATGCCCACATGCATCAAGCATTTTTGGAATCGCAAACGGTGCGATTCCTTAAAATCGGCCGTTTGCGATTCCAAAAATGCTTTTTGGGATGCATCAATGCTTTTTGTCCAAAATCGCTATTTTTGCGATTTTGGAAAATGCGATTGCATTTAAGGAATCGCAATTTTGCGATTCCTTAAATGCAATGCATCATTTGTTGAAAAAATTGCGATCTTGAAGATTGCAAGTGCAATTTACCACGAGGTTGAACCTCGCGGTAAATTGCGAAAAATGTTTAAAATGGTCAAAATCACATTTTAAACAATGTCATGTTACAGACACACATGTCCTTAGGACATGTGTGTGTGAAACATCCATTTAAAAAAACATTTCAGGGGTGCAGGGGGGAGGTCCTTTGGACCCCCCCTGCACCCATGGAATGCATCAACATTATGCGAGTTCAAAATTGCGAATTCGCAATTTCCATTGATTCCTATGGGCCTTTTGGCCCATAGGAATCAATGGGAATAGCGAATTCGCAATTTTGAACTCGCATAATTTTTGCGATTCGGTAAAAATTGCGATTTTTACCGCATCGCAAAAATTATGCATTTTCTGTGATGCATCCCGTTTTGCGAATCCATATTTGCGATTCGGTAATAATCGCAAATTTGGAAACGCAAAACGGGACTTTGATGCATGTGGGGGATAGACATACAAGACAAGACAAATTGACAAAAATGTGCCCAAAATTCACTATTCTGAAGTGAATGTACACGCCCTGTTTTTAATAAAGTTCTTTTGAAGCAACAGGTGCGGGTACTAGTGCTTAGTACAAGATTTGTTCAAGCATATTTTATGCAATAGACCATCCAGTAGTTAATTTTTGAATTCCAATCATGGGGAGATTGGTCTATTAAGGGAACGGAGGTTCGTGCTAACAGGGGTCGACGCGTTTCGAATCCCTTATGTGAAAGGGATTCTCATCAGGACCATGTGGAATCAATCTACAAAATAAATAAATAAACATTCAGTCAGTCATGCTACGCAACACCCAACTTCGAAACAGTCCCGCACTCACTCAGATCATACCTGTATTTTAATTTTCAGTGGTAGATGTCCCAGAGTCTGGTTTGATGATGTAGCTGTAATATTTAGAATTGAATGAGCGTCATTAAAAGTGGTATGCCTAATAGGCAATTCTAGATGATGGCTTGCATCAATTCAAAAACTTACATGGATCGGCGGTATATCCTTTTCCCTTCCTTATAGACTCGTTTGAAGAAAGTCAATAATCTGACCACGCGGCCATACCGCCGATCCATGTAAGTTTTTGAATTGATGCAAGCCATCATCTAGAATTTATTTTGTAGATTGATTCCACATGGTCCTGATGAGAATCCCTTTCACATAAGGGATTCGAAACGCGTCGACCCCTGTTAGCACGAACCTCCGTTCCCTTAATAGACCAATCCCCCCATGATTGGAATTCAAAAATTAACTACTGGATGGTCTATTGCATAAAATATGCTTGAACAAATCTTGTACTAAGCACTAGTACCCGCACCTGTTGCTTCAAAAGAACTTTATTAAAAACAGGGCGTGTACATTCACTTCAGAATAGTGAATTTTGGGCACATTTTTGTCAATTTGTCTTGTCTTGTATGTCTATGTCCCTAAGTGTATTGAGTGTAGTCCTTTGAATGTTTCATGTGTTCACAAAACGTTTTGCAAAATGATACATATTGTTTTTGAGTTATGATATATTGTTTATTTTGGTGTTCTTGTACATATTGGATGTTCTGTATATACCTTACAAGTCTCTTCTTTTGAAAACAAAGGCTCATATAAATATATTGCTATAACGTCAAAAGAAAAAATACAAATGAAAATCTAAAATAAAAAGATTTATTCATAAGATTTCAGACTAAAAGATTGGTCTTTCTGAATTGAGGATTGTTACTCAATTGTCTAAAATATTGAATTGTAGTGCAGTACTGGCATCTCTTTGTTGATTCTCTATATAGGCGCAGCCTTACTGCCCAAGCTAGAACCCTCATTGTTGTCACTTATTTTGTTTACTGGTCAGTTCTATGTAAGGTGTTAATCCAATCCACCTATTCTTCTGTTGTACACAGTTCACTGACTCACACTCGGTTGAGTTCTGTTTTATAAAAATGATAAAAAATACAAATGAAGATGATAACATAGCTCATGTAGCGGGATTAGAGGATTTAGAAAACTTTTTGATGACTAAGATTTTCAAGGAAAAAAATAATTAATTTTTTTTGCAACGATATCTTATTTCACAATTATTTTCGTTTTGAAGGTAGTTGTTATTTTACAGCCAACAGGAGTAATGTATTTCCAAGAAATACAAACATTTGCATGTGCGTTTTTGAGAAAAAAATCTATTCTGGAAATAGGCAAGTAAAAAATCACATAAAAAATTGGTGGTAATATATAGATTATATCATGGGAAAAATTAAAGTAACTGAAATAATCATAAAATGGGTTAGCGACAAAGGGCCTCATTACAATGGCAGTCAGATGAGTGTCCGACAGCCATCACTGGGGCAGGTGACAGCCCGACAAGATGTCTGAAATCCAGCACGCCCCATTCCGATACGACTACCGTGCAGGTGGTCGTAAAATGCCTTTTTCTTCCGAGGCTTCTGCTGTGGCCTGGAAAAGGGCTGCAGGACAAGTTGCAGTAGAAAAAGGTACTTTTCAAACATCCATGCACCGTGTGCCAGGCACCACATGAGCTCCCCTGGACACTTAGTAGGGGCTCATGGGGGACTGAAGCCCTGCTAGGGCTCCCCAAAGTCCCTTTCTGACAGCCTTTTCGTGGCAGTGGGACCACAATGAAAAGGTTGTGGGCAATGGACATCCTAATCCCTACGGTTGTGCCTGCGCCAGCACGACCTCAATTGTATGGATTAGTATCCGACTGCCAACCTGATAGGCTCATTAAGTATGTCGGTGGCGGCGGTCTGTCCCCAGACCGCTGCTGTCCCATGTTCCACATTGTAATGCAGCGGTCGGAACAATGGCCTGGTTGTCAGTCGGACCACCACCTACGGCCTGTCGGCAGCAGTCCCACCGACATCAAAATGAGGCCTTAATTGTTGAGCTGTTTTAGTTTTATTAAACTGCCATTGAATTTAGGACAGACCGAAACCTTTTTTTATACAGCCACACCAATTGGAGACTGATTTATTTGTAAAATCCACTGATAAAGATAGCATTGGAGCCATTGAATACGTTATGAACAGTGGATTGTGGAGCAGTTTTTTGGAAGTTTATGGTTAAAAAAGAAAGAATTAGTTGTGTGTAAGTGTTTTAGGTTATTTAACTTTGGAACTACTTCTCAGTTCGTGTTTTGTTTTTGTTTTTCAGAGCTTAATTGAGCTTAATTGGAGCCTTGGAATGTGCTCCTCAAAACTTGAAATAATGAATTGAGGCAATGGATATGAATTAAGGAAGAACAATTGAAGGACCATTGAATTTTCAAGGAAATATACATCTATGAAACGAGTGTCCCTAGCATGCTGATTACTTGGGATAGATTCAGCGGCCTCTGGACAATTACAGCAGCCCCGGCCATAGGACCGGTGAAATATTGCTTTTAACATACATGTGCGGGAAGATATTGATCCCGATTATTATAAAAAGAAGTGGGCTGCTTTAATACATTGGAGATGTGGGATAAATGAGTAAAATAACCACAGCAGTCGAATCATAGTGTAAGACCAATACTGCAACAAATTATTTTCAAATTGTATTCAGTCTTGTAATCTAGGCTTATTGTAAATTGGAATAAATATGTTGTTATGTTATGTTGTGCTATGTTATGTTATGTTAAAGAGTATTTGTTAAGAGCATATACACCAAAAAAGTCTCTTGGCGCTGGGTAGATAAATCCTACATATATCCTACCTAAATGAATATAAGCATACAATATAATTTACGATGTAATTTACATTTGTTTTCATGAGACAGTGTAATGCATCTACATAATGTTTTGGTTGAAGATAAGGGTCATTGTGACAACATATCCACTCTTACAAAGTAGAATTGTGAATTGTTGAAGATTGGATGCGACATACATCTGTCATTGGCCCTTCAAGGTTGTCTGAGTAAAGGGCGACTACTCCCAGTAGCAATATATCACCCTGCGCCGAACGTAATGCGTGAACGGTAACAAGTGCCTCTTTTTCTAGTTCATAGCTAGCCCTTTTAGGTGCTGCCTTTTATACACCTGACACAGGAACTGACCTCATAGATAGATACTCTGCAATATATTTGATTTGGAAGTTCCCATAGCCTCTGAGAGAGCGCAAACTGACCAAAATGTAGAAATACATCACACTTACACGTAGTAAGCACAAATCATGAAGAGAAATGCCATGAGTGCTGATAGTATCCAAAGTTATATTCTGAAATGTGTAGTTAATATAGAAGTTTAAATAGAAGTGGAACTAATACAGAGTTGTGTGAAGTAATGCGATTTTATTAAGAGTGATTATTCCCGAATCCATGTTGTGTAGCTGCTAAAATGTAAGATGGCATACAGAAACGTTGAAATGTGGTAGGCCTCAGGGCCAGAGCAAGGCGGGAGGGGGAAGGTGATTAAAATGCACAAAATGGATTGCACTAATGTTTAGTATTAATGAGTAGGCTTTTTGATTTATAGACGTGTTTACCGAAATCAGTAGAATATGAGTACTAACATGCTAATAATTAAAGAAGAAGTTGAATGCTATAAAATGTAGTAGAGCTGGAAAGCTTTAAATGTTGATTTATACGTATTAGTTTGGGTCGAAGAATGTTGCAATGCGGTTGGAAAACCATGAGAATTGGGATTAGGCTGCAGATGTCTGTCTGGAAGAGAAAAGGGGGTATTCAATTATTAATATAATGAATAGAAGCTTGTTCAAGAAATGGACCAGACATGGAGGAGGGTTCCGGAATGTTTAAGGGGTATCAGCGGGCCGGAGACGAGTCTGAGAAGCAAGGTCGACTCTAACCACAAGGCCTCATCATGGAAACAGCCAGAAGCTACATCACGTGAGGGGCGTCTCACGAGGGGCGTCCTAAATGTTGTTGGATTTTTGTATTAGGGATAGCACCCCTGGGTGGAGTTAGAGCAGACGCCTGAGGATCCTTTAGAGAGCGGATGGGTAGGCAGAGAGGGGCCATGATTGGAGAACTATAGGTTTTCATCAAGAGTACGAGAGTGAGTGGCTTCCCTTGGGAGTCATTCACTGCTGACACCTTTGATAGATTGGGACCTGGTTAAGTAGGGATACCATCTAGAGCAGGGTAGGGAAAGCCTAACCTGTATTTTCCTTCCGCCTGTAATGAGTGATAGATTTCAATATGTGTCTATGCTAACGGCACTATTGTTTTTAGAACTAGTATTGATAGTTTCCGTTGTTCGTCTGAGAGCTTTCAGAGAACACGTGTACGTAGTTGGGCCCGTGTATTTGGTGAATCTCATCTTGAGATGCTTGTACTTGCAACTTATAATAAATCTTTGAAAGCTAGAAGTTGTTTGTGGTCCTTTGAAGCAGAGTCCTTTAATGGGGGAACTAGCTTGGTAACAGATGCACTTTCTTTCCTCAATGACAGGCAATAAAGATTCAGTCGGCCAGACCGGGGTTTTAGATCGATAGTGATAAGGTATTGATCAAAATCTCAACCCTTCCAGTTGGTAGCTATAGAGAATGGTTGCCTTCTTGAGGAAGGTGATCTAGGCCAGGTTAGATTACCCCAAGCCCCCTAGAGACCGAGGATCGGAAGAACAGCCTGCGGAAGAAGGACCGGATGACGTGAGACAGAAAAGCAGCAGTATCGGTCGAGAGTGAGTATAAAGGGTCATGCGTGTTAAGATTGCGGTGTTTTGTATTGTATCCATGTTGTAATGTTTGGCGGAGTTGAATGACTGTAGAGAGACTGTGGAACAGGTTGTGAGCGCGCGCAACCGGTGGAAATCTTAGGCTCAAGGAGAGCTTAAGTGGTTCGGGTGTATCGGACACCCAGAAGTAATTGTTAACCAGGGTGAAGGGGGTCATGAGGTACCAGTGACTACCCGAAGGACCAGATAGGGGGAGTGAGTGCGCGAGTGACAGACGCTGGTCGGAAGTTACTGTGTGCGTAAAGAACCTATCAGGGTGACGACAGACATCTCGTCAGTTGTGTTGATAATTACAGATAGACTGTGGACGTACAGTCGAGGGAAGTGACCGCTTGGTCGGAAGTAGTCATTTTTCGGAGTATGAATGGGACGCATGCATGACCGCGAGGAGAGCTGAGAAAGGAGGGGTGCTGCTGCGAAGCGGAGACTAGTGACGTCAGAAGGTGCCGCGCTGGGATTGGCCGGCCGGTGAAAGACCGCGCTGCGATAGGCCAGCTAGCTAAGCCGCGCTAGGATTGGTGGATTGTCATCAGGAAGTAAACAAAGTATTCAAGCTGGAAATCTTGCGCATAATTATGAAGTGTTTTAAATGGTTAAAAGCGCTGTTTAAAAGAGAGCGCAGGGGATCGTATGAAGGGGAAGAAGCCCCGCCGGAGGGTACGCCAGCTCATTACATGGGGGTAAATGTTGGGCTGCACACGATTCTGTGGATCTCAGAGTGGAGTAAGATGACAGATGGAAATGAGGAACTCACGTTCCCGAAGTACGGGACGTATAGATTAGAGGTGCTACACAGATTAAAAGCAATTATGACCTCTACGAGACCCTTGCCTAGACCAACACAGTTTGAAGCCCTCAATGCATGGATTAGGGCAGCGCATGAAAAGAACATGAACAGACGGCAGGAGAGAGTGAAACGCTCGGTAAGAGCAGTGCAGGATGCCAAGTGGGATGAGGATGCTAAAAGATGGAGGGCGCATAACATGGAAGTGAACAAATTGTATCCAGTGTTAGAGATGCCCGGAAATAAAAGTCCCCTAGAAGAGGATGACGAGAGCGAGACGGAGGATAGCCTGATAAACAGATTATTGACAGACAGGCCGCCTCCGTATAACAAAGCAGAAGGGGATGCCGAGAAAGGGGGGGGCAATGCAAGAGAGCATGAGCCGCTTCCCAGTTCCGAATGGGATCCTGCTGCAAAGAAAGAACTGTCCCAGCCTAGCCAAGTGCAACAGGTGGTCGGGAGGTTTGTGGTGCAAAGAGCGCCAGAAATGGAGTGTGCCACATCCTACGCGTTACCTGATGCCCTACAAGTACCGGTTACCATAGGTCCTATAGTATCGGTATATGATCCAGACAGGGCTAGAGGGGAGGAACGAGTACGGAGGGACAGAGAAAGAGCAGAGTTGGCAAGGAGGAATGATACGATCAACTCCTCAAGCCAGTTGCCGATACCAAGAGATTGGAGCACCCCAGTACCCACGGCAGGGGATCTGGGGGACATTAGATGGCCAGAGGATATGAGGGGATCAGGACGGAAATCCTTTCAGGAGTTAAATGAGTACATGAAGAAGTGGGATGAGGCAGTAGAGGCTCACAAGAACATCATAACTGCGGAAGCTGAGAGGGAAAGGCAGGACAGCAGAGCCCGGACTCACTGCGGGGCTGAAGAGAGCAGTCCGGAGTGGGACGGGAGGGAGAAAGACAGTAGGAGAGGCACCCATTGGGCCCGGAGTGGAGGTAGATCAGACCTGGAAAACGGAGGGGTGTCTCGCCCAATACGTAGTGATGAAGACAGAAGGGCTCGGGAGTACAGAGACAGCTTTAAGTGTATCCACTGTGTGCCAGACAATAGAGAACAGAGTGGGAGTTGCGAAAGGCCGCACCATAGTCCCTGTGATGACGGACATGAGCGCAGCCCAGGGAATATGGGAAACCAAGAAGGATCGTATCAGATACTGAGTGATACGAGGCCAAGGGAGAATGGAGACCGAAGGGAGAATAACAGAGAGTCCTACTGTGAGAAAAGAGGAGAGAACAGACAGAGTAAGGTAGGGGGTAACAGGCCGGTGTTTCATCACCTTCCAAGATCGGATGGCCGAGCATGGGATCTGGAGAGAT
Source organism: Lissotriton vulgaris (assembly GCF_964263255.1). NCBI lineage: Eukaryota > Metazoa > Chordata > Amphibia > Caudata > Salamandridae > Lissotriton > Lissotriton vulgaris. The sequence goes on from NC_141694.1 coordinate 248,050,126, forward strand.
GGGAACAAGAGAGAGCACTCCCCAACTCTCCCGAACCCAAACGAAGGGCCCGGAGTTGGGATGGGAGAGACACCTGTGAACCTCCCTCGAAGGAGATATTACGAGCAGAAATAAAAGCCAAAAGGCTCGATGTCTCCAGCTTAAAGTCAGATCTGGATGACATGGTAGATGGTACCCTGCCCTTAGAAAGAATAGACATGTATGAGCAGGGTGAAATTCTGTTCATGGCAAAGGACGCAACTCGAAAGGCGAGAACAACCCATGAGAAATTAGTGGAACTAGCAGGCAAGTACATGGTGGACCTGTCAAGAACCAAAGCCTTACAGGGCAACCACAGGCTACATTACACAGATCGAGACCTAGATGAGAGGCGAACCATTGGATTGAAAACACACATAAGGGAACTGATCACTGGAATAAGGACATGGAGGGCCCTAGATAAGTGGGAAGAGAGGTGGTCCAAGAGAGGGACCGTCAGGAGAAGCACACTTATGATGACACCAGGAGGACAGCAGGGAGTAGAGACATACCCTTTGAGGGAAGTCGCAAATGGGACCTATGTCCACGTCCCTTGGAGTAGGGGGGATTTAGCTGCTTTTACCACCTCTTTCCCCAAATTGCGGGAAAACCCGGTGGAGTGGTATAAGCAAGTTGAGAGATTCGTAAAAATCTCAAAGGTCTTATGGATAGATTTGAACACACTGTTTGACATAGTAGTGCCAGGAGATTTGTGGACCGCATGCAAGGTTAGCGCTGAGTGGCCCACCATAGAGCCCGAGAGAGATGCTAAGACTAATGGGCCGTCCGAGAGTGTGATGGCAAAGTTCGAGAGAGTAATGACTTGGCTGAAAGATAAAGTGCCAATGCAAGACATAGATTGGGTAAAAATTGACCGAACCAGACAGGAACCCAAAGAGACAGTTCACGAATACTACGAGAGATTGCTGAAGGCGTTCAAACAGTATAGCGGTCTGGATGTAATGGATCCAAAGGACATAGGGCAGTTTGTGTCCAAATTCGTCTTGGGTCTGAGACCGGATATTAGTTTAATGATACAGCAACACTTGATCTGTTGGCAAAATAAACCCCTAGACGAAATACTGAGATATGCCAGGTATTGCTGTGATGAGATAGACTCCAAGGCTAAGAAACTAAAGGAGAAACTGATGGTGGTACAGATGCAGGCAGCAGGGAAGGGGGGACAGCAGCAACAGCAACCGGGAACAGGTACTGGAGGAAAGAAACAGTACAGTCAGAACAAGGACAATGGGGAGAACTCCACCTTTAGGCCCAGGATAGATATAACTGCCTTAAAGAAAACAACTAGGTGCCACCAGTGTAACGAGGTGGGACATTGGAAACGCGAGTGTCCCTATAATGTTGAGATAGGGGACGAAGAGGTAGAAGAGGAAGCGACCCAGAGTGCGCCTGCAAGAGGGGTAACGCAGTACCAGGGAAAGGCGCTCAAAGGGGGGGGGCCACCTCCCCGAGCTCAGTTCCCACAGCCACCCAGATTAGGGACTATGGGTAAGACCTATAGACAGATGCCACTGTTTGTCGGGGGAGAGGAATGTTATTATGTGGACCCACTAACTGGACAGAGAGTAGAAAGGGATGACTGCACCCTCGGGGCAGCTCTGGAGGTAGATCAGAGGGGACCCTACGTTGAGGCCGAAGTGGCAGGGTTCCCCACGACCTTTCTCGTGGACACAGGAGCCACCAGATCCACGATCAGGTCAGCCGCGGTGCCAGGCCTGCCCATGTCTGGAGAGACCATACAAGTGGTGGGGGTCGCTAACAGGAGAATGACCAGTCCTCTGACGGAACCCGTACAGGTGAAAATAGGGAAGTACAGCGATGAGCACCAGTTTGTGGTTTGCGATTCTAGTCCTGTATGTCTGCTAGGAAGAGACCTTTTGTGCAAGTTAAATTGCACCATATATTGCACACCACAGGGCGTGGAGGTATTGACTAATGATGATGATGCAGACTTTAAAGTCGCCAATTCCAGAATATGTGTGGAACTGTATCCCACTTTGACAGTAGATGAGCTCCCCTGGGATCTGAGAGAGACCGTTGCCCCGGAAGTATGGGATTTCACTGGGGAAGAGATTGGGTTGGTGAAAGGAGTAGACCCAGTGAAAATCGTAGTGAAACCACATGCTGAGTTCCCGAGAACCCCTCAGTATAAATTGACACCGGAAACGATTGCAGGTATACAACCCGTGATTGAGTCCATGATTAAGCAGGGAATACTGAAGGAAATCGTGGGTAGTCCATGTAACTCCCCGATTATGGGTCTGCAGAAACCAAATGGGAAATTCCGGATAGTGCAGGACCTCAGAAAGATTAATAACATAGTCGTTTCGTGTTGTCCAGTGGTACCAAATCCATCAGTGATACTGTTTCAGATACCGTTCCAAGCAGAGTGGTTCACTGTAATTGATCTTTGCCAGGCTTTCTTTTCGATCCCTTTGGACGAAGAAAGCCATTTTCTTTTCGCATTTAAGCTGGAAGGTCGCGTCCTAACATGGTGTCGTATTCCTCAAGGGTATACAGAGAGCCCATCGATCTTTAATCAGCTCCTGAAGAGAAATCTTGAAAGTCTAGTACTGCCCCAGAGGTCAGTTCTGGTCCAGTACATAGACGACCTCCTTGTGGCGTCAGAGACAGAGGAAGCTTGCAGGGAAGACTCTATTGCTTTGTTAAACCATCTAGCCGAAAATGGGCATAAGGTGTCCCCGGGAAAATTGCAGTACTGCCTGACGGAGGTACAGTACTTGGGACACAGAATTGAGAAGGGGAAACGGAAGGTGTCACCAGACAGGATAGAGGCCATCATGAAGATGAATGCGCCTAAAACGCAGAGAGAAGTCAGGATGTTTCTAGGAATGGTGGGATATTGCCGACAGTGGATCGCAAACTTTTCACTGAAAGCAAAGCCCTTACAAAAACTGACGCACAAGGAGGTGAGTGATCCGGTACCATGGGACAAAGACTGTTTGATGGCGTTCCTACAGCTGAGAGAGGACTTGTGTCGTGCTCCGGCTCTGGGAATGCCAGATTACGATAAACCATTCTTGCTCTATTGCTGTGAGAGAGAGGGATGCGCGCTGTCTGTGTTAGTCCAAATCCATGGGAATGCCCGTAGACCAGTCGCGTATTTCTCGGCTACTTTAGACCCAGTAGCCGCAGCGTTGCCCGGATGTCTCAAATCCGTTGCTGCAACAGGTGTCAGCATTGAGAGATGTGAGAATATTGTGATGGGGCACCCATTAGAGGTGCATGTGCCCCACTCTGTCGAATTGTTGATGACCAGGACTAAAACTCAGCATCTGACGAATAGCAGGCTCACGCGCTATGAGCAAGTCATTCTTGCTGCAGAGAACGTGACCCTCAGGAGATGCTCTGTTTTAAATCCTGCTACCTTAATGCCACTTCCAAATGATATTGAGGATGATGAAGAATGTACAGACCATGACTGCCTCGATGTGACTGAACTATGCACCAAACCAAGACCCGACATCGTAGATGAGCCACTGACCGACCCAGATGAAATTTTCTTTGTCGATGGCTCATGTGTAAGAGACGAAGTCGGGCAGTTAAGAGCAGCTTACGCTGTTTGTACAATTACTGGAGTAGTGGAAGCTGGATGCCTGGAAGGAGTACACTCCGCTCAGGTAGCCGAGATTATTGCCCTGACGCGTGCCTGCCTGGCAAGCAATCAAATCCGAGTCACCATATACACTGACAGTCAATATGGTTACGGGGTAGTTCATGATTACGGGCAGTTGTGGTCTCAAAGAGGTTTCATGACCTCTTCAGGCTCTCCCATTCGCAATGGAGAGTTTGTGCGCCTGTTGTTGGAGGCATTGCAATGTCCAGCAGGTATCGCAGTTGTGAAATGCACCGCACATACCAGAAATATGGACTTCGTGTCACAAGGCAATAGATATGCCGACGAAGTCGCACGGTATTGCGCGGAAACAGGGTACTCTTTCACCGAGGTGGAAGTGGGTGGAATAACTGTAAGGACTGAGTTAGCTATGATATTGGAAACTGTTGATACTTGGGACGAACTGAAGGAGATGCAGGAAAATGCTCCTGACTGTGAAAAGGAAACATGGCAAAAGGCAGGATGTGTAGTGGGGGAGGCCCATTTCTGGGTTTCAGCAGATGGCAGAGCAGTGTTGCCCAACGAGATGGTGAGCCCAATGGCCCGACAAATACATGGTCCTGTCCACCTAGGAAGAGATGCTATGCTGAGAGTGTTTAGACAGACCTGGTACAACCCCAAGTTCAGAGTAGCAGCCGAAGCAGTGTGCCAGCGTTGTGTGACGTGCCAGCAGTTGAATGTAGGGAAGAAGACACCAGTTGCACTGAGCCACATAGGGAGGTCAGGAGGTCCATTCAACCGAATGCAGATAGATTTTATTGAAATGCCAAGGTGCAGCCGCCTCCGTTATATCCTGGTGGTTGTTTGCGTTTTCTCCAGATGGGTTGAGGCATATCCTACACGCAGGTGCGACACCCTCACAGTAGCTAAGATATTGCTCAGGGAGCTTATCCCGCGCTTCGGGGTGCCGGCCTCTTTGGAATCAGATAGGGGAACGCATTTCAACAGCTCGCTTGTGAAAATGATTTGTGCAGCTTTGAATATAGACCAAAAACTGCATTGCAGTTATCGACCAGAGGCTTCAGGAATTGTGGAGCAAATAAATGGCACCATCAAGGCCAGAATTGCGAAGGTGTGTTCATCAACATCCTTGAGTTGGCCTGATGCGCTGCCATTGGTCCTTATGAGCCTCCGTAGTACCCCGGATAGGAGAACTGGTTTGTCTCCTCATGAGGTACTGATGGGAAGAGCAATGAGGTTACCTTCTGTCCCAACAGCTGCATTGATTAGCATCACAGATGATATGATCCTGGACTATTGTAAGGGGCTGTCTGACGCCATTCATTCTGTGTCCCTTCAGGTGCAGGCTGCCGAGGTACCATCGTGCCAGGACCCTTGTCATGACTTGCTTCCTGGGGACTGGGTCCTGGTGAAGAAGCACGTGAGAAGCAGTTGCTTGGATGTTCGTTGGCGTGGGCCCTTCCAGATCATCCTGACCACAAACACAGCCGTGAAAGTGGGAGGCCTGCCCAATTGGATCCACGCGTCGCACACGCGGAGGGTTCCAGCACCTCTGATAGAAACAGCTCCTCTCTCGGATAGACGTCCAGCAGCGGACCGAGAAGCCATAGAGGGGGCTAGCCAAGCTGTAGAGGTGCCAGCGGAAGCAGGGAACGAGTCTGACCAAGCTGAGGACGGTCAGTACAACAGCGAAACAGACGACGCTACTGAAGGGGAAAGTAGCTGGGAGTACGAGTCAGACACTGACAGGTCTGACAGAGAGCGTGAACCAACGAGAAGAAGACGGAGTAGAAGGGTACGCGGAGAAGCTGATTGGCCGCAGAGAAGGAGCTCTAGCTTAAGGTCAACTCTGGAGAGAACCCTTCCTCCGATATCAGAAGACTCAGACCCAGAGGACGGTGCTCAGGGCGCTGAAGCACCGGAGTTGAGGAGGTCAAGAAGAGTGCGGGTGCCTAACAGAAGATACTCCACCCCTGAGTGGACATATCTGGTGACAGATGGCTTCGAAACCAGTGACAGGGAGGATCAGAGTGGTGGTGGTGTCCAGTTCTGAGCCCATCGTGACAGTGGAGATAAGATTGTTAGTGCCCGGTGTCGAACAAGAAGGGTCACTGACATTCATGCTTCCCCGTCCTCCCCGCCTCAGCAAGATAAAGGACATGTTTCTCACAGAATTGCAATTCCCTGATTTTGGTTCAAAGATATCAGCCGCAGAAGAGCACAATCTTCGTCTGGAAATATTGAACTTTGCTGTCGAAGCTGCAGGCGAGCGCCTGATAGTGGATGCTTAAAAGACTTTGTAAATAAGCGTGAAGAAAAGAAGATTACCTAGCGCCTAGGAAGCAGAGAATCTTAGGGACTTTCCCTGAGTGGATGGAGAAGGGCTAGGGTTGTCTATATTGAACTAAAAAGAACTTTGGCGGAAAAGGTTGTCAGCTTCCAGTTGCGTGGTTCTCAAGATAAAAGGAGTAAAGAGACTGTAAAGGAAAGAAAGAAAGAAAGGAACTTTGTGCAGAGTTACGAGAGAGCCACACTATCTGACGAAATGGAGGCTGGTACCCAGAACCGCAGAGCAAAATGTATAATAGGTACACTAATAGTAGGAGTGATAATATTAATAGCTTTAGTAGTGACTGTCTCCTATGTAAAGGGACGTGAGGAAGAGGCAAAGGTAACTGATGTGAAATCTGTAGAGGCGCTTACACCCGCTGTTGCTGGTGGGAAAGGGGAGAACACACAAGAGAAAGCAGCTGCAGAGATTGGCTGCCATACAAGATAATCAGTACCGGAGTCTGAGGGCTCTAGAAACGCAGAAACGAGTTATGCTAGCAATCACTGCAGTTTAAATGTTAATGATGACCCCGAGAGGTCATCAAAGGGGGGAACTGAGAGAGCGCAAACTGACCAAAATGTAGAAATACATCACACTTACACGTAGTAAGCACAAATCATGAAGAGAAATGCCATGAGTGCTGATAGTATCCAAAGTTATATTCTGAAATGTGTAGTTAATATAGAAGTTTAAATAGAAGTGGAACTAATACAGAGTTGTGTGAAGTAATGCGATTTTATTAAGAGTGATTATTCCCGAATCCATGTTGTGTAGCTGCTAAAATGTAAGATGGCATACAGAAACGTTGAAATGTGGTAGGCCTCAGGGCCAGAGCAAGGCGGGAGGGGGAAGGTGATTAAAATGCACAAAATGGATTGCACTAATGTTTAGTATTAATGAGTAGGCTTTTTGATTTATAGACGTGTTTACCGAAATCAGTAGAATATGAGTACTAACATGCTAATAATTAAAGAAGAAGTTGAATGCTATAAAATGTAGTAGAGCTGGAAAGCTTTAAATGTTGATTTATACGTATTAGTTTGGGTCGAAGAATGTTGCAATGCGGTTGGAAAACCATGAGAATTGGGATTAGGCTGCAGATGTCTGTCTGGAAGAGAAAAGGGGGTATTCAATTATTAATATAATGAATAGAAGCTTGTTCAAGAAATGGACCAGACATGGAGGAGGGTTCCGGAATGTTTAAGGGGTATCAGCGGGCCGGAGACGAGTCTGAGAAGCAAGGTCGACTCTAACCACAAGGCCTCATCATGGAAACAGCCAGAAGCTACATCACGTGAGGGGCGTCTCACGAGGGGCGTCCTAAATGTTGTTGGATTTTTGTATTAGGGATAGCACCCCTGGGTGGAGTTAGAGCAGACGCCTGAGGATCCTTTAGAGAGCGGATGGGTAGGCAGAGAGGGGCCATGATTGGAGAACTATAGGTTTTCATCAAGAGTACGAGAGTGAGTGGCTTCCCTTGGGAGTCATTCACTGCTGACACCTTTGATAGATTGGGACCTGGTTAAGTAGGGATACCATCTAGAGCAGGGTAGGGAAAGCCTAACCTGTATTTTCCTTCCGCCTGTAATGAGTGATAGATTTCAATATGTGTCTATGCTAACGGCACTATTGTTTTTAGAACTAGTATTGATAGTTTCCGTTGTTCGTCTGAGAGCTTTCAGAGAACACGTGTACGTAGTTGGGCCCGTGTATTTGGTGAATCTCATCTTGAGATGCTTGTACTTGCAACTTATAATAAATCTTTGAAAGCTAGAAGTTGTTTGTGGTCCTTTGAAGCAGAGTCCTTTAATGGGGGAACTAGCTTGGTAACAGATGCACTTTCTTTCCTCAATGACAGGCAATAAAGATTCAGTCGGCCAGACCGGGGTTTTAGATCGATAGTGATAAGGTATTGCACGCGCAGAAGGGAAGCCGGTGATTCTAATGAGCAGGAAAAAGGCCAGGGTGCCTAAAATGGCTGTCATGTACATATGGGTGCGGGCTTTTACTGGCAGAGTGATGCGGTCAATAGTTTACGGTATTCATGGTGCTTACAGGGAGAGGAGCGGGAAAATGGAATAATGAACGCTGTTTATGTACATCAATCTCTCAAATTTCCACACGCTGTCCTTCTCTTTTTGACTTTATGCCTATTTTGTTTACTGGGAATCAACAAAGAGATGCCAGTACTGCACTACAATTCAATATTTTAGACAATTGAGTAACAATCCTCAATTCAGAAAGACCAATCTTTTAGTCTGAAATCTTATGAATAAATCTTTTTATTTTAGATTTTCATTTGTATTTTTTCTTTTGACGTTATAGCAATATATTTATATGAGCCTTTGTTTTCAAAAGAAGAGACTTGTAAGGTATATACAGAACATCCAATATGTACAAGAACACCAAAATAAACAATATATCATAACTCAAAAACAATATGTATCATTTTGCAAAACGTTTTGTGAACACATGAAACATTCAAAGGACTACACTCAATACACTTAGGGACATATGCCCACATGCATCAAGCATTTTTGGAATCGCAAACGGTGCGATTCCTTAAAATCGGCCGTTTGCGATTCCAAAAATGCTTTTTGGGATGCATCAATGCTTTTTGTCCAAAATCGCTATTTTTGCGATTTTGGAAAATGCGATTGCATTTAAGGAATCGCAATTTTGCGATTCCTTAAATGCAATGCATCATTTGTTGAAAAAATTGCGATCTTGAAGATTGCAAGTGCAATTTACCACGAGGTTGAACCTCGCGGTAAATTGCGAAAAATGTTTAAAATGGTCAAAATCACATTTTAAACAATGTCATGTTACAGACACACATGTCCTTAGGACATGTGTGTGTGAAACATCCATTTAAAAAAACATTTCAGGGGTGCAGGGGGGGGGTCCTTTGGACCCCCCCTGCACCCATGGAATGCATCAACATTATGCGAGTTCAAAATTGCGAATTCGCAATTTCCATTGATTCCTATGGGCCTTTTGGCCCATAGGAATCAATGGGAATAGCGAATTCGCAATTTTGAACTCGCATAATTTTTGCGATTCGGTAAAAATTGCGATTTTTACCGCATCGCAAAAATTATGCATTTTCTGTGATGCATCCCGTTTTGCGAATCCATATTTGCGATTCGGTAATAATCGCAAATTTGGAAACGCAAAACGGGACTTTGATGCATGTGGGGGATAGACATACAAGACAAGACAAATTGACAAAAATGTGCCCAAAATTCACTATTCTGAAGTGAATGTACACGCCCTGTTTTTAATAAAGTTCTTTCGAAGCAACAGGTGCGGGTACTAGTGCTTAGTACAAGATTTGTTCAAGCATATTTTATGCAATAGACCATCCAGTAGTTAATTTTTGAATTCCAATCATGGGGAGATTGGTCTATTAAGGGAACGGAGGTTCGTGCTAACAGGGGTCGACGCGTTTCGAATCCCTTATGTGAAAGGGATTCTCATCAGGACCATGTGGAATCAATCTACAAAATAAATAAATAAACATTCAGTCAGTCATGCTACGCAACACCCAACTTCGAAACAGTCCCGCACTCACTCAGATCATACCTGTATTTTAATTTTCAGTGGTAGATGTCCCAGAGTCTGGTTTGATGATGTAGCTGTAATATTTAGAATTGAATGAGCGTCATTAAAAGTGGTATGCCTAATAGGCAATTCTAGATGATGGCTTGCATCAATTCAAAAACTTACATGGATCGGCGGTATATCCTTTTCCCTTCCTTATAGACTCGTTTGAAGAAAGTCAATAATCTGACCACGCGGCCATACCGCCGATCCATGTAAGTTTTTGAATTGATGCAAGCCATCATCTAGAATTGCCTATTAGGCATACCACTTTTAATGACGCTCATTCAATTCTAAATATTACAGCTACATCATCAAACCAGACTCTGGGACATCTACCACTGAAAATTAAAATACAGGTATGATCTGAGTGAGTGCGGGACTGTTTCGAAGTTGGGTGTTGCGTAGCATGACTGACTGAATGTTTATTTATTTATTTTGTAGATTGATTCCACATGGTCCTGATGAGAATCCCTTTCACATAAGGGATTCGAAACGCGTCGACCCCTGTTAGCACGAACCTCCGTTCCCTTAATAGACCAATCCCCCCATGATTGGAATTCAAAAATTAACTACTGGATGGTCTATTGCATAAAATATGCTTGAACAAATCTTGTACTAAGCACTAGTACCCGCACCTGTTGCTTCAAAAGAACTTTATTAAAAACAGGGCGTGTACATTCACTTCAGAATAGTGAATTTTGGGCACATTTTTGTCAATTTGTCTTGTCTTGTATGTCTATGTCCCTAAGTGTATTGAGTGTAGTCCTTTGAATGTTTCATGTGTTCACAAAACGTTTTGCAAAATGATACATATTGTTTTTGAGTTATGATATATTGTTTATTTTGGTGTTCTTGTACATATTGGATGTTCTGTATATACCTTACAAGTCTCTTCTTTTGAAAACAAAGGCTCATATAAATATATTGCTATAACGTCAAAAGAAAAAATACAAATGAAAATCTAAAATAAAAAGATTTATTCATAAGATTTCAGACTAAAAGATTGGTCTTTCTGAATTGAGGATTGTTACTCAATTGTCTAAAATATTGAATTGTAGTGCAGTACTGGCATCTCTTTGTTGATTCTCTATATAGGCGCAGCCTTACTGCCCAAGCTAGAACCCTCATTGTTGTCACTTATTTTGTTTACTGGTCAGTTCTATGTAAGGTGTTAATCCAATCCACCTATTCTTCTGTTGTACACAGTTCACTGACTCACACTCGGTTGAGTTCTGTTTTATAAAAATGATAAAAAATACAAATGAAGATGATAACATAGCTCATGTAGCGGGATTAGAGGATTTAGAAAACTTTTTGATGACTAAGATTTTCAAGGAAAAAAATAATTAATTTTTTTTGCAACGATATCTTATTTCACAATTATTTTCGTTTTGAAGGTAGTTGTTATTTTACAGCCAACAGGAGTAATGTATTTCCAAGAAATACAAACATTTGCATGTGCGTTTTTGAGAAAAAAATCTATTCTGGAAATAGGCAAGTAAAAAATCACATAAAAAATTGGTGGTAATATATAGATTATATCATGGGAAAAATTAAAGTAACTGAAATAATCATAAAATGGGTTAGCGACAAAGGGCCTCATTACAATGGCAGTCAGATGAGTGTCCGACAGCCATCACTGGGGCAGGTGACAGCCCGACAAGATGTCTGAAATCCAGCACGCCCCATTCCGATACGACTACCGTGCAGGTGGTCGTAAAATGCCTTTTTCTTCCGAGGCTTCTGCTGTGGCCTGGAAAAGGGCTGCAGGACAAGTTGCAGTAGAAAAAGGTACTTTTCAAACATCCATGCACCGTGTGCCAGGCACCACATGAGCTCCCCTGGACACTTAGTAGGGGCTCATGGGGGACTGAAGCCCTGCTAGGGCTCCCCAAAGTCCCTTTCTGACAGCCTTTTCGTGGCAGTGGGACCACAATGAAAAGGTTGTGGGCAATGGACATCCTAATCCCTACGGTTGTGCCTGCGCCAGCACGACCTCAATTGTATGGATTAGTATCCGACTGCCAACCTGATAGGCTCATTAAGTATGTCGGTGGCGGCGGTCTGTCCCCAGACCGCTGCTGTCCCATGTTCCACATTGTAATGCAGCGGTCGGAACAATGGCCTGGTTGTCAGTCGGACCACCACCTACGGCCTGTCGGCAGCAGTCCCACCGACATCAAAATGAGGCCTTAATTGTTGAGCTGTTTTAGTTTTATTAAACTGCCATTGAATTTAGGACAGACCGAAACCTTTTTTTATACAGCCACACCAATTGGAGACTGATTTATTTGTAAAATCCACTGATAAAGATAGCATTGGAGCCATTGAATACGTTATGAACAGTGGATTGTGGAGCAGTTTTTTGGAAGTTTATGGTTAAAAAAGAAAGAATTAGTTGTGTGTAAGTGTTTTAGGTTATTTAACTTTGGAACTACTTCTCAGTTCGTGTTTTGTTTTTGTTTTTCAGAGCTTAATTGAGCTTAATTGGAGCCTTGGAATGTGCTCCTCAAAACTTGAAATAATGAATTGAGGCAATGGATATGAATTAAGGAAGAACAATTGAAGGACCATTGAATTTTCAAGGAAATATACATCTATGAAACGAGTGTCCCTAGCATGCTGATTACTTGGGATAGATTCAGCGGCCTCTGGACAATTACAGCAGCCCCGGCCATAGGACCGGTGAAATATTGCTTTTAACATACATGTGCGGGAAGATATTGATCCCGATTATTATAAAAAGAAGTGGGCTGCTTTAATACATTGGAGATGTGGGATAAATGAGTAAAATAACCACAGCAGTCGAATCATAGTGTAAGACCAATACTGCAACAAATTATTTTCAAATTGTATTCAGTCTTGTAATCTAGGCTTATTGTAAATTGGAATAAATATGTTGTTATGTTATGTTGTGCTATGTTATGTTATGTTAAAGAGTATTTGTTAAGAGCATATACACCAAAAAAGTCTCTTGGCGCTGGGTAGATAAATCCTACATATATCCTACCTAAATGAATATAAGCATACAATATAATTTACGATGTAATTTACATTTGTTTTCATGAGACAGTGTAATGCATCTACATAATGTTTTGGTTGAAGATAAGGGTCATTGTGACAACATATCCACTCTTACAAAGTAGAATTGTGAATTGTTGAAGATTGGATGCGACATACATCTGTCATTGGCCCTTCAAGGTTGTCTGAGTAAAGGGCGACTACTCCCAGTAGCAATATATCACCCTGCGCCGAACGTAATGCGTGAACGGTAACAAGTGCCTCTTTTTCTAGTTCATAGCTAGCCCTTTTAGGTGCTGCCTTTTATACACCTGACACAGGAACTGACCTCATAGATAGATACTCTGCAATATATTTGATTTGGAAGTTCCCATAGCCTCCTTTAGAGAGGCCACCATCTTGGATTGGGCACTTTATATGGCCAAACTCCACCTTCAGCTGGAAAGTCAATGGCATCTGTGATTCTGCAAAGAAGAAGCTCAATTTTGGCATTTTGTGCATCATGCTGTATTCTGGAAGTCTGCCACTGCCGCCAGCACTCTGCACCATCGCCTGCACTCTGCACCTGCACATGTGGAGGCCCTCTTGGTCTTCACTGGTGCGGAGGCACCAAAGGGACTCCAACAAATAAAAAATATCTGCTTCCACATGGCAGAGTGTACAGCAGCTCACTGAACAGAATCATTTAGGGAACCTCTTCAGGTAAACTCTGATCTTTCACTTAGGCCCGGATTACAATATCAGTTGGTTGGACCGCTGACCGCTATTGTGGCAGTCAAAAGACCACCTGACAAGCAGTCGGCGGTCTGAACGCCACATTACGATGCAACAGCTGGGCTGGCAGTTGCAAAGTGCTCTTACCCGGTTGCGCATGCTGCGGCCCAGGAAAGGGGCCGCAGCACAAGCTACTGTGTAAAGAAGCACTTCCAGCACCTCCATGCACCGTGTGCCATGCACCATGTGGTGAATGGTACGGTGCGTGGTGACACTACAGTGGTCCACAATGGAAGGGGGCCCTGTTTGGAGCCCCCAAAATCTGTTTACAACAGCCTTTCCATGGAAGTCTCTGTGACATGAAAAGACTGTCTAAAAGGGATATCACAATCCATTTGGAATTGCGATTCTGACAGGATCATGGATCCTGTCGGAGGCGGCAGTCTTCCTCCCGACCGTTTAGGCCGGGACCGCCTTGATTGTAATCTGGCTGTCGACCCGAAGGCTGTTGGTGTGCGGTCCGACTGTCATCATAATCAGGCCCTTGGTTCTGAGAACAAACCTAACATGCATGTAAGATCATGTAGCACCATGACATCGGACAGGATGTGATTGCGCCCAGCTTCTGGGTGATATGCTGTATGAGGAAAAATATCCCGGTTTATGAGCTTCTCATAGTTGCCCATCAGGTTAACATGTGCCCATTCTTTTATGGCCCATGCTAGAGACCTAAAGGACAGCAAAATTGTATGTATACGTGTGGAACTTCATGGGTTGTGTACTTCACTGCTTAAATGTTGTGCTGTTTGTGGTGAACTTGGTTTTTTCACATCAGCTGCTATACATGTGTTTGTAAGTAATGGAAAAGGCATTGTCAATTCAAGTGGTAGAACATTAAAGCAGCCCCTGTCACAACTCCACTCCTCTAGCTTGCGCTCCCGGGAGTACAGAAGGGGGCTGTGAGGGAACCACTTTTGGTGAAGTGACTTCAATAGAGCGGCACTGCCAATTATTCCCCATTTTTAAGTCAAGTCTGAGCTGGATTATTGATGGTGAAAAGGTAGCACAAAATATGATGTTCTTAAAAAGTGCAGAGTAGCAGTGTGACTTCCCCCTGTTCCTTTTCTTGCAGAACAAGGTGCAATCCAGCATCAGGACCATGTATAGTTTTCAGCAACTCTAGGAAACTCCTGGAAACTGGGGAAGAGGCATCCATCATTATTTTTATATAGCAGTGTTGCTTTTCTAACCATTAGACTAATAACAAGGACAACTGCACTGGCATCTATGCTAGACCAGTGGAAGGCCATGGCATGATATGTTGCTTTATGCTTATGTAACCCTCACAAGATACTGCTCCATGTGTTCATAAATTTGCCACAGTCGCTAGCCTTCAGAAAGTGGCTACTAAAGCCTCTAATCCCAGAAGTAGGATTTACAAACAATAAACTGGGGCATGAGTACCTACCTGGCGATATTAAATATAAGTTTATCACAGTCAAGGCTGAAGACGTCAAGCAAACCTTGCTCAGCTTTTGTACTAAATAAAATAATCCATATGATTTAAAGGACAATTTCGATTTACTATACTTTAGAACACTGTTGTATAAGTGAATCAAATTCATGTACAAATGGATCTTAAGATAAATGGTCCAGTGAAATAATGTACTACATACATTTGTTGTTTGTGTTCTTGGATATGTTCACCTGTATACTGTTTGTATGCATTCAAAGACTTTTTTAGTGTGTATGTGCTTCATTCCTGTCTATTGAGATTTTAACATGAATAACGAACAATTACCTTAGAACTCATTTATTGTATGTAGATCATGTAATAAAAAATAACTTTTCTATAAATGTATATTTTTGTATGTCAAATGTAGTCTGTTCGGTTGATGCTCTAAAGTTTTGACCAATGCATGTTTTTTGACAGCCCTGAAGAAGTCGTGTAAATAGGGACCAAACGCATAGGCTGTTGTTTTTGGATGTGTTGTCCTGTCTTGTCTAGCAACTTGAAGAAGTTTGAATAAAGACAAAAAAGTAATAATAAGGACGTGAATGTTTTCATTAGAAACAAAAAATATTGGTTTTGCTGTCTCATGTATAAGACAATTGTCTGTAAGAGATGTATGAAACATGTTTGAATATTGTATAGCTCTACGAGGTTGGATTTTTATATTTCAAGGTATTATGCTCCTCAGCTTGTGTAGTTGCATATATTGTTAAAATCATTTTTTTTACGGTTGACCTGAAGAGTGAGCACTGCTTAGACACTTAGGACAAACAGTGTGCAGGCGAATCTTAAGCCATACTCGTTTTGCTATACCTGTATTATATAACAAATAATATTACTAAATTATTTGATGAAAACATACATTTCACATACCTTCATACACTGAAATCAGTGAATAGTTTCCACCACAAGCCTGTGAAAGACAGGAGGCCTTTGAAGCAAACGTGTGTAGCCCCTTTCTTTTCCACTGTGGTAGTCGAGGGATTTCCTGCACAAAACAAGTTGACTTGTGTTTCCATCATATGATTACGCTTGACCCTCAGGACAGTGTGAAAGAGGAGCCCAAGGCTTACTCGCGGAGGTACTGTGGGCGACAAACTCAGAGAAATTCAGAACTCTACACAGTGCACAAGAACACTTAATAGATAGCTATTGCTTTCAGTTTTAAAAAGAGAATGTACTTCGATTCACATACAACTAAATATAAAATGACTAATGTACATAATGAGAAGATATCTCTAGTATCTCCTGAAATGGAGATCTGTATAAGAAGGTCTCTGAGTGTTAAACATTATAAAGCCCATTCCTATGGTGTTTGTCACCGAGTTCTGTAAAACTACTTACTTCTGTGTTTGCCAGAGACTTCATAATGTAAAACCCATTCCTTCTCTATCTGTTAAAGAGTTTACACTTTTTAAAATCCATCCTACTGTATTGTTGCAGGTTACAACATGCAAAGTCCCTTGCTATTGTATCTGACATAATGTCATAGGGTCTGCATTAACAATCATTTCCTCAGTATGAGCGATGGAACTTCTTCATAGCCAGGCTAACATAACTACAGTCCAAAGAAATGGTGGTAAAAACACATGATCAAAATGGGGTTGGGCCAAACCCTCTTTCTATACTTTTTTTTTATTATTTAAGTTATTACAAGACTTTTAACAGAAAGGTAAAACGGTGGCAAGCCAGACTTAAAAACGTGGCCTTTAGAAAAAAACAATTTTTATGTTATCTGAATTCTGCAACGTTGCCACATTGAGTATGGTGCCAAGACTGGCCTCTGTTGGGCCACTGTATTGCTTTACTGTGGAAGACAAATACTTCTGTCCCATCGGCTCCTCTAACTGCTACATTCGTTCACTTTGGTTCACATTTCGTTGGCTCGATGTTACCAGCTTTATTAACTTAATCTGCGCAAATATACATATTTATTTGCCGGTTTATACAGAGCGAACTCCACCCGAAGGCATTCGAGCGGTTAACATGATAACCAGATACATTAAACATGGTCACATTATTTTTCTGGCACGGAGGGATTAAGTGATTTGCCCCGAATCACGGGATGTCGAGTCGACGCCGAGATTCGAACCTAGTTTCCCAGTTCCCAGTTGGCAATGCCGCCTCCTCTGCTCGGAGAGGCAGGAATCCGCCGCCGGCGGCCCGCTTTACCCCTGATTGTACTTTGTGTTCTTTCTGGTCAGCCTCTGTTTATTGCCTTTCCTGTAAAGCGGTTGACAGGGTCACAGTAGCCTGTTGTTGGCAGACATTTTCAACAAGCAAGATAACTGATAAGAGTAGAAACAAACACAAGAGCGCTGAGGGCATCCGCGAGGCTCTTGAGGTCCCAGACTGGTGCATTCACATTACTTGCTCACTCGGATGCGCCTCTTCTTATCCTCAGTTTACCAGCTCTACAGTCCTACTAACTAGGGGGACTGCTGTAGTTGAGCTTGTTTTAGAAAGTTATCCTGGAGGCAGGGCGTTTTTTTCTGTTACTGTCGTGTTTTATCTTAATTAAGATAATCGTCTTCTGATGTTGCATCAGGAAACCTCCTTCCGGAAGTACAGCTCAGGAGGGCTGTGGGTGGAGCAGTCACCCTAACCAATATTTAATCTGATGAAGAACATTTACAGGATCATAGATTTTTCAAGTCTAGGTTTAGGACAGTATGAGGTTGTCGGTGGATTGAGACCTGCAAAGCTACACAAGAACCGAAAGTCCTTTCCTTCAACAACTGTTGGTGGACTAAGCATTCAGGGGCAGATTTACAAGCCCCTTGTGCCTCATTTACGCCGCTGTTGCGTCACTTTTGTGACGCAGCGGCGGCGCAAATCCTGCGCCATGGTGCAGGGGTACTTACAACGTGACGCATCTGGGAGATGCGTCACGTTGTAAAGCCCTGCGCCACATGTAGGCGTTCCTGTACAGGGGGTGCGTTCCGGCGCAGGAACGCCTCCCAAAAGTGGCTGAGTGAAATCGACAAGATTTCACTCAGTCACTTTTAGGACCATGCTGCGTCAAAACCCTGCGCCGGCCTGAAGCAGGCGTAAGGATTGACGCAGCATTAACTAGATAGGGTCCCCAGAGCATTGCTGGAGCTGCATCGCGCTTGCGACGCAACTCCAGCATTGCGTCACTTTTACGGCACAGATGCTTCACGCATCTGTGCCGTTTTTGCCCCATAGTGCGCCGCATTGTAAATGCGGCGCATCCATGATGGCGGAGCTGTGGCGCACAATAACTGGTGCATCCCTGCTGATTTGCAGGGATGCGCCAGTTATTGTAAATATGCCCCTCAGTGGTTTAGGGTGTTTCCAGAGGCATCCAATGCACACCACAAAATCACAATTACTAATAGACCGCTCTGCGTTGTAGTTGTCTCAGCAAAGAGGACAACAGTGTAAAGATTGTAGTATCTACATTTTGAATACTCTTCCATCATTTGTGCATATTCACCCCAAACCTCATTTTACACCTATGATTTCCCAAACAACCCGTTATGAATTTTTCCCTCATGTATCCCTTTTTTGACTCATCCCAAACCTCAATTTACTACTATGATCTCCCTAATACCTTTCCGGAGACTCTTCCCTCCACCATCTCTTCTTTTACTCATCCCAAATCTCATTTTACCACTATGATCTCCCAAATAACACTTTCTAGACTTTTCCCTCTTTTATCCCTCCATTATCCTATTTAATCCGAATAACAGACTCAGATGTCCATCGCTCAAATTAACTCGTATTTCCCTACACCAATCCTTTTGGGTTCTGGAGTAGCGTGCTTCTTGCCAAAAAGACCCTCTCCACCTCGTCAGGGATAGTAAGGGATATATAAATACAATTGCTTACATACATACTGCACAAACGTGTTGGTAGAGTGGTGCCTATACGCTTTCACTGTTGCCATACAGCCTACATGGGGCTGTACTACACAGGCTGGTACACCCAGGAACACTTTGATGTTACAGAAGAGCTTGCAGACACTGGTGCTGCCCTTTCTGTGAACATCCACAAACTCGAAAGTCTTTAGATATTCCCCCTTGCAGGTAGTTTGCTATCCTTAGAATGCACATATTTTTACTCTGTTAATTCACAAGTCAGGGCACTTTCAGGGTGCAACAGAGGTGACAACACCTCTGTATTCAAGAGGGGTCGATTGTAGGAAATTCCACAGCCCAGATATATAAAGAGCTCACGCAACGCAGGGCAACAACTGTGTAGGATCTACTAAGAAGTGGTGTAGCTCTGCTCTCTCTATGCGCTGGCCCAATTCTGGCAGCCATGAGCCAACGTAGGATCCCTTGCGCTGTTGTGCTCAGTTTAGTTTTTGTGTAGATTGGTGCCTGAGTTTCACAGAGTATCTTAAGCTATATCTTCAGTTAGAAATACATGTAAGTTATAAGATACATTCAGTTTTAGGCTCCTCAGTGATTTGGAGAATTTTATTTTGTCGGATGATCATGTTTTCTGAGGGGTTTGTCAACACTACAGCAGTTTTCCACATTTTACACGAGGCATGGAGCTGAGGTCAGTAAACACATCATGCCTGGGTGTAAGAGGCGAAATCGTTGCTTGTCATCTCACTATCTTTGTTTCTTGGATAACAAGTCCCTGCTGGAGACACACAAGGAAAGTGCCTGCTTTCAATGACAGGTAGCCCTGTCGGAAAAAAAACAGTCTTGTGGCAGATTTGATATGCATGAGTATTGCTGGAAATCGTTGCAAAAACAAACAATGCAGGCATGAGCAACGGTATAAATCTCGTGGAGTTAGCAACTTAAGGTTCTAGTACTGTCAATAATGTCAGACAGTATTAATATGATATTTCATCATCGGGAGTCAATATGTTTTCAATATGTATACTGTTAATTTACCACTATGGCTATGTATATAAATAGCCTTACAATCCTGTATGTGTCCCTGCCTATGGCCCTCACTTAGCTTCTTTTTCCAAAAACATTTTGTTTGAACTCTGCTTGTCAGTGGCTCCCAATTACTCTACAATAAAGTGAATTAATAAATGGATGTGTTGCTTCAGCATCCCTATGGTGAAATCAGTGAATAAGGTGTCTACCATAATGCCCTTCAATGTTTCTACTACAAAGCAATGGAACTACCGCAACTCACTTTAAAATGTTACTTTACGTTCGATAGTTGGAGAGAAGGTCATATTAAAATATCTCTGTAGTTACCTGCCTATAAAAATATCTCGCAAATGTTTCCCTTGATGGGCTGGTTACTAGGTATTTCCGATTTCCACTTATACCAAATTTCACACCTTCTGTTGAAATGTGTCTCTTTTTACCATAATAACTACCTAGGAAAAGAATGCATGCAATACTTTTTCCGAAAGAGTGTGGCAGTACCTAGCATTAATGTGTGCTCTGAGGCTGCAATTTCCCACACTATGATGGGTAAAGTGTGCTCTCAGACTGTAATTGCCCCCACTAGGATGGGTAAGGTATCCTCTCAGGCAATCAATTGCCACACTATAATAGGTAAGGTGTGCTATCAGGCTATAATTACCCACACAAAGATGGGTAAGGTGTGCTCTCAGGCTATATTTGCCCACGCTATTTTGGGTAACGTGTGCTCTCAGACTGTAATTCCTCACACTGTGACAGGTAAGGTGTGCTCTGAGGCTATAAGTGCTGACACTGTGAGAGGTAAAGCGTGCTCTCAGTATATAATTACCCACACTATGACCGGTAAGGTGTGCCGTCAGGCTATAATTGCCCACACTATGACCGGTAACGTGTGCTGTCAGGCTATAATTGCCCACACTATGACCGGTAAGGTGTGCTCTGAGGCTATAAGTGCTGACACTGTGAGAGGTAAAGTGTGCTCTCAGTATATAATTACCCACACTATGACCGGTAAGGTGTGCCGTCAGGCTATAATTGCCCACACTATGACCGGTAACGTGTGCTGTCAGGCTATAATTGCCCACACTATGACCGGTAAGGTGTGCCGTCAGGCTATAATTGCCCACACTATGACCGGTAACGTGTGCTGTCAGGCTATAATTGCCCACACTATGACGGGTAAGGTGTGCTGTCCGGCTATAATTGCTCACACTATAGCAGTAAGGTGTGACGTCAGGCTATAATTGCCCACACTATGACCGGTAAGGTGTGCCGTCAGGCTATAATTGCCCACACTATGACCGGTAACGTGTGCTGTCAGGCTATAATTGCCCACACTATGACGGGTAAGGTGTGCTGTCCGGCTATAATTGCTCACACTATAACAGTAAGGTGTGACGTCAGGCTATAATTGCCCACACTATAGCAGTAAGGTGTGCCATCAGGCTAAACTGCCCACACTATAACAGTAAGGTGTGCCGTCAGGCTATAATTGCCCACACTATAGCAGTAAGGTGTGCCGTCGGGCTAAACTGCCCACACTATAACAGTAAGGTGTGACGTCAGGCTATAATTGCCCACACTATAGCAGTAAGGTGTGCCGTCAGGCTAAACTGCCCACACTATAACAGTAAGGTGTGCCGTCAGGCTATAATTGCCCACACTATAGCAGTAAGGTGTGCCGTCAGGCTAAACTGCCCACACTATAACAGTAAGGTGTGACGTCAGGCTATAATTGCCCACACTATAGCAGTAAGGTGTGCCATCAGGCTAAACTGCCCACACTATAACAGTAAGGTGTGCCGTCAGGCTATAATTGCCCACACTATAACAGTAAGTTGTGCCGTCAGGCTATAATTGCCCATACTATGACGGGTAAGGTGTGCTCTCAGGCTCTAATTGCCCACACTGTGACAGGTAAGGTGTGCTCTCAGGCTCTAATTGCTCACACTATGACAGGTAAGGTGTGCCATCAGGCTATAATTGCCCACACTATAACAGGAAGGTGTGCAGTCAGGCTATAATTGCCCACACTGTGACAGGTAAGGTGTGCTCTCAGGCTCTAATTGCCCACACTGTGACAGGTAAGGTGTGCTCTCAGGCTCTAATTGCTCACACTATGACAGGTAAGGTGTGCCATCAGGCTATAATTGCCCACACTATGACCGGTAACGTGTGCTGTCAGGATATAATTGCCCACACTATGACCGGTAAGGTGTGCCGTCAGGCTATAATTGCCCACACTATGACCGGTAAGGTGTGCTGTCAGGCTATAATTGCCCACACTATGACCGGTAAGGTGTGCTGTCCGGCTATAATTGCTCACACTATAACAGTAAGGTGTGACGTCAGGCTATAATTGCCCACACTATAGCAGTAAGGTGTGCCATCAGGCTAAACTGCCCACACTATAACAGTAAGGTGTGCCGTCAGGCTATAATTGCCCACACTATAACAGTAAGTTGTGCCGTCAGGCTATAATTGCCCATACTATGACGGGTAAGGTGTGCTCTCAGGCTATAATCGCCCACACTATAACAGGAAGGTGTGCAGTCAGGCTATAATTGCCCACACTGTGACAGGTAAGGTGTGCTCTCAGGCTCTAATTGCTCACACTATGACAGGTAAGGTGTGCCATCAGGCTATAATTGCTCACACTATAACAGTAAGGTGTGCCGTCAGGCTATAATTGCCCACACTATAACAATAAAGTGTGCAGTCAGTCTACAATTGCCCACACTATAATAGTAAGGTGTGCCGTCAGGCTATAATTGCCCACACTATGACGGGTAAGGTGTGCTCTCAGGCTAGAACGGTCTCCTGAGGCGGAAGCCGGGAGATATCGCTCGTATTTTAAAAATTGCACTATTGTCACTAATTGTTTTTACCCGCAAACACTCTGCTCCCTTGGCTCGTCCCCCCCTTTGCAGACCTGCTGGAACATCCCCGCGCAGCTCTTGACAACGCTGCCGCGGGTCGGAAAAAGGTACAGTCGCCATTAGCCATCAGCCTTGCATACCTATAGGCCACGCCCACTACCGGGAGGCCACGCACCTTTTTTCTCTACTTAAGGCGCACTGAATGACTAGCGCACACTAGAGAACGGACTCGTGAGGCGGAAGCCGGGAGATATCGCTCGTATTTTAAAAATTGCACTATTGTCACTAATTGTTTTTACCTGCAAACACTCTGCTCCCTGGGTACGTCCCCCCCTTTGCAGACCTGCTGGAACATCCCCGCGCAGCTCTTGACAACGCTGCCGCGGGTCAGAAAAAGGTACAACCGCCATTAGCCATCAGCCTCGCATACCTATAGGCCACGCCCACTACTGGGAGGCCACGCCCCTCCCGCCACTACAAAGATGTGCATTTGTAGGATGCGCAGCGGGCGCGCCGGCAGAGCGCCAAAGGCGCGCCAAAGGTAAGCCCGTCTGCGCCCGTCTGCGACCGACCGGGACTAGGGGCTATACCCCCTGCTGGTTCTACTCAAACTCTGTCCACACCGATTCGCTACTCGCGCAACGAGCTATTAGCCTTTCATAAAGTCAATACTGTCACAAAATTACATCTCTGTACCCAAACTGGGCCAGGATTATCTTATGGACCCATCTCCTGCCTCGCTTGTCGTTGGTCCAGCATGAGTCAAACCCCACCAGGCAACCACATAATCCCTGAAAAAAATCACCTTGCGTTGAATTGTCTATATTTTAACGCTAGATCCTTGCCTAGACATGCCCTGGACATTTGGGATCTACTCATATCCAAGACCCCAGACCTGGTTTTCGTCACTGAAACCTGGTTATCTGATACCAGTGCTCCAGACCTAGCAAACGCCCTCCCCCCCAACTACAAAATCATTACGCAAGACAGACCTGGTAAAAGAGGAGGGGGGGTTGCTGTGATATTCAGGAAACATCTAACATGCCTTGCTGAATCAATAACTGCCCACATTGAACATCAGACCCTACCTTTTAAAGTACTCTTCGAGGGCCTCACCATCCTAGCTGGTGCAGTTATATACAATCCCCCTGGACAACAAGCCAGTCTCGGCACCAAATTATTGAATCAACTTTTGCCACTCTGTCTAAAATACAAAAACTATATGGTTGTTGGCGATTTCAACATTCACTATGAGAAAATGGATGCCCCAGGAACCTCCCAGCTGGAATACGACATTGGAATTCTCCAACTGAGGCAATGGATAGTGGGCCCCACGCATTTAGCTGGCCACACCCTAGACCTACTATTCACCAACATCGAATCCACCAATATAAGAGAAGTCCTCCCCTTATCCTGGTCGGACCACTCCCTTATATCTTTCTCACTTAACCTCCCCGGTAAACCTCTGAAATCCAAAATAGCCCCTCACATCTCCAAAAGAGCTTGGAGGCTAATTAATGAATCCAATTTTGAGAAATATTTTCGAGAGACTGACGTCAAACCACCGGACGACTCCCCTGTCTGCAATGACGTCGCCTTATTAGACGCTGGAATACAGCAAACATTAGACAAACTAGCCCCTATGCGGGAATCCAGAAAAAACCATAACAGAGAAATGGTATACCCCCCACCTAAAAAATCTTAAAAAGGAATGTCAAAAAAATGAACATTTATGGAGACAGACGAAAGACAGTGAAGCGAGACGAAACTATGTCCATAAACGGAAGCAGTATATTTTGGCCATTAAAAATGCAAAGAAGGTCTATTTTACCCAACGCATTCAAGAAAACAGTAACTCAGCCAAAGAACTGTTCAGAATAGTGAAGTAGCTTAGTAAACCATCTAGCACTTCACAAACCCTCACCCCCTCGAACGAGGCTTGCGAGCGTATTAGCACCTTCTTTTCTGAAAAAATTAAGAAAATATACTCTACCTTCACCCCCCAAAATACCCCCAGCACCTCAGACAACCCATCCAAGATTGCTATGTCACCAGAAATACTTAAAGACTAATCAGACTTAGGTAATGTACCCCGCCTAACTAGTTTTGAACCACTCTCTGTAGATGAGGTCTTAGCAGTTCTGAACACAGTGAATTCTGGATCCCCCTTGGATCCTTGTCCCCACTTTGTGTTGTCAAAAATTGCACCCACGCTCTGTCCCCTGATCACTCAACTTTTGAACAAATCGTTAGTCACTGCCACCTTCCCTGAGGCTTGGA
Organism: Lissotriton vulgaris; assembly: GCF_964263255.1. Lineage (NCBI taxonomy): Eukaryota > Metazoa > Chordata > Amphibia > Caudata > Salamandridae > Lissotriton > Lissotriton vulgaris. Next base: position 248,074,979 of record NC_141694.1, read on the forward strand.
AGCACGCTCCCGTGACCCCCCTCCTGAAGAAAGCGGGATCTGATATTCTCAACCCAGAGAACTACAGACCTATCTCCCAGCTCCCTTACCTCTCTAAAGCCGTGGAGAAACTGGTCAACGTACAGCTGACTAGGTATCTAGAAAACAACTCGCTTCTGGATCCCTCCCAGACTGGTTTTAGAGCCAATAACAGTAACGAGGCAACGTTGCTCGCAGTGTCGGGCAGTATCAGATCCTCCACCGACCAAGGTGGAGCAGTGGCACTGATACTGCTTGACCTGTCAGCGGCGTTTGACACGGTATCCCACGACTGTCTGCTGAACACACTCCGGAGCAAGGGAGTTCAATCTACAGCATTGAACTGGATACACTCTTTTCTGAGCAATCGTACTCCGGCAGTACATATGGGTCAGTTCCACTCAAAGCCCAACCCCATCGGCTGCGGGATCCCCCAGGGCGTCTCACTGAGCCCCCCTCTTTTCAATGTCTATATTTCATCTCTTGCTGACATTGGAAGGAAGTGGGGCATTGGCATCTGCTCTTACGCGGATGATACGCAGCTGATGGTGGCCATGGACGAAGGGCCTGAGATAACCAAAAATAAGCTACATGACTGCCTTTCCGAGATGGCCCAATGGATGCACAACCACTGTCTAAAGTTGAACACAGGCAAATCGGAGATTCTTCTGTTCGGTGGAGCCAAACGTGTGTGGGACGCCACATGGTGGCCACCTTCATTGGGATTGGCCCCCACTCCCAAACAACATGCCAAGAACTTGGGAATTATCATGGATGACGCCCTGTCCATGAAGGATCACGTCCGATCCCTCTGGGGTAAGGGCTTTGCCATATTAAAACTTCTCGCCAGGATATTTCCCTGGATACCCCTGGACTGCAGACGCTCAGTCACACAAGCCCTATTGGTCAGCCACCTAGACTATGGCAATGCATTATTCGAAGGAATGAATGAACAGTTATTCTCCCGCCTACAGGTCCTGCAAAACCTGGCGGCCAAACTGATTTGCAACAAAGGCAAACGAGACTCAGCATCGGAATGCTTAAAGAAACTCCATTGGCTCCCGATGCGCCAGAGGGCTGCCTTCAAACTGCTTAGCCATGCGCACAGGGCTTTACATAAAACTGGCCCCACAATTCTTCAAGGGAAGATCGATTTCTATGTTCCCAATAGGAATCTACGTTCAAGTCGATCAGCTCTGGCTAAAACCAAGCGCATCTACAAAGTCAGAACAGGCGGTTGCTCCTTTTCTTACTTGGCTGCAAAAAGGTGGAATGACCTGCCTACCGACCTAAGACATACCACAAATTACCTTCAGTTTAGAAAAAAACTGAAAACACACCTCTTCCCTAAATCGTAACCTCTCAGCATACGCCATCAGTAGTCCTTCCTGGTACATAGCGCCGTGATATCCCAAGGGATGAGTGTTGCGCTCTACAAATACCGCAAATAAATAAATAATTGCCCACACTATAACAGTAAGGTGTGCAGTCAGGCTATACTTGCCCACACTGTGACTGATAAGGTGTGCTCTCAGTCTGTAATTGCTCACACTATGACAGGCAAGGTGTGCTCTGAGGCTATAACTGCTGACACTGTGAGAGGTAAGGTGTGCTCTTAGGCTGTAATTGCTGACACTGTGACTAGTAAGGTGTGCTCTCAGGATATAATTACCCACACTATGACAGGTAAGGTGCGCTCCCAGGATATAATTACCCACACTATGACAGGTAAGGTGCGCTCTCAGGATAAAATTGCCCACACTATGATGGGTAAGGTGTGCCATCAGGCTATAATTGCCCACACTATGACGGGTAACGTGTGCTGTCAGTCTATAATTGCCCACACTATGACAGGTAACGTGTGCAGTCAGGCTATAATTGCCCACACTATTACAGTAAGGTGTGCCATCAAGCTCTAATTTCCCACACTATAAAAGTAAGGTGTGCTCTCAGGCTATAATTGCCCATACTATAACAGTAAGGTGTGCAGTCAGTCTATAATTGCCCATACTATAACAGTAAGGTGTGCAGTCAGTCTATAATTGCCCACACTGTAACAGTAAAGTGTGCCGTCAGGCTATAATTGCCCACACTATAACAGTAAGGTGTGCAGTCAGTCTATAATTGCCCATACTATAACAGTAAGGTGTGCAGTCAGTCTATAATTGCCCACACTGTAACAGTAAAGTGTGCCGTCAGGCTATAATTGCCCACACTATAAAAGTAAGGTGTGCTCTCAGGCTATAATTGCCCACACTATAACAGTAAGGTGTGCAGTCAGTCTATAATTGCCCACACTGTAACAGTAAAGTGTGCCGTCAGGCTATAATTGCCCACACTATAACAGTAAGGTGGGCCGTCAGGCTATAATTGCCCACACTATAACAGTAAGGTGTGCAGTCAGTCTATAATTGCCCATACTATAACAGTAAGGTGTGCAGTCAGTCTATAATTGCCCACACTGTAACAGTAAAGTGTGCCGTCAGGCTATAATTGCCCACACTATAAAAGTAAGGTGTGCTCTCAGGCTATAATTGCCCACACTATAACAGTAAGGTGTGCAGTCAGTCTATAATTGCCCACACTGTAACAGTAAAGTGTGCCGTCAGGCTATAATTGCCCACACTATAACAGTAAGGTGGGCCGTCAGGCTATAATTGCCCACACTATAACAGTAAAGTGTGCCGTCAGGCTATAATTGCCCATACTATAATAGTAAGGTGTGCCGTCAGGCTATATTTGCTCACACTATGACGGGTAAGGTGTGCTCTCAGGCTATAATTGCCCACACTATGATGGGTATGTTTTAATGTAATCTTTATCTTTTATCAATGGTTGTTTGGCTTCTGTAGTTGGATCTCATTGCTGTTAGGAATCATCCAAAATGGAAACTTTTATACTTGAGAAGAAAGATTTACTTTTTGTTAGTAAAGACCACCAGTATTGATTCTGCATCATGTGAAAACATTGGTCTGGCTTGCTATATGAAGCCACTTTATCTCAACTCCAGTGATCATCAATAACATTCATCTCAGGTTTCTGACATTATATTGCATAGTTGCTGTTGGTCAAGTCAATAATGCTGAATAGTACTATTGGAGTAAATAATTATTTTCTCTGGCTTTATTGTAACACACTTAATTACAATGCTTGACTACAATGGGTGAATACCCAGGACACTCTTGTTTCCTGCCAGGTTCAGCCAATCTCTTCTCAAATCCTCCAATTATGCCAATTCTCTGGTCTTTATCCACAGGTATCAAGGACCCCTTCAAATTCTGAGACACTAAAGAATTTCATAAACACGCCTGCGGTGAATAGTTCCTTGCAACCCTGAAGAATATCGTTTTACCTGTGAAAAAAGACCTGGCTAGCCCTCGGTGTGAAGGAGTGAAATTACTTGCTCGCCAACAATGTAATTCAATGTGAAACAGATGTGTGCAGTAAACAACAGGACTTCCATACAAATCACACCTTCCACTAACCGTGGCTTCTACAAGAATTGACTAGGATACATAAAAAAAATCTCTAGTCATGGTTGTGATAATGTTGTGTCTAGATTATGGTATGATATATTATGCTACTGAGTCTGTATATATATGGCATTGCTTCAGAATACAACTATGTTCCTTAGTTTTGGGTCTCCCAAAATAGGATTTCTGTAGGCAAAGAGAACTTTAGTTCTTGATGGTGATGCAGTTTGATTTTTTTTATTTTCCCCAGGGCATGTAGTCTATGGGAGTGTGTGGTCATTGTGCGTGCTTCCAGTTAAACCTGTGTGAGCGTGGTATGAATAGTGGCTTATCTTTATGTGGTAGTCCACTGACTGGAACTGCAGATCACGTGCCTAACATATAGGGCTCGATTCCGATCCGGTAAAAAAAATCCCCCGTACGATTCGTATTCGTAGCCGTTTCCGTACGACTCGTAAACACACCGTACGACCCGGCGAGTACGATCCGGACCGGGTGATCAGGACGCTATTCGTACGGTTCGCGTCAGGTAAGGGCGATTAGTACGGAAAAGCGCTCAATCACATACACACCGTACGCCGCGTACCCCCCATGATCGCCGGGGTACGCGCCGTACCCCTGCGATCATGTGTGGTACGCGGCGTACACCCAGCGTACACGGGGTGCGCACCGTACACCCACCGTAGATGGGGTACGGTGCGTACCCCGTGTACGCTGGGTGTACGCCGCATTCCCCACATGATCACAGGGGTACGGCGCGTACCCCGGCGATCATGGGGTGTACGCGGCGTCCCCAGGGTGGGCGTTCTGTACGCGTTTCGGCGCGAAGTATGCGTTTACGGCTGTTTCCACCTCCCGTAAAAAAAAGGGTCGTACGTTGCGTACCCGACACGAATCGTACTTGCTGGGTCGTAAAAACCAGCCGCGAACCGTAGCGATGTCACGTACAGCGGGTTCCGAGTGAGACTCGTATGGATATTTTAGTCGTACGGAGTCCTGTACGACTCGTACGGTCTTTGACTCATGGTACGGATCGTACTTCGTCGTACGTACGGGGACGTGTACGGGTACGATTCGTACGGAGAAAATTGCTCCGTACGACGATTCGGAGCGCATTTTACCGGATCGGAATCGACGCCATAGTGTCTGATTGGAGTCAACGTTCAGGCTCACAGCACTAATAGCGCCAAGATACCCGTGGGGTGATAGCCCGCTTTATAAGTCCGTACTACATTACATTACAATATTTCTGAAAACTTCTTCAGGACACTGCATGAAGATATTTAAGTGTGCTATTTGTCCTGCATGTAAAACAGGTCTTTAATGAATGTAGGTCCATTATTGTAGTTTCATTCTTCCATCCCTACATGCATTCTTCCCAGAGAGAAAGATAAATTATTATGAAATTAGCATCATGTGTTATCCTCTGGAGACAACCAATACCAACATGAAGGACATGCCAACCTGTTCTTGGTCCCTTCATCCTTTTCGATGACGAGCAGTTAAATCCGAAATGTACTAGCCCCGAACTTGCATGAAAATAGAGAGACTCACATATACTATATTCCATTGTATTGCTATTCTATTCTTGCTGGGAGCCTTGTTTATTCACTTATGTAGTCCATAATGATATAAAACCTCATTTAGTGAATAAATGTATTTGAATGTGTGTCACCTATTTGCTATTGAGTGTTTGTTTCCCAAATCATAATTAGCATGTTGAGGCGTCCTGGTTTGCCCTTCTAATCAATTAAACATAAGCATTGCTGAATCAAAAATATGAAACACATGCTGCTGACCATTTTGGTGTCTTTATTCTCCAATGGTTCCACCGAGTGAAATCTATTATTAATCAACAATTCAGATAATATACACCCTCAATTAGAGGGCAGACGGACCACTAATATCCTGTTTATGTTGTGAGTGCTATGTACTGCCCCATTAACGTGTGGAAAAAAAGTATAAAAGGAAAAGGGGTTGCGACTGTCAATATCTACACCATTAACAATCCCAAATTATCTGCCAACGCCACTGTAAAATTGTACTAAATCTGCAGAGATTCAGAACATTTCAAACCTATCCCTTTCTTTTGCACCCCAGTCATAAGACCTTACATCTTCAACCATTCTTCATCCTATCATCCACGGAGGTATATGTGTGCAGGGCCTGACAGGCCTTTTATGCCACTAGAAATGTCCCTTTAGGTGGGGAAGGGTTGGGGGGTGGGGGTGCGGGGGGGGGGGGATACTTTGGTACAGCCCTCCGACCTCACTAGTCAGACCCACTGGGGCATCCTTAAGGGCCTCAATAGGGGATCCCTGGATTTTGGTGTAACAGTTCTCCCACTGAGATTGCTGATAGCGGAAATGCCAGCCAGGGGGTGGAGTAACCAGGGGTTTACAAGGTGGACCCTGACGGTCTCCTTAGAAATGTTCAATACCAAACCACATTTCATTTTCCTCAGGAGTGCCCCACTGAGACTGCAGCTGCCTGCACTGTGGCCTTGTCATTCTGACAGGGCTGATAACACCTATTACTGACCCATTCAGGATTACCAGGCCACTAATTATGAGGGACTAAGACTGACTGAGCCACTTACCCTACTGACAGTAATAGCACATCTCCAGGAACGTATTCAGACTTTCATACTCCGGTCTGCGGTACGAACCTCAGTCCAGAAAGCGAAAAACGCTGTGATACCACACCAATGACAAATTCTACGCTATATAAGTGCCCAATGACAATAATAAGAACATACAACATTATGAAAAAAATATTCATGCAATATGCGCTTGGGAGGAAAAAAGGCAAAGCAGGTAATTTAGCTCACATGATTTTGCTATAGAGTACAGACACGGAGAGAGCAAGATGCATCTGAGTTCTGTTCCCTCCTCCCAGTTGGACATCTTTTTCTAGAACTCATCTTTTTTTCTCTGTCCCTTTGTATACGTTTGTCGTGGTGACTGTCACGGAGCAGGCGTTGGCGCAGTGCTGAACAGCTTGTACTGGGATCTCGCAAATGGACTGTCAAATTCAGCGGTTTGCTGGCCCAGTACGTTCCCTGCAACATTAATTGAAATGTCAGCAGGGTCTGACGGATGCAGCCTGTCTTCCTGCGTCCGTGTCCGGCGACTGCCTGCAACGTGGTGGGTCTGCAGCAGGACACTGGAAGAACGCATCCAAAACCGGATCATGAAAGAACAGCGTGTCCTGGAGCTGGGGAACATGCGCAGCCTCACGTGGTAAAAGGTATGATTGACAGCAGTGTTGGATGGCGTGTGAGGGTTATTATTTCGTGTGGCTGCCTTCAATTGACCACCCTCAGCAAAGGGTAATTTTGAAGACTATATTTTTAATCCTGGTAGTTAAGTGAGGCAAAGATCATTTGGAGATCAGTGCACAGCAGTTCGGGGTGTTTTTTGCTGCTCAGTGCTGCTATATTCACACTGCCTAGGTATGATTGCGTCACTCAGTGGCATGAGAACCAAAAAAAAAAAAACCAAGACATTTTGCAAAAATAAAAGAAGGACTACAATTTTAAATCCATGGAGCGGCTTAGAATGCCCCGGTTACTTACCGGTAATCTTCATTACTCCGAGTCCATGTCTTCCTCGCCACAGTAATCTACATATGAGCCTCCGGCTCCACACAGAACTCCAAGTAAAATTAAAAGAGCAGCGCTCTAGTCTCCCCTCCCTCCTCCAATATGGCCCCCGAGGCTTCCACCAATCCCATAAAGGGACACATATCCAGCAACTCAGCCTGAAAACCAAGCCGCAGACATGAAGCCACCACCAGGGCCGGGAGGGAAGGGAAACTATACTGTGGCGAGGAAGACATGGACTCGGAGTAATGAAGATTACCGGTAAGTAACCGGGGCATTACCTCCTCGTCCTGTCTTCCTCGCCACAGTAATCTACATATGAGCCGATACCAAAGCAATCAGCTTCATGTAAGGAAAACAGACCACCACATCAGTGCAGTGAAACATATTTTAATATACAGAGGCACAACAACCCAAAATGGACAACCTCTTAAGGCACCCCAGCAGTCAAAACCGAAGAGGCAAACGAAACAGAACCCCCACCCCCAATCTGGAGGCGGTAATGGGACATGAAGGTATGCGGAGAAGACCACGTAGCAGCCCTGCAAACATCCTCCATAGACACCCCTTTGAAAGAAGCCCAGGATACAGCAACAGACCTGGTGGAACGACCCTGAACAGGAAGAGATGGAACCACCGACACCGAAGCATAGGCCAAAAGAATGGCCTCCTTAATCCACCGACTGATCGTGGACAGGGAGGGCTTCATACCCTGACGCGATAAACCATAATTTACAAACAAGCAGTCAACCTTACAAAAGGGAGAAGTGCGAGAAATGTAAATCAGTAAGGCACGCCGAACATCCAAGAGGTGCAAAAGGGACTCCTCAGCCGAGGAGGGATCAGGACACAGAACCGGAAGAACCACCTCGGCAGACCGGTGAAAAAAAGAAGCCACTTTAGGAACAAAGGTGGGATGAGGGCGCAAGACCACACGGTCCGCCAAAACCAACAAAAACGGGGCAGAACGAAGGAAAGCACCCAACTCACCCACACGCCTGGCAGATGCAATCGCCACCAGAAACACCACCTTGAGAGTCAAAAACTTCAGGTCCACAGACTCCAAAGGCTCGAACGGAGCCAACTGCAAGGAACGCAAAACTAAAGGAAGGTCCCAAGGAGGAGGACGCATGATAGGACGAGGCCGCTGGAAAGAAAGAGACTTAAAAAGTCGAGCAACCAACGGAGAAATGGACACCAAAGGCAGGACATGAAAAGCCCGAATGGCGGCCCACTGAGCCCGAAGGGTCGAGATGGCCAAACCCAACACAAACCCATCGTTTAGAAAGTCCAGAATGCGAGCTGGATCCAAAGAATCCAACGTCAGCCCACGATCAACACACCAAGAAGCAAAATGATCCCAATGCTTGGCGTAAGACTTAAGCGTAGAAGGCCGCCGTGACTGCTGAATGACACCAGCCACAGTCACCGAACAACCGCCACGTATCAGAGACTCCCTCTCAAGAGCCAGGCCCGCAGACCCAGGGAACGGAACACCGGCAGTGGAAGATGAGGACCCATTAGAGGATACGGCACGAACGGCAAGGGCCACCCCGGAGACACCGTCAATTCCCTCAGAAGGGGAAACCAAGGGCGACGCTTCCAACAAGGCGCAATCAGAAGCACCAACGACCCCTCCCTCTTGATTTTCTGTAGCACAGCCGGAAGCAGGGGAACAGGAGGAAAGGCATACAGCAGACCCTCCGGCCAAGGGAACGAAAGGGCGTCCACCCTCCAGGCGTCCCGGCAAGGCATAATCGTGCAAAAACAACGGGTCTGGGCATTGTCCTGGGAGGCAAACAGGTCCACAATCGGACAACCAAACATCATCCGCAACCTCCTGAACATCCACCTCGTGAGAGACAAGGAACCCATGGAAGGAAACACCCGGCTCAGACAATCCGCCACTGTGTTCTCCGCCCCAGGTAGGTAGATGGCAGACAGGGACAACAGATGCACCTCCGCCCAAGAACCAATCCGACGAGCCAGGCAACTGAGGGAGCGAACCCTGCACCCCCCTTGATGGTTCACATACGACATCACAACCTGATTGTCCGTCCGGATCTGCACGTGGTGACCCTGAACAAGAGCCGAGAATTCCAACAGACCCAGAAGGACGGCCTTCAGTTCCTTGAAGTTGGAGGAACATGACAAAACCGACTGAGGCCAAATCCCTTGAGCCGCCGAAACCCCCAGAGTAGCACCCCATCCCAGCAGGCTGGCATCGGTAGTGACCACGCGGGTGGGAACAATCAGAAAAGGGCGGCCTTTGGACAGATGACCCTCGTCCAACCACCAACCCAGGACCACCCGAACCTCCTCCGACATAGGAACCAGAACATCCATATCGAGGGAACAGGGGTCCCAATGCGATAAAATGTGGGACACCACCGGGTACATATGAAGGCGAGCCCATGGCACCGTCAACAAGGAAGCCGACATCAGACCCTGAACTCGCAACCACAGGCTCACAGGATGAGAAACCCCCACCAACAGGGAGCGAACAGCAGACATCAGGGACAAAACACGGGGAGGGGGCAGGAACACCATCCCCAACTGAGTCTTGAACAGAGCCCCAATGAAAGTCAATTCTTGTGCAGGAACCAGGGAGGATTTCGGCACATTCACTAGGAACCCATGATGCGTCAGGACCTGGCACACCTTCTGGACATGCAACTCCGCCTTAGGAAGAGAAGAAGCAGAAATTAGAATGTCGTCCAGATAAGGAAAAACACTAACCCCCTCTCCATGCAAATGTCCAATAAGAGGAGCCAGAATCTTAGTAAAGATCCGTGGAGCAGAGCAGAGTCCAAAAGGTAATACCTGGAATTGGTAATGACGCCCCTGCACACAAAACCGGAAAAACTTCTGAAACTCCGGATGAAGAGGAACATGAAGGTAAGCATCCCTCAGGTCGATCGAAGCAAGGAAATCCCCCTGAGAGATCAGAGGAAGGATCAAAGGCAGGGAAACCATCTTGAATCCTTGGTGAGGGACGAAAGTATTCACCCACTTCAGGTCCATCACAGGTCGAAGATCCCCCGTGCGCTTGGACACCAGAAAAAGAATGGAGTACACCCCCTTCCCCACTTGGTCGCAGGGCACAGGAATCACCGCCTTTTTGACCACCATGGAAGCGATGCCGTCCAAAAGCGCCAACCGTTTCACCGGATCTCCGGGACAAGGAGTGGCCTTGAAATAGTCTGGGGGCGTCTGGGCAAATCCAATGCGCAACCCCTCCGAAATCACGCGAAGCACCCATTGGTCTGACACAGTCTCGCGCCAAGAGTTCATGAAGCAAGAAAGTCGACCCCCAACCGGACCGACACCAGGAGCGATCCAGTCAGGATTTGGAAGCAGGAGCGGAGGAGGCAGAAGCGCCGGAGAACCGGGACTTATCAAAGGAGGGAGCACCCCGGCCACGCCCCCGTCCACGAAAGGGCTGACCAGCCCGACCCCTCTTCGAGGTACCAAAAGACCGCTGGGAACCAAAAGCACGGAATCTGCCAGGACGGTCAGGAGCAAGCAGTTTACGGTCCTCTGCCGTCTTCTTCACCATGTCGTCAAGAGACGAACCAAAAAGTCTAACTCCAGAGAAAGGGATTTTCATAAGCAAGTTTTTCTGAGCAGCATCAGCTTTCCAGGAACGGAGCCACAACTGACGCCTCGCAGCCACAGAGGATCCGGCCGCAGAAGCAGCAGCCCCCAGCGAATCAAAGGAGACATCCGACAGCAGACGGACCTGCTGCTCCATCATCGCCAGGGTAGAAGAAACATCCTCCCCTTGGTCCAACAACTCCGACAGAGACTGGAAATCCTTGAGCAAGGACTGGATAGTGTAAGAGGAATAGGCCGCCGCCCGGATAGAAAAATTCGCAGCCGCAAAAGTGCGTTTCACAGCACCATCCACCTTACGGTCAACCGGGTCCGCAGGAGAAGAGTCCTCCGAGACAACGGACCCATGTGAAGACATGCTCGCCAACAAAGAGTCAACCTTCACGGAGGCAGGGTATTTCACCGCAAAATCCTGAAGAGGGTACCTCCTACTCAAGAAACGAGGAAAAGAACCTTTGTCCACATCCTTCCATTCATTCTCCAGGACCTTCAAGACCGAGGAATGGAGAGGCAAAGAATCAGGCTCGGGACGACGATATTGCGAGAACAGATCGTCTTCCAGAGGCACCGTAGAAGCAGGGAACACCAAGTTTTCGCGAATGTGGCCCAGCACCTCCTTCAGGTCGGCACCTTGCACAAAGCGACCCCTGACATCAACCTCCTCCTCATTCGCGGAATCAGCATCAGCAGCATCGTCCTCAACCCTCGCCTTCTTAGGAGGAGGGACAGGAACATGACCCCGCAAAGCAGCAGAAACCGCAGTATTTATCATCTGCTGTAAAACTTCCATAGAGGGAACATGCACCCCTGAACCGGAAGCCACGGCCAAAGTATCAGGATCATCCACGTTAGAAGAATCCATGACCGACAGCCAAGTGAAAGTAAACAAACACAGGCATAACGAAGAACAGCCCGGTAAAATAGGACCCCAGGTTGCTAGGCAACCCAACAAACTCCACCCGGACCGAAGCCGAAGGAAATAAAACATCCGGAAGAGCCGCGCGCCGCAGCAGGAAGACGCCCAGACCGCAGCGCGCCAAGCCCAAACAGCCCCAAACGCGCCTCCCGCTCTGCAGGAAACGAGGAGGCATGAAACGCCGCCGGCGCGAAAACCGGCAGCAGGTAAGGCCGTAGACCGGCAAAAGCACCCACGGAAGCCCTCGGCTCCCAGAGACCCCGCACCCGGCCGTGTAACGTCCGCTCAGCAGGACGCGCGGCCGGGAAAGGAAAGCAAATTTGCCAATCAGCCTACCCACCAAACCCCGGAAGTCCGCTGAAGCAGGACACGAGGCAACCAGGCAACAGAAGGGGGAAACAAAACATTAAGCAAACGCAGGTGCAACACCCCGCATAAGGCAACATGCAGCAAACTAACTTCCCCCCAACCATATACCACAGGACAAGGGGAACCGCTAAGGCAGGAACCCCGTCCCACTCACCTGACCAGCAGGGAAACCACAGCACTCGGAGAAGTGCAGAAAAAAAGAACAGGCTGAGTTGCTGGATATGTGTCCCTTTATGGGATTGGTGGAAGCCTCGGGGGCCATATTGGAGGAGGGAGGGGAGACTAGAGCGCTGCTCTTTTAATTTTACTTGGAGTTCTGTGTGGAGCCGGAGGCTCATATGTAGATTACTGTGGCGAGGAAGACAGGACGAGGAGGTAATGACAGCTGTCATCAACATACGAACACAGAAGAGGCACTAAGGAAACAAATGAAATGAGATTTCTAAAACTAACATCATACCCATTAATTAACTTGCTTACTTATAACAGCTGCTAACTAGCAGAGCTTTAGAACACCCAAAAACTGTCACTGTTTTCCGTCGACTCCTAAAACCGGGACATGAGCGAAAATTACTGAAATCTGCCGGGACAGCTGGCGAAACCGGGACGTCCCGGCCATACCAGAACTGTCCCGGCAAATCCGGGGCACATCAGCACCCTACGTAAAGATGTCTGTGGTTTCCGTCACATACAGCGGAAGCGGCCAGTCCTCAGTCTGACACCTTAAAAAAAAACAATTTTTTTCATTAAATTCTATGTCAGCAAGCGGAGGCGAGGATTTTGCTTGTCCTTTCTCCATTTTATTGGACAGCACGTTAAAAGAATAAAGAAAAAACATCATCCATGAACTACCCTAACCAACATGGCAGCGGTAGTCAGGGTAGCACATTAACCAATCACAGTCCATACAACAGCATAAAGGAATCCCACGTCGGTAGTCCTTCCTCTTTCTCCATTGCTGCCTCCATTGCTGCCGCGTCAAGATAAGTCACTGTTTTCTCTCAGCTTATTCTTGTGGCGTGGCAGTTTGAGAATATTGTTGCGACAGCTTTTGTTGGTTTTCACTATATTATTGGGATTGTTGCCTTGCTCTGCAAGCTGTTCTTGAATAGTTTTACCGATGCGGTAGGCTTCTGGCCCGAGCGTCTCTGTTTCGCGCGTGCGCGGTCTCTAGCGTCGTCTCCTCAGACGCTGACCGGCTTTCTCCACAGCGCTTTCTCCGCGCTTGTGTCGAACACGCGCAGAGGCTTGGCGCTGCACTATCGCATTGTTGCCTCGTTCCCCACACTGACGCTGCTTTTTAGCGGCAGGATATTATTTTGTTGACTGATTTCTAAAATATTAATATTTGGCCTTCTCAGTCACTTACAGTTTGACAAATTAATTTTATCACAGTTTAATTTGTGTGGCCTTTGTGGGTACCTGTGTTGGGGAACCCCCCTCATAATTAGTTTGGGGTGTTTTTCGTTTTATGGGTGCCCAGTCTTCTGCGCAAATGCAGTCTCGTCAGGAACATGATTATTTGGCTGTTGGCTCTGAACAGCCTCTATTGCGCCCTCCTGCAGAGGTGGACAGACTCCTGTCTTCGGCTATTGCCCAGGCCCTGGCACCTCTGCAGGACAGCGTCAATAAGCTGTCTGCCCACGTATTTAAAACCGGTTCAGGCATTTTGGGAGACAGTGGGGCTGGGCCCAGTGGCGTACGCTCTATACCTCCACGCACGGCCAAGAAGCGTGACGCGGGGCACCTGGAAGGCTTCAGCAGACTTGCAGAGGTCTTTCATAAGAGTGCGCGCACGCTAAGAAGCGCACCCTTCCGGGGGGACGACTCACCCGAGGATATTGGTGGTGCTACCACCCAGGACCTTGACCCGGAGGAAGGGATTCCCCTAGAGGGAGTAGATGACGAGGATGACTATGTTGATGACGATGAGGATGAATCCTCCGAAGATATGTCGGATATTAGTAGGTCTTGGCGCCCTAAATCTAGTGTCTCAGATTGTGGTGAAGGTGACCTGGTTCCCCCAGACATGTTTGACCCTACCACGATTTTCAGACCCCGTTCTTCTGAGTGGATTCCCGAGAAATCTACGGCAGACTATGTAGCCGCTAAGCTTCGGCAACCGCTCTCTCAAGACGTGCAATTGCGTCTACGCTCGGAGTGTCCACGCCCGTCTCTTCCCAATAGGGTGGCGGCCACTCCTGAGATAGACCCGAAATTATGCACGTTTTTTGCCAAATACGTTAAAGACCCTAAAAAAGGGATAGATAGGTCCTGGAAGGCTTGTCAGGACAAGTTGTTGGACGTTGTAGGTCCCCTTACGAAGATCATTGAGCTTGCCCAACGTTCCAAAGAGACTGGTATGCCTCTCCCAGTTGATGACGTAGCAGGTTGGGCACAGAGGGCTATTTGTCTCCTTGGCAATGCCAACTGTGCTCTCTCTGCGGAGCGTCGCCGGTCACTCTTACTAAAAATTGATCCCAAGCTTGGCGAGTTATCCTCTTCTGAGGCAGGTTCAGTGGCGCAAGGTGCCTTGTTCGTTGACCCTTTTGTAAAAGAACTTGGGAAGTTTGTGGCAACTTTCTCCGCCTTAGATAAGGCACAAGCTTCAATGAAAAAGATGTTTCCAAAGAAGGTTTTTGGCGGGCCGGCAGAGGCAGGGGTCGCTCTTCCGGCCGCCAGTTCGAGCAAGGCCCCAATAAGGGTCAGCCCAGGAGGAACAATGGATGAAACGACGGACGACAAGGTTCCTTCTATCCGTCCCGTGGAGGCAAAGGCTAAGGCAGAGGACGTGGTGGCAATCAGTTCAACTCCAAGGGATTCAATGGTAAGCTTTTCCATCATTTCTCCGGTACGTCTGGGGGGAAGGATTGCTATGTTTCTTCAGGCCTGGTCGGCTCTCACATCAGATCCTTGGGTTCTGGAAACTGTTCAGGGATTTCGCATAGAGTTTTATGGTTCCCCCGTTCAACTCTCGCGACCTCGTCCACTGGTTTTTTCACTCGCAGACCAGGAGCTCATAGATTTAGAGGTACAGGCAATGCTGCTAAAAGGCGCCATCATTCCATCTTCTCTTCATCCAAACGGCTTTCTCAGCAACATCTTTCTGGTCGAGAAGAAAGACAAAGGGTTCAGACCAGTCATCAACCTTCGTTCATTCAACGAATGGCTGATTTACAGACATTTCAAGATGGAGGGCATCCATCTATTGAGAGACCTTCTTCTACAGAACGACTGGTTGGTACGTTTGGACCTGAAGGAGGCCTATCTTTCAGTTCCAATTTTCCCTCCACATTGTCGATTCCTCCAGTTTCTCTGGAGGGATCAGGTCTACGAGTTTCGTACTCTCCCCTTTGGTCTTTCCTCAGCACCATGGTGTTTTACCAAACTCCTGCGACCCGTTGTAGAACATCTTCGCACCATGGAAATTCGTCTAATAATTTACTTGGACGACATTCTTTTAATGAATCAGTCCAGGGATCTTCTTCTGCACCATCTTCAGATTACCATATCTCTTCTTCAATCTCTGGGGTTCATCATCAACGCCCAGAAATCAGACTTAGTCCCTCAACAGGAAATGACTTTCCTTGGTTTTCTGATAAGGACGACGGATGCAACGCTACATCTCCCTTCTCAAAAAATCTCCAAGATCAAGAAGGAGATTCGCAAGGTCCTTCGTCGGGACCGGATTTCTCTCCGTCAATTGGCCAGAATAGTGGGCTTACTGTCTTCATCGATCCAGGCCATTTTGACTAAAAGCGTTTCATCTTCGCAAAGGTCTCACGTACTCGGAACTCATTTCTTTGTCCACGGAAGCCAGATCGGAACTCCTATGGTGGTTGGATCACATGGATGCATGGAACGGGAAGGCGATCTTCGGCTCCCGTCCAGATCTTGTGATCGAATCAGATGCTAGTCGCCAGGGATGGGGAGCCCGGTGCGGCTTCCTTTCGGTGGGAGGCAGATGGACGGAGGAGGAACTTCATCTCCACATCAACTGCTTGGAAATCCTTGCGGGTTCGTTCGCCATCCGTTCGTTCACCACGACCAAAGTCTCTTGTTGTGTCCTTCTTCGGATGGACAATACGACTGCAGTCAGATATATCAATTGACTGGGCGGCACCCATTCCAAAGTCCTAGCGGATCTCGCGAAGGATTTCTGGAACTATTGTCTTCTACTTCAGATTTCTGTCATGGCGGAGTATCTCCCCGGCGAACTGAACTCAGTGGCGGACTGGCAATCCAGGAATTTTCGGGATGCCAGCGATTGGAAACTGGATCCTTCTGCGTTTCAAAGGATTTTGGATCTTTGGGCCCTTCCAGTGATGGACTTGTTTGCGTCCAGGTGGAACGCCCAACTTCCCCGGTTCTACAACTGGAAGCCGGACCCGGGTGCGGAAGCAGTAGATGCCTTCCTGCAGGATTGGTCCAAGTTCCCAGCTTATGCATTTCCCCCGTTCCTGTTCATTCAGAGGGTAGCAGCCCAGGTCCGCAGACAACGAGCCTCTCTAATCTTGATTACTCCGATCTGGAAGGCTCAATGTTGGTTCCCGTCCCTTCTAGAGTTATCATGGGACAGACCTCTTCGGTTGCCGTTTTTCGACCTCATTCCGACGGATCCATTGGGTCATCCACACCCCCTGGTTCTCCAAGGCCATCTATGTCTCATGGCCTGGAGGATTTCAGGGGACGTTGGTCTAACGACTCACTTTCGAGAGACGCTGAACTTCTCATTCAGCGAGCCTGGGCCACTAGTACCACTAAACGATACCGATCTGCCTGGAACAGATGGGTTCGTTGGTGTGTGGCAAAACACCTGGATCCCGTGGGCTCTTCTGTGACAGAAGTAATTAACTTCCTTGCTAAGCTTTTTCACGACAAACTTGCATACTGTACCATCAATTCTTTCAGATCAGCAATTTCTGCGAGTCATGCCCTTGTGGATGGTTCTCCTGTAGGAAAGCATCCTTGGGTTTGCAAACTCCTCAAGGGTATTCGTCTTTCACGTCCCCCGGAACCTCGTTATTCCGGTCTTTGGGATGTGAATGTGGTTTTGCGATTCCTTCTATCCTGGCAGGATAACGAGTACCTTTCACACAAGGAGCTTTCGGCTAAATTGGCTATTCTCCTCTGTCTAATTCATTGCAAAAGGGTTTCTGATGTTCGTGCCCTTGATATTTCTGCCAGAGTCTTTACCCCTGACGGGGTTACTTGTACCGTCTCCAGAAGAACTAAGTGCAATACCAGGTCAGTATCTTATCCAGCTTTTCCGGATTCACCTAAACTATGTGTTGTTCGTTGCCTCAAAACTTATGAAGATGTGACTTTAGAAGTCCGCCTCCCGGGCGAGAGACAATTACTAATTGCAATAAAGAAACCTTTCAAGGCGGTTTCTTCTCCTACCAGAAGCCAGATGGGTCAGGTGGATTCTGTCTGAGGCTGGTATTAACATTACAAACTTGATTGGAAGATATTATGAATGCAGCGGATTGGTCTTCGGATTCAACTTTCAAAAAGTTTTATTTTAAGCCAATCCATGAGGCTGCTTCTCTGGTAGTGAGTAAGCTTTAAACAAGCAAAATCCTCGCCTCCGCTTCCTGACATAGAATGAGAAATTTCCTAGTTCACACAAAGGAAAGTTTCAATTCTATTAAGGACGCGGAGGCAAGGATTTTCCCACCCTGGCTTTATCTAGCCTTCCCTCCCAGACCTATGGATTCCAGTAATTGTTTCTTCATATCAGGGAAGTAATTTTTTTCCTATGTATTGATGTATACATTTGATTGATATGTTTTACTTGATATATCTTGTTTTTTACTGCAATTATCTTTGCTTATTTCCATTGCAATGTGTTAGATTCTTTTCAACATTGTTCTGGACGAGATGTTATTATTATTTCTCTTCCATAGGCTCCGATCAGAAAATGGACTAGAGGGTAGAGGACGTCTTTCCAGCAGCAGCAACGAAAGAGGAAGGACTACCGACGTGGGATTCCTTTATGCTGTTGTATGGACTGTGATTGGTTAATGTGCTACCATGACTACCGCTGCCATGTTGGTTAGGGTAGTTCATGGATGATGTTTTTTTTTATTCTTTTAACGTGCTGTCCAATAAAATGAAGAAAGGACAAGCAAAATCCTCGCCTCCGCGTCCTTAATAGAATTGAAACTTTCCTTTGTGTGAACTAGGAAATTTCTCATTCTCTTTATTGATTTCAATATGAGTAGTAAAAAACGATGGAAAGTCAGCATCAGAAAGTGCCACGACAGCAAGGCAGTCTAACTTGTGTGTAGAGTCGCCGCTCTAGTTGTTCACGCTACGTCACCACGTAGCGTGAATGGCGGCCATTTTGGGATCGCGCGTCCCGAGCGCGATCAGTCAGGTGCCGGAGCAGATGTAGAGGCAGCACGCTCGGCGCTCTTGTGCAAGTGTAAATTAACCGAATAAACCCCTTACAACACTACAGAGAGTACTGTCTTCATTGAAAAATAAAATAAGGATACCCCTGTGTGGCAACGAACAATAACATAAGAGGTATGTTCTCTTGGGATTATAAACAACATTGAAGGCAATGAAAAAATAGAGCCTTTATGACCTTTTGCCCGTATATCTCCTAGGAATATATTCCTTGATGTATACTGAGACTTTCGAAAGGAAGAATAATGCCAACTGAATTTTAAAGAAGCCCATAAGGTCTACGCCTTGCGAAAGAATAGTAAGTTGGGATGTTTTTTATTTTTATTTTTGGATTTAGGCATGCCACGTTGGTAGTTAGTCTCGGGATGTTTTCTACTCTTACAGCACAACATATCCCTTACTGTCAAATTGTTTTGAAATGGTAGGAAGTCACTGACAAGGATAACTTTTGATAATTTTGGGACACTCGCAGTGTTTCTTTCTCTGTGCACAGTTTGGACCCAAATTTTCTGGTGTTGGTTTTGCTTAAACTCTGTTACTCTAATCTATCTTGAATCACTATAAAACCCATTCTACTCTTTAGCTCTACTCAGTCTGGAGACAATGAAACAGCTGTGTGGCCATTAGTGAACTCAAACCTTAAAAGTGTACTAAATGTCTTTTATACCTGCACAACAATTTTTATTTTTTTCCGATTTCAGATTCCCTGGATTTTTTTGTGTTAAGAAATGTTTGTATCTGCATAGGTCCTGAGGAAGGTGGTACAGAACCCACCGAAACGCGCGTCGACCTTGCGTGGAGTCCATCTTTAACATCTTATGGTCATTAATCCAGGCAGCAGCAATTCTAATTCTGCCTGTTTATGTCAAGATTTGTTCAGATACTGCATTTTTTATATGAAATATGTGGATGGTAATAGAGTTTGAATGAATGTGAGTGCATGATTAGTATTGTATATTTTTTGTGTTTGTATGATCCAGGGTTTGTTTTTTCCTTCAATTCTGTGTATGTTGTAATATGTATTTTTCACAAAACAATATATACCAAAAAAAAGATGAAAATATTTTTAAGAAATGAAAATGAATGAATAAAAAATTATGAATTTATAATAAGTATAAATGATATACAAAAGAATGATGTAATAAAATACTGAAATGAAAATGAAGTTCACTAGTTCGATTTGTTAGTGTTGTGCATGAATAAAGTACATTTATGTGTACTATGTTTATAATGAAGTATCGAGGTCTTGAGGGAACTTCTTTAGTATTGTGTTCATTGACAGCAGCACCATCATTACAGTGTGGTGTAGTGACGGAGCCCCCCGGCCCGTGCTCGTACTACGCACACGCATCCACACACCCCGACGGTGGGCTCGCGTGAGGGGTTAAATAAAGGGGCGTGAGACCGCTCTGGGTCTTTGCCCAGTACTAGCATTAACGGGTGGTTGTCCCTTCATTACTGTGGCCGTGAGTCAGAGGCCTACTGCTGTGTCCCGTGTGCCCAGTCATGCCTGAACACTACACTGGCGATGAGGCGAGTCCCACCTACGACTCGTGTGCGCCTCACCTGCCGGTGCTGGAGGTCCTGGTGCAGAGGTGTGTGGTCTGCACTGCTGACCCTGCCGTGCCTCTAAGGCGGGAGCCCAGCCCGCGAAGTGTTGCCGTCCCTCGAGACGTGGTGCACCGGTGTACGCTCTCCTCGGCGGGTGCCCACCCTGCTTTGTACCGCCGACAGTCAGCAGTCTTCGCGCCTGAAGCAGCTCCCCCACGGTGAGACCGACCTTGTCCTGCGCGTGTTCGGGCTAATTGTGCCTGCATCCTGCCACGTGCGAGGCTCGCGCCGGTGTTCCAGCAGCATTTGTGCTCAGCCGTGCTCCCACTGTCCCGTGGTCGAGCCGCCGAAGAAGTGCCAGCGCCTCTATGTTGGTGCGCAGCTGCTCAGGCCCTGCAGCTCATCCTCCGCACGCACGCCTGCTCCTCACACCCGCCCTCGCCCATTGAGGAGTCAGAAATGGGACAACATGTGGAGTGCAACATTTCCTGCACACGTCCCAGATGGCCAGGACACGCACCCCTGCACCCATTTAGGAGCCCTGAGAGTGGACGCTTCATCAAGACAAAGCTGCCAGATACTGGCCGGTTACGCCTCACAGTCTGCCCCAGCTGGGCCCAGTGCCAGAGCATGCATCACTGTGCTACAAAGCTGCCAGATCCTGGCTGGTTAGGCCCCACAGTCTGCCCCAGCTGGGCCCAGTGTCTCTCCAGCCTGGTGCATAATCAAGGTCCGGCCTGCGCCAGTGGGAGCCATCGCAGTGGACTGCACACAAAGTTTGCCCAACTGCTAACCTTGGGGGCCATCGGCGAACACGCTGTAGACTGGAGATGAGTCAGCAGGACGGCAGTAGAGGGGGCGGTACCCCCACAGTCCAAACGCCGCTTCCTCAGCAGGCGGTCCCACCTGCCCACGATCGGCTTGGTCAGGTCATGGCTGCCCCCTGCCTCCGTTCAGTGAGCTCTCTGACCCCTCCACGGCCGCAGCGCACTGGAAATCCTGGATCAGCCGCTTAGACCACTACTTCGTGGGCGTGCGAGAGTCTGATGGAAGGGTGAAACGTTCGCTTCTCATGTGCTACGGAGGTGGCAAGTTGAATGATCTTTTCGAGATGCTGCTCAACACTGGACCGGACGATGACTGCAATGGGTGGTTGCAGCCCTTAACAGGCACTTCGAGCCCCAGAAAAACCCCGACTTTGAGCGCTTCAAATTGCAACAGGCCAGACAAGGGGAGTCCGAGACCAATGATGTCTTCTACACCCGCCTGCGGAAATTGGCGAGTTCCTGCAAGCTGCCCGATCAGAGAGAGGAGATTCAGGTGCAGATAATCCAGGGGTGTCGATCCGTGGTGCTGTGCCACCTGATATTCCGCCAGCCGGGCATCAGTGTGGACGGGATCCTCGTTCTCACCAGGCCCCAGGAGCTGTCCAACGCTCGAGCGGACGAGATGGAGGCGGCACTCATCCGGCCTACGCCACAACCAGCGCTGACGTGATCACTCGTGATCAAAGAGGAGAGGTGGACATCATTCAGAGATGTCAGGGACCGCCAAGAGGGGCTGCGAGGCCACCCCAGAGAAGCGCGTGTGGGAATTGTGGCCTGGACCACCCTCAAGCGGGGAGGTGTTTCGCAAGAGGGAAGACGTGTTCCCAGTGTGGTAAACTCAACCACTTCGCGAAGGTTTGCAAGAGTGGCCGGCCGAGGATGAATGCCCCAAACCCACGTGGAACGACAACAGCGGTGAGACAGATGACGTTTGAAGACACGCAGGATCAGGTGGACACCACCCTGCCAGGGTTTGGACTGGGGACAGAAGATGAAGATGTATTCTTCGTGTCGTTTGTAGCTCGAGAAGGCACAAGGCGCTAGCCGCCACCCATGTGCACAATCACCGTAGCTGGATCTCCCGTAAGTGCCCTCATAGACACGGGGCGTCGGTGAATGTAATGGACAGTCACCAGTATGAGCAGTTATTACCACGCCCGCCGCTCCTCCCATCCAAGGCTAGACTTTACACCTATGATGGAAACTAACTGCTTCCCCTACGAGGAGTCATGGAGGTTGAAGTTGCAAACGAGGGTCATCACATCAGCACAAAATTTCAAGTCACGGAGGGAAAATGAGGAACACTCCTCAGTTGCCACACGGCGGAGGACCTGGAGCTGGTCTTCTTCGCGAACCAGGTGCATGATCTACATGCCCACGCCATGCTCAAAGACTTCCCCATGCTGTTCGAGGGCCTGGGCCGCCTAAAAGGCAAAATGTTCAAGCTCCATGTCGATCCAACAGTCAAGCCCATGGCTTTGAGACACCGCCGGGTGCCCTTCGACCTACGCCTGCAAGTAGAAGAGTGTTGGACAGGCCTCGGGGAAGGCCCGCTCCCTCCCCGCATGATAGGGCCCGGACACCGGCTCTCCCTGTATCCCCAGAAAGAACCATCCCGGCAACCCACCGAGGCAACCCGCAACCCGTCCCCCACGGGACTCCGGCTCCCGAACACCCCAGTATCGGCCGACCCGGGCCCCCGTCAGCACCATTGCCCCGCCCAGCCGCCATCTTTGGACACTGCATCACGAGGCCACGTGGCCTCGGCTCGACCCCAACCCTGGGCCTGGCCAGGCCCCGACATCGAGGCACCACCATCCACCCAGGAGGTGAAGAGACCACTTGGCAGGTCAATGGGAGAAGGTGTGTCGATGGCTCTCCCCCGCCAGGTGTCGATCGCCCCCGGCCTCCCCGGGCGCTGGCTCCACCCCCCTGCTGGGTGTCTGGACTCCCTCATCCCGGACCTCCCGACCTCCAAGCGCGAGGGTCCGGACATCAAAGGAGACCAGACCTATAACTGGGGCAGCTCCAGAGCAGGAAGGCAGTTGTATCCTGGAGTCGAGAGACCCCCAGAAGAACTCATCCTTGACGGACTGCTGGCCCTGCCGCAGCCCTGCCTTGTGAACCCATCTCTGAAGCCTGCTGGCGCTGCCGCGGCCCTCTGCAACGTGCACCTTTGTCTTGGCCTGCTGGCGCTGCCGCGGCCCATCCTTGTGAACCATCGCCTTGGACTGCTGGTGCTGCAGCGGCCCCTCTGCAACGTGAACCCTCGTCCTGGTCTGCTGGCGCTGCCGCGGCCCTCCTTGCCGAGAACTATCATCCTAGCCTGCTGGCGCTGCCGCGGCCCTCCTTGCCGAGAACTATCATCCTAGCCTGCTGGCGCTGCCGCGGCCCTCCTTGCCGAGAACTATCATCCTAGCCTGCTGGCGCTGCCGCGGCCCGACTTTGCAGACCCCTAAGCTCGAGGATTGTGAGCTCCTTCCTGCCGCCCCTGTACCAGACCGGTACCAAGACTGCCCCGCTACCCCTTTCCCTACAAAGACTAGAATTGGGAGGATCCTCGTGTCCTGACCCCACTGTATCGTTGATAACCTTGCCTCAAGAACCTTATATAAAGTGTGTAGATCTCATCCTTGTGTGGTGTCCATTTGTGGGGGGGAAGTTACTTGTCTGTACGATCGCCGGAGACAGCCCTCACCGGAGGCCTCTCCCCCTGTACTCGGCCGACCCTCCGGGTCCCCGTCTAACATTGGTGGCCAGTGGCGCGATCCGAACCAACGCATAATCGTACAGAGAGTAACTCACCCCACGACACAACCACAATGTCAACAAAAGAGAGCGGAACCACGGAAAAATTCCAGATGGAAAAACTAGAAGAATACAACCACAGAGAACTAAAACAATTCTGCATAGAACTAGGCATTGCTACCACAGGACTGAGCACGAAAGAGGATTTCAAAAACGCCCTGAAATCCTGGGCGGAGACGGGTACGGCCGTACCCCAAAACCAAAGCCTCGAGGCACCCGAAACAAGCACCACATCGACGGAAGAAAGAAGATCGGGTCTCTCCCCAGAGGAGGTCCGAGAACGGGAAAAAAGCAGGCTCCATGAATTAGAACTGGCTCGACTTCGTTTAGATGGAGAACTCAAATTGTCGGAACAAAAAATAACGTTGGAACACTTGCGGCTCCGAGAGGAGCGAGAAGAAAAACAAAGACAGAGAGAGTTAGAAGAGAAAAAGTTAGCCTACGAACATGAGCGCAACCTAAAAGAACTAGAGATTCGGAAACAGAACAAAGATCTCGGGTTCCCCGAGCGCCCGAACACTCCTGCCACTACAGACCCCAAGGTTCACATCCCCAAGGATGTCGTCAGAGAGTATTACCGGAACGATGATATCCAGCAATGGTTCAAAGCCTACGAGGTAGCCATGACCTCCCACCGGATTCCCCGGAGCGACTGGGGAGCCGGGTTATGGGGGAGGTTTGTCAACGAAGGGCGAGACGCCCTGCTGCAACTCCCGGACCATCAGATGACCTCCTACGACCACATGAAAGCCGCCCTCCTCACTCGATACGGACTCACGCCCGAGATGTACCGCCAGCGGTTCCGCGACTGCAAGCGGATCCCGGGTACAACCTGGGTGGAGTACGTGAACTACTTTAGCCGAGCCTTCGAGGGGTGGATCAAGGGCAGCAAAGTGACCACTTACGAGCAACTCTTCGACCTTATTGTGTGGGAACACCTTTCTAACAACTGCTTCGTCGAGCTCAGGCAGCACCTCCTCGACAGTAAACTGACTGAACCTCGGCAACTCGCCGCCGAAGCTGACCGATGGGAAAGCACCCGAGTTGCCCGAAACGGGGCCAGCGAACAGAACAGAGCCGCCCAAGGACCCCATCGCCCCCGAGGGGGAGGAGGAGGCCAGGGTCGGGGCAGAGACGCCGTCCCGGTGGCTCCCGCCAGCAACGCCCCGCCCCCGGCCGGCAGGGGAAACCTCCCGATGCGTCCAGGTTTCCGGGCCAACGTTACTTGCCACCGATGCCAGCGACCCGGCCACTACGCCAATGATCTCAACTGCCCAAAGAACCAGAACCCTATGCCCCGCCAGGTCGCTGCCGCCGCCCTGGAGGAAGAGCAAACCCCAGAAGACCCTGAGGAGTACGAGCCCGACCAGCCCGAGTGGGAACCAGCCGCCATGTCCCTGGTCTGCCTAGGAGAAAGAGACATGATCCCGCGGGCCCCCCTGCCCGCCAACACGCAGAAATATAGCCAGTGGGTCAACATTAATGGGCGCCGGGCTGAAGCCCTCCGCGACACCGGGGCCAGTGTGACCGCAGTCCGCTGTCATCTGGTGACCCCGGACCAGATCTTGCCAAACGTCCTTTGCCCAGTACGGTCGGCCGACAACTCAGAAAGCCTGTGTCGGATGGCCTGCGTCCCCTTCGAGTGGGGAGGAGTGTCCGGAATGCTGAAAGTAACTGTCCGCGATGATGCACCCGTGGACTGCCTCCTGGGGAACGACCTCGAAAGTTCCCCCTGGGCAGCCGTCGAAAGAAGAGAGCACCTGGGGATGTTGGGCCTCCCTGAGTGGGCCTGCGTAACAACCCGGTCCATGGCCGCCCGCGCCATCCCCAGTCCCGAAGAACCCGAATGGCCAGAGCCTCCTCCCCCGATCGTCCCAGAGGGAGCCACCCTAGAAGCCAGTCCTCCAGAACCAAACGAAGAAGGGCTCGATCGGCTCCGGGACCTTCACGAACTGGCCCAGTGGCGTCAAGAGGGTGGTCCCACCCAGGAACAATTCCGACAAGAGCAGAGAACTTGTCCCTCCCTCGAGGGACTCCGGCAGCAAACCCTAGCCCAGAGGGCAGGGGAACCTCGGGGACCCACTGGATTTATTGGGACAATGACCTGCTCTACAGTGAGCAAAGGATTGCCGAGCTGGGGGCCAGTCGGGTGCTGGTGGTACACCTCCGCTTCAGAGACTTCCTCTTGAACTTGGCACACGATGTGCCTCTCGCCGGACACCTGGGGCAAGACAAAACGTACAGCCGCCTGGTGACCCACTTCTACTGGCCCAAAATGCGAAATGATGTCTCCAACCACTGCCGAACCTGCCCCACCTGCCAGGCCAGCGGGAAGAGCGGCCGAAAGACCAAAGCACCCTTGCAACCCTTTCCCATCGTCACCACCCCGTTCAAACGGATGGGAATAGACATTGTTGGGCCCCTGGACCCCCGAACGGCACAAGGGCACCGGTTCATCCTGGTCCTGGTGGACCACGCCACCCGCTATCCCGAGGCCATCCCTCTTCGGACCGTGACAGCGCCCGTGGTAGGCCGAGCCCTGATGGGTATCTTCTCTCGGGTGGGCTTCCCCCGGGAAGTCATCAGCGACACGGGCACGAACTTTATCTCGAAGTACATGAGGTTTCTCTGGCAACAGTGCGGGGTCACCTACAAATTCACGACCCCCTATCACCCGCAAGGAAATGGACTGGTCGAGCGGTTTAACCGCACTCTCAAGGGAATGATCATGGGCCTAGAAGAACCCCTACGTCGCCAATGGGACGTGCTGCTCCCGTGCCTCCTGTTCGCCTATCGAGAAGTCCCCCAGAAATCCCTTGGCTTCAGCCCATTTGAGCTCCTGTACGGACACCCCGTCCGGGGTCCCCTCAGCCTGGTCAAGGAAGGATGGGAGATGGCCCCCCAGAAGACTCCTCCAGATGTATATAAGTATCTCCTGACCCTTCGCAACCAGACCCGGCGATTCAGGGAGCTCGCCTAAGCCAACCTTGAAGCCAGCCAGGAGGACATTGAAGAAATGGTATGATCAGCATGCCTCCTCCATCGAGTTCGAGCCGGGACAACAAGTCTGGGTGATGTCCCCGGTCGAACCCTGTGCCCTACAGGACAAATGGACGGGACCCTTCAAGGTGATAGAGCGCAAGGGTCCCGTCACCTACCTAATCGACATGGAGTCCTCCCGGAACCCCCTACGGGTCCTCCACGCCAACAGACTCAAACCCCACTTCGTACGCTCGGAACTCAGCCTCCTGATGGCTACCGATAGTGGGACGGAGGAAGACTCCGAGCTCCTCCCTGACCTACTGAGGACCCGTGAACAGGATGGCTCAGTGGAAGGGGTCAGACTCTCCGATGCTTTGTACCCCGAGCAACGCCAAGACTGTCGAGCTCTCCTGCTACAATTCGCAAACCTGTTCTCCCTCACCCCCGGGGTCACCCCCTGGTGCCTTCACGACGTGGACACCGGGGATAGTCCACCTATTCGACACAGGGCGTACCGGGTGCCAGATCGGGTGCGCGCCTGCATCCAGAACGAAGTCACCAAAATGCTGGCTCTAGGAGTGATCGAGCCATCTGACAGCCCCTGGGCCAGCCCAGTCGTACTGGTCCCCAAGGCTGCCGCCCAGGGCGTTGCCCCCGAGCTCCGGTTCTGTGTGGACTATCGGGGCCTGAACACCGTTACCAGAACCGACGCTCACCCTATCCCCCGGGCGGATGAGCTAGTTGACCGCATGGGGGCCGCCCGCTACCTGAGCATCTTCGATCTAACAGCGGGCTACTGGCAAATCGGCCTCACCCCCGGGGCCCAAGAACGATCCGCCTTCTCTACCCCAGATGGCCACTACCACTTTAAGGTGATGCCATTCGGCATGAAAAACGCTCCCGCTACCTTCCAACGTCTCGTGAACCAGGTACTGGCGGGCCTTGAAGAATTCAGCGCCGCCTACCTGGACGATATTGCTGTGTACAGTCGCCACTGGGCAGACCACCTCCACCACCTCCGAGAAGTCCTGCACGCCCTCCAGCAGGCCGGCCTCACCATCAAAGCCAGCAAATGCCAGATTGGCCAGGGGTCCGTGACCTACCTCGGACACCATGTGGGGAGCGGTCTGGTGGCCCCCCTTCAGCTCAAGATCGCTGCCATCCAGGCCTGGCAACCCCCTACTACCCAAACCGAAGTCCGGGCCTTCCTGGGGCTCACTGGGTAGTACCGGCGGTTTGTGAAGGACTATGGCAGCATTGTGGGGCCCCTCACAGAACTCACCTCCAAGAAAAACCCCAAAACAATCCACTGGACTCCAGACTGTCAAGCGGCCTTCGAGAAGCTGAAGACCGCCATGTGCACCGCCCCCGTGCTCCAGGCCCCCGACTACAGCCGGGAGTTCATAGTCCAGAGGGACGCCTCAGATCATGGCGTTGGGGCAGTCCTCTCTCAACTCAACGCCGAGGGAGTCGATCAGCCAGTGGCCTTCATCAGCTGACGCCTGCTGGCCCGAGAGCAGCGCTGGAGCACCATCGAGCGGGAGGCCTTCGCCGTGGTATGGGCCCTCAAGAAACTCCGGCCCTACCTCTTCGGTACCCATTTCCGGGTACAGACAGACCACCGACCCCTGCAATGGCTGATGCAAATGCGGGGGGAGAACCCAAAACTGTTGCGCTGGTCCATCTCCCTGCAGGGGATGGACTTCACTGTGGAGCATCGTCCTGGCCAGGACCAGGCCAACGCGGACGGCCTGTCACGCTTTTTCCGCCTCGGCGAGGAGAGTACCCAAGAGGATGGGTGACTCTCCCTGCCTTCAGCTGGGGGGGACGCATGTTGGGCAGGCCTCGGGGAAGGCCCGCTCCCTCCCCGCATGATAGAGCCCGGACACCGGCTCTCCCTGTTTCCCCAGAAAGAACCATCCCGGCAACCCACCGAGGCAACTCGCAACCCGTCCCCCACGGGACTCCGGCTCCCGAACACCCCAGTATCGGCCGGCCCGGGCCCCCGTCAGCACCATTGCCCCGGCCCAGCCGCCATCTTTGGACACTGCATCACGAGGCCGCGTGGCCTCGGCTCGACCCCAACCCTGGGCCTGGCCAGGCCCCGACATCGAGGCACCACCATCCACCCAGGAGGTGAAGAGACCACTTGGCAGGTCAATGGGAGAAGGAGTGTCGATGGCTCTCCCCCGCCAGGTGTCGATCGCCCCCGGCCTCCCCGGGCGCTGGCTCCACCCCCCTGCTGGGTGTCTGGACTCCCTCATCCCGGACCTCCCGACCTCCAAGCGCGAGGGTCCGGACATCAAAGGAGACCAGACCTATAACTGGGGCAGCTCCAGAGCAGGAAGGCAGTTGTATCCTGGAGTCGAGAGACCCCGAGAAGAACTCATCCTTGACGGACTGCTGGCGCTGCCGCAGCCCTGCCTTGTGAACCCATCTCTGAAGCCTGCTGGCGCTGCCGCGGCCCTCTGCAACGTGCACCTTCGTCTTGGCCTGCTGGCGCTGCCGCGGCCCATCCTTGTGAACCATCGCCTTGGCCTGCTGGCGCTGCCGCGGCCCCTCTGCAACGTGAACCCTCGTCCTGGTCTGCTGGCGCTGCCGCGACCCTCCTTGCCGAGAACTATCATCCTAGCCTGCTGGCGCTGCCGCGGCCCTCCTTGCCGAGAACTATCATCCTAGCCTGCTGGCGCTGCCGCGGCCCTCCTTGCCGAGAACTATCATCCTAGCCTGCTGGCGCTGCCGCGGCCCTCCTTGCCGAGAACTATCATCCTAGCCTGCTGGCGCTGCCGCGGCCCGACTTTGCAGACCCCTAAGCTCGAGGATTGTGAGCTCCTTCCTGCCGCCCCTGTACCAGACCGGTACCAAGACTGCCCCGCTACCCCTTTCCCTACAAAGATTAGAATTGGGAGGATCCTCGTGTCCTGACCCCACTGTATCGTTGATAACCTTGCCTCAAGAACCTTATATAAAGTGTGTAGATCTCATCCTTGTGTGGTGTCCATTTGTGGGGGGGAAGTTACTTGTCTGTACGATCGCCGGAGACGGCCCTCACCGGAGACCTCTCCCCCTGTACTCGGCCGACCCTCCGGGTCCCCGTCTAACAAAGAGGAGCTGAAGAAGCTAGAGGAGTTAGGCGTGATAGAAAGGGTGTCTGGCCCTCTCTCCGTGGGTGTCGCCATTGGTCGTGGCCCCCAAACCAAAGCAGCCAGGAGCCTTTCGACTGTGCGTGGACATGCGCCTTCCGAACAAGGCCGGGAAGAGGGAGCGTCATCTCACTCCCACGATGGATGACATTGTGGCTGACCTCAATGGCGCCAAGTGGTTCACTAAACTCAACATGAAAGCTGGTGAACACCAGTTTGAACTCCACCCCGACAGCAGGAACATCGAAACATTCTCCACCCATGTGGGGCTATGTCAGTACACGCAGCTAAGCTTCGGGGTGTCCTCTGCCCAGGTGTTTCAAAATGCGATAAGGGAGAGGCTAACTGGACTGCAAAGGGTTATAAATTTGAGTGATGAAATCCTTGTATACTCCAAGACACTGGAGAGTACCATATGCATCTCAGGGCCACCCTCCAGCGATTAGCCGAGAACGAACTCACCCTGCACAAAGCCAAGTGCTCCTTTTACCAAGAGTCGGTGGATTTCTTTGGATATGTTTTCTCCAGGGAGGGCCTACGCGTTTATCCGAAGAAGGCAGCGGCCATAAAATCTGCCCGAGGCCCACGGAGGTCCGCAGCTTCCTCGGGATGGCCACATATTGCGGCCATTTTATTCCCAATCTGGTGTCCCTCTCCGAGCCGCTCCAAAACTTGACTAAGTCTGGCCAGCCGTGGGTCTGGTCCACGGAAAAAGATCTGTCATTCCATGCTGTCAAGGAAGCCCCCATCGATGACAAGGTTATGGCGTACTTCCGCCCCCATTGACGCACCAAACTGGTGGTAGACGCTAGTCCTGTGGGGCTGGGCGCGGTCCTGATGTAGGAGACGGAGTCCAAAGAGTGGGTCGCAACTGCCTATGCCAGCTGGGCGCTGACTGGAACAGAGATGCGCTACGCACAGATTGAGCGCGAGGCCCTAGCCATAAAATGGGTGTGCCAGCACTTCCGTCTCTATTTGTATGGACACGAATTTCGGGTAGTCACAGATCACAAGCCACTCGCTCCCCTGTTCGCCGGCACGTCCCGGCTCGCTCCTCCCCGGATCGAGAGATGGGAAGTCCAGCTGCAGGCCTATCACTTTGACGTTGTTTTTCGTTCAGGGGTCAACAACCCTGCAGACTTCCTGTCGCGACACCCTGGCCCGCCTGTGCCGTCCATGTGGGTGTCCGACGAAGACTGCACCGAGGAGTATGTCAGGATGATTTCTCTGGAAGCGTGCCCGGAGGCCCTCACACTTGAAGACATTGGAAAAGCGACTGAATCTGTTGAATGCCTAGTCAAGGTCAAGACCACGCTTGCCAACAGGAACTGTCGGCACCTCCTTGATGGAGTCAGCGCACTAACAACAGAGGAAAGACTGTTCCAACAGCAATTGTGGAATGCTCAGAGCGAGCTCAGCATAGGCCTCCATGGAGTTGTACTACGAAGAACCATCCTGGTGATTCTGAGGAGTCTTCAAGAGAAAGTGGTTCGTTTGGTGCACCAAGGGATATCAAAGACCAAAGCCAGGTTAAGAAGCAAAGTCTGGTTCCTGGGAATGGATACCATGGTCGAAGAGGCTATACTCACCTGCCACTCGTGCAACATCACAGGGGAGTGACCCAGCGCCTCAACCGGTGATCACAGAGGATCCATGCCAAGAACCCTGGACCAAAGTAAGTGTCGACTTTGGGTCCTTTCCTGATGGCCGAAGCACCATAGTCCTCGTGGACTCACATTCAAAATTCCCAGTGGTGGAAATTGTGGCATCAACAGCTTTTCCACACGTCAAGACTGCACTTGAGCGCATCTTCGCCCTGATGGGATTACCGGAAGAGATCAAATCAGACAATGGCCCACCATTTTAAGGTCGAGAGTTCCAGGAGTACTTGGCCTCTAGGGCCATTTGGAATTGCAAGATCATGCCACAGTAGCCTGAGGCAAATGATGAGGTGGAGCAGTTAATGCGTACAATGAACAGAGCTCTCTGGATTGGAGTGGAAAGAGGAGAGGAAGCTGAACAGTGCCTTCAGCAATTCCTAAGTGCCTATCATCAGACACCACACTGCTCCACCCAATGTGCACCGGCTCACCTCGTGTTCAGAAGAGCGCCAAGAGACAGTGTCCCTGCGGACCCATCCTGGAGTCCTCCAGCACTGAACCCAGAAGCTGTCCAAGCTCGGCGGAAAGTGATCAACGACAAAGCAAGTCAGGATCGAAGAGCGAAACAGATGAATATCCGAGTTGGGGACAGGGTCATCGTGAAATACCACTATCCTGGCTGGAAGTATTGCACCCGTATGAGCCGTAAGTATGGGAAGTCGTCAATGTGCAGGGTACCATGGTGTCGGCCATGCGTGAAACTCGTGTGGTCACCAGGATCACGTCGTGGTTCAAGAAGATGGAGTGTGACCCTAGGCCGGAGAAAGGTGCCACTGGAGGGTCAGAAGATGAAGAAGCAGCTGCCCCGATGAGCACTCCCATCAGCAGCCCTGAGCTTGTGTCATGTCAAGGAGTAGAAGAGTCAGGAGGAGGAGGAGAACAGCGGAGGCCGGGGGCCGAGTCCCCCAGGGCAGGAGGAGGAGCCAGGGAGTCTGGATCAGAGAAGAACTCCCGGAGCCAAAAATATGGTCTCTGGCCGAACCCAGCCCCCAGCCAAAGATTGAAGGACTTTGCGTGGTGTGTACAGTAAGACTGAGGTTAAAGACTCTGAAGGACCTTAGGATCCAAAAGATTGGAGGGATGTAGTGATGGAGCCACCCGGCCTGTACACCTACTACGCACACGCATCCACGCACCCTTAGGGTGGGCTCGACCGAGGGGTTAAATAAAGGGGCGTGAGACTGCTCGGGGTCTTTGACCAGTACTAGTATTAATGTGTGGTTGTCCCTTCATTACTGTGCCCATTAGTCAGAGGCCTACTGCTGTGTCCTGTGTGCCCAGTCAGGAAACCTATTGTCCAGGCCTCCCCTGCCGGAGGTTCGGTCATCAGCAGGAGGCCAGACTCTTGTCTGTGGCTGCAGCATCCATTTTGTGATGCTGGGGCTCGTTTAAACTATTATCGGGCAGAACAGTGTGTTCATGTCTTCTCCCTCTAGAAGGGTGGAATTCTACCCCCGCCACCAGGACTGGCGGGGGGTAGGATTCCAAAGTGTTTGACACCAAACACAACATGTTTCCAATCAGGCATTCCAAAGTTAGCATTAACCGCGAGTTTATAATGCACTTAAGAGTATATGGTCAGGCTGCATCACAGAACAGCCTCAGAGAATGGATTCCGAAAGCTGCAGAGGGGTCCTGCTCATGCATCGGCACCCTCTCACACAAAACCAAGCAGTCTGCCTTCAGGATTGATAAGGCCTGCCATAGGAGTGACTGATAGGTTTATATGTGTCAGTGATATAAGGTAGATATAGGTAACCTATATCTTAGCAAGGGGTGCATGCACCACCTTACCCAGGCTGCAGTAGCAGTCCTGTGAGTTGCCATTTTGGAAGGCTTCCCAGGGGTGGCATAATGCATGCTTCAGCCCCTGGTAGGCCTCTGGGGTACCTATACCCTTAGTACCTAAGGTACCATATATTAGGGACTCACACGGGTAACCCAGTAACCAATCTGGAATGTACCTAATGTACATGCAATCAATTTATAGTGGAAGCAGCTAGGCTGGGGTCATGGTTATACAGGGCCCCAGCCAGACTAAAGTCGAAAAACAGTGAAACACCAGCAAAAAGTGGGGGTAACCATAGTAAACAGATCCTACTCTCCTACACATATTACCCTATTCCATCAACCCCTTTTTCAGCCTTCATATCAACTATGGCGGAGCATGATTCATGTGTCAAATCACGTTTATGGTTCCATGCCAGGTTAATGTCTTCCCCAAAAAACTGTTCGACCTCTACATCTTTGTGTAGTCCCTGCTATACTTCATGTAAGAGGGATTCTTGTGCTTTTACTCTGGTGTAGATTTTAAGCCTATCCCTGCTTATTAAAGAGAATTGCAACACCTGCTGTTTTTGAGTCATTAGATGGCATAATAAAAAATTAGCTAGCTATCGCGCCAAGAATTTTCAATTCTATTAAGGACACGGAGGCGAGGATTATGCTTCTCTTTCTTTTAATGCCACACACAGCAGCCAATGAAAAACATTGTATATATAAACAAACTACATTTCCCATGATGCTAACACACATCCCTTCCTGTAATAGCCCATAAGAACCGGGCAACACCGGATATAGTCCTCTTTCTTTGCTACGAACATAAGTCCATTAATAACTTGATCCAACATGAATCGCCTCCAACGTGGAAGAACAGTGAACTGGAAAGAATTCCATCAAACCGCCAGACGTTCAGTCCATCTTCTTTTCAGAACCTGAAAGAATCAATCAATCAATCAATCAATGACATTTATAAAGCGCACTACATACCCGTAGGGTCTCAAGGCGCTGGGGATGGGGGGGGTGCCGCTACTGCTCGAACAGCCAAGTCTTCAGCTTCTTCCTGAAGGAGAGGTGGTCTTGGGTCAGGCGCAGGTCGGTCGGGAGGGAGTTCCAGGTCTTGGCGGCCAGGTAGGAGAAGGAGAAGGAGAATGAAAAAACATGCCCGTAAAGTCTGTCAAGCAGAACATATCAGGGTGGGCATAATATTACAATACATGTAATAACCGGGTGGGATAATCCTCGCCTCCGTGTCCTTAATAGAATTGAAAATTCTTGGTGCGATAGCTAGCTAATTTTTTATTCTATTACAGGACCGGAGGCTTCGTATTATGCTAGTTTAACGCTCTTGAAACACCACCGAGGAAATATCACCCACCGGTTTGTAGTAAAACTGTTTGAACGTGGATTCAGAAGACCAATCAGCTGAATGCATTATATCCTGAATGGTACATCCCAACATAAAACTTTTAGACGCCATGGCGCCCGAACAGAATGTGTACCAAACACCTGAGTATCAATGCCAGCCTCTTGCATTATAAATTTCAACCACCTGGCTATAGTAGCCGCAGTAACAGGTCTGAAAGGCTTCTCTAAAGCAATCAATAATTGCGAAACACCCAGAGGTCTTACAGTTTTTGTACATTCCTCGTATGCTTTAAGGCATTGAACCACACACAGTTTAGCATTGCTAGGAAAAGCATAGTAATCAACACATCGAAACATAGTCTTAGTTCTAGCTGTTATATTAAAGGAAACCCCTTCTGGGGTGAATACTCTACCCGTAATATCCAGGGCCTTTACGTCTGAAGAACGTCGACAAGCCGAAAGACAGAGTAACATAGCGAGTTTAGCTGAAAGTTGCTTTCTGGACAACAAATTGTTATGGGGCCAATTTGCGAGAAAATCGAGCACTTTAGAGACGTCCCACAAGGACGTATACTTAGGCTTAGGCGGATTCGCAACCCGAATCCCCTTCAATAGCTTACAGACCATAGGGTGCATACCTACCGGTTTACCATCAATCTGAGAGTGGCCCGCCGAAATCGCGGAGCAGAAGTTATTAACAGAACGATAAGCTAACCCCTCCGATGCTTTCGCGGAAAGAAAATTTATGATACAGGGCAGTCCTGCCCCCAAGGGATCCACGTGTTGTTCCATGCACCAACGAACCCAGCCTTTCCAAGCGGAAGTATACCGCTTTCTGGTGGAGGGAGCCCAGGCTTGATCAATAAAGGCTGAAGCTTGTTCCGAAAACTCTGGCATTTGCCAACGTTTCCTGAAAGTCTCCAGGCCATCAGTGTTAGATGCCCCGACAGGACCATCGGATGCATCTCTCCCTGAGGGCCCAGGAGCAGCGTCGGAGAATCCGGGATCCTCCTGGGAAGGTCGCAGCACAGTTCCAGAAGGCTCGGGAACCACGGCTGCGACTTCCAAAGGGGAGTCACTAAAATCAACTCCGCCTTCTGACGCAGAACCCGAGAGTACAATCGGGGAATCAGTATGAAGGGGGGAAATGCATAATTCAGTGACTGAGACCAGTCCTGAGAAAAAGCATCTGTCGCTAGAGCCAGCGGATTCGGTCTCCAACTGAGAAACAGAGACATCTGACGATTCAGGCGGGACGCGAAAAGATCGATCAGAAATGTCCCCCAAATCGTTTGCAACCAGTGCACCACCTTCGGGTTGAGTTGCCAATCGCTGTAGTCTTTCAGGTGGCGTGAGTGCCAATCCGCCACCACATTCGACTGACCCGGGATGTATTCCGCCGTGACCGAAATCTGATGGGTCAGACAGTAATGCCAGAAATCCTTTGCTATCTCGACCAACATGGAGGATCTTGTACCCCCTAGTTTGATGATGTAGCGCTCCGCCGATATGTTGTCCATCCTCAGTAGGATGCAACAAGACACCTTGGGTGCTAGGGTTCTGACTGCGAACGAACCGGGGAGCAGCTCGAGACAATTTATGTGCAGCTCTAGCTCCTGCAGAGACCACCTGCCTCCGGTGGAAATACTTCCACAACGCGCACCCCAGCCCCAACGGCTGGCATCGGACTCTATGACCACTTCCGGAACGGAGCTGAAGACGGCCCGACCGTTCCAAGCCTCCACGTGGCCCAACCACCACTGGAGTTCCTGTCGAACTTCCGACGACAGAGGAACCAGATCCGTGTAGGAGAGACCCTCCTGCAGGTGTCGAATCTTTAGCCTCTGAAGGGCCCGGTAATGTAGGGGCCCCGGAAATATTGCTTGCACAGAGGATGCCAAGAGACCCACTACTCTGGCAATCGCTCGCAATGTCACCGTCTGTCTGGACAACAGAACGCGCAATTCCTTCTGAATGTTGTGCAGTTTCGAACGTGGGAGACTCAGCTGAGCCTTTTGTGAGTCTATGAGAAAACCCAGAAAGTCTATCTTCTGGGTCGGGCAGAGAACCGACTTCTCGTTTACGACGAAACCTAGATTTTGCAGCGTAGCAATGGTCAAGCGCAGATGCTGAAGAGCTGTATCCTGCGTCTGTGTCATGATCAGAATGTCGTCTAAGTACACTATCATACGGAGCCCCTGCTCCCTGAGATATGCAATCACTGGTTTTAACACCTTGGTGAAGCACCAAGAAGCCGACGAGAGACTGAAAGGCAGGACCAGATACTCGTACCATTGGTATCTCCACTGAAACTGTAGAAATCTCCGATGGGGAGGTAAAATCGGAACGGATAGGTAGGCGTCTTTCAGGTCCAAACGGACCATCCAGTCCCCCTGTTTCAACAGGTCCGCTAGAAGATGGATGCCCTCCATCTTGAAGTGTTTGTAAACTAAGAACTGGTTGAAGGTTTTTAAATTGAGTACTAACCTGTAACCTCCACCTTTCTTCTGTACTAGAAAAATATTGCTGCAGAAACCCCGAGGGCCCGCGTCGCAGCGTGCTATCGCGTATTTCCGCAGCAATTCTCCTATTTCCGAATCGATAAAAAGTTCTTCTGCTTGGGAAAAAACTAACTGTCTGGGAAAAACATCCTGAACGGGGACCTGAAAGAAATGCAGATGAAAACCTTGAACAGTCTCTAGGACCCAGGCGTCCTGAGATAACTGAACCCAATTGTGAAAGAAATGACAAGTACGACCCCCCAAGGGCAACGGGTAAGGATCTGGAGCACTCACCTCCTGATTCTGAGGCCTGGAAGCCGCCACAGTAAGAACCCTTGTTGAAGCATCGCTTGTTGAACCGCTGCCTGGTAGGGTAGAAGGTTCCTCCTCTGGTGGAGTCCCACTCTCCTCTACCACGTCCAAAATCACCTCTGTGGGGGCCTTGGAATTGCTGACGGCCAAACGAGCGTCCCCGGCCTCGTTCGGCCCTGTTAAAAACACCAGTTTGTAGGGCACGCTTGATGCCGGACTGAGCTTTATCCAAAGTGGTAAAAGTACCCAGTACTTCGCCACGTCCTTAACGAAACGGTCGCCGAACAGGATGCCATCTGCCAGGGGCCCTGGTTCTGCGGTGGTCAGTTCAGTGAGGTTAGAGTCCATCCTCATGAGAAGGGACTTTCTTCGTTCCGTTGAGATTGCACAGTTCGCATTGCCCAAAAGGCAAATGGCCCTCTGGGTCCAGCCCGCCAACACATGGGGATCCATGGCAGAGTTGGATTCCTGGGCCTCTAAAGCCATCTCTAGGATCTTGGCTAGAGGACCGACCACGTCCAGGAGTTTGTCCTGGCAGCCCCTCCATGCGCGGTCTATACCCTTTTTGGGGTCTTTCGCGAATTTTTAAAGAAAAGTGAGCATGCTGGGATCGATATCGGGGGTCTCCGCCACTTTGTCCGAAATGTCAGGCCGCGGGCATTCCGACCGGAGCCTATTTCTAACCTCTTTGTCAAAACTCCTGCGGAGATTGTCATGAATATAGGCAGCGACCTCCGGGGCCGGGAGCCAATCGGAAGATCTTGGGTGGACGATATCTGCCGGGTCGAAAGTGAAGGGTGTGGACAGAGACTGGGCAGATTCTACATGCTTGGACTTCCTTGAACGCTTTTTAGGCGGAGATTCGTCAGAAGTGTCAGTAGCAGTAGTAGTATCCGTGTCAGTATCAGTAACCAATACCTGGGTGTTCCTACCCGAGTCAGGAGCAGGCAGGGAGGACATAGAATAAGAATGAGGCCAAACCTCCGAGGGCGCCTGAGAGGTTGCAGCGCCCTTCTTCGCGGTATCAGCTGAAGTGAAACCCTGCATTTTTGCAAATTTTTCCAGTTGTTTCGTGATCGGTTTCAGAGCACTAGCCAGAGCCTGCTGAACAGTTCCAGGAACTGCCTTCTCCAGGGCCTTGTTGACGGAATCCTGGACGGTGGCGTCCAGAGCCTCAACAATTTTCTCTTCAACAGAAGGATTAACCACTTCCTCAGCATAGACATTCTCCTCATCATATGTCACCCAGTCTTCCATGGTGGCACCAAATTTATACATAGACTTGCTCATATTGTAGCCAAAAGCACAAAAAGAGGAGTAACAGGGGGAGCCAACCCTCAGCACAAAATATATATATATATATGTATGGGCAACCAGGTACCTAGCGCCTCAGCCAAAGGCTGTATAAAGTTATTGCAGCCCTCAGGCGTAAATATGGAGCCAAAATCCTTTCAAAAGAATATCCAGTCCAAAGAGGTGTGCACCCTCTAGGCCCAGCAGTTGTTGCAGCTTGCCAAGCGTCAAAACCTCCTCCGATGGAAGTCAGCAGAAGAATGACCGAGAAAACTAACTAAACTGACTAAAAAACGGGCAGTAGCGATGTGCGTAGCCCAATCCTACCGAAAACCAGCCCAATTGGGCTACGCACGTCGAAACTATCAACCTAACCCTGACTATCGGCTCCGAGCGTCTGAGGCCAATGAGGGAGGGCCAAGCGCTCTATCTGTAATAAAAACCTCACCGTCGGCGAGTCGGTACCGTGCCCAGCAGTGAACTAGAACTAACACATGCCCCCAAAGCCAAGCGGCAGCCGCTGCGATCTCCGCGCCTCCGCGCCTCCGCGCGAGTGCAGGAAAAGGCAATAACACACAAGGGAGCAAGCGCGATACAAGCGGTGCTCCGGAAGTACAAATACGGCGACCCGGTGAGTTCGCGGCCCCTGTAAACAATGGGAAGAGGCGCAAACTCACTCGGCGCCGAGAGCGGAAAGCGAGCAACAAGCTCGAAGCAGAGCGCGCTGCAGCGCGAATAATAAACCTTAGCTCAAAAGGGCAAAACGGTCACAAATACAATAGCGTCACTTTAGATATCAAGAATAGCGCTACAAATATACAAGCCATTTCGCAAAAGAGCTAATAAAATAGGCACTTAACTGGCTGCGTGAGCAGCAAAGAAAGAGGACTATATCCGGTGTTGCCCTGTTCTTATGGGCTATTACAGGAAGCGATGTGTGTTAGCATCATGGGAAATGTAGTTTGTTTATATATACAACGTTTTTCATTGGCTGCTGTGTGTGGCATTAAAAGAAAGAGAAGCATAATACGAAGCCTCCGGTCCTGTAATAGAATTGATGTGGCAAATTTTGTGATGCATATGAGATTTGTCTCACTGTGGTAGATGGGTCTCCTGAAGGAAGGCCATATCTGGAGAACACATACTAATATCACTGCTAAGCCTTTTACCTGGGAACTTTAATCTTTTCATACGAAGACATGATAACTTGAATGAAATCCTTGTAGGTAGGCTTCTGATTCTCCTGCTGTGGTGATCTCCGCCCGCCTGATGACGTCCGATTGAAAACCCGAACCCTGGGCTAACTGGTGGTGACTGGGGCATCATAGCTGTCCGTATGTTAAATTTGGATGGTAATAACTCCGATAGATAAGCCAAAGTGAATAACTTATTCAGTAAAACCAACTAATATCACCCCCACTCTCCTCCCACCCAGCTAGCAAAACCCTCAGTCTCCAGAGCAAAAATATTCATGCTTCCTCAACTATACTACTGCTGGAGGTGCAGGAGTCTCATTTGAGTCCATCAGATTGCTCGCTTTCATCTTTTCATTGCAACTCCACCAAAGCAGCTACCATTTTCTTTAGTTGCTGCAGCACCCCTTTCGTGGCTTTAACAATAGTGACTTTGAAGCACCTTCTAGGGTTCATGCTGTATCTCACTGTTTTCCCCATGGTATTCATGTCTTTTTGCCAGGAGGAATCATTGATGGCTATCTTTCCTTTCTCCTCTTCCTTTAGCCCAATAATCTTTCTTGCTTCTATTAAAGATGCCAAAGTGCTATGTGACCACCTTTCAATGAAATGAGTAGCTCCATTAGTAAGAGATTTGCTGCTCTCAGAGGAAGTAAGTGACAGGGCGGAAATTATACTATTCAACAGGGTGACCGCCAAGGGATGAGAGCTGCAGCCTGTGCCCTCTGAACATCACCGCTTACATCCGCTGATCTGATGCATTGCATAATGAGTTCCTTGTCTTCAAAGGAATGCAGCCTCTTCAAGATAGCTGGTGGTGTGCCTCCACAGAACTCCACAGATTCACTGTGTGTGTGCTGTCCAGCCTGATAAGTGGCAGATTAGGAGATTGCAAATGGAGTAGAGCAAGTGTCTTACAAACTCTGGGATGACCTATGCTTCTGCCCTCTAGGAACCCTCTAATTATTATGTCATTTCATCTGAAGTGGTTTTCATGGTCCTAGCCAGCTTTGTAACTGAATGTTTTGTTTTGTTACTTCAGCTTATGTCTTTTAGACAACAGCTGTGCAGACTCTTCAGACTTGCTCTTGACCATTTACTTCAGGTCATCAATTCTTCCTCCCAGTCTGTCACTTCACTTTGGAAATTGTGGAAACAGAAATTAAGATCCAAGCAGATCAATCTAATCTCCAATCTTATTTTTTTCAAGAAGCCATTTATTCCTTCCTGTGTGATGTTGGTGGACATTGAGTGCAGCGGTGCTTCTTCTGGGTGGCCATTCGAGATCTTCAGGCCCCCTTCTTTCGCTTCTGTCTCCATCACCGAATGAGACCATATTTCTTTGAAACAGGAGTCCCTTCTACCTCACCCTCCAGCTGCATCACCCCTTATGTGGTATCCTTTTATTTATTAGGGCACAAGCTACCACA
This sequence comes from Lissotriton vulgaris, assembly GCF_964263255.1. Taxonomy (NCBI): domain Eukaryota; kingdom Metazoa; phylum Chordata; class Amphibia; order Caudata; family Salamandridae; genus Lissotriton; species Lissotriton vulgaris. Next base: position 248,116,239 of record NC_141694.1, read on the forward strand.
CACAAAGTGTATCCACTTGTTCTAGTACATTTTGTTTTAAGTGCATAGTAACATAGTGCATGCAACCTCATTGGGTCCTTCTAGCACTCATCTTCTCCTCCTACTTCTTTTGCTCTCAGGGTCTGCAAACTGTCCATCCTGCCCCTCACTCTGATTCGGATGATAATGATTTGCATTTATAGAGTGCAAACTGTCTCCAAGCAGGATATGCTGTTGCTAACTGAAAAGCTGGTGAAAAATGGCAGAACTACAAAAATAGATAACAGAGATGACTTTTGAGGGCGTTTCAGAACACAGAGTGGTCATCAATGAGACATAGTGAAAGAGGGAGTGGGTTCTGGATTTTAGCCTCCTGGTGGGAAAAAGAGCAAACTCTTATCCTGGAGCATATGATCTTAGGAGTGGTAAGAAGCGGTAGGGAGGCAGATCAAAGATTGTGAGATAGTTAGTAGGTCATGATTTTAGTTTGTAGAAAAAGAGGCCATTCTTGTGAAAAGCCCCGAGAACTACGTGAATTGCTTGCAACCAATTTCGAGCATGAACTGGGAACCAGTGAAGCTTAAAGAGATAGTGTGTGATGTGTGTGGAGTTTAGAAGGTAGAAGGGTTGAATACAGAACAGACGGTGAATTACGATACTGTAGTTCTGAGGTTCCGTGGCAATTGTAAGTGGTGTTTTCGACTCGCACGAATATGGTCGAGTCTGGTATCTACGAACCGCAAATGACGAGTTTAGTAAGTGTGCGCAGTTTCGCTGTGCTAACTTAAACCGTTCGTTTGTTACGTGGGTTTTTCATCTGTACCCACGGGTTCCATCTTAGAAGGGCATGCCACCTCAATGCCCGAAATGCATTGGATATGCTTTTTGATAATGCCTGATTTATGAATGATTACAATCATGATGAGATGTGACAAGAAACTACATAAACAAAAATGAAAATTATGAAATAAATGAAGTATACAACGAAAATGGTTTGAAAGTGTTTTCTTCCACCAAGGAGACACGACATCAGTGAGTGCCGATAAGGGATGATACCAGAGGTCCTCTGGTTTCACTTATATAATCCATCTTAGATACGGCATCCATTTTGTCTCTTGCCCTCAAGTAGCCAGCGAACGGACATTGTCCGCTTCGCGACCCTGGGATTCCCAAGATATTTGCGGAAGACACATGTCCTTTGTAAGTGTCTTTATGATGAGGGGGATGATACTGTAAGGCAGATGGCCCCGCTCGAGGCCCATCTTGCCGTGCCGGTGTATTGTCTCAGCCGTGCATCTCATTAGGCACGTCCTTTTGATGCCTGTAGTTCGTGTTCCCCGATACCTCCCCTTTTACACCCTTTCCAATCTCCCCACTGTTTCCATCTTCCTCCACACCTGTTCTTGTTCCTTCTTCGATCTGTTTTACTGCTGAATGGAATGTACTAATGGTGGGAAGATGGGCTTCTACAGTTGGGAACCGCCAAATGTTTCCGCACTTATGATCCGGACCTTATGAGTATCAAAGTGACCAAAGCGACCCCTCTCGGGGATAATTGTGGGAACCAAGTCATAAACCTTTGTGTACCATGTAAACCTATGGGAGAATCGTGTATAAAAGGAGCGATCCACAGAACCAATTTGGAAACAGTCTCCCCGAACTACACTCGTTGTACTTCCTGTGACTTCTGTGTTTCCCTGCAGTAAATAAACCTTAAATCTTTGACGCCGAAGGAAGTGTCCCGTGTCTCTGTCATTCGTACGCCGGAGCAGGTTACCCACGAAGGTTTCAGGTGTTGTCCCCTGGCACCGCTGGGTCTTAAAGAACCCAGTCCTTCAGTTGGCGCCCAACGTGGGGCTGCATCAGTGGTACCGGTCCAAGCCCGACGATCGTGAGGAACTTCGTGTGAAATCTCCGAGGGAAGGTGCACTCCGCTTCATCGATCCTGTTGTCGAAACAAGTGGCCTGAAGACTTTTCCCGCGAAGATTCCCGCCTCCTGACGGCTGCGACGGACTGCTGCCCTGACTGTAGACCTGTTTTGGCGCCTGGCGTAGACCTTGGTAGAGCGAGACGACTGACGGGCCTTCCTGGTGACGCCATCGATCTTTGAGTTAAGTATTTGTGGGTCGCTCCCAGAGTTCTTGGTTGTGGTTGCTTAGTGGTTGCATGGTTCCATTGCATTTGTGGTTCTTGGTACTTTGTTGTGTTGTTTGACGACTGCAGCCGCCAAAAACCGAGGGTTTTTGCTTCTTGCTGGGACTTGGTAAATCCCGTAACCCTTGACGTTTGTGAAACTCGGCTAGTGTGCAAGATGCCTGGTCGCAGTACTTTGTTTAGTTGTTTCAGACGTTGTGGTGCGGATTCCCGACTGGAGGACTCGTGTCCGATACCTCCGGTTGGAACTCCGACTTATGAACTGTACAGTAAACATGGGCTAGGCCCGATTACTTTTAATGGTTATTGGATTCGCTATACTAAGAAGGACGGTGTCCTTAGTTGGCCACCTCATGGTAGCTTTGAGACCCCGATCTTAGATAACCTAGAGGCTAAATTGTTTGAGAGAAAGTCAAGGCCGGCCATGTTTGATGCCTTTCGGTTGTGGCGTAAAGAAGCCCGACAGAAAGAGATCAGACAGACTAAACGTAATCAGAGAGATGGTGTTGCTGCCATTGTAAAGAAAGCAGAGCAGTTTCAGCGTGATAAGGAGGTTAAGGAAAAGGAAGTGTTTGACAGGCTACAGCGTATGTCCATAGATAAGTGCTATCCTGTTTTGCCTACGGAGTCGGATAAGAAGGACGAATCAGTTGAGGATCCCTTAATGTCTTATCTTATGAAGTCACCACCTCCGTACGTGCAGGGTACCGCAGTTCCTGTGGCTCCCCCTGTACCTATTCCTCAACCTGTTCCTCAACCTGCACCCGTTCTTCCGATTGTTCCCGCTCCTTTGCCTATTGCTATTCCTACTGCTCCTCCGCTTCCACATACTCCTGCTCCCGCTACTGCTCCTGTATTGCTTACTCCTGTTGCTTCTTCTGTTTCTACCTCTTCTCTTGTGAGTTCTTTGTCCTATACTTCTCCGTCTACTCGTAGTCGTACTCCTCCTGTTGCGGCTAGTTTTTTCCATTCTCTTGGTCCTGTTCTTGGGTCCGCTGGTTCGGACGGTCCTCAGAGACGTAGTCAGCTTCCCGGTAACCGGGAACGTGCTTCGCTATACAATATGGCGATGGGTTGGATGACGCACCCTCTTAGAAATCCTCCGCGTGCCGTACTCGATACGTTTTGTCAATTCAATATACCAACCCAAAGATATGTGTTTGAAGAAATGTGCAAGGTACTGCGTGATCAGATCTCGGCCGATGCACCTGACGAGGTGTTGACCGCTTTGTCTGATCTACAACTTCAGTTCTCGAATGGACTGATAGTAGATACTAACGTTCGACGTGCTGTTGAACGGTTGTTATCTTTCCGTCCTGTTCCTATACCTCAAGCTTTGTTTGTTGAGGATGTTGAGAGGCAGTTAGATGCGTCCGGTCAGTTCCCCATGCGAGAAGTTCCACCAGTGTGGATGCCAGGTGATGCTGCCCAAATTCCACCCATTCTGCCACATTTCCAGAGAGTATGGATACATCTCCCATGGAAACGATCAGAAGTTTTACAGGTGAAGCAATCTTTGCCTGACCCTCGCAAAAATCCTGCAGGGTATTATAAGGAATTATCGCAGCTTGTAGACGCTACGATAATGAATCTTGCCGATATCGACATGCTGTTCGGCAATATTGTACCGCAACCGGTATGGGCTAAGATTCGGCATGAAGATCACGCAAACGAATTAGGTGGCGATTGGGCTGCTCTTACTGCGGCCGATACGCGACAAGTTGGCGGGGCTAAGCCTGAACAACTTATTACTGCTCTCCCTCAAAGAATAATTACCCTGATGAAAACACTTATGCCAGCTATGAGGGTGAATTGGGACAAATTGTCATCTTGCAAACAGAAAAAGGACGAGAGTGTCTCTGATTTCTTTACGAGATTTGAGGAGGCATTCATCGATCACAGTGGTCAGGATATGAGCACTGAGGGTGGTCAGCGGTTGTTCGTAGACAAATTTGTTTCAAACTTATTGCCTGATTTGAGCAATAAATTAAAGAATTCAGAGAGTGCGTGGGCCGTTTCTACTTCAGCTCAAATATTGGCCACAGCACAATATTATGAGAATAGAGAGAAAGAAGAGAACGACCGTGCCGATACAAAGACGAAAGAACTCAAAACTAAAGTGTTGTTACAGCAGGCCTATCCTCCGCGTTCGAATCAGAATGCTTCGCAGCAAAATAGATCGCAGCCACAATCGAATCGATCACAATCCCGAAATGACTCCTCTTCCCAAAGATCTTCATTGGGGTACAATCAATGTGCCTATTGTAGACAGGAGGGTCATTTGAAATTCAATTGTCCTGCTCTAAATGACCGTAATAGCGGTAATACATCTAGAGGAGGTCGTGGTGGTTCACAGCAGACATCACGCGGTAGAGGTCGTGGTGCTCAGAATGACCGTTCAGATAACTCATCAAATTCTGATAATTGTTTTGATCAACGTGGATCATCGCAAGGACGATCTGCGCAGTACAATGTAGACGATTATTACGTCGATCAGGGAACTGACGACAGTAATTACTAGGACAGCCATAGACAAGGAGAGGGAGTGGTATCAGTTCCGGTTGATCAGAGAGGGCCTTACGTCGCAGTTGCTACATCGGGCGTCGTTGAGCCTTTTTCTGTTGGACACTGGTGCAGCGAAAAGTTCCATAAAGCATTCGAAACTCCCTGGCGCACCTTTGTCTGGCTTAACAAATGTTTCCGTTGGATTCTCTGGCGCCCCCGTTAGCAATCCAGTTTCGCGCCCTTTGCCCCTTACAATTGGGCCTCGTGAGCTAGAAGCTCCGTTGATTTTGACTACGGGTTGTGGTGAAAATCTTTTGGGCCTGGATTTACTAAAACGTTTGTATGCAACTCTGTATTGTTCTCCTGCGGGTGTAAAGCTTACGTTGAGAGGGTTGTCTCTCCTATGTACTTGTCTCTCGATAAGCTTCCACCGGAATTGAGTTCTCTTCCTGCATCTTTGTGGGCAACAGGTCCCAACGACGTGGGCCTGCTTGACATCTCCCCTTATGTTGTTCAGTTGAAATCTAATGTGCGGTTGCCACGTATTCCCCAGTATCGTATCTCTCTTGATGGTGAACGAGCATTGTTAGCGATCATCTATGATTTGATCGAGAAAGACGTAATTGAAGAAACACGAGGAAACGTGTGCAACAGCCCTGTATTGCCCATTCTAAAACGTACTGATCCTTCGAAACCACCTGTTTATCGTTTTGTTATCGATTTACGGGAGGTAAATAAAATTGTGATTCCTCAGTTCCCCGTTGTGCCCGACATCACGGCACTACTGACTCTGATTCCAGCTTCTGCATCTTGGTTTTCGGTGATTGATTTGAAGAATGCGTTCTTCAGCATTCCCATTGCGGAAGAGAGTCGAGACCTTTTCGGTTTCTCTCTTGGTGGACGCAGCTTCCGTTTCAAACGCGCTCCTCAGGGCTACTGTGAAAGTCCATCGATTTACAGTCAAGCCTTGAAGGGTCAACTGGATGCGTTTACGGCCTTAATCCAATACGTCGACGACTTATTGGTAGCTGCAGATACTCAGGACATTTGCAAAATTGCTACAGTGTCGCTGCTGCAACATCTCTGCGAGTTAAATCACAAGGTGTCACCTTCTAAACTCCAATATTGTTGTCAAGAAGTAACCTATTTAGGTCACTTATTGTCAAAGGAGGGAAGGCGGTTGACCCCAGAGAGAATTGCAGCAATTGCGCGCATGGCTGTGCCAACAACTCAAAGAGATGTGCGTGCCTTTCTAGGTATCACGTCGTATTGCAGGCAATGGATTCCAAATTTTTCATTGCTAGCGAAACCATTGGTAGCTCTCACGTGCAAGGATGTTTCAACTCCTTTACCATGGACGGAAGAATGTCAGAAAAGTTTTTCTGAATTACGTGATTCATTATGTTCGGCTCCTGTGTTAGGTACTCCTGACTACAGTAAGCCGTTTACATTATATGTTCACGAGAGGGAAGGTTGTGCGTTGAGCGTTTTAACGCAACCTTTGGTGGTAAGCAACGTCCATGTGCATATTTTTCCTCGACCTTGGACCCGGTAGCTAGAGCATTGCCGAGTTGTTTGAGAGCAACAGCGGCAACTGCGGTGTCCATCCGACAATCAGCAGGATTGGTCATGGATAATATGCTTACGGTGATGGTTCCGCATGCAGTCGACACTCTTTTAAATCGTACGAAAACCCAGCACTTGACGAGTGCGAGATTGTCTGGGTACGAGCTGACGCTGCTGGCAAGCCATATTCAGATAAAACGTTGCAATGTTCTGAATCCGGCGACTTTGTTACCAATTAGCTCAGAGTCAGATGAAATAACAGAACACGACTGTTATTTGAGAACGGAAGAGGAAACAAAAGGTCGAGTGGACCTTAAAAACACTCCTTTCGAAGACCCAGATGGAACGCTGTATGTGGATGGTTCATGTTTTAAACTGCCGAATGGTGATGTGACTACTGCATATGCTGTTGTAACGTTGAATACTGTTGTTGAGACTGCAAGATTAAATCAGAATTCTGCCCAAGCTGCAGAATTGATCGCTCTCACTAGAGCGTGTGTGTTAGCGAAAGGGAAACGCGTGAATGTGTTTACCGACAGCCAATACGCTTTTGGCGTCGCCCATAGCTTTGGACGGTTGTGGAGAGAGAGAGGTTTTCTGACATCGCATGGTACGAAGATTCAGCATGGTCAGCTTGTGAATGATCTTTTGGATGCACTTACGTTGCCTAAGCAAGTAGCGATTGTTAAATGTAGTGCGCATCGTAAGGTGACGGATGATGTTGGTCGTGGTAATGCGTTTGCAGATGAGACTGCTAAGGAGACTGCCCGGAACCTTAGCACTCGAATGTATGTGACGAGTTCGGTTAGGTGGCCTACAGAATCGAGTATGTGTGAGGACACTATCGAGAGTGTGAAAGCAATTCAGAATGAGGCCACCGAGACTGAAAAGACGAAGTGGAAAGAAAGTACGGGAAAGTTGGATGTAAATGGTTGTTGGATTGATTTGTCGGAACAGAAAAGATGGATGTTGCCTGATGCGTATGTGCTGGCTGTTGTGACGATGGCGCATGGTTTAGCACATATTAGCGCGAAAGGTATCTGTAAGTTGCTGTCTCCTGTGTGGAAGAATGATGGTATCACGAAATGTGCTGAACGCTTGGTCAAGAATTGTATGGTATGTATGTTGTATAATCCTGGTAAGGGAACCCCAACTCCTCCTGGTAGTTTTGCTCCCCCTTCATGTCCCTTTGAGGTGATCCAATTAGACTTCATCCATATGGAGCGATGCAATAACCTGAAATACGTTTTAGTTGTGGGTTGCGCGTTCTCCCGATGGATTGAAGCCTATCCCCTCAAAGACAACACTGCTTTGTCAACTGCGAAAATCCTACTGAAGGAATACTTTCCTCGGTACGGAATGCCTCGGATTGTGTGGTCGGATAACGGAAGTGAGTTTGTGGGGAGTGTGATGAAGAGTGTGTGTAAGGGCCTTGGAATTAATCAAAAATTCCATAGCGCCAATCATCCCCAGTCAGCTGGCTTGGTTGAAGGGTATAATGGCACCCTTAAACTGAAGCTAGCGAAGATTCAGGCTACGACTGGTCTTTCGTGGCCTGACGCTTTACCTTTAGCATTACTGTCAACAAGGGCAACCGTACACTCCCGAGTAGGGCTCAGTCCCTATGAAATAGTGTTCGGTCGTCCTGCAAATGTTTGGGGGGTCCCTAGACCGGGTGTGTTCTGTGATCTTGAGTATCCAATGTTGATCGATTATCTTCATGACTTGACTGCTAAACTGAGGTTAATTCACCAACAGGTTTACGAAGCACTGCCGACGCAGACGGAGGGTCCAGGCCACCAGCTCCAGCCCGGAGATTGGGTGGTGACGCGAAATTTCTCGCGCAAGAAGAATTTGGAGCCCAGATTCACTGGACCCTTCCAGGTCCTCCTTGCCACGAGAACTGCTGTCCGTCTAGAAGGTCGGAAAAACTGGGTGCATGCCACCCATACCAAAAAGGTCCCTATTCCGTTGCCGGCAGACTCGTGGGTGAGGAGAGGCATTGCATCAACTGAAACCGAAGGATTGCCGGCGTTTGTACCTTTCAGCGACGCACAACCTGTCGGAGAATCCTCAGTGCAGCAGAAAGACACTGTTAAACATTTGTCATCAAAAGACTCAAGACCAGAACATTCAACTGATCAACAGAACGCTGTCTCTTCAACGGATCCTTTGTTTGACGAGCAGACCCGTCCTGGGAAAACCCGATACTTTTTGCGATCCAGCACTAAAGACTAATAAAAAATCCTGTTCTGTCCCTTGCCAACTGCATTACCCCGTTTTCCACGATCAGTTTGAACACTCGTATCATTGTAATTATTTTTGTATATATATATTGAGTTTCGTTCCTCATATTTTTGCTTCCACAGCTGAGAGACACTTTGCATACACGTAATTGTGAATAAAGGCCGTAGGGCCGCGCGTGTACTTCCTTCTGGTTAGTAGGTCTTGATGTTAGGTTAAAGACCGTCTTTTCCTGGGAACTCCTAGGGATTGACTACTGCTACACAGAACGAAGTGCGTCAAGAAACGTTGCGGACGGTTGTAGGGGATGGCATTTTCGAAGCTGATGGACTTGGAAGAAGCTCAGGCGCAAAGGTTCAAGTTGCAACAACTTAGTCGTACCAAAGGTTTTATGTTCTAAATATTCGTATTGCTTTTGACTGTTTCTGCACTATTGGCGGGTGGGGTGTATTACATGATGTCTTGTTTCTTATCTCCTGCCATACCTACTCCTACCTCTGATCCTAAACCTACCACTGTTGCATCTCCCCATTCTTTTCACTTCTTACCCGAACACGAGCAGGCTAGACGTGCAGAATTCCGCAACAATTCCTTTATTCAGCTCCTTCACCAGCACCAGTTAGTGGTTAACACTACTAATTGTTGGGTGTGTGGGTTGATGCCACATACCACGGATAAGGGAATTCCATATCTGGTGTTACCTTATAGTTCCCAAGGGTCGGCTCGAGCATTCCAAACAATGTTTTGAAGCGCACTAGATTCTCACCCCAATCGAGAGCCACGTTCTCCCTACCTTGGCCCTGGCTCGTACAATAAGCCTTTGTCTATAGCGATAGAAGACTTAGATAGAGATATCTATGAGCCGTCGCTCATTCCAGTGGAAGAAGTACAAGCCTATAGGGTCCTGAGTAAGGTCGAGTACAGTGCGCTCACGAGTGATAAACAGCTTAAAAGCTCGCCTCCGATATGGGTCGTACCCCACATTGGTAATTTTTGTCTCATGGGTCGTGGCCGAAGATCGAAAGCCCGACTTGGAGAGAGCGCTTGCGCTGAAAATTATATGCTGCCGATGATCTCGTCCCCTGTGTTTCTGGCTGCCAAGGGTACGTACTTTGTCTGCCATGATCGTGCGTATGCATGGTTGCCCTCCGACTTTGCGGGCGCATGCTTTATCGCAAATTTGTTGCCTCCGACGTTCACTGTAGATGCAGATTATCACAAGACTAGAGTTGTGAGAGGCGTAATTAGCGAAGAGGATACTGCCGGTCAAGAGGCAGGAGACTTTTTCAAGGGTTTCCTTCCGTTTTGGGGGCCTATGGTTAATAGTAGGAACCTGAGACAGTTGACTCGAGTGGTAGAATCGACAGCTAATATTACTGCCAGTGCCCTTGGTAATATCACCACAGAACTTCAGGCGGATAGACTTATGACGTTACAAAACCGTATGGTTTTAGACGTGATCTTAGCAGATCGTGGTGGGGTATGTAAGGTGATCCATTCGAGCTGCTGTATTTTCATTCCTGATAACGCTCCGACTGTTTATCAAGCCATCTCAAAGTTGCATAAAATCTCTGAATCCATACACGTGGATGTAGGGGATTGGACGCTACTTGGGTGGTTCTGGGGTCTGATGTCGACTTGGGGTTGGAAGATTCTGATGATCATCGGAGTTGTTGTGGCGTTCCTGTTCACGTGTTGCCTTTGTGTGCAGTGTGGTCCTGCCTTATGTGGCCTCTGTGCTACAACGTGTATGAGACAGCCGCCTGTTACCAATGGAACTCGGTTGGACAGAGCTATGTTACAGCAACATCTAGATGGTCTGATGAATATCGAGTATGATTCCGACTAGTGCTTGCCTACATGAGGGCAAAAGGAGCGTCTGAGGTTCCGTGGCAATTGTAAGTGGTGTTTTCGACTCGCACGAATATGGTCGAGTCTGGTATCTACGAACCGCAAATGACGAGTTTAGTAAGTGTGCGCAGTTTCGCTGTGCTAACTTAAACCGTTCGTTTGTTACGTGGGTTTTTCATCTGTACCCACGGGTTCCATCTTAGATACGGCATCCATTTTGTCTCTTGCCCTCAAGTAGCCAGCGAACGGACGTTGTCCGCTTCGCGACCCTGGGATTCCCAAGATATTTGCGGAAGACACATGTCCTTTGTAAGTGTCTTTATGATGAGGGGGATGATACTGTAAGGCAGATGGCCCCGCTCGAGGCCCATCTTGCCGTGCCGGTGTATTGTCTCAGCCGTGCATCTCATTAGGCACGTCCCTTTGATGCCTGTAGTTCGTGTTCCCCGATACCTCCCCTTTTACACCCTTTCCAATCTCCCCACTGTTTCCATCTTCCTCCACACCTGTTCTTGTTCCTTCTTCGATCTGTTTTACTGCTGAATGGAATGTACTAATGGTGGGAAGATGGGCTTCTACAGTTGGGAACCGCCAAATGTTTCCGCACTTATGATCCGGACCTTATGAGTATCAAAGTGACCAAAGCGACCCCTCTCGGGGATAATTGTGGGAACCAAGTCATAAACCTTTGTGTACCATGTAAACCTATGGGAGAATCGTGTATAAAAGGAGCGATCCACAGAACCAATTTGGAAACAGTCTCCCCGAACTACACTCGTTGTACTTCCTGTGACTTCTGTGTTTCCCTGCAGTAAATAAACCTTGAATCTTTGACGCCGAAGGAAGTGTCCCGTGTCTCTGTCATTCGTACGCCGGAGCAGGTTACCCACGAAGGTTTCAGGTGTTGTCCCCTGGCACCGCTGGGTCTTAAAGAACCCAGTCCTTCAGTTCTGGTTCACCGAAGCAGTAATCTATCTTAAAAAGAATTACTCATTGTGTAACAAGTTGACAAGAGGGCAAAGGAAGAAAATTGAGATTTTTCAGAAGACGAGATGATAGAAAGGGAGAGCTGAGTTCAGGAGGCCACCATGTCAAGGGGTCATAAGAAGTGGCAGGATTACCAAGTAGCAAGGAGGCATATTACCAAGCAATAGCGATAATTATCGCTATGCATGGTTAGCAGGTAAAATTATATCGCCGAGCACCGAATATTTTTACCGCTGAGATACCTTGATATTATCAAGGTTTTTCTCAAAAGCGGTAAAAATCCTTCGAAATGCATGAATATCGCTGAAAAATCAGCGATATTCATGCATTATAGTGACAATGGTCTTAGCCATGTTATCCACCTTCCATTAGATAACATGGCTAAGAACTGCTTTTGGCAGGCGTTAGCTTTTGGAGATATTCGCGCTTAGTGTGAATATTTCCAAAAGTAGATAATAGGAGATAGCGATGTTAGCGACTGTTTCCAGTCGCTAACATCTTGGCATGCCCACTTTGCATGTCATTAGCGATAATTATCGCTGACATGCAAAGTGGGCCCCAATATGATCGCTATCTCCTTAAAGCTGTCGCTAACTAGTGTTAGCGACAGCTAGGTAATAGGGCGATAAAATTATCACCGCTTTAGCGAGACAAATTCCCGCTAAAGTGGCGATAAGGCCTTTGGTAATATGCCCCTCGATTTCAGTTTTATCAGTGTTGATTTTTAAACAGATTAGAGTGCTCCAAGAGTGAAATGAAACTAAACGAAGATAACAATGTGCAATGTTGGAAGAGAAAAGATCATTGAGGCTGTAAGAAATTGGAGCATTAGTTGAGAGGAAAAATAACCTGCCTCAGATAATAATTACAATCCTTGTCAAGGGGAACCACTGCAGTCACTACATAAACCTGTGCTTTATCCTTTGGCAGTTTGGCACAAACATTCAAACTTAATTTAAAGGAAATGTGTAAAGTATGTATGCAGTTCTCAAACACTAACGAAATGAAAACAACACAAGAACAATCTCAAACCAATTAAAACATATAGAGAATATTTTAATAAAGAAAATGACTCCAAAATTACCAAAAATGTAATAAGTAGAACCAGAGTTATGATTTTTTTTAAAGTTTGAATTAAAAATAGCACCAAAAAAGTGCCAACAGTTAAATTAAGGCCTACTGCGATGGTTTACTAGTTAGATGCAGGGATCAGCTCTGTCCCATTTGAACATTTATCTTCTGACTTAGAAACTTTTAAGTAGAAAAATTGATCGTTGATGAGTCATCGACGGGACAAGCTACTGACTGGATCTCAAGTGGGGATCAGATGGCGAGTTGCAGAAGAGCCGGTACATGGTGCAGTTGTCAACGATGGCGGCAAAGCTCTGAGCAGGCGAAATCTGAAATACGTGCCCCAGAGGGCCTTGATGACAACTGGATGCTGCTAGGCATCAGTCCTGATGAAGCCCTCTACGTTCAGACTTTAAAACTTTTCTGGAAGTTGGATCTCCATTAGCAGAGCAAACCAGCAAGCTGAGGTCATTGGTGATTGAATGTCAACGGCTATCCCAGTTTTCGTTAGTTCTCCTGTCCTGAACAAACAGGTCCAACTACAATGTAAAAAAACTGTGAATCCTGATGGAGAGGCACTGGAATGTGTTTATTGTAAGAACAGTTTACCAGGTTACAACAACGTCAAAAAACAAGAGAGGAAGTTGTGCTTTATGCTATTAAACTGTCAGTCAATGGGCAAACATAAACTTGAGATCTATGACATTTTAAAAGAGAAAAAAACAGACACCATTTTCCTAACAGAGACTTGGCTGAATGATAGCTCTGATCCAGATATTGTGGATGCCCTCCAGGAGGGCTATGAGATCTTGAGGCAAGATAGGGAGCAAAGAGGGGAGGAATTGCAATTATTTATAAACCTTCCTTGAAGTGCAATATAAGAGAAGCAAGTATAGAACACTGAGAAGCACCCTTTTTTAAACTATCAGTGACGGATGATATGACCTTAGCCAGCTTTTTAATATACCCTCCACCTGGCCCAGCTGCCCAATTCATAACTAGCCTAGGAGAAAGAAGTACTCAACCTGCCTTACGCCATAAATATTTCTATATACTAGGAGATCTGAACTTGCACTTTGACAGCAATGAGAACAAAGAAGTTCAATCCCTATGTAGTGATCTGAGGGCACTGAACCTGAGCCAACAGGTGAAATTAGCAACACACCAAAAGGACAGATCCTTGACCCTACTTTTACCAATCAAAAGGAAATAGAGGTCGAAGCACCTTGGCCTTTGTCTTGGACTGACCACTATTTATTTTCATTCTGAATATACGTGAGTTATCCGAGGTCAGAAGTACTGGGGATAAAGACCACCCATAGGAAATGGACTGGCTTTAATACCAGTTCTTTCTCACTGGCATTGGAAAAAAATAAACCAATACTTAATTCAGAGATCAACACAGCCAATGACCAATATGAGAAATGGGTAACAGGTGCTCTAGATGAGATAGTCCCATGGACTTCAAGGAGCCCTAAGAGACAAATGGCATCTGCTCCCTGGTATAATAAAACTCTGGCTATAGCTAAGAAAGGCCGCAAGAAATTGGACCGGATTTGGCGCAAAAATTTCTGTGACAAGGCCAAAGAGCAATATAAAAATGAAAGTAAAAAATACCAAACATTAATTAAGAAAACGAGATGCGAGTTCTATATGGAAAAAATAGAAAAAGCTAAGAATTCATCAAAAGAACTGTTCACCATACTAAAGTCACTCAAAACATATGACAGTTGGAAAGATGAAGAAAAGCCCTCAATAGAAAACTGCAATAGGATCGCAGAATTTTTTGCTGAGAAGGTGGTTAAGATATATAATGCCTTCCCAATAAAAACCTGCTTGGGAGAAAGCTTAGAAACCAAGAAAGACAGAGCGTGTATTGGGGATAGGTTCAGTGAATTTAGTATGCCCGAACTAGAGGAACTAAAAACAATTGCCAAAGGAATTAATTCCGGCTCCCCCCGAGACCCGGCATGCCCAAAACAACTTTTGAAGGGGGCAGAGCACCTTATGCCATATATTTATGAGCTCATCAACATCTCCTTCCAGAAGGGAGAAGTCCCCAGCAGTTGGAAACAAGCAATAGTATGCCCACTAAAAAAAAATACTTCAATAGACTCAGCAGTCTTAGAAAACTTGTGTCCAATCTGGCTGCTACCATTTGTTGATAAGATTGCGGAAAAAATAGTTAATAAATAGCTAACTAATCATATCGAGGTAAATGACATATTACATCCCTCTCAGTCTGGCTTCAGAATAGCTCACTCGACAGAATCTGCTCTACTCCTGGCTACTGACACAATGAGAAGCTGTGTAGACGAGAGGCAGATGTCAGCTATGATTCTATTGGACCTAAGTGCGGCATTCGATACCGTCTCACATGGGCTGCTTCTGCAGAGACTAGAAGAATGCAGCATAGAGGGTACCGTACTACAATGGATGACATCCTTCCTATCGCTACTAAGCTTCCAAGTGTTACAGCAGTCACAACTTTCTAAGAGTATCATGTTGCCGCAGGCAGTCCCGCAGGGATCAATTTTGAGTCCCACACTATTCAATCTTTATGTGCGACCACTGGCAGAACTAGTGGAAAAAATCAAGTTACCATCGTATCATACGCTGATGATACTCAGTTAATTGTGAAACTATCTGGAAATAACAAAACGAAAGCACTGAATTTCATCAGGTGTCTGGAAGAGGTAGCAGGATGGATGTCCGATCATTGCCTAAAATTGAATAGCAATAAAACAGAGTTGATGATAGTAGGCAATGCACCGAGTTTGTGGTCTTCTGCATGGTGGTCAGAAAACTTGGGACCTGTCCAGACGCCAAAATCAGAAGTAAAAAATTTGTGAGTCATGTTTGACCCGAAAGTGACCTTCGAGGCTCAAATCTGAAGGGTAGTGGACAAATGCTTTGGAACCCTTAAAACCCTGAGGAATATTCTGGACCTCCTTCCTCCAAATGCAAGGAAAACCATAGTCCATGCGTTGGTAACATCACATCACTATGGTAATGCAATGTATCTGGGGTTCCCAAAAGGGGGCTAGCCAAATTACAGGTGGTGCAGAATGCGGACGCACGGCTGACATTGAATCTCCCTAGAAGAGCATCCACCATGAATGCTCTGAAAGAACTGCACTGGCTTCCGGTGGAAGAAAGGGTTCTTTTTAAGTCCATGTGCTACTGTCAAAAAATACTTGCAAAAAAGGGCCCCCGTTACCTGCACCCCCTAATTTCCCAATATGTCCCAGGGCATAACTTACGATCAGTAGGTAGGTCACTACTGAAAATTCCGAGAATTCAGAGAGCAAGAATGGGGGCCTGATCCTTCAGCTATCTTGCAGCAAAATATTGGAATGAACTCCTAGAACCAATAAGAATGGAACCATGTGAAGGCCAATTTAGGAAGAAGCTAAAAACCTGGCTATTTTCCTCCGCATATTAAACTATTGAAGTATTACTAGATGGCATTACTCGGCAACTTATAGAAAAGTGCTTAACTGTAGGTCCTAGTTGCGAATCTGCTAGCGCAGGGACACGCCAGATGGCATAACCATGCACTTTAGAAATGGTAAATAAATAAATAACTAACGTTAGAAAAAAGTTTCTAAGTCCAATTTTTAGCAGTACGGGGATAGAGGGTGTCGGAAGGTAGGATCCTTCTGCATGTGTACCCCCACTTTTTGCCTGGTGCTAAGCTGGTTTTTGCCTAGTATGACTGGTATCCTGCTAACCAGGAACCCAGTCTATCTGCTTTCTCCCTAAACTGTTATGTTATGTACATAGGTGCACTCCAGATTGGATACTGGGGTACCCTTGTAAATCCCTGGTATATAGTACCATGTACTTAGGGCATAGGTACCCCAGAGGTCTCCCATGGGCTGCAGCATGTATTATGCCACCCATGAGAGACCATGCAAAATGGAACTACAGGCCTGCCATTGCAGCCTGTGTAAGGTGGTGCATGCACCACTTTCTAAAGATATAAGTTTACTATATCTAAGAGTCAATGCACATAAAACCTATAAGTCACCCCTACAGCAAGCCTTTACAATCCTGAGGGCAGTTTGCTTGGTTCTAAGTGAGAGGGTGCCTCTGCACGAGCAGGACACCCAGGCAGCCTTCGCAGTCCATTCTCCCGGGTTGTCAGTAATGCAGCCATTGACTAACATAGAGGGGCATCATGCGACAGCGTAATGACCAACTCTAATACAGCTGAAACAAACCCTATTGTGTTTGGTGTCAAACATGTTGGAATCATACCCCCACAGCAGTAATTGGTGTAGGAGGTATGATCTCACTCCTCAGAAGCGAGCTTTGTGGAATCCCTGGTGTTCCCGGAACCAGCCTTCTCATCCCGGACAGCACAAAATGGTTGCTGCCGACCAGAGACACATTTCTTCCCTCCTGCTCTTGAGCCAAGCTCGAGCAGGAAAAGGTAGGGCAATAGGCATCCTGTCACAGGGAGGTATGACCACCTCCCAGACAGGATTTAGTGTATTAGGGCTGGGTGGGTACGCTTGCCAGCGACTGAAAGTCTGCATGAGGGGCACATTTGGTGTCCCTGTGCATAGTCCAGTTCAAACCAGTCCTGGGGGCCATTGGCTCCCACTCTTTGTCGTAAAACTGGACGGAGGACATGGGAAGTAACCTCCCCACTGTCCAGACCCTCCCCTGGGAAGGTCCCTGAATCTTTCCAACCCTCTTCCATGGGTACTTAAGGGCTTACCTGGCAGTATGACCTAAGATTCAACGTGGACAAGATTCTGAACAAGAAACCCCTGCACTCCGACTGTCTGGACACTCTAGACTTCGCTGGACTTTGTTTGGGCCCGACTTCGTCTCCCTCTCAGTCTGCTGCGTCATCTGTACCCATGCACCATACAAGTTCCATGTAGGACCTGTGGAGCATCAAGGACAACCGAAGATAATCTCCCTTGGAGTGAAGGAGTCACTCCCCTGCATTCGCAGGCACCTCCACACTGTTGACCGGTCTGCTGATCCTGAATTCCTACAGACTCCGAAGGGTCCAGCAACACAAGAGGTGGGTTTCTACGTCCCTCGAGGCCTGAGCTTCCCTTTTACCAAGTTTGAGGCCAGTTTCCCTCGTGGGGCCTGCAATACCCGAACCCCTGAGCACCGTGTGTATTGCAAGTGCATGTGCTTGTTGGCATTTCCTGAACAAGTGAATTGGGCATAGAGTAGCCCCAACCTCTGGCACCATTGCTTACCTTGCCTGACTTCCCTGTGTGTGTTGAGTCTCCTGGGCCTTGCTGGTCTGAATTGTACACCTCCTTGACTTTCTTCGTGGATTGCCGTTGCCAAAGCTTGATGGTGCTCCTGCCGGATACCGACCCCTCAGCACTGGACATCCTTTGTGGGACAGCTTGCATCCGGCTCCTGGTCATCCTTGACATCTCCTGGTCCCCACGGCTGTTGAGTCAAGGACACCATCAACCAACCTGAAGCACCTGACATCGGTGGGCATTCGTCTACCGAGCCCCTGGTCACTCCCAAGTGACCCAGACTTTGTCCCCTCTGCTTTCAGGTACTACTTGACAAGAATCCATGTTTGGATTCCAACTGACACTTTTCTCCCTTCCAGCAACTGCTCTTCTTTGAAGTCCTCCATTGGGTTCGGGAGCGGTTTCTGACACCACTATGCACCCGGCTTCCCTGGGATAGGTAACTTGGGTACCTCAGTATCCACGGGTGGGGTGGCTCTCCAACCTTCTGTCTTCCACGGGGTTTCTTTGAAGTCCACTGGGAAGAGTCCTTAAACTCTAAAACTTCAACCACGACTTTCCCATAGACTTGTACAGATTATGCGGTCGTGTTCCGACACTGCACACGCACTTCGTGGTGTCCCTATCAACTCACCTTGGGTAGTTCCTTGGGGTCCCAGCAATTCTATGTCCTCCCGACACTAACTTGACTTGAGACGTGGTTCTTATCCCACTTACTTAGTATATGGTTTGATCCCCCCCCCCCGGGCCCACTGTGTATTAGTGCTATTTACTGTAATTTCTTTGCTTTAGTATTGTGTGCTTTGTGATTAAATCCTTGTAGGAGATACTGTATCGTACTTGATAGTGTTGTATTAATAAATACATATATTTATAACTACTGTGTGGCTCTCCTTTCATTTAACCTGTACTATAAGGTTGCATTCTGGTAAAACAAGATGCTTAACTTTCCTTCAAGACTAAGGGCCAGATGCATCAAAGGGTTTTTCCCATTCTGTGTCTATGGGAAAAAGTGTTGATGCATATGGCCCTAAGCCTTCGGGCTGCTCTGCACAGCTACCACTTGAATAGCTTTTTAAGGTTAATTTTGACCTCTTAAATCACCAAAAGGGTTGTTTGGACTGGGGCAAGGTGCCCATTTTAATTAGTGGACAGCATATACCAGGCCAACTTCTCACAGGAGTACCAGCTAATGGTTCATGACCTGGGCAGCACCAACCGAGGCAAGCAGCAGGGTCCAGAGCAGGTCCAGTTAGAACTGGTGAGCTGGGAAGTTGCAGGGAGAGAGGCCTCAGAAGCTTGATGCGTCCATGTAGTTCAAATAGGAAGTCAGACAACTGACCATTGAAGTCACTTCTGGGGTCGTGTGTTCAAGGTAAGCAAGTCCAGTCTTCCTTCAGGTTTCAGACAGCAGGACAATCCTTCAGTTCTTCACATGTCCAAGGATGTTCTGATGAGAGATCTGTGGAGTCCACTTTTATGCCCAGTGACAGCATTTGGGTTTAGAGCAAGCATTTGTCCACCCACTAAACCAGTTCTAGCTAGGTCCTCTACTTCTACTTGGTTCCATACGAACCTGACTAGAGAGTCTAAGGGGAGGCTGGCCTACGTGTGAGCTTCATCGCCCAGTGATAAGGGAAGTATTATTTGATGCTCAAGAAAAGGCCAGGCACAGCCCTGCAGGCCATCCTGTCAAGAGAGGAATCCTCCTCCCCACTCCCAGAGCCCTTTGCCCTATGTCTAATAGCAGTACACATCTCACCACTTAGGAGCCATCAAGGGTCAAGTGGCACCTGGGCACTGGGAGGAAGGCCATTTGGTTTTAGGCAAGAAAATAACAACTTTCTCAATGTGACAATTCCCAAAAAGTAATATAAATTCCGACTTGACCATTAGGTTGGATGCTAAATTACTATTAAAAATGAGTCATTGAACCATTTTTAGCTACTCCCAATCTGAATTTAGCAATTATTAAATGCTAAATAAGTACATAATAACATAGGGGCTGTAAGCCATTGATAACCTATGGGAGAGCCAGGCTTGCCACAGCAAAAATCGACATGAGGTTTTTTACTGCCAGGGCATGTAAAACATTAAATATACATGCCCTACATTTTAAGTATCATGCACCTGTCCTATTGACATACAGGGCCCACCTTAGGAGTGACTTATTAGTATGAAGCAGGGAAGATTTAGACCTGGCAAAAGGGTTATTTTGCCAGGTCAAAATGTCATTTTAAAACTGCATATCCAGGCTGTAGCGGCAGGCCTGAAGACATGATTTTCAGAGCTACTTAAATGGTTGGCACAATGAGCACTGCAGTGAGCTGGTAGCATTTAATTTACAAACATTGGTTACTTGTAGTACACTATACTAGTGGCGTAGAGTAAATTTAATGTGCTAATCAGGTGTAAGCCAATTTTATACCCTGTTTATAAGGGAGAGCACAACCACTTTACCACTGGTTAGAAGGGGTAAAGTGCAGAGTTCATCAGCTAGCAAAAATAGAGTTCAGTAAAAAAGGCAAAGCACTTGCAGGTGACCCTGCAGGGCGGGCGGGTTTCCAACAGAGGTGAAAAATGACCCATGTGTCATCTGAATAGGAAAGGAAAGTGAGCCCAAAGGAGTGGCCGAGAAAAGCCAGCGGGGAATCATAAATGTTAAACATGGTAGGGCTAAGCAAAGAGCCTTGGTGTTGGGACGGTAAGTCTCCTGCATGTCTCTGGAGAGAGTGCTTCCCCTGACTTATGCTAATCTCCAGGCAAGTCACTCAAAAGCTACTGTATGGTTTCTAGATCCCTACCTCAGTGAGCATGACAATCATACATGTCCACTGAGGTTCTCCCTGTTTACATGGATTGAGACCCTAGAGCTTGGCTCTGAGGTTGAGGGGGCGTGCCTAGTGCACCCTTATATTTCAGAGTGGCTACTGCCCTCTCTATTAAGGCTGTGGTAAAATGACAGTGGTGGCAGCAATAAATGTATACTCAGGAGGGGTGAGTCCCTAGGCACCCTCCTGACCAAGTCTGTGCAGTCTGCCATGCCTGTGGTCCTGTTGCCTTTGTCTACCTGATTTGTGTGTGAGAGCCCGTGGGTGTACTGGGGAAGAACGGTGATTTGAGCCAGTGTGAGGAATGCGAGATGTTCTGCTGGACATCCCAGCTCCCCGTGCCCCTCCCCATTTCCTTGGAAAGGTCTGGTGGGCTGGGGTAGACACTCAGCTCTTATCTGGGGTTAGCTGCACTAACTCTGCAAAGAGGACCCTCCCCCAGTGGTCGGGGCCTCCTGGGCTGGAGTTATTAAAATTCCTCTTTAGGGAGTTGTACAGCCTGATACCAGGAGAACATGGGGGGGAACTGGGGCATGCTTTACCCATGCATTGAACACGCCATGAATGGTTTGTGATTGGAGGTGTATTCAGGATGCAAAAGTAGCAGACCCTCTGATTGGATGAGTCTATCAATCAGAGGTGATACAAGTCTGGCTTGAGTGGTCAGCTGTTGTTCAAGAATTGGTCTATGACTGAAGAGGCGGCCACACTAGGTTTGTCTGAAGATAGCCAGCTGCAAGCCACAGTGTGAAGGCAGGAGATAAGACTCTGTTCACTGAGTCTGGAACTAAGGCACTTTTCTCTATGACGGATGGAGTCTGCTGCCCAGAGTTCAAAGAGAATCCACAGCACCAGCAACATTGAAGACCAGCTGTTTCTGTGAGGCTTGGGGAGCGTGCGCTTTTGACCAAGGAAATTACATACAGCTGCCCAAGGTGTGGAAAGGAAGCTTACAGCACATCAAAGGAATTGGTGTGGGAAGGAAGCTTACGGCACATCAAGGAGACTGGTGGAAGGACACTTGCAGCACATCAAGGGAGCCAGAGAGGAGGAAGCTTGATTCTACTCATTGAAGGTGAGATCAAATCCCCTCTAGGCTCCTCTCTTGCGCTGTGGGAGCCTGTACAAGCAGTAACTGGGAATAGAGGCCAGTGAAACAGGCCCCCACCTTTCTTTTTGTGATCTCGGGGGGGGGGGGGGTATCAGGGTGAACTGGCACTCTGTCCAGCCACTATCCTCCTACAGCTAGCCAGTGGCTACTGGACTAGCGGGACTCCAGTAAACTGTGCCAAGACATCAGGCACCTGTGGTCAGATCCCTGACACCACTAGAGCGGTGTTTTCACTCATGACGGAAGGGCACTTCTGTTGCTTTGGGTAGGGGTTATGGGGCTGATCAAGATCATTTGACTTCACATCAAATGCTGAAACTATATCCTTTTAATCCAAAGTTTGGTATCAAGGCTCTAGTAAATGAGAGCAGCCCTGTTTAACATGGTCTGTAATATGCAATGCTTATTGTGTGTTTTCATGTTAATTGTGTTTTTATAGTGCTTGGCGTCTAGGCACTATAATACTGTTTGGGGTCAGAACTCTGTCCCAGAGGGTTGTAGAGACATCTGGTTTTCGCTGTTTATCCTAGTTTTATGTGTAGTATAATTATCTTGTGTGCATTAAAGTACTTTTATTTTATAAAAAGTGAAGCACTGACTGGACATTGAGTTTATCAGCTGGTGGTATGGTTTACACTGTATTCTGAATGTCTAACCCCACCTCACCTCCTTGAGTAAGCCTTGGACTGCTCTGTCTCCCTACCCTGAGAGAGTCAAGTGCTGAAGAGGAGTACTTGGTTATCCAGTTTTAGATCCACTAGTACTGAGGCCCCAGGACACCAGTGGGGGAACACTCCAGTTGATGCAATTGGAGCACAGTTACCCCTGAGTGCCCTGAGTGCCCTGGTGCCCAGGAAGCCTGGTCTAACACTAGGGGTATGCCAGTGAATAAGTTATGGAGAAAGGATGAATGTGAACCTATTATGAATGATCGCGGACATAGCAATGCACTCAACAATGTCTCTTATACCGATTGTGTGAACGTGATCTAGCAGCTTAGAATAGGAGATAGTATCACAGGCTGCAGATGGCTAAAGGAGGATAGGGGCAGCGGTACCACCTTGATCTATAAGCAGCCTGAGATCATCTAAAATCTAGAGGAGTGCCTACTCAGTGCAACAAGCTGAAGCCAGCTTGAAAAGGGTCAACCATGCGTGAATCAAAAAACTTGGGCATTTGATGATTAACTTATTTTTCCAGTATCCTAATTGGTAAGGGGACGTGTGAGATAGGTTGAAAACTACCTAGTAGATTAGTATCAGCAGAGGGTTTCTTAAGGAGGGGGAGATATTTACCATGTCAAATACAACAGTTACAGATGGACTAAATGTATAATGTGAGCCGGACAGGGATCAACTGGTAGACCCAATTTAGTACTTAGAAGAAGATCAATAGAAATAGGAGTGAGCTGAGTCACAAGGATTCCAAAGAGAGAGGTGTAGTAGCAGTGCCAAGGTCAGGGATAGAAACATATACATTGGACATAGCAGAAGGGGAGAATGAATGACAAATCTTGACGGTTGTGAAAAAAGATTAAAAGAGAGTCACAGAGTGCTTTTTAAAGTGTGACTGAGTGGGAAAGGCACACTGGACCAGTAAGTGATTTGATATTCTAAAGACTTTACTTGCTGAATTGGTGGATTGTGTAATTTTGTAAGCATAAAAAGAGACTTCAGTTGTGCAGAGCCTTATAGGAACAGAGAACAGTTTCAAAACAGGAAGGCACAAAAGGAGAATAAGAAGAATATCAGGTTCTCTCAGCTTGTTTGCAGATCAGTGTCTGTGCTTTAAGTTCTTGATAAAAACCAAGGCACAGACAGATGGTGATGGAGAAGGGCAAAAAGGACTAGTTGGACATAGAGGAGGAAATCCATTAATTGAATTAATAGTTGCCTTCTGATAGTGAAGTGAAATGGGAAAAGGCATTGGTTGAAAGGGTTTGGGCAAAAGCAGAAGGAGATAACTTTCTTGAGTGGCATGTATCAGGGTCGGATTCGGAAGAAAAATTAACCCGGCACCCAAAAAAATGTGGCCCACAATTTCAGTTTGCAGCCATTCAAGCCGAAAAAGTCTATTTCTTCTTATCCAGATCTATTCAATGAAAAATTAAATCTAGTTAGATTTTTTTTAATTGCAAAGATATTTAAATCTTTTGTGTTTCTTGTTTTTTTGTCTCATTCCATTGCACAGTTTTTGAATGAGACTCCTATCCTCAATCAGAGAAAACTGGCAGCAGGCACCCAAGGCTTGTCTGTCGGTTGTTGTGACCTGCTGTGGGGGACAAAAGGCCCCCCCCCCCACCAATGACTTGTTAATTGCACTGCTCAAAAGACACACCTCTCTCAAAGGCTCCCTGACACCTCTGGGGCCTGGGATGGAAGGACGTGCACCATATGATACGCGTCCTCCTGACGCCCTATTGTCATTCTGCAGGTAACAATTAATGGGCCTAATATGTGGGCTGCTCAGACTACCTCTCACCTGAAGCTGCAGCTCAACTGGGAGCATCAGCCCAGGTATATGGAGTTGCTTGATCCATAGACTGAAAAAATCGACCCACAAGCTGGCCTCTGTCAAAGGACCCTCGGCCACTGGCCGATTGCCCACCCTGCCCATCCGACCCTGGCATGTATGAGTTTAGAGCTCGGAGGAAGCGTGGTAGTTGGTGAGGAATTGGAAAAATGGAAGGGAATAGCACAATGATCAGTCCAAGTGGGAGGGACGGGAGGCAAGACTGAGACAGAGACAGAGACATATCTACTGTTGGAAAAATAAGATCTACGGTTTGACTGTCATAGTAAGTTGCGCCAACCGCGTGCTGGTCTAGGCAGAGTGACTTGAACGACTGAAGAAAAAGAGAGGAGTAAACTCAAATGGAACTATCTGTCCAGATATTGAAGTCACCTAATTTGAAAGAAATGTTAGAATGATAAGACACATGTAAAATGAAATCAGTAATGAGGGAACGAAAAGAAGATGATGAACCAGGAGAAGGATAATAAAGAATGCAAAAGAAAGTACATTAAGCCGAGAGAGTGATGGAAACACTGAAATTCTGCATGATGATAAGGAGAGATATACATTTTTATAGAAAAAGATAATGTTTAAAAACCTTGCTGTACTGCTATTTTTTTACCTGCTCAAAGGTCTTGAAAGGCCTTATCAACAAGGGGCAGGCAAGCGTGAAATCAGGTGCCAAGGTGCTTTGGGTCCAAGATTCCGTATTGAATAAAATATCAGGTAAATAGTAAGACAAAAATGTGTACCTTTCCTTGGTGTGCTTGTGTGGAGACTGTAAGTGATCAGGAAAGTCTATGCAGTTTGGATTTGATTGGGAAGAGGTGGGTCGATGAGCCAAAGGCATGATCTTTTTGAGTTCAGAGAATGGGAGAGAAGAGTTGGGTAATAAATGGGAAGTTCGAGGCAGATGCGCAAGAGACAAACCTCCAGCGTACGAGAGCCGAGATGGTACCTCAATGCTTGGAATACAACTGACGGGAAATATCCTTTTCTCCGCAGTCAATACCATGATCTGCCTTTCACACCGGAGTCAGTACCCGCCTGCGATGTTACCACATGTTCCTTTAAAATATAAATCTGTAGTAAATAGAATTAAGTAGGTAGCAAGACATGTCTTCAGGTTAATAAGATGGATTTATTAAGTTACATAGAATAAGACAGCAGAGCAGTAATACCACACAGCTGACCAGACCAACTGCCAAGGCTGGAATCATCACATAACAGATAGAACACTCTTAGGTAGTATGGGAGACTGGTAAGATAGGAACACTAAGAAAGGACTACAGACACCAAGTAGCCACATTGAAGTAAGTATAAATATACAACACAATCATTACAGCGACTCACTTTAGAGGACACGTTGTTGGACTAGTGCTGGATTTTAAGTCCAACCCTTTCACTATAGATACACTGGCGAGTTGGAATAGTAATTTATACTATTCCAAAGCTCAGCGCTCCCCCCTAAGGCAAACTGTTGTAATGACTTGCGTGGTGAAGGAACTTGTGGTAATGTCGCAGTCAGAGTACTGACTGTGGTGTAAAGGCATGGGTGGTAAAAGCATGTGGGGTTCCATCATACAACCTAACTGACATCATGGCTGGTTTTGGATGGGACCAGCACAGGCGTAGACGGGCTTGTGCTTGGTGTGCAAGAGGCGCAGCCAAAGCAGCAGTCACATTATGATGTCCCTGCACAATTGATGGAGGGTGTGGCCAATCCTGCCAGGCCAAATGGGAACAAAGTTCAAATAAAAGCAATAATGTGAGGCCAAAGGAAAGAACTGAACTGAAGCCCAGTCTCTCTTAGTATTTGGACTTGTATCATCAACGCGCAATATACTAGAAAACAAATGCAAACTAAATTAAATGTTTAAACGAGAAATCAAAAAAGAATAAACAAATGGAGCAACGTCCTAATGTCAAGTGTGGAATAACCAACTAAAGAAAGTACAACAAATAATGAGATGCATAAACTAAAATAAATAATGAGACGTTGGGCTCTACCCAGACCTTAACTCACCTCTATGGGTTGGCATGTCTCAGTTGCGCCGCCTCTTGTTGGCTGGGCAAATTTTGCATTTATCAGCCCTCTCTCTAGACTTAGCCATTGCTTCAGGAACATCGTCGGTCTGGAATAGGGCCATACGCACTTCTTTCTCACTAGGGTTCTATTCCCTGGTGCCCTCTGGATAGTCTGTTGACTGTGGGTCCCTGAGGGTGTAGCTTCCAGGCATTCTAAGTGCTCCAGTGCTTTATGTTTTGTGCAACGATTGATGCTGTGAGTAGCAATGGTGGCAATTTGAATAGCGGCCAATGTGAATTCAATATCAACAAGCATTGGCAAAGCAAATAAGTCTCGGCTATGCAACAGTTATCGGCTCAGTCACTGTCTCTTAGCCATGCTGAACAGCAGCGCAGCTGCTGTACAGCACAACTAAAAGTAAAGAAACATCAAGCCTTGGCCAAGGCAAGAACACTCGCCCATGCAACAGTTATTGGCTTTGCCAATGTCTTTTAGCCATGTTGTACAGCAGGAAAGACCTAAAAAGTGCTTTTAATGTACCCTGCGATTTAAGGTCTTGTTAGTGTGGTTTAGAACGATACAGAGACCCTAGTGTTGTAATAAAGTGTGTTGTTTTCCATGGAACCTAACCGAATATATCTCAGAAGGCTGAGGGACGGAGCTGGCCCTAAGAACAATGTAGGCACACATTGCATGTTTCAAAGTGATCTTTTTTTCTGTGTGTAAAAGTTTTAATGTCATTTTTTTAGTACGCATTTAAAAGTGGCCAAAGAAAGCTAGATGATGGGAGTGTCACATCGCTGTGGAATTGAACGTTTGAAAGGATGCAACCATAAAATCGTTTGAATAGTGTGGATGTAGCTGCAATCTGTTAAATAGCGTTAACAGAAAGTTAATGCAGATAGGAATCCTTTTTATTTCCGTGCAGCAGGAGCAGTTGCACCGGGGCCTGTAAGTATGTAGTGCACTCTGTTCCCCTATATTTTTCAAGTACAGCGGAGGGTGTGGAGACGGCCTTTCCTTCGGTCCACAGTAGCAATGTCAGACTTGCCACAGCAGTGATGGAGGGAGTAGTTAAATGTGTATATTGAAATGGTTGTAGTTGTCATTTGTGCAGCAGGAGCAGTTCCACTGGGACACATGAGTATGAAGGGCACACTGGTACTGTTCATGTTACAACTAAAGCAGTGGACGAGTAAAGGGCATTTCCTTGCTTCTACAAAGAGAAGTTGGCATGCGTGCTAAGGCAATGATTGCAGGAGGAAAATGTGTGAAATGCAATGTAAGTAAAACAAGGAGACTGGAGAAAGAAGAAAAGATGGGCAGATGTGTGAATGTGCAAAGAAAGGGCTAGTGCAGGAAGGAGGAAACATCATGTTTCCCTTGGGGATGTGCATTGGTAAGGATTAAAATTAACACACATTTGAGAGGATAAACATTGAGGGGCCGATTCACAAGGATCTCCTCACTGGTGGCGGAGGCCCCTCAGTCATGTCGGGGCCGGCACCATAGGGTAACTGCAGTGTGGCGGGGCCTCTGCCATGGGTAACTGCCATACAGAGGTCCCGCCACAAATGACGGACCCTCACCACGAGTGCGGACACCCCCTTGCCCCCCATGCCACGACGGAGGGGCCCAGGGTTTTGAGTGAGCCGGGTCCTGCCGGTGCCCAGCACCAGCAGTTCTAAAAAGCAGGTGCTGAGACAGGTCCCTATCAGGCTCTCTATGTTTGCACTCACCCTCAGGGTGAAAAAAATCTTAACTCTGCAGCAGTGCAACCCTTCAGTGCCTTTGATGAATAGTACTTTCATAGCTTCATCATGTCAGAACTAAAGCATGTTCTGTGTTATTTACAACAAAGCTGTAGTTGGTGCTTATTTATCATAAGCAACTAACAACCATTACAAAGCCAATGGTGCTGGCTTGTTGTAGATGTAATATTACTTGTGGTATTATATATCTGGATGAAATGACTGAAGCAACAAAATACCTGTCAGGCAGCACGAATTTTAACATATGTATTTTTAAGCCACACCCTTAATTACACCGGCCACACCTCTTTGAGAGCCCCCCCGCCTCTCCCCCAGTTATTTTCATCCCACTTAATGCCCTGGAGGGGCCTTGTAGTAAGGTGAATGTTTCTCTCCTGCTCTGTCCTCTTTCTTCCCCTGCTCTCTAGCTTGTGTGTGTGGAATGGTATATATATCATGGAATATTTGTTGGGGGATTAGATTCAGTTGGTGACTGAAGGCTGAGCTTCCAGGAGGACATCTCCTGGTGGGGCATATTTGATAGCATATTTTCTACCTGCTCACCTCTACTTCCTGTAACTATATGACATTAAAGACTTACTTGGAACCTACATCTTGACTCCATGTGGAAATCCTTACTACAGTCCTCCACCATGATTGCAGAGACTCTTTGTGAATCGTGCCCCATCTGTCTGCTGAGTTTGACAGTGCGTTGTAAAAGCAGCTGCAGAAGACACTCTGAAACTCTAGAAACAGAGCGCTTGCCTAACAAAGAAAACACATAGACAAGAAAAATAAATAGTGATTCCAGTAAATAAGATCATGGTTGAAATGAGTCGATGCCTGATGAAGGCTGTACAGCACATTTAAAATAAAAGCACCCAAGTGGACACGCGTTTCTATGTAAAACAGTACGTTTAATGTACCCTGCAATTGAAGACACTAATGTTTTAATAAAATGTTTTTTGTTTTTTTGGTGCAACCTAACCCAATATATCGACCTCAGAGGGCTGCTGAACTGAGCTGGTCTTAATGGTAACGCACACACTTATTGTCTGTGGCAAAGTACTGTGCTTTCCTTGTCTAAAAGTTGAAAGGTAATTGTCGTATTTCATGTTAAAAGATAGAGGATATGAGTATCAGATCTTTGTGGATTCTAGACTTTAAAGGATGGACTGCTCACTAAATTTTAATAGTCTAGAAAGTGTTGGAACCAGTCTTACTTTCAGTTAGAAAAAAAGCGAAGCAGGAATTTAATGTGTATGCTAGTTTAAGAAAAAAAGGAAAACTACTGGAATTTGTTTTGCGTTTTAATGCAGGCAGGGTTGTATTTATTATTGGTGCAGCAGGTGCACTAGAGCCTATGAGCATGAAGGGCCCATCGTTACCCTTTTATTTTTTATATCAAAATCAGATTATTTGGGGACAGCACTAGGATCAATGTTAGGCTTGCCACAGCAATGTTTAAAAGAGTAGATGAATGTGAGGGTAAATGGGTCCCGTAGTCGGTGCAGCAGGAGCAGTTGCACCATGCCCAAAGATATTTAAAGGCTCAGTTTCATTTTATAACCTGACGATGTGGAAAAAGCGTTTCCTTGTTTTCACATTTCACACCTCTGAACACTCTGTATTTCCTTCTTTTAACAATGCTTTAAAAAATATTTATGCTTTGTCATCTACGTTTTTATGTTCTTGCTTGTTGCAACAACATTCTTTTTCTACATGGGCATCCGTCCGTTTTTATGGTTTTGTTTTAAGACTTTTAATAACTACTCTTCACATTACAAGCCCCCCTGCGTGTTGTGTCTGTTTTTAACTTGGGGTGGATGAATAATTCCACTCCGCCGGCAGAGTTTGCGGAGTTCTGCCCACTCCGTGCAGAACGTGGAGTTCCAAAAAACTCAGCGAAGTGATGCAGAGTTTTTTTCTTAAGCGGCTCTCCAAAGTTAAGTTGACGTGTGCTCGTGAGAATCAATAGCGCGCTAGACCTCCTTCCTGCGAAATTTCTCAATGAGGATGGTTGCAGCAGGTTACGACCGCTCACATTGAGAAATCTACCTCTTGATTTGAGGATGTTGCCGCTCGGGTAGAGTGTCTACTCGAGAGTCAGAAAGGAGCAGCACCCTCTGGCGCGACGCGTAGAGCCGTTCGTGCTGGTTTTACAGCATGGGACAAATTCCTGGTGCTAACAAAGTGACGCGGAGCAGAGTTTTTTCTCTCGAGCGGCTCCCTAACATTAAGTTGGCATGTGTTGGTGAGAAAAAAGTGTGCACTAGACCTCCTCCATGCGAGATTTCTCAACATGGGTGGACCCGGCAGGTCGCGACCGCTCACGTTGAGAAATCTGCTGCTTAAGTTGAATAAGCTGCCACTTAGGTAGAATGTCTACTTGAGGGGCAGAGAGCAGCAGCGCTCCCTAGTGCAACAAGTAATGCCATGTGGGCTAATTTTACAGCTTAGGACAAATTTCCGGTGCTAAAAATCAGTGCAAGCAGCACAACTTAACAGACTCTGCTGCTGACAAAACTCAGAGGAGTTCGGTAGAGGTTTTCTGCCTGTTTGCGGAATTCCGTGAAGTAAAACTCCATGAACTCTGCCCAGGCCTATTTTTAACATATTGCTTTACCATACATTGATATTTATTAGAACACTGGAATGTTGAGCGCTCCATTGAAGAAAATGGAGTGCTCTGGGCTACTAATGACTGAGGAAATCCCGGAGCATCAGCATTCCAATGTTTGTTCAAAGCTTTTGCTGTGAACAAAGGCCTTACAGAGCCCATGGGGTTTCAACCCCCTTGGGCTCCATGAGGCCTTTGTTTTACAAATTAGAACATTCTGCCCTTTAGGGGCGAAATGTTTTAATAGCCTTAGAGCCCTCCATAGTGTGCTCTACTGGCTATTAAATCCTGCTCCCTTGT
Source organism: Lissotriton vulgaris (assembly GCF_964263255.1). Classification (NCBI taxonomy): domain Eukaryota; kingdom Metazoa; phylum Chordata; class Amphibia; order Caudata; family Salamandridae; genus Lissotriton; species Lissotriton vulgaris. Next base: position 248,146,999 of record NC_141694.1, read on the forward strand.
TAAAGGCCCTAACCTTCGGCTCTGGCCTTTAACGCTGGAGCAGGCCTTTAATGGCCTGTAGAGCCCGCTATGTCAGGCTCTAAGGCTATATCAAAGTCCTGAAATGCACACTAATAGGCATGTTGGGAAAGCATGTTGTTGCTGTAGCCGTGAACCTTAAAATATATTAGTGTATACAGTAGGACTTTAACAAACAAGAATTAATATTAAAACAATATGCTAAAAACAGACACAGCACACAGGGGTGCTTGTAATGAGAAAGAGTGATTTTATTAAAAGTTTTAAAATAAAGCTCCAAAAGCGTACGCGCTTTCATGAACACAAAAACGTATTCATATAAATGACAAAGCATGTCTGTGTTTAAGCAGCATGAAAAGAAAGTAATACAGATCTCACCAGGGTTTGCGTCTTAAGAAAGGATGTTATAAATGTAAACGGCAATATAGATACTTCCTGTTCAAAGCGAGCATTAAATCAAAGCCAACAAAGCTGAAAAATATTAGGTAACACCTGTAACACGAAGCACAGTGTGTCTGATATGGAGGGGGATGGGGAGAAACGGAGTGAGAGATGGGAAGCATTCCCTCTTATGAAGCTCTACCACAAAAAGAAACAAGCATTTGCAATGCAATAGGTCTCACATTTGCAAGAGTTTAAGCTATTGGCATTGTAAATGACTATGCCTTTTATTTATGTGTTTTGAAAACCTGCAAGCGGTGCGTAAACACGCACTTTGTACAGATAGTCCTTGCTTACGAGAAGCAAGGCTGGCAGTAAAAGAGGCGTAGTTATTGCCGGCCTCGCTTCTCGTAGGCAACGGCTGTAAGTATAGAGGGCATGTTTACACATCACTTGCAAGTTTTAAAAACACATAAATAAAAGGCATTGTCATTTACAATGTGAATAGTTCAAACTCTCGCAAAAGCGAGACCTATTGCATTGCAAATGCTTGTTTTTGGGAAATGGGCCTGTTTTTGGCTTTAGAATTCTGGTCAACCTAGAGTCTAGGGTGACCAGAATTTTAGTGCTACAGCAGCTGACTTTGGACCTGGAGATGCAGGTTCGAGCCTCGGCGTCGGATCCTGTGATTCTGAGCAAATGAAATCACTTCACCTCCCTGTGTCTAAAAATGAATGGATCCTTGTGTAAGGTAACTGTGCTCATGTAAAGCGCTCCTGTACCTGGGTCGAGCTTGCGCTCCCACTCCCTGCTCCCCACATCCAGCTGTAGTTCAACTTCCTCTCACCCAACCAGCAGCTGGATGAGAGAGGGGGTCTCTGTGCTCTGATTCGTTTTTTTGGCGCCCCCAGTGGTGTGATGTCACGTGTGTATAAGCTGGAGTCCTGCAGGGCTGAGGTTAAAGCTCCGAAGTTTGTTATTTCAGTTTGATATTTGAAGGATTCCCCCTGCCTCGAGCGCAGCCCCTTCCCCCTTGCAATGACTGTCACCCCCTTCCTGCTTTTCCTGCTGGGGAGGCTCTGGCTGCAGCCGGCCCGTGCTGGTGAGTGACCTGGGGAGGGTCGTACTGAGCTGTGTCTGACTGGGGGAGGGGAAGGGGGAGTGGTAGTCACTACCACAGAAGGGTGGGGGCCCGGGGTGTCTGTACTCAGTGAGATCTGTTTACAATTGGGGAGGGAGGAGGGTCATTTAAGTAGCAGTGGGCAGGGGGGTCTGTACTAGCATCTGCCTGACACAGGGAGGGGGTCATTCCAATAGAAGGGTAGGGTCGGTGTAGGGGTCGAGGGTGTAGCAATCAGTATATAACCTGGGTAGAAGGATGAATACAGGCACTACTTGGTACCCAGTGATGTCACAGGTGCGAAGGGGCCTGGGCTGCGTCACCGGTGACATCACACTTAAGAGGTGGATAATATTCTCCAATAAAGGGAAAAGAAAAGAATGAATCAAAAACCCATACATTGTTAAATAGCCCGAACACATGTTTGTTTCACTTAGTGATGGCATGATTGTTCAGAGGGGTCTGGGAACCCCAGTCCCTGCAGATCTGAGGGTATCTCAGTTAATAAACCTCTATTGTCATCCTTATCATGTATGGCTCTGGCTCGGGGCTCCTATGATGCACCTCCATGCTGCAGAGGTATATATGCATCGACCCCCCCCCCCACACCAGGCGCTGCTAGCACTCAGCTGTCTACAAACAAGGCTTTAATAGGATGAATCAAGAAAAAGAAAACAAGCTGGCTCCGTGGAGCCGACAGGGGGAGGGAAACTGAAAGCACGCGATGCGCGCGCTGCCGGCCTCCGGGTACAGGAGATGTGCACGTGTATGGAGTGCACATCTCCTGTCCTTATGCGTGCACATCCCTGTCCGTGTGTGCCCCCTCCAGTCTCCTTTCCAGCACCAAAGCGGCAACAATAGAGACTGGAAAGGCAAAGCAGCGCATGCGCTGCATTCGCTAACGAGACCTAAAAAATAGTTCCCAGAGAGCAAGCACATGTGGGAAATTAGGCCATGGGAGAGGTGGTAAAGAGGCTATTCTCCACTGGATGGACAAACACAAGCTTCAGAAGCTAAAACAAACAAATCCTGCAAATAAAATGCAAGCAAATGTGAGTGACATAAAGTAAAGCCAATGGCAAGCATTGGGTGGCATGTATTCCTAGGTGATTTTGTGGCATGCCCCAATATGTCTTTCGCAATCAGACAGCTGTGCTGCCTGGTATGCTACGACCTAAAAAGAACTATGACGTGGTCAACACTGGCCGTGTAATAGCACTCTTATTTTTCTTTACTTTCAACCACTTTGCATATCAGCGACGCTGCTGTTTAATGTGGCTAAATGACATTTACAAAACCAAAAGCTCTATCATAGGCAAGACTTCTTTACTTTGCCAATACTTTTTAGGTCGCAGCCTACCAGACAGCACAGCTGTGTGGTATGGGAAAGACATCTTAGGGAGTTTTAGAAAGTTGACCAGGGAATGCGTTCTTCCTGTTGCTTGCTATTGCCTATGTGATTTGTAGCTCGCGTTTTCTGGCATTCTGATGGCTTTATTTGCTTTAGGCTCCCCAGCTCGAGTTCGTACCTCCCCATGCCAAAGCCTTGTTTACAATATTCTTCAACAAGCTCGTTTTCTGTAACAAACAGGCCTGTAAATCTTGTTCTTATCTCGTCAAATTTGCTGGGCATTCAAACACTGAAGTCAAATGTGACTTCAAAGTGAGAGGGTTTTTAGGAACGAGTAATTCAGATTGCTTTCTCCATGGAGCCTACTTGTGATGTTTTCTTTCAAATTCATTTTAGACATAGCCATCTCAAAATGTAATTCGGTCTTCAGCTGCACAATACATCTGCCTTTCATTTGTGGGCTATGAAGTTTACCATTGGCATTGTCAGGGTGGGTGAAAGCATGAACGTTTCTTTTTTTTTATTTCAAAGTATTTTTATTGAAAATATAATTTGCATATACAAAATAATGCAGTTGGCTCGTTTGCTTGGCTTAGCGACCGTGGATACAAAGGAAAGAAAAGAAAAGAAGAAGAGGGGGGGGTATTGTTCCAGGTGGGCATCTAAGGCCGACCACATCCCCCTTCTTGCTGTATGGTTGGCTGGTTGGTAATTTGCTGTTATATTGTCTGCCCCTCTCAGGAAGGTTACCCAGTTAAACCAGCGTTTGAAAGAGGCTTTTCCGTGTCATTCCAATTGCCTAGTACAGTTTTGGCCGCGGCAGTGAGCAGAACATCTACCAGGTTGCTGTTTTCTTTCGAGTCAAGTGTTGTATCCAGGAAGGCCATGGTGATACCTGGTAGGCCGCGTGTGGAGTGGCTGCCCGTGAGTGTGTCTATAAAGTCATGGACCTTGCCCCAGAATGCCTTGACCTTGGGGCAGTCGTAAAGAATGTGTGCCAGGTCTCCCCTTGCTTTCTGGCAATTCCAGCAGGTGTCATTATCCCTAGCTCCCACTGTCACTAGTTTGGCTGGTGTCCAATGTAGCCTGTGCAGCAGCCAGTATTTCGTTTGGGCAAGCTGGGGTGTTACTTTGTTTTTTGAGGCCGATGACCATAGTCTGGCTTTAGCTGCTTCGGTGAGTGGGTTACTGTATGCCTCCTCCCAAAATGCTAGCGTCTTGTTGTTGAGCGTTGTAGTGCGCGGGGTGATGAGTTTGTAGATGTGCGCTGTCTGGTGTCCCACTTTGTTTAGGTTCTGTGTGTACTGTAATATTGAGGGTTTTTTGATTTGAAAGGTTGGCTCTGGTGATTGCTGCTTTGGTGCTAGAAAGGTGTAGAAGTCTCTGTTGTGCAGTGTGTGTGTCTCCTGCAGCGTCTCAAAAGTGAGTGGGTTATTGTTAAGCTCTCGTTGTGACGGTGTTGTGATCCCTTTGCTACACCACCCCTCATTCATTAGTACGGCCCCTCTGTATGTTATTCTGGGGTTGTGCCACAAGGATTCCCACTTGGATTTTTTGATGCTGACCTCCAATTCTTTGTCCACTCTGAGAAGGGCTGTCTTGGTGTTCCTGATGATGGCGTTTTTTGTTTCTGGGTGTTTGCTGGCTGTTAGCGCCATTAGTGGGTTTGCCCCCCCCCCCCAGGATGTTCCTCTCCACCTCCATCCATACTGGTGTGGGGGAGATCCAGTGTATGCCTTGTTTCGCAAGGCAAGCCGTTTGGAATGCCTTATAATTAGTTAGGTTGAGCCCTCCCAGTTCCTTCTTCAGTCTTAGTTTTGAGAGGCTGATTCTGGCTCTTTCCCCACCCCCATAGGAATGTGTTGAGTGCTTTGTCTAACTTGCAGTGGAAATCCGCAGTTAGTGTGAGCGGTAGCATGCACAGCAGGTAGTTTAGCATAGGTGTGATCATCATTTTTATCGTCTCTACGCGACCCACCAGCTTATGTATCTCGGGCTCCACTCCTCCAGTTTGCCTTTCAGTTTTTTAAGCATAGCTTCATCATTGTTGTCTAACGTTGTCCTTAGGCCTCTGTCGAAGAGGAGCCCTAGGTATTTCAGAGGTTCTATCTGCCATGCCAGGCCTGACTCACCCATTACCTCCCTGGTGGTGTGGCAGTTCATCGGTTTACATTCCGATTTGTCGCTGTTTAGTTTGTAGCCCGAAACTTGGGCATAATCCTCAATGGTGGACATTAAAGCTTCTATTGACGGTTTAGGGTTGTGGGTAGTGATAAGGATGTCGTCCGCGTATGCTGCTAGCTTGAACGCCTGACCTCCTACGCGAACTCCAGTTATTAGCGGGTTGGTTCTGATCATGTGGAGGAGTGGTTCTAGGGCTAGTAAGAATAGTCCAGGTGAGAGGGGGCAACCCTGCCTAGTCCCTCTTTGTATGGTAAACGTTGCTGATGTGGATGCGTTGACCACCACTCGTGCACGGGGGTTCTGGTAGAGAGACATGACCATCCCCCTATATTTGTCCCCTAGGCCGAACTTGCGCATGCACTCATTGAGGAATGGCCATGAGACTCTGTACAAAGCCTTTTCGGCGTCCAGCGCAATCATTACTGCTTTTTCCGTGCTGTTGGCTGTGCGGTTTATGAGATGGCAGAGGAGTCTGGTGTTATCTTGTGAGAGTCTGTTCTTAAGGTAACCTACTTGTGATTTGTGTATTAGGTGGGGGAGGTAAGTGTTTAGTCTTGATGCCATTACTATGGCGTATATGTTGCAGTCCACTTTGATTAGTGAGATAGGCCTATAGTTCTTTGCATATTGTGGGTCTTTCCCTTCCTTAGGGATGACGATGATGTTTGCCTCTGCCATTGAGTCGGTCATGCGTCCCCTGGTGGCGCATGCTTGGAAGACCCTGACCCTGGTGTCTTTTAGGAGGGGGGTGGAATTTTTTGTAAAAGGTTGCCGTAAAGCCATCTAGCCCTGGCGCCTTGTTTTGTTTTAAGGATTTTAATGCCATCTCCACCTCTGCACCGGATATGTCCTGCTCTAATGCTGTTTTCTGTTCTTCCGTTAGCTTGGGCAGGTCTAGTTTGTCTAGCAGGCTGGCGCCACCGTCACTTGCTAGCGAGTTGTCTGCTGTGTAGAGTTCCTTATAGAAGGCCCTGAAAGTTGCTAGGATTCCCTTGTTGTTCGTGTGTGTCCTGCCGCTCTTGTCCGTGATCGCTATTACTGAATGTTGCCTCTGTTTGGCTTTGAGGTACCCTGCCAGTGCTTTGCCTGCTTTGTTTTCCGAGCATTGGTTGATTGCCTTGTATTTGCTAATCCAGTTGCCTGCTCTTTCGCTGAGTATCCTGTTTAGTTCGTATTTTTTCTTTGTGAGTGTGGTGAGCATATTCCTATCTGTTATGTTCACGACATGGTTGCTTTCTAGCTCATTGATTTGATCCTCTAGCTCCTGTATTGTCTTGTTCCTCTTCCTGTTCATCCTGCCCTTGATGTAAAGGAGTTTCCCTCTTACCGTGGCTTTTAGTGCCTCCCATAGGGGGTCATAGTGTCGGTATCTGGAGTATCGTTGAACGATAGGTATTTCCTAATTGCCTCTTCTATTTCAGCTATGTTTGTGGGGTTCTCTAAGATGTCGCTGTTTAGGCGCCAGTTGCGGGTTGGTTTCTCGTTGTGTTTCCCGCTCAGTGAGAGGGTGATGTGTGCGTGGTCTGATATTGTTATTGGTCCGATCTCCATTTCATTTGTGAGGTGGGTGTGTGTGGAGGACATGAGTTTGTAGTCGATTCTGCTATATGAGTTGTGCAGGTGTGAATAGAAGGTGTATTCCCTTGTGCTCGGGTGTTGTAGTCTCCATGGGTCCGATAGTGCAAGTTTGGCGCACAGATTTTTCAGGGTGGTGTGTTCTAGTGACGTGTGACTGGCTCTGTGCGGGTGTCTGTCTGTGGCGTTGTCCATCGCTAGGTTCATGTCTCCCGCAACTATCAGCATCTCCCCAAGAGGTATGTCCGTGAGTTTGCCTTCTACTTCCTCCCAGAACTGTTTGTTCTCTGAGGTCGGGCCATAGATATTGGCCACGTGTATGGTGTTGTCGCCTTTCCTAATGCTTGTGATTAGTTTCATGCCCTCTGTATTTTAAGTTTCGCTTTCTTGCTAATGATGGTGATGACCCCTCCCTTCTTATTTACTGCTGGTGAACAGACCACTTCGCTTATCCACCGTGCCTTGAGTCGTTTTGAGTCCTCTTTGTTTACCCTGGTTTCTTGGAGGACAAAAATGTCTCCCTTGAGTTTGTTTAGGTGGTCTAGTGTCTTGCGGCGTTTTATGGGGTGTTTGAGGCCTTTGACATTCATGGAGACTATTTTAATGTCACATGTTAGTTGTGGTTGCGCGGGTGTTGGCTGTGAAGTCATGGTGTGGTGTGTTCCTCGCCTGCGTTCGCGCTTATTGTGTAGTTTCTGCCTTTTACCAAGTGCGTCATGTAGCCTTGTCTTCTACTTGGCGTGCTGGCTTGACCCCCCCTTAGGGTCCTAGTGGGTGTGTGGGAATGGTGATAGGATAGAAGGAAAAAAGAAAAATAATGTCTCCACGGATTCGCCAAACTTCCTGCTGTTTGCCCCCCCCCTCCAAGCTCCCCCCCGGCCCTCCCTCCCCTCCCCTCTCCCCTCTGCCAAAGTACTGTAGACGTGCGACGGCAACATTACTCCCCGCCCACTGCCCCCGCCCCCCGAGTCCTTGTTGCCCCTTTCCTTTGACTTAGTTCTCGTATGTTAAAGGATATGTCTGTCATCACGTTGTGCATAGGTATCTTCATAGAGTTCTAGTTCCTGAGGATGTAAAATACTGAGATGGTAACCCAGTTAATGTTGCTGTGTTCTGCCCATGACCGTGCTTACTGTGGTAGGGAATGTGTCTCAGGTGGACACAATGTTGGTGGTGTCACCGCAATAGGTTAGATGCATGAGGTAGATGTGTTGTGCGATCTGCTTAGTTCTGGTCCCCTGAGGTTGGAGTGTCTCTCTGTCCTTCTCTTTAGCGGCCTCCTGCCGCGCCTAGTTCCGAGCCATCTGAGGACGTCTTCCTCTTGGCCATTCCTGGACTTAGGGCCTCCATTTCCTCCTTTTACGGTTCTTGGAGGTATCTTCGCAGATCAGCTGGGTCGTCAAAAATACGCGTTCCTCTCCTGTCCGTTATGCGCATCTTGGCTGGCCCTGCGAACCGAAATGTGATGTTTGCGTTCTTGAGCTTTTCTCTGAGGGCTAGGAAGCCTTTCCTTGTTTCAACCGTGCCCTTTGAGAAGTCTTGCGTTAGTATGATCTTATGCCCGTTCCATTTCACCGTTTGGCCCTTTCTGGCAAACGCAAAGATGGCGTCCGTATGCCCGGATCTTGTTGGTTTGCATATGATCGGTCTCGGCTCTTTGGCGTGTTGTTGCTTCGTTGCCGGGACTCTGTAGGCTTTATCAATCTCAAAAGGCCTATCGAAATTCAGTCCTGTCATTTTCGGGATCAGAGTTTCTAGCATCGCGGCGCATGACCCCGCGGTCTGTTCCTCGTCCTCCGTCATCCCCAGGATCCTGATGTTGCCCTTCCTGCTTCTGTCTTGTTCCGCGAACATTCTCTGTAGGTCGTTAGTTGCTTTGGTTACGCGGTGTATTTCCCGCTCATTGTCCGTTGTTCTGTCCTCCACATTCCCTATTCTCCTCTCCGCTTCTCCCACTCTGTTCACCACTCTGTTCTGGTCTGCCCTTATGGCTGTCAGTTCCAACTGGACATTGTCCATAGATAACTTAGTGGCTTTGGCTAGGTCGTTGGCTTCAGTGATCTTTTTGAGCAGGGTTTCCATTGCTGCTTCGTTTGAGGTAGGGTTCTTAGTTTTGACTGGTGATTCCGTTGTGTCTTTCCTGATTTTTTTGCTCTCACTGGTTATTTTATCGTCTCTGCCTGCCATCTTGTCCAGGCCTCTCCTCTGTATTTGTGTCTTCAAACTACCCTTTGGCCGTTGGTCTGTTCGCTGGCTTGTTAGGGTTGTTTCGCTGCTTCTTGAGGTCTTGTGTCTGGTCTTGGGTTTTACGCCTAGGGAGAATCTACTGGGCCACCTTATTGTCCTTGTCCTAGTTTTACCGGGCTCCAGGACTCTGGTTGCGATTGTGCGGCAGAGGGGTTGTGATTCTGTGCTTCCGTTGTTGTAGCGCATCTGGGCGCGGGTTCTCTCCTGATGTTCGTAGGTAGTGATGTAGGGGCTGCTACAGGTGGCCTGCGCGCCTTACGCCTGTCGCCTTACACCTTCCTCCATCCACTTATGCCGCTCTTACTGGCCTATGCTTGCATATACTGGTACTGCGCTTCGGGGTGTTGCGGCGGATGCACAGCTGCTGCCACCCTCCACTCTTTGTTCTTAGTTTACCTTGCTTAGGATGGGCGCTCTTTTCCCCCTGCTTCGTTAGTACTGTTTCTCTTTGTTTTTCGTAAGAGGAGCGTGTGGCTGTTGCTGTTGTTGTTTGGCGTTCGTGCACTGTTTCTATCGAGACCCCGCAGCTTTCACCTCCACTCTGCTTTGTTTGGTACAGCCTTTACTCAGTAAGGCTGTATCCTTAATGGTGGCTAGCACGCCCGCGCCTTAGTCCTCCGCCCACCTTAAGCCACTCAAGCCGCTTACTTGCATGTACTTGCGTGTACTCGTGCTGCGCTCAGGGTTGTCTCGGCGTAGGCTCCGGTGTGTGCACCTGGATCGGCGCACATTCAGGACGGCTGCCGCTTAGTAGCGGTCGCTGGCTCCTCGCACGTCGCCTTCCGCTTGCATCAGCCACTCTCGCCGCCCTTGCTCGCACGTACCCGCCTGTACCTGCTCTGCACTCAGGGGTGTGTAGCGGAGGCTCTGCTCTTTTCTCCTTCCTTCTCCGTTCGGCGTTGCCTTACTCAAAATGGCTGCTCTGTTTACTCTTGCAGCGTTAGTCCTGTTTCAGTTTTGCTTGTTTCCAGAGGATCGTGAATCCAGAGCTCCGCAACTCCGGGGGAAGAACGGCAAATTAAGCAGCAAAACAGACCCCAATCCTACAAACAAAGGATCCAAAACGAAGTATGAACACAAGGAGAACAAAGTGATGCCCAGAAAATTCGAGCTGAGGTAGGCAGAAGGCAAGCTAAGTCCTCCAAGGAACCACGGGACGAAGGGAACGAAGAACCCAAGATGGCGGAGTGAGACGTAAGAGAAACGAATTACGGAGCGATAAGCGGCGCCGAGGGAAGGATCCGCCAGTAAACAGCGAGCAAACTGCAACCAGCGGAAAGCATGAACGTTTCTACAATGATATTTGAAAATAATTACTTACAAAAAAACGTGCTCTGATTTAGTCTGCTGTACTAGTTATTTGCTTTCTTTCAGGTCGATTAACTTGTGAATAAATGCTTACCCGTTTCACAGGGCGGAAAGGATGCAAAGTTGAGAAAGGTGCTTGCGGACTGCATTGATTTAGTCTGATGTAAGGGCACTAATAAGATGAAACAGTTCTGCATGTGAATGAAATACATTTTTGGAATTTTTAAAGCGGCTTTTTTGATATTTAACACGTTCTTTGCAAAATTCATCTTCTTTGGTGAGTACATTTACTTGACGAAGTTTCTTTTTAGGAAAAAAGTACAAAACCACATTTCAGTCTAAGCATCAGCCTAACATATGGTGACTTTAGGCAATGTACACTGCTTATGGCCCATTCACTGTCTACCACAGATCTTTTCACAGGAAAGAGCCAGCCACATAGCAACACAATTTAACTATGCTTGGTTTTCACTTTGATGTGTAAAGCATAATCTTTATTTATGTCATCTGTAGCAACTCATTTTGGAGAACTGGAAAAGTTTATGAAAAGTGTTGTGTTTATGTTTATCAACACAATAATAATGTATTCAGTCTGCAACTGTGCCCTTTTCGGAACACATATATTTCCTCATTTTTCCTTGCAGGCACTAGGGTCATGATTTGAATGATGCAGCAGGTGCTGTGGCACAGGGGCCAAAAGCTCTAGGAAACCCACTGAAAACCGATTATTGCTATATTTTGCTACTAAACAAGCAGTCACGTGTGCAGTTACCTTGCAGGAACTAGGGCCATGAATTGAATGGTGCAGCAGGTACTGGGGCACATTGCCAGAATGTCTAGGGAACCCATTAAACACAAATTATTGCTATATTTTACTACTAAACAGGCAGTTCCAAGTGCAGTTACCTCACAGGCACTAGGGTCATGATTTGAATGGTGCAGCAGGTGCAGTGCCACAGAGTCCAAAAGCTCTAGGAAACCCACTGAAGACCGATTATTGCTATATTTTACTACTGAACAAGTAGTCACAAGTACAGTTACCGTGCATGCATTAAGGTCATGATTTGAATGGTGCAGCACTAGTGATTGGACTCCTGAGGCGAAGAAGCCGGGAGAAAGCATAACTTTGACTTTTTAAAATTTAATTGTGATACTGTGTGCATGTAACTCCCCCTTCCTACCTTCACTCCTTGGCATCTTTTAAACAGCGCTACACGCTGCAACGACCCCCTTCTTTCAGCCGCCATTCTCGAGCGCGAGGCGCGCCACAGACACGCCCCCTCTGTTGGCCACGCCCCCTCGTCAGTTTGTATAAATAGTGTGCGCAGACGCCAGGCGCTTCACTAGTGATTGGACTCCTGAGGCGAAGAAGCCGGGAGAAAGCATAACTTTGACTTTTTAAAATTTAATTGTGATACTGTGTGCATGTAACTCCCCCTTCCTACCTTCACTCCTTGGCATCTTTTAAACAGCGCTACACGCTGCAACGACCCCCTTCTTTCAGCCGCCATTCTCGAGCGCGAGGCGCGCCACAGACACGCCCCTCTGTTGGCCACGCCCCCTCTGTTGGCCACGCCCCCTCGTCAGTTTGTATAAATAGTGTGCGCAGACGCCAGGCGCTTCACTAGTGATTGGACTCCTGAGGCGAAGAAGCCGGGAGAAAGCATAACTTTGACTTTTTAAAATTTAATTGTGATACTGTGTGCATGTAACTCCCCCTTCCTACCTTCACTCCTTGGCATCTTTTAAACAGCGCTACACGCTGCAACGACCCCCTTCTTTCAGCCGCCATTCTCGAGCGCGAGGCGCGCCACAGACACGCCCCCTCTGTTGGCCACGCCCCCTCATCAGTTTGTATAAATAGTGTGCGCAGACGCCAGGCGCTTCACTAGTGATTTGACTCCTGAGGCGAAGAAGCCGGGAGAAAGCATAACTTTGACTTTTAAAATTTAATTGTGATACTGTGTGCATGTAACTCCCCCTTCCTGCCTTCACTCCTTGGCATCTTTTAAACAGCGCTACACGCTGCAACAACCCCCTTCTTTCAGCCGCCATTCTCGAGCGCGAGGCGCGCCACAGACACGCCCCCTCTGTTGGCCACGCCCCCTCGTCAGTTTGTATAAATAGTGTGCGCAGACGCCAGGCGCTTCACTAGTGATTGGACTCCTGAGGCGAAGAAGCCGGGAGAAAGCATAACTTTGACTTTTTAAAATTTAATTGTGATACTGTGTGCATGTAACTCCCCCTTCCTACCTTCACTCCTTGGCATCTTTTAAATAGCGCTACACGCTGCAACGACCCCCTTCTTTCAGCCGCCATTCTCGAGCGCGAGGCGCGCCACAGACACGCCCCCTCTGTTGGCCACGCCCCCTCGTCAGTTTGTATAAATAGTGTGCGCAGACGCCAGGCGCTTCACTAGTGATTGGACTCCTGAGGCGAAGAAGCCGGGAGAAAGCATAACTTTGACTTTTTAAAATTTAATTGTGATACTGTGTGCATGTAACTCCCCCTTCCTACCTTCACTCCTTGGCATCTTTTAAACAGCGCTACACGCTGCAACGACCCCCTTCTTTCAGCCGCCATTCTCGAGCGCGAGGCGCGCCACAGACACGCCCCCTCTGTTGGCCACACCCCCTCTAACATCCTGTCCCACTTCCATAAATCATGTGTCTTGGTAGGACGCGCAGCGGACGAGCGCAGCGGGCGCGACGATTGCGCGCCGAAGGCGCGCCTAAGGCAAGCCCGTCTGCGCCCGTCTGCGCCCGTCCGCGACTGGCCGGGACTAGGGGCACGTCACTCTGCCCCCCTGATCACCTATACCCCGGACCTACTCTGTAGCTACCAGGGCCCCTGGCCCATCTCGGCCACAACAAGCTCTCGTATCACTGCTCTTGGCATAGCTCCCCCCACCCCCCTCTCTTGCCCTTCTCCCTCAGTCGATACTCCTCCCACGATCTGTGGGTCTGTTTCTTTGCCTACTTCTAAAAACCTCACAGCTTTCTACCTTAATACCCGATCTGCTGTTGCTCATGCGCACGAACTTTCAGTCCTGCTGGACCTTCATACTCCTGATCTCCTCTTCTTAACTGAGACCTGGTTCTGCGGCGACTCCCTCCCTGCCCTTCTATCCACCTTACCGGCCTCCTACTATGCCCTTAGGGTGGATCGTTCGTCAAGTAGAGCCGGGGGCGGCGTGGCGGTCGTCGCACGTACCGATCTCCCCTTTCAAATTCTATCTCTACCTACCATCGCTACTACTGAATTTTTGGTGATCTGCACAGTCTCCACTTCTCCCCCCCTAACCTGCTTCCTCACTTACTGTCCTCCCCAGTCCCCTCTACAGTTTCTCCCCGACTTTTTGGATGTCCTGGCCACCATTACAGTTAACAATTCTTCTATCTTGCTCCTGGGCGATTTTAATTTCTGGCCCTCTGATCTCGCCGAATGTCCGTCATCTAAGAAATTTTCCGAAACCCTTCACTCCCTCAACTTCACATCTCATGTTCACTCCCCCACCCATATTAAAGGTCATTGGCTTGACCAGATCTGGTCCTTGAATTGCCCTGTGGAATCACTTTCTATTTCCCCTTGCCCTTGGTCTGACCACCACCTGATTTCTTTTCTCCTTCCTATTCTCCCCCCAGTCAAGCCCCTTCGGCCCAAAAACACCTGGGTCCGATCATGGAGCCGCGTCAAACTTGAAAACCTCTCCTCCCTCCTTACTGACTCTCCCCCCTCTCTTCAGGGCCTTACCACCGCCTCCCAGGTTGATGCCATAAATCAGTGGCTCTCTCATAGCTGCGACTCCGTTGCCCCGCTCAAACGCATTACCTCCAAACGCGACAAAGACGCCAATTGGTGGTTTAGTAATGAGCTTAAAACCACCAAACTAACAGTCCGTCGTGCGGAGCGGGCTTGGAGGAGAAACTATTGCCCCACTTTGAAACTGGAATACACTAACACCCTGAGCCAGTACAAAAAAGCCATCCTGGAGGCTAAAACATCTTATTTCTCCTCCAAAATCTTAGCAGCAGAGAACCAGTCCAAAGAGATATTTACCATCGTCCACAACCTGGCGTTCTCGGATAGAACTACTCTAAAACCAGCCCCCTCCGAAGATCTTTGCCTCTCTCTTAATAATTATTTTATTCACAAAATTGCCACCATCAAGGCCAACATCCCCTCTCCTTCCCCATCTTTTGTTGATCCTCAATGTCCTCCCCCCAAAGGCGCACTGACCACCTTTCCCCCTATCACTCGGGAAAGTCTGACCTCTTTGGTGCCTTTGATCAAATCTGGCTCTCCGCTCGACCCCTGTCCTGCCCACATCCTCCGTCACGTTTTTGTCTCTTGCCCAGACCCTCCCCTTCACCTCCTCAATAGCTCCCTCTCTCAAGGCATAGTCTCCAACTCCTTGAAATCTGCGGTCATTGTGCCCATTCTTAAAAAACCTGGGGCAGATCCTTCTATCCCGGCCAATTTCCGCCCCATCTCCCTCCTGCCATTTCTGGCTAAGGTGCTCGAGCGCCATGTCACCTGCGCTCTGAGCTCCTTTGTGGAGAAGCATGGAGTCCTTGCCCCCCGTCAAGCCGGTTTCTGCCCCGCACACTCTATGGAGTCCGTTGTTATGTCGGTCCTTGACACCCTCAGGGAGGGTATGGACACTAATCAGCACCAGGCCCTTGTGCTCCTAGATCTCTCAGCCGCCTTCGATACGGTGGATCATAACATCTTACTTTCCCGTATCGCGGCGGCGGGGATCGGGGGGAGTGCCCTGGTCTGGCTATCCTCCTTCCTGAGCGACCGCACCCAGGCTGTCCGCCTGGGTGATTTTACAGCGGACATCCGAGGAGTTCAGTGCGGGGTTCCCCAAGGTTCCTCTCTCTCTCCCCTCTTGTTTAATTTGTATATTGCCCCCCTGATCTTCTCTCTTCAACAGATGGAGGTCGCCGTATTTAATTATGCGGATGACCTCCAGCTGGTCTTTAATCTTTCCTCTCCTTCTGCTGTTCTTAATTTTCAAACTGTCATGCTTCATATCAGGGACTGGATGAACCACAACCACCTTAAACTCAACCCTGATAAAACCGAACTGGTGTTGACGGGTGGTTCATCCAGCCCCTGGTCCCCCCTTTTTTGGCCCCCCTCTCTTGGTTCTTCTCCTGTTCCCTCTTCCTCAGTTAAAACTTTAGGCATAAAACTTAATTCTCAACTCACCCTTCACTCCCAGGTTAGCTCTGTGGTATCTTCTTCTTTTCTTTCACTGCGTACTATACGCAGGGTGTCCCGCTTCTTCACTTTCTCTGCCCTAAAACTTATCATCTTGGCCATGGTGGTGTCCCGCCTGGATTATGGGAACGCTCTGTATGCCGGTATCCCTGCATACAGCTTGCGTCGCCTACAACAAATACAAAACCAGGCGGCCCGCCTGGCTTTCAATCTCCCCAAATTCCATCACTCTACCCCTCTCTTGAAATCACTTCATTGGCTACCCGTGCGAGCTAGAATTCAATTCAAGCTCGCATCCATCACCTTCCTGGCCCGATCGGGCTTGGCGCCAGCCTTCATCTCCTCCGAGATTGTCTCATACGTCCCTACTAGGGCTCTACGTTCCTCCTCCCAATCCCTCCTCACCATCCCACGCTTCCGGAGAAAGAAGTGGGGTGGATCCAAATTCGCTATCCTTGCCCCTATCCTCTGGAACTTCCTTCCCCTTGAACTTCGCTCCATCCCCCTCTACTCACAATTCTGCAAATGCCTTAAAACCCACCTATTCACAACATCTTTTGATTAATGTTCCCCCTGCCCTCCCAGCCTCAAACCTCAGTCCCCGTTTGCTATAGCGCCAAGAAGCCGCTGGTATACGTGCGCTTTACAAGAACTTTCAAACTCAAACTCAAACTCAGCAGGTGCAGTGGCACTGGGGCGAGCCGAAAGGTCTAAGGAACCCAATGAACACCGATTATTGCAATATGTTACTACTAAACTAGCAGTCGCAAGTGCAATTACCTTGCAGGCGCTAGGGAAATGATTTGAATGGTGCAGTAGGTGAAGTGGTACAGGGGTCAAAGGCTTATTGCTATGTTTTACTTCTAAACAAGCAGTCAAAAGAGCAATTACCTTGCAGGCACTAGGGTAATTATTTGAATGGTGAACCAGGTGTAGTGGCCCAGCAGCAAGTGCAGTGCCACGGGACAAAAGCTCTAGGAAACCCACTGAATACCGATTATGCTGTATTGAATTACTTTCCCCAACTTGGAACCAGTTATGGCCCTCTTTCCAGGGACTGTCTGCCGTCCCAGTGTTCCCTGTGGTGCAGTGTGAGCACTGCCTCCTCCACTGCTGTTGCTGCGCTTCCTGACCCTTCTGCTCTCCCTTCACAGGCTTCCTCCCTCACAGGCTTCCTCTACTCCTCACCTACGACACCGTCACACCTTAAAAGTGTATGGATCAGCTTTTTCACAGTACGGGCAGCTTTTATAAAAGGCACTTAAAACTTATATAAAGTTTTCCAGCGCTTTATAATAGCACCAGTTATATTGCACATAGATACTTTTTATGTCTCTGCAGAGATTACATGATTTGGCCAGGATCACAAGATTTAAAAAAAAAAAATGTTTTATTTATATTTTCCACAAATAATGACAGCATTTAGTCGGTTCGTGTACTGTAATTAATGCAATATGCGGTTTATAACATCCTGGAGTGCGAAAAAGACCACATCAAACGCCAGACACAATCCTCCTTGCTCCAAAACTAGTCCCTTCACCTCCCATCGTAGGGCTTTCCACTAATGGGTCTTGATCCGTCTGTGAGCCAACAGATGTTTTTGCTAATAAGCATGATTTGTATGGGTGTCATATGTCTAGAGGTCATGACCTTGGGGGTTGTAACTGCATACAGTTCACTATTTGTATTACAGTAGGACATGCTGAATAACCAATCCTTCAACTTTGGCGAATACTTACTCCCCCATTTCAGCGCTACTTCTCTCTTTTCTAATAGCAATGCTAAAGCACAGAAGCGGCGTATGGGCATGGGCAGGGTCTTGATGTATCCCAGTAATGCCATTAAGGGAGTGGGTGGTACGGGCCTTTCTACCGTTCGTGATAATTGATTAAACACCCCTAAACAGAATCGAGCTATCCCTCTGCAGGTCCATGTCATCTGTGCGAAATCTGCCATCAGGGTGCTGCACCTAGGACAAGTATCGGGGCATGCAGGATCTATGCGGTGCACTCTTGCTGGAGTGATATATGCCCGCCTTATGTATTTAAAATGTAATATTTTATGTTTATGATTGAAGGAGACCTTGAGCTTTTGTTCGCAACAGTAACACCAAATTTCATCAGTTATAGGATTTCCTAAGTCTTGTTCCCAAGCCAGTCGTGTCCTGTCATCCCTGTGCGGGAGTAGCACAATTGCTGACTTGTGCATTCTGGACATTAAATGCTCCCCTCCAGTGTTTTTAATGAGTAAAGTCAATGGGGGAAAATCCAGAGGATCTATGGGATAACTAGGTATCTGTGATCTAAGGGTGCTTTGCAGTCTACAAAGCGTGAATTGGTCCATGAAATTGGCTTCTCTAAAGCGAGTGTCTTCTGTCCTGGAGTATATGTGGCCATCCGGATACACGTCTCCAAATGTATTCAAGTTGTACTCGGATAGAGTGCGCTGTACCACCCTTTCCCTAGTAATAGGAACCAAAGGTTTCCCAGATAATGTGAGCGATGAGGAATAAAGAAGCTGCATCCCTGTTGTCCGAGTTAACTGTTTCCTGGGCAACAGATCTTGCGGGTCTCTGGCTAGGCCCACTGGTAGCAGGGCTGACCAGACAGTGGGGTAAGAAAGGTCCACCTCAGGACGAAGGTAAGGCCCCCGAGAATCGTCATGGAACCAATGTCTAGAAAAACTGCATTGGGTGACCAGGTAGTAGATCCAGAAATTGGGGATCCCAAACAACCTTCTCATAAGGTTGTGTCAAGACCTTCGAGCTAATCCTAGGCTGTTTCCCTCCCCCAAACCAACCGTATTAGGTGTGAACGAAGATTGGCAAAAAAATTCTTCTTCAAGGGTATTGGTATATTCTGAAAAAGATATAAAAACTGCGGGAGAACAACCACTTTTATTACGGCGATTCTCCCTGCCATTGTCAGGGGTAATTTCAACCACCGCTCTACCATGTCTTTTAATTTCTCCATTGCGGGGCCATAATTAAGCTGGAGAACTTGTGCCAGGTCTCTGTGACTGTGTATACCTAAATATTTGGCCGAGTTGTCACACCACTTTAAGGGAAATTCGGTGGACCGGTCATTGTGGGCGTCAGTGAGAGGAAACATTTTGGACTTGTTCCAGTTAATATGCAGGCCTGACAGGGTGCTGTAGAGTGTAATCTCTCGAAGTATCAGGTTTAAATTATCAACTGGGTGTCTCAAGTATAGTATGATGTCATCTGCGGACACCATAACCAATAACTGTCCTGTATTAAATTGTAGCCCCCTATGGGAATGAT
Organism: Lissotriton vulgaris; assembly: GCF_964263255.1. Taxonomy (NCBI): domain Eukaryota; kingdom Metazoa; phylum Chordata; class Amphibia; order Caudata; family Salamandridae; genus Lissotriton; species Lissotriton vulgaris. Next base: position 248,165,695 of record NC_141694.1, read on the forward strand.
GATCTTGTAAATGATACGCTAGAGGGTCCATTGCTATTTTGAATAGGAGCAGAGACAGAGGGCACCCTTGATGAGTCCCTCTCGTTGGTGTAAAGGAGTCTGTTTATGCGCCGTTCACTCTGACACGCACCGAGGGGCGTGTGTAAAGCAGTGATATGAAGCGAGGGAGCATCCCCAATTGAATCAGTGTGGCACGCAGAAAGGCCACTCCAATGAGTCAGAGGCCTTCTCTGCATCCAATAGGACTGTTGCTGCTGCATGCGAGGGGTTCAACCCATGCAATGATGCAAATAGGATCCGTAAATTAAATGCAGTGGATCTACATGGGATGAAGCCCGCCCGGGCCTCGAAAACCATTTTATCACCTATTAGAGACTTGTTGCCATCATTTTGGCTAAAAGTTTGTAATCAGAATTCAATAAGGAAAGAGGCCTGTATGAGCCACAGTGCAGTGGGTCCTTCCCTGCTTTAGAAAGTAGCATGATTACTGCTTCCCACAGTGTTAACGGAAGCAGGCCCGACTCAATCGCTTCCTGGTACATCTATGAGGTGTGGGGCTAGGCCTTTCTTGACTGCTTTATAAAAACATCCCGAAAACCCATCCAGACCTGGCGTCTATGAGCCGTCCATGTCCTCTATAGCCCGGACTACGTTGTCAACTGTAAAGGGTTCAACAAGAAATTCCCTGTGAGGGTTCTCTAGCAAAACTATGATGACTTCATCCAAGTAAGCATTACTAGCTGCCATGTCTCGGGAGACTTTGATGGTATACAGGTCTTTATAATATAACAATACCCTCTCCTTAATTCCCTCGCAGTCTGAAATAGGAAACCCATCGTCTCCTAAGAGACTTGTGATATATGTGTGTCCCCTGTTGGGTTGCATGAGCCTTTCCAGAGTGCTTCCCGGACGCTTGCCCTCTCCATACCCCCTAGCCGTCGCATATTTTCCCAAGAAATGGGCCTCCCTCTCCGCTGCCTCTTGATATTTCGTCAATAGCATTGCCCTTTGTCATAAACCTGTGGTGTTCTGTGCTGCTTGTTGACCTGCATCTACTGCTCTCAACTGTACTTCGAGCTTGTACAGTGTGCACCATAAGTCTCTGATGATCCCTGCCCCTTTCGAAATGCAAACTCCCTGTATGTATGCTTTGAACACCTCCCACCAAATAGCTTTGGTTTCTACAATGCCCATATTATTTTCAAAATATTGCTCTATCGGTAGACTCCATTCGGATTTGAAGACCGGGTCACGAAGAGTCATGTCGGGAAACCTCCACTGACGTGCCATCCCAGTCGCCCCTGGAACCTGGATCCCTATTACCACTGGGGCGTGATCTGGTGATGTGTGTGGTAAATGCGTTATTTCCCTCATCCATGTGGTCACACTAGGGGATAGTAACCAATATTCTACCCTGGTCCAAGTATTATGCGGGCCAAATAGTGGGTATATGCGGGAGAGTCTTGTTAGAAATGGCGCCAAGCATCTGATAACTGGTATAATTCTATCAAGCTAGTTAATGCCTATCTGGCCCTTGGCTTTGTATCAGCAGTTGTGGCAGTGCTTTCCAATCTCAGGTTGAGTACAATATTTAAATCTCTCCCTATTCAAATATGTTCTGCCCCCATCCTATGTATGTGGGAATAAAGCTCTACACAAAAGTCTGGGTCATCAACATTAGGCGCATAGACATTAACCAATAACATTGTGTTCCCCAAAGGCCACCCTTTTACCAACACATATCGGCCTGCTTGATCCGTGTATACTTCCACTGTCTTGAAGGGTATGCGCTTATGTATATGGATCGAAACTCCCCTCGCATATGAGCTGTAATCTGCAAAATAGCAAGCAGAGCCCCACATGGCGGCAACATTTGGGGAGGCATGCGTGCAAGGTGCGTCTCTTGTAAAAATGCTATATCTACATGGTGCCGTTGTAAATAGTGTACTATTTGTTCGCGTTAGTGTGCATCATTAAGCCCTCGGAAATTCCAGGACATGAGTTGAATCTTTCCATTGCTTCTCGTATCAGGTGTCATAGTAAAACCGCATGTTCAATCTACAGTGTGAACCGACATTAACATTGTACCCTATTTGTATGTCCTTGTGAAAATAAAAAAGAGATAAACAACTCTGCTCCCTGAATTCTCCCACCCTCCTCCCACCCCCTTGCTCTTACTACTGGGGAAACCCCAACTCTCTAGTAACCTTATAAACATCTGTTATTAACTATACTAACACTATTTATCAATAAGGTGCCTAAGCACAATGGGGTGATAATGCTACGCCTTGTCCCCGGTCATATGTATAAAATAATTAGCCCTTATGGCGTGTCCACTGCAGAAGTTCACTTATAGCATCAGCCTAGTCACTCACAAACCCTCATTGTACCAATACATAACAAAACAGTCTTCAGTTTGCGGTGAACGGTTCCATGCTAGTGCCTGAGTACGGCATCCGGGGGGATCTACCCGGTGATGGGGATTTCCGGCCGGGTCTAGTATTGGCTCTTGCCTTGAGGAAGTCTTGGACAGCTGCGGGATTGTCGAAAATCCTGGATCTGCCATTGACGTCCACTTTCAGTCTAGCAGGATATAACATCCCATATTTCAGCCCTTCTTTCGGCAGTGCTGACATTACTGCTACAAATTTCCTCCTTGCATCTTGCACCATGACCGTGAAGTCAGGGTACAGGGAAATTGAGGACCCCTGCCAACTTAAAGCTCCCTTTTCTAGAGCCAATCACAACGCTGTGTCTCTGCCCTTGAAATTTAGAAGCCGGGCCAGGAGCGGTCGAGGAGGGCAGCTGGGATTCAGTCGTGGTCCTATGGTACGATGAGCCCTTTCTATCAAAAATGTGGAGGTGAAGGATTCTCATCCAAACAGATCTATCAAGAGTTTCTCCACAAACTCATTAAGGCGGCCCGTGTTTGTAGATTCTGGAACCCCAAGGACTCGGACATTGTGACTTCTTCCTCTTGCCTCCAAATCTTCATTATTTATGGCTATTGTTATAAGTACCCGTTCCATCTTCCTAATCTTCTTGCTGGCCTGAGCTGAACCGTCTGCTAGGTCCGATATTCTACCTTCTGCCATATCTATTGAACCCTCGTGCTGATCCAGCCTGGTTCCCAATTTATCCAGTCTGCTGTCTAATGCATCAAAACGGGTGTCCATTGCTCGGAAGCCTGCACCCGGATCCGCTTCTAGTGCTTCATGTTCCTGTGGGGCAGCATGGGGTGGTGCAGTGACATCCACTCCCTCCGCCCTAGTAGTACTGGTTGACTCTGCTCCTCCACCCAGCTTCTCAAATGGGAGTGTCTTCTGCCGAGGGTGGCTCTTTCCCATGGCCCTCCATTTGACACAACCCTGTGCGGGTCACGATTTGAGACTATTTGTACCATCCGCTGTGGACTGGGTGTTTCCCCGGCCTGGGAGTTTGCACCCTGCAACTTCCTCCTTGTTTACTAGCACTACAGTAAGTAGTTTATTGTGGAGCAGTGCGTCAGGTGGCTGGACACAGTTGGCGTAGAGTACAGCAACCCGGTGCATTGTGCTAAGGAGGGAGAGTGCTTGAGCCACTGCGCGGGTCTTTTCTCTTTGGCCAGGGAGGGTTTGGGACATTACAGATTACTTTGCTTGTGTCCTGAGCCCGTTTTTTTCCTCTCTCATCAGACCACTGGGGCTAAACTGTGTAATTGTCTGCCAGGGCCAGGAGATAGTCCTTGTATTGGCCCCTACCTTGCTTACTTGCGCTATCTTCGCGTTTCAGGCCGACTCAGGACCGCTTTCCCCTTGGGGCATCAAGCCAGCACCTTGCTGCGTTGATTAGATCATTTGTGGTGCTGCTACAATGGAAGACTGGGGCGGGGTCCTTTTTTTTTTTTAAGCCGTTCCTCCAGGCTCAGCAAGCGGAGCAGAAGCAACAGAGGGATTGACCCGATAAGCAACTCGTGCTTTTCAGTTAGTCGGGCATGGGCCGCTGTGACCGATCCCGTCTTTGTCCGACCTTCCGCTGCTCACAAGGCCCAGGCGGCCATCACCCGGGAAACTCCCACTGGCGCCAAAAAGCCTTCCCAGCGACCCGCCTCCTCTTTGCCTGCTATGCGCTGATCATAACCATCCGATTTGTGAACACTCCGTTCTCGAGGTGCCGGGCCTGCTTCGCCCCACTCGTCTGCATCCGGGGAACTCTATTTAGGCTACTCCCGGGACCATGTCTTGAGCTATGGGCGTGTCGAGAACTCGAGTACCCGGCTGTATCCCGATCTCTGGGCCTCACTGCATCCTCACCAATACGCTGGGAATGGTGTCTCAAAACTCATTGATGTCGGGAGTGCTGCCGCCGGAATTACGATGGATATTTTGCGCTGCAGCCGCCTTGGAACAAGTTTGCCCCGAGGACGCGGTGGAGCTCCAAAGCTATGCAGCCATCTTGGTCCACTGCTTGGCCTTGCCCTCGGACCACAGGATCTTGAGCTGATGCTGGGACCCAAACCCAAGTCAGCATCTCTTTACATTACTTCACATCTTTGCAAAAGATTTTGCATAGGCGAAACCTATTAGCTGTGCCAATGCTTGTTATTTGTTATTACCTATAAAACAATCTTGAAATAAATACCCTCCGGATGTGCGCTGTACAAAAACGTCTCCAACATATGATTTGACTAAAATGTTGTTCATGTAGAATAGAAACCCAGGGCATCGAAAGAGTGCACATAATTGACATTCCTCTTGTATACTTTTGGCACTGTCAGGGTGGGTGGAAGCATGAATGTTTCAAAATTCATGTTTGAAGTCTATTCCTTAAAAAAAATACTTGCACTGATTTAATCTGATGTACTACTACTACTAAGATGAAACAGTTCTGCAAGTGAAAAAAATACTTTTTTAGAATTTTCGGAGAGACTTTTTCCTATTTTACATGTTTTTGCAGAATGCCGTTAAAAATTAAGGTGGTCCAAAAGTTAACTGTGCAGGACATCCTTCAGATTGGTTAACTTGTAAATAAATGCTTGCACGTTTTGAAAAGGAGTGCCACATTCAAAGGTCAGGAGTGCACCTGTGGCCCCCAGACTATAGATCTACAGGTACGGTAGAGCATAGATTATACAGCAGCGCTGTCTTCACTGCAGTAAAGGTGCAAGTAAAAAAACAAAAACGCTATAACGCAGTCAACACCGTCTTTTTCATAAAGCTTTTTATCTTTACTTTCAGCCATTTGCAACATGGCTGGAAAACATTGGCAAAACCAATAGATGCAAGTCCTATGGGTTTTGCCAATGCCCGTTTTAGAAGCAGCGCCCTTTACATGCAGCTTACTTTCAATTGCTCAATTCCCTATGAGACCACAAACCTGTTCCACAAGGCTGTTCCACAAGGCTGACCCACAGTCCTATGGCTCCCACACACAATCCAGGCCTGCTGCAGTATGCAAAAATAATAAAAATGTTTAAAGCAATTGATTTACCCAGAACCGACAAAAAGAGCGCCTACTTTAAGAAAGTGCTGCTTTGGCATATGTGAAAGGTGCTTTACACATGCTCATAAACTATGAAATATTAAGGGCCATCAGTGAGCAGGTCTGCTGCTGAACCTACAGTATTCCCAGGAGGACTGAAGGGAGGGGCAGGTTGGAGTGACATACACCAGAGGGAAACCTTGGGCTCCGCCAGGGGATCAGACCAAGGACGAGGCAAGGGAGTGTTCAGGGAGTAAATAGCAAATCCCTTTCTGTGCAGCAGCTGCTGTTTCTGCTGCCTGGCTTGCAGTCTGAGAGCCTTTGGTAGCCTGGACGGAGCTTTTGTGTGGTAGGGTTCCACATGGTGCGAAGGGAGAGTCCAAGAGACGCACGTGTGGTTGAGAAGTTCACACTCGTCTGCAGCATGAGTAGAGCCTTGGGAGAGGACGCTGCATGGCGACGCTGACAGCGAGCCGATTAGACAGCCCATGTGAAGTAAATCCGGGACTCGGAGTTCTTTGGATCTTTGATACAGGGCAATTTGGACAGCCCCCCAGCGAAGCTACTAACTAGCCGCTCAAGAGTCCACAGGAGCAAATTCTGGGACTCGACTTAGTACATTGGAAGAGATACGCCTCCCAAATCACTGAATGAGCAACTTACGGAGATACTTATGACCCTGAGAACTTAGCAAAATGACTGGATATTAAAAACTGGTCATTGCAAATAATATTCCATAGGGTGAGCACCACCAGGTGTGATTAATTCTCATATAAAGAGTGACACCTGAGCTCTCTAATAGGACCATATGTTTGGATTCCTCTGTAACCACACTAAATAGGCTACACATCATTCATTTTGTCTTGTCCTGAAGAAGACCCACTTTTTGATGCTCAACACTAGCACAGATCAACCAGGGTCGAAACGTCAAAACGTCGACGTTCTACTAGAAGTACTAAATTCCACTGTGACCATTACTAAGTGTTAAAAAGAAAAGTCTAGGTCACTATGAAATAATATATCTTTGTTTTTCACTTCGTTCCTAAATGTTTTATGTAATTTTGTTTTTGTATTCAATACATTTGTTGTGATGTATGTACGTTTTATACATTGCTTTATTCTTTGTCTCATATCCCTCACTAGATATTAATGTGTGTAGCACTTGCTCCTTGATGAAGCATTGATTATTCTTGTTTACAATAAATAATTGTAAGTCATAATTAATGTGTGTTCTGGTATTCGCAACATGTGTTTAGATAATTTTCGCAAGAATCATTAATAGATATCAAGTTGAAATTTGGGAAAAATATTCTCAAAGTTGTTTGTCTTTTTAAAGAAAAAAACCGTGGCAGAACCAATGTTCGTTTAACATGATTGTCCTCAGTTTCTGAGCAATACTGGGCATCCCTATTGTTTAATATTGGCATGAGTGGAGCCAGCATATTTCTCTCGGAGGGAGGGGGGGGGGGCAGGACAACCGGAGGAAACGACCCGGATAGAAAAATAAAGCACTATAACTCTTTACAAATAAAGTAAATAGTGCCTGAATCACAAGGAGAGAGGTGGATGGCAGTGGAGGGACATTAATTAGGTTGAATCAGTCTGTGCTTGGTCCATGCTCCACAGAAAGAAATGTCGTTGCAACGTGTAAATTTCCATGTTTATTTAACTGATGAATGTGCACATATACTTTGATGTCTTCATGGTATAAGTACTTTATAAAGCTAAATATAATAAACAATACAACCAAATGAACATTTTAGCATTATGACACAAACAAATGTTGAGATATGGAGCTATTTAAGGAAGTCTCACCCTGTTTTTCGACTCTTTATGCTGTCAATTTGCATAGTTATTGGCCTGGAATTCATGACTGGTAGTAGCATAGAGAGGCACTCAAAAGAAGTCAAATTATCTAATATTTCCTCTTTTAAAAATAAATACAAACAGGAAACACTCTATTTTCCATCTGTATTTATCTGTAAAAATCAGCAAAAACGGAATACTGTGAGCCCGAATCGTAATACACAGTCTTATGTGCAGATGTACCAATATCATATGTTACTACATGCCGGACTTACCACCATTTGCCACAGAGACCTAGCTATATGCCCCTCATGATCACCAAATACCAGGGATGACTACCAGCTGCGAGGAATAACCTTTCTTTCTCCTTTCCTTTTCCTTTGCCTTTGTTCTGCCATCTCTATCATCTCTCGGTTTGCCTTCATTCATGTCTCAGCTTTCTTCACCTTTCTCCCTTCCAGTGCCTTCTTCAGTGTCCCCTCCCCCTTTCCCGTTACCTACCAGTCCATCCTCTCAATGCATCCTTCTAGTTCTCTTTATCTACCCCTCCCTTTCTCTCTCTCCTCATCCGTCATTACCTCTTTCCATCACTCGCCCTGAAATTGGTTCAATATGTCTTATGTCTTAACTTGGGACAACTTCATGTCTCTAATCCTTTTTTCCCACCATCCCCATTCCTTCATCTTTCTATTTCAGCTGTTTCTTCTCTCTGCCTTTTATTCTACATATCTGTCCCTTAGCTTTTCCAGAAAAAAAGGCAGGGCCTGCAGATGGCATCAGTGCTTTTATGCCATCACAGCTTTTGATCTGGACAGAAGAGTAGCCACTCCTACCCTGGCCAAAGACACAAACAATTTCAGAATCCGCCTGTGTGTCTCAGGGAGGTTTCAAAATCAACAATGGATTTCAGAAGTTCAGAGCCTTTCCATATGAGCTGAAATTCCACTCTAAGTAGGGGTTTGCAGCTCACCTAGTGGTTATAGTGAGTAATAGCGGCTCTTAGTGGTATGCCTGCATACACATCTGACAACACAACACTTCACCTTTGTTATGAATATAAAGATAAATAACAAATATTAAAAACAATAACTATTGATAATGAAGGAGGGTGGCACAGCAGAGGGAATTGCAATAAAGACAGTGTTTTCAATCCATCTCACAATTAATTAGGCAATTATTTTCAAATGTTTTTCATGTAAGGCAGCGCAGCATCTAAATTTAGTGCACTGCGTGCATGGCACAAGAGGAAAAGCTTAGTGCATGTCGTGTCCCCTGTGCGCCAGCCCCAAAGGACCACACGCGGAGGCTGGTAAGTGAATGTATGGTTTTTAGGTCGAACGAAGCCTGGCGTTCACTGCGCAGCAGGGTCGCGCAGGAAAGATTTTTTGATTTCAGTATAGTGGCTTTAACCCGCCTCTCTCTTCCATTGGCTAGCTCCATAAATGGAGGCTAGCCATTGGAAGAGAGATGTGGCAATCATTGTGGGAGCAGATACGTGGGCGTTTCTGTGTTTTTTAAGCCCCGCCCCTTTTTGCCGTCATGTAGAGGTGGGCCATTGTGGGTGTTTCCTTTTTTTTTTTTTGCCAGGGCTGTTTTTTCGACAGTCTGTGCCAGCTTCGCTGCTTGCTCTCAGTCTCCTCCCTGTGTTCCCACTCTTTAAATGGCTGCCGTGCCGAGAACTCGTTTTACTTTTTACGCTGTCCCTTTAAAACAGCGAGGTGGCTGAGTAAATTATAAGCACACCACTCGCATATGAACGGACGCACATGTGCTCGGGCAGTGTGCCTCGTTGTGCGTGCTCCAGAGGTTGCCATGTGTGCACAGAGCTCATTGTGTGCTGCCAGCCATGTGCTCTGTTGTTCCTGCGCTCGGCTCTCACAGTAGGGGGCAGTGCTGCTGCAGCCGCTGACCGAACACATGAGGCGAGAAAACACGCAAATGCCTGAAACCTTTCCTCCCCTCCTCCAGCTCGCTGGCACAAAGGCTTGCATTTCCCCCCTTGTTTTATTTTTTATTCGGGGATGGATGTTTGACTCTCTGGAGCCTCTGAGCGTGGAAAGCCGTGGGCGGCCGCCAGCTCGCTGCGCATAACTGGATTCCCCAGGTAATGTAAACATTGCTTGTATACGTTTTTCCTATTTTTTATTAATACAGAGGGGCTCGTGGGACCACTGTGAAGAGATGTTTCGATTACTTATAACGGGGTGATGCAAAAGCGGTTCGAGGGCTCCTCCTTTGACCCCTGACATCTACTTCTCGCCGTGCAGAGAGATGTGTTTACTCTTGTTTCCAAAACGCCATATCCTCACGGCAGGAGTCTGCTTCGAGCCCTTGCTCTGCACGCGTTCTTATTGTTTACATCGTGACGTACACAGATACAATGGCACTCGAGGCTCGCCTCTCGTCGGATCATCTTCCTGCCTCCTGTGACCTCTGAGACTTGGAAGAATGTCACACGAGCCCTAACTCCAGGTAGACTCACACCACCCGCTGTTCCGAGTGTCTCTGGGCGTGAACATACTCGGTCCATAAACTCTGGCCCCAGGAACACCAGGGCCAGACAGCACTGCAGATGTACACTCCTGCCGGAGGAGAGGGGTGGGGTGGGGGGGGCATCTGACCCAGGCAGTAGAACGAGGGGACCAGGCAGTGCTCCCCAGGCAGACAGCAGCCTCCCTTCCTGATGCTTTAAAGCAGCCAATGTGTACTCTGTTTATAGAAGGACCAATAAAACAAAAATACATTATCCAATGAGCTGCCTCAGAGAGCGTGGGAAGAAGTTGGGGATGTGAGGCTTGAAAGAAGTTGGGGCATGAGGCTTGAAAGAAGTTGGGGGCATGAGGCTTTGAAAGAAGCTGGGGGTGTGAGGCTTGAAAAGAAGTTGGGTGCGTGAGGCTTGAAAAGAAGTTGGGGGCGTGAGGCTGAAAGAAGTTGGGGGCGTGAGGCTTGAAAGAAGTTGGGGGCCTGAGGCTTGAAAGAAGTTGGAGGCCTGAGGCTGAAAGAAGTTGGGGGCGTGAGGCTGAAAGAAGTTGGGGGCGTGAGGCTTGAAAAGAAGTTGGGGGCGTGTGGTGAATGTTAAACGTTAAGCAGAGACACAAAAATTATCTTCTTTCCTTCTCCCTCTCACTCCCATCTCTCTCACTCCTTCCTGTCCTCACTCCTTCCTGTTCCTCTTCTCCCCTCCTTCCGATTTTCCATCTCCCTTTTTCCTCCTCCCTCTCCTTCCCTCTCCCTTCTTCCTCTCCTTCTCGATCTTCTTCGCTTCTCATCTCTTCCTCTCTTCTTTCTCTCCTCCCTTTTCTTCCCTTCTCCCCGCCTCCCTCTCCCTCTTCTCACCTCTCTCCTCCCCATCTTCTTTTCCTCTCTCTCTCTCACTTTTTTTCTCTCTCCCTCTTCATCCCTCTCCCCCTTTTCACAAAATAAGCCTAGAACATATTTGAGGCAGCAGACCAGTGGTAAACAAGCCTTTACAATGCAACAGTCTCGCCTTTTCAAAAGTTAGAGCTATTGGCATTGTATATGACAACATTTTTATTTATGTGTTGGTTTTGAAAACAGATAAATAAATGGCATTGTCATTTACAATTCCATTAGCTCTAACTTTTGCAAAGGTGAGACCGTTGCATTGTAAATGTTTGTTTATTCTTCTTGGCAGCGCAGTGCACGCAGGCACCTCTCTCTTCCCCGTGGGTATCCGTATGTATGCCCAGTTTACCCGTCCCCCAACTGGAAGTGGTGCCCGATATCCAGTCACCTCCCCATCTGCCCTCTGCAGGGTCCTAGTGCCCGCCTGCACATGTTGTTCTGACATCGCAGAGCCATATCTACTAAGATTATCCTGCTCTGCTACTGGTGTCATTCTCAGTGCTGGGCACAAACAGGCAGCCTTTAGTGACTCACAGACTCACCCTATTGTGCAGAGAGAAGTGTGTGCTCTTTAGCAGAGGATTTTTCTGGGGGGATACCATTTCAGTACAAATTCAAGTCAAGTCAAGTCAAAGAAAGCTTTATTCGAATGTTTTTTTAACAATCATAAAAGCACATAAAATAGACCAGATTTACATTAAATTTCATGAGTTAAAAACAGTAAACAAAATCGATTTTTGAATTTAAAGTTAAAAATTCATGACTGTGATAAAAACTATCTAAAAAAGAAGAGGAGGTTCCCATGCAGTTAAAGTTCATCAGTGATAAAACTTTTCCTCGGGTGGAGTACTCTCTTCAGAAACATAGAAACAGTACAAATTCCTATGCGAAGACTAACTTAGAAGGTTTCCATGCATTGACTGTGTGCTGTTCACAGCTGCACAGATGTAATGCAGCAGTCTTTTTTTAACTAAATGAGCACATTTCAAACTTTTTTCTCCTGCTACAAGTATGCATTAGTTTTTCAAGTAAAGCCCTGTCTACCAATCTTAGTTTAATTGGGCTTTGTGTTAAAACCTATGGATGTTTGCATTTACCATCCCCAATAACTCCCCATGATCCAAAACAAGACAATGAGGCTTCTCCGTTGAAAACAATTCACCTTTTTGGCACAAAACATTTGTTGTGCTGGATAGTAAATCAGCATATGCCACTTTGTAGCACTACGCCTCACGATGAGTCACACTAGCTCTGGTGCAAGGCATTAGTAAATCTAGGCTTTAGTTTCCTAGTTAAGCATATGTGCCTTCCACAATGTGTAGGAACTCAACCTTGGTAGGATCTTACTCTCCATGATTAACATGGCTGCTGACATGAACTTTTTGATCACGCTCAACACAAGTCAGACCAGCCACTAAAATAGGCCTGTGTGAAATGTTCTGTTAAACTCACATAACTTGCGTAATTCACACAATTTTGTATGATGCAAATTATAAACACTCTCATAAATTATGCAAGTGTGAATTTCCACACAATTTTTTTGCTGCAGAGGACTGATTTGAACAGAAAATGTTTGACATGCTTGAGCAGAACATGCATAACAAGAGGCATTTCCTTGCTGGTGCCTCAAGTGACCTTTGACCGTGAGATATGCCCTCACTTACTATTTTTTCTCAAGATACCCCAAAGTGCAATTCACAGGATTTATGGGCAGTTTCACATAATGTCATTTAACGTAATTTAGGGGTAATCCTTATCTGATTTCACACATCTTAACACTAAAAAAGATTCATGACCTTTTGGTGAAGACTCATCTCTGTACTCATCACAAGCAAACTCCACAGATCTTTTAACTCTGTAGGCTCGCCCTGTTGTTCATAATAATCTTTCTATTCAATTCAATCTCAAAACCAAAAATATTTATCTGGTATATTCCAACTGTTCAGATTCCAGATTTTGCCTTTATCAGCGCAAACCGACTTTTTGCCAACTTCCATTTTCGTGCATAATTGAAAATATTATGCTTTTCCTTTACTCTATCTGAAGGTTTTCTTGCACCTTATCAGATCTCCTGTATGAATTTTATTTTTTATACATCCATGCATTTTTTGTAGTATGTTTTATATTTTTGCTGGTGTTTATGTTGCGTACTACTATGTCTTAATTTTTGACGTTTGTCTTTCTGAACACACTTGTGTTCATTCCAAATACACATCCAGGTAGGGCACAATGCCAAGGATACTTGTCTGCTGCATAGCAAATGCACTGTGTTTTTTTTCTGTGAACCCATCTATCATAACTTGACACATCAATTAAGATGCTATTTCTAAAAGTTGCCCATTAAATGCACTCTTTTATAATTCAATCCGTTATCTCAACTTGGCCATTTGCTTGTGGGAGGTTCATGGAGGTGCATATATCTTTATTCCTGTCATATTTAAGACATTTTTCATTTCTAATTATATGAAATATACACCAGTTTCACTAATAATCGTTGCTGGGTGCCCTTTCCTGTAGACAATTAATCGAAGTGGCATTGTTTGGGTCTTCTACAATTTTCACTTTTACAATTTAGAATAAGATATTTACAATAGGAATTCCGTTATAGCAATTATAAATCTGTTTTTCTGGTTTGAATGTAACAAATGTCTCCAAGCTAGGTATTTCAAACCCACCCGTATAGAGCTCCCTGGTCTGGCAAAAGCAGTTGTATTGACTCTTCGCTATTTGCTACATGTTGAACTCAGCCTGTTTAGGCCCTTCACCTTTGATGTTTTTTCCCTTATTTGGTTCCCTACGGTACTCTAATTCCATTACCAACTGTTTATGGTTTGTATCTGGTTCGTACAGTTTGTGCTTCCCTGTTGTCAATTTGTCTCCTTGCTGAGGCCTCTGTTCTCTGGTGCAACATGGGCCTTTCATATTTGACTCCTGAGCAGAGTACTCCAGGATCTAATTACTGAGCCCCTCTGCTTGAAGCAGGAACGTCCCGCACTTTTTTACCTCCGCATGTAATTTGGATCTTATTTTGTTGACCCTTTAGTAATTGTGTTCTCTCAACCCTTGGTGGAGACTTTGACATTCACATTTTGATCCGAAGGCCCAGAGACTCTGAAATCTATTCCGATATTTCTGAATACCAGCCTGCATAAGAGTGTGTGTGTCTCTCTCTCCCGCCTACCCCCATATCCTCCAAACCTGGGTCGTCGTTAACAACCTTGTCCAGAGCAGGGATTAAACCAACTCCACTCTACTCTGTGGCACTCCCTGCCACTCTACTCCACTTTGCTTCACTCCACTACAGTCTTAGACACTCCACAATACTCCATGACACTCTACTCCACTCTACTCCACTCTTTACCAATCTGGTCTATGACACCCCTCTCCATGCGACTCTCCTCCACACCACTATCCTTTAGCCATGCCGAACAGCAGCCATGCTGGTGTACAACATGGCTAAAACACATTGGCAAAGCCAATAACTCGTGAATAGGCGAGGCCTATTGGCTTTGCCAATGCTTGTTCTTTTAAGCTACTACAACAGGAGAAAGCTCAAGAGATGACTCTATAATTTTAATGGTCTCACCTTCATCGCATTCTCTTCATTAAATTGGTAGCCTCTTGTCTTGTGGACTGGCGAATGTCACATACTTTATGTTTGTTGGGCTAGCATCTGTTTGGAATTTTATTATAGGGCTGTAGATTCTCAGTTTCCCTGACCTATCACTGAACATCTCACTACATTTCTCCAATAAATCAAGAGTTCAGTAGAGTTCTGTAATTGAATTTCCTATACCTGGAGATCAGCACATGGGCCACTTCATTTTTAAACCTCTTAGGTGTTGTCTGCCAATAATGTTGTCTCCATCCTCTGCAGCATACACTTTGCCAATGGTGCTCCTATTCTGAAATGTGAATTGCCCATCTTGTGCTACGCCTTTCTTCAGCTATCCAACCAGGTCAATATGGTTTTATGGTTCTTAAACAGAGATATATCGGTTCACTCCCATCCTTTACCCACGATTAATAAGCTCTTGTGAGGTTTCACCATGATTCATTACAATATCGTGCATTAATAAATAGAACTAGAAAAAAAATCATGTGACCTAACTACCTTTATTACAGCTACTTACTGCTGATTACAGCTATGGGTGCAGTGTGTTCAAAGAGCTCGCCCTTTAAGATTACATCAGTGCCACCAATATTGCACATGTTCATGCATGTACTTTTCACACATCATAATGCTTTCCAACAATGCCTTTGTCTGCCTGAAGATAGCTCAGTGGGCTAAGAGCTTCTGACATCTTGAGAGCCCTACAAGTCACAAGTTTTGATCCTGGCTGGGACAACTCAAACATTTATCATTTTGAAGGAAATACATTAGGTATACCTGTTGTTTAATGAGTTTAGAAACGGAAAACTATGACATAAAGTGCCAGATATACCCATAAAATACCTGACCATCAGGAGGACATTGCCACACCAGGAGACCAGGGCCAAACGGCAGCCCTCATCCTCCTGGACCTCTTGGCTGCCTTGGACACCATCTCCCACCGCACACTAGCCACCAGACTCCACAACGCCGGCATCCGCAGAAAGGCCCTAGACTGGACGTGCTAATTTCTCACAGGCAGAACCCAGCGAGTCAGACTCCCGCACTACCTCTCGGAACCAACGGAGACCAGAGTGCCCCGTGGATCCTCCCTCAGCCCCACCCTCTTCAACATCTACATGGCCCTCCTTCCAACCATCGTCAGAAACCACAGGCTCAACATCGTCTCCTACTCTGACGACACCCAGCTCATCCTCTCTCTCACCAAAGAACCCAACGTCACCAAGCACAACTTCCAAGAGGGGATGAAAGCAGTTGCCACCTGGGTGAAAAAGAGCTGCCTGAAACTCAACTCCGGGAAAATAGAAGTCCTCATCCTCCGGTGTTCCCCCTTCGGTCGAGGGCCGGGCGTGAGGGTGTAGATGGGAGGAGGGGGCTCTCACTCCTCCAGGCCCCCTCCTTGGAGACGCTCGCGCCGGTCCGGGCCTCGCAGCAAGGTAGTGCCGGCCGCCAATCACAGCGCGGCCGGCAAAGGGGGGTGCGGCCGGGATGGCCAATAGCGGTGCTGCACGGGCAGGGGCGTGTCCGGTGAGGCGGCGCCCCCGTCACGTGATGCGGGATGCAAGCTTCAGGCCCAGCGCGGCCTGCTCGATGATCGCGGCGGCCTCCCCAAGGCTCCGGGGGCTGCCGCGAGGGGGACTGCACACAGTCGGGCCGGGCGCAGCCCTCAGCAACACAGCAGTGGCCCTCTCCTGGTACTGAGGGCCGCCGGGGGCAGACAGCTGCGCATTGAGCCCAGTGCTTCCCAAGGGTTGTGGTGGTGAGTACTTCAGGGAGCGCTGCGAAGGCGCAGCAGCGCTCCGGGGCATAGCGCTTCACAGTAGTTGGGGCATCACTGACCTGGGGGACCCACGCAGGAGATTTAGGCTGGGGGGCCTAGTCAGGGACCTATGCCACTGGGAGTGACAGGGCTTAGGTGATGCCTTCCAAGTAGAGTGAGGAACCCTGAGCTAGCCCACTGATCTGGCCCGGCGGGAGGGGAACCCAGGGACAATCTTCAGTGACCTTCCAAGGAAACTTGACAAGCCTCCAACTCAACCACTCCCCCCCCTTTGAGAAACCACCTCCTAAGGGCGCCAGAATAACCAAGCACCAAGAAGACTACTTTCTTGTGCTACCAGGAGCGCTGGGGATCGACCAGGTACTGTGTTGTGCCACTTCTGCGCCCCTCTGTCTTCATCTGGGCCTGCACTGCCGTGCCTTGCCCCCTGGCCTTCCTGCCTGGACTGCCTGCTAAGCGCTTCCCCTACTTAGCGCTAGCCCACTGACCTGCCTGCTTGCTGAGACTGCTATACTTCCTTCCCTACCTATCCAGTGCTCCCATGCTGCACCAGAAAAGTGTTGTGAGACCAGAACCTCTGGCTGCCCCGAAGCGCTATTCCTCCCACGCGCTGTCCTGAGGCGCTGCATGATGCAGCGTTGTTGCCCACAACTACTGTGAAGCGCTGTGCCCCCGGAGCGCTGCAGCGCCTTCGCAGCGCTCCCTGAAGTACTCACCACCATAACCCTCGGGAAGCGCTGGGCTCGAAGCGCTGCTGTCTGCCCCCGGCGGCCCTCAGTGCCAGGAGAGGGCTGCCGCTGTGTTGCTGAGGGCCGCGCCCGGCCCGACTGTGTGCAGTCCCCCCCGCGATCATCGACTAGGCCTGAAGCTTGCACCCGCATCACGTGACGGGGGCGCCGCGTCACCGGCCATGCCCCCGCCTGTGCAGCACCGCTATTGGCCATCCCGGCCGCACCCCCCTTTGCCGGCCGCGCTGTGATTGGCGGCCAGCACTACCTTGCTGCGAGGCCTGGACCAGCGCGAGCGTCTCCACGGAGCTGGCCCGGAGGAGTGAGAGCCCCCTCCTCCCATCTACAAGTTCAAGTTCAAGTTCAGGAATTTGTATAGCGCACTACTCACCCAGAGGGTCTCAAGGCGATTGAGGGAGGGTGGGTGCATTACTTATCGAATAGCCAGGTTTTTAGTTGTTTTCTGAAGGAGAGGTGGTTCTGTGTGAGTCGAAGGTGAGTGGGGAGAGAATTCCAGGTTTTGGCCGCTAAGTAGGAGAAGGATCTTCCTCCCATGGTGGATCTGTGGATGAGCGGAATTGCGGCGAGGGCTTGATTGGATGATCGTAGTTGGCGGGTGGGTGTGTAGAAGGACAGTCGTGTGTTGAGGCATTCGGGTCCTAGGTCGTAAAGGGCCTTGTGTGCGTGGGTGAGGAGACAGAACGTTATTCTCTTGTTGACGGGGAGCCAGTGGAGATCCCTCAGGTGACCGGAGATGTGAGCATGGCAGGGGATGTCCAGTATGAGTCTGGCTGAGGCGTTTTGGATGCGTTGGAGTTTTTTCTGTAGTTTGGCTGTGGTCCCGGCGTATAGGGTATTTCCATATTCCAGTCGGCTGGTGACCAGGGCGTGGGTGACTGTCTTTCTTGTTTCGGTGGGGATCCAGCGGAAGATTTTCTTAAGCATGCGTAGTATGTTGAAGCATGAAGATGAGACGGCGTTGACTTGTCCGGTCATCGAGAGGGAGGAGTCTAGGATGAAGCCCAGGTTACGTGCGTGATCTGTAGGTATGGGTGCTGTGCCCAGTGCCGGTGGCCACCATGAGTCGTCCCAGGCAGAGGGGGATGATCCTAAGATGAGGACTTCCGTTTTGTCCGAGTTAAGTTTTAAACGGCTGTTCTTCATCCATTCGGCTACTTCTTTCACTCCTTCGTGTAGATTGGTTTTGGCGGTGTTTGGGTCTTTGGTGAGGGAGAGGATCAGCTGGGTGTCGTCTGCGTAGGAGATGATGTTGAGGTTGTGTTGGCGCACGATGGATGCGAGGGGACTCATGTATACGTTGAAGAGGGTGAGGCTGAGTGAAGATCCTTGTGGTACACCACAAATGATTTCGGTGGTCTCTGATTTGAATGGGGGGAGGTGGACTCTCTGGGTTCTTCCGGCGAGGAACGAGATGATCCAATCCAAAGCTTTTCCTTGTATTCCGACGTTGTTGAGGCGTTGCATGAGTGTGCTATGACATACTGTGTCGAAGGCGGCGCAGAGGTCGAGTAGGATGAGGGCAACTGTTTCTCCGTTGTCTAGTAGTGTTCAGATGTCGTCTGTGGCTGCGATGAGGGCGGTTTCGGTGCTGTGTTTTGCTCGGAAGCCGGACTGTGAGGGATCGAGGGAATTGTTGGATTCGAGGAAGGCGGCGAGCTGATTATTGACGGCTTTCTCAATGACTTTGGCCGGGAAGGGGAGGAGTGAGATGGGGCGGTAGTTCTTAAGTTCAGAGGGGTCCGCTGTGGGTTTCTTCAGAAGGGCGCTGAGTTCGGCATGTTTCCAGCTTTCTGGGAAGGTAGCAGAGTTGAAGGAGCAGTTGATGACATCGCGGAGATGGGGTGCGATGATGGAGTTTGCTTTGTTGAAGATGTGGTGGGGGCACGGGTCAGTTGGTGAGCCTGAGTGGATGGAGTTCATCAGACGGATGGTGTCTTCAGTAGTGATTGGGTTCCAGGAGCAAAGGTTGTGAGAGTGCTGTTTTGGTTCGGAGGTGGGTGGTGTGGGTTGTTCTTCGGACCAGTTTTCAAAGCTGTTATGAATGTCGGCGATTTTGTTGTGGAAGAAAGAGGATAGAGAGTCGCAGAGGTCTTGGGAGGGAGTGATGTCGTTGGTGCCGGTGGTGTGGTTGGTAAAATCTTTGACGATGTTGAATAGTTCTTTGCTGTTTTGGGCATTGTTGTCGAGTCGATCCTTGAAAGCTGATTTCTTGGTGGATCGGATCAATAGGTGGTGTTTGCGGGTGGCGTCTTTGGAGGTGGTCAGGTTGTCAGTGGTTGGTTTTTTTCCAGGTTTTCTCGAGGGTACGACATAACTTTTTGGATTTCTTAAGGTCATCGTTGAACCAGGGGGCCTTTTTGCTACCTTGCTTGATCTGGTGGTTTTTCAAGGGTGCTAATTCGTCAG
Organism: Lissotriton vulgaris; assembly: GCF_964263255.1. NCBI lineage: Eukaryota > Metazoa > Chordata > Amphibia > Caudata > Salamandridae > Lissotriton > Lissotriton vulgaris. The sequence continues at coordinate 248,184,875 of NC_141694.1, forward strand.
CGCTGTGGGTGATCCATTGTGTGAGTTTGGTGGCAGCTTGGTTTTGGTCCGAAGATATGGCGGGGGGGGTTTGGTTAAGTGATGTGAAGAGTTGGTCGGTGGTGATTTTGTTCCAGTTCCTTCTAGGAATAGGTTGTGGTGGGATGTGGGACGTGGTCTTATTGTAGCTGAAGTGAACGCAGCTGTGGTCCGTCCAATGGAGAGCTGTGGTGTGATCGAAGGAGATGTGTTTGCTGGAGGTGAATGCCAATCCTGTGATGGAATTATATTGGGTGAGACATTCATGTTCAACCAAGTGAATATACAGGCGAAAGAGCTGTGGACATGTAATACGAGCAATATAATCTATCTTATACTATGTCCCTGTAATTTAGGCTATGTTGGCGAAACCTCAAGAACAATGAAGGTTCGTTTAACAGAACATAGGTCTGCCATCAAAACATACAAGTTAACAGCACCACTAGCAGCTCATTTTTCTGAGTTTCGCCACTCTCCATCACAGATTCGATGGCGAATTCTAGAAAAGATCCATATACCTAATAACAATGGCGGAGATAAGATAAGGAAAAAAAGAGAAGTTTACTGGATCTTTTCTTTGAAAACGTTCACCCATGGTTTAAATAATGATCTACCATGGGTAAATGCGATACTGTAATAAATTTAGCAGGTAGTCCCATTATTACCATTACTGAAACATGATCACCCGTGCATAGGTCATACAGATGTATTTTTTTGGAACAATAAATATAACTAAGATAATAACTTTTAAAATAAGTAACAGAGACATTGTCTCTGTGATTTCGCTTTCGTGAAACGTTTTTGTACGTCCCGTGGCCATTAGTAATATAAACATAGAGGAATGCACCTATAAGAAGTAAGTAACCGAGGCTAACCAATCAACTGCCTGGGTATATAAACCAATCAGAAAGCATGTGGCAAATCCTTTGCCGAAATACTAGATGCCGCCGGGAATACATCGGATCCGGTCCGTTTGACTCTGCTGAATACAGGTAAAAATATATCAAGCTTGAGAGCGCTAAGCGCTGGTGCATGATTCTGATTATGCAGCCCGTCCGTAATTGTAGTACTTCAATAATCTCTTATGAAGTACCCGTAATTAACATAACGCTCGATGTGCTCCCCTTTCTCACTAGATAAATGAAGGCTCAAACCTTGAAGTACATCCGGAATAACGCTACACTGCGCCGCTGATAAATTCTACTAGGGCAAACATTCGAGCAGGGTAAGCCGAGCAATGCCTTTATATAAAATTTGCTCCTCTGCAACTTAATGCGGCTTTTTTTACTAATGGACCGTTATTTATTTGCAGAGAATCATCGTCTCTGTAATTAGACCTACGTGTGCTGCTCGATTATATGGAAAATATTGCCAAGCGGTAAATCAATGTCAGCGACTCAATTTTATTATCGTATCAACGCAGAAACATTGGAGACTTAAACGAGATTTATACATTCTCTCTGGACGTGTGTTAGAAATAGGTAAGCAGTACATATACCATTAGATAGGATTGTATCTTAGGTATAATATTGTTAATAGAAGTAAACACTAATTTAAGGATGTCCTCATGTTTCAGAACATTGTCATTGACACAACTAAGATCGACATGGCATCCTGATAATTTTCTAGTCGGCCTTTTAAATAGGTAAGCATTATAACTAAAAAACAAACCAGTACAAGAGGCTGTAACTAGAAACTGGTATAATAGGTTTACAATAAGTTTACAATAGGCAACTAAGTGTTTTTCAGATTCTGAGTTGTTGCCATGAAAGTGTACTTAAATATGAGAATTAATACCATAACGTTAAAGAATTGATAAAACCTGTTTAGTTGTAGAATAAACTCAACATGTAATCGTATTAGTGTAAAAGAATAAACTTAGCTACATTGTTCTATTACAGATGATCATCCATCTCGATGTGTGTAAACAGTGATTACACGCTGGCCCCACAGTGAAGGGTCATCTCAATGAATTAGAATACCCCCCTTTTAAAGATTTACAATAAACAGGTAAGGGCGAGTCACTGCCAACAGTTAAAAGATGCTTCCTGATGAAATATTCCTAGCAGACCAGATAAAATTTTCCCCATTCTTTTTCTCACCCTTCCTACTGTTTCCTTCTCTTACTTTTTTAAAATTTGAACTGATCGTCATGAAACCTATATGTATGTATTTTTGGTATCACTATGAGGTTAACAGTAGATCAAGAGAAACTGTCAAACTGAAAAAGTAGACTATATGGAATGGTATCACTATGTATACATACCTATGCTTATGTTAGGAATATGTCCAACATGTATGTATGTATTGAAATAGAATTGGGTTTTATTCATCTGGTGTGAAGATGTCCAAAAGCTATTATATTTCTCTAGGCGGTACTATCACTGTATGTTTATAACCGTTAGCTAGCACATATCATCATGTTTAAAGTATATACTGTGTTTGCACTGAAATACATAATTGTAAAAAAAATGTTTTAATATATTTTCTTACAGCACTACGATGGTACAGTCCTGAGGAAGACACAGCTTGGTGTCGAAATGTGTAGACAGGAAACCATCTAATAGTTTTTATATTTAATAAGTGTTGTGTGTATGAAAGAATGCATATGCTATAATGCCAAAATGTTTTATCAAATGCCAATATTCATGTATCGATTTTATCAAACAATATATTTTGTATGAGGAATTAAATTGTATTCTATGTGTAAAAATAGTAGTCGATTATTATTTGTGTGGTGTTCGCCACCTTTCATGTGCTAGTAGGTATTGGGAATTTGCCTGGGTGTTTTATTCACACATATTACTTACCCTGACCCAGGAAGTTGATTCTTATCAGGGGGTCCTTGTTTCTCTACATTTTGCTGGAGGTGAAGATAGGGTCGAGTGTGTGTCCGGCTAAGTGGGTGGGGGTGTCAACAAGTTGTTTGAGTCCGAGGTTGGCCAGGTTGTCTAGGAGGGTGGTGGTGTTACTGTCGTTTTTCTTTTCCAGGTGGAAGTTGAGGTCTCCCAGTAGAATGTAGTTCTCGGAGGTGAGGGCATGTGGGCTGATAAAGTCGGTGATGTCTTCATTGAGTTGTGTGCGGTTTCCTGGTGGTCTGTAGATGAGGGTGCCTCTAAGTGTGGTCCTGTGGTCGTGTGGATCTGGAAGTGAAGGTGATCTGCGGTCGCGAGGTTATCTTCGGAGCTGGTCGTGATTCGAATGGTGTTCTTATGGGCGATGGCGAAGCCTCCTCCTGTTTGGTTGATGCGGTCTTTTCGGATGATCTTGTAAGTGTCCGGGATGGCTATGGCGATGTCGGGCGCTGATGAGGCGTTCATCCAGGTTTCTGTAAGGAAGGCGACTTCCGGCGATGTAGTGTCGAGTAGGTCCCAGAGTTCAGTGGCGTGTTTGTGTACCGATCGGGTGTTCAGCAGGATGCATTTCAGGTGGTTAGAGTCGGAGTTGTGTTTGGAGGAGGGGGATTTGGCGTGGGTCCTGATGCAGGCGAACTTGCAGGAGTGGCAGGCGAATGGTCCATGGGTGTGTCCTGGGGTAGCTACGCAGCATTGTGGGGAGCGTCCGGGGTTAATGGCGAGGAGAGTAGCGACATCATACGTTATGCGGGCGGAGTGGATTTTGCGGGGACCAGGGGGTCTGGTGCTGGGCGCGGTCCAGGCGCGGACGGGCGTAGACGGGCTTACCTTTGGCGCACCTTTGGCGCGCATGGGGCGCGACCGCTGCTCGTGAACACTGCGCGCAAAAGCATCTGTCATATGTGGATAGTGGAAAGGGAGGGGCGAGGAAGGGTCAGCTGGGAGGCGGGAGCGGGGTGGAGATCCGGTGGGTGAGGCACAACAACAACAAGAAAATGGCAGAGAGCCAAAAGCGCTATAGCATTGGGGCACAAACAGCGTGAAACGCGAAGCAAATGGCAGTGGCAGCAATCAATATCAAGCAGCAATCAATTATCACAGGCAGCGCAGCGATATTCAAAATACAAATAAAGCGTACTTCGGCAATGAAAGCGCTACGATTTTAATTTGTTAAACAAATCAGCAAACTTGCAAACTAGCAGGCTGGCGCTACCGTGTACTTGCGAAATTCGAGCAGTCAGATTTAAATGAGGGAGCAAGGCGAGGTATCACACAGCAGTCCAGGTGGCAGGCAGAGCGGGGAGCAGCGTGAGGAGCGACCGCTTCTGTTAGGAACAGGACGGTCACATCCTCCCATCTACACCCCGAGGCCCGGCCCTCGACCGAAGGGGAAACACCGCAGGGCTCTGGGAAGAGCCAGAGCCCCCCTCCCTGAGCCTGACAATCGCCGCAAGGGCCGAGGAAGGGCCGAAGAGCGAAGGTAAGGCCCTGGGGGAGGGCGGAGGACCCAAATAGACACGGGGCCTCACAAGAGTGAGAAGAAGGCTCCGAAACCGCCCCTCCCCTCGGGGAAAACTGTTGCCGGGCCCCGTTGGCCCTGATTGTCCCCCTAGACACCCGAGACCGGGCCGGGCACCGGGAAGACACATTCGGCCCCCTGAGTCAGATGGAACAGCTTACGGTGACCCAAAGCAATGGTTACCTTTACCGGGTGAAAGGTTCCTCTTAGCCTAATGACCTGGTTATCTGCACTGTTTATCCCTGCTTAATGCCATGACTCACCCGGCCTGATAATGTACTGATTTTTGATGAAATGTTTAGGCCTGCATAAGGGAAGGTTGCCTTGAGGCCCGCAGTTATATAACCACCTGTGTAATGCTGAGCCATGAACCGTTATTCCTTGGAGGAAATGTTTATTCCTGTTTAAGAAAAGGGTTTGTTCTGGCCTAAGGAGATACTGACTCAATGCTTGACAGGAGGAGACGTTATTCCTGCTAAATGAAATGTTACTTGAATGTCTTTCTAGTGAATTCCTTGCAGGGGCGGGCTTCCTGAAATGTATGGTGATGCCTAATTAATGAAATGCTTAGTCCTGATACTGAGAGGTTTACTGCTAACAAATGAACTGTTTTTACACTTACCTGATGCAATGGTTGTTGATACATGCGTTACTGGAATGCTCCAATGAAATGTACTCCTGAGTTCTTGATGCCCTGAATAATTAATTGCTCCCTTTGCTTCCCTTCAATGAAATATGCAAAAGATTTATTGCTACTGTGAACATTGATTTCAAGCCTATATAAAAACTTATTGATTTGAATTAAACGTAACTGGTGTGGTCTAAGTCCTTGCGTGCACTTATTGTCTCAGTGGATGCGTGTGCTGTGTAGTCACTTAACACCTGAGCTTTCGGGTGCCTACTTGCTCGTACCAGGCTACCCCCCGGGAACTGGTGAGCCCAGTTCCTACAGACTCTATATTACTAATTAAATACGTCTGAAAGAGAGAGGTTATGGAGACTTGAGGGCACTGTTAAAAGGTGATGGTGAGGAAATCTGTGAATGGGGGGGCTACAACAAACATTATCACACCGGGATACCCTCCGGAGAAAGTTGAGCGCTATAGAAATACACTTAACATATCATAACAAAACATTACATAACCAAGGCCACTGGAATTATGCGGCAGCTGAGGGCCAAATCATGCAGCAGAGTTGAGTAAATTATGCAGCAATAAAAGCGCCAGGATACCCGTAGGGTGGCAGTAGCGCTATATAAGCACAGATACAATACAATACAATTCAATACAAAAGCCAAATTGTACGGCATGATGTAGCACATTTTGTTACAGTGTTACTTCATTATTGTGTTATTTTTACACTTGTTAACTATGTCTGGGCATTGGTACCATTTTAGCGCCCAAATATAGCAACAAGCAATGGAAAGGTGACCAGTTAACATTTGCAAAGGGCACAGCAACAGTTTGGCTTCATTTTTAGTAGCTTTTGAGCTATTTGAGCTAGAAACAAAAACATTTTTGGGTTAAAATCTGCCTATTATGCAGCAGATGATGGATTATGTGGGAAATGAGGTAAATCTATAATTATGTGAATTACTCCACGGCCGCCCGATCGCATAATTCCAGTGACCCTAAGCATAACATAACACAACATAACGTGACATATCCAGGGTGTTTGGGGTGTAAATTCCCCTAATGTATTTGCTGGTAAATAGTTGGGTAAAGGTACTTGAACCCCTTCAGCGCGGCGCGAATTTTCGTGCTGTGCTGAAGGTTCTAAAAAACGGGTGTGGCCGTAACGGAACGGTTCCGTCACAAGCACAGTCCATCCGGCGCTCATGACGGAACCGCTCCGTCATGAGCACTGAAGAGGTTAAATTGAGTATGATGAGGTGTCTGACGGATCTCACCAAGAATTTTTACAACCACACATACAAAAACTCTCATACACTCCTTCCCTCTCTGTTTTGAAAGACCTCGAAAATAGTGGTTATTTTATAAAATACTGGGGCATATTTAAATGATAACGACGCAGCGCAGCACTGCAAGCCATCTTGCTGCACCAATCTGCGTCGTTAGAAAAGTGCAGAGATGCATCATATTTACAACAATTGAAGGACCGGGTTTTAGAACCCAGCGGCGTCAGGGAAAACGCCTGATGCCTTCGAGTTCCTCTGCCTTGGCAAACAGAGACACGGGACACTTCTCGATGACGTCAAAGACCAAAGTTTATTGGCTGCAACAAGGAACAGAGGTCTACGAAGCACAGCACGGGTGGTTCGCTAGAGACTGCACAAATTCAATGAGCGGAGCATGGTTTTTTATACCAAAAATCACATTCCAAAGTAGCATCAATTACTTACAAACCAACCAATGACAATGTGACATTTCAAAAGTAGCGCATGACGACAATCCCATTTTCCGTTGTCCAGCCCACCAGAAATGACCAAGCAAATTCCAATATTCCTGTTTGATCAGGCCGGACAAACCCATCATAAAACCTCAACCCAAGTCAGTGATTATGTCGTAAAGGAAGGAGCAGGAACAGATTGGAAACAAGATAGAAAAGGTGGGTGCAGTGTACTGTAAACTTGGCATGTCCTGCTCTTTGATCTTTATCTGACCAGCTGTTTAACAAGGAACTGGCTCAGGGAGGTCAGCCTCGGGCAAGGGAGTCAGTTCGGCCAGGTCACTCAGGAGTCAGCTAAGGTGTACGTGTCCCAAGGACTCGTTCGGCCGTAGTCATCGGCCTATGTGAGGGCAACCACACAAAATGGCTGCCGTTTACAAAATGGAACCCGAAGGTTCAAACGAAATCCCTGAACACGTAGTGTTCTCATTGGTCGATTAATGCGAAAACACTCGTACATACCGCATTAATGATTTGCGGTCTGCTGACACCAAAGCCGTCTATTTCTGACGACCTTTATTAAACGGGTTCGGAACCATCGAACCTCAGACCCTCAAACTAGGGAACTACAGACCCTCCTTTTACCCTTACATAGGCAACAAACCCAAACCCATGTCAATCTGAATCTAGGTCTATCATCATCAAATCATCGATATGTTGCTGTAGCATCATCCTAGTACTTAGTACCTCTCTCCGGACAGGTCTCCTTGCACACGAAGTAGCACAGAGGCCACAAATAGCAGGAGCACACTGTACACAGAGACAGAACAGGAAAAGTATAGCTAAAACCATCCCAATGACCATCAGAATCTTCCATCCCCAAGTGGATATCAATCCCCAGAACCATCCCATCAACGACCAATCTCCTTTGTCTATATGGACAGAATCGGAGATCTTATGTAGTCTAGAAATGGCCTGAAAGACTGACGGAGCGTTGTCTGGAATGAAAACGCAGCAGCTCGATTGAATCAGTTTACATACTCCACCTCGGTCTGCAAGTATGACGTCAAGAGCAACTCTATTCTGAAGTGTCATAAGTCTATCCGACTGGAGCTCAGCAGTCAAGTTACTAAGGGCACCAGCAGTTTCGACTATGGTGGACTCAACCACTCTCGTCAACTGGCGAATGTTCCTGCTGTTTGCCATCGGTCCCCAGAACGGCAGAAAACCCTTAAAGAAATCTCCCAACTCTTGCCCTGCAGTGTCTTCCTGACTGAAGACACCTCTAGCAACTCTCATCTTATGGTAATCTGCCTCAGCTGGAAAAGTGGGAGGCAACAGGAACGAAACAAAACATGTGCCCGAAAAGTCAGGGGGCAACCATGTATATGCTTTGTCGTAGCAAACAAAATAAGTACCCATAGCGGCTAGAAATGCTGGGGAAGTCTGAGACGTAAATACATAGGTGTCAGTACAGACGCTCTTTTCTAGCTGGGCTTTCGGATTTTTGCCAGTACCCTGCAGACAATAGCGACCCTGATGGGGTACTATCCAAATCGGTGGAGAACTTTTCGCTTGCTGGTTAACACTCAGACTAACTCCATATCCAGTAACGTCCCAACCACTATATGGTTGTCTCTCATCCTTCGGAATAGTCTCAATTGCATTAGTCCCTTTAACCATGTCGACTATGCCTCTAGCTAAAGCACTATTCTTCGGATTGTCCTTCGGTGAACGTAGGGGATAGACACTGTGAGCATAGATGAACATCGTTCTATATGCCCAAATAGAACCATTAAGGCTGAAAGGCAAAACCAAGTACGGAACACCTTTACCAGTCGTATGGGGCATTAAGCCACAAATCCAACAATTTGTTGTGTTTATAACTAACTTGTGTTGGTGCAAAAGTTGAATAAAGGAATTATTGGCGAATTCCAATCTTCTAACTACTTCATGTTCGGGCAGAGGGTGAAAAGAATGAAAAGAAATAGTGGGTGTAGGTTGCACAGTAGGAATAAACGTCACTTTAAAAGAGAATGTCACATAACCAATTAAAAATATCATTAAACTCAGTAGCATAAATAAGCACAATATTAAAAATCTTTTCCGGATGATCAGTTTGTGTATCTTGCTTTTAAAACTCATTGTCTCTACAGGTCTCTCCAACTCGAAGAAATCCATCCTCACTAAATATGCTGCTCGCTGTGGTAGGGTGTTCTATGCTAAGGAATGCCATTGTCAGCCCAGGGCAACTCCCTTAGGCCAACCAGAACCTTCGACCTATTGTCTCAGGCTTGCACTCCAAAGACTTGTCTACCGCGACCCTACAGCTGAACCCGGATAGCGGTTCAAAAAACAAAAATGAGTAGTTCCTCGCAGGAGAGTTGACCTGTAAACAGAAAAATCATAAAAACTTTATTTATTTTATTAGTCCCATGACTCTTGGTCGCAAATTATAACGATCTCTCCCAGGCAATGTCTGTTCCTTGAATAGGAGTTCAGGCTCAGTAGTGTTCAATCGATTCAAAGGAGGCACAGCTTCTTGCAAAAGATCGTCACTTTCTTTCTCAGAATTTGTTCCAATCATATGTGCATCACTGAAAGGCAGAAAACGAGGCACAGTTTCAGTCTCACAATCAGGAAGTCCTTTCTGGACCCACCGGTCGTACGGTAAGGGCAACGGAGCCCGTTTGCAGTGTACGCCGTGGATCCAGTTTTTCTTGCCTTGCACTCGAACTGCAGAACGTGTAGTCAATAAGACCAGGTGCGGTCCTGTCCAACGAGGCTGCTCGTTCTTGCTCCGCTGAAAATTCTTCACGAAAACCCAAGCGCCGGGTTCAATGGCGTGGCCTGGATCCTTGGAAGCCTTTGGCAGACTATCGTGAACCTGTTGATGTAAGACACGCAGTTTAGCCGTCAGTTTGTGCAAGTAATCAAGTAACACAGGGTATTCGAGATCACTGAACTTTGTTGGTCTTGGTACACCCCAAATGTTCGCCGGGCGACCAAACACAACCTCATACGGACTCAAACCCATTCGTGAATGCACAGTCATTCTTGTGGACAAAAGGGCTAAAGGCAAAGCATCTGGCCATTGCAAACCAGAGCTCGCTTGAATTTTGGCCAATTTTAATTTTAGAGTGCCATTATAGCACTCGACTAAACCAGCTGATTGGGGGTGATTTGCAGCGTGGAACTTCTGCCTAATTCCTAATCCCTCGCATACTCTCTTCATCACTTGACCCACAAGTTCACTCCCATTGTCACTCCAGATAATGTTCGGCAAACCAAACCTAGGGAAAAACTCTTTGATTAGGGCTTTCGCTGTGGACAAGGCAGTATTGTCCTTCAAAGGATAGGTTTCCACCCATCTAGAAAAGGAGCAAACAACCACCAAGACATATTTCAGGTTGTTGCACCTCTCCATGTGGATGAAATCTAGCTGCAAAGCTTCGAACGGATACGTAGGGGGAGCAAAATGACCAGCTGGTGTTGGAGTTCCCTTACCAGGATTGTACATCAAACACACCATACAGTTCTTAACCAAATTCTCTGCACATTTGGGAATTCCTGCATTCTGCCAAACCGGAGCCAACAACTTGCAAATCCCTTTAACGCTGATATGTGCCATCCCATGAGCCATTGTAACAACTGGAAGCACATACGCGTCGGGCAACAACCATCTTTGATGCTCAGACAAATCATTCGAATCCAGTCTACCCTTACTTTCTCTCCATTCATTCAACTCTTTCTCTGTAGCTTCAGCTTGGATGGATTTCACACTCTCAATCGTATCTTCACACATACTTCCATCTGGAACCCATCTCGCCGGACCTGCAACATACATTCGGCTCATCACATTTCTCGCAGTTTCTTTCGCAACTTAGTCCGCAAACGAATTTCCGCGACCAACATCATCAGTAACTTTCCTATGCGCACTGCATTTCACAATCGCTACTTGTAATGGCAAAGTAAGTGATTCAAGAAGCTCATTCACCAACTGCCCAAGCTGGATCTTTGTTCCATGCGAAGTCAAAAACCCACGTTCACGCCAAAAACGTCCAAAACTATGAGCCACACCAAACGCATACTGACTATCGGTATACACAGTCACTCGTTTTCCTTTTGACAACACACACGCTCTTGTCAATGCAATCAACTCTGCTGCTTGCGCCGAATTATGTGGAATACGTGCAGCTTCAACAATCGTATGCAAAGTCGTAACAGCATATGCCGCAGTCGTATCACCATTCGGCAGCTTAAAGCAGGAACCATCAACCCACAAAGTACCATCACATTCTGGAAGAGGAGTATCCCTAAGGTCTATCCTCCCTTTCGTTTCTTCCTCAGTTCTCAGAAAACAATCATGTTGTTCTTCAATATCTGTCTCAACTGAAATCGGCAACAACGTGGCTGGATTCAACGTGTTGCATCGTTTAATGTGCACATGACTCGCTAACAAGGTCAACTCGTAACCCGACAACCGAGCACTAGTTAAATGCTGTGTTTTTGTACGGTTCAACAAGGTATCCACTGCATGTGGAACCATTACCACTAACGTATTGTCCATAACCAAACCAGCAGACTGTCGAATTGAAACAGCCGCTGCTGCTGTAGCTCTCAAACAACTCGGCAACGCCCTTGCTACCGGATCTCAGGTCGACGAAAAATAAGCACATGGACGCTGCTTTTCGCCGAACTGTTGAGTCAACACTGACAATGCACATCCCTCTCTCTCGTGGACATACAATGTGAAAGGCTTGCTGTAGTCCGGAGTACCCAACACAGGAGCCGAACACAGCGCATTGCGTAATTCAGAAAAGCTCTTTTGACATTCGTCAGTCCAAGGAATAGGATTTGGAGTATCCTTAACAGTAAGAGCTATCAAAGGCTTCGCTAATAAAGAAAAATTAGGGATCCACTGTCTACAGTACGACGTAATACCCAAAAATGCACGAACTTCTCTTTGTGTCGTAGGAACACTCATTTTCGCAATAGCTTGAATTCTTTCTGGGGTCAGTTTCCTTCCCTCCTTCGATAAGAGGTGACCTAAGTAGGTTACTTCTTGTCGACAATATTGCAACTTGGAGAGAGAAACTTTGTAATGGAAATCAGACGAGTGGCGTAACAACGACAACGTGGCTTCCCTACAAATCTCCTCAGTATCAGCGGCAACTAGCAAGTCATCAACATATTGAACAAGGGCAGCACCATCAGGTAAAACCAACAAATCAAGTTGTGTTTTCCAAGCTTGGCTGTAGATCGATGGACTCTCGCAATAGCCTTGAGGAGCGCGCTTAAAGCGGAAACTTCGTCCTCCTAAAGAGAATCCAAAGATGTCCCTACTCTCCATGGCCATCGGGACGCTGAAGAAAGCATTCTTCAAGTCGATCACCGAAAACCACGTGGCAGTAGCCGGAATCAGAGTCAACAAAGCGGTGATATCAAGCACAACAGGAAACTGTGTAACAACAATCTTGTTCACTTCGCGAAGATCAATCACAAACCTATATACAGGAGGCTGTGAAGAATCAGTTCTCTTCAGAACAGGCAAAACGGGACTATTGCACACATTACCTCTCGTCTCCTCAATGACACCCTTTTCGATCAGATCATAAATAATCGCTAAAAGTGCACGCTCACCATTACTCGAGATACGGTACTGTGGAATGCGTGGTAACTTAGCATTCGCCTTCAGTGTCACAACATATGGAGGAATTTCCAGTAGGCCCACATCGTTCGGACCAGTAGCCCACAATGAATCGGGCAAGGAAGACAATTCAGGTGGAAGTCTGTCTTTCGACATGTACATCGGAGAGATCACTCTCTCACCCAAGGTAAGGTGTACTCCTGACGGAGAACATTACAACGTCGCATACAATCTCTTCAATAATCCAATCCCAACAAATTCTCATTACAACCTGTAGTTAAAAGAAGGGGTGCTTCGAATTTACGAGGTCCAACAGAAAGAGACAATCGAACAGAAATCGGATTCGTAACCGGGGCGCCAGAAAAACCTACAGAAACATTCTCAAAGCCAGACAAAGGTGTGCCAGGAAGTTTAGAGTGCATAATAGAACTCTTTGTAGCACCAGTATCTAGCAGAAAAGGTTCTGACACACCTGATGCAATCACTTCAACATAAGGTCCACTCTGATCTACTGGAACTGAAACAACTCCCTCTCTTTGTCTATGGCTGTCCTAACAATCATTACCATCCACTTCCTCACCTTCAACATAGTAGTCATCCACACAGTGCTTAATTTGTAAAAAATGATGTGCAGGTGCTCAAATGTTTGTTAGAGGCCACACCTACTTTTCCCTGGCTCCGCCCACTTCATCCACTGGCTCCACCCACTTACTTGATTAGCTCCACCCACATTTTCGACGTCTTGAGGAATGACTCGCTAGTGGACATTACTGTAGTTTAACTGAGAGGGAGGTGTAACAAGGAGCCGTGCTAGTTGGCTAATACTGCATGCAATTATAGTGCCCGGTGCCGGTCAATACAGCGATATATTTCTAGCAGAACTTGGCCGTCCCGCCCACCTTAACAGTGCTATAAGGTTAGAAGGGAAGTGCCCTTCAATTTCAGATGATCTGTGGCAGTTTTAAAATATTTTTCTAGTTGCTTAAATGCATGTAAATTCTGGTATTTATATCATGTTTCCCTCTTCTGCGATGCTTTATTTTGCTTGTGCGAGTGTCACTCATGGTCGTTGAAATGTCACTCATATTTGCTGTAATAATGAAAATGTCACACAGCAATCTAAAACCTTGGCAGCTATGTAATGATTGTGTAAGATTAGAACATTTGTGCACGTGACGCTGCTTGCCTGGCACAGCCCCAACCCCCACTGACAGATTTTATGAGCGTGCCTGCCCGGCCTGGCCTGAAAACGAAACTGAATCCTGCCCTGGCTGGGCCTGGCTGCATCCTGTAGTACTGATTCCAGGCAATCCGGCCCGCAACTGCGCAAAAAATAGCCAGTGCAGTCACAGAGTGCTGGCAACAAAACATGATCGTGCACATGGTGATGATCAAACTAGGGCATTTGAACATTTAAGCAGTGACGTGACCATGATGAACATTAAAAAGTAAATCTGTAGGCCTCACCTGCGCTGCTGCGCAGATTTATTACTTATTGAATTCATGATATGTCTGCCCGCCGGCCTACGCCGCCTATCCCAGGCCCCAATCATCATGTCACGTGATAATAATGATAGATAAAAGTAAAACTAAGATAACCAATCACAATGATAATTTTAAAAAAACGTAATCCTGCGCCTGCGGCCCCCGCCGCCCTAACTGCCCTGCCCTCATGATGTGGGAAACAAAGAACAGGAACTGAGTAAATGCGAAAGGAAGAAACAGCGCTCGTCGCATGAATGGAGTTCACCTTGAATTTCTTGACCTCTCATTTCGTACAGTTTCCGAGATTAAAAGCAAGCACTTGCTTCTTTATGCATCATAAATTGCTTGCTACAATGCACCACTGCCAGTGACGACGGCCCGGCTGCCACCACAAACTCCTCCATTGTGCATTTTACACATTTGTTGCACAGTGTAATTTGCTTTTTGCTTTCCGCGATGTTTAAGTATTTGGCAGTAAATCCACCGTTAAAGCAGCCTGCCCCTTAATCTGCCCTAATCGTAATCTGGGCATGTAGTAGGAGAGGAAAGCAGAATGCTCAGTCAGGCATTCCCCTCTGCCCACAAATCACATTTCGCCATGCTCAGCCTAATCTATAATTCACGGCAGTGCCCTGCCTCGCCTCACCTGCCTGCCAGTGCAGCTCATGATGATAATTTCGGCCGGAGCTGGCCTACCCCCCCCCCCCACCCCCCCCCCCCCCAGGCCATCTTGTCCATCTTTCCTTCCTGAAGCACTTGTGGGCAACCGTTTTCTCTAAATCCCCTCAATTCTTTTCGTGACAATCTTGATATAATATCAACTTTTTTTAATGCTCTACGTTTTTTAATCGATTTCAAATAAAGAATAACAAAGCAAGAGGTTAAAATCGCAAGGCTAGTTCGTTGTAAATTGTAGCGAACCAACAAACTATCCAGTAGCAGATATTCAGTGCAAACCATACTGTTGGAAATACATCAGAAGCACCATCCGCCTTCTGAAGCAAGCCTCCCAGAAAAGGAGGGGAAACAGTGTCAGTGCCAGTGCAGCTCATGATGATAATTTCGGCCGCCGGAGACGGCCTACCCCCCCCCCCCCGCCATCTTGTCCAGGCCGCAGCGCTGCTGGTAGACCAATCAGGAGGATCATGATGATTTTAAATACATGATGACTGACACCAGTAAATTATTCACTAACGCCCTGGCCCCTGCCTCGCTCGCGCCTCGCCCTCACCTGCTGAGCGCTCCCAAGTCCCAACTCCTCCAGCAGCTTTGAAAGGCCGGCCGGCAGAATCTCCTAGATACTCGGCGAGGGGAGAGGTGCGGGTATCTGCGCACGCGTCGCTTCCTCTGGCGCGCATAGCCCCAACCCACTGCCCAACCCCCGCAGCAAAGCCCTGCCCAGTGCCTGGCCTGGCCCCTGCAACATGACACAAACAGTGTCCCGCCCACTGGGGCCCTGATCCGCGCCGCTGCCGGGCCTTGAAGAGAGAGTAGGTCGGAAATGGGAGCAGGCACGCGCACGTGACGTCACCACACCGACAGCAGTAAGTAGTACTGCATGCATTATCGACGACCTGATCAGTGACAGTGAGCAGTGAGTCAGTAGCACAGCCACACTCACCAGTGACACACACGCACGAGTCACGACTTCAAAAATAAAATTCTAAGGCAGGAGCACAGGTGCACTTAATGCCACGTGATAGACCCGGCCCCCATAATTAAGTGCCGGTGCTGAGCACCGGCAAGCTCCGGCTCAAATTAAGCCCTGCATCCACATAGTACTGTGCTGTCCTACCAGACAAACCCTGCTGTTGATCAAAACTATTCATGGAATTCTGTGGAGGCAAAGAACATCCACTTTGTCCTCGACCTCTACCTCTAGGCGCCTGTTGAGCACCTCGACCTCTTACACCAGAAGCACCATTCGTGCGCTGTAACAAAACCGGGCAACTGATTTTGAAATGACCCTCTTCTTTGCAATATGCACACTGATTAGGCCCATACGGAAAACGCTGTTGAGAAGACTCATTTCTTTGCGAGTTTCTCGAATATTGCTGAGGTTGCTGATAATCGCGCTGAGCATTAGTACGGGGTGGATAAGCTTGTTGTAGAAGAATTTTAGTCTTCAATCCTTAGTCTTCTTATCCGCTTTCTCTAACTCATCTTTGCGCCTATTTTCATAGTACTGGGCCGTAGCTAAGATCTGCGCTGACGTGGAAGCAGCCCAAGCACTCTCGGAATCCTTCAACTTAGTGCACAACTCAGGAAGCAGATTATGGACAAATTTAACGACGAACAATCTCTGGCCACCTTCAGTAGCCATATCCTGACCACTATGATCTAAAAAAGTCTCTTCAAACCTCGTGAAAAAGTCGGACACTGTCTCGTCTTTCTTCTGCTTACATGCAGACAACTTGTCCCAATTAACACGCACTTCAGGGATCAGTGTCTTCATATAGTTAATTATCCTACCGGGAAGTTGAGTAATAAGATCTTCAGGCTTAGCACCTCCTACCATTTCCAAACAACATATCTATGTCCGCTAAATTCATAATACACGAACTCACAGTCTGAGTGAGCTCTTTATAATATCCCACTTGATTTTTGTGCGGATCAGGTAAAGACTGCTTAATTGCCAAAACTTCAACACGCTTCCAAGTACCCACACCGCTGAAAGTGTGCAGCAACATTTCCATCCTGAGGTCTCCAAACTGGAGGAACCTCGCGCATCGGATATTGACGCGCTGCTCTCCTAACCGACGAATCAAGCTCAAACAATCGCTCAGAAGGAGTGGCATTACGGAATGACAACAATATCGCAACTGCTCTCTCAATGTTGAGGAGACTCACAATGGTCCCTTTCGCAAACTCAGAACGTATACGGTACAACTCATCATGAACTTTACCGACTTTGTCAACCCATTGTTCATGGAGGAACACACACATCATTTCAAAAACGTACCGTTGCTTTGGTGCTTTCCATTGACGGAAGACATCCATAATACCCTGAAGATCATACTGGGAGGTACACATAACCCATCTACGCGCCATATGATCCAGAACTGTACGCTCATCTGTAGCAGGCAATTGACTACGTGATTGTCTACGCTCATTAACAGGAGACATACCCAATTGGCCCAGCAAAGGAGAAAGAAAGCCAGAAAAAGCAGCAGTCATTCTTTGTCTAGTAGAAGGAGAAGATGAAAGAATAAGAGAAGACGGAACAATAGTAGAAGAATCCAAAGTCGGAACAGACGGAGTATCATAGATAAGCGTAGGAGTAGCAGACGAAAGAGGAGGCAAAGTTGGCGGCCCCTGAGGAGGCTGCGCCAAAGGAACAGTAGCCAACGGAAGAAGAGATGGTTGTGGAAGAATTACAGGTGGTACAACAACTGGAGGTTGCACAGCCACAACTGGTGGCGGCGGTGCCGTAGCACTCTGTGCATAAGGGGGTGGCAAACTCAATAGATGCAACATTAAAGGATCTTTTGCAAGATCTTTATTTTCTTCCTGCTCTTTAAGCGGCAAAACTGGATAGCATCTATCTACCGCTAACTTCCTAACCCTAAGCATCTGTTCGCTCTCTTGCTCTTCCTCATTATCCCTATACACAATAGCAGCTTGCACCATGGACATACCTCGTTCAAGTTTATTCTTCTTTGCTAATTTAATTTCTTTCTGTTTGGCTTCTTTGCGCCATATGCGGAAAGAGTCAAACATTGCCGGCCGGGCTTTCTTCTTGAACAGTTTCACTTCGAGATTATCTAGAATCTCAGTTTCAAAACTACCATAACGGGGCCACTGTAGGACACCGTCTTTCCTCATATACTTCACCCAGATCTCATTATGACTAATAGGGCCCACACCATGCTTCACGTATAATTCATATGTAGGAGTTCCAATTGGAGGAACCGGACACAAATCCTCTAACCGGAAATCCTTAGAACAACCACAAATAAATATCTTTCCAAGTCTGCTAAAACCAGGCATCTTGCTCACTAGTCTAGCTTCAAACTACAAGGGAAATCTCAAAACGATAATCTCGCGAATACACAAGTCCCTTGGCTTTGGGGCCTGCAGGTACCAAATCAAAGTGATCCACTAAAGGGATACCAAAACAAACTAAGGACTGGGAGACGCTCCACTCGTACTTAACTGAAATGTCGATGGCGTCACCAGAAGACCCGTCAATCGTCTCGCTCTACAAACGTCTACGGCTCCAAGACAGGGCGACAGTCAGGGCAGCAGTCCTTTATAGCCGTCGGTAAGGCTGGGAACCTCCCAGCAAAGACTTTCGGACCACGACGACATACAGGGGTCGATGAAGTGGTTGGCCTTCCTCCAGAATTTCCACACGAAGCTCTCCACGATCTTCGGGCTTGGACCGGTACCGCTGAAGTCACCCCACGTTGGGCGCCAACTGAAGGACCGGGTTTTAGAACCCAGCGGCGTCAGGGAAAACGCCTGATGCCTTTGAGTTCCCCTGCCTTGGCAAACAGAGACACAGGACACTTCTCGATGACGTCAGAGACCAAAGTTTATTGGCTGCAACCAGGAACAGAGGTCTACGAAGCACAACACGGGTGGTTCGCTAGAGACTGCACAAATTCAATGAGCGGAGCATGGTCTTTTTTGCCAAAAATCACATTCCAAAGTAGCATCAATTACTTACAAACCAACCAATGACAATGTGACATTTCAAAAGTAGCGCATGACGACAATCCCATTTTCCGTTGTCCCGACCACCAGAAATGACCAAGCAAATTCCAATATTCCTGTTTGATCAGGCCGGACAAACCCATCATAAAACCTCAACCCAAGTCAGTTATTATGTCGTAAAGGAAGGAGCAGGAACAGATTGGAAACAAGATAGAAAAGGTGGGTGCAGTATACTGTAAACTCGGCATGTCCTGCTCTTTGATCTTTATCTGACCAGCTGTTTAACAAGGAACTGGCTCAGCGAGGTCAGCCTCGGGCAAGGGAGTCAGTTCGGCCAGGTCACTCAGGAGTCAGCTAAGGTGTACGTGTCCCAAGGACTCGTTCGGCCGTAGTCATCGGCCTATGTGAGGGCAACCACACAAAATGGCTGCCGTTCACAAAATGGAACCTGAAGGTTCAAACGAAATCCCTGAACACGTAGTGTTCTCATTGATCGATTAATGCGAAAACACTCGTACATACCGCATTCATGATTTGCGGTCCGCTGACACCAAAACCGTCTATTTCCGACGACCTTTATTGAACGGGTTCGGAACCATCGAACCTCAGACCCTCAAACTACGGAACTACACAATACGACGCATCCCTGCAGTGAGTGGCGTAGCAAGAGGGGGACGGTCCAACCCTGGGTGGCTTGAGTTTTGCGGGTTGCAATCACCAGCACCCCCCTCTCTACAATGCGGCTGTCGCGGTGCGGCAATCGGAGAAATCTTGCTAGAATCCCCCTGCTCTTTAATGCTGCCGCGAGCAGAAAACTGCAGGGACTGCCCGGGCAGCCAAAGGGCTAGATACAACACTGCATCCCTGTGCTTTCCTCTGCACTCCCACACAATAGGCTGCCTAGCGCCAACGCACTTGGGATGATTGTTCATGTGCAGGAAGGGACACTTTCCTGCACAAAAATAACCACAATCATTGATTGCGTTTTCTTCCTTCTATGTGCGCTAAAAATGCAGCACACATAGAAAGAGGAAAAAACTAGGAGAATTAAAGGTATTTCTCCACATTTCGCCACTTTTACGCCTCCCCTTGGGAGTCTTTAGATTCTGGCGCTTTCCCAAGTTTACAAAATCTTGCAAATCTGTGAATGCGTCAATGTCCATGGATATTGCGTGGAAACACCCGCAGCAACACCCATGGAGCGCCCCTTTCAAGCAGAGTAATGCGTGAAAGGGGACCGTATTTACAAGGCCATGAAAAGCCAAGCAGGGTGGCTTTGCGTGGCGTTGTAAATATGATCCAGCACACTGCGCCACTAGAGCGTCAAAAGAAGTGATGCTCCGGAGGTGCAAGGGGCTTGTAATATGCCCCCTTGTGTTTTCTTAGTACTCCTACCAATCAGCATTCCTCTCCCATCCCACTGCCTCTTAAGCTCCTCTCATTACTCTGCTTGTCCTCGAATTGTATTTTGACGTCAGATGCCAGTGTGATTGTTGGAAAATCTGAAGCTCACACCTCCTAATCTTACTGACCAGCTATGCCCCTGAACATAACATATGAAGTGACTCTTCCACTGGTTTGCCTTTGGGAATTAAATTAATAATTGTTGGCTTTTTTTACATCTTAGCTGCATGAGGGGATGTGCGTGTGTGAGGGGCGTATTTGTGCGTGTGAGGGGGCTTTGTTTGGCCAGTCTGGAATGCTAACATTACATACAGTGTACCCTATACATATTATTGTATTGTAATCTATTGCAACATTTATGGCACTCTTAATGTGAGCTTAAAAGGCACAGCAGCATTTTTGAGGGAGGCAGCAACTGATTCCTTTATTTGGAATTTTTGATTTTGGTACCACCAACCTTGTCAGTTGAGTTGGAATATGATATAACTGCACACATCAGGCACTAAGTGAGAATTGTGTCGCTTGTGTGATATCTCAGTCCTTGCTCGTACCAGTGATTGTTCTATCTCTGCGTGCTGGCAGTCTTCCACTTGGATTAAAGGAGGCTGTTAAAAGCATCAACGCCTGTGTGATTCATAGCACTGTCTATGAGTGTTTTATTTGCAGTGCAACATTGCCTCTGCCCCGCTTGCGCTCCGTTTTTGAAAGGATTTTGTGTGACACTTTAACGTGTTGCCTATCAGAATGCCCTGCGCCTGACGTCATTTCTTGAACATTATCTTGCCAGTTAACTGTTTCATGTTGATGTACTGTAGCACGCCTGGGATGTGCGTTTGCCCGAGTGTGGTTTTGAGTTACAGGTGTTTCTTTTAGTGTCATCTGCTGCACCTTCCATGGGGAGTTCTTTCAGTGCTTTGTCGGGTGATTTAAGGCAGCCCCCGCATCTCCGTGCCACTTCGTGGATTTGTGATGTTTGAGTTTATGTGTGAAGTCCTGCACATCGATGAAGTATTCACGAGTGCCAGCGAAGAGCAAGCAGTCATTAGAAGAGCACAACTCCTGCCTTCTAGTCAACACCACAGCTAATCAGCTACTGACACATTAGAATGATGCTCAGAGAGAAGACAGTGATTTACCAGTGTTCGGATTTAGAACACAAGACTCGCATATGCTATTCGCTCAAACATTTGTACACAGGAGAAAAAAAGAAAAAGTTAAATAGAAAAAACAAGGACGCAATCACACAACATAAAATAAACTTCCTTTCCAAATTTAATGCTGGAGCTTCTTGTGGGCCCTTATCTTTGTGATCTGGTGCAGGTTATTAAAGATTGCAGAGCAACTGGTACATTTCCTAACCCCCCAGGTGGCGAGTTGCCCCCCCCCCTTCTTGCCCGCTTCCAACCAAAAACTGCGTTCCTATTAATCCTTAAATCACCACTGACAACTTGCTTTGGTGCCTTAAAAGGACGCAGTTTATTCAACATCACGTGTCTATACATGTTTGCAAAATTCATGGTCATATCAACTGTTCACTTTATGTCCATGCTACACATTTACATTTCCTGGTCTTTGCACTTGTTTTCTGCTCGCAGTATAGACCCAGCTGTGGAAAAAAGGTAGGGCTAGGACCTTTCTCAAGATTTGCCCGGCGCTAACCGCCCT
This sequence comes from Lissotriton vulgaris, assembly GCF_964263255.1. Taxonomy (NCBI): domain Eukaryota; kingdom Metazoa; phylum Chordata; class Amphibia; order Caudata; family Salamandridae; genus Lissotriton; species Lissotriton vulgaris. Next base: position 248,206,479 of record NC_141694.1, read on the forward strand.
TGTACCATTCAAGTTTACCAAGCAATGAGGCAGGCGCCGGAGACCAGAAGGCAGGAAACAGAAGTTTATTCCGACGGAGCAGAACACATCAGATCAGACAACAAGGTATCGTCTCGAGGTGCTCTAACAGCCTCTCGGAGGCCTGGCCTCTTATACATTGGTTTATGGCATGTGACCTTTCTTTATTACAATCAGAACTTTGTAAAGCAAGGAAAAGACATCCCCGTAATCCTCGTGTTAATCCCACCCCCATATACCTTCACAATAGAGGTCCTCAACCTGCTGATAAGAGGAGGGGGTCATCACGCAGCTGAGTGTTCCGTCGAGTCTTAGGATGTGTGCGCCTGATCATATCACAGGGGGTGGGGAGGCCTGGATCAATAGAGGGTCCTTTGAAGGAGAGCGACCTCATACAATAAGGGGCAGTAAATGATATCTCCCGGCTTAGGCAGTGGCCTCGGACCTGTGTGGACAGTCGGACACGGGGTGAGGGGTCATCAATGGAGTGGTATTCATGCTGCGTGGACAATCCAGCGCAGAGGGGAGGTTTATCAACAGAGGGGCATTCATGGGAGGAGAGGAGGTGTTGGTCAGGCGCTGGCGTGACTCCCGAGGACAGGGTCATGCAGAAGGGTCATGCTCATAAGGAGGAGGGAGGGGGAGCCAGGGTGCGCGGAGGATGCTTGCTGGGTCAGAGGGGCGCGCTGGCGATCGATCGTGGACAGGGAGACCATAATATCTAAAATGGCTGCCGTGCACGTAGTACAAAGGTGACCTAGAATGGCTGCCGTGCACGTAGTACATAGGTGACAAGCTGGCGCAGATGATGTTCAGATCGCAAACTAAAATTCCACAGTCCTCCCTTTTAACATGTCTCGCCAACTTGTCAGTTCGGATTTATCCCCATAAGGCCACGTATTTCTACTTCATAGAGGGGGCTCATGTGCTCATTTCGGAAGTCCAAAGTCTTTGGGCACATACAGTTAGAAACAAGGCCGAACAAAGGTGGCAGACATTGGATACCTAGGCAACACCCACATAATATCACAACAGGTACCAGCACGAAGGAAAACAACTTCCAACCCCAATTCTTCAAAGTGTCCCAAAACCAGCTCCCAAGCGACCATCCTTCCTGTTCTTGGTGAACCTCTGAGGACAGTCTGTGGAGGTGTTCAATGGCTTTGTAGACTGAAGGCGAGTTGTCTGGCACGTAGGTGCAGCAGCTGGATCCGATGATGCGGCATGCTCCTCCTCGGTCGGCTAGGACCACGTCTAAGACAAGACGATTTTGAAGGGTCACGAGGCGGACCGCCTGAAGCTCCGCAGTGTTGTTGGCGAGGATGCCAGCCGTGATGTTAATCGTTGTTTCTACTGCCTGGGTCAGGTGTCGGATAGCACAGCTGTTTGCCATTGGGCCCCACAGAGGAACAAGTCCCTTTGCTGCATCCAGGAACTGTGCTCCGGTGGAGTCGGCTTGTCCAAGGCCGTCTGCACGCCTCTGCCGGTGGTGGTTGGCAGGGGCTACATATGTGGGTAGAAGAACGAAGGCAATGTAACAGACGCCTTTCCAGCCTCTCGGGAGCCAGGTGTAAGCTTTGGTGCCACACACAAAGTACATGTTCGGAGAAGTAACAAAGGAAGGGGGGTCAACTGAGTCCAATGTTCTGGTGATTCGGCAGGAGCTGTGGCCCACCAGTTGCGTTCCCTGGCCCTCTAGGCACACAAGGCCAGTGACATTGATTACGGACAGAGCCACAGTCAGGGTGGCGGTAGTTTGTTTTTGCAGATGAGAGAAGGTGGTTCTGGCTGGATTGTGGAGCACCTGTACTTCGACTCGTTCTTTGGCTGGGATGTCTTTGAGGAAGGTGGCGCCTGCGAGCGCAGGACACAGAGCAGCAGGGGTCTTTCCGGTTCTATTCAGCCAGAACCCAGAGTAGAAGTGTGACACTGTCCGGCTGGAGGTGGCGTTGTCTCTGTGGCTCTCTTGCATGAGGATCAACCAGGCGAGGCAAGAGCCGTGAACTGAGAAGGGTGAAGGGATGAAGGGGATGGAGTGTCCAGTGGCATGCGGGAGCAACCCGCAGATCCAACAGTTCGTAGCATTTGCAGCAAGGTTGTGTTGGTGCAACAGTTGCACGAAGGAATTGTTCCAGAATTCCCTGCGCCTTTCTCGGAGCTGAGGCGACAGAGAGATTAGGTGATGCTCTTTCAGGGGTGTTGGCTGTGCAGTAGGTAGCAATGCCTCATGAGCCGGTGTGCTTTCCTCCAGAATCCAGAAGGAGGTCATGAGGAGGAGGCAGAAGAGGAAGACAATGAAGAGTGCAATTGTCTTTGATTTGTGCAGGTTGTCAGTCTTTGGATTTCTATACTGGGTATTTCCCGTTGCTTCCATCATCTTCTTATCTGGCGCTTCCATCATCTTCTTATTTGGCGCTTCCATCACCTTCAAGGGGCTCGGTAGCGGGCAGAACCACAGACTTCGTTTAGCTTCTCTCCCGGCGACCCTTGATTGTGTGTAGGTCACCGTTCTGAGATTTAACTTAGTCCGTGGCCTACTTAGCCGAAGCTCCCTCCTTTCGACGCAGGAAATACCCTTCTCTGGATGGCACAGTGGGATCAGAGAATTTTGCAAGTTCGAGTGCCTCAGTATCGGGATAACAGTCCAATATCGGTCGGTCTTTGCTCAGGAGCTCTTCTTGGGCGCTGACGTTTTCTGTCGTGGTCAGGTTTGCAGAGACCTTCCGGCAATGATGCGCGTGCAGCCAGTGCTTCTTCCCCTCCACTCGGAGTGCCGTTCGGGTGGTGATCAGCACTTGCCAGGGGCCCGTCCACCGAGGTTCCAGACTCTTGGTTCGCTGGAAATTTCGTATCAATACGAAATCTCCCGGTTGGATGTCATGGCCGGGGCCCCTGGAAGCATCGGGGATGGCCTGCTGCACCTGTTGATGAATGACAGACAACGTTTTAGTTAACTTGCACAAATAATCAGACAGTAGGACGTCCGGGACGTCATGAATGGAGGTCGGTTTGGGAGCAGTCCAGAGATTCATCGGTCGCCCAAACACGACCTCGTAGGTGGTCAAATGGTGCTTGGTGGGAGTGGAGCGCATCGATAACAAGGCCAGTGGGAGGGCATCCGGCCAGTTAAGTCCCGTGGTGGCCACTATTTTTGCCAGTTTCAGCTTCAGTGTGGCATTATGGCGTTCCACTAGACCGGCGGATTGGGGGTGGAAGACTGCATGAAATCGTTGCTTCACCCCCAACCCCTTTAGGATTAATTGGATAACCTCAGCTATGAAGTGGGGGCCATTGCCGCTCCATAAAATTCGACAAAGGCCATAGCGAGGGAAGAATTCCTTCAGTAGTACTTTGGCAGTAGTCATGGCAGTGTTGTCACGGGTTGGATAGGCTTCTACCCATTTGCTGAAGGCACACACGATGACTAGTACATACTTCAGGCTTTGGCATCTCTCTAGTTGGATGTAGTCCATCTGAAGGACCTCGAAGGGGTGATTGGGGGTCCCAAACCCTCCCCGGGGTACTACAGTTCCTTTCCCGGGGTTGTGTTGCAGACAGATAAGGCACTGCTGAACTAGGCGTCTGGCTGAGTCAGGGATTTTGTCGTTATGCCAGACTTTGGAAATGAGTTCGATCATGGGTGCAGATCCTATGTGTGCGGGGGAGTGAGCCATTGTCAGTATGGGAATCAGATATGAGTCGGGCAGCAACCATTTGCTGGCATCCTTCGTTCGCCAACAGCCCTCCTCATCCTTCAAACCCACCCTTGCCCACTTAGTCAGCTCGTGAGGGGTGCTGGCCGATTGTATGTCTCTGATCATTATCCTTGTGTCACTCCATGTTTCTGCTTGTGACCTGGTCATGTACATGCGTGTCACCGTCCTATTCTCAGCTGTGGTTCGTGCAGTGATGTCGGCCAACGCATTCCCTTGTCCGACTAAGTCTGTCACCCTTTTGTGTGCCTGACATTTGATTACCGCTAATCGTTTGGGGAGGAGAACTGCTTCAATCAGAGCGGAGACTAGATCTCCGTGGAGGATCGGGGTGCCGTGGGATGTCAGGAATCCCCTCTCCCTCCACAGGAGCCCAAAATGGTGGACCACTCCGAAGGCATACTGGCTGTCCGTATATACGTTCGTGGTGGTCCCTGCGGCTATGACGCATGCTCGGGTGAGGGCTATCAGCTCTGCTGCCTGGGCAGATCGTTGTGTGATGCAGGCTGTCTCAACTACTGTTCGGGCTGTCGTTACTGCATAGGCAGCTGAGGTGGTGCCATCTGGGAGTTTGATGCATGAGCCGTCTACCCATAGCTCTCCATCGGGGTCAGGAAAAGCAGTGTCTCGGAGGTCAACCCTACTCCTAGTTTGTTCGTCCGTGAGGGTCACACAGTCGTGGATGGGAGGAACGTCGGGGTCATTCTCAGGCAGGGGTAACAATGTGGCAGGATTCAAAGTCGTGCATCTCTTTAGTGTGATGTGGGGTGCAAGTAGCGTCAGTTCATACCCTGTCAGTCGTGCGCTAGTCAGGTGTTGGGTCTTTGTCTGATTCAAGAGGGTGTCGACTGCATGGGGTACTAGCACTGTGAGGGAGTTGGAAAGTACGATTCCCTCGCTCTGACGGATAGAGACAGCAGCGGCGGCTACTGCTCGAAGGCAGGCAGGCAAAGCTCTGGCTACAGGATCAAGAGTGGCGGAGAAGTAGGCACAAGGGCGCTGCTTAGGACCAATTGATTGAGTTAGGACAACCACTTTGTTAATCTCTCGCAAGTCGATGATGAAGCGGTACGCTTTCTCATCTCCTTCACCTTGCTTCTTAACAATAGGTAGGATTGGGCTGTTGCAGACGTTGCTAACCACCTCTTCAACCACTCCTGCATCTACCAGAGACTGAATGATCGCAACCAGTGCCTTCTCACCCTCCGGCGATATCCGATATTGCGGGAGTTTCGGGAGCATAGCGTCCTGTCGTACAGTTATGTGAATAGGATCAATCATCATTCGCCCCACATCAGAGTCATTTTTGGCCCACAGGTACGGAGGCAGGGTGTCAAGCAGGGACAGGTCAGCGTCAGTTATGGAGCACATGTGTCGTGGGGGAGGGGATCTGGGCATGTCTGGGTTGTCGTACAGGATGACTCGTATTCCATCTGGGGAACACCTAATGGTAGCTCGAAAATGTTTCAGTAAGTCAATACCCATAATGGAGTTGGAGGAGAGTAGAAATGTCGCGTCAGTAGTGTTGTTTTCTAGGTCAAAGGAAATAGGTACGGACAGGGGGTTAGTGGAGGGCGTCCCATCGAAACCTATCGACGTTATGTGTGAGCCAGACAAGGGTGCCCTTGGAATCAGTCGTTTTGATAACACACTACGTGTCGCCCCAGTGTCTACCAAGAATGGAGACTCTGTACCCAAGACCTTAGCGGTGACATAAGGACCTTGCTGGTCAACACAGAGCTCGACTGGATCCCTCCCTTGCCCCTGGCAGTCCTATGCAAAGTCGGGGGCATGTTCACCTTCGGACAGCTGATATTGGTTCTGTCGGGGACGGTCAAACGTGTTCAGTCTCCCTGATCTGTCATTGCTGGTGTCGTTGGTGCTCCCTCGTCCTTGTACTCTATTTCTCGGGCCACCTGCCACATCCCTGGAATCCCTATTTCTATTCATTTCTAGCAGAACCGGACACTGGAATTTCCAATGGCCGAGCCCTTTGCAGAAGGCGCATTGGTCAGTGCTAATGTCTCTCCGTCCAGTGTGGGATGTTGGGGTGTGATCTTTAGGAGGTAGATCTCTGGGGGTGGTTGATTGGTAGTTCCCCCTTTGGTGTACCCGTCCTAGCGCTATACCCTGTATCTGGGCTATCATTACCCTTTCCTTTAAATCTTTCTTCTTTTTCTCGGACGCCCTATCATTCTCATTCTTTTGGTGCTCGTAATACTGAGCCATCTGAAGGATAGCTGCGGGTTTGGAGGCCCCCCAACTACTCTCACTCGTCTGCAGTTTTTGGGAGACTTCTTGTGTTAGTCCCTTTACATAATTTTGCACAAACAGGTGCTGTCCGGTTGCGGTGGTCATGTCTTGGCCACTGTAGTCGGAGAACACTGTCTCAAATCGGGAGAAGTATTCTGACACATCTTCCTGGGGTTTCTGTCGACAGGCCGTGACTATCGACCAGTCTACTTTTCTTTCCGGGACCAGGGTTTTTAACTTCTGGACCAGTTTGTCTGGGAGTTCCAGTATGTCCTTCACTGGTTTACTCCCCGGCTCTCGCTGTCTATCTAGTTTACCGAGTTGGTCCCAGGTATGTCCAAACAGATCCGTGTGGTCAGCCTTCCGGATTTGCTTCCACACATCAGCTGGCAGGCATAACCCAAAGAACAAGTCAATATCTGCTAAAGTCATTATTGTCGAACCCAAGGCTGTGCCTAATTCGGTATAAAATGCCGTCGGGTTCTTTCTTAAGTCGGGCAGGGTTTGCTTAAAGGTTAGGATGTCTTGTCGGTCCCATGGTTGGTAAACCCAATTGTACACAACCCTCCCCTTTGCATTTTCATTATTAATATCATCGCTCGTTCCCTGGCCCCGTGGCGGGATCCAGTAAGGAGCCGCTTCTCTGATAGGCATCATAGTATTGGCTACTTCTGCCGAGGTTGTTTCAGGGACCGTAACCTTGGCTTCTGGTTTCTGTTCCGCGAGGTGGCGGAAGACCTCAAGCATTTGCATGAAGAGCTCCGTCGCCTCACGTTCAGTCCCATCTCCAACATCAATCTTCCTATACAGTGTTGTTAGTTTAGCGGGACCCTTACTCTGATACCTATCTTCATACGCGTTCAGGGTGTGGTAGCTGAATCGCAAAATGAAATGCCGTCTGTGGCTGTCGGCATGTGAATTATATACGCTCATTGTGTATTCTTCGCTCTCCCTTCGTTCTACCAATGTCTTTGCTATTTCGTTGATCCCATCCCGCTCATCTTTGCTTAACCTACTTAGCCTGGCTGATGATTGTTTGCTAGCCTCGGGGTCGTCTGACGAAGTTGTTAATGTGGCTGGTGCGGAGGCCGTGAGGGCCGGTGCACTAGCGCTAGGGTCACTTTCACTCACACTCGGGGCTTGCAGGTTTTGTTGGCTGGGAGCATATGGAGGGGGCATGTAGATGATTGGGGGACCTAGCAGTAACTCATCGTTTGCCCGTTGTTTGGAGGGTAGTTCAGGGTAGAGCGCAGAGGGGGTCCTAACAGGACATTGGCCTGTTGACCCTGATTCTTGGTTTTGTGTAGCTTCTTTTCTTTCTTTTCTTTCTTCTTCTAGTTGTTTTGCGGCTAGGTGGGCTGCCTTTCGTAATTCTTTCCCTATTTTTGCTTCTTCTCTTTTCTTTCGTTGTTCCGTTTCCTTGCGCCACATTCCGATACTGTCGAGCATAGTGGGCGTGGTCTTATTCTTCTGGAGCGCTATTTCTAATGTTTTTATTTTATTTTCACTAAAGGAACCTATCAGTGGCCACTGACTTTCAGGGTTCTTTTTCGTATATTTATGCCATAGTCTAGTGTAAGCTATAGCGACTAGTCCATACTTAGTGAACATGTCCTTATTAGGGGTGCCTTCCAGTGGAGCTGGATGGTTCATCTCTAATAAGCGGTCCGGGCTAAACAGGCTACCAACCAGTGGGGAGAAGATAGGCATGACGGTTTACACCTGGGGACAAAAAAGTCTGCACTACCTATCTTATCACGGCGGGCAAAGACTAGACAGAATATTTCTATTCTCCGTTGTTTGCCGGCGGTGAATACCTCAAACGAACCAATACCGAACAATCGGTCAATCAAAACAATTCAGTGGGGAGAATAAGTGGGCACGAAAAGTTATCGTTACCCACTCTTTCTCTACCTGCAAAGAGAGACCTTGTTCTTCCCTGTTTGCAGACAAAGAATCTCCAGACAATAATCCACGAACGACAGTTCGGGAAACAGTGGGGGAGGAAAATAGGCACGACGGATTACAACGGGGACAAAAGTCTGCGTTACCTATCCTTCACTGTTTGCAAAGAGAGAGCCTGTTGTTTTTCTCCGTTTGCAGACAGCGAATCTCCAGAGGTTTCAACAAAGCGTAATACTAGTATTATCCAAACAAAAACAATTTTCCTCAATTCGTCGTGTTTACACGACCTTACCCGGACCGCATGGACGGTTTCCTGTCCTCTGGATCCAGCGCCCGATCGTCCTCTCTCCTTCGTGATGTTCGTGGCACTCCTGATGGTTCCCAGTCAGGACCGTAGATCACTCGAGAGAGGTCTGTTCAGAACTAGTGAAGGTCGGATGATCGGCTGTCAGACGAGGGTCTATCGGACACGAGCTCTTCCCGATCGTTGCAGTCGTTCACTCTGTCGTCGGGACCTCTCCCACTGGATCCACGTGTCGCTGATGGGCCCCACGCTTTGGGACGCCAATTGTGGAAAAAAGGTAGGGCTAGGACCTTTCTCAAGATTTGCCCGGCGCTAACCGCCCTTGTACCATTCAAGTTTACCAAGCAATGAGGCAGGCGCCGGAGACCAGAAGGCAGGAAACAGAAGTTTATTCCGACGGAGCAGAACACATCAGATCAGACAACAAGGTATCGTCTCGAGGTGCTCTAACAGCCTCTCGGAGGCCTGGCCTCTTATACATTGGTTTATGGCATGTGACCTTTCTTTATTACAATCAGAACTTTGTAAAGCAAGGAAAAGACATCCCCGTAATCCTCGTGTTAATCCCACCCCCATATACCTTCACAATAGAGGTCCTCAACCTGCTGATAAGAGGAGGGGGTCATCACGCAGCTGAGTGTTCCGTCGAGTCTTAGGATGTGTGCGCCTGATCATATCACAGGGGGTGGGGAGGCCTGGATCAATAGAGGGTCCTTTGAAGGAGAGCGACCTCATACAATAAGGGGCAGTAAATGATATCTCCCGGCTTAGGCAGTGGCCTCGGACCTGTGTGGACAGTCGGACACGGGGTGAGGGGTCATCAATGGAGTGGTATTCATGCTGCGTGGACAATCCAGCGCAGAGGGGAGGTTTATCAACAGAGGGGCATTCATGGGAGGAGAGGAGGTGTTGGTCAGGCGCTGGCATGACTCCCGAGGACAGGGTCATGCAGAAGGGTCATGCTCATAAGGAGGAGGGAGGGGGAGCCAGGGTGCGCGGAGGATGCTTGCTGGGTCAGAGGGGCGCGCTGGCGATCGATCGTGGACAGGGAGACCATAATATCTAAAATGGCTGCCGTGCACGTAGTACAAAGGTGACCTAGAATGGCTGCCGTGCACGTAGTACATAGGTGACAAGCTGGCGCAGATGATGTTCAGATCGCAAACTAAAATTCCACACAGCCTCCTCAATTTCCCGGGAGGGGAGGGGCCCCCTGTCTGGGTTTCCGATTTCCGGGTCTAGGCTTCAACTTGCTACCAACTTGGAGGGTGTCCGTCTGGGCCTGCCTGGGCTGCAAGTGTCGTTCCGCTCGCCCTAGACCCTTTCATGGGCCCTCCCTTCTCCCAGGGGTCCCTGCAGTGTGGCATCTCAAGGACCTTACTTGAGCATCTACTCTCTCTTTCCTGAGGCTGAGTCCTCGCATTTTGCTCCCTCGGTACCCCTGCAGTGAGGCATCCCCAAGGGTCCTGCGGGGTAATCACATCTACTCTTTCTCTGGCTGCACGCCGCCCTTGGCTCCCTCAGTGCACCTGCCGTGAGGCATTCCGAGGACACTGTGTGAGCCTTCCATCTACCTTTAAGTAAGTTCTCTCTTTTTACTTCCTTCCTTGTGTTCGTTCCGCCTACCCCGGTCTCCCCCTTTAGCTCTTAGTTGAAACTCATCTGTTCCAGCACCCCTACAGTGTTCAGTAGGGACATGTCAATCCCTACCCCAGTAAGGTGTACCCCGTACTCAAGGTGATAACCTATAGACCTCAAGTTTATGAAACCGTGTCTAACGAAACCCCATCCATTGGCCCTCTAAACCTTCGCCATGGTGATATTGAGTTTCCGTCTGGATTGCTAAACCGCCCCCAAGTCCATTGGCCCCGCCAGGCCTTCCGCACTATTATTTCCCAAAAAACTACTTCTGCTGGGCGTATCAGATGTGCCAAGGCAGTGAGGCTTTCCTGCATAGTCTCTAGGAGGAATCTGCGAGGGGATTGTGGTTGTGCTTCTCCTGGGCTCATTGGCCTTCTTTATCCTTCCCTTGCCCTATCTGGTTCGCCCCCTGAATGGGGGGGCTGAGCTCGCCCTGGGGGGCGAATCCTGGTCACCCCCTGTCTAGTGGGCATGCAAATGGGGACGGGGAGAGGCTTCCCGCCTATGGACGGCATTTGATGTAGGCCCCTATCGGGACTCGGCCAGGGTTACCACTCCTCCCCACATTCAACGCCACATCATCCTCTTTCCCTGCTCTATCTGCCTTTCTTTCATAGCATTTTAGTCCTTCCTGTCTCTGGAAACCAGCTCAAAGAGCCACTCTGACATGTACCATAGGCACTGTCTAGTCCTTCGTCCCTCGCATCTGAAGAACAACCACCGGTGGGAGATCCTTCTCCCACCTCGCCGCCAAGACATGGAACACCCTCCCACTGAGCCTATGACAGACCCAAGACCTGCTGACCTTCAGGAGGATACTCAAGACCTGGCTGTTCGATCAGTAGCCCGCCACCCCCTGCGCCTTGAGATCCTGGCAGGTATGTAGTGCGCTTTACAAATGATTAGTTGATTGATTGACCTGCCGGAGCTGCCGCTTCCCCTGCAACATCAACCCCACAATGACTCCAAACCAGCTGCCACCCAACCTGAGGCTCCACTGCACGCTCCTCAACGTCCGATCCCTCCGCAAGCACGCCATTGAAGTCTGGGACACCATAACCACCCTCGCCCCAACGTGATATTCATCACAGATACTTGGCACAAGTTGGCTCAAAGTTAGCTGTGTATAAGTACATAGTCATGCTTTTTCATTCGGAATTCAAATCACAACTATATTTCACAAAGCATAATAAGAATTACACAAATCAATTACATGTTTTTTTAACAAGCCACCCGGCCCTCCACTCATACTGAAAGACTGAATTCACATTCATACTTTTAACAGTCATATATCATTCATTCTGTGTCATTCAAATTACAAACCATTAAAAACAATATGACTTGTGAAACCAGACCATACCCTTATTTGTGGGGTGAATTTACCACATAACTTGTTGTATATCATTCTTCCAGTGGTGAGGGGACATCACCTGAAGTCTGCACATGTGCTGAAAAAGCTGTGGGTTTGCCTGTCACCTAAGAGCATGCCTAATGTCCCGAGAGGGGGAGACGCATTTCTGGCCCTACAGGAGCTGATTTCCCAAGGAAGAAGAGGCCTAGCTGCCAGAAGAGTGCATGGTAGCCCAGAAGAGCACATGTTTTGCAGGAAAGTAACTAGAGTTGTCCTGTGTCTTCCAGAAGGTCTCTTTGCCTCCCTGATTGTTTCTACAGGTAATCAACATGAGCCGCACCACCTCACCAACTTCCCCACCTGCTCAAGGTACAATGGACTTTTCCTGAATCTACCTACAGAGCACCAAGACCGGTAACCTGCAAAACAGACCACAGGATGGAAGCCAACATTGGAAGTGCCAGGACCTGCCCAATCAGAGCCAAATTTGCCAGGACCTTTGCTCCTGCCTTCAAGTCTTGCCCAAAGAGCAAAGACACAGCACCTGCAAACGCATCTCCTTGTCTGTTTTGTTATGACACTACACTTGTGCTTACGTCTAAAAAGCACCTGAAATCATTGGTGAAAGCACCGTCTGCACTGAACATTGACTGTGAAGTTTGCTACAGAATGCATGTGTGGGATCCATGCATTAACAATAACCCCAACTGGTAAACTGTCTGGTAAAGGGAATATTAACTGAGGTATGAGTCACAGAAACCAGGAAATCCACACAGCTGCACCCATAGTAAGCCTGCACAAGGACTTTAATCTGAATTGCCATACAAATTGATATCCATATTAAAAGAAATACCTAGTCACAGTTCAGGCTGCTTTCAAAAATACAACAATGTAGCTATACTTAGAAGAGCACATAAGTTGTTGCTGCGAGTTCAACATGTTTTTCGTTAAAACAGAGTTATGTCAGTAAAGAAAAGAAAACATGAACATGTGCAATAACTGAGAACACAGTGCAACAGAGTTTCCTAAGGGCTAGGAGGGCAACCACATTCGCTTGATAAAAGGAAGTGGAAGTCATAATACTTAATTAAATGCACATTTTAATTTAGGCACAGAGGGCGTGTAAATCCCAAACGCAAAGCACACATGATTTGGGGCTTATTCAGAATTCAGAATTTTTGAAAATTTACTGCACAGCTGAAATTCTTAAAAAAAACCTGACAAAATATTTATTGGGAAAAAGTGAAGAGGTAAACCTGCTGTATCTGATGCACAAAACCCAGATACTGCTAGTCACTTCTCATTCCAAGCAGAACAACTCTGAATCTGAAGGGAATACCATATCCAGTAAAAAATTCATTGTGAGATTGTGGAATATAATTAGGAGGGGATGTGATTCCTCACCAAGTAATAATGTCACATTTCCGTACCAGGTCCAGTTAAGTCTGAATAATTTAAACCTGAACTCAATTTTTGGTAGTTGTAGCACAGAACGGACAGTCTCAACTTAGGAGAAATATATAAAGCATTTATCAGTACAAAAACAATTTAAAAAGTACAAAACATAGCAAAAAAAATCCCAGTGCAATTCATAACAGTAGAGTAAAATTTAAAGAACAAACAGACACTAAAACAACAGAAATCGGATGTAGTGTACTGGAGAAGTTTTTAGTCATAATAGCGCAAAGTGCCAATCGCAGTTATCTGAACGACTTAGACCGGGCCCAAGTAAAAAGTTACAGCCAACTGAAGATTGGATATAGAAACTCGGAATGTAGCAGCGAAAAGTTTACCTACTGACTTAGAATATTTTCTGGAGAAAAGTCCTTGTCAGAGAGAGACGTCAGCGAGACAGATTGCATGCTGGGTCCTAAGGAGGACTCTACGATGGCGGCCTGGTCCTCAGTGTGTGCCTTGGCTCCAGTGGGAAACCTGATCTCGTCGACATTGACAGTGGGAAATCTCCAAGCAGGTTGAGCTCCGGATCCATATCCAGGAAGGTCTCGCTGGCAACCGGATTCAAGCCTTGTTCAAGTACCTCTATGTTTGGACTTAGAAACTTTTCTGGAAGTTGAGATCTTTTCAGCGGGGGAAGCCGGTGAGTTTAATCTGACAAGCGATTCGATGTCAGAGGCTGCAGTGTCAGCGTCGGTCCTGATCTCTGCTGATTCTCTAGAGGAAACATTCTGCAGGATGTAGGCTTAGAGGAGTACACGAGCCTAGGGTTCCGGAATTTGTGGGCACCACTTGTGAGTCAGGACTCACTCTATCAAAAGCCACTAGCAGAGTTCAGGGCAAATCAAGTTGGAACTGATAATCGGGGTTGATTGAAAAGGTAGGCTTCCTATAGCTTTTGTGGCCTTGAAGCTTAACAGGAGATCAGCCATCTGACTCTTGGAGTAAACTTCTTTGACCTATGTACAAGTGGGAGCAAGTAAAGTCATTAAGGTTTCTCTCCACAGGTTCAACAGCAGGTGCAGTCCTTCTTGTGTCATCCACAGGTCCAGATGTGTTCCAAAGATGGTATCCAGGGGTGCCACATTTATATCTGGTACTAGATTCTGTGTGGGGGAGTCTCTCTGACCAATAGGGAAAACGTTCCTAGAGACAACCCTAACCAATTCGACAGCAATTCCTGTGGTTTGGCCCTAGACAATACCAAAGTACACTGTAAAAATCCAACATGGCAGAACCTTTCTGCTTCTGGGCAGAGCTCTGGGCACACCACTGAGGTGTGTCTAGAGAAATGAGAAACACCCCCTGCAAACCAGTTCTGAAACAGGTTTTAAGGTCTCAGCTAGCGTAGGCTGCGCACATGGGCAGTCTCGCTGGAGAGATTTAATGACTCTGAGTAGCAAGGTTAAGCCCCGCCCGCTTCTCCATTGGCTGGCCTCCTAAACGGCGGCCAGCCATTGCAGAAGAGGTCTCAGTGACGTCATTCTTTTGATCTCAGCCCTGTCCTTTTCGGATTGGGGGCGCGTTTTTTTAGTTTTGTTGTACTAGTGACGTTCTCAGTGACGTTCTCAGTCAAAAACACGCCCCCCAGTCTGAAAAGGACGGGGCTTAGATAGAAAGAAGAACCATTTGTCTGTAAGTCCCTTCCTTTTCAGATTGGGGGGCGTGTTTTTGACTTTTGTTTACAGCCTAGAAAGAAAGCCAAAAACACGCCCCCCAATCTTTAAAGGACAGGGCTTACAGACAAATGGTGAGTGCTTGTTTACATCAAATGTTGTGCTTTGCCTTTATTTCTTGGTGCACAAGGTTAGAGAGTGTGTGGCAAGCTTAAGCTACCTGGTAGCTCGGCTCGATCTCAGCTCGAGGATCAAGAAGACCACACGGGCTGAGGCAGGCATGTGGCTCGAGTTTTCAATTGCCTGCTCCATGCTACCGTTTTAAAGAAGGAGTGCTGCAGCTGTGCGGCCCAGGCAGGTTAAAATGTGCCCCTAAGTTTCTTGCAGATGGTGCTGGGTTCATGATGTCTGGTGGGGGGGGGTGAGTGGTAATACAAACGTGTACTCTGTATTGCGTTGTTGAATCCTGACACAATTACTGTAATGGGTCACATTTTGATTTCCCCTCATCTAGCAGACGGGCTACATGATGATGTTATAAAGTACAATAATAAATGCACATTTCACAAGGAAGCCACAAGTATCTGCCCATGATGGGGCCAACCTCTACCCCAGCAGCAACAGCTTCTCCCGACTTCAGCTGCTGCTGACCTGCACACACAACTGATTCTGGGTAAAACCTGCACAGGAAGGTCACTTCCGCCGGATCCACCCCACTTCCTCACTTGAAGGACTGAAAGCGACACAAAGTTCCATTCAACATTCGCTTCCGGGTGTGAATGAAACGCAGCAACCTGGGCCGGTGGGCGCTCACAAAATGGCCCTCCCACTGCAAAGTACGACGAGGAGCCTTAAACTATCACATTTCAAAGGCCCTGGCCGTAGTGGAGGAGGGGGAGGGTGAAAAGTACGGCTCGGGAGGGGGGGCTGACACCTCTGCCTGCCGGCCGTGTCCCTCTCACCTCTGAGCCAGACATTTCTTCACACGTGACAACTGGTTCATGACACGCTGGTCATTTGCCCCACTGCTGCAGCTACTGAGAGAGGTGTACTGAGGGTCCAGATATTTACACTGTGAGCTCACTGGGGCTTTTAGCCGCTGTGTTTACATGTGAACAACACAAACCAAGCGCGGGAAACAACAGCCCGAGGCCCCTGTGAGCAGCTAGAGAAGCAATGCTTCAAATGTGGGAAGGGGACACAGCTGGCTCTGAGGGACCAGAGGAGCACAGATCTACCAGAAGAGTGCCCCCTGCTGGCCAGGTACGCCTCCACTCACCACCCAGAACACTGCTCCCTGTGTACCAGACACATCTTCACTAACCTCCCAGAAGAGCGGCCCCTGGTGGCCAGGTACACCTCCACTAACGACCCAGAACAATGCCTACTGCAAACCAGACACGCCTCCCCTGACCACTCAGAACACTGCCCCCCTGCTGACCAGGCACGGCTCCTCTGACCACCGAAAACATCTCCCACATGCCACAGAGAGTCCCCTGCAGGTCCCTGTCTCTCCCCAGGGCTGAAACTGAAAGGGTATAGCCCCCTCCCTCATTATATTTTACAAAGGATATCTTCCTTTGGGTGCCTTTTTTTGTGAATTGCGGGGGTCCTATCTCAACAGTACTCAATCATCTTTTCATTAGCAGGTAAAGCGAATATTCTATTGATATAAAACACCCTCCTAGCTGAAGAGTTACGTCAAATCTTAGAGTCATCTCTGGCATTTTTTTCATTAATTCATTTAATTTACAGGGCCTCACAGGACGTCACCTTTTATAGAATGTTGGAATACCAGTAATTATCCACAGTTTATTGAGCCCAATCTGGGCTTATTTCACCCCCAATATGGTGGCCGATTCAACCTGCTTGGAAGGAAGTCGTGCTCAGCATTTTAGGCCTGCTATTTTTCAGGCCTGCCCCTTGGAGTCCCTTATGTGGAAGAAGCTGCACTGCCTTACACTTTTCAGCACGTTGGAGGGCAACCCCCCAGCTGCTGCTGATATCGTCGTTATAGAGGACAACACTGGATCCTCTGTGCAACTTTTAGATTTTTTTCCTCTTCATTGTATATTTAAGCAGCAGTTGTCCAGTGACTTGCTTCTTGACCCGATCTGAAACGCTGTTTCTTTTTGTTAGGTCCCGGCATTGGCAGATCATCTGCTCAAACTTTATGATAGAAAGTGCCTGTGGGCAATTACTGGTTGGACTAGGCTGAGCGTATGAAATGATTGAGGGAGGTGGCACGTAAGCAATTGAGCTGCCAGCGTTTCCACGGTGCCCCGGATGCTTCTTCACAAGTAATTTTTTAACTACATTGGCTCTTGGAATTAGGCTCTGTGCGTGTGTGTGTGGCTCTGTGTGTTTGCGTGTGTGGGGCTCTGTGTGTGTGTGTGGCTCTGTATGTGGGGATCTGTGTGTGTGTCTCTGTGAATGTGTGTGTGGCTCTGTGTGTGTGTGGCTCTGTATGTGTAGCTCTGTTTCTGTGTGGCTCTGGGTGTGTGTATGTGGGTCTCTGTGTGTGTAGGTCTGTGTGTGTGGGGCTCTGTGTGGGTCTGTGGTGTGTTTGTGTGTGGCATTTGCGAGAGATTAAGCTATTGGCATTGTAAATGACATTGCTATTTATTTATCTGTTTTCAAAACCAACACATAAATAAAAATGTTGTCATTTACAATGCCAATAGCTCTAACTTTTGCAAAGGCGAGACCGTTGTATTGTAAATGCTTGTTATTTTCCTCACTGGGATTGGTGCCAGCATGACTACCTGGGTTATGGAAAGGGCAGGGCTAGGTGTGCGTTACATTTGCCTGTGTTAGGGGACGCCGCTTTGACATCCCTCAGGCCATCTTGTTAGGAGGAGGTCACACTACTTCCACTCAAGGTCATTTTGTTCCCTGTCTTGGGAGCCATTCACATCTTCTTGCAGGGGGCCTGCAGGCTACCATATGACAGCTGGGTATTAACTCTGAAACGGTTACCAGAGGTCTAAGGGATGAAAAAGCGCTTTCTAAAATCACTGTTTATGAAATAGTTAGACAACATTCATCTTTAGCCTTAAGATGGATTTTGTTTAACTTTTAAAATTACAGTTTCATGTATTGGTCTAGCTAATGCCAATCTGTAGTTAACTTTATTATGTGCAATAAGGTAACCCAGTGTTTTCAATGGAACAGTTGGCCTTGCGACAGTGAAAATGGGGTTGGGGCCTTTTTCACTGTAAGAACATGCAAAAAACATTAAATAGATTATGTCTTACTTTTAAATCCTATGCACCCTTCCTTAAGGCTGGTAACACATCACTACTATAGCCTCTTTTGCACTCCCATAAAGATATTGTAAATGGTACTAAAAGTAAGTCTTGTTTCCTATGTAAATGTCACATGCAGGTTTTATCATTTAGCATAGAACTCTGTGTACTTTGAAATGGCATGCAAAGCTCCCAAAAACAACATATGCAGAAAAGGACATGAGTCTAATGATAGCATCCCACGAGCAGAAAGGCTTTTCAAAATATATTCTTGATTTTCCTCATTATTTGCAAAGTTGACATTTCCATTTTTGTAATGCTGTGGTATCCTATGAACATCCTAATTAACCCCGGTGTCAGCAAAATATGGGGCATGAGTACCAGCTGCAGAGGGATCTGTGAACATTTTAGGCTAAAGATTCCAAATCAACCATCTAAAATGGATATTGTGATGATGAATCACATATAGTATGAGCAACGTTAATGTTCAATATGATTTTTAATGTGGACGTTACATACATTATCAATCAATTTATACTTTGGAGAATATAGGGTCACCCTTTATTCCTAACAAAGGAACCTGAGCATATCCATTTGCAAACAGTGGTGCCTTAATATGTATGTATATGTGATTTGTATAGTGACAACTTAGCCTAAAAGATGTGGAGTTTTGCACAGGCTACAAAGGCAAGGATACAGGCAATATGTGATTGAAGAGGTACCTAGTGTTTTGGTTTTACTGCATCAGGATGTAGTGTCCTTTAAAGACATGTGTACTTAACTACTTCCTAAATTGGAGGGGGGTTGAGGCGACCTTGATGAATATAGAGATCTTGCTCCTGATCTTGCCTTTTTTCCTGTCTTCTTTGTTTCCAGTCTCGTGGTGTCCTGGTGGTCAAGATGGTGAGGTTGTCAGCCAGATAGATGAGGATTCTGTGCATGATGGCTTTGTTAATGATGCAGCTGGTTTTCAAGATGGTGTAGGCTGGCAAGGGGAGACAGTGGAGTACCAAAAAGATGAGGTTCATGCAATCATATTTCTTCTTATGAAAGGTATTATGGCATGAAGGAAGATCTTAAGGGTAAAGGCAGTGTAGAATCAGGGAAGCTATAAAGCAGGGCATTTCTACCTCCCAGACGAGAGAGTAGGAGAGCTTGAACAGCAGCTCTATAGTGACTTTCTGATCATTTTCACTTTCTTTAGTAGAGAGCTGTTACCAGGTTGTCTTTGTTTTCTTGGTGGCGTGTTTCCTTGGTGTGAGGAGGGTGTTCAGGAAGAATCCAAGTGATTTGGCATTGGGGAAAAGTTGTGTTGCACAACAGTCACGGATCATGTAATTGAGCCAGATTTGAACTACTTCTTGTGTGTGGATTTCGGCAAATAAGAGGCAGTCTGAATTTGTGGAGTTAAAATTCAGGTAGGGGCTAGACATCTGTTCGGCATGAGGTGAAGGCAGTGTTTGACTCCTTGGATATCTAGAACGGAGGAGACTTTCAAGTACATTTGTGTATCCTTGCCAGATTGGTACATTTTTATGCTGCTGTTGGCGAGAAGAGCCCTGGAGATACATATAGATGATGATAATGATAATACAAGACATAATGGATCCCTGGGGCACTTTGCTGGTGACAGGTTTATACAAGGTAGGGATCTTGAGGTGCCCATGTGAGTGAATTGGTGTCAGTTGGAAAGGTAGGAGAAGAACCAGTAAAGAACCTTGTTTGTGAATCCAATTTGAAATGTCAGGGTACGGATGAGGGTGGGAGGGCTGACAGCATCAAAGGCCTCTCAGAGGTCAAGATATATAAGCAAGCGGTGTAGATAGCTGTCGCTGTGCTGCAGCATGATATGAAGCTCTGTGCTGCAGCGTAACATGAAGTCATTGGGTAGTCCTGCAGGAGATAGCTAGTGTTGGAGTGATCTTTGAGATCAGCATAGAATGCTCTTTCAATGATCTTGGCTCTTAGACAATGGCATCATTGGCATGGTTTCCGCTCACTTTTTTGTCTTTTGACGTCCTGTTTTACTGACTTCATTATTGCTGGCCGCTGGGCAATTAACCACTGCTAACCAGTGCTAAAGTGCATGTGCTGCCTACTTAAAACATGGACGCATTGGCTTATCTACAAGTGACATATTAAATTTACTTATCAGTCCCTAGTAAAGTGCAATACCTGTGCCTAGGGCCTGTAAATTAAATTCTACTAGTGGGTCTGAAGCACTGGTTGTGACACCCACTTCAGTAGCCCTTTAAATATGTCCCTGGCCTGACACTGCAGAGCCTATGGGTGCAGTTATAAACTGCCTTGTCAACCTGGCAAATTAACCCTCTTGTCATGCCCAAACTTCCCCTTTTAAAACATATAAGGCACCCCTAAGGTAGGTCATAGACAGCCCCAGGGACAGTGTGCATTGTATGTAAAAAAGTTGGACATGGACTTTTAAGATGTACATGTCCTGGTCCCGAAAAACTCTTACAGTTATTTTCCACAGCTGCAAAGCCTATCTCTCCCTTTGGTTAACATTGGGATTACATTATTACACTTTAAAAGTGTCAATTCCAATTGGAAAAAGATAGACTTTTCAAGTTTGGTGTCTCTGGATTCAAAATTTAAAATCTCAACTTATGGTAAAGTTCTATTTTAAGTTGCAAGTCTGAAAATGCCACTTTTAGAAAGTTCCTAAAAACTAGAGCAATCTGTCTTAGACAGAACCTGCACTACCATAGTTCACTCCATCTGGAATGAGACTATTTTTTTCTTAGTTCAACGCCGACACATCGCTGCTTCAAGGACATCACATCGCCAGCTGCCCGGCTCAATGACAACTCATCACCCACATCTGAAGGGTTTGATGACGATGCTTTTAACTGTGTGGCTTGGAACTGATGCATCACCTACATCAGAAGGATCGATGGCAACACATCCCCTCCTCTGCTCTACTCATCGGGCCTCCATAGATGGCATATCAAGGTACTTTGCAGTGGGACAAGGTTTGTCACCACATCTGACCCGCGCTCTGGAGCAGTCTGCCTGAACTTTTGGATTTGACCGGTTCCCGCACGGCCAGATAGCTCAGGTTGGCACTTTATGCTTTCAAGCACTAAATTTCGAGATTGTTTTTTAAATGTATAACTCCGGATCTTCTTATTGGATTTTTTTCATTTTGGTTTTGTTTTGTTTGGTTCAATAAATTAAGCTCTATTTGTCTAACCAGGTGTGATATATTTTGGTATGGTATTTTCACTGTTTTACTGTATTAAGTGTTGCACAAATGCTTTACACATTGCCTTTCAAGTTAAGCCTGACTGCACTGTGCCAAGCTAAAGGGGATGAGCACAAGTTAATTTAGGGTGTGTATTTGACCTCCCCTTACTAGAATTGTATTGTGGTTTGTGCTTGGGCAGGGGGAATACCTTTGCCCAAACAAATTTCTTACATTGGAATTGGGTAGTTGAGTTGGCTTATTGGTGGCAAGGCCATAATTGTCTACTGGAGGGCCATGAGGGAGTTAAAGGATTTGGCATCTCTTGAGAGGTTCTAGAAAGATGCCTTAAGTGAAGGAGGCATCATAGTAGTGAGTGAGGTTGAGAGGGCTTCTTCGGAAGAGCTTTGGTGAAGCAGGAGGATAAACATCATCTTTGTAGGAGAAGGCTTTGAAAGAGTTGGGATATCAGTGAGATCTGAAAGATATAGACCTTAAAAGGATGTCCATTGTGGGATGCTATGAAAAAGGGTTGGTCTAAGAGGAGATGCAGATGGATTAAAGGGGTGCTTAGAACCAGATACAAAATGTACAAGTGGCTATGAGGTGGAGGAAAAAACGAAATCAAAGGCAGCATCCAATGGAGAACACTTCATATGCTGTTCGATACTGCCTTGTTTGCTTGTGTCTTCAATGCATATGGAATTACCAGTATACACACTTTATGCAAGCAACGGGTAAAATATCCCATCAATTCCTAAAACATTTGCTAGAAATGAAATTTTCAACATTAGAGTATTTTATTAAAAATTAAAGGCCAGTTGCTAAGTTTTATGTATTTCAATAAACCTTGTCAAACAAGGGTACAGTCCTGGACTTTTTGTATCCTACTATCTGTTTCAAATGAAAAGCCATCAAATACATTACCCAATGCTCGCCACACTAAGGCTATTTGTTCGATATACATTTTGGTACGGTTTGGAGTCTGGCAACAACGATCAGGGTAAAAGGTAATTCAGAGTTATTAAGTCCCAAATCTGTCTCCCTCTGTGACTTTCAAAAAGTGCCATAATTCTACTTAACTGGCATATGCTGTACAAAAGCCATAAGCATGCATTGTTACGACGTAATGAATATAGACACAATGGAACTATATTTGTTGTAGCGATTTGTCCAGCCGGACAGTGATCACTTAAGAGTTTTTACTGATTTTAAAATTAAAGAAAAAGTTATCTTACATTCACGAAGAGTGAGACACAACCTGTGCCTTCACGCTTACAAATTGGCAAAGTAGAGGGATAGAGAGAGGCAAAGAGAAAGGTAGGTTTAGGCAAGGAGTGAGCGATTTCTGAGCAATGGAAAAGTAGCAGAAATTCAGTTACACCATTATTCACAACTCTTAATAAGTATACATTTGCATATATGGTGTAAGAAGTCGACGACGTTTCGATTCCATAACATTAATACAAGGAATCATCATCAGGACAAAAGTTTTGTGCCTAAAGTTTGCATAACACAATAGCCAGCAGGATAAGCTGGCGAACGAAAATAGTTCATGCGTTCTCAAGGTGCTTGCAGGCTTGTAATTAGGTGAAGCCAATAGCCAGTTTAAATGTACACCGGCATGTATGTAGCCCTCTTAAAATAACGGGCTGCGAGGGTGGATCCAGCGTCAAGATAGAGGCGCGGAGTGATGAGTTCTTGGTGTAAGAGTTCGGGCGGTCCTTAGGGATATGGCCAGTGCAGTCGCTCGGTCGCGGTAATGCAACGCCAATAATAGGGCGTGGAGGTTCGAGCCTATGGCTTCGTGGCGGTGAAGATACACGATGCAGCACCCAGCAAGCTGCTGCTATTGGCTTCACCTAATTACAAGCCTGCAAGCACCTTGAGAACGCATGAACTATTTTCGTTCGCCAGCTTATCCTGCTGGCTATTGTGTTATGCAAACTTTAGGCACAAAACTTTTGTCCTGATGATGATTCCTTGTATTAATGTTATGGAATCGAAACGTCGTCGACTTCTTACACCATATATGCAAATGTATACTTATTAAGAGTTGTGAATAATGGTGTAACTGAATTTCTGCTACTTTTCCATTGCTCAGAAATCGCTCACTCCTTGCCTAAACCTACCTTTCTCTTTGCCTCTCTCTATCCCTCTACTTTGCCAATTTGTAAGCGTGAAGGCACAGGTTGTGTCTCACTCTTCGTGAATGTAAGATAACTTTTTCTTTAATTTTAAAATCAGTAAAAACTCTTAAGTGATCACTGTCCGGCTGGACAAATCGCTACAACAAATATAGTTCCATTGTGTCTATATTCATTACGTCGTAACAATGCATGCATAGGACCACTGTTGTTAAATATAGACTATGTTCCCCAAGGTCCTGTGCTGACTCGTTGGGTGCCCTTGTTGTTCTTTAGCCATGTACAAAAGCCATAAAACATAACACAATTTAACAAACAACATTTTATTTTGTATATTCGATTGAAAGCATCTGTAATCCACTTGGGGCTGGCTACAGACAGTGTTAGCTGTCTACCAGAGTTGATGTCATTAGCATGCTAACATCTCAAGAGGGGCTTTCAGTCAGCCCCTTTCCAGCCATTGATTGCTTTCAGTCAGCCCCCTCTAGCCATTGTTTTCTTGAAGTGTCTTTTACTTATTGGATGTTACACTGTGATTGGAAAATGAGTCTGTCTCAATCCTGCTGCTGAAGAGAAAGCTGCCGGGGGGGCACTACAGGAGAATGCAACATAGGGTGCCACACAGAGGTTATAGGAGGCCTTTAATTTGCAAGCACTGTTCTACTTTCCCCTGAGGCTGCTGCAACAAGTGGCTGGCCGGAAAGGGGTTCCAGGGCCATGCTGCACAAATATGGATCGCGTCAGCATAATGCTGTGCTGAAGTTTGCCATGCATTCCCTCTTTCTCCAGCCTGAACCAATCAGTACTACAGGCTCTCAGCAGATGGAGGGCAATGAAAGAGTTTCTCCTCTGTGCTCAGTTCTTCATATGCGATACCAAAGGACATGATGCACGGGGCGCTTGAGCAAATCAAACACTCACCCCAGTCAACTGATCTGGGTTTAATCCATCATCATTCTTTAGCTCACTCCACTACCCCAGTTCAGACATGGCCGACATGGCCATATGCAAATCAGTCTGACCCTGTGCCTGGGTCCTGGGCTCACTGTGCCACTGGAATCAAGCTATCCTGGCTGAAGAGGGGTGAAACCCTGAAACCAGTCCTAGGATGCTTGTTTCCGGTCCAGGAATAACCTGGCTTGGCAGTTCGGGCTGCACTGTTCCCTTGAGGCACAGTGTCAAGACTGATTTGCATATGGCATGTCTGAACTGGGGTGGCATGGTGAGCAAAAGAATGATGGATTTGACCCAGATCTCTTGACTAGGGGTGAATGTTTTGATTTGTTCTGCATTCCGTCCATCAATTGCGTGTCTTTTGCTTTCTCACCCTAAGTGCGCCAGGTATGCCCAGACGTGGGTCCTGGGCTCACTGTACTACTGGAATCAAGCTATCCTGGCTGAAGAGGGGTGAAACCCCGAAACAGGTCCTAGGATGCTTGTTTCTGGTCCAGGGAGGACCTGGCTTGGCAGTTCGGGCTGCCCTGTTCCCATGATGCACAGGGTCAACACTGATTTGCATATGGCCATGTCTGAACTGGGGTGGCATGGTGAGCAAAAGAATGATGGATTTAACCCATATCTCTTGACTGGGGGTGAATGTTTTGATTTGTTCTGCATTCCGTCCATCAATTGTGTGTCTTTTGCTTTCTCGTTCTAAGTGCGCCGGGTATGCCCAGACGTGGGACCTGGGCTCAATGTGCCACTGGAATCAAGCTATCCTGGCTGAAGAGGGGTGAAAACCCGAAACCGGTCCTAGGATGCTTGTTTCCGTTCCAGGGAGGACCTGGCTTGGCAGTTCGGGCTGGACTGTTCCGGTGAATGCTTTGATTTGTTCTGCATTCCATCCATCAATTGTGTATCTTTCAGTTCTTCATGTGGACATAATAGCAACAAGGGGTTGGGCCCTAGGCGGCTGGACGGGGCCGTATTAAACTAAGAGCAAGACGTGTCCTAGCTGTCACCTTTCAAATGCTGCTACATCAATTTAACAGACTATGAATCAACAATTCAATTGATATCGGCTTGAGGCATGTCATTTCTATGTACTTTACTCCACATTTGAATCATGGGTCAGAGAAGTTAGATACGTATAAGTTTAGAACAAATTACACTTACTTATACTACAGATCAAACACAAGCATACAAACTTCGTGGTGAAGTAGTGTGATGTAAAAACAATACATGAACAAGTGATACTAAACAACAAATTATACAAACATCATGTCACCAGTCTTAATTAACAAACAAAGCAGCTACCGGGATATCCTTTAACATCCACATTGTATAACTTGGGGCATTCTCCTGCCATCAATGTTTAGATTCTCACTTAATACAGCACTAGCTTTGTCTCTTGCAAGAGATATTGTTTTCCAACAGTAGGCTTTGATGCTGTCTATTACGTACCGTTGGTCAGCTTCATTGTCTCTCTTATTTGCTTGCTGTTTATTGGTGAGCTGCTTCCTCTTCATGTGTTTGGCCCTCCCCTCAAGATTGGATGCACTACATGTGTCCTTCAACTGCTAATTTTGTATGCAATACTATTTTCATTATATTTACACACTCCACAAGAGTGTGTGTTTTTCAGCTGTCTCCCTTGTCCCCCCTGTACTTCTCCCACCTCCATGTTCCTACTACCCTCCCTCCTTCTGTTGTTGATAGTGCTTTCCCTGACAAGCCCTCCCTCCTTCTGTTGTCAATGTTACTTTTCCCCACTCACCCTCCCTTCTTCCACTGGGCGCGTCATATCGCTTTTTTCCCCTACGCTCTCCATTGTCTGTGTTGAGCACCCACCCACCTCCCATTTTGCCTCCCCTCTGCATCCATGTTACCTCTAACCCTGCAATACAAATTCACTAAAAAAACAAAGGTTACAGGGACGTTGGGCCACACAAGGTAGTGGTGGATACAATGTCGCACTTCAAAAAAACACTGTCAGACACATATTCATACTAGCAATCAAAAGTATAATCAGTGCCACTCAGGGTGAGATACCCCACTACCCAGAGTATCAGTAACACAAGACACAAAGTGACTTGAACAATGTATTCACAAAGGATAACTCAGGCACTCCAATCATTTACACGTAGAATTTTGTATACGAGTCTCTAAAACAAGGAAACACAATGATGGGGAGAGATACTTCCTATTACAGGAATCATCTAAGAGAGCAATAATTGATCATTCATTGAAATGATTTATTTACTGATGAATATCAAAAAACACAACAATTGACACTACATCAAATATTACAACATTCACAAAAATGATTTCTCTATGAGGTGCTTAGAAATCCAGTCCTTGTTATGTACAACATCGAAAATAGCCAACGCGCGCTACCTCACCACTGTGACTTCCTCAAGGCTTAAATGTTGCTCACACGGGGGGCCTGAAATTTTCATTGGCTCAATTGTCCTGTATATAAGAGAACTTCTGGATCCATACTCAAATTTCTGATAACTGCTTCTGGTCCTTTTCTTCCTTGTTACGTTATTAGGCACAGACGGTCATTCTAAGATGTGCATGACGAATGTCGTGCTGCATGTGGTAAACTGGGTGATGCGTTTAAAAGTATTACCCAAGGTCAATTCCTTCAGCATGTAGCTATCTTGCAAGCATTGCAGTGGCCACATTGGAAGAAACCCTGGAGGTTATGCTGCTTACTCACTGGATGGAAAGTGATGTCACTGTGGACAAGTATGTCCCTCATGTTGCGTCCCCTCCTGTAGGTAATTTTGAGTCTGCCCTTGACCCAACTTCCTATGTTAGGATTTAAGAATTACTCAAGATTCCCTGAGCAAAAAAATAGTAATCTTGTTATAACATACAAACATAAGTTTCCAAAGGTAATATCACAAGAAATTCAAGAGAGTATATAAGTCTGTGGATTCTTTAGTTGTCGTATTTTTGTTTCCACGAGGACTTGGTAACAATTTCTCCAATCCTGGATATTGAAATTAGTACAGCAAAACAGCAACACAGCCAACACGCGTTTTTCGTCTATGGAATTATTCCAAAAGACTTCATCAGGGCTGTATTGAAAATTATACATAATGAACATTGTTGTCCAAAGTGTAAGCTGGAAAAGGCAGACAATCTTCAAATGTTTTTAACATGTCCGGTCTTGCATAATTTCTGGCATGCGGTATCTGAAGGTATGGAAAATATGTTTAATTTTAATATACAGGTTAGTATAACACTCATATTTTTGTTTTTTTTCTTCGAATTACGAATCACTTTCTCAAGATGTTAATAAGTTGTTGCTGTACTTAATTGTACTACCTCGCAGAGAAATCTGTAAATCCTGGTTAAAAGATACCGCACCCACCTATTCAGACTGGATTAACGCAATTAAACATACATTGAATTTAGACAGCGCAAATTGGAAGAGAAAAAAGCATTTTTGGATTCTGTGTATTACTTGGTTGGATAAGCTTTAAAACAAGGTCCAATGAGTATGCCTTTTTGCAGAACAAAATACCCTAGGATCAGTTCCATGGCTGGTTAGTTAGATCAACTGAATTGACCTTACACTCATTAGGGTACCTGCAAAAAGTGCATTCCAATAAGATCTTCGGAGCTCATAAACAAACAAGGGCACATCAACCGCTGCATAGCAGATGAATTGATTGTACTTCGAGAATATCTTTTGGCATATGAGGACCAAAAAAAATAAAAAATAAGATTACTATTTTTTTGCTCAGGGAATCTTAAGTAATTATTAAATGTATGCAATTGCTATCAATTGCTAATTAACAGCATAGGGTGGTGGCTGTTTAGATTCCCTTTAGATGCACACCGAAATTATTAGGAACTAAAATAGCAAAACCACCAAGATTTGCGCAGTGGATACCTCACTGCCCTTCTGTTGATTTTACCTATGTTAGGATCACTGGTAAGAATATTCCAACTCCTCACCAGAATCCTTTTGATGTCATTGGAATTCTCATTGTACGTCAAAATTATTCTGGTACTGTCATCACCTTCTTCTTCCTTGGTGGTATAGTTATCGGAAAGGGTCTCATTCCTGTTGACTTTGCTTGCTCTATTCATGTTATGTTATTTTATGTTATTTTAGACAGCACTTGTATCATGCACATCTACTCCAATGGAGTGCCCCGGCATGTGCCTAGCATGTGGTAGAACAAAGCAGAAACTATCTAAAAAAGAAAGGTCTTCAGTCTCTTCCTGAAAAGCTTAGGATCATGTAGAACATGCAGCTCCACCAGGAGTTGATTCCAGGCTGCTGCACCCATCAGTGAGAGGGAGCTGTCAATCCTATGATTGTGAAACCTAGGAATGCAAAAGCATAAGCGTGGTAAAAGAACGCAACTGCCTAGCTGGAAGATAGAAACTTAATCTAGTTCACAGATAGGCCGGACCATGCCCATAAAGAGTGAAATGACGAATAACCAGAGATTTGAATTTCACCCTCTTTCACAAGCAACCAATGCAAGCAACACAGGTGCTGCCTGATGCTAACCCTCTTACGGAGGTTCAAAAGTAGTCTGCCCGCTGTGTTTGGAACAACTTGAAGTTTATTCGAGAGGTAGCTAGGTAGACTAACATACAGCGTGTCAGCATAATCAATGCTAGATGTGATCAGGGCTTGGGTGACCATTTTCCTTGCTGTAGTGGGGAGTAATAGAAATAATTTTTTTTAGTGCTTTCAGAATATCAAAGCAGATTCCCAATACTTTATTGATCTAAGGGGCCAAAACTCATTTTTTCATCAAACCAGATACCCAAGTTCTTGGTGGGCCCCTCAAGGGCCGACGGCAGGGAGGGACTCATCATGCCAGAAAGAGCACCAAAACTGCGAGGGGAAGTTACCAAAGAGGAGAATCTGTGTTTTGTCCTTCTTGCACTTCAATTGGGCAGACATTAACCACTGAAAGACTGCAGTCAGGCACGTTTTTGTGTAAGAAGCGCTGGATGCATTTTTGTTCCAAGTAAAAAGGAGCAGAGTATCATCAGCATAGGAGATGACTTTAGCTGCCAATTTCTCAGCTAAATGAATGAGAGGGGACATATAGATGTTGTACAGTAGAGAGCTCAGTGCAGAGCCCTGCAGAATCCCCGTAGTCAGATTCTGGGGAGCAGCAGCAAACTGAGGGATACAGATTTTCTGAGTTCTATCCTCCAAATAGGATTTGAGCCAGATCCAAGCTGGCTCAACAACTCAGATTTCCCAGAGGTGGGCCAGGAGCATGGCATGCAGAACGGTGTCAAACGCAGCCAACAGGTCCAAAAGGACCAGGGCAGCCCTGCCCCCAGCATCTAAGGTTTCAGGGATGGCCTCAGGTATTTGAATCAGTGCAGATTACGTGCTGTGTGAAGATCTAAAACCCGATTTGGCCAAGGGAAGGAGATCATGCTGTGCCAAAAGCCACAGCAGGAAGAAGGGAAATGATGAGATAGCTAGAAGGAAGATCTGGATCGGAGCAGGTTTCCTAAGCAGGGGGACAATCAAAGCCTGTTTCCAGGCAGACAGTACTGTGGCTGATGCTAAAGATAAGTAAATCGGATAGTTAACCACGGGGTTGATAACCTCTGATGCAACCACCAGTAATTTAGTCGGGCAGGGATCAATAGGCGAACCAGATTTCAAAAGTTTTTAAAACTGCCAGTGAGTCACTCAAGGAAATAGCTTTGAAAACTGCCAAATGGCCTAAGGGGTGAGGGACATTACTGAAGGAGAATCCATAACCACCAGCTGGCTATCAAAGGATCCAAAATTAGTTTGTATAGCATGAACCTTGTCAATAAAGAAACTCGAAAGTTCCTTGCACTATTCAAGCGACAGTGCATGGACACTAATCTCAGCTTTGGGGGAGAGATAACTTTGGACAATAGCAAAAATGTATTTTGCATTATTGCCTGAGTGGATGGGGTCCCAGGGTCGAAAATGTCCCAGTTGGGGGGGTTGGGGCGGGGGGGGCACTCGGACCCTCTCCCTTGGAAAAAAAAAAGAACAAAAAAAACAAATGGCCAGGCCCTGGTGGGTGGGGTCCCTGGGACAAAAGTCAGCCTGGGAAATGGGTCCGCAAAGACCACTTCCCTTTAAAAATTAAACAAAGGCCTAGCCCCAGGGGATCGGGTCCCCAGGGCCGAACTTAGACCCGAGAGGGGGGCGGAGCAGCCTGCCTCCGTTTTATTTAATATAAAGATAAAACAATGGGTCAGACCCTGGGGGAAGGGGTCCTTGGAGCTCATAAGGGTCAAGGGGAGGGGAGGGGACCACACAGCCCTCCTGCCTCAAATAAAAGAATTAATCCAAGCCGGCAACTCGCTGGTAGCCCCACCCCCACCTTCTCGACTACTCTACAAACACGCCTCCTGGCATGCTCTTGGTTGGGGGATGAAGTCCCCTTCACTGCTGAGGGCCCTTAGGGGCCAACTAGCCCACCTGTAATCTCCAGTAAGCCCCACACAGTGGGATTGCTGAGAGGAGGTCGCAGGCCACTCCCCTTTCTCCACCACTCTGCAAATGCACCTCTCTGAGCACTGCTGGTGGGGGATGAGGTCCCCTTGCCTCCTGAGGTCCTCAGGACTAAAGTGGACTTCATCTCCCAAGCAACAGTGTGCCAGGAGGCACGTTAGGCCTCTGACCACCTCGCAGCAATCAAGGTGTGTGGGGCTTACTGGAGGTAACAGGAGGGCTAGTTGGTCCCCAAGGACCCTCAAGAGCCAAGGAGACTTAATTCCCCAAATAGTAGTGCACCAGGAGGCATGTTTGCAGAGTGGAGGAGCCTATCCCAGAAAAAAAATGGAGCGTTCCAAAACGCATCTTTCCCATGTTCATTTCAAAAGGAATTTTAGACATGGCTACAGCCCGAACTGCTGAACAAAATTACAGCACATTTGGCAGAAAGTAATGTTGGTTCAGGAAAGTGCCTTTTTCTGATTTGGTGTAAGTCCATTTAGTAGTTGCTGAACTATTTAAAGAAATGTCCAATTGTATATAGAGGGACGCGGAGGATCAGTGACCCCTCATGATCTCATGCTGAGATCTGATTGGCTGCCAACGCTTCAAACCAGGAAGTGGTGGCAGCCAATCAGATCGACTTGGCTTGAGTCGAGTCCCAGAAAAACTATTAGAAAAAGAAAAGGGGGCAGGGTAGAAAGACCCTGAGGCTGCGTGGCAACCCTCCCCTAAAAAATAAATAAATAACTGGGCCCCTAGGGATGGCATCCCGGGTCCAACATCGGCCCAGGGAATGGGGGGCATGTGGCCCCCTCCCTTAATAAATAAAAAAAAAACCTCCTCAGCAAGTCGCTGGAGGCTCTGCCCCCTTTCAACACCATTCTACAAATAAACCTCCTGGTGCACAACTAGTTGAGGGATGAAGTCCCCTTGACTCCTGAGGGTCCTTGTGGGCAAACTATTCCTCCAGTTAAATCCAGTAAGTTCCACGCAGCAGGATTGCTGTGAGGTTGTTGGAGGTCATGCCCCTTTTTCCACCACTCTGCAAATGCATCTCCTGGTGCACAACTGTTTGAGGGGTTAAAGTTCCCTTGGCTGCTGAGGGTCCTATGGGGCCAACTACCCCTCCTGTTTCCTCCAGTAAGTCCCACACAGTGGGATTGCTGCAAGGTCTTAGGAGGCTACGCCCCCTTTCTCCACCATTCTGCAAACGTGAATACTAGTTGAAAAAAACATAGAAATTCACTTAAAAAACCAAAGGTTACAGGGACGTTATAGTTAAGAAATAGAATTTTAAAAACCTTAGAAATTCACTGAAAAAAACAAAGGTCACTGCCACTCAGTTTGAGCACAGAGCATCCTGATGAACATATCTGCAGATTACATCAAAGGAGACAACAATGTGTTGGCCGACTCTCTGAGCCGGAAATTTCCTTATTGCCTGAATCTCAGTCCCTCCTGAATGACTTTCAGGAATGTTTGCTAACAGCTTGGGGTTCCGTCTCTGGATATGCTTGCATTAAAGGACATTGCACTTCTGCCAAGATTCAGCAACAAGTTTCTGGAGTAGGAAGCCTGAGGAGTAAACACTCTGGTGATGAGATGCCAAAATTACTGCTTTATACAACACCTCCATTCACTTGAAATTTCTTGAGGAGAAGTGGAATCTGTTTCAGGCGGTTCCCTACTAGCCATGAATGTCCTGGTTTCCTATCCCTTGTACTTCTACTGCCTTGGTTACTGCCATAATCTTCATCTCCTCTAAGACCTTCTGCTTGGTCCCGCCCTCTCAAAACCATTACGTCGGTTTGGAGGTTGAGAAGACCAATCTGGGAGCGAGAGGCTTTTTCCTTTTTTGGTAGAGGTTATTCAGAATTTGAGGAGACCTTCTACACAGAAATCCAATTGTAAGTACTGGAAATATTTTGACCTGCATTGTTCCTCTCATTACTTTGCTGCATAATTTTGTAGTTTTTCCACATTTTTAAAGTTCTTTCTGTATGGGTTTCATCTTAATCTTTTTTCTTCAAGGTCTCAGTGGTTCGCAATTAATGCCCTCTGGTATTTTTCTGAACCAAAAGAGGAATCAAAATCTTTGTTTTTTAAATTGTTTAGGAGTTGTGTTATATCAAGACCACCAGCCCATTCATGGGATCTTCCTTTAGTGACAACAAGGACTCTACAGGGTCACCCTTTTGAACACTCAGAGACCGTTGTTTTGAAATTTCTATCTTTTAAGTTTCTTTTCGTGGTTGCTGTCAGTTCAGCCCTTAGGATTCGTAAACTAAGGGATTTGAGATGTAATTCTCCTTTTCTCAGTTTATTCTCAAACCTAATCCTACCTTTATTTCAAAAGTTAATTCTGTTTTTCACAGATCCCAAGACTTATTTATTCCTTCTTTATTTTCTTCCTCCTCCAGTGATGACGTTTTCTTTAGTACTCTAGATGTTATAAGGACTGTTTTGAATAATAGTTGGCAGGTCTCAAAACAACAGAAAGACTGATAATTTTTTGTGACATTGGCCAGACTGGAAGGGGAAAGTAGGCAACGTCGATCAATCGAAGCAGGTAGATTAAGTCAACTATCTTGCAAGTAGGACAATACAATTCGGATTCCTTTCTAGTACAGGGAAAACCCACAAGAGCCATGGCTGCTTCCTGGTCAGAATTTCAGGCAGTATCTATCCAGGACGTTTTTTATGCAGCCACTAGCTTATCGGAAGATACATTTGCTAGGCATTAGGTTTAAATTCTGTTTCAGACTTACATTTGAATGTGAGAACAAGGGTTTTGAATTCTGCAAAATAATTTAAAGTTTGTGTGATGTTTTCTGTTATTAACTATTAGAATGGGATGTTGCATAGTTGACTCTTTGCAGCGGATGTTGGTTAATTAATGATTATGACTGAGTCAAAGAACTTCAGCTTTGGTATACCTCATTAGTAATAAATCGGATGAGGATGTGGGACAATGCCCTAGTTACTTACCTGTAATCTTCATTACCAGTAGTCCATCTCGTCCTCGACAAAATCATAACATCCCGCCCACCCAAGCTCTTTACAGTACCTTGACAAGTCTTGGATTAATACAGGAGGCATGAGTGACAGTCCATTTTATGGCACCCAGGCTGGGTGGGTGGGGCTAGCATGTCTTTGGATCCTCCCAGTGGCGGTTTTACCATGGGGGCGTTTGGGCGCCGCCCCCCCTGCTTTCTCGCCGTGCGAGAAGAAGGCAGAAACAAATAGTAGTTATTTTATCTATAACTACCATTTGTTTCTGCCTGCCCTTCTTGCACGGCGAGAACGCAGTCAGCAAACTTACTTCCTGTTTACGAGTCGAGCCTCAGGGCAGGGGGGAGTGGCTTGCCCACTGTTGTGAATACGGACTGTTTGGACAGCCTGAGAGCCTGTCCAAACAGACAGTATTAGCAACAGTGGGCAAGCCGGTCCCCCCTGCCTCCTCCCACTCTCCGTTCTAAAGCATGGAGACAAGAAGGAATGACGTATTTAGGGCAGCCGGCCGAACCAATCAGCGCCGGCTGCCATGGAGGGGAGGGAGGCTGCCTGCAGCCTTTAGTGACGACTCTGACGACGAGGCATTTGAAATCCAGGATGGCGGGAGTCTGCAGTCTCGGGACAGGACTCGAGTCCGGAGTCAGAGATGGAAGCCAAGGTACGTTTTTTTACATTTATTTTATTATTCGGGGCTGTTGTGATGGTTTTATTTTATTATTCTGAGTCAGTCTGTTAAAAACGGGGCTGTTGTGATGGTTTTATTTTATTATTCCGAGTCAGTCTGTTATTAACGGGGCCGTTGTGATGGTTGGCGCCTAGTTAATGTTGCTGCTGAAGCACGAGATCACCACATTGTGCATTAAAATTCAGTGATTGCTGTTTTAAGAGTTCTGGCTGCGTATATATTTAAAAAGTTACGATTGGACTAGCGCGATGCAGCGCGATTTATAGCTGCGTAGGTGGGCATTTACAATAATAAGTAAACAGAATCCATCTTTTAAGTGTGTAGTGCGCCCGTGCAAAGCTTTAGCAAATGTGGTTAACAGTGCTTTTTGTTCATTCAGATAATGTGGTGGGTTACTATTATTCGAAGCTGAAATTTCAATGTTGTTTAATGAACCGTGCATACAATAAAAAAATGCGTAATAGATTGCAAAGAATATTTCAATTGGTTTGGTGCTGAAACAATGCGTGAAGTAAATTGGACGCCTGTACGTGTGCAGCTTTGTGGATGCACCTGTAGTTTGTCGCTGGCTGGCAGAGGCGCAGAGCCGTCTGAGCTGCTAATGTGCGCCAGTAGAAGAGGCTCAATTAGTTGTAGCTGTCTGAGCAGCCTGTTTGCATTGCTTGTCTGTCGTCTGCAGTACGATTTTCATTTTACGCCCTACCACTTTCAAATGTCACCAGCCGCCACTGGATCCTCCTGCTTTGTTTCCTGTTGTGAGGTAACAGTCACCTCATTATTAATTACTGTGACTAGATTACCGGTAAGTAATCGGGGCACTTTCAGTGAAGGTCCTTCGCCCGTTCACTTGTGTACATCTGCCTAAAGCTAAGTGCACGTCAATTCCTTTTTCTTTTTTATTCATCCTTGTACGTTAAAAGTATTTCTCCAGATTACAGCAAAGTAAATTGTATTGTATAGTAGTGTTTGTATAGCGCTAACTATCACTATGTGGGCGGGCAAGCACTTGCCCACACAGATAGCAAGCTACACTGTGTAGCGTGTGTGGTTGGGAGGGTGTTGCTTATGTTTTAAGCCTATATGGGAAATGTTTTGATGTCATGCATGATGACCACTGAGGTGCAGTTATCGTGTTATGGGATGCAGCGCCTGGCGATGTTATGGTTGAGGGTACATAACAGATAAATCCGCAAATCATAATTATGATAAGGACAAACCATCTTAGCACAGAGGCAGCAGGATGCTGTGTGCATGTACACCAAAGAGGAAGGTAATCAACGAAAGCCCAGTAATTCACCTGGTGACTTGAGCCCAGCGGAGCTGGTCTTGAATGAATAAAAGGATACCAAAATGGTAAGAACAGGAATTGGTGGTGTAAGCAGTAGCCCTGCACCATTTTACTTGATGTATTTATTTATTTTTAAAGGTAGCATTCCTGCCTGCTGCTTAATAAACACACTACATGAAGGAGGAAGGAAGTGGAAGAGTAATGAAGGCTAGCAATCTGGGCAGAGACTAGACACACTTTAAAAGGCCCAGATTCAACCTACTCCTGCTATGCTGAAGGAAGCCAACATTTGGAGCAGGGGTTCACACCCCAAGCCACCTCCTAAGCATTTGAAGGTTCCCAAAGGTGGATGAGCCTCAGTGTGGTCGTGGAGCACACAGTACTTTTTTCTTTGCGCCAATAAAAATCATATTTTCCAGTGACGTGCATTAAAACAAAAAAGGGTTTTATAACAGGTCTAATTACACCTGTCTGATAGGAAGCAACGATACTGACATATTAAATTATTAAACATACATGCGATGGTTAAATGTTTATTTAAAGTTTATTGCCACAAAATTTAGGTGCCTGCAGGTTTTCCTTTTTCTTCTTATTTTGGTGGCATATGCCTACAATAAAAAAGATGCAATTTCAATTTTTAAAAAATGCTGTCACGAACATGCTGTTATAACTCAATTTTAATGGTAATCAATGTATCAACATCAGGAGTGTAAGAGCTGAATCTGATCTGCAAGTCCTTAAATCTGTGGTCTGCAGGTCACTCCCGTATTTTGACAGTGAGTTCTTAATTTACTAAACTATTTATCAAATCTATCATTTGCTCATAGGGTGGTAGTGTCTCTCATTTGTGTTTTGTTCCATTAGTGACCAGTGGAAGGGCCCCATATACTTTTATGGATGAGCTAAACACCAGGTAAACACCAACGTTTGGTCCTTACTCTTGGGTTAACACATTCCCCGGAAGCAGGGTACATATCAACATATACATGGTGCATGTGATGTGCATCTGATTCCCCAAGAAGCACTTGCAGGTTCTACTGTGTTCCCGTCTATTGCCTGTCAATGGCTGCAGATTTTGGGGTCCACAGTGTGTCAAAAGTATGGAACTAAGCGCTGCTTTGAGTGTTTCAAGCTGCCGGTGTGAGTGAAGTGTGACCTTGCCTGGCTGCGTGCTGCTCTGAGTACACAGTGACGTCGGCTACATCAGACTTCACGCCTCAACTAGGCACATCTCGAGATGTGCATTTTCTCTTTTGTTTTATGTGTTTTTATTGAGTGTATCCTTTTCAGGTGTAGAAGAGCCTAAGTGTGATAGTGTGGATGAGCGAGGGAGTGAATGTGAAGATGGGTTAATGGTTTAACACGGCTGCATCCATCCCCTCCATCATTCAAATTGCATTTATATAGCGCTTACTATATGCATCCAACCATCCTTCGATGCATTCATGTATGAAACTTTTCATCCTCGGACATACCCATTACTGCTTCCATCCATGCTCTCTTGAAATATCCGGGGTAGACCACTTGTACCAGCGCCTCAAACCGTTTCAAATCTCAGCAACTTCCAAATCGCTGCTAAGGGACTAGCGGAAGGACATGTAGTGCCCTCCCCGCCTTTTGTTCCTCCTGCCTTCCTGTTTAGTAAGACTAGGCGTAGCAACGACACACGTAGGTATCATCGGGTAAGCTGGGGTAGCTGCTGCCACCCTTGGCTACCACTAATTACCCTTACTGCCCATATCAGGTGTAATTTATGAATATTCACGCGGCTAGATTTGTTGTTCACCTACATTAAATTCCAGCATGATAAATCCACGTTTTCTATTAAAAATGCGGGATTATGTAAGCACCAGAAAGTAAGAGCCCAAAAAATCAAGAGTGCTAGCAGTCAGGCTTGGCTGAAAGTTTCTCAAGGGTTTGGCACAGCTGGCCAGCTCCGTGGACCCAGGCACGGTTGCACGTGATGACATCTTGTTTCGTAGAAGTCACCATGCGTGCCCGTCTACACTGCGCGCGCTTAACCATTAACTCTACAGCCCACAACACTTTCTCCCCCTGGAGCGTGACCTTGCCTGGGAGGCCTGTTGTGATCAGCAAACACGCCGAGTCTGATGAGCAGCTCCCCCCGAGTGCGTTCCTTCACAGCTGCGCGTCCCACCGTGGTGTGCCAGCCATTGTGTGGCCTGCTGTTCAATTAATACCAAATTTGTCCCACTGATATTCACCCGGCCTCCAATAATAATTAATGGCCTTTATCTGGCTGAACAGCGCGGGCTTGATAAAGGGGCTGCTGCCAGGTGCACGTAGGCCATGACAAAGCGGAAAGGACCTTTGCCACCAGGTGCCTCTGCTTGGGGGGAGGTAGAGCTGCCCTTCCGAGCATGCAGCGCTCTTTCGTCGATCCGCAGGGGGTCGGTTACGCTGGTACTCCCCCACCACCCTTACCCCCACCCGGTTAAAGTTCTACGCAAAGTTAAGTTTCCTGGTTTCGTTCACTTTCCCTATGTGTTTGCTGGGCACTGTCAGGTTTGTTGTCCGTGCAAACAGAAGGAATGTGTTCACTGACCGCATGGATCAGCACACTCTTAACCAAGGCACTGCTTTTTTAAAGACTTTTTAAAATATGTTGTATCATATCCTATATGTCCTTTCTTTGCTCTATAAGTGGGTTAAGTAATTTCTTTTGACGAAATTAGACACCACTTCGGTACAATTACGCGTGATTACACGGAATTCAAAACTGGGATTTCGCAGTATTTTAGCATGAAATCCCCACGTCCACATTGGATGCAATTCATACAAAAAAATGCAAATAAAGAAAAGCCCTGTCAACAACAGCCATTCTAGCACTATCTTGCGAGTGGCTCCTGTGCATTGGCAGTCAATTTTCATCGCAAACGGCTCATTCATCGTCAATTTTTACAGTGAATTCTCCTTTTATGTGTTGGTAGGGCCTGGCCCATACGTTTTAGATCTGTTCTAGAGTCACAATTTGAAGGCTCTTTTTGGCAGCATGTAGGCGTAGAGGGGAGAACATCGTTAACAAGTCAATCAATTCAATAAAGAATTTCTATGACACATAGCAACCACAGACCACGACGTAAGGTTAGTTAATTTATTACAAAGCCAAAAATAACTGGACATAAAGACACCTCAAGATGAGAGTGTAGAAATACATTGGTATCAGCATAAAGAAAAATCTGTGAATTAAGTTGAGTCGGTGCAACATGCACAAGACAATTAACTCCAGAAATAGGATGCAGAGGATCAAAAAGCATGAGTCCAAATGTCCCTGCATAGAGGGTTAATCAATATAAAGCATCAATCTATCCATACAATAACGCTAACAAGGCATCCATACTTAAGCATCCTCAAGGGAAAAAGAATAGAAAGGTGTCAGCATGTGGAGTCTTCCTAAGAAGTCTCTCCACCATCGATGGGTCGAATAGCATAAAGGTATCGAGACAGAGCTTGTTCTGAGATGCTCTCTCTCCAAAGGCAGAGAAGAAGTGGGCATTTTCCCTACTTTCAACGTTCCAATATTACAGGTATCTCCCGAAGAGTCCTTGCGGGTCACGCCATTCACTCTGATCACGTTCTCATAGATGTTTTTCCATAGGCTGGCTATGTTCCTGAACAGCAGCATAGTGACCTTGATTCCAGGAGTTAGGCAAGGAGAGAAGACGATACATTGAGAGCTAAGGCTGATAAGGAGAGCTGCTGTGTATTTAATTCTTTCTCACGTTTGTCTTCATACCCCAACTTAATATTCCTACCTATATACATATAAAACGGCACGATTAATAAACACATTCAATAATCTCAGTTACACAACAGAAGTTCTTCATTTTAGGGCTTTCTGCTAGGTATATTTGGTTTCCACATGAACTCTTCACATTTACTATCCGTAACCTAAATACGCCACATTTATGTTATTACATTTCAAAGTCCTAACAGCTTGTTAAAACGGCAAAGGATTATATGCTTGTGCGCTCTGCATGTGTGATTATAATGCACCCCTACAAATGGATATGTATTTTCCACTGCATCAGTGTGAAGTCACGCAAGGTTTGGGAACTCAAAGCAGATGTGAAGTGTGCATGCATGAGGAGCAGCTTGCTATGTAACGTGGTGCATGCATGCTGACTGCAGTTGGCTTTTATAGTCATTTGGCATCCATCCATAGAAATCCCCTTTCAGCATTTCCAAAAAGCAGCGTGAAAGCATTTCTTTTTTTCATATTTCTGGCACCACTGTAGTTGTATCTAAATTATAATAAGTGAACCGTAGGAGTCCGCACCCAACACAATAAATTGCAAAACAATTACTTGCTTCCTTATTCTGATCCCCCGGCACCCTTATTCTCACAGAAGATTTGGGACATATGCACAGACAATTCTTGTGTCACTTATTGGTATAATTTTATTTCCACACATTTAACTCACCATTGTTGAAATTATTTCTTACTTTTCGTTTTATCAAAGCAAACTCCTTCAGAGCAAATGTATCGTTACCCATCATCCACCCTCCCCATCCCAGTCATTACACGCATGAGGAAATACCAAGTGAATAATTTCACCAACTCCTGAATGTGCTCAGTGAAAACACAATTGTTAGACTGTATAACAAATTACTCCAATGAGGTATCCAACACAACAGAATCAACATTCTTATTGGCAGAATTTGACAACTCCAAAGGATATGGTGCAGTTAATGTCTGAGAGGTTGACCATGTTGCTGCCTGACAAAGTTCAAGCAAAGAAGCACCACCCGCCCCAGTCCAGGAAGCTGAAACCGCTCTTGTAGATCCTGAGGGGAGACGCACCCAGCTGACCTGTGAGCCTGTGTGATAGCCCCTTTAACTCACCTTTTCAGGCCCCACGTAAGACAAGAAAGGAGTAAGAGACCCTAAAAGGCTTTGTCCTATGTAAGTAGATCAACAAGGACCTACATATGTCTAGTGTAGAATGGAGGTCAGATCCAGAAGAGGATGGAAAAACCAGCAGAATTATGTCTTGAGCAGAATGATACTTGGAGAGAACCTTAGGAACAAATTTAGGTTCTAACCAAAGTACAACCTTTCCCAGAAAAAAACCTCAAACAGGGAAAAGTATTCAAAAGGGCAGAAAGTTCCCCTAATCTGGCCGAGGTGATGGCAAAGAGAAAGTCCATTTTCTTTGACATATGTTGAATACTAATGTCATCCAATGGTTCAAAAGGAGCCAACAAGAGGCCTTTGAACACAATTGACAAATCCCAAGTGGAAACCGTATTGTGAACTTCTGGCTTCTTGAGTCTAAAACTCTTAAGAAGGTGGGCCACCAAAATAAACATCTGAGATAAATCACGAGATGGACGTCTGAAAGCACAAATTGGAACCCATTGGTCGGTGAGGGTGGGTAGGCTAACCCATTTACAAAGCCTTCCCTCAAAAACTCCATATTTTGAAAAGGGGAAATGGAGCCTGGTCTGCTGATTTCTGAGAGCACCATGATTAAAAAGAAGCCCAATATTTCTTGTAACACCTACAAGTAGAAGGATTCCTAGACCCTTGTAGGTCTTCCATAACCTGTCGAAAAACACTCCAGCTTCTCAAAATTTAGCCTTTCAATGTCCAGGCAGTCAAGCTCAATCTCTTGAGAACATGAAAGTCCAGGATAGGAAACTGAAGTGGAGAGGGGACAAGAGGAAATGGAAACCCACCACAACTATGACCCCCTTCTTTGTAGGTCTCGGCCTGACATCAGCAGCACATGCGCTGCTCTCGTCATACGAGACTTTTTGGAATCGATACGATTCGAGAAGCCTCGTCCCAGCCCTGCCTTCCGCTTTCATTTGTGTGCGTCGTTTGGCGTCCCAAATTATGCCTAAAGCAGTGCAATGATTGCACTGAAGGCATGCCAATCATTCCTTGTTTTTTTTTTTTTTTCCAGGTGCCGCGAGCGTGAGGGGTAGGTGTCCCGCCGTTCCAGCGCCTGTACCAAGGTTCATCCACCAGACAGCGCTGGCCTCACGGGAGCATGCTGCGAGGCCCGTGTTACTCTCCCTTAGGGTCGCCTAATTAGAGCAGGACCCCGTGGCCCTCTTTGCACCCGACCCAGAGAGGTTGTATTTGCTTTTTACTATGTGAATGAGCATTTAATCGTTTTTCTTCCTGTGTAGTACCTTGTTTTAGGTCCTGACGAATCGCCGGTTGGCGAGAAACATGTTGACCACACCAGGGGGTTGAGTTCGTTTTCTGTATACTTCCACAGCTTCTAGCTCCCCTCTCACCCCTTTTAATTAGGGAATCAGCCACGTCAATAAAACTTATTGTGGACTGATCACCCTTTTTAACATTCACTCACTCTGCACCGACTACACGTTCTTTCGTCCTCACTCACACTCACCATCGGCAAGGAACAAAAGAACTCCGCCAAAAGAGTGCCTTTGGGCACTCCGTCAGACATTGCAGTGCCGGTCTGACGAGGGGCAGTGAGCCGATGATGATACTGGACATCCTTCAGTCAGGGTGTGTTACACACCTAACGCTCTGGGTGTGTGAGGCTCTCTAGTTCCGACAAGGGAACCTTCCCAGTTCCTTGACTCTTTGCATCCACTCTCTTCTCCACACTGTATCTCTCTCCCCGGGGAACGTTGTACTCTTCTGTGTGCGCTGAATCATTCCTTGTTACCACCCTGTCTTCTTTTAGGCATGTCCAGTGGGATTGGATCGTTTACGGGCGGATTTACACTCTTTCCTTTAAAGGACTCAAAGCACTTTATTTTTCTAACTTGCAGCGCCGTCCACTCGCTTGTAATGGCCACTGACAGCCTCTCCTGCTTCAGCCCCCACCCTCTCAAAATGTGGAATTCTGCTGCATCATCGACGTGCACCTTATCTCTCTGGTGTTTAGCTTTTTAAAGCAATTATTCATGCATTCATTTGCACATTATGATGAGCTGACAAGTATATTCCGTGCGAGGTGGGGTTGGACTACAGAGGTATGTTTGACTGGTTAGAACCTTTAGAACCAGAGGCTCTAGAGGCTCCTGGGCTGCTGTAGAGCCAGAGAACCTGGTCAGCAGAGCTGCTCTAGAGCCAGAGTACCAGGTCAGCAGAGCTGCTTTAGAGCCAGAGAACCAGGTCAGCAGAGCTGCTTTAGATCCAGAGTACCAGGTCACCAGAGCTGCTTTAGAGCCAGAGAACAAGGTCAGCAGAGCTGCTTTAGAGCCAGAGAACCAGGTCAGCAGAGCTGTTGTAGAGCCAGAAATCCAGGTTAGCAGAGCTGCTTTAGAGCCTAAGGACCAGGTCAGCAGAGCTGCTGTAGAGCCAGAGCAACCAGGTCAGCAGAGCTGCTTTAGAGTCTGAGAACCAGGTCAGCAGAGCTGCTCTAGAGCCAGAGAACCAGGTCAGCAGAGCTGTTCTATAGCCAGAGAACCAGATCAGCAGAGCTGATCTAGAGCCAGAGAACCAGGTCAGCAGAATTGCTTTAGAGCCAGAGAACCAGGTCAGCAGAGCTGCCGTAGAGCCATTAGAACCAGGTCAGCAGAGCTGTTGTAGAGCCAGAGAACCAGGTAGCAGAGCTGCTCAAGAGCCTAAGAACCAGGTCAACAGAGTTGCTCTGGAGCCAGATAAACAGGTCAGCAGAGGTGCTCTGGGGCCTAAGAACCAGGTCAACAGAGTTGCTCTGGAGCCAGATAAACAGGTCAGCAGAGCTGCTTTAGAGTCAGAGAACCAGGTCAGCAGAGCTGCTCTAGAGCCACAGAACTAGGTCCGCAGAGCTATTCCATAGCCAGAGAACCAGGTCAACAGAGCTGATCTAGAGCCGGAGAACCAGGTCAGCAGAGCTGCTTTAGAGCCAGAGAAGTATGTCAGCAGAGCTGCTGTAGAGCCATAAAAACCAGGTCAGCAGAGCCGTTGTAGAGCCTAAGAACCAGGCCAGGAGAGCCGCTCTAGAGCCAGAGAACCAGGTCAGCAGAGCCGCTCTAGAGCCAGAGAACCAGGTCAGCAGAGCTGCTCTAGAGCCAGAGAACCAAGTCAGCAGAGAAATAGTAGAGCCAGAGAACCAGGTCAGCAGAGGTTCTCTAGAGCAAGAGAACCAGGTCAGCAGAGCTTCTTTAGAGCCAGAGAACCAGGTCAGCAGAGCTGCTTTGGAGCTAGAGGACCAGACCAGCAGATCTGCTTTAGAGACAGAAAACCAGGTCAGCAGAGCTGCTTTAGAGCCAGAGAACGAGGCTAGCAGAGCCGTTGTAGAGCCTGAGAACCAGGTCAGCAGAGCTGCTTTAGAGCCAGGGAACAAGGTCAGCAAAGATGCTCTAGAGCCAGAGAACCAGGTCAGCACAGCTCCTTTAGAGCCAGAGAGCCAGGTCAGCAGAGCTGCTTTAGAGCCAAAGAACCATGTCAGCAGAGCTTCTCTAGAGCAAGAGAACCCGGTCTGCAGAGCTGCTGTAGAGCCACTGAACCAGGTCAGCAGACCTGATGTAGAACCAGGTCAGCAGAGCTGCTCTGGAGCCTAACAACCAGGTCAGCAGAGCTGCTTTAGAGCCAGAGAACCAGGTCAGCAGAGCAGTTGTAGAGCCAGAGAACCAGATCGGCAGAGCTCCTTTTGAGTCAGAAAACCAGGTCAGCAGAGCTGCTTTAGATCCATAGAACCAGATCAGCAGAACTGCTGTAAAGCCAGAGAAATCAGGGCAGCAGAGCTGCTTTAGAGCCAGAGTACAAGGGCAGCAGAGCCGTTGTAGAGCCAGAGAACCAGGTCAGCGGAGCTACTCTAGAGCCTAACAACCAGGTCAGCAGAGCTGCTTTAGAGCCAGAGAACCAGGTCAGCAGAGCAGTTGTAGAGCCAGACAACCAGATCAGCAGAGCTGCTTTAGAGTCTGAGAACCAGGTCAGCAGATCTGCTTTAGAGACAGAAAACCAGGACAGCAGAGCAGCTTTAGAGCCAAAGAACCAGGTCAGCAGAGCAGTTGTCGAACAAGAGAACCAGGTCAGCAGAGCTGCTTTAGAGCCAGAGAACCAGGTCAGTAGAGCTGCTCTAGAGCCAGAGAACCCGGTCTGCAGAGCTGCTGTAGAGCTAAAGAACCAGGTCAGCAGAGCTGATGTAGAACCAGGTCAACAGAGCTGCTTTAGAGCCAGAGAACCAGGGCAGCAGAACCGTTGTAGAGCCAGAGAACCAGGTCAGCAGAGCTGCTCTAGAGCCTAACAACCAGGTCAGCAGAGCTGCTTTAGAGCCAGAGAACTAGGTTAGCAGAGCAGTTGTAGAGCCAGAGAACCAGGTCAGCGGAGCTGCTTTACAGTCCGAGAACCAGTTCAGCAGAGCTGCTTTAGAGCCAGAGAACAAGATTAGCAGAACTGCTGCAAAGCCAAAGAAATCAGGTCAGCATAGCTGCTTTAGAGCCAGAGAACCAGGTCAGCAGATCTGCTTTAGAGACAGAAAAACAGGACAGCAGAGCTGCTTTAAAGCCAAAGAACCAGGTCAGCAGAGCAGTTGTCGAGCAAGAGAACCAGGTCAGCAGAGCTGCTTTAGAACCAGAGAACCAGGTCAGTAGAGCTGCTCTAGAGCCAGAGAACCCGGTCTGCAGAGCTGCTGTAGAGC
This sequence comes from Lissotriton vulgaris, assembly GCF_964263255.1. NCBI lineage: Eukaryota > Metazoa > Chordata > Amphibia > Caudata > Salamandridae > Lissotriton > Lissotriton vulgaris. The sequence continues at coordinate 248,251,324 of NC_141694.1, forward strand.
TAAAGAACCAGGTCAGCAGAGCTGATGTAGAACCAGGTCAACAGAGCTGCTTTAGAGCCAGAGAACCAGGGCAGCAGAACCATTGTAGAGCCAGAGAACCAGGTCAGCAGAGCTGCTCTAGAGCCTAACAACCAGGTCAGCAGAGCTGCTTTAGAGCCAGAGAACTAGGTTAGCAGAGCAGTTGTAGAGCCAGAGAACCAGGTCAGCAGAGCTGCTTTACAGTCCGAGAACCAGTTCAGCAGAGCTGCTTTAGAGCCAGAGAACAAGATCAGCAGAACTGCTGCAAAGCCAGAGAAATCAGGTCAGCATAGCTGCTTTAGAGCCAGAGAACCAGGTCAGCAGATCTGCTTTAGAGACAGAAAAACAGGACAGCAGAGCTGCTTTACAGCCAAAGAACCAGGTCAGCAGAGCAGTTGTCGAGCAAGAGAACCAGGTCAGCAGAGCTGCTTTAGAGCCAGAGAACCAGGTCAGTAGAGCTGCTCTAGAGCCAGAGAACCCGGTCTGCAGAGCTGCTGTAGAGCTAAAGAACCAGGTCAGCAGAGCTGATGTAGAACCAGGTCAACAGAGCTGCTTTAGAGCCAGAGAACCAGGGCAGCAGAACCGTTGTAGAGCCAGAGAACCAGGTCAGCAGAGCTGCTCTAGAGCCTAACAACCAGGTCAGCAGAGCTGCTTTAGAGCCAGAGAACTAGGTTAGCAGAGCAGTTGTAGAGCCAGAGAACCAGGTCAGCAGAGCTGCTTTACAGTCCGAGAACCAGTTCAGCAGAGTTGCTTTAGAGACATAGAACCAGAACAGCAGAACTGCTGTAAAGCCAGAGAAATCAGGTCAGCAGAGCTGCTTTAGAGCCAGAGAACCAGTTCAGCAGATCTGCTTTAGAGTCAGAAACCAGGTCAGCAGAGCTGCTATAGAGCCAGAGAACCAGGTCAGCAGAGTTGTAGAGCCAGAGAACCAGGTCAGCAGAGCTGCTTTAGAGCCAGGGAACCAGGTTAGCAGAGCTGCTTTAGAGCCTAAGAACCAGGTCATTAGACCTGCTCTAGAGCCTAAGAACCAGGTGGCAGAGATGCTCTAGAGCCAGAGAACCAGGTCAGCAGAGCTGCTTTAGAGCCAGAGAACCAGGTCAGCAGAGCTGCTTTAGAGCCAAAGAACTATGTCAGCAGAGCTGCTCTAGAACCAGTGAACCGGGTCTGAGGAGCTGCTGTAGAGCCACAGAACCAGGTCAGCAGAGCTGATGTAGAACCAGGCCAGCTGAGCTGCTTTGGAGCCAGAGAACCAGGACAGCAGAGCTGTTGTAGAGCAAGAGAACCAGGTCAGCAGATCTGCTCTAGAGCCTAACAACCAGGTCAGCAGAGCTGCTTTAGAGCCAGAGAACCAGGTTCGCAGAGCTGTTGTAGAGCCAGAGAACCAGGTCAGCCGAGCTGCTTTAGAGCCATAGAACCAGATCAGCAGAGCTGCTGTAAAGCCAGAGAAATCAGGTCAGCAGAGCTGCTTTAGATCCAGAGAACCAGGCCAGAAGAGCCATTGTAGAGCCAGAGAACCAGGCCAGCAGAGCTGCTCTAGAGGCAATGAACCAGGTCAGCAGGGCTGCTCTAGAGCCAGAGAACCAGGTCAGCAGAGCTGGTCTAGAGCCAGAGAACCAGGTCAGCAGAACTGCGGTAGAGCCAGAGAAACAAGGTCAGCAGAGCTGATATAGAGGGAAAGAACCAGGTCAGCAGAGCCATTGTAGAGCCAGAGAACCAGGTCAGCAGAGCTGCTTTAGAGTCAGAGAACCAGGTCAGCAGAGCTGCTTTACAGGCATAGAATCACCAGGTCAGCAGTGCTGCTTTATTTATTATTTATTTATTTAAGAAGCTTATAGAGCGTACAGCTACCCCCAAAGGGGGTGTCCGGGCGCTACAGATTACATGCCAACAGAGAGGGAAAGCTGCCTTAAGAGGTAGTGAACAGCCAGGTCTTGAGTTTGCGGCGGAGCACTAGCTCTGACTCAATGAACCTAAGATCCAGTGGGAGGCTGTTCCAAAGCTTGGCAGCAGCCACTCCAAACGTTCTGCCCCCGCTCCTGGCACGGTGAAATCTAGGTACCACCAGGAGACGTAGGCTGTTTGATCTCAACGATCTGACAGATAAGGATAGCTTGAGTCTTTTACTCAAATAGACCGGGCCTAGTCCGTTGAGAGCACTGAAGGCAAGGATCAAAACTTTAAACTGGATGCGGCGGGAGATGGGAAGCCAGTGCAATTCTTTCCGGTAAGCTGCTACTGAGTGGCGGAAAGGGATATTTCCGATCAGTCTTGCAGCTGCGTTTTGTACAACTTGTAACCTTTCAATAAGGTAGAGGGGGGCGCCAGCATAAAGACTGTTGGCATAATCTAGATGCGAAGTGATCAGGGCATGGACAATAGTCTTACGGGAGTCCAAGGGGAGATAAGGAAAAATCTTTCTGATCATGCGTAGTTTGCCGAAGCAGGCAGATGTAACCTTATTGATCTGGGCCTTGCAAGACATGGTATTATCAAATTGGAAGCCCAGGTTACGAGCTGACTGGACTGGGATTGGAGGGGGATTCAAAACGGTAGGCCACCACAGAGTAGCGGGAGGAGCTGTTTTTTGGTTAAAAAATAAAATCTCAGTTTTGTCAGTGTTCAAAACCAGATGGTTAGAGGCCATCCAAGAGCAGATGTTGCCAAGGCAGTTGCGAAAGTTGGTAAAATGGGTGTCAGAGTGATCTCTAAAAGAAAACACAAGCTGCGTATCATCAGCGTAAGAGATCACTCTGACCCCCCACGACTCAACCACCCTGGCTAGCGGGCCTAGGTAGACATTGAACAAAAGAGGGCTCAAGGCCGAACCCTGAGGCACTCCACACAAAAGAGGTTTATCCTCTGATTCAAAGGGCCGAAGAAATACCCTCTGTGTCCGCCCTGTAAGGAACGATCTGATCCAGGTCAGTACAGTGCCTCCTATTCCCAACTGCTGCAGGCGGTCCAGTAGTATATCGTGGGACACCGTATCGAAAGCGGCGGACAGGTCGAGGAGGACCAACATGGCCTCCTCGCCCTTGTCCACACACTCACAAATCGTCTCCGATACCTCTAGAAGAGCGGTCTCCGTGCTATAGCCGGTTCTAAATCCCGACTGGGAATCATGTAGCAGCTGGTTAGCTTCTAGGTAATAGGCCAGTTGCCTCTGGGCCACCTTTTCCAGGATCTTAGCTGGTTTGGGAAGAAGGGAAATCGGGCGGTAATTACAGAATTGTGAGGGATCCGCATCCGATTTTTTCAGAATAGGGACCAGCATAGCCTGTTTCCAAGCTAAGGGGAATTGACCCGAGCTTAGCGAGGAGTTCCATATGGAAAGAAGAGGGCTGATTAAAACCGGGGCAAGATTTCCCATCACCTTAGCGGGGACTGGATCCAATGGTGACCCTGAACAAACTTGAACAAGTAGTTTAGTGGCAGTCTCAAGAGTAAGCTCTTCAAAGGAATTAAATGAACATTGCTGAGAGTCAATCTCAGCGGTCAGAGGGGGGGGGACAAAACTGGTTCAAATGAGGAAGATAGCTTAATAATTTTATCCTGAAAAAAATCAGAAAGCCCGTTGCAGAGGGCCTGGCTAGGAGAGCTCTGGGCCTTCATGGCAGGAGGATTAACAAAATCCTTCACTATCTTGAAAAGGGTTTTAGTAGAATTCTCAGCCTCCTTTATTAGCTGTGAGAAGTAACCTCTCATCGTGGAACGTTTTAACTTTTGGAATTTATTCAGGGCAGACTTGTATATTGTTTTAGACTAGCTTTACAGGCATAGAACCAGATCAGCAGAGCTGCTGTAAAGCCAGAGAAGCAGGTCAGCAGAGCTGCTCTAGAGCCGAAGATGCAGGTCAGGAGAGCTGCTTTAGAGCCAGATAACCAGGTCAGCAGAGCTGCTTTAGAACCATAGAACCAGATCAGCAGAGCTTCTGTAAAGCCAGAGAACCAGGTCAGCAGAGGTGCTCTGGAGCCTAAGAACCAGGTCGACAGAGCTGCTTTAGAGGGAGAGAACCAGGTCAGCAGAGCTCCTCTCGAGGCAGAGAACCAGGTCAACAGAGCTGCTTTAGAGGTAGAGAACCAGGTCAGCAGAGTTGCTCTGGAGCCTAAAAACCAGGCCGACAGAGCTGCTTTAGAGGGAGAGAACCAGGTCAGCAGAGCTCCTCTCGAGGCAGAGAACCAGGTCAACAGAGCTGCTTTAGAGGTAGAGAACCAGGTCAGCAGAGTTGCTCTGGAGCCAGATAAACAGGTCAGCAGAGGTGCTGTAGAGCCAGAGAACCAGGTCAGCAGAGCTGCTCTAGAGCCTAAGAACCAGGTCAGAAGAGCTGCTCTAGAGCCAGAGAACCAGGTCAGCAGACCCACTCTAGAGCCAGAGAACCAGGTCAGCAGAGCTGCTCTAGAGCCAGAGAACAAAGTCAGCAGAGCTGCTTTAGAGCCAGAGAACCAGGTTAGCAAAGAAGCTTTAAAGCCAGATAACCAGGTCAGCAGAGTAATTGTAGAGCCAGAGAACCAGGTCAGCAGAGCTGCTCTAGTGCCAGAGAACCAGGTCAGCAGAGCTTCTTTAGAGCCAGAGAACCAGGTCAGCAGAGCTGCTTTAGATCCAGCGAACCAGGCCAGCAGAGCCGTTGTAGAGTCAGAGAACCAGGTCAGTAGATCTGCTTTAGAGACAGAAAACCAGGTCAGCAGAGCTGCTTTAGAGCCAGAGAACCAGGCCAGCAGAGCCGTTGTAGAGCCAGAGAACCAAATCAGCAGAGCTGCTGTAAAGCCAGAGAAATCAGGCCAGCAGAACCAGGTCAGCAGAGCCGTTGTAGAGCCAGAGAACCAGGCCAGCAGAGCTGTTGTAGAGCCAGAAAAGCAGGTCAGGAGAGCTGCTCTAAGTCCTAAGAGCAAGTCAGAGGAGCTGCTTTAGAGCCAGATACCCAGGTCAGCAGAGCTGCTTTAAGGCCAGAGAACCAGGCCAGCAGAGCTGTTGTAGAGCCAGAGAACCAGTTCAGCAGAGATGCTGCAGAGCCAGAGGACCAGGTCAGCAGAGCTGCTTTGGAGCCTAAGAACCAGGCCAGCGGAGCTGTTGTAGAGTCAGAGAACCAGGTCAGCAGATCTGCTTTAGAGACAGAAAACCAGGTCAGCAGAGCTGCTTTAGAGCCAGAGAACCAGGCCAGCAGAGCTGTTGTAGAGCCAGAGAACCAGATCAGCAGAGCTGCTGTAAAGCCAGAGAAATCAGGCAAGCAGAGCTGCTTTAGAGCCAGAGAACCAGGTCAGCAGAGCCATTGTAGAGCCAGAGAACCAGGCCAGCAGAGCTGTTGTAGAGCCAAAGAAGCAGGTCAGGAGAGCTGCTCTAAGTCCTAAGAGCAGGTCAGAGGAGCTGCTTGAGAGCCAGAGAACCAGGTCAGCAGAGCTGCTGTAGAGCCAGAGAAACCAGGTCAGCAGAACTATTGTAGAGGCAGAGAACCAGTTCAGCAGAGATGCTGCAGCGCCAGAGAACAAGGTCAGCAGAGCTGCTTTGGAGCCTAAGAACCAGGTCGGCAGAGCTGCTTTAGAGCCAGAGAATTAGGTCAGCAGAGCTGCTCTAGAGCCTAAGAACCAGGTCAGTAGAGCTGCTCTAGAGCCTAAGAACCAGGTGACAGAGACGCTCAGAGCCAGAGAACCAGGTCAGCAGAGCAGCTTTAGAGCCAGAGAACCAGGTCAGCATAGCTGCTTTAGAGCCAAAAAACCATATCAGCAGAGCTGCTCTAGAGCCGGAGAACCAAGTCTGCAGAGCTGCTGTAGAGCCACAGAACCAGGCCAGCAGAGCTGTTGTAGAGCCAGAGAACCAGATCAGCAGAGCTGATGTAAAGCCAGAGAAATCAGGCCAGCAGAACCAGGTCAGCAGAGCCGTTGTAGAGCCAGAGAACCAGGCCAGCAGAGCTGTTGTAGAGCCAGAAAAGCAGGTCAGGAGAGCTGCTCTAAGTCCTAAGAGCAAGTCAGAGAAGCTGCTTTAGAGCCAGATAACCAGGTCAGCAGAGCTGCTTTAGAGCCAGAGAACCAGGCCAGCAGAGCTGTTGTAGAGCCAGAGAACCAGTTCAGCAGAGATGCTGCAGAGCCAGAGGACCAGGTCAGCAGAACTGCTTTGGAGCCTAAGAACCAGGTCGGCAGAGCTGCTTTAGAGCCAGAGAATTAGGTCAGCAGAGCTGCTTTAGAGCCAGAGAACCAGGCCAGCAGAGCTGTTGTAGAGTCAGAGAACCAGGTCAGCAGATCTGCTTTAGAGACAGAAAACCAGGTCAGCAGAGCTGCTTTAGAGCCAGAGAACCAGGCCAGCAGAGCCGTTGTAGAGCCAGAGAACCAGATCAGCAGAGCTGCTGTAAAGCCAGAGATATCAGGCCAGCAGAGCTGCTTTAGAGCCAGAGAACCAGGTCAGCAGAGCCATTGTAGAGCCAGAGAACCAGGCCAGCAGAGCTGTTGTAGAGCCAAAGAAGCAGGTCAGGAGAGCTGCTCTAAGTCCTAAGAGCAGGTCAGAGGAGCTGCTTGAGAGCCAGATAACCAGGTCAGCTCAGCAGAGCTGCTGTAGAGCCAGAGAAACCAGGTCAGCAGAACTATTGTAGAGGCAGAGAACCAGTTCAGCAGAGATGCTGCAGCGCCAGAGAACAAGGTCAGCAGAGCTGCTTTGGAGCCTAAGAACCAGGTCGGCAGAGCTGCTTTAGAGCCAGAGAATTAGGTCAGCAGAGCTGCTCTAGAGCCTAAGAACCAGGTCAGTAGAGCTGCTCTAGAGCCTAAGAACCAGGTGACAGAGACGCTCTAGAGCCAGAGAACCAGGTCAGCAGAGCAGCTTTAGAGCCAGAGAACCAGGTCAGCATAGCTGCTTTAGAGCCAAAAAACCATATCAGCAGAGCTGCTCTAGAGCCGGAGAACCCAGTCTGCAGAGCTGCTGTAGAGCCACAGAACCAGGTCAGAAGAGCTGATGTAGAACCAGGTCAGAAGAACTGCTTTAGAGCCAGAGAACCAGGGCAGCAGAGCCGTTGTAGAGCCAGAAAACCAGGTCAGCAGAGCTGCTCTAGAGCCGAACAACCAGGTCAGCAGAGCTGCTTTAGAGCCAGAGAACCAGGTCAGCAGAGCAGTTGTAGAGCTAGAGAACCAGGTCAGCAGAGCTGCTTTAGAGTCAGAGAACCAGGTCAGCAGAGCTGCTTTAGAGCCAGAGAAACCAGGTCAGCAGAACTATTGTAGAGCCAGAGAACCAGTTCAGCAGAGAAACTGTAGAGCCAGAGAACCAGGTCAGCAGAGCTGCTCTGGAGCCTAAGAACCAGGTCGGCAGAGCTGCTTTAGAGGGAGAGAATGAGGTCAGCAGAGCTCCTCTTGAGGCAGAGAACCAGGTCAGCACAGTTGCTTTAGAGGGAGAGAACCAGGTCAGCAGAGCTGCTTTAGAGGGAGAGAACCAGGTCAGCAAAGCTGCTTTAGAGGGAGAGAACCAGGCCAGCAGAGCTGCTCTAGAGCCAGCGAACCAGGTCAGCAGAGCTGCTTTAGAGCCATAGAACCAGGTCAGCAGAACTGCTTTAGAGCCAGAGAACCAAGTCAGCGGAGCTGCTCTACAGCCTGAGAACAAGGTCAGCAGAGCTGATTTAGAGCCAGAGAACCAGGCGAGCAGAGCAGTTGTAGAGCTAGAGAACCAGGTCAGCAGAGCTGCTTTAGAGTCAGAGAACCAGGTCAGCAGAGCTGCTTTAGAGCCATAGAACCAGATCAGCAGAACTGCTGTAAAGCCAGAGAAATATGGTCAGCAGAGCTGCTTTAGAGCCAGAGAACCAGGTAAGCAGAGCTGCTCTAGAGCCTAAGAACCAGGTCAGTAGACCTGCTGTAGAGCCTAAGAACCAGGCGGCAGAGATGCTCTAGAGCCAGATAACCAGGTTAGCAGAGCTGCTTTAGAGCTAGAGAACCAGGTCAGCAGAGCTGCTTTAGAGCCAGAGAACCAGGGCAGCAGAGCCGCTGTAGAGCCAGAGAACCAGGTCAGCAGAGCTGTTCTAGAGCCTAACAACTCGGTCAGCAGAGCTGCTTTAGAGCCGGAGAACCAGGTTAGCAGAGCAGTTGTATCGCCAGAGAACCAGGTCAGCAGAGCTGCTTTAGAGTCCGAGAACCAGGTCAGCAGAGCTGCTTTAGAGCCATAGAACCAGATCAGCAGAGCTGCTGTAAAGGCAGAGAAATCAGGTCAGCAGAGCTGCTTTAGAGCCAGGGAACTAGGTCAGCAGAGCCGTTGTAGAGCCAGAGAACCAGGTCAGTAGAGCTGCTCTAGAGCCTAAGAAGCAGGTCAGCGGAGCTGCTATAGAGGAAGAGAACCAGGCCAGCAGAGCCGCTGTAGAGCCAGAGAAACCAGGTCAGCAGAGCTGCTTTGGAGGGAGAGAACCAGGTCAGCAGAGCTGCTCTAGAGCCAGAGAACCAGGTCAGCAGAGCTGGTCTAGAGTCAGAGAACCAGGTCAGCAGAACTGCTGTAGAGTCAGAGAAACCAGTTCAGCACAACAGATTTATAGGGAAAGATCCAGGTCAGCAGAGCTGCTCTAGAGCCTAGGAACAAGGTCAGCAGAGTTGATTTAGGAGCCAGAGAACCAGGTCAGCAGAGCTGTTGTACAGCCAGAGAACCAGGTCAGCAGAGCTGCTTTAGAACCAGAGAACCAGGTCAGTAGAGCAGTGGTAGAGCCAGAGAATCAGGTTAGCAGAGCTGCTTTAGAGTCAGAGAACCAGGTCAGCAGAGCATCTGTAAAGCCAGAGAACCAGGTCAGCAGAGATGCTGTAGAGCCAGAGAACCAGGTCAGCAGAGGTGCTCTGGAGCCTAAGAACCAGGTTGACAGAGCTGCTTTAGAGGGAGAGAACCAGGTCAGCAGAGCTCCTCTCGAGGCAGAGAACCAGGTCAACAGAGCTGCTTTAGAGGTAGAGAACCAGGTCAGCAGAGTTGCTCTGGAGCCAGATAAACAGGTCAGCAGAGGTGCTGTAGAGCCAGAGAACCAGGTCAGCAGAGCTGCTCTAGAGCCTAAGAACCAGGTCAGAAGAGCCGCTCTAGAGCCAGAGAACCAGGTCAGCAGAGCCGCTCTAGAGCCAAAGAACCAGGTCAGCAGAGCTGCTCTAGAGCCAGAGAACAAAGTCAGCAGAGCTGCTTTAGAGCCAGAGAACCAGGTCAGCAAAGAAGCTTTAAAGCCAGATAACCAGGTCAGCAGAGCTGCTTTAGAGCCAGAGAACCAGGTCAGCAGAGCTTCTTTAGAGCCAGAGAACCAGGTCAGCAGAGCTGCTTTAGAGCCAGAGAACCAGGCCAGCAGAGCTGTTGTAGAGTCAGAGAACCAGGTCAGTAGATCTGCTTTAGAGACAGAAAACCAGGTCAGCAGAGCTGCTTTAGAGCCAGAGAACCAGGCCAGCAGAGCCGTTGTAGAGCCAGAGAACCAGATCAGGAGAGCTGCTGTAAAGCCAGAGAAATCAGGCCAGCAGAACCAGGTCAGCAGAGCCGTTGTAGAGCCAGAGAACCAGGCCAGCAGAGCTGTTGTAGAGCCAGAAAAGCAGGTCAGGAGAGCTGCTCTAAGTCCTAAGAGCAAGTCAGAGGAGCTGCTTTAGAGCCAGATAACCAGGTCAGCAGAGCTGCTGTAGAGCCAGAGAAACCAGCAGCAGAACTATTGTAGAGCCAGAGAACCAGTTCAGCAGAGATGCTGCAGAGCCAGAGAACCTGGTCAGCAGAGCTGCTTTGGAGCCTAAGAACCAACCGGCAGAGAATTAGGTCAGCAGAGCCGCTTTAGAGTCAGAGAACCAGGTCAGCAGATCTGCTTTAGAGACAGAAAACCAGGTCAGCAGAGCTGCTTTAGAGCCAGAGAACCAGGCCAGCAGAGCCGTTGTAGAGCCAGAAAACCAGATCAGCAGAGCTGCTGTAAAGCCAGAGAAATCAGGCCAGCAGATCTGCTTTAGAGACAGAAAACCAGGTCAGTAGAGCTGCTTTAGAGCCAGAGAACCAGGTCAGCAGAGCCGTTGTAGAGCCAGAGAACCAGGCCAGCAGAGCTGTTGTAGAGCAGGAGAAGCAGGTCAGGAGAGCTGCTCTAAGTCCTAAGAGCAGGTCAGAGGAGCTGCTTGAGAGCCAGATAACCAGGTCAGCAGAGCTGCTGTAGAGCCAGAGAAACCAGGTCAGCAGAACTATTGTAGAGGCAGAGAACGAGTTCAGCAGAGATGCTGCAGAGCCAGAGAACAAGGTCAGCAGAGCTGCTTTGGAGCCTAAGAACCAGGTCGGCAGAGCTGCTTCAGAGCCAGAGAATTAGGTCAGCAGAGCTGCTCTAGAGCCTAAAAACCAGGTCAGTAGAGCTGCTCTAGAGCCTAAGAACCAGGTGACAGAGACGCTCTAGAGCCAGAGAACCAGGTCAGCAGAGCAGCTTTAGAGCCAGAGAACCAGGTCAGCATAGCTGCTTTAGAGCCAAAAAACCATATCAGCAGAGCTGCTCTAGAGCCAGAGAACCCAGTCTGCAGAGCTGCTGTAGAGCCACAGAACCAGGTCAGAAGAGCTGATGTAGAACCAGATCAGAAGAACTGCTTTAGAGCCAGAGAACCAGGGCAGCAGAGCCGTTGTAGAGCCAGAAAACCAGGTCAGCAGAGCTGCTCTAGAGCCGAACAACCAGGTCAGCAGAGCTGCTTTAGAGCCAGAGAACCAGGTCAGCAGAGCAGTTGTAGAGCTAGAGAACCAGGTCAGCAGAGCTGCTTTAGAGTCAGAGAACCAGGTCAGCAGAGCTGCTTTAGAGCCATAGAACCAGATCAGCAGAACTGCTGTAAAGCCAGAGAAATATGGTCAGCAGAGCTGCTTTAGAGCCAGAGAACCAGGTCAGCAGATCTGCTTTAGAGACAGAAAACCAGGTCAGCAGTGCTGCCTCAGAGCCAGAGAACCAGGTCAGCAGAGCCATTGTAGAGCCAGAAAACCAGGTCAGCAGAGCTGCTTTAGAGCCAGAGAACCAGGTCAGCAGAGCTGCTCTAGTGCCAGAGAACCAGGTCAGCAGAGCTTCTTTAGAGCCAGAGAACCAGGTCAGCAGAGCTGCTTTAGAGCCAGAGAACCAGGCCAGCAGAGCCGTTGTAGAGTCAGAGAACCAGGTCAGTAGATCTGCTTTAGAGACAGAAAACCAGGTCAGCAGAGCTGCTTTAGAGCCAGAGAACCAGGCCAGCAGAGCCGTTGTAGAGCCAGAGAACCAGATCAGGAGAGCTGCTGTAAAGCCAGAGAAATCAGGCCAGCAGAACCAGGTCAGCAGAGCCGTTGTAGAGCCAGAGAACCAGGCCAGCAGAGCTGTTGTAGAGCCAGAAAAGCAGGCCAGGAGAGCTGCTCTAAGTCCTAAGAGCAAGTCAGAGGAGCTGCTTTAGAGCCAGATAACCAGGTCAGCAGAGCTGCTTTAGAGCCAGAGAACCAGGCCAGCAGAGCTGTTGTAGAGCCAGAGAACCAGTTCAGCAGAGATGCTGCAGAGCCAGAGGACCAGGTCAGCAGAGCTGCTTTGGAGCCTAAGAACCAGGTCGGCAGAGCTGCTTTAGAGCCAGAGAATTAGGTCAGCAGAGCTGCTTTAGAGCCAGAGAACCAGGCCAGCAGAGCTGTTGTAGAGTCAGAGAACCAGGTCAGCAGATCTGCTTTAGAGACAGAAAACCAGGTCAGCAGAGCTGCTTTAGAGCCAGAGAACCAGGCCAGCAGAGCCGTTGTAGAGCCAGAGAACCAGATCAGCAGAGCTGCTGTAAAGCCAGAGAAATCAGGCAAGCAGAGCTGCTTTAGAGCCAGAGAACCAGGTCAGCAGAGCCATTGTAGAGCCAGAGAACCAGGCCAGCAGAGCTGTTGTAGAGCCAAAGAAGCAGGTCAGGAGAGCTGCTCTAAGTCCTAAGAGCAGGTCAGAGGAGCTGCTTGAGATCCAGATAACCAGGTCAGCAGAGCTGCTGTAGAGCCAGAGAAACCAGGTCAGCAGAACTATTGTAGAGGCAGAGAACCAGTTCAGCAGAGATGCTGCAGCGCCAGAGAACAAGGTCAGCAGAGCTGCTTTGGAGCCTAAGAACCAGGTCGGCAGAGCTGCTTTAGAGCCAGAGAATTAGGTCAGCAGAGCTGCTCTAGAGCCTAAGAACCAGGTCAGTAGAGCTGCTCTAGAGCCTAAGAACCAGGTGACAGAGACGCTCTAGAGCCAGAGAACCAGGTCAGCAGAGCAGCTTTAGAGCCAGAGAACCAGGTCAGCATAGCTGCTTTAGAGCCAAAAAACCATATCAGCAGAGCTGCTCTAGAGCCGGAGAACCCAGTCTGCAGAGCTGCTGTAGAGCCACAGAACCAGGTCAGAAGAGCTGATGTAGAACCAGGTCAGAAGAACTGCTTTAGAGCCAGAGAACCAGGGCAGCAGAGCCGTTGTAGAGCCAGAAAACCAGGTCAGCAGAGCTGCTCTAGAGCCGAACAACCAGGTCAGCAGAGCTGCTTTAGAGCCAGAGAACCAGGTCAGCAGAGCAGTTGTAGAGCTAGAGAACCAGGTCAGCAGAGCTGCTTTAGAGTCAGAGAACCAGGTCAGCAGAGCTGCTTTAGAGCCAGAGAAACCAGGTCAGCAGAACTATTGTAGAGCCAGAGAACCAGTTCAGCAGAGAAACTGTAGAGCCAGAGAACCAGGTCAGCAGAGCTGCTCTGGAGCCTAAGAACCAGGTCGGCAGAGCTGCTTTAGAGGGAGAGAATCAGGTCAGCAGAGCTCCTCTTGAGGCAGAGAACCAGGTCAGCACAGTTGCTTTAGAGGGAGAGAACCAGGTCAGCAGAGCTGCTTTAGAGGGAGAGAACCAGGTCAGCAAAGCTGCTTTAGAGGGAGAGAACCAGGCCAGCAGAGCTGCTCTAGAGCCAGCGAACCAGGTCAGCAGAGCTGCTTTAGAGCCATAGAACCAGGTCAGCAGAACTGCTTTAGAGCCAGAGAACCAAGTCAGCGGAGCTGCTCTACAGCCTGAGAACAAGGTCAGCAGAGCTGATTTAGAGCCAGAGAACCAGGCGAGCAGAGCAGTTGTAGAGCTAGAGAACCAGGTCAGCAGAGCTGCTTTAGAGTCAGAGAACCAGGTCAGCAGAGCTGCTTTAGAGCCATAGAACCAGATCAGCAGAACTGCTGTAAAGCCAGAGAAATATGGTCAGCAGAGCTGCTTTAGAGCCAGAGAACCAGGTAAGCAGAGCTGCTCTAGAGCCTAAGAACCAGGTCAGTAGACCTGCTGTAGAGCCTAAGAACCAGGCGGCAGAGATGCTCTAGAGCCAGATAACCAGGTTAGCAGAGCTGCTTTAGAGCTAGAGAACCAGGTCAGCAGAGCTGCTTTAGAGCCAGAGAACCAGGGCAGCAGAGCCGCTGTAGAGCCAGAGAACCAGGTCAGCAGAGCTGTTCTAGAGCCTAACAACTCGGTCAGCAGAGCTGCTTTAGAGCCGGAGAACCAGGTTAGCAGAGCAGTTGTATCGCCAGAGAACCAGGTCAGCAGAGCTGCTTTAGAGTCCGAGAACCAGGTCAGCAGAGCTGCTTTAGAGCCATAGAACCAGATCAGCAGAGCTGCTGTAAAGGCAGAGAAATCAGGTCAGCAGAGCTGCTTTAGAGCCAGGGAACTAGGTCAGCAGAGCCGTTGTAGAGCCAGAGAACCAGGTCAGTAGAGCTGCTCTAGAGCCTAAGAAGCAGGTCAGCGGAGCTGCTATAGAGGAAGAGAACCAGGCCAGCAGAGCCGCTGTAGAGCCAGAGAAACCAGGTCAGCAGAGCTGCTTTGGAGGGAGAGAACCAGGTCAGCAGAGCTGCTCTAGAGCCAGAGAACCAGGTCAGCAGAGCTGGTCTAGAGTCAGAGAACCAGGTCAGCAGAACTGCTGTAGAGTCAGAGAAACCAGTTCAGCACAACAGATTTATAGGGAAAGATCCAGGTCAGCAGAGCTGCTCTAGAGCCTAGGAACAAGGTCAGCAGAGTTGATTTAGGAGCCAGAGAACCAGGTCAGCAGAGCTGTTGTACAGCCAGAGAACCAGGTCAGCAGAGCTGCTTTAGAACCAGAGAACCAGGTCAGTAGAGCAGTGGTAGAGCCAGAGAATCAGGTTAGCAGAGCTGCTTTAGAGTCAGAGAACCAGGTCAGCAGAGCATCTGTAAAGCCAGAGAACCAGGTCAGCAGAGATGCTGTAGAGCCAGAGAACCAGGTCAGCAGAGGTGCTCTGGAGCCTAAGAACCAGGTTGACAGAGCTGCTTTAGAGGGAGAGAACCAGGTCAGCAGAGCTCCTCTCGAGGCAGAGAACCAGGTCAACAGAGCTGCTTTAGAGGTAGAGAACCAGGTCAGCAGAGTTGCTCTGGAGCCAGATAAACAGGTCAGCAGAGGTGCTGTAGAGCCAGAGAACCAGGTCAGCAGAGCTGCTCTAGAGCCTAAGAACCAGGTCAGAAGAGCCGCTCTAGAGCCAGAGAACCAGGTCAGCAGAGCCGCTCTAGAGCCAAAGAACCAGGTCAGCAGAGCTGCTCTAGAGCCAGAGAACAAAGTCAGCAGAGCTGCTTTAGAGCCAGAGAACCAGGTCAGCAAAGAAGCTTTAAAGCCAGATAACCAGGTCAGCAGAGCTGCTTTAGAGCCAGAGAACCAGGTCAGCAGAGCTTCTTTAGAGCCAGAGAACCAGGTCAGCAGAGCTGCTTTAGAGCCAGAGAACCAGGCCAGCAGAGCCGTTGTAGAGTCAGAGAACCAGGTCAATAGATCTGCTTTAGAGACAGAAAACCAGGTCAGCAGAGCTGCTTTAGAGCCAGAGAACCAGGCCAGCAGAGCCGTTGTAGAGCCAGAGAACCAGATCAGGAGAGCTGCTGTAAAGCCAGAGAAATCAGGCCAGCAGAACCAGGTCAGCAGAGCCGTTGTAGAGCCAGAGAACCAGGCCAGCAGAGCTGTTGTAGAGCCAGAAAAGCAGGTCAGGAGAGCTGCTCTAAGTCCTAGGAGCAAGTCAGAGGAGCTGCTTTAGAGCCAGATAACCAGGTCAGCAGAGCTGCTGTACAGCCAGAGAAACCAGGTCAGCAGAACTATTGTAGAGCCAGAGAACCAGTTCAGCAGAGATGCTGCAGAGCCAGAGAACCTGGTCAGCAGAGCTGCTTTGGAGCCTAAGAACCAACCGGCAGAGAATTAGGTCAGCAGAGCCGCTTTAGAGTCAGAGAACCAGGTCAGCAGATCTGCTTTAGAGACAGAAAACCAGGTCAGCAGAGCTGCTTTAGAGCCAGAGAACCAGGCCAGCAGAGCCGTTGTAGAGCCAGAAAACCAGATCAGCAGAGCTGCTGTAAAGCCAGAGAAATCAGGCCAGCAGATCTGCTTTAGAAACAGAAAACCAGGTCAGTAGAGCTGCTTTAGAGCCAGAGAACCAGGTCAGCAGAGCCGTTGTAGAGCCAGAGAACCAGGCCAGCAGAGCTGTTGTAGAGCCGGAGAAGCAGGTCAGGAGAGCTGCTCTAAGTCCTAAGAGCAGGTCAGAGGAGCTGCTTGAGAGCCAGATAACCAGGTCAGCAGAGCTGCTGTAGAGCCAGAGAAACCAGGTCAGCAGAACTATTGTAGAGGCAGAGAACGAGTTCAGCAGAGATGCTGCAGAGCCAGAGAACAAGGTCAGCAGAGCTGCTTTGGAGCCTAAGAACCAGGTCGGCAGAGCTGCTTCAGAGCCAGAGAATTAGGTCAGCAGAGCTGCTCTAGAGCCTAAAAACCAGGTCAGTAGAGCTGCTCTAGAGCCTAAGAACCAGGTGACAGAGATGCTCTAGAGCCAGAGAACCAGGTCAGCAGAGCAGCTTTAGAGCCAGAGAACCAGGTCAGCATAGCTGCTTTAGAGCCAAAAAACCATATCAGCAGAGCTGCTCTAGAGCCAGAGAACCCAGTCTGCAGAGCTGCTGTAGAGCCACAGAACCAGGTCAGAAGAGCTGATGTAGAACCAGATCAGAAGAACTGCTTTAGAGCCAGAGAACCAGGTCAGCAGAGCAGTTGTAGAGCTAGAGAACCAGGTCAGCAGAGCTGCTTTAGAGTCAGAGAACCAGGTCAGCAGAACTGCTTTAGAGCCATAGAACCAGATCAGCAGAACTGCTGTAAAGCCAGGGAAATATGGTCAGCAGAGCTGCTTTAGAGCCAGAGAACCAGGTCAGCAGATCTGCTTTAGAGACAGAAAACCAGGTCAGCAGTGCTGCCTCAGAGCCAGAGAACCAGGTCAGCAGAGCCATTGTAGAGCCAGAAAACCAGGTCAGCAGAGCTGCTTTAGAGCCAGAGAACCAGGTCAGCAGAGCTACTCTAGAGCCTAAGAACCAGGTCAGTAGACCTGCTCTAGAGCCTAAGAACCAGGCGGCAGAGATGCTCTAGAGCCAGATTACCAGGTTAGCAGAGCTGCTTTAGAGCCAGAGAACCAGGTCAGCAGAGCTGCTTTAGAGCCAGAGAACCAGGGCAGCAGAGCCGCTGTAGAGCCAGAGAACCAGGTCAGCAGAGCTGTTCTAGAGCCTAACAACCCGGTCAGCAGAGCTGCTTTAGAGCCAGAGAACCAGGTTAGCAGAGCAGTTGTATCGCCAGAGAACCAGGTCAGCAGAGCTGCTTTAGAGTCCGAGAACCAGGTCAGCAGAGCTGCTTCAGAGCCATAGAACTAGATCAGCAGAGCTGCTGTAAAGGCAGAGAAATCAGGTCAGCAGAGCTGCTTTAGAGCCAGGGAACTAGGTCAGCAGAGCCTTTGTAGAGGCAGAGAACCAGGTCAGTAGAGCTGCTCTAGAGCCTAAGAAGCAGGTCAGCGGAGCTGCTATAGAGGCAGAGAACCAGGCCAGCAGAGCCGCTGTAGAGCCAGAGAAACCAGGTCAGCAGAGCTGCTTTGGAGGGAGAGAACCAGGTCAGCAGAGCTGCTCTAGAGCCAGAGAACCAGGTCAGCAGAGCTGGTCTAGAGTCAGAGAACCAGGTCAGCAGAACTGCTGTAGAGTCAGAGAAACCAGTTCAGCAGAACAGCTTTATAGGGAAAGAACCAGGGCAGCAGAGCTGTTGTAGAGCCAGAGAACCAGGTCAGCAGAGCTGCTCTAGAGCCTAAGAACAAAGTCAGCAGAGTTGATTTAGGAGCCAGAGAACCAGGTCAGCAGTGCTGCTTTAGAACCAGAGAACCAGGTCAGCAGAGCGGTGGTAGAGCCAGAGAATCAGGTTAGCAGAGCTGCTTTAGAGTCAGAGAACCAGGTCAGCAGAGCTGCTTTAGAGTCCGAGAACCAGGTCAGCAGAGCTGCTTCAGAGCCATAGAACTAGATCAGCAGAGCTGCTGTAAAGGCAGAGAAATCAGGTCAGCAGAGCTGCTTTAGAGCCAGGGAACTAGGTCAGCAGAGCCTTTGTAGAGGCAGAGAACCAGGTCAGTAGAGCTGCTCTAGAGCCTAAGAAGCAGGTCAGCGGAGCTGCTATAGAGGCAGAGAACCAGGCCAGCAGAGCCGCTGTAGAGCCAGAGAAACCAGGTCAGCAGAGCTGCTTTGGAGGGAGAGAACCAGGTCAGCAGAGCTGCTCTAGAGCCAGAGAACCAGGTCAGCAGAGCTGGTCTAGAGTCAGAGAACCAGGTCAGCAGAACTGCTTTATAGGGAAAGAACCAGGGCAGCAGAGCTGTTGTAGAGCCAGAGAACCAGGTCAGCAGAGCTGCTCTAGAGCCTAAGAACAAAGTCAGCAGAGTTGATTTAGGAGCCAGAGAACCAGGTCAGCAGAGCTGCTTTAGAACCAGAGAACCAGGTCAGCAGAGCGGTGGTAGAGCCAGAGAATCAGGTTAGCAGAGCTGCTTTAGAGTCAGAGAACCAGGTCAGCAGAGCTGCTTTAGAGCCATAGAACCAGATCAGCAGAGCTTCTGTAAAGCCAGAGAAATCAGGCCAGCAGAGCTGCTTTAGAGCCAGAGAACCAGGTCAGCAGAGCCGTTGTAGAGCCAGAGAACCAGGTCAGCAGAGCTGTTGTAGAGCCAGAGAATCAGGTCATGAGAGCTGCTCTAAATCCTAAGAGGCAGGTCAGAGGAGCTGCTTTAGAGCCAGATAACCAGGTCAGCAGAGCTGCTGTAGAGCCAGAGAAACCAGGTCAGCAGAACTATTGTAGAGCCAGAGAACCAATTCAGCAGAGATACTGTAGAGCCAGAGAACCAGGTCAGCAGAGCTGCTCTGGAGCCTAAGAACCAGGTCGGCAGAGCTGCTTTAGAGGGAGAGAATCAGGTCAGCAGAGCTCCTCTTGAGGCAGAGAACCAGGTCAGCACAGTTGCTTTAGAGGGAGAGAACGAGGTCAGCAGAGCTGCTTTAGAGAGGAGAGAACCAGGTCAGCAAAGCTGCTTTAGAGCCAGAGAACCAGGTCAGCAGAGCTGCTCTAACTGACACTGACTGACAGACTGACTTACACCGACTGACTGACTGACACTGACTGACTGACACTGACTGACTGAGAGCCAGAGAACCAAGTCAGCGGAGCTGCTCTACAGCCTGAGAAGAAGGTCAGCAGAGCTGATTTAGAGCCAGAGAACCAGGTGAGCAGAGCCGTTGTAGAGCCAGAGAGCCAGGTCAAATGAGCTGCTCTAGAGCCTAAGAACCAGGTCAGCAGACTTGCTCAAGAGGCAGCGAACCAGGTCAGCAGAGCTAGTCTAGAGGCAGAGAACCAAGTCAGCAGAGCTGCTCTAGAGGCAGAGAACCAGATCAGCAGAGCTTCTTTAGAGCCAGAAAACCAGGCCAGCAGAGCTGCTGTAGAGCCAGAGAAACCAGGTCAGCAGAGCTGCTTTGAGAACCAGGTCAGCAGAGCTGCTTTAGAGCCAGAGAATCAGGTCAGTAGAGCTGCTTTAGAGCCAGAGAACCAGGTCAGCAGAGCTGCTCTAACTGACACTGACTGACTGACTGACTTACACCGACTGACTGACTGACACTGACTGACTGACACTGACTGACTGACTGACACTGACTGACTGACACTGACTGAAACTGACTGACTGACACTAACTGACTGACACTGGCTGACTGACACTGACTGACTGACTGACACTGACTGACTGACACTGACTGACACTGACTGACACTAACTGACTGACACTGACTGACAGCAGAGCTGCTGTAGAGCCAGAGAAACCAGGTCAGCGAAGCTGCTTTGAGAACCAGGTCAGCAGAGCTGCTTTAGAGCTAGAGAACCAGGTCAGCAGAGCTGCTTTAGAGACAGAGAACCAGGTCAGCAGAGCTGCTCAGACTGACTGACTGAAACTAACTGACTGATGCTGACTGACTGACTGACACTGACGTACTGACACTGACTGACACTGATGGACTGACACTGATGGACTGACACTGACTGACACTGACCGACTGACACTGACTGACTGACACTGACTGACTGACACTGACTGACTGACACTGACCGACTGACACTGACTGACTGACACAGACTGACTGACACTGACTGACCGACTGACATGACTGACTGACTGACACTGACTGACTAAACTGACTGATACTGGCTGACACTGACTGACGGACTGACACTGAGTGATTGACTGACATTGACTGTCTGACACTGACTGACTGACACTGGATGACTGACTGACACTGACTGACACTGACACTGACTGACTGACTGACACTGACTGACACTGACTGACTAACTGACACTGACTGACCCTGACTGACCCTGACACTGACACTGACACTGACTGACTAACTGACTAACTGACTAACTGACACTGACTGACTGACTGACTGACTGACTGACACTGACTGGCTGACTGACACTGACTGAATGACTGACACTGAATGACTGACTGACACGGACTGACATTGACACTAACTGACTGACACTGACTGGCTTACTGACACGGACTGATATTGACACTAACTGACTGACACTGACTGGCTCTGACTGACACTGACCGACCGACACTGACTGACACTGACTGACACAAACTGACTGACTAACTGACACTGACTGACTGACAATGACTGACTGACAAACACTGACTGACTGACACAAACTGACTGACTGACAATGACTGACTGACAATTACTGACACTGACTGACTGACACTGACTGACACTGACTGACTGGCACTGACTGACACTTACTGACACTGACTGACTGACACTGACTGACAATGACTGACAGACAATTACTGACACTAACTGACTGACACTGACTGACTGACTGACAATGAGTGACTGACAATGACTGACAATGACTGACTGACAATTACTGACACTGACTGACTGACTCTGACTGACACTGACTGACTGACACTAACTGACACTTACTGACACTGACTGACTGACACTGACTGACACTGACTGCCTCTGACTGCCTCTGACTGACACTCACTGACTGACTAACACTGACTGACTGGCTGACACTGACTGACACTGACTGACACTGACTGACTGACACTGACTGAATGAATGAATGAATGAAGGCAATCTTATAATGCACATCTTAGCCCAAGGGCAAAAAGGCGCCTAACAAATAATGTAACATATCATATGAGCCGAGTACCAGATTAGAGATAGGCCTCTGCAAAGAACCAAGTTTTTCGTGCTTTCCTAAAGAGCATGACAGAAGGTTGCGCTTTTAGTTCCGGGGAGAGGGTATTCCACAACTTCGGGGCCAGAGAAGAAAAAGCCCTCCCTCCCCACCTGGCTCTAAAAACCCGGGGGACAGACAAGAGGCTCTTGCTGGAGGAGCGAAGGGTTCTGCTGGGAGCATAGGGAACCAGCAGTGATCTTATGCCTTCTGAGCTTGCTCCAAACAAGGCCCCATGAACAAGGCACAGGAACTTAAAAGAGATCCTAGCCTGGATCGGAAGCCAGTGAAAGCTCTTCCTAGCTAATGTGGCAGAGGAGAGACTGGGGACATCAAGAACAAATCTAGCTGCCGCGTTTTGGACAGTCTGCAAGCGCTGTATCAGGCCCTTATTGATGCCTGAATAGAGAGCATTGCAGTAGTCTAATCATGATGAAACCAGGGCAACCACAGTCTGCTTTCGAGCTTCTAAGGAAAGATAATGAGTTATTGTCCTCAAAATCCTGATCACACCACAGCAAGTGGAGACAGTTCTGTTTACCTGCCGATCCATAGCGAGCGAGGTGTCAATCAGCACGCTTAAATTCTGGGGGAAGTTCGAGGGCAGTGGGCAGACTCCCAGGGATGGAGGCCACCAGTTGCTTGACCAGATATCCTGATCCCCTCCGAAGATTAGGACCTCTGTTTTCTCTCCGTTTAACTTCAGTGAATTCAGGATCATCCACTGTGAAACTGCCTCCATGCAGTTCCTGAAGTTAAGAGCGGAGGTACTCACCGAGTGGGAGAGAGGAACCATAATTTGGGTGTCGTCAGCATATGAGAACGCCTCCAACCCGAAAGATCTTACTAACCTGGCAAGTGGGGCCACATAGTTGTTAAAAAGTGTGGGGCTCAAGGCGGACCCCCGTGGAACCCCACACTGCACAGGTTTGGCGGGAGACAGGTAGTCTCCCAACTTAACCTTCTGCTCTCTCTGGTTAAGAAAGGAGGTCAGGAGGCTCAGCGCTGGGCCTTCCACCCTTATCTCCCTGAGGCGAGTTACCAGAATAGAGGGGGACAGAGTTTCGAAAGCTGCTGTCAGGTCGAGCAGGACCAGAAGAGTAGTCTGGCTTCTGTCGACCTTCGAGCGGATGTTGTTTACGACCACCGTAAGAGCCGACTCGGTGCTATGGAACCTTCGGAAACCATGTTGAGAAGGATCCAACAGGCCTGAGGTATCTAGGAAAGCAGTCAGATGTTGGTTGAGATGTGTTTCACGCATCTTTGCTGGGGCCGGCAACAACGATATTGGGCGGAAGTTCTTTAGTACCTCAGGATCTAGATTAGACTTTTTCAGCAGAGGCTTAACCACAGCCATTTTCCAAGAAGAGGGAAAGATGCCTTCAATTATTGCATGGTTCATCACCTCTAAGAGGTGGGGGGCCAGGACCTCCCTTCAGTCCTTCAAGATCTTAAGGGGACAGGGGTCCAAAGGAGATCCAGATTTGATTTTGTCCAACAGCAGGTCCAGCTGCTGAGAGTTGAGAAGGGGAAAATTTAGCAGACAACTATGGGGTTCATTTGCCCATCGTTCTATAGGGAAGGAGCCAGAGGGGAAGGAGAACCCAGGCGATCCTTCAGAAGTTCAAGAGTAGCGTGAATGTCAGCTATTTTTGTGTGAAAGAACATGGAGATCTTATCACACAACTCTTAGAACTATGGGGTCAGGTGTTTGGAAAATGCAGAGGGAATCTACAATCTTAAATAGTTCCCTTGGGGAATTAAGGGAGGCAGTTAGGTTAGAGAAGTGGGCCTTCTTTTCCTCAATTACCTTTGCTTTATACACTCTAAGGAGAAGTTTATGTTTTCCTTCTCCCTAGGATCAAAAAGAGTTCGTCAGAGCCTATCCTGCTTCCTACAACCCTGCCTTAGAAGCCTGAGCGTTTCTGAGAACCAGGGGGCCGAGGGTCTCTTTCTGGCAGAGTAACAATATAAAGCTGGGGCCAGGAGGTCCACTGCTCTTGCAATAGAGTTGGAGAAGTCGAGGGTGTAGTAAATAGGCACGCAAGATGCATTTCATTAAGATGACGTTTATTCCATAAACAGCTTAGACATCCACATCCCTGTTTGATACGAGAACTTCTCCTTAAATTGTTATTGTCAATGTCAGAAGGTTCACTGGATATAGGACTTTGAACAACACTTGCATTGGAAGAGAAGGGAACAGAATTATTTTGCATGGGAGGATCATACCCAAAAGTGTCTAACATGGCAGGATAAGTGTCACAATTATCACAAGGCTTATTTTGAGGAATACTTTTCAAGTTAGAAGTTTTGCATAACGAAATATGCCTACAATTCCAAATTTTGCCACCTTGTACTCTCACTGCCTTACTAAAAACTTCCAACACTTCGCAAGGATCAGACCACTTTTCCCATTTATTACCAAAAGCACCACCAAACTTAACACATACAAAGTCGCCTACCTTAATCTTGGATCCATGACTAGTCTCTTGCAGAGAATTCCCTCTCATTTTCTCTTGATATTTTATAACTTTGTCTCTAACTTGGGAAATATCAAATGAAGATTCACACAAAATTTTTGTTTTCATCCACCACGGTAAAAGTTTAGATCCAGGTTTCCTACCTCGCAACATCTCAAAAGGAGAAAACCCAGTTACAGAATTAGGAGAAATGCTGTATGACAACATGGTAGCACGTAACGCTTTTCTCCAATCCAAACCACTTTTCACAGCCAGTTGGATAGATTCTTTAATGACTCTGTTAAAGCGCTCAATTTGACCATTGGCTTGAGGGTTGTAATTAGACACTCTTTTATGAACAACACCACAACGATCCATAAATAAGCCAAATTCTCTATTGATGAACTGAGGCCCATTGTCTGAAACAATTTCTGCAGGAATACCTTCTCTGCAAAAAACTTCGTCCAAAAACTCAATAACCTGAGTAGAACCAACTTTATCCACCACTTTCAACTCAGGCCATTTAGAAAAGTAGTCAATCAACACCAACGCAAAAACATCCTTGTTGGTAGAAAAATTTAACGGACCAATTATGTCAAAACCAAGTTTTTTCCACGGACTGGTAACAAATTCAATAGGAGAAACCTCGACTACCAGAGATTTAACAGTTTTATCACTTTTGACACAAGGAGAACACAAACTGACCCATTTGTCAACCATCCTGTCGATCCCAGGCCACCAATAAAATTCCCGAATACGACTTTTTGTACTAGACATACCCATGTGACCCTCATGGGCTATGGAAACAATTCTCTCTCTCAACTTAGATGCAGGAACAATCTTATCTCCCCTAGTTACAAAACCCTGGTCAAACATGAGTTCATCTTTTATTTTACAAAAAGATACTAAATCACCAGATAAATTTCGTTCTTCAGGCCAACCCAGTTGCAAAAATGTCACCACATCAGACAAATAACTATCCTCACACATAGCAACCTTCCACTCTGTTTCAGAAATACTGTTGAATAAAACCTTTGAATTCTCACCATTAACATCATCAATAGAAAAAGCAACATCACAATCAATATTTGCGATGTCTAGTGAGTTGGGCAACAGTAACCGAGACATGCAGTCTGCATGTACATTCAAACGACCCGGAACATATTCAACTTCACATTGAAATTACTGCAATTTGGCAGCTAAACGTGCTAAACTAGCAGTTAAAGTCCTGCCACCACCAGCTGCTAACATATTTATTAACGGCTTATGATCAGTTCTTAAGGAAAATCTAGTGCCCCACAAGAATTGCCGAAAATGTTACACAGCCCAAGCGCACGCTAACAGTTCTTTTTCAATGGTGGAATAGTTGTACTCTGCACCCCGAAGTGTCCTTGAAGCATAAGAAACTACATATTCTTTACCACGGTCTCTTTGCATAAGAACAGAACCTAGCCCCACATTACTAGCATCTACAGACACAATACAATCTTTCCCAATTTCAAAGGGTCTTAAAAATGGGGCATTATTGATCTCTTTTTTGAGCAATTCGAAAGCAGACTGTTGTTCTTTGTTCCATACAAATTTTACATCTTTTTTCAATAAGACTCTCAAATTATGAACTTTTGAGGAATAATCCTGTACAAATTTGCTATAAAATTCTGTAAGCCCTAAAAATGATACAAGTTGTTCTTTAGTTGAAGGAGGGGGAGCATTGGATATACTCTTAATATGATTAAACTTAAGTTTAATACCTTGAGAGGAAATTTTATGTCCAAGGTATTCGACTTTACTTTGCCTAAATTTACATTTAGGAAATTTCAAAGTCAGGCCCTTTTCTTGTATACATTGTAATACTTTCTCCAAATTTCTATCATGACCTTCAAAATCTTTACCGTAAATTAAAATGTCATCCTGAAATGCAATAGCACTAGAACAACCCTCAAGAACCTCCTTCATCAATCTCTGGAAGACAGATGGCTAAGCCGAATGGCATACGGCAAAACTGAAACATGCCTTCGGGTGTAATAAAGTTAGTTAGAAATTTGGATTCATCGTGAAGTACAACTTGATGATACGCGCTAGCTAGATCAATGGTGGAAAAGACACTAGCCCCTGACAAAGTAGAAATTAACTCATGGATATTAGGTAAAGGGTGCCTATCAAACCAAATTTATTTATTTAGGCTCCGAAGGTCAACACATAGATGTAGCTCGCCGTTGCTTTTAAGTGATAAAACAACTGGCGAAACCCAAGGAGAAGATTCAGTAGGTTCAATGATCTTCTTAGACACTAGATCAGACAGAATTAATTTCAATTTATCACGATATGCCAATGGTACATTCCTGTCTCTATGTCGGACAGGAACGGCGTCCTCCTTGAGAATAATCTTGTGTTGAAAATTGACAAATTTACATAAGTCATCAATGAAAATTGAGGGGAATTTATTTTTGATATTGATTGTGAAATCATCATTCTCAGGAGGTATAACATATACAGGTGGCGTGGCATTAGGGTCAAGTTTAATGCCCATTTCATGTTGGTGGGGCCAACCAGGTATGGACACTCCTTTAGTGGCAACATAAACTTTACCTCTAGTTTTTCTGTTTTTAAATTCCAAATCAGCCTAGTATTAGTCATGAAAGGGGACAGTGTGTCATTCTTAATCCTCCTATAGTTCAGTTTAAGTTCCTTTTTCCTGGGGTCATAAGGTGGAATGGAGGAGGAATGAGATTTTAATTCCAGAGGAACAGCCATATGGTCTGACCATGCAAGAGGGATGGGGGGACCTGTCGTTAATCTGGGGTCATTAGAGAAAACCCCATCCAGTGTGTGGCCAGCTAGATGAGTAGAGCTGTCCACCAGTTGCAACAGGCCACATGAGGCCAGGGAATCCACCAGGGAAGAGGTGTCACTGGAGCCTAAATTTTCCAAGTGGAAATTCAGATCTCCCAGAAGTCAGGTGAGGTCTACCAAAATACGGCTCTAAAATTTTCAGCAGATTATGGCTGAAACCAGACCTTGGGCCTGGAGGCCTGTAGATCAAGAGACCCGAGAAAGAGACTGAAGGAGAGGAGTTTAGAGAGAAATAGATGGCCTGAAAGGGATCTGAGGAGGAGGAAAGAGGTTTAATACAGCAGATGGAAGAAACCTTGTACAGAATACCCAATCCTCCTCCCCTACGTCCAGCTCTGTCCATCCTGGCTAACGCATAGCCCTCAGTGATGGCATTCACAAGCTCGGGATCAGCAGAGTCTGAGGCCCATGTTTCTGTAATGAAGACCCATGCAGGCTTCCTAACAGAGACAAAGTCCCTAAAAGAAATGTTGTTCTTTACTAGTGATCTTGCATTAATAAGAAAGCCGCCCTCAGAGATTACAGAGGGCCGCTTAGAGGGGGGCCGCTCATTGAAAGTATCATGGATTTTGGGACCGGTGTTAATGGTGTAACAACTGCAGCAGGGAAACCCAAGAAAAGCCTCCGGGGGGAACCTATGGTGGCAAAGTAGTCTACGAGGTTTAAGTACAACTAAGTCCTGAAGGGAATAAATAGGACTTACTTGAGGACAAATAAAACTTGAAACAACCTCCTTGGGCCCTGGCGCGTCCTCAGTGCGGATGGGCGCAGACGGGCTGGATTTAGGCGTGACTTCGGCGCGCACCCGCTGCGCTAACTGACTGACACTGACTGACTGACACTGACTGACTGACATTGACTGACTGACTCCGACTGACACCGACTGACAACGAACGAGACTGACTGACTGACACTAACTGACTGACACTGAGTGACACTGACTGACTGACACTGACTGACACTGACTGACTGACACTGACTGACACTGACTGACACTGACTGACACTGACTGACTGACTGACACTGACTGACTGACACTGACTGACTAACACTGATTGACTCTGACTGACACTGACTGACTGACTGATTGACACTAACTGACTGACACTGATTGACTGACACCGACTGACACTGACTGACTGACTGACACTGACTGCCACTGACTGACACTGACTGACACTGACTGACACTGACTGACTGACACTGACTAACATTAGGTCTCACCTTTCATTATGTTAAAGACATTTGCTTTGCTATACAATACCATTAGCAAACCAAATGGCTTTAAATTAATCAAAGGCGAGACTTATTGCATCTTCAATGCTTGATCAACAATTGTTAATCATTAACACCCCCTTCATTGCATCTCCCCACTGGCAGCATCCGCGTTATTCCCCACCGACGCTCTCCGTGTTGATCCCCCAAACCATGCTGAAAGAAACGTTTTCATGCACTTTTTTCTTTGCTGATCCAACTTGGATCAAAAAATAACAAGCATTAGAAATGCAATCGGGCTCGGATTTATTTGAGTTTGAACTAATGGCATTGTAAATGCCAATGTCTTTTCGCCATGTGTTATGAAGTGTGTGCATGTGGTGTGTAGTGGAATTATGTGGGTTGGATTGTAATTTTATCAATGGTGGCATGCTGTGTTTTATATGAATATGTTTAAAAGTAAAGTGTACCATACTGCGATTGCTTGGTGGAAAAGTGCACTGCCGGCTGGAGGTGTGTGTGCCTGGTGGAAGGGTGCACTGACGGCTGGTGGGTGTGTGCTTGGTAAAAGCGTGCACAGATGGCTGATGGTTGTTGGTGTTTGTGCATGGTGAAAGCATTCATTGACGGCTGGGGGTGTGTTGTTCTGTGTGTTGTACTCTGTGTACTGGTGAGTGTGTGGCGGTGAGTCTGTGGGGGTGAGCCTGGGGGGTTTGGTGGTGAGTGTGTTGTGTTGAATGGTGACGAGTGTGTGGTAATGAGAGACTGAGGTGTGTGGTTTCTGTGTGCCTTATGCGTGTGTGGTGTATGGGTCTATGGTGTGTGTGTGTGCTATGTGTGTGTGGTGTATGTGTGTGTGGTGTTTTCTGCACAATCACACACTGCCCCTACACATTCACACACTGCTCACCCGCACACTCCCAATGTCACCCTGCATAGTCACACACTGTTTATTCTGCACCTGCACTCACCGCCACTCTGCAGTCACCGCCACTCTGCAGTCACTCTGCACTCACAGCCACTCTGCACTCACCGCCACTCTGCACTCACCGCCACTCTGCACACACCGCCACTCTGCACACACCGCCACTCTGCACACACCGCCACTCTGCACACACCGCCACTCTGCACACACCGCCACTCTGCACTCACAGCCACTCTGCACTCACCGCCACTCTGCACTCACCGCCACTCTGCACTCACGGCCACTCTGCACTCACCGCCACTCTGCACTCACCGCCACTCTGCACTCACCGCCACTCTGCACTCACCGCCACTCTGCACTCACCGCCACTCTGCACACACCGCCACTCTGCACACACCGCCACTCTGCACACACTGCCACTCTGCACACACCGCCACTCTGCACTCACCGCCACTCTGCACTCACCGCCACTCTGCACTCACCGCCACTCTGCACTCACCGCCACTCTGCAGTCACTCTGCACTCACCGTTACTCTGCACTCACCACCACTCTGCACTCACCGCCACTCACCGCCCTCTGCACTCACCGCCACTCTGCACTCACCGCCACTCTGCAGTCACTCTGCACTCACCGCCACTCTGCACTCGCCGCCACTCTGCACTCGCCGCCACTCTGCACTCGCCGCCACTCTGCACTCGCCGCCACTCTGCACTCGCCGCCACTCTGCAGTCACTCTGCAGTCACACCCACTCTGCAGTCACCGCCACTCTGCAGTCACCGCCACTCTGCAGTCACCGCCACTCTGCAGTCACTGCCCCTCTGCAGTCACCGCCACTCAGCAGTCACCGCCACTCTGCAGTCACCGCCACTCTGCACCCACCCCCACTCTGCACCCACCGCCACTCTGCACTCACCGCCACTCTGCACTCACTGCCACTCTGCACTCACCGCCACTCTTCACTCACCGCCACTCTGCACACACCGCCACTCTGCACACACCGCCACTCTGCACACACCGCCACTCTGCACTCACCGCCACTCTGCAGTCACCGCCACTCTGCAGTCACCGCCACTCTGCAGTCACCGCCACTCTGCAGTCACTGCCACTCTGCACTCACTGCCACTCTGCACTCACTGCCACTCACCGCCACTCTGCACTCACAGCCACTCTGCACTCACAGCCACTCTGCACTCGCCGCCACTCTACACTCACCGCCACTCTGCACTCACCGCCACTCTGCACTCACCGCCACTCTGCACTCACCGCCACTCTGCAGTCACTGCCACTCTGCAGTCACCGCCACCCTGCAGTCACCGCCACTCTGCAGTCACCACCACTCTGTAGTCACCGCCACTCTGCACACACCGCCACTCTGCACACACCGCCACTCTGCACTCACCGCCACTCTGCACTCACCGCCACTCTGCACTCACCGCCACTCTGCACTCACCGCCACTCTGCACTCACCGCCACTCTGCAGTCACCGCCACTCTGCAGTCACCGACACTCTGCAGTCACCGCCACTTTGCAGTCACCGCCACTCTGCAGTCACCGCCACTCTGCAGTCACCGCCACTCTGCAGTCACCGCCACTCTGCAGTCACTCTGCACTCACCGTTACTCTGCACTCACCACCACTCTGCACTCACCGCCACTCACCGCCCTCTGCAGTCACCGCCACTCTGCAGTCACCGCCACTCTGCAGTCACCGCCACTCTGCAGTCACCGCCACTCTGCAGTCACCGCCACTCTGCACTCACCGCCACTCTGCAGTCACTGCCACTCTGCACTCACCGCCACTCTGCACTCACCGCCACTCTGCACTCACCGCCACTCTGCACTCACCGCCACTCTGCACTCACCGCCACTCTGCAGTCACCGCCACTCTGCAGTCACTCTGCACTCACCGCCACTCTGCACGTACCACCACTCTGCACTCACCGCCACTCTGCACTCACCGCCACTCACCGCCACTCTGCAGTCACCGCCACTCACCGCCACTCTGCACTCACCGCCACTCTGCACTCACTGCCACTCTGCACTCACCGCCACTCTGCACTCACCGCCACTCTGCACTCACAGCCACTCTGCACTCACCGCCACTCTGCAGTCACCGCCACTCTGCACTCACTGCCACTCTGCACTCACCGCCACTCTGCACTCACCGCCACTCTGCACTCACCGCCACTCTGCACTCACCGCCACTCTGCACTCACCGCCACTCTGCACTCACCGCCACTCTGCACTCACCGCCACTCTGCAGTCACCGCCACTCTGCAGTCACCGCCACTCTGCAGTCACCGCCACTCTGCAGTCACTCTGCACTCACCGCCACTCTGCACGTACCACCACTCTGCACTCACTGCCACTCTGCACTCACCGCCACTCACGGCCCTCTGCAGTCACCGCCACTCACCGCCACTCTGCAGTCACCACCACTCTGCAGTCACCGCCACTCTGCAGTCACCGCCACTCTGCAGTCACCACCACTCTGCAGTCACCACCACTCTGCAGTCACCGCCACAATGCAGTCACTGCCACTCTGCACTCACCGCCACTCTGCACTCACCGCCACTCACCGCCCTCTGCAGTCACTGCCACTCACTGCCACTCTGCAGTCACCGCCACTCTGCAGTCACCGCCACTCTGCACTCACCGCCACTCTGCACTCACCGCCACTCTGCACTCACCGCCACTCTGCACTCACTGCCACCGCCACTCTGCACTCACCGCCACTCTGCACTCACCGCCACTCTGCACTCACCGCCACTCTGCACTCACCGCCACTCTGCAGTCACCGCCACTCTGCAGTCACTCTGCACTCACCGCCACTCTGCACTCACCGCCACTCACCACCCTGTGCAGTCACCGCCACTCTGCAGTCACCGCCACGCTGCAGTCACCGCCACTCTGCAGTTACCGCCACAATGCAGTCACCGCCACTCTGCAGTCACCGCCACTCTGCAATCACCGCCACTCACCGCCCTCTGCAGTCACCGCCACTCACCGCCACTCTGCAGTCACTGCCACTCTGCAGTCACCGCCACTCTGCAGTCACCGCCACTCTGCAGTCACCGCCACTCTGCAGTCACCGCCACTCTGCAGTCACTCTGCAGTCACCGCCACTCTGCAGTCAACGCCACTCTGCAGTCAACGCCACTCTGCACTCACCGCCACTCTGCACTCACCGCCACTCTGCACTCACCGCCACTCTGCACTCACCGCCACTCCCCGCCACTCTGCAGTCACTGCCACTCTGCAGTCACCGCCACTCTGCAGTCACCGCCACTCTGCAGTCACCGCCGCTCTGCAGTCACCGCCACTCTGCAGTCACTCTGCACTCACCGCCACTCTGCACGTACCACCACTCTGCACTCACCGCCACTCTGCACTCACCGCCACTCATGGCCCTCTGCAGTCACCGCCACTCACCGCCACTCTGCAGTCACCACCACTCTGCAGTCACCGCCACTCTGCAGTCACCGCCACTCTGCAGTCACCGCCACTCTGCAGTCACCACCACTCTGCAGTCACCGCCACAATGCAGTCACTGCCACTCTGCACTCACCGCCACTCTGCACTCACCGCCACTCACCGCCCTCTGCAGTCACCGCCACTCACTGCCACTCTGCAGTCACCGCCACTCTGCAGTCACCGCCACTCTGCAGTCACTGCCACTCTGAACTCACCGCCACTCTGCACTCACCGCCACTCTGCACTCACCGCCACTCTGCACTCACCGCCACTCTGCACTCACCGCCACTCTGCAGTCACCGCCACTCTGCAGTCACTCTGCACTCACGTCACTTTGCACTCACTGCCACTCTGCACTCACCGCCACTCTGCACTCACCGCCACTCACCACCCTGTGCAGTCACCGCCACTCTGCAGTCACCGCCACTCTGCAATCACCGCCACTCACCGCCCTCTGCAGTCACCGCCACTCACCGCCACTCTGCAGTCACTGCCACTCTGCAGTCACCGCCACTCTGCAGTCACCGCCACTCTGCAGTCACCGCCACTCTGCAGTCACTCTGCAGTCACCGCCACTCTGCAGTCAATGCCACTCTGCAGTCAACGCCACTCTGCACTCACCGCCAGTCTGCACTCACCGCCACTCTGCACTCACCGCCACTCTGCACTCACCGCCACTCTGCACTCACCGCCACTCACCGCCACTCTGCACTCACTGCCACTCTGCACTCACCGCCACTCTGCACTCACCGCCACTCTGCACTCACCGCAACTCTGCACTCACCGCCACTCTGCACTCACCGCCACTCTGCACTCACCGCCACTCTGCACACACCGCCACTCTGCAGTCACGCCACTCTGCAGTCACTGCCACTCTGCAGTCACCGCCACAATGCAGTCACCGCCACTCTGCAGTCACCGCCACTCTGCAATCACCGCCACTCACCGCCCTCTGCAGTCACCGCCACTCACCGCCACTCTGCAGTCACTGCCACTCTGCAGTCACCGCCACTCTGCAGTCACCGCCACTCTGCAGTCACCGCCACTCTGCAGTCACTCTGCACTCCCCGCCACTCTGCACTCGCCGCCACTCTGCACTCGCCGCCACTCTGCACTCGCCGCCACTCTGCAGTCACTCTGCAGTCACACCCACTCTGCAGTCACCGCCACTCTGCAGTCACCGCCACTCTGCAGTCACCGCCACTCTGCAGTCACTGCCCCTCTGCAGTCACCGCCACTCAGCAGTCACCGCCACTCTGCAGTCACCGCCACTCTGCACCCACCCCCACTCTGCACCCACCGCCACTCTGCACTCACCGCCACTCTGCACTCACTGCCACTCTGCACTCACCGCCACTCTTCACTCACCGCCACTCTGCACACACCGCCACTCTGCACACACCGCCACTCTGCACACACCGCCACTCTGCACTCACCGCCACTCTGCAGTCACCGCCACTCTGCAGTCACCGCCACTCTGCAGTCACCGCCACTCTGCAGTCACTGCCACTCTGCACTCACTGCCACTCTGCACTCACTGCCACTCACCGCCACTCTGCACTCACAGCCACTCTGCACTCACAGCCACTCTGCACTCGCCGCCACTCTACACTCACCGCCACTCTGCACTCACCGCCACTCTGCACTCACCGCCACTCTGCACTCACCGCCACTCTGCAGTCACTGCCACTCTGCAGTCACCGCCACCCTGCAGTCACCGCCACTCTGCAGTCACCACCACTCTGTAGTCACCGCCACTCTGCACACACCGCCACTCTGCACACACCGCCACTCTGCACTCACCGCCACTCTGCACTCACCGCCACTCTGCACTCACCGCCACTCTGCACTCACCGCCACTCTGCAGTCACCGCCACTCTGCAGTCACCGACACTCTGCAGTCACCGCCACTTTGCAGTCACCGCCACTCTGCAGTCACCGCCACTCTGCAGTCACCGCCACTCTGCAGTCACCGCCACTCTGCAGTCACTCTGCACTCACCGTTACTCTGCACTCACCACCACTCTGCACTCACCGCCACTCACCGCCCTCTGCAGTCACCGCCACTCTGCAGTCACCGCCACTCTGCAGTCACCGCCACTCTGCAGTCACCGCCACTCTGCAGTCACCGCCACTCTGCACTCACCGCCACTCTGCAGTCACTGCCACTCTGCACTCACCGCCACTCTGCACTCACCGCCACTCTGCACTCACCGCCACTCTGCACTCACCGCCACTCTGCACTCACCGCCACTCTGCAGTCACCGCCACTCTGCAGTCACTCTGCACTCACCGCCACTCTGCACGTACCACCACTCTGCACTCACCGCCACTCTGCACTCACCGCCACTCACCGCCACTCTGCAGTCACCGCCACTCACCGCCACTCTGCACTCACCGCCACTCTGCACTCACTGCCACTCTGCACTCACCGCCACTCTGCACTCACCGCCACTCTGCACTCACAGCCACTCTGCACTCACCGCCACTCTGCAGTCACCGCCACTCTGCACTCACTGCCACTCTGCACTCACCGCCACTCTGCACTCACCGCCACTCTGCACTCACCGCCACTCTGCACTCACCGCCACTCTGCACTCACCGCCACTCTGCACTCACCGCCACTCTGCACTCACCGCCACTCTGCACTCACCGCCACTCTGCAGTCACCGCCACTCTGCAGTCACCGCCACTCTGCAGTCACCGCCACTCTGCAGTCACCGCCACTCTGCAGTCACTCTGCACTCACCGCCACTCTGCACGTACCACCACTCTGCACTCACTGCCACTCTGCACTCACCGCCACTCACGGCCCTCTGCAGTCACCGCCACTCACCGCCACTCTGCAGTCACCACCACTCTGCAGTCACCGCCACTCTGCAGTCACCGCCACTCTGCAGTCACCACCACTCTGCAGTCACCACCACTCTGCAGTCACCGCCACAATGCAGTCACTGCCACTCTGCACTCACCGCCACTCTGCACTCACCGCCACTCACCGCCCTCTGCAGTCACTGCCACTCACTGCCACTCTGCAGTCACCGCCACTCTGCAGTCACCGCCACTCTGCACTCACCGCCACTCTGCACTCACCGCCACTCTGCACTCACCGCCACTCTGCACTCACTGCCACCGCCACTCTGCACTCACCGCCACTCTGCACTCACCGCCACTCTGCACTCACCGCCACTCTGCACTCACCGCCACTCTGCACTCACCGCCACTCTGCAGTCACCGCCACTCTGCAGTCACTCTGCACTCACCGTCACTCTGCACTCACTGCCACTCTGCACTCACCGCCACTCTGCACTCACCGCCACTCACCACCCTGTGCAGTCACCGCCACTCTGCAGTCACCGCCACGCTGCAGTCACCGCCACTCTGCAGTCACCGCCACAATGCAGTCACCGCCACTCTGCAGTCACCGCCACTCTGCAATCACCGCCACTCACCGCCCTCTGCAGTCACCGCCACTCACCGCCACTCTGCAGTCACCGCCACTCTGCAGTCACCGCCACTCTGCAGTCACCGCCACTCTGCAGTCACCGCCACTCTGCAGTCACTCTGCAGTCACCGCCACTCTGCAGTCAACGCCACTCTGCAGTCAACGCCACTCTGCACTCACCGCCACTCTGCACTCACCGCCACTCTGCACTCACCGCCACTCTGCACTCACCGCCACTCCCCGCCACTCTGCAGTCACTGCCACTCTGCAGTCACCGCCACTCTGCAGTCACCGCCACTCTGCAGTCACCGCCACTCTGCAGTCACCGCCACTCTGCAGTCACTCTGCACTCACCGCCACTCTGCACGTACCACCACTCTGCACTCACCGCCACTCTGCACTCACCGCCACTCATGGCCCTCTGCAGTCACCGCCACTCACCGCCACTCTGCAGTCACCACCACTCTGCAGTCACCGCCACTCTGCAGTCACCGCCACTCTGCAGTCACCGCCACTCTGCAGTCACCACCACTCTGCAGTCACTGCCACAATGCAGTCACTGCCACTCTGCACTCACCGCCACTCTGCACTCACCGCCACTCACCGCCCTCTGCAGTCACCGCCACTCACTGCCACTCTGCAGTCACCGCCACTCTGCAGTCACCGCCACTCTGCAGTCACTGCCACTCTGAACTCACCGCCACTCTGCACTCACCGCCACTCTGCACTCACCGCCACTCTGCACTCACCGCCACTCTGCACTCACCGCCACCGCCACTCTGCGCTCACCGCCACTCTGCACTCACCGCCACTCTGCACTCACCGCCACTCTGCACTCACCGCCACTCTGCACTCACCGCCACTCTGCACTCACCGCCACTCTGCAGTCACTCTGCACTCACGTCACTTTGCACTCACTGCCACTCTGCACTCACCGCCACTCTGCACTCACCGCCACTCACCACCCTGTGCAGTCACCGCCACTCTGCAGTCACCGCCACTCTGCAATCACCGCCACTCACCGCCCTCTGCAGTCACCGCCACTCACCGCCACTCTGCAGTCACTGCCACTCTGCAGTCACCGCCACTCTGCAGTCACCGCCACTCTGCAGTCACCGCCACTCTGCAGTCACTCTGCAGTCACCGCCACTCTGCAGTCAATGCCACTCTGCAGTCAACGCCACTCTGCACTCACCGCCAGTCTGCACTCACCGCCACTCTGCACTCACCGCCACTCTGCACTCACCGCCACTCTGCACTCACCGCCACTCACCGCCACTCTGCACTCACTGCCACTCTGCACTCACCGCCACTCTGCACTCACCGCCACTCTGCACTCACCGCAACTCTGCACTCACCGCCACTCTGCACTCACCGCCACTCTGCACTCACCGCCACTCTGCACACACCGCCACTCTGCAGTCACGCCACTCTGCAGTCACTGCCACTCTGCAGTCACCGCCACAATGCAGTCACCGCCACTCTGCAGTCACCGCCACTCTGCAATCACCGCCACTCACCGCCCTCTGCAGTCACCGCCACTCACCGCCACTCTGCAGTCACTGCCACTCTGCAGTCACCGCCACTCTGCAGTCACCGCCACTCTGCAGTCACCGCCACTCTGCAGTCACTCTGCACTCCCCGCGACTCTGCACGTACCACCACTCTGCACTCACCGCCACTCTGCACTCACCGCCACTCACGGCCCTCTGCAGTCACCGCCACTCACCGCCACTCTGCAGTCACCACCACTCTGCAGTCACCGCCACTCTGCAGTCACCGCCACTCTGCAGTCACCGCCACTCTGCAGTCACCACCACTCTGCAGTCACCGCCACAATGCAGTCACTGCCACTCTGCACTCACCGCCACTCTGCACTCACCGCCACTCACCGCCCTCTGCAGTCACCGCCACTCACTGCCACTCTGCAGTCACCGCCACTCTGCAGTCACCGCCACTCTGCAGTCACTGCCACTCTGCACTCACCTCCACTCTGCACTCACCGCCACTCTGCACTCACCGCCA
Source organism: Lissotriton vulgaris (assembly GCF_964263255.1). Taxonomy (NCBI): domain Eukaryota; kingdom Metazoa; phylum Chordata; class Amphibia; order Caudata; family Salamandridae; genus Lissotriton; species Lissotriton vulgaris. Next base: position 248,288,169 of record NC_141694.1, read on the forward strand.
CTCTGCACTCACCGCCACTCTGCACTCACCGCCACTCTGCACTCACCGCAACTCTGCACTCACCGCCACTCTGCATTCACCGCCACTCTGCACTCACCGCCACTCTGCACTCACCGCCACTCTGCACTCACCGCCACTCTGCACATACCGCCACTCTGCAGTCACGCCACTCTGCAGTCACCGCCACTCTGCAGTCACCGCCACTCTGCAGTCACCGCCACAATGCAGTCACCGCCACTCTGCAGTCACCGCCACTCTGCAATCACCGCCACTCACCGCCCTCTGCAGTCACCGCCACTCACCGCCACTCTGCAGTCACCGCCACTCTGCAGTCACCGCCACTCTGCAGTCACCGCCACTCTGCAGTCACCGCCACTCTGCAGTCACTCTGCAGTCACCGCCACTCTGCAGTCAACGCCACTCTGCACTCACCGCCACTCTGCACTCACCGCCACTCTGCACTCACCGGCACTCTGCACTCACCGCCACTCTGCACTCACCGCCACTCACCGCCACTCTGCACTCACCGCCACTCTGCACTCACCGCCACTCTGCAATCACCGCCACTCACCGCCCTCTGCAGTCACCGCCACTCACCGCCACTCTACAGTCACCGCCACTCTGCAGTCACCGCCACTCTGCAGTCACTCTGCACTCACCGCCACTCTGCACGTACCACCACTCTGCACTCACCGCCACTCTGCACTCACCGCCACTCACGGCCCTCTGCAGACACCGCCACTCACCGCCACTCTGCTGTCACCACCACTCTGCAGTCACCGCCACTCTGCAGTCACCGCCACTCTGCAGTCACCGCCACTCTGCAGTCACCACCACTCTGCAGTCACCGCCACAATGCAGTCACTGCCACTCTGCACTCACCGCCACTCTGCACTCACCGCCACTCACCGCCCTCTGCAGTCACCGCCACTCACTGCCACTCTGCAGTCACCGCCACTCTGCAGTCACCGCCACTCTGCAGTCACTGCCACTCTGCACTCACCGCCACTCTGCACTCACCGCCACTCTGCACTCACCGCCACTCTGCACTCACCGCCACTCTGCACTCACCGCCACCGCCACTCTGCACTCACCGCCACTCTGCACTCACCGCCACTCTGCACTCACCGCCACTATGCACTCACCGCCACTCTGCAGTCACCGCCACTCTGCAGTCACTATGCACTCACTGTCACTCTGCACTCACTGCCACTCTGCACTCGCCGCCACTCTGCACTCACCGCCACTCACCACCCTGTGCAGTCACCGCCACTCTGCAGTCACCGCCACTCTGCAGTCACCGCCACTCTGCAGTCACCGCCACAATGCAGTCACCGCCACTCTGCAGTCACCGCCACTCTGCAATCACCGCCACTCACCGCCCTCTGCAGTCACCGCCACTCACCGCCACTCTGCAGTCACTGCCACTCTGCAGTCACCGCCACTCTGCAGTCACCGCCACTCTCTGCAGTCACCGCCACTCTGCAGTCACCGCCACTCTGCAGTCACTCTGCAGTCACCGCCACTCTGCAGTCAACGCCACTCTGCAGTCAACGCCACTCTGCACTCACCGTCACTCTGCACTCACCGCCACTCTGCACTCACCGCCACTCTGCACTCACCGCCACTCACCGCCACTCTGCACTCACCGCCACTCTGCACTCACCGCCACTCTGCACTCACCGCCACGCTGCACTCACCGCCACTCTGCACTCACCGCAACTCTGCACTCACCGCCACTCTGCACACACCGCCACTCTGCAGTCACCGCCACTCTGCAGTCACCGCCACTCTGCAGTCACCGCCACTCTGCAGTCACTCTGCACTCACCGCCACTCTGCACTCACTGCCACTCTGCCGCTGGCCGCGCAACGCGAAGGGGAGATAAAGCGAGACAGCGTCTTAGTGCCACATGCCGCGCGAGCAGAACAATAGCGCGCCGGCCCGGGAGCCGCCCCCTTTTCAAACGGCCAATGAGTGGCGAGACTGAGCGAGCGGGAGGCGGACTCACGGGACCTATAACTAGCAGAGCTAGCATTGCTCGGTCTTTTCCTGCCGCGTTTCCTGGGCTGCTCTGCGCTGTTCCGTCGTCTGCTTCAGGTCGTCCTGTGTATGCTGTGACGTTGGTCTTGCGTCGGGGTTTTTTCCCTTCGACGTGTTTGGCGGTGAGTGCTGGTTCGTGAGCCCGCTTGCGGGCGTTTTGGTTGTAGAGGGGCATAGAGCGGTGGAGGCAAAGAGCGGAAATGAGCGGCAGTTTGTGTGGCCTGGGGCGCCGAGGGAGAGCGCACACGGGACGATGGTCGGGCCGTGTTCATCGGGGGTGATGCACGCTTGGGATTGCTGCCGGGCGTCGGCTTGGCTTAACCTTTGCGGTGAGTCGGGTTATTAATCGTTTTGATGTTATCGCCGTTCAGGTGAGGGGACAGTGGGGGTGCAGAGGCGAAGCCGCGGGTCGCGTGTGGGATGCCTCTGCCCTGCACCCTGGGAGGTACACCGGTGCATGGCCTCGGTAATTGCGGGCGTGTGTGGGGTCGCTTGTGTGGGTCCGTGTATTGATTTGAGGGTGCAGTGATGCTGGAGTCCACGGTGAGGTCATAGAAGGTTATGCGGTTTGCCCGATCGTGCGAGTTTGTTGAGTAGTTTCTTTATGAAGGTGCGGACTGTGCTTTGTGATTTAGTAAGCAGAAGTCTAGTGTGCCATTAATTTCGGATTAAGGAGTCATACCGAGTTAATAACTTTTCCTTGCTTGGGTGTGAAGAAGTTGCATCAGGAGTGAATGAAAAGTGTTCGATAACTTTGAGCGCAGTCTTTACTCACGCGTAGACTCTCGCCATCGCCTGAGGGAGCTGTAAGGGAGGGGAGTCGACTGTTAAGGCCCCCACCCCCCTTCTAACCCTCGTGGGGAAGGAGCAGTCCGGTCATTGCTGTATTTGCGATGCCTAAGAGGGGTGGTTGGGATTTCCCCCGAGACTTTCACAGGCTCACAAGGTTTCGTGATTCACCTCCAACGGTATGCCCGCCTGAAGTTAGTTCTCGGGACGGGACGTTTATTTGTGAATGGATCATTTTAAGCGGTTGCAAGGGTCTCGTTTCGGACGGTGGTTGGACCCTGTGGTCTGGCGGTGGGGGGATTGTAGTTTGCTGATCTAAGCGGGGGCCCGACTGGGATTGCGCTAGGTTTTTAAACCAGTCTCATTTTGGTGCTCTTTCGACGGTGTGTTAATATAATTCAGATGCGCGTGAATGGGCCTGGCTTAAAGCTCCCCTTTTGCTTGGACATGGTTATCGCACCCCGCTTTTACCAGATTTGTGCTATGCGAATGTGATCTACAGTTGAGAATTTTTTGGCTTGCGATGGTTTCGTTACGGAGTTGGTGGACCATAATGCTGTTGTTGAGGGCTACTTTGTGGGGTACTACGTTATGGAGCCGTCATAGCTCTTTGGTGAGAGCGTTAGACTGTGGAGCTGTAGGTCCCTGGTTTGATCCCGGGTATCGGCAGGTGACTTTTGTTTGCGAAGATGACTCCCACGTACCCGAGCCCCCAACACAGGAGGCCACGCCATTTTGAATTTGGCGCCCACATCGCGGCCCCGCCTCCTCCTCGGGGCCACGAGAGTTTTATCACGGGTGCCCAATTTTAAAGAATGCCCACATTAAACCCGGGGTGTCTTTGTAGCAGCGGGTTTTTTCCAGATTGCAATAGTGGGCTTTGTGTCCCTAGGAGCGCTATTATTTTCGTTTTAGCCTTTGTTATTTAACTAATCAGCATTCAACAGCTGATTACTCTGCCCGGAGCATCCTCGACGAGGCGCGCAGTTCGCTAGGCAACTTTAACACACTTCCTGTTATTGCTGGCATCTCGAGAAGTTGCTAGTGGCTGTATAAGGTGATTTATGTTTTAACTATCGGGACGGCCCATCCGAATGTAGTTGCAGCTCCTGCCCCTTTGCTGACCGGGGAGCTAGGGTTCCGTTTTCCTGAGCACCTCCCCCCCCCAACTGGAGGAGCGGAGGCGGGTGAGTTCCTTTACTTCGGTGTGATTTCTAGCGCAGATCTCCTTCTCCTGTGAGTAGACTATTGGCATGGTTAGCGGCAACATCCGATTTTACATGCAATATAACCGAGCTATTTGTTTGCGGTGTTTTATTTAAATGCATAATCATGCCAAAAATTGATGCAAGGGCGCATTTCACTCAAATTTTGCGTAATTTTCAATATTTTGTGCGTAATTACTTGAAAGCACTTTACGCGAACTTCTCACACTCCTACTCGCAACAGGTGTTTTTCATACCCGGTACTAGTGATTTACACTTATGTAATAATGACCTTGAGTCAGCAGCCAGTTTTCCTGCAAAGTCACTTTTCTGTATGAAGTAAAGCATCGCAGACAGATTACTCTCAATACAGAACGTCTTGACTCTCTATAGTGGGATAACACATTACTCAAACTACACATCAGAACCATTTCTCCTAATAAAATACAGCACCATAGTACAAATAAACAAAAAGTTCCTCTCGCAATAAGAGGGGGTATAACACTATTTGATAGGCACGCACTCATTCTCTCCCTCCAGTGAATGTAGCTTTCGAAAAGCGCGATACATAATTACGGCGGTTTCTGTAATATGTTCCACAGCTCTTGGGATATGGCTAACCCGGTCCTCTCTGAATGCACGAGCTTCTGAGTATCAGGTAATAGTGGATTTGCCCTGGTTGGCCATCTGATAGTGGGGTCTTTTAAACTGAAGAAAGGTGCTGACGTTTATCTTTAAAATCAGCCATACCACTGATCTAATCCTTTTACACGCACGTGGGGCAGTCTCTTTTTCCAGGCAACCCTGGTGTGAAACAAAGGTCTCCAGCTCTGGGCGGTCCCGTTCACAAGCGCCTCCGCCCCATCCACTGTCTAGCACAGAGAGCTTTTGAGAAATAGCTTTGCCTATGGAAAACCAGCTTGCACCTTAACATATGTTAGGAAGTTTGTGCTCCAGGATGAGGCCGCCTAATGGCCTGGTCTTCTGACATCCTGCAACTTAACATGATTTGGGCACAGCGTCTGATACATTTTTCTTTAATCATCCTTTTGCAGTTTCTTTAGGCCTGTTAGATAAAAACAGCGGGCTCAGGTTGTCATGCTGGGCAGGCAGGGAGATAAGTCAGGCGATCCATGGTTCTTTCCGGGGTAACTTTGGTAGCCACTATGCGCCTAGGAGAGGGTGGAGAACAGCGGGATTAGTGTGCAGGGCACTAATCAGGGCAACCATGTTGAGTGTGTGGGTGTCTGTATAGGGCTATGAATGGTCCTGTGAGGTGCCACCGCTACCTGTGCGCGTGCGCCTGTTCAGGCCCATGCATGGGATATCAAACTAAATGCCCTATTCAAAGCTATTGGCACCGCACATTTGACTTACTAGGCAAGCGTGTGCGTGTCCCCGAGTTGCTTCTGTTATGATCTCTGTGATGAAAAACACTTCTTGAAGCTGTGCTTAGGAGCTATCATTAGGTAAACCGATGGTGCATGTCTCCCAAAACATAACAGCTCCAGACAGATACTATGCACACACTTGGAGGGCCAGATAGATCCACCATGTTAGCTTTCAGTATTTATTTGGAAACTCGCATTAGAAGCTATTGATACTGATGGAGATCACACCCACTAATGGTCCTATAATCACGGACGCATCCCCAATAACCTGCCAGCGAGGCTCATCAGCTGTGAACGCCGCATAAATCACGAGCCTAACCTTAGAGCGTTACAATTGGGTTAGTGGACTTGCAGTAAAATGTCCATGGGTAATTTAGTTGGAGCTGTAGGCACATAAATAACAGTGCAGTACATTGTTTAATTACCGGCCTTCCCCCGTTCACTGCCGTTCCAAAGTCACAGTGGAATGTGCATTCAAAGATAGAATTCAGTTCGACCATTTACTTATCGAGTGCACGCATGAAGCAATAAGACATGTTACAATAAAGCAGCGACGAAAGAGATCATATAGGATCGATTGTATCAGCGAAGACAGCAGGAGTTAACATTTTGCGCAAATGTTGTTTGCACCACATTGCAAATCTTAAAACGTAGACCACTTGCTTGTTATTCAGCTGGCAAATAATAATCGGGTGCTAAATCCAACCTAATACCATGTGGTAGCAATCTACCCCTGATGTGTTTTGGGGTCCCATTTAGTCTGCACCCTGTGAAAGAGGCCTCAGGAAATTATCAGTGTTTGTATGTCGCGCGTACAGGTCCATCAGCGGCAAGCTTACCAGGGGCAGATAATAAAATATAATGCATATTAGCGGTTCGTGAATAGCAATGCAATATTCCTCCATTTGCATGCATAGGTGGGTGTGCACCTGCTCCGCACAGCCCTCGGCAGACAATTGCCCTGTTCTAACCTCTTCTGAAATAAACTCGGCAAGCAATTTATCACTGTCATCGGCCTTAAAGTGTCTTTAATTCTGCAAATATATTTACATTTTGGGTACTGATTATTATGTCGTTGTGTGCGTCCAGTTATGGTGAACATGCGATCATTTCCGGTGCTCTAAAGCACCTCTAAGATCCTGCAACTTCTCGTTGCTTACATGGGTGGGGTCTGGGACTCGTAGTCCGGGGGCTCCAACGGCGAGCGCGACACGGTGACTGGAGGGATGGGTACGGTGAAGTCGTGCAATGGTGCGAGCGTCTTGGCGACGCACGTATTCTTCATTGTGACAGCTCTGCCTTGCGACGGACACGCAGGTATTCTCAAAAGAAACTCCAGTATCGTTGTATGTTAATAATCATTTTAAAGTTCCTACGTTATAATTGGTTCAATTTACCAGTAGAGATGTCATCAGCTTACTAAAAGGGCGGAACAGCCGATCTCTATTCAGTCCTTGGTTCTAACATGCGGCTAAATGCTAGACACAAGACATTTATATGTCACACGTAAGAAGACTGGATATATGGCTATGCCACGCATACCTAGTCCCAAACTTCGACAGCTATGTATAGGTCACGGCAATTACTCCAGTAAGTTAAACAAGAGGCATGCTATCTTTGGAATACGGGGGGTTAGCTTGTTTCCAGTTTGAATAAACATTATGTATGTGTGCGAATGGTGTGTGCATATGCAAGCCTACAACCAGTGTAGTCGCTATGGCACAAGTCACAACGATCAGGTACTTACGATCCCTTGCTGAGCAGCTGCGGTTCCCTCATCTTCATTGCTTAACTTTACGTACGAGGAGGCGTCACTCGTAGCATTGAACTGTCACTCATAATTACACCCAAATTATAAGATGTCACGCATAGCAACCTGCAACTGGCAGTATGCGGACTGGCGCAAACACCCTTGCATCGGAGATAGGATCATTGCTGAACAAGTGAGTGTTCAGGTTAAGTAAACCAATGCCATATTTTGGCCTTGGCGTGCCCCGTAGACTAAGCTAGCGCCAGCAAAGGTGTATTGATTCCAAATGTTTCGCTTACATACGAAACGACGAAATTCTCCAATAGATAATCTAGCCATGACGCTTGTGCAAGTGCAAAGGTAACACAACACGTGAAAGATAGCATACGGTGGGTTCAGAGAGAAGTGGGTGGCATGCACCTAAGTGTAACAAACACGGGTACAAGGAGAGCACCACAATAATCAATAATCACTAATAATCAATAATAATCGATAATCAATAATCACTGTCATGATTATTGATGCACATGGCTCAGGTAACCAAGGGCGCGTCTTAAGACCCGTTTAAGAAATATCCATAAGTGGTGTGGCCGATGTGATTGAGAGCATGGAAACTATAGCAAGAAACCTTGAGTGGCCGGTACCAATACGGTGAGAACTAGACTTTGATAAGGTGCACGAAACAGCAACGGAAAGTAAAAATTCATGAGGAAGAGGGGCCAGGAAAGGACTGTATATTATGAAAGCGACAGGGTTCACTTGTCTGGGCGTGGTATGGATGTCTTTCTCCTAGACTTACAGGAAGCCCTGGCAGCAGCGGGGTGCCAGTGATCTTGATGGCACTAAAGAGCAGCGAAAAGTAGCTAGGTGGTGGGGGGGCTCTGTCATCGACGGGGGCCTCCTCCAGAGCTGTGGCGGAGTACAGGGCGATCTGGAAGAAGATGGACAGTAAGGGTACCTCTGCGGCAGAAGGATACAGTCAATACCTCTGCCTGGCACAGTAGGGGTGCCTGAGCCAAGAACCTGGAGCCGAGGGGGTTCCAGGAAACAGCGTCGGCGCCCCATTAGTCCTTCGGGCGGTCGGGGGGCCTGAACCGACCGGGGGTGTGCCTCATCGCTCCGCCCTGACAGGGGGGGCGGGAGTAGAACGAAATAAAGTATTAACGTATTGCACCGTCAAGAGCATCGACTTACCGTGCAAGATGGCTAATTAGGCATGCGGGTCAGCGAGGGGCTGCCGCATTGGATCGCCTGTAAGATGACCCACCTTATCTGCTACTTGTTATGCAAAATAAACCTGCACCACCGTTTTCCACATTTATGTCTCATGAGTCTCCTTGGTATGAAAGTGGTATGGGGCTCAAGGTGGAGCGAGCGCTGGCCGTGTGGGCACTATGCCGCTGGTCGCGCGACGCGAAGGGGAGATAAAGCGAGACAGCGTCTTAGTGCCACATGCCACGCGAGCAGAACAATAGCGCGCCGGCCCGGGAGCCGCCCCCTTTTCAAACGGCCAATGAGTGGCGAGACTGAGCGAGCGGGAGGCGGACTCACGGGACCTATAACTAGCAGAGCTAGCATTGCTTGGTCTTTTCCTGCCGCGTTTCCTGGGCTGCTCTGCGCTGTTCCCACCCTGGCCCTGACCCAGCAGCAGAGCGGCAGGCGAATTGTGAACAACTAATGGTCTGTTTTGTGTTGCAGGCGGAGTCACAGGGCGATCTGGAAGCAGATGGACAGTAAGGGTACCTCTGCGGCAGAAGGATACAGTCAATACCTCTGCCTGGCACAGTAGGGGTGCCTGAGCCAAGAACCTGGAGCCGAGGGGGTTCCAGGAAACAGCGTCGGCGCCCCGTTAGTCCTTCGGGCGGTCGGGGGGCCTGAACCGACCGGGGGTGTGCCTCATCGCTCCACCCTGACAGGGGGGGCGGGAGTAGAACGAAATAAAGTATTAACGTATTGCACCGTCAAGAGCATCGACTTACCGTGCAAGATGGCTAATTAGGCATGCGGGTCAGCGAGGGGCTGCCGCATTGGATCGCCTGTAAGATGACCCACCTTATCTGCTACTTGTTATGCAAAATAAACCTGCACCACCGTTTTCCACATTTATGTCTCATGAGTCTCCTTGGTATGAAAGTGGTATGGGGCTCAAGGTGGAGCGAGCGCTGGCGGTGTGGGCACTATGCACACACCGCCACTCTGCACACACCGCCACTCTGCACACACCGCCACTCTGCACTCACCGCCACTCTGCACACACCGCCACTCTGCACACACCGCCACTCTGCACTCACCGCCACTCTGCACTCACCCCCACTCTGCACACACCGCCACTCTGCACACACCGCCACTCTGCACACACCGCCACTCTGCAGTCACGCCACTCTGCAGTCACTGCCACTTTGCAGTCACCGCCACACTGCAGTCACCGCCACTCTGCAGTCACCGCCACAATGCAGTCACTGCCACTCTGCACTCACCGCCACTCTGCACTCACCGCCACTCACCGCCCTCTGCAGTCACCGCCACTCGCTGCCACTCTGCAGTCACCGCCACTCTGCAGTCACCGCCACTCGGCAGTCACCGCCACTCTGCAGTCACCGCCACTCTGCAATCACCGCCACTCACCGCCCTCTGCAGTCACCGCCACTCACCGCCACTCTGCAGTCACTGCCACTCTGCAGTCACCGCCACTCTGCAGTCACCGCCACTCTGCAGTCACCGCCACTCTGCAGTCACTCTGCAGTCACCGCCACTCTGCAGTCAACGCCACTCTGCACTCACCGCCACTCTGCACTCACCGCCACTCTGCACTCACCGCCACTCTGCACTCACCGCCACTCTGCACTCACCGCCACTCTGCACTCACCGCCACTCTGCACTCACTGCAACTCTGCACTCACCGCCACTCTGCACTCACCGCCACTCTGCACTCACCGCAACTCTGCACTCACCACCACTCTGCACTCACCGCCACTCTGCACTCACCGCCACTCTGCACTCACCGCCACTCTGCACACACCGCCACTCTGCAGTCACGCCACTCTGCAGTCACCGCCACTCTGCAGTCACCGCCACAATGCAGTCACCGCCACTCTGCAGTCACCGCCACTCTGCAATCACCGCCACTCACCGCCCTCTGCAGTCACCGCCACTCACCGCCACTCTACAGTCACTGCCACTCTGCAGTCACCGCCACTCTGCAGTCACCGCCACTCTGCAGTCACCGCCACTCTGCAGTCACCGTCACTCTGCAGTCACTCTGCACTCACCGCCACTCTGCACGTACCACCACTCTGCACTCACCGCCACTCTGCACTCACCGCCACTCACGGCCCTCTGCAGTCACCGCCACTCACCGCCACTCTGCAGTCACCAACACTCTGCAGTCACCGCCACTCTGCAGTCACCACCACTCTGCAGTCACCGCCACTCTGCAGTCACCACCACTCTGCAGTCACCGCCACAATGCAGTCACTGCCACTCTGCACTCACCGCCACTCTGCACTCACCGCCACTCACCGCCCTCTGCAGTCACCGCCACTCACTGCCACTCTGCAGTCACCGCCACTCTGCAGTCACCGCCACTCTGCACTCACCGCCACTCTGCACTCACCGCCACTCTGCACTCACCGCCACTCTGCACTCACCGCCACTCTGCACTCACCGCCACCGCCACTCTGCACTCACCGCCACTCTGCACTCACCGCCACTCTGCACTCACCGCCACTCTGCACTCACCACCACGCTGCACTCACCGCCACTCTGCACTCACCGCCACTCTGCAGTCACCGCCACTCTGCAGTCACTCTGCACTCACCGTCACTCTGCACTCACTGCCACTCTGCACTCACCGCCACTCTGCACTCACCGCCACTCACCACCCTGTGCAGTCACCGCCACTCTGCAGTCACCACCACTCTGCAGTCACCGCCACTCTGCAGTCACCGCCACAATGCAGTCACCGCCACTCTGCAGTCACCGCCACTCTGCAATCACCGCCACTAACCGCCCTCTGCAGTCACCGCCACTCACCGCCACTCTGCAGTCACTGCCACTCTGCAGTCACCGCCACTCTGCAGTCACCGCCACTCTGCAGTCACTCTGCAGTCACCGCCACTCTGCAGTCAACGCCACTCTGCAGTCAACGCCACTCTGCACTCACCGCCACTCTGCACTCACCGCCACTCTGCACTCACCGCCACTCTGCACTCACCGCCACTCTGCACTCACCGCCACTCTGCACTCACTGCCACTCTGCACTCACCACCACTCTGCACTCACCGCCACTCTGCACTCACCGCCACTCTGCACTCACCGCCACTCTGCACTCACCGCCACTCTGCACTCACCGCCACTCTGCACTCACCGCCACTCTGCAGTCACGCCACTCTGCAGTCACCGCCACTCTGCAGTCACCACCACTCTGCATTCACCGCCACTCTGCAGTCACCGCCACTCTGCAGTCACTCTGCACTCACCGCCACTCTGCACTCACTGCCACTCTGCACACACCGCCACTCTGCACACACCGCCACTCTGCACACACCGCCACTCTGCACTCACCGCCACTCTGCACACACCGCCACTCTGCACACACCGCCACTCTGCACTCACCGCCACTCTGCACTCACCCCCACTCTGCACACACCGACACTCTGCACACACCGCCACTCTGCACACACCGCCACTCTGCAGTCACGCCACTCTGCAGTCACCGCCACTTTGCAGTCACCGCCACACTGCAGTCACCGCCATTCTGCAGTCACCGCCACAATGCAGTCACTGCCACTCTGCACTCACCGCCACTCTGCACTCACCGCCACTCACCGCCCTCTGCAGTCACCGCCACTCACTGCCACTCTGCAGTCACCGCCACTCTGCAGTCACCGCCACTCACCGCCCTCTGCAGTCACCGCCACTCACCGCCACTCTGCAGTCACCGCCACTTTGCAGTCACTGCCACTCTGCAGTCACCGCCACTCTGCAGTCACCGCCACTCTGCAGTCACCGCCACTCACCGCCACTCTGCAGTCACCGCCACTCTGCAGTCACCGCCACTCTGCAGTCACCGCCACTCTGCAGTCACCGCCACTCTGCAGTCACCGCCACTCTGCAGTCACCGCCACTCTCTGCCCTCTGCAGTCACCGCCACTCACTGCCACTCTGCAGTCACCGCCACTCTGCAGTCACCGTCACTCTGCAGTCACCGCCACTCTGCAGTCACTCTGCAGTCACCGCCACTCTGCAGTCACCGCCACTCTGCAGTCACCGCCACTCTGCACTCACCACCACTCTGCACTCACCGCCACTCTGCAGTCACCGCCACTCTGCACTCACCGACACTCTGCACTCACCGCCACTCTGCAATCACCGCCACTCTGCACTCACCGCCACTCTGCACTCACCGCCACTCTGCACTCACCGCCACTCTGCAGTCACTCTGCACTCACCGTTACTCTGCACTCACCACCACTCTGCACTCACCGCCACTCACCGCCCTCTGCAGTCACCGCCACTCTGCAGTCACCGCCACTCTCCAGTCACCGCCACTCTCCAGTCACCGCCACTCTCCAGTCACCGCCACAATGCAGTCACCGCCACTCTGCACTAACCGCCACTCTGCACTCACCGCCACTCTGCACTCACCGCCACTCTGCACTCACCGCCACTCACTGCCCTCTGCAGTCACCGCCACTCTGCAGTCACCGCCACTCTGCAGTCACCGCCACTCTGCAGTCACCGCCACTCTGCAGTCACCGCCACTCTGCAGTCACCGCCACTCTGCAGTCACCGCCACTCTGCAGTCACCGCCACTCTGCACTCACTGCCACTCACCGCCCTCTGCAGTCACCGCCACTCACCGCCACTCTGCAGTCACCGACACTCTGCAGTCACCGCCACAATGCAGTCACCGCCACTCTGCACTCACCGCCACAATGCAGTCACCGCCACTCTGCACTCACCGCCACTCTGCACTCACCGCCACTCACCGCCCTCTGCAGTCACCGCCACTCACCACCACTCTGCAGTCACCGCCAAAATGCAGTCACCGCCACTCTGCAGTCACCGCCACTCTGCAGTCACCGCCACTCTGCAGTCACCGCCACTCTGCAGTCACCGCCACTCTGCAGTCGCCGCCACTTTGCAGTCGCCGCCACTTTGCAGTCACCGCCACTCTGCACTCGCCGCCACTCTGCAGTCACCGCCACTCTGCAGTCACTCTGCAGTCACCGCCACTCTGCAGTCACTGCCACTCTGCAGTCACTGCCACTCTGCACTCACCGCCACTCTGCACTCACCGCCACTCTGCACACACCGCCACTCACCGCCACTCTGCACTCACCGCCACTCTGCACTCACCGCCACTCTGCAGTCACCGCCACTCTGCAGTCACCGCCACTCTGCATTCACCGCCACTCTGCAGTCACCGCCACTCTGCACACACCGCCACTCTGCAGTCACCGCCACTCTGCAGTCACCGCCACTCTGCAGTCACCGCCACTCACCGCCACTCTGCACTCACTGCCACTCTGCACTCACCGCCACTCTGCACTCACCGCCACTCACTGCCCTCTGCAGTCACCGCCACTCACCGCCACTCTGCAGTCACCGCCACACTGCAGTCACCGCCACTCTGCAGTCACCGCCACTCTGCAGTCACCGCCACAATGCACTCACCGCCACTCTGCACTCACCGCCACTTTGCACTCACCGCCACTCACCGCCCTCTGCAGTCACCGCCACTCACCGCCACTCTGCAGTCACCGCCACTCTGCAGTCACCGCCACTCTGCAGTCACCGCCACTTTGCAGTCACCGCCACAATGCAGTCACCGCCACTCTGCACTCACCGCCACTCTGCACTCACCGTCACTCACCGGTCTCTGCTGTCACCGCCACTCACCGCCACTCTGCAGTCACCGCCACTCTGCAGTCACCGCCACTCTGCAGTCACCGCCACTCTGCAGTCACCACCTCTGCAGTCACCACCACTCTGCAGTCACCGCCACTCTGCACTCACCGCCACTCTGCACTCACCGCCACTCTGCACTCACCACCACTCTGCACTCACCGCCACTGTGCACTCACCGCCACTCTGCACTCACCGCCACTCTGCACTCACCGCCACTCTGCACTCACCGCCACTCTGCACTCACCGCCACTCTGCACTCACCGCCACTCTGCACTCACCGCCACTCTGCCGTCACCGCCACTCTGCAATCACCGCCACTCTGCAGTAGCAGAGTTTAAATGGCTCACGTTTGACACTTTAAATGCTATGTGGTTTTGCAAAGAAGGGTTCATGGCCAAGGTCCTCTTTAGGGTGTCTGGTATAACCTCCTGCCAATTTATTGCCAGTACCCAGGTTTCAACGGCCTCCCATAGGGGAAAACTTCTAAGTGTTAGCTGCCAGGGCATGAACCTTACCCTTCCTCTTAAGTGCTCAAATGATTATTAGAGTGACAAGAAAAATTGAAAACCTTTCTTGTCCTATTCGTTATTCCTGGGTTGATATTCATCTGGATGGTTTAATTGACCTGGGAGGCTATAGCGGTCGCGCACAGCCACACCATACAAAGTACCTGAGTCACAGAATCCTCTATAAATAAAAAATACACATAGCCTCAAACGCAGTTAGGCAGTTCATCAATGCCTGTGTGCACGTGAGGAGGACGCGCGCCCGACAAACTCACTGCTCTATGGTGAACGCGCGCACACCATCTGGAATGCATTACACGGCCAGCCTGACAGCTCCTAATTAATATTAATAAGTCTTCCGTGCACGTAACCGCACACTTTATGCCATGAAACTGACATAAATGACGGACGAAAACTAAATATAGCCTCTCACGTCAAGGCTACTAAATAGACAGCACAGCGAAGACGAATCACTAGGCAGATGCCATAAAAAACGCGGCGCGCACTAAGGAATGTGCCAGCCTGGACCCCTTTCAGAATTCTTTTTTTTTTCGAATACAAAAGAGCTCGGAAGCTCCGCCCCCACTTCGTGGTGACGCAGGCCCGAGCCCTAAAAAGGAAAAAAAAGCAACCACGTTGTTATGTAGGCACACACATGCATGATTTTTTGGACTAAATAATGTTGCAGCTGTACACATAATGAGCTTTTTCCCCCTATTTAGCATTAGGGATTCTGTACAGTATGGCTAAAAACCATTGGCAAAGCTATTACAATTCTATGACAACAATGTATAGGTTTTAAGTACTGATGTCAGCCCTTTCTATTTCTTTAAAAAGCTTGCAGCTTGCATTGTATATTTTGCCTCTCTTTCCAATCGCTCACTTAAGAATTCATGTTTTCTAGAAAGTCTAGGCCCACCATGTCTAGGCCCTCCACCATCAACAAAGATGTCTGCTTCCTTAACATAGACACCTCTGTTTCTATTAGGAAAGCAGTTACACAGATTCCTTTGAAGTAGAGGTGGGATTGTGAATGGGAAGTGTGCAGCAACTGCACATGTGCACAGAAAAAGGGCTTCAAGTAATGGAACACACTAGATATACTACAGTCCTTGCTAATGACTTGGGCCATTTCCCTTCACGCTATTGTTTTGTATTGTATTGTAATTGCATTTATATAGCGCTTACTACCCCTGACGAGGCGTCAAATTGCTTTTTCGGCGAGTAGCATGCTACTCCGGGACCCATAGAGGATTAGTGTTGAATTAGTATAGTGAAACATGCAAGTACATTTTAAGTGGTGGATAGGTTAGTCACTTAATTGGATTTTGAATGATAGCAGAAGGATAGAGGAGGACAAAGGTTTGTATTTATATAGAGCTTGTTGACTCAGACTATTCAGGAAGCTTACAAAGGATCAGTGGTGAAATAATAAGTAATTTCAGTGGTGGATATTAGTCAGTTACTTGGAGTAAGAAGGATAGCGGAGGGATAAAAGGGGAAGAAAGATTTGCATTCATATAGCACTTGTTACCCCTGTTGGGTGTTGAAGCACTTTTCTGGTGAGTAGCACACCACTCCGGAACCCATAAAGGATTACCGTTGAAAATTAGTATAGTAAAAAAATATGAAGTAATTTCAGTAGTGGATATGTTATTCAGTTATTTGGGTAGTATATTAATATTGTTTAATATGGAATTTGAGAAGTGAACATGTTAGTCTGTTAATTTAGATTGAAAAGGATAGTGGAGGGATAAAAAAGTGAAGGTTTTTATTTTTTTAGGTCTTAGCAGTAGGAGGAAGCTTTTGGATGAGTAAAAAGAAGTTTTGGAGGGGAGGACTCAGAGGGAAGAGTTTTGCAAGGTTTGTTATAGGGGATCAGTATAGTAAAAGAGGTGTCAGATGATGCAAGGAGGGGTAGAGTAGGAGAGAGTCTAGAAAGGGTTATTTTAGCAATCATAGTAGTGGTATGGGGTTTGGGATAGATGAGAGAGTGGATGTAGAGGATATATTGATAGATGTAAAGGATGAGAGATAGGGTAGTGCATTGGAAGGAGTAGTAGAAGAAATTTGAGATGAGTCAGAAGGTTGGGCTAGAAGATATATTGAGCGAAGTATAGGCTGAGAAATAGGGTAGTGCATTGGAAATGCTAAATTACAAGAAAGTGATAAATATATAGATCCATAATTACATTGAAAGTATATAGATACATACAGGAGGTAAGTATATGTAGATTAAAGATATTGATAGAGGCACAGGATGAGAAATAGGGTAGTGCATTGGATATGCTTTTTCAGGAGAAAAGTAACAGACACACAGATCCAAGTACATGGTAGGTACATAGATGCACAATGGAAGTATGTACATGAAGACCAAAGATGATTTTTATTTATTTATCATTATTATTATTTTTTCTCTCAACAACATAATTATTTTACGTTTATACAAAGTAATAAACAAAGATAGGTACATATCTATAGTGAAAAAAATGTTTGTATGCAGAGGGATATGCTGTAATTTTCTGTTTGCGTATGGTGCTTATGTGGGGAAGAGCCAAATCTTGAGTAGTTTTCTGAAGAGGTAGAAGAGTGATCAGTATTGTGTGGGTTTGTAGCAGGTGTGTTTTAGAGCTGGTATTAGCTGTATTAGGATACCAATCGTGTAGCTGTTCTGTATCGTGTTCCTCATCCAGCATGCTAAGAATGCATTTTGATGGGTCTGCATGTGCATGTGTTGGAGATGGTGTTTGAGAGTGAGTTGGAGTGCTGTATTGCTTTTGTGGTGCAACATTGTTGTGAAGTAGACATGGGAAAGCAAAGTTGTGAGGTGTGGCATGCTGCTTATATTTTTTGTGTGTGTTTAAGGCGGAGGGTGTATGAGTCAGGGGAGGTGGTGCAGCATGTGGGTCATGTAGTAATATTCTAAATTGTCCAATGGATGAGAGGCGGTTAGAAGAGAGGTGCTGTATTGCTGTATATGTGTTAGGTGTGGTGGAAGAGTGAACGCTTGGCATTGGAGTGTGTTCCTTTGTGTGGTTTGAAAGGTGGGTATATGTTTGTATTTTGTGATGGTAAGTATTATGAAGTGTTGCGCTTTGAAGATCTTGTTGTGCTGGTGTGTGTGATATGTTTTGCTTTTGAGGAGTAGTGAAAAAGGGTGCTGATGTATATGTTTCATGCAATGGATTTGGTTGTGTAGTATTGTTTGTGAGAGGAGGTTGTGACGTAGAGGGGGTGGTGATGTGTTTATGAGTAGAGTGTATGTTGTGTGTAGGAGGGAATGAATTAGAGGTGAGAGTGTTTATCTTAGACTGGTTTGTTGCAAGAGTTACAGAGTGTGGTGGTGTGCAGTGTGTGTGTTGTGCGTTAGTGTTATTATGGTAGAAGGGAGAGGAGGGTGTTTGTTGGACAACTGATGAAAGGATGATTATATGTTTGTTAGTGATAAAAGGTGGTCTGTTAGGTGTAATTACAGCAGGAAGAGTGTGTCTGAATGGGATGTAGTTATGTATGGTGTTGATTGGCGTGGTGTTAGTGATGAGTGTATTGGCTAGTGGTATAGGATAGAGTTGTGTACTGTTTGTAGGTGATGGTGGATATGTGTGGTAGTTGGGATAGTAGGGTGTGTAGATGTGGTTTGGTTGGGTTCGTAGTGCATGCTGGTACATTATTCTGTGCATAGTGTTGTGCGTGGTGTACATTTGCTGTGAGTGTATTGCTCTGTTTGTGGATGATGTCGGCTGGGTATTGCTAAATGAGAAAAGGGCAGCAGTTCTGGCCCTAGTCCTGACCAGTCTCGAACAGGCTCAAACAGGCAGCAGCCCTTGTCCTCTCTGCCCTTAGCCTCGATGCCCGGGCTGAGACGTCCTAACCCTGGCCTTTTTTATAGCCCTAGTAATCAGATGACCCCTTCAGCCAATGGGAACCCTAGGCCTATGTGAGAAGTTGGCCTGATATATGATGTTTCCAATTCTGGAACCACCTTGTATCAGTCCAAACAATCCCTTATGGCACTGGTTCCCAAACTTTTTTGACCTATGTCTCCCTTGACCTAATTGGAAGTTGACCGTGGCTCCCCACCATTTGTTTACCGGTAAGCTGGTGGGGGGGATGTAAGCCCAACATCTGGAGTACTTCCTGTTGTTTTCCTTAAATTAATTAGGATGCAATGAAGGTATTATAATCATATTTGCAACAAAATAAAAATATATCAGTTGTTTAATAAAAATTCATTAAGTGAGAAACGATACACAAGATTAATAGCCAAATATGTTTCCATGACTTAGCTCCAGAGGTTTCTGGTGTTATGTGAATGTACAAGTCACAGTGTGTTGTCATTACATATATTTAAGTAAGGACATTATATAACTTGTGTCCACACCAGCACACCTAATATAAATATTGCATAATACTACTTCATAAAACTGCTCCTCTGTTTTTTGTGTATACCTAAATCTAGTGTTTGGTTACATATGCCTGGCTAAAGAACAGATTTCAGGTCTGCAGTCGATGAGTAAGTTTTCTATATTCTTTGTTTGCTGGCTGAAGAACAATTTCTTCAATGCGGAGTCCTTCCTCTTGTTCTGCGGTTGTGACTGTTAGTGACTTTGCTTTCAATTGGGCAGCATGTTAAACTACAAAGCAAAGAGGAGGAAATGGTTTCTCAGCTTTCCAACTCACAGTAATTTTCTGTGGTGTATTTGAAGTTAGTGCTGTGAGTCCAGTAGTTTAACTTTACTAATAGCGATCGGTGTGCTGGGTTAGAAATTTCAGAGAAAAGGTATGACAGAGAGAGGCCTAGCCCTGGATACATAAATACTGACAAGAGCGTGGAAAATCTACTTCTATTCTAGTTAGTAAAAAAAAAATAAGGTTGGGCGGAAGATCGGCATGGCATCCATTTATAATAGCAGTATCACCAGCATTTACGGCAGAACACTAAAAAGGTGGGCTCCGCGGAGCTCGTTAAAAAATAAATCATAATTAGGGCCTTTGGGTTTATGCCGGGGCTTTAACATTCTAGATAAGGAATTTATGCTGGAAAACTAAACGGCGGTAACACGCACTGACTGGAATAAGCATGTACGAGTCATCCTTATGCCGCATTTTCTATCCTCAAGAATCGCAACCAATTAAAATCTCTCTGCGCTGTGTGAAAGCTACTGCTGCCAAGGACGGATCTAAACCCCTTTTCAGATCGTTAACACCCTGCCTGTTAGTCTTTTCTATTCATGATTATAGGGTTCTCGAGTCAATCAGGGTCAGGTGATGGTCACACCAAATATGTCCCAACCGTGACGAGGGGAGCAGCTCCAAGGACACATTATTGCTTGTTGAACAAACACAGCCAGACAGTCTTCTCACTTACTTTTATTTCTTTTTTTACAAATGAAGCACTGGTTCCATATAACATTAAATGCAAGCCGGAAAAAAACAGAAATGACATTTTCAGGAATTGGAGCTCAAAGGAAGTATTTTAAAAACGGGAGTTTAATAGTGTTCTCACACGGGAATCCCTCCCATGCCAGTTAAACAAACCAACTCCCAGCCCTAGCCTTACTTACCGGCTATTTTAGTAACTTCTGAAGAGGGTCCCACGAGGCACGGCAGAACACAGAGGGCAGCAATAACGCTCAACGCCAAGGTAAGAGCTGCGCATGCTAGTAGTGCGGAGTCTACATCTTTGAAAGTACGTAAGCACTTAATGCAGCAGTGCGCTCCTGGGCCAAACCATGTTCCCGGATTCTGCAGGTGGCATTTTTAACTCCCCCATATGTTGCGCCGTATGTTGCTCTGCGGCTGGAATAAACTTCGTGTACCATTTAGGCCTGGCCAGACGCAATCTTTCCCAAATCGTGCGCGGCGCCCCTGGCTCCTCATAACGGCGCACCAGGGCGCCACGGCGCACAGTTTGGGAACCACTGCCTTATGGTATTTGGTTGTAAGTCAACCTTATTAGACAAGCTATCTTAAGGGTAGCATAGACTAAGCAGCCTTAAAGGCTTAACTCAAGAGGTCGTGTTAAGCGAGCTGTTTTACCAATCACAGTCCTGTAATATCAAATGAAAGGACACCACACAAGTATATATTATAAAAATATATGTATTTATTTCTAAATTAATCCCCAGTACTCTTTATGAGCAAAGGGGCACAAGCGTTAAATCAAAAGCACAGTATAACATACAAAGTTGCACAGTTATGGATACGGGCAGGTGGCCAATCAAACCATATATTAAAAAAGTGGTATAAGAGATACCAATCAAACAGTGGTTAGGCCTAGGGCCTAGGGAATCGCTGGGAGCAGTCGGGACAAGTAATGCTGAAGTCGGGAAAAGCCTGTGGGATTCGGGTGCAGCACTTAAAGTGCGGCTTGCACCAATGCAATGTCAATGGTGCGTAAAAGTTACACAAATAGAGTTTAGAGACACTTCCGCTGAACCTAGAGGAACCAAACTTTAGACACAGACCCTAGAGGTGTGTACCAGTGTGGGAACACCGGCGGTGCAATGTTACCTCACCTACAGGAAGTGGGTGTATAGGGTCGAAGTGGCGTCGGGTTTTGACACGCAGGCTCTTGGTGCTTGGAGCTGAAGATGCTGCAGGCGATGTGAAAGAGAAGTGTCCGGTGCGATACACGGGTGGATCAGAGTAGAAAAGTACTGAAAGCAGAGGGGACAGAGTCTGGGTCACTCAGCAGTGACCAGGGTGGAACCAGGACGGAACCAGGCAATGTTGGGCGCAATCAGGTGGTTGTTTAGGATCTTCTCTTCGCTGTCACGTGGGCTCTGGGGCATCTGTGATGTCCAGGAGCAAGTCACGATCTGTCCCACGCAGGCTCTCACGGTCGGCGCAGTTGGCTTCAAGATTGGAGCAAACAACACTTGGCAAGAGCAATCCACGCAGGACCGGAAGATTGCTTCTCACTCGGACCAGGAGGGTCAGAGCGGGTGCTCCTTTTCAGAGGAGCTGGTACAAGTCTGGAGCAACCAGAATCGCAAGTCGGTTTTAGGTTTTCGTTGGCACAGGAGCCACAAGCCAGCTGGCAAGTGACCAGGCCAACGCATCGAGCCAAAGCAAGCAGAAGGGCCCCACGCAGCACTTGTCAAGTGTAGAGGGATGAGCTTCGGTGCAAGAGTGGCTCAGGGTTGGGGCTTTTCAAACCCTGGTGTACAGCTGCGAGGGTCACTCGTGGGCTGCACGGTCAGCGTCTCGTGGTCTTTGCAAGATGGCGTGCCCCACGCTTCCGGTCGCCTCCACGGGTCTCAGCTCTGCAGGGACTGTGGATCGAGCTGTAAGAAGGCAGGCAAGCTTGATCTCGTTGATCTCTGTTGCTCGAGTTCTGGCGGGAACTGCAACAAAGCAGACATTGAGGTGCTGGATGGTGCCTGTTTGCACAGGGTGGTCACTCCTTGACCACAAGGGAGATTCTTCAGTCTTCTACGTTGAGTAGGATGTCGAAGGGTCCAGAGTTTCATTTCAAATGTTTCATCAGGATAATCTGAGTGCGTTGGCACTGCTCCCATTCTTATACCAATCTAGGGGGCTGGATTATCTGCTAGGTCCCCTCCTATGGGTGTGACCCAGGAAGGGGGTGGATACACCCCTTTCCTTTGATCCAGGCCGCGCTGGGACTGGGGCTGGTGTGCCCCAGAACCGGTTTGGCTGGATTATGCAAGGGGCAGCCTTGGCTCCCCAGGCATTGTCTGGTTTCTTTCAAACCTCCCTGCTACAATCCACTATCTCCTGTCTGGGGTGGTGTAACACCGCCCTGCGACAGGAACCCTTTGTCCAGGCCTCCTCTGCCGAGTTTCGGTCAGAAGCAGGAGGTCAGACTCGTGTCTGTGGCAGAAGCATCCATTTTGTGGATCTGAGGCTCTTTTAAAAATCAACCGCGTCTCAGTAAAGTAACATGTCTTCTCCCTCTAGAGGGGTGGAATGCTATCCCCGTCGACAGAACTGTCGAGGGGATAGCATTCCAAATCGTATGACACCTTACACGACATGTTTTGATAAAGCCAAACCAAAGTTGCTATATAACCGCGAGGATTATAAGGCACTTAATAGTATATGGTATGGCATTATCCCGGATCAGCTTAGGGAGTTGTTCCCTACAGCTGCAGACAGGCTTAGCTCATGCCAGAGCTCCATCTCACATTAAACCACGCACTCTGCCTCCAGGATTGATGAGGCCTTCCATAGGAGTCGCTCACAGGTTTATATGTGTCCAGATATAGGTTTAGATATAGGTATACTATATCTAAGCAAGGGGTGATTACACCCACTTGCCCCAGCTGAGTGATCAGCCAGTTGTGTCAATTTAAGAACCAGCCAGGGGGGGCAAAAGCTATGCTTCAGCCCCTGGTAGGCCTTGGTGGCACCTATGCCCTGAGCACCTATAGTGCACGGTACAAGGGCTGACAAGGAGTCCATTTCCAATTGTGGTATGTACCTATATCACATGTATTACGAATTTAGAGAGAGAACAGCAGGCTGGGGGTCTGATTAGCAGGCCCACAGCCTCAGTAAGTCGAAAACCAGTGAAGCAAAAAGCAAAAATTGGGGTGACCATAGGATAGCAGACCCTACTCTCCTACAGCCTACCACTATCCAATCACAACACTAGCCCTAAAATCTAGAACCAATAGGAGACCAGGACCTTACAGCCAATCTTAGCCCTAGTCCAATCACCCAATCAGTTCAAAAACCCTGATCTCTACGCCAATAAAGGCCCTAGCCCTACCAGTAGTCACAAAACAAGTCCATGCAACCAATGGCACAGGTAGCCCTAGTCCCTACTTCCAATAGAAAGCCTAACCCTACTCCAAGTCCCACACCTAGTTCAGCAACCAATCACACCAGAAGCCCTAATCGCTACTTCCAATTAAAGGTCTAACCCTAGCCCTAGTCCCACCCTACTCCCAACAACCAATAACTTAGGAAACCCTAGTTCCTACTTCCAATAGAAATCCTAACCCTAGCCCTAGTCCCAACCCTACAATTATTGAATCACAGACCCAGAAGCCAATCAGAACCCTCAAACACCCAACCAACGAGGACATTAACCCTAATCCAATAGAAACACCAGATACAACCACCAATTAGTGTAGACATGTACCAACCACTAGCAGACCATATAAGGTCCCAGCGACCTCAGGCAAGGTTTGCTGGCCAGGGAGTTGGAAGCTGCTTCTCCTGTTCAGAATCTCCTAGGAGACAGACAGGCTCAATCCACACTTTGGACTTCAGCAGATAAGGGCCTCACTAACTTGAAATCTGACAATACTGTTTGAATAAACCTTTACTCCCCCTGCTGGCCAAAAAACGAAGTGCACAGGCCCTAGTAAATACAGTTTAAACAGCTTACAGAAGCGCCCTCTGATGTAGAAAATCCCTGTGGCTGGGGGGGGGGGGCGAGGGGGGGCAGGGGGGCTGTTCTCACTGGCCTGTGAACACAAAATGGTGGCTGGGAGTGCACTGATTTAACAGGTCTTAGCACAGAGCAAAGGAGAAATGTGGAGGGAAAGCAGAATTGTCACCAAGGAATGAAAGGGACAAACTACAGAGGTTGGACTGCAAATCCCACAATTCAACACATTAAATGTAAATGTAAATGTATAGGCATTTATATAGCGCACTACTTACCCGTAGGGTCCCAAGGCGCTTCGACCGCTGCGAAACCCTTCCTGGCTTCCCTGAGAGATGGTCCCTTAATGGGTATCTCCAGGGTGAGACCAGGCATCCCCGGCGGTCTGGTGGGGCCGTTAGTGAAGATGAGGCAAGCTAATGCCCAGAGTTGCCGAGTGTGATCACTGATCAGAGTGGGCACCGAGGCGAGAGAATTATCGAGTCCGCTGACCCTGGTCCAGAAACCTGCCGCGCCGGGAATCGAACCCTGGTCCCGGGCCGTCCTCTGCTCTCGGGTCTGCCGCCTCTAACCAGTGAGCCACACTACTTCACATGGAGGCAATCATGAGCAGGGAAAGCCACAAGTTTAAAACACAACACAAGTGATCAAATATGCAATTACACTAATTCACTAATTTATGCTTCAGGAAAAAGCAAATGATGAGTCACAATGCAACACATTCAGCGACAATATTACTTTGCTCTTCGTCATTTTAACACACGTTAATACTGTCTGGGTAAAGTTTCACCTTTATTAGTACATGGGGAACACTTGATTGAATGCATTATTCAGCAACTAATTGGTGACCAGTACATCTTTTCAAAGTGTCTGCCACTGTGCGGCGCAATGGGCAGTACTTTTTTAGTTACTGCCAGCGACTTTTTTTGTTGAAATCTGAACATTAGTTCAATCAACAAGAGAGTAAGGGTCGGAATCAACACTCCCATGCCCCTCATCAAATCAATATTTCAAACAACAAGAGAGTGTTAATGCAAACATCCAACTCAGTAGGCAAGCAAAGAATTTATTCAGGCACTACTGAACTTGCGGAAGAGAATGTTATTATCAGTAGGAGAAAATAGGGTGCACGTGCTCAAAGAACTAGCTAAAAAGAACCCTCAGGCCCCAGTGAAACACTGGTAGCCAGTTGTCTTCATTGGGTTCCCATTATTAGCTAGAGAGGTGAAAGTGAATTAAAAAGAGTGTGGACTACTCCTCGAAATTAGTTTAATAGGAGGGTAGCTCTAACTCTATTAAAAACAATTTTTTTTCGGAAACTCAGATTGAAATCTTTTTTTGAACAACGAGATACACCACTTCCTGCTACAGCGGGTGACACACCTTTTAAAAAGAAATCCAACTTCACCCCTCCAACTCATTTGATACCGGCTGACATCATAGCTTTTGAACAGGCAGTATCACGGGAAGTAGAGGCTCTGACTGAACCTACCTCCTTCAAAAATTTGACAGCAGGAGAATTTAAGGCTATTAAATCTCTGCAAGAGAATCAAGACATAGTTATCAAAAGTGCTGATAAGGGGGGAGGTATAGTTATCCAGGACGCCACGGCTTACGATGTTGAGTGCAAGCGGCTCCTAGGGGATACTATTAGTTATACCATACTCCAACAGGATCCTTCTCCTTTCCTTAAAGATGAAATTCTGGAACTTGTTTCCACAGCAGAAAGAGACGGATATATCACTAAACAAGAGGCTGATTTCCTTACCAACTCTGAAGAGAAAGTCCCCTACTTTTACACTCTTCCCAAAACCCATAAAAACCGTATACCACCTCCGGGAAGACCTATAGTGTCAGGGATTGGGTCCCAGTTGGAACCACTCTCTAAGTATTGTGATTTTTTCTTCAAACCTTTAATCCAATCAACCAGTACCTACATCAAGGATACAAAAAGTCTTCTTTCAATGTTGCGTAATGTACAACTTCCTGAGGAACCATGCTACCTAGTGTCCTTAGACATTGAAAGTTTATATACATGTATCCCTCAAGACGCTACTTTAAAAGTTTTGGCAGATATCCTTGACCAAACCACTTGGTCGTACAATACCTCCAAGACCTTTGTGATGGACTGCGCCACCTTGGCATTAAAACGGAATTTCTTCCAATACCAGGATACGTTTTACTTACAGAAGACTGGCACCTCGATGGGCAGTACTTTTGCCCCCAGTATAGCGGGGTTGTATGTTTTCAACTTCGAGAAAACTCACATCCTAGCAAATTCTAATCCTTATGCTCTCAATGTTATCCTGTGGCAGAGGTACATTGATGATGTGCTTTTAATCTGGAAAGGGTCGGAGGAAAGTTTACTTTCCTTTTTTGATTGGGTCAATACTTGTGATCCTCATTTAAGATTCACACACCAATATGATTCAACATCCATTGTCTTCCTAGATGTCACACTCACAAAAACTGGGAATCGATTAACGAGCAAAACCTACTATAAACCCACCTGTAGGAATAACCTCCTTCATTTCTCCAGTTTTCACCCGCGCTCACTACGCGAAAATCTTCCATTCGGCCAATATCTACGTGTACGTAGAAATTGTAGTAACACCGCGGATTTCAACAAACAAGCGGATGACTTAACAACTAAACTAGAACAGAGAGGATATCCCAAAAGAATCCTAAAAAAGAGTCGTAAGAGAGCGAGAAACAACAACAGAGAAGCTCTGTTGGAAGACAATGAAAAAGAAAGTGAATCTGAGGTCCCCCTGACCTGTGTTACCACTTACAACAACATTTCTAACTCTGTAAGTCGCTGCATTGGAAAACACTGGCAGATCCTGACTAGTAATGGAAGAAATTGGCAGAAGCCACTCTTTTCGTATAAAAGAGATAGGAGTCTGCATGATGCGCTAGTACATACTCGTCCAAGAACAAATCATTCTCCACATGATGCTTCTGTTTTAAATGCTTGGGGTTTGCCTTCTGTTACTGGCCACTTCCCCTGTGGGGGATGTAGTGTATGCCATCTTACGTCATCTACTAAAACACTACAATTAGAAGAGGGCAAAACATGGCACCTACGAGGCCACACCAACTGTAATTCAAGTAACATCATCTACTTGATTACATGCCCGTGTGGTCTCAGGTACGTAGGGATGACCACCAGAAAAATTAAAACTAGAATAGGAGAACATCGTAGTAATATCCGATGTGGTAGGAACACTACAAAACTGACTACCCATTTCCTTGAGCAAGGCCACTGCCCAAACGATGTTAAATGGGTTATAATTGAACAGCTGAATTCTAACAATGAAGGTACGTTATATAAGAAGGAGCAGCGATGGGTATACCGTCTTTCTACCCATAAATATGGCCTAAACGACGATATCCCATGGGGATCAGTCATGCGTAGATAGACAACCTTACCATCCCAGTTAAATTGTCTTTCTACAGTCCTTGGTCTCATAGTTTGGGGACACTGAAATAAAAACTGATCCTTTTTGCCCCAATATGTGTACTAAGGTTATGATTGACAATGAGGTGACCATATTTCTAATATAAGGTCCTTTATGGATAAGGAATTTCATCTGTTAAATTGTCTTTCTACAGTCCGTGGTCTCATAGTTTGAGGACACTGAAATAAAAACTGATCCTTTTCCCAAATATGTATACTAAGGTTATGATTGACAATGACGTGACCATATTTCTAATACACGGTCCTTTATGGATAAGGAACATCATCTGCCTATTTTATCCCAAAGTATTACTTTATTTTGCCATTCATATTCATTTACCAATTATTGGGTGCCTTGAGGTATTACTTCTATGGTTTCAATAGTTCGGCTTAAATGTGCCCGGTGGTGTGTATATACAAAAAAACAAACAGGCGCCTTTAAGATCCTGACGCGGTCGCCCAAGACACGTGACTACACGCTCCGCGTCACACGCATCCCTCCCTTTCTTTGTTTATATCGAACGCGGCTCCTATTCCGCGTTTGGTGCTACGGGCGGCGGACGTGGCCGCGTGTAGGTTATTCAGCGGGGAGCCGTTTGGAGACAAGTAAGTCTCGTCCTGGTCTCTATGAGAGCTCAGTATTGCACTAATAACGGCATTTAGAAACCTTCACTGATATGCTCTCTTTGTCTTCACGTTAGAAAGCCAAACGTGAAGAATTCCTCCTGCCGCTATGCCCATGGGGCACACCACCTGACGATACTTAGTAAGTGTTTGGCGGATTCCTCCTTTTTTGTAGTCCACTGCGCCCCATATGCTTCTTACAGAGGTGTTCTTAGGAGTTAATACTTCTAGTCCCCTAACTATTCATTTGGCGAATCGAGCACTGTTTTTATGCAACTATCCAATCCTGATATATATTCAAGCACCACAGACAATGACTAACGTTGGTTGTATTTCTAATATGAATAATACATATATGACTGGCATGCTCCTTTCAAAAAATGCTAAAAGAAAGGGGACAGGCAATAACTATAGTTTGTATTTATTGTCTTATATAGATGTGTGCACATGTTTAGAGCTTATCTGCGTTAATGCATTTTTTTCAAGGGTTTACAATTTGGATGTTTTTTATCCACCCCATACAGATTATTACCGTTTCTCCTACAATAAGGAGTGTGTTCAAACTGAGGAAGAATTTCCTAAAGGAGCTTCGACAATTACAGGTCGTATTGTTCCTTATAACCACCACTGGGTCCGAGCGCTTTAGCGTGCTCTGATCAGTGAGCGGTATTAATTTTTCATACCTGGTCCTGACGAATGCTGAGCGGAGTAATGCTCTTAAAGCAGAAACATGTTGACCAATTTTTTTAGCTTTGCCTTTTCCACTTTATTAAGGGACTGATTGGTTCTAATTTGCACAACCTTGTATTAGTCCGGGAAAATTATCACGTTTTCTAAACACTGTTTTTAATAGAGTTAGAGCTACCCTCCTATTAAACTAATTTCGAGGAGTAGTCCACACTCTTTTTAATTCACTTTCACCTTCTCTAGCTAATAATGGGAACCCAATGAAGACAACTGGCTACCAGTGTTTCACTGGGGCCTGAGGGTTCTTTTTAGCTAGTTCTTTGAGCACGTGCACCCTATTTTCTCCTACTGATAATAACATTCTCTTCCGCAAGTTCAGTAGTGCCTGAATAAATTCTTTGCTTGCCTACTGAGTTGGATGTTTGCATTAACACTCTCTTGTTGTTTGAAATATAGAAATCTGAACATTGTCAGGCAAATTATAGATTAGTGCGGTAAAGTCATAACTACGGAAATATGCCACAGCCGCAGAATCTATAAATCCCAGTGGCCCTGATTATAAAACAGGAAGGACAGAGAGCATCACTAGTATGAGGCCCCATTAGACCAGTGTGGTTGGTTAGTCAACACCCTTTTGCATGAGTTGGTTTCTGGTTATTTTGAATACTAACAGTGCTAGCTAAAACAGGATTGGCTGCATGGAACTCACATAGCAAGCACCACTTGGCGAAATACAGGACAGCCTACTACCATAGAGAGGTTGGAATGAAAACAAGCACTAACAACACAAAAAGATTTGGTTTTAACATGCTATTGCGTGCAAGCGATCTTTTGCATGTGTGCTTCTGTAGGGGTCACTCCCTTAAAGTCAAAACTGTTGGCTTTGCCAATGCTTGTAATTCATACTCTGTGTTAACTGCAGCTGAGCATCTGGTTGGTGTGTGCATTATGGACACACTGTGCGAGTTCTGCTTCTGGGACGTTCACTGGGTGTCTTAGACTCAGTACATGCCACTCCTTCAAATGTTGTATGCATGCGTTTATCATGGACCCACATTACATGTGTTTGAATCCTGCATTTGGGGAAATCATGCATACTTGTGACATCTCCAGCTGCTATTTGTACTGTGATGCGTACATCATGCATGCATGTGACTTATACATGTGATATCCGTGTAAGCAGGGCACTGTGGGAACTGTTTCACCACGCCAGCAATCGCGGAGAGAGAATTCACTAGGGCCAAGCGCGGTTAACACATCGGGCGGGATGGAATACCGACTTCATCGAGGAACGTGCAGCTGCCAGCGCGAACTACCCACGCCCTCCGAGGGAACCGAGGAAATGCAGCTGACTGGGGCCGCAGCCAAAGAAACAGCGGTGGGAGAGGAAAGCGAGGGAAGTCACAGGATGCGTGACAGGAACAGCTGAGGCGAGGGAGATACACGGCGGGCGACGCTGTGTGTGATGGCGATGTTTTCTGCAGGAGGGGTTTGCATTTGAGTGTGGAGCGGCCTGCACCGAAGATGGCTACCCCTAGGTGTCATGGTGCCTCTGGCTCTATTTATGTTGGCGCCTATGCATGCTGCGATGGTGACCACAATCGAAACGTAAAAATCGTAAGCATCGTGTTTTACACTACCATAGCCCGAGCGTAGCTTCTGTTCGTGTGACAGGTGCAGGGGCACTGGGGCCCACTGAACCCTGATTATGGCTGTATTTTATCATTCAAACAACAACCTGGGGGGCGCATTTCCTTTCCTGCACTGTGGCCCACTACTACTGGCTACCTACTGTCTCACAATGACCACTTTAGTTCTAGTCCTGTTACCTCGGAGGGAGCAGTAATGCCAATATAAAAACAGTCATTAATGTGATCATATACTGAGAAACATTAAAAACATGGCTAACTCTTACTTAGTTGTCGGTTTCCCCAACTTTTGCAGCCACTGAGGTAAAGTGACACAACGTTATTCGCCAAGGACCGCCAAATTTGGCCTAGTGTGAAAGCCTTAATTTCAGCTTAGGTTTCCTGGTCAAACAGTCATCCGTTCAACCGCAGATGTTACTTCCTCCTACCTCTATTTTTACAGGAAAGGCCTCCGTTTACTGCACCTTTATCAGGATGTTACATCAATTGAGTGTGGTCAATGTGTTGAGTAAATCAGACTTACACATGATATTAATAATGTACAAAGTAACTTGGTCCCAAATAGAAATTCTCTGCAGACCCCGACCCATAGTCAATCACAAAAGATTTTCGGATACAATTATACAAAAAATGTCTATCAAAGTAAATGGTTTAAAACTCGGTCTGCTTGGTTCGCAATAAAACACATTTAAATGTGATCTAAACTGAAGACTCATTTACATATTAATATCATTGACTTCCCTGACTTGGAACAGAAAACGTTTTTGAAAAACCATGCACTTCACTAGAGGTGATAAAATACATTAACAATATAATGTAAGATTTCAAAAGGTGATCTAGAGCAGACTTCTCTGAGGTTGCAGGCTGACAGTCAAAGTTCAACTGCTGGGTACTTAGTATTGTTAATTTAAACATTCAACTCATAATGAGGCCCGTGATGGAAATGCCTGCAAATTTAGTCATGGCTTTGCATTATATGTTTTGATGTTTTACAAGTTGATTAGCACTTCGCGGGCCTCTTTATGAGCGCATCGTGACTACCCCTTCAAGTCCTCTCCACTGAGAAGTTATTTTTTTAAAAATTCTTTTTATTTACAACAAGAGTAAAGTGTTGGTCAGCACAAGCAGGGAATACATTAGCCACAGACATGCCGTAGGAAAACACAGTATCCACATAACATTTACTGTACATGACGTTCCATAGCAATACAATCACAACAGCAATTCACAAAGTAATCAGCTCGTCAATGGGTGTGATTCAGGGGGGCTCACATATGGTACCTCGATATTCATTCCAGTTGGACCACACCGCTACCCATTTTCGGGGGCACCCTCGTGCCACATATATTGTCTTTTACTGGATCATGCACCAGTCCATGTCCGTCTTCCAGGAACGTAGTGTTGGAGGCGCTACTGCCCCCCACAGCCTAGCAATTTTTCGCTTCGCGATAACCAACCCTAGCGTCACCCAAAGCTTTCCCCTCGGTGGCAGCTCCCAGATATTCAAAAGGCATCTCTTCGCCTCCAATCTCAACTTCACCCCCCATATTTCCTGCATACAATCAAGCACCCGTTTCCAGTAATTCTGCAGTACCGGGCATTCCCACAGTATATGGAAGAAGGTTCTACCTCCCCACACTTCCTCCTGCAGAGGCCATCCACACTGCGGCCCATCAGCATCAGCCCAGTGCCAGAGACGTAGACTCTGTGGAGAAATTTCAATTGGATTAATCTAAGTCTGGCTGATATCGCTACCTCCCTTGGGGCCAGCGCTCCCCTCCACTCCTCCTCATCTATTTCAAGCCCATCCGCCTCCCATTTTTCCTTGAGAGTTAGTAGTGGGTCTGGAGAGTGATTAATAAGTTTCTTGTATGTGAGGGAAATGGCGCGCTCTGGGAGGTGGCCATCTGGCAGCCTATCCTCCAGGGGGGAGGACTCTGGGGGCTGCGTCCCCGAGGGAATGTTAGACTGAAGGGAGTGCCAGACTTGGAGGTATCGAAAATATTCTGTCTGTGCCAGATCGTATGTGCACTGGAGCAAAGCGAAGGACACAACTCCATCTGGACCCCACAGATCTTTAACATGGGAAATCCCAATCGGATCCCAGTTGCGGAACCCCTTGGTGCGGCCCAGATTGCCCAACCGCTCTGAGATCCATAGCGGGGTAGCCATTGTGTTGGCCCACCCCAATTTCCGTTGGACAATATGCCATAATTGAACAGAGTGTTTCGTGGGTCCAGTAAGTGAGTACCTGCCAGGCCTAGAGTAGAGCGCGGCCTCAAAGTTCCCGCCCGGAAGGAGCCATCGGTCCATGCCGTATCCCGGGTCGTTCCCGTCGCAGTAGGTGCCCTGGTTTATGGCTGAAAGGTGCGCGGCCCAATAGTATTCCCGGATGTCTGGAAGCGCTATGCCCCCATCAAACCATCCCAGGGTGAGTTTCTTCAAGGATATGCGGGGTAGCCTCGACCACAAAAGATCTCTTTGTGTGGCTTCGATGGTAGCAAAATAGGACTGCAGGACCAAGTCCTGGTAGTTTTGTAGAGAGTACAGGAATCGCGGCAGCGCCATCATTTTGAAGAGCACTGCCCGGCCCAAGAGGGACAGCGGGAGTTTCTGCCAGGTGGCGAGTCCATTTTAATCCGCTGTAGAGGCGGAAGCAGATTTTTCTCAGTGACTATACTGGCCTCCAGAACATAGATTTATGTATAGGAAGAGACCCAGGCTCCTTGTTCTGGTAGTTTACAAAGTAACCCTCTGTTTCCTCTGCACACAGGGTGTTTGGAAATTCTAAATTGTCACTTACATGTTGCAAGATACTCTTAAGCAGTAACCCCTGAATAAACCTTCCCTACACCTCCTCCTCAGAATTATAGTCAGGATCTGGAGGCTCAGAGAAATTCAACTTTTGTTTTTTAGTAACCACAGGATCTCTGGCCTGAAAAGAAGTGAAACTGCAGCCTCAATCATTATTTGCACTCTGAAAAAGAAGGGGTAGCCTGATGAATAGGTACTACCTCTTCTTTAAGATTAATTCTCTTCTCCACTATCTTTTCTACCTCCACGATCGCAAATCAATGCAGGAGATAAATAACACCCACTTTTATATGTATCCAGAACCAACCAAGTCCAATAAAAAGCTCAAAAATTAAAACCTTCGCTGCTTCCGTCAACAACTGTTGCCAAGAAGCAGACCACCAATGGAAATCCCTCCAGTCAACCAACTATGTGGCCCAATCAATATGTAGCACAACTTTCAGAAAGAAAATCCCCTAAATGAGGCTTGTTCAGGCCGGACTGGCTACTGGGCGTTTTGGTGTGCTGCCGAGCTGGGGGCTGATTTCATTGATGGGGACCTGCGTGTGCTGAGCAAAATTAGTTTTGCTTTGTTTACTTCAAAACACACGCAGGTCCCCTTTTGCAAGTATGAAGGACAGGAAACAGTTGTAATCTTGTAGTTTATTTGTAGGATAAAAACCCTAAGATGTCACTGGCAGGAAAGCTCAGCTCCAACTGCCCTTACATTCCTATGTACACACATTGGAGTTACCAACATTCCACAAGAATTAAAGACACAGTAATACACTGAAGCAGGAGAGAATGTAACACATCCTTCCTCTTAAATAAAAAAAACAAATAATAAAAAAAAACTATATACATTGCAATGAACATAGGGTCATTATTATGCATATATACAGAGTCACATCAAATAATCCTTAAGCTTGACAGGTTTCACAATAATACGACCTGATAATCTTCTGGGCTTGGGAACATCCTACTTTGGAAGTTCAGATGACGTGGATTGAACATGGGAAGACTGGACAGAACTTGAGGCAGAAATGGAACCAGACCCCTTTTCCAACCAAAGATCACGTTCCAAATCATTGCACCTGGCAACATTGCATAAATTCAATTTTTGTCCGTCATCAAGCAGTACACAATTACCCAATACTTTTAACACCTTTTTTGGATGAGACCATCTGGAAGAACCATCCTTGGATAACCCAAAGCGAGAAGACCTCACTAAATCTCCTACATGAAAACTATTTACACGTTTCATAACTTTGTCATTATGCCTGTCAACATACTTCTTCTGATAAGAACTCATCCTACTGTTGAGACCTTCTTTATAATTACGACCAGCAGAAATCTTGAGCATCCATGCAGGAGTCACCTTATTACCAGCAGAACGCTCCTTTAAAAGATGGAATGGAGATACCATGGTAGCAGAATGTGGAGTGTTTCTATAACTCCAAACCAAATTTTTGACAGCAACCTTGCAATCATTGACACCAGACACAGCTAATTGTATACAATCTTTTAAAACACGGTTGAACCTTTCTACCATGCCGTTCTCCCTTGGGCAATAAACAGCCGTGGTAATATGTTTTATACCACATAAATGTAAGTAACTTTGGAACTCAGAAGCAACAAATTGTGGGCCATTGTCAGTCGTGATGCTCTCAGGAAAACCTTCCCTATGAAAAACCTCCTCACAAAAGTTAACAATGCTGGAAGCTTTAACTTCCTTAACGAATGCAACCTCTGGCCATTTGCTATAATAATCCATTAACACAATGGCGAACTTCCCAGTAATGTTACCAACACTGAACGGACCACAAATGTCCATAGCTAGCTTCTGCCATGGTCCGTCAGGAAATGAAACAGCAGAGATTGTAGTTTCTTGGGAAACATGAGATTTATCACTGCATGTGCAAGCGGCACAATTCCTTACACACCTTTCAACATCCTTGTCCATACCTGGCCACCAGAAATCACACCTACATCTTCTTTTCATGCCAGACATGCCTGAGTGCCCTTCGTGCATAAGATCCAGTAACTTGCTTCGTAACGAAGACGGTACCACAAGTTTATCAGCTCTTCTAACTACACCAACCACAAGGTCATAAGAAAGTTCAGCCCAAACTGTTTTATATTCGGACAAGTCAGAATCACTCCAAGAGAAATTATTGCATGGTGATGTTAAGCGTGCAATTACTTCCTTCAATACCACATCATCCTGAACAGCTTGTCTCCATACTTCCAAACTTATAGCACCATTACACGCTTCATCCACAGAAGCAATTGACCAGTCTTCATCTTGTTCAACCACAACATCTTCACCTCCAACAGGAAGTCGAGATAGGCAATCAGCATTGACATTTTTGATTCCTGGTACATATTCCATTGAAAAGTCATATTCTTGTAACTTATAAATCCACTTGGCAATTCTAGGCGTGGCTTTCCCTGCACCCTGAGTAGAAAAAATATCAACAAGGGGTTTATGATCTGTTCTCAATTCAAAGTTAGTGCCCCAGACATAGTTCCTGAAATAATTCACACCCCAAAAGCAAGCTAAAGCTTCTTTCTCGATGACAGAGTAAGAAGGTTCAGCACCTTTCAATGTACGTGAGGCAAAAGCTACCACCCACTCAAATTTGTCTTTCCCTTGCATTAAAACAGCTCCAAGCCCATATGCACTCGCATCCACAACAATGATCGACCTCTTGCTGGGATCATAGGGTTTAAGTGCAACAGCATTTGCAATCTCTTTTTTTACATCATCAAACACAGCTTGACACTCTGTGGTCCATAAAAACTTCGCACCTTTTTTCATCAACAATCTCAAACAAAAGACTTTAGAAGCGAAATTTGGTACAAATTTCGAGTAGTACTCGGCAAGACCTAAAAAGGAACGGAGCTGGTCTTTATCAGATGGTGCCGGAGCGTTCTTGATGGCATCTAATAGATTCTTTTTAGGTTTAACACCATCTGCAGATAAAGTGTGCCCAAGATATTCTATCTCATTGGTGGCAAATTTGCATTTCTCAGCAGCTACAGTTAATCCAGCCTTTTGAAGTTTACCCAATACATCATGCAGAATCATGTCATGGTCACTTTTATCAGCACCCCATACAAGTACATCATCTTGAAACACTAACATATTAGGTGTGCCTTCAAGGACTTTGCACATGACTCTTTGAAAAACGGCCGAAGCAGAGGATAACCCAAAAGGCATTCTCAAAAACTGAAATGCACCTTCAGGAGTGATGAAGGATGTCAGATGACGGGATTCTGGATGTAACTTTATCTGATGGTATGCATTGGATAGATCAATGGACGAGAAAAATTTTGCATCTTTAACAGAAGCAACCATTTCATTAATTTTGGGTAAGGGGTAGCGATCTACCCAAATATTTTTGTTTAAATCTCTTAAATCAACACACATGTGTAATTTTCCGTTGGGTTTTCGTGCCAAAACTACTGGACTGAGCCAATCAGATGCTTCAATTGGTTCAATAATGTTCTGATGACAAAGGCGATCTAACTCCAATTTGAGTTGAGATCTTAACACTAACGGCACATTACGTACTTTATGAACAATAGGGGTACAATCAGGTTTAAGAACTATTCTGTGTTCAAATTTTTTGAGACAACCTAATTTAGGATTAAACAAATCGGGGAACTTTTTATGCAATTCTAACACAGCATTGTCATCCTGAGTTACTAAAACTTCTTCAGAAGTTTTTTTTATGCCAATTAGGAGATAGTAAAACTTGGTCTGGATGATTTGGATCAAGGGGCAACCCTAAATTCCATAGTTCCTTCCACCCTAATAAAGCTCTCCCTTTTTCCACCACATAGACAGTTCCAAGAGTGCTCCTATCTTTAAAAATGATTTCAGATGTGAAACATCCAATCACAGGTAATCTAATGCATAGATAACCCACAGGAGATCTTTGTGAATGAACTAAGATGGGTTTACCACACGTTTCCCACATGGTCTTATCAATAATGGTATACAACGAGCAAGAATCAGCCCAAAGAAATAACTTGTGGTTGTTGATAGTGACTTCACATTTAGGTGGTTGAATCTCTTCAGAGATTTGATTAACCTCATCATCATTCCAAATGGTCATAACTTCAATATCGCTATCACTATTAGAGTAAACAGATTCATCAATGAAATTTACAGAACTTTTCCAAGCATTAGGATTTCCTGACCTGCACATTTTTGAAAAATGACCGGATTTGTTACACTTGAAACAAGTGACATTTGACGCAGGACACCAAGAATTTTCAGTGGTATGCTTGGCATTTCCACATCTGAAACAAAATTGCTTATTGTTAGGAATCATAGTCTTATTAGAAGACGCTTTGTTATATGATACAGTGCTTTTGTTGACACCTGAAAAATTGCGAGGTCTAATCCTACTATCACGTTTAACATTATATCTACTATCAAAAGTTTTTGGCTTACTGGACACAGTACATACCTCACCAGAATCTTTGTTTTCAGATAACTTTCGATCTGTGCTATGTGTATTGTTCAACTCTTTGACATAACGTGAGTTATTTTCAACTCTCCTGGCAACAGAAATAGTTTTATGAAGAGATGGATCTTTTAAATCAAGTAATTTCTCCTGGATTTTAACATTGTTAGTTCTATTGATGAACTGATCCCTTATGATTTCCTCATGTAACTCCTTAAACTGGCAAGTAACCGCTAACCTTCTTAAGGCAGTAACATACTGTTCAACTGTTTCACCAACCATTTGTGCTCTTGAAAAGAATTTGTGTCTTTCTACAACAATACTGGTTTTCTTACCAAAATTTTCTTCTAATGCATTAAGTGCATCTAGATACTCATCAGACAAAACTGATTCAAGTTTTGAACAATCAAATACAATTTCCTCTTCACTGAGATCTTCATCTCCGCCTACACATACCTTTGAATTAACAGAAGATACAATTGGTAACGTTTTTAGTACTTTCCTACCTTCAACACCAAGACTGTGCTTGAGTAAAGCTAATTTTCGTGAGGCAAGGAATACCTCTCCTCCAATTGCTTCCAAATAAGTTTCAAAAGATTCACGCCAATCCTCCCAATTCATAGGAGGTACACCAGGATCTTGTAAAAATTTGGGAGGAGCTAAAATATTATTAGTTTCCATGCTGAGTGAAGGTTAATTATAATATGTTATATACTATAAGCCTAATATTACAATAATACAATTAAAGTGAAGAAAAAAAATAAACTAACATACAAAAAGTAGTCACCGATGTCTGCGCTGGTTTCAATGAAGAAATACTGAAAGAAAAACAGGTAGTTTTATTCCTGGTAGGGAATACAGGAAGAGTGTTTGTTGTGAAGATTAATAAAGATGATCTCTTCTCTTTTTTTTTTTAAATCTCCCAGAATGCATTGTCATTTCCCAAGGTACATTGCGAAGAAGAAGAAAAAAAAACCGAAGGAAATAGCAGGTGAGTGTGTCGTGTTAATTCTGCAGTTGTTGAGATAAACGTGAAGTAAATCGATTAAATATATAGGCTTGAACGTTTGATAAACAATGACAGAGTCACTTGTTACAGTCGATCGTTGTTTGTTTGTGATTTTGTCAAACGCCGCTTAATTAAAGTAAAATAAAACGGAGAATCGGCAAGAAATATGTTGCCAGGCAACCGGAACACAAAATGGCTGCTACGCGACGTAATTGCCTGACGTTGTCTGCAACTTTCCGCCAGACGTGGCTGGAGCGCCTGACGTCGCTGCCGAGCGATGATGCAGAATGTCGATGAAGATCAGCTGGCAATATTCTATGCGCGTATACACGCTCGCGCATTGGCAACAGCTGGATGCTTTTTTTAAAAGATGGAAGTCATTGTCAAAGCGCTGGTTTCCTAATATAATAGAATTTCCCAAAACAAGCCAAAAATGGAAATGTAGTTTTTTTTTTAGCGTTTGCGAGCGCGTTCAATAGAAATAAAGAAGGCAGTCAAAGTCAATACCGTTTTTTTGGAATAGCAAGCGCTTTTCAGGGAAAATTAAATAATGAAAATGATAAACATGAAGATACACAACTCACTGTATAGGAGATCGCTATTTCATGAAGTTTTGAAGATCCTTCCTTTTGTTTGTTTGTGAAGATATTTCCAGGATTACTTTTCATCTGTAGAAACGATTTTCTTTCTTCATCTGTAGAATTTTTTTTAAAATAAGGTTGAAGACATCAAAGGGTTAGATGGGTTGTTTTCTCCCTCGTCGCCACTTTTGCAAGTATGAAGGACAGGAAACAGTTGTAATCTTGTAGTTTATTTGTAGGATAAAAACCCTAAGATGTCACTGGCAGGAAAGCTCAGCTCCAACTGCCCTTACATTCCTATGTACACACATTGGAGTTACCAACATTCCACAAGAATTAAAGACACAGTAATACACTGAAGCAGGAGAGAATGTAACATCCCCATCAATGAAATCAGCCCCCACCTCAATGAAATTAGCCCCCGGCTCGGCAGCATACCAAAACACCCAGTAGCCAGTCCAGCCCTGGGCTTGTGCTGTCCAATCATCGCGCGAGTCTCCCAAAACAAAACCCCAAAAACATAAGAGACTCGTACTGCCTGATCACTGCCAGGCCCAAGCCTCCGGCTAAATGCCACAAACATCGAGACCATGTGCTGAACTCCCAATCCCAGTGCGAGGCTCCAGATACTACCCATTCAAGATGCGTGGATTGTCTCAGCCAATGACATCGCTGCCTCCCAAACTCTGCCCCCTATACTGAAACGTTCTGGCTTTGCCGAACACGGTGCGCCTCCTGTAGCACAGAGACACTCAGGCTCTGTTTCACAAATCTCTTACGAACAAAACAAGCATTTACAATGCAATGGTTTCGCCTTTGGAAGAGTTAGAGCTATTGGCATTGTAAATTACAATTTTTTAGGTCGAGCTGATGTTGCATTCATGCGAAGCATGAATGCATCAGCTCGACAACT
The DNA here is from genome assembly GCF_964263255.1 of Lissotriton vulgaris. Classification (NCBI taxonomy): domain Eukaryota; kingdom Metazoa; phylum Chordata; class Amphibia; order Caudata; family Salamandridae; genus Lissotriton; species Lissotriton vulgaris. The sequence continues at coordinate 248,328,323 of NC_141694.1, forward strand.
TATGCTGCCCGTATTCAGGAGAGTGGACAGCTACCAGACGCGCGCTTTGACGAGGTCGGATTTCACCTCGGGAGCGAGCGTCTGATAGCTGCGCATGCGTGGTGCAAGCCCTGGCTCTCACACAGACACAGACAGCCCCCACCCCTCTGCATGCACGCACGCACGCACACACACACACACACAGGCGCGCGCATGCACACGCAGGCATACAGCACACATACAGGCACACATACAGGCACACTATCCCCTACCTCGCATTCTCTCACAATCACACACAGTCACGCATGCGCACACACTTTCCTTCGCGCACACACGCGCGCGCGCACACACTCCCACCTCCCCACCCCCCCCAGGCATACACACAGGCACGCACGCACTTCACATCAGCCCTGGGCCCCACTCACCGACTGCGCTCTTCCGGCGGGGCTCCTCACGGCGCGGCGCGTCTCATCCTCTAAATCGGGGCTCCCTCAGGTCAGAGGAGCCCCGCAACAGGCGCCACACTCCTCCTTCTCCCCGGCCCCCTCCTGGGGACCCGGGCTACCCCGGACGTCAGGGCGCTCCATGCGCCGGCAGCTCGCAGCTCGCGGGAGGCGGGACTTCCGGTCGGCCGCGACCGGATTGGCCGGCCGGCCAAGAGCTTCCGGGTCGCCGCGGGCAGCGCGGCGGCACTCTCGCGATCAACACAACAACAGGAGATGTGCACGCGACTGGCTGCTGGCGTCTCGCGTCTCTTCCGCCTTGTTACACCCTGCTTTTACTCTACGTAGTCTGTCTAGTACTCCTGCCTCTCCCATTGCGGAAGTTTCCTACTTGTGACCGGTATCTAAAAGATTGCATCTCTCTAGGAAATAATTGTGAGATTCAGAATGTACAAAATGAACTGATCCCTTTTCTGTGCATGCATCCGGCTCAAGCAGGATTGGGGTCACGCTTAGTTTAAGTGGGAGCCACACCTATTTTAAGATGTCAGAGCCACTCTCTATGCTTATTGTAGTGTTCCTGCTGTGTTAAGATCTTGTGTGACTCCCGTTATTGAATCAGAACACAGTAGCTGACCCTAGGCAGTTCTGCGGGGCGCTGTTTAAAACTCAAGTTTCCAGTTCTATGCAGGGGTAGCGCATTCATTCTATTTTTGCTTTGCATTCTGGGACTTATAGTGCAAGTTTTACCATTGTGATCAACAAGACTAGAAGTCCCAGGATATAAAGTAAAACCCTGAACTGTATTTGATAGTCACGTAAGGACCCGGGGAAATTGAGCGTTCTATCATTGCAGGTAACTACGGTTGAAGCATTGCAAAGCTAGTGAATGCTATAGTAATTTGTATATTTGTCTGTTCAGGATCTCACCAGAGTGTCATAAACGGCCCGACAGATATAGAAGGGATGTCCTACCGTATTTACAGTATACCATAGCTTGTGTTTGCCATCGATGTGGCAAACGTCATTCACCACCCCGGACATTTGCCCTTTTCCTAGTTAGCACAGGTGTCACTAGTGGGAGCGTGAATACATTCGAGATCAGCAATCGATTGGTAGGCCTGGTCCCCCTCTGACGTGGCGGCTTCCTCTGCTGAAGCCTGAAGGCATTATATTTCAGAGTGGGATGAGTGTAGGAATGCCGTTATGGTACAGGAGAGCACTCTGCTCGGGGCTGGTAAAAACCTATTAGCAAGCTTTTTGCTCCTACATACACAGCATGCATGTCTTCGGGCGAGGCGGTCAGGTGCGCCTCTGATTTAGCAGATTTTATTCGTTTTTTGCTCCCTCCTAAAATAACTTATTCCGAGCCTTTCTATGTGAGCAGGGGTTAATGTCATAAACTTCAATTCTCGCCTTTGTTTGTTTTACTCCTTGGGGAATGGTTTCACTTTGAAAAGTTGCCATCGCTTCGCCGATTAACAATACATTATCGCACACGATTCATAATTGGGTTAAATACGAATCTTGTTAAGTTCACGGCTAATGCTTTGCTGCTGACAAAGTGAGAGATTGCTTTACATTGGTATAGTAAATGTTGCCCGCTCGTTACTGCTTGGTTGGGCAGTCCGATCTGTTCAGATACCACCTGCGAAATCTGTGCTATGACAGCCCCCCTCTGCTCGGCCTTAATACATTTGGCACCCACTTAGAGATTACCTAAGAGCTGGAGTGACCTGTGAGACTTCTATGTCTATGCCAAGGGGCAATTGATTTCCTGTGTGGGTCAGACAAGTGGGTGGGGTTCTAACGGCCATTTGCACACATGAGCGCAAGATTGCGTGGCGCGTCAAGCCCCTGCGACTCCCATGAACCTTCTGCACCAGCACTGTGAAATATGTACCCAAGTGCGGCATAGACGGAGCCCTAGGGGTGAAACACTCACAGAAGCATAGGTGCTGACATCAGACCCCATCATTACCCACATGGGTGGATCTACCAAAACATTCTGGATCTTTGATTTATGTGGTGTCAGACCCGTGTGCTACTAATGATGGGCTCTTGAGGCCTTGCTTTGCACTCATGGATGAGGGGCTCCAGCCAGAGCCATTAGCTTGTTTGCCATTTCCAGATCCATCAGCATAGATTGCTAGGGTGGTTCCAGACCCTCTACACCCATAGGTGGCTCTTGCAGTAACTTTGATGGAGTTGCACATTGAATCCCTTGCATCATGACAATCGTTGATCACTCCACTTAAGGAACTCCTGTCAAAGTGACTTTCAGAGAAGTTTTGAGAGGTCTGTAACATGATCGAAAAGCAGGAATTCTCTTTTAATTCAATGAACAACAGTTGAGAATAGATTCATTTGTATCCACTATTTGAATGCTCTTCAGATTTCTTGGCCTGATGAGCTTGAAGACGGTGTGCACTCCCACTTCTATGGTGCCCCTGCCCACACCACAAATATTTGAAGTCAGCAGAGTCCCTTGTGGTAGAGTAGTTCTACTATGAGCATAGCTGAAGGGTTAGGAAGTGGTTGAGGTTTTCGTTGACAGGTTGGTGGAAGTCTCCGAGGCAGCCCACGCCGCTGTGCTATGATGACTTCCCCAGCAGGCACTTTACGAGAAGAGTAACGCCAAAAGGCTCACCTGACTATGGTGACCTCCTCAGCATTATTTTGTTTTTGTGAAACGAACACTAAACTGGGGGCCAGCTTATAAACAGAAGTAAAACTCAAAAAGTCTCTGGCATGCTGGCAGTTTCCTCCCAACGTAAAGGACTTTTTGGTAATTTTTCATACCTCGGATCACCATCACCAGGCCTTGTGTGGAGGGCCCAGAAAGAAAAAAATATCAGAAAGCACACCTTAATTAGGGTGAGCTTAGAAAACTGAGAAGCTAGCTAGAGTTTTCCAACAAGTAGTGCTAGCTGTGTGTCCACTAGTGAAAACTCACAAGTTTTCCACCACCTCTGAACGAGGTGAGGGAGCTGAGGCTTCGGCGGATTGGCACATGCAATAATTTACAACAGGTATGCTATAGGTGTCACATTTGCGAAAGTTATAACTATTGGCATTGTAAATGACAAAGCTATTAATTTAGCTATTTTCAAAAACAACATATAAATAAAAAAAAATTGTCATTTACAAGACCAATATCTCAAACTTTCCTAATGCGAGACCTATTGCATTGCAAATGCTTGTTTATTTATGTGTTGGTTTTGAAAACAGATAAATAAATGGCATTGTCAATTACATTGCCATTATCTTAATCTCTCGCAAATGTGAGACCTATTGTACCCTATGGACGAGCTCAGCAGACAGCAATTACTACCACACACACACACACCCAGAGCCACACATACACAACCAGAGCCACACACACACACCCAGAGCCAGCAACACACACACCCAGAGCCAGCCACACACACACCCAGAGCCAGCCAGACACACACACACACCCAGAGCCACACACACACACACACACCCAGATCCACACACACAGACACACACACAAACACACAGCCACACACATACACAACCAGAGCCACACACATACACAACCAGAGCCACACACACACACACACACACACACACACACACCCAGAGCCACACACACACACCCAGAGCCACACACACCCACCCAGAGACACACACACACACCCAGAGCCACACACACACACCCACCCAGAGCCACACACACCCACCCAGAGCCACACACACACTCAGGAGAGCAAGCACAGCGAGGGGGCAGGGAAGCAAGCACAGCGAGGGGGCAGGGAAGCAAGCACAGCGAGGGGGCAGGGAAGCAAGCACAGCGAGGGGGCAGGGAAGCAAGCACAGCGAGGGGGCAGGGAAGCAAGCACAGCCAGGGGAAGGGGAAGCAAGCACAGCGAGGGGGCAGGGAAGCAAGCACAGCCAGGGGAAGGGGAACCAGGGGAAGGGGAGCAAGCACAGCCAGGGGGCAGGGAAGCAAGCACAGCCAGGGGGCAGGGGAGCAAGCAAAACCAGGGGAAGGGGAACCAGGGGAAGGGGGAGCAAGCACAGCCAGGGGGCGGGGAACCCAGCACAGCCAGGGGGCAGGGAATCAAGTTTCCTTCTTTGTTCACTTGCCTCTCCAAAGATAGTTATAGCAAGCAGATAATGCTTACCCCAGGGTTTGGTAGGGGGATTACAGCTCAGATCCAGCATAATACAGTGTGGTCAAATCTATTACTCCAGGGGATTAAATTAGAGGACAGTATGGAATGAAACCCTCAAAATGAGTCCACAACTCACTGTGCACACCATGTACCTGCTTCACTTCCCTTACACCCAACTTCCAACCCCTGCATCCATTCACCGGCCCTCGGTCACACCACAGACTATTGTTTTGGCCCCTGGGAATATGTTTTCCAGTACCCATGCTTTAATTGGACTCAATTAGACAGGTGCTTCTTAAGATCGGGAGAATGAAATATGTGTGGGCCCTACCCTAATTTCATCATTAGGACCACTGGTCACAACACGTCAGGAGCATGCGGTTAACTCTTGCAGTCTTCTCGTTTGCAATTCTCATTTAATTCCCAAATATTTGTGTCAGCTACCTATCTGCTTCCAGTGAGATGGTGGAAGGGGAGCTGCAGGTCTTCTCCACAGTTGCATTTTATCTGCTTTCAGTTTCAAACATGGACCTGTGAGTTGGGCCATGTTAAACGTGCTCCCATGTTGTTTCCTGTGAACTGTATGTGCATTCATTCAGATTTTCAACAGCACGGATTTTAAGCACCTGCTGGCAGTATGTGGGTGCTTTAAAAGAAGAGCACATTAAGAAAATGGAATGAACCAGAAAACCCTCAATAAAGGTTGGAGGCTGCTCGGAGTAAAGATGTAGGTTTCAAGCAGGGATTAATCGGCTTTTTATAATTCCATGGATAGCAAAATGGATGCCAACTGCATTACCTGTAGAAAGTATGCAAGAAAACACACCAGAAGACCCCTTTCTAGTATAAACAGAGCCAATTAGCCTTCCAGCTAGGTTACTGTTTTAAAACGCCATTACCAGCATTTATACTTTCATGATTATGAATTTGCCACATAATCCATCATCTGATGCATAATCTGCAGATTTTAACAAAAATAATGTATCTAGCTCCAAAAGTTCAAAAGTAACTAAAAACACTGTAAAACGCACTGTTGCGCAGTGGAAAGCCCTCTGCAGGGGTTGACTGGTCACCTTTCTGTTGCTTATTGCTGAATTGGTAGTTAAACTGTCACTAATGGCGTGAAACCTTTGCCAGGACAGTTTTAACCTGTGTAAATATGATAAAACAAGTCACCCCTCCCACCAGGAAGCCAAGGCCCGCTGAATCAGACCGAGGCTCGGTGTTTGTGCTCAGGCCGTAAACGTAAACTATACAGCGTGTATGGCCTTTTACATAGAGGGTTAAAATGCGCTCTAGCGGCGAAGTTGGACACTGCAGTCTGGAGACATGGACGCTGATCTCGACTGCGACAGTTCACCAAAAAAATGTGTGATTCTGGACAAATATGTGTAATGTATATTTGTTAAAAATTAACTGACCCTGACCCGCTTCCCAACTCTTCACCTCAAGGTTTTTATAATATAACCTTAACCAGACAACACTCACCACCACGCTGGTCTCTGTGAAGCAACTCGTGTTTTAGACTTTGTCTTTCAATAAAGCACCTGTTTCTAAGCACTTCATTTTTGGAAGATGGTTCCCGGAGTAGCGTGTGACTCACTGAAAAAGCGCTTCAACTCCTCGTCAGGGGTAGTAAGCGCTATATAAATGCAATTTCAATACAATACAATAAATCACATTAGAATATTACAAAAAAAGGACCTCAAGAAGCATGTTTACTGTATCTAGACGTCTATTCTTGAAGTTCAAAAAAGGAAAGCAACTAGGAAGCAGCTCACAAGGGCAAGCAAATTACCATAATGGAGCGAATATTCAGGGTGGAGGCTCTACATTTTCAGGATGGAGGCTCTACATTTTTAGGGTGGAAGCTCTACATTTAACAGTCACCTGATCAGGAATTAAAATCTTTATAGCCGACTGAGAAATCGTATTCAATATTTACACAGGAAATGAACTCGGAGTATGCTAGCTTCAATGCCAATTACCTTGGTTCTAGCAGATGAGCAATGGCTCTAAGAAAACGGAAAGGATGGCACTGAAAAGTGCGACGCTGTAAACACGTGTGCAGGCTGATGCAAGAACATTAGTCTTTCAACAAAGCAGCTTACACCGAATACCACAAACGTGGTCTGCCAGCTCCCGGTGGCGGCTCTCTCCCAGGCGGCGGCTCCAGCGGCGGGGTCCTCTCCTCCTCTCGGGGACTCCTGCTCCCCGCTGGACCACCGGGGCTCCCAGCAGCTCACGGGAGCCCCGGACAGCATCCGGCCATCTTCTCTGCCGGCTCCTCTCCTCAGGCGGCGCCTCGCAATCTCCTCGGGCCGGCAGCCAATCCCAGCGCGGCCCGGGGAGTGACGTCACTAGGGAATCCCGGGCCGGCAGCCAATGAGAGCGCGGCCCGGGAAATGAGTTCACGGGGTGTCCCGCAGTCCTGCCCCCGGCCTGCCTGACTTCCTGGTCGCAGCCGGGCGGCAGCGGGGACAATTTCGCGCACTTTGCGGGGCAAATGCCGGGTGGGCACCGGCTTCAATTAAACTGTAAAGCGAGGTGGCCACTCGCTCGGGAGCCACAACCACTGTAACAATGCCGCTATCTGCCGCCATTGACCTCGGGGAGGCAGGATGAGACGACCGATGTCGGGAAGCGAGCTGCAAAATGGCGGATAAAAGCTCCAAGTTTTTTTCGGATTTGGGGGCGAGACAGTGGGCGGGCAAGAGGGAGGAGGCACGGACAGTAGAACTTCGAAAAGGCAGGACAACAATGGGACGGCGAGAGGGAGGGTGTGGGGGGCGGGACTCATCGATCACAGACAGTGGGCGGGCAAGAGGGAGGAGGCACAGACAGAGGGCGGGCGGGAGGGAGAACTTCAAGAAGGCACGACAACGGGATGGCGAGAGGGAGGGTGTTGGGGGCGGGACTTAAAAAAAGACACGGGAACGCCCCCGAATCGCGTTCCGACGGAGAAAGCATGATTGACAGCTAATATCTTCCAATGGCTAGCCTCCATTTATCGAGCTAGCCAATGGAAGGAGGGGAGTGTTCAAGTCCCCCATAGTGTAAACAAAAGCTTTCGCCCTGGGCGTAGCACCTGCGGTGCTACGGCCAGGTCGAAACCTAAAAACGCAACAGGAGCTGGTCCCTCTAAAGCAGGGACTCCATTGCTATGTTAAACCTGTTTTAAACAACAAAGTCGCTAATGCAGACGCTTAGGGATCATACTTACCTGCACATCCTGGAGACATGCAATCCAATGATCCTGCTTGATGACCAACCTGCAGAAAAATACTGGATTTCAGGATGTGAGGTCAGAGGTTTTATATCCCACAGGATGTGGGTGTGGCCTAGAGGGACGGAATGGGAGCTATGTGTGTTTCTGTGTTTTGCTGGGTTGAGGCTGCAGGGAGGAACTGACGCTCATTGATGTAGGGGCCATGACAGGGAGCTCAGACAAGGAGGAAATAGTTCATTACCAGCCCCATCGGTAATTAAGTGGATATTATCAGGGCTTTAAGTGGGCCGGGTCTCAAGGGGTCTGAGCCCCGGGAGTTTTTTAAAAGAGGCCTCGAAACGGGTCTCTACCGGGCTCTGTTTTGAGCCCTGGCACAGAGGGTCCGTTTTTTTCCAGACTGCAGAGACAGCAGTTTACGGTCACTGCAGTCCGGAAAAAAAGTGCCAGGGCGCAAAACAGCCAGATAGAGACCCGTTTCGAGACAACAAGCACATGGATGTGCGCTGCCCACACTGCTCACTTCTCACTAATGGAGAAGTTATGGCACAACGTCATACCAGGTGAGCTTTGTGGGGGTAGGGAAATCCTTTAAAGAGAGTCATTTTCTCTCTGTATTTCCCTTCTCTTTCTGAAACGCAAGAGCAGCAACATTGTGGTAGGGTCACCAGGGCTTTAAGTGGAAGCTTTTTCAGTATTATATGTAACAAGATATAGTTGCAGCTAATTTATCTTATGCAACTAATAACCATTGACAAAGCCAATAGTCCTTACTTGTAGGTATGATGTTACTTGTTGTATCACATATCTGGATGCAATGACAGAAACAACAAAATACAAGTTGGGCGGCACACTATACTAAACACAGATTTTTAGCGCAAGTGTTTAAAAGCCACGCCCCTAATTGGTGGCCACGCCCCTTTGAGAGATCCCCCAGTTTTTTCATCCCACTTAAAGCCCTGGATATTATAATGAGGTCATGTGCCTGCAGAGGGAGAAAACCTCTTGTTACTGAGTAAGTACTTGCGGTTGGAGTTTCATGTTGTGAGCTGGTGGCAGTCAAAGTGGGCCCCACTTCGTTGACAGGAATTGCCCCTTTATAAAGCTTAAGTTGAATCCAGTGGTTGCAGGTAGGACCACTAGCATTCATTTTTGAGGTCCAGCACTTATTTCTCCACATCAGACCTTGCCCCAGAGCAAGAGAGTCAAAAAACACACAGAAGGGACAAAGGGAGTAACATACAAGAGTGATGTAAAGGGGCAGGCAGTGTCTGTAGTGGATTAAAGAGACATGATGTGGAATCAAGATTACGAAGTCTTGGTACTCAGCATGCCGAATTTCAATAGCGCCAGGACTTATTTTTTTTTACAAATTAAGCACCGCTGTTCTCTCTTTACAGGCACTGTACTTGGAGCACAGATAACAACCAGTTGCTACTGCACTAATAAAACACTTCACTGCACTTGGTGTCACTCACCAATAGAGACAGCTGTGGGCTGGCCCTCTGGGGGATGTAGTCTAAACAGGCAGGACATCAGCAAGAGAAACAGGTCTGTGGGCCACAACCCCTATGGTGCAGCACTACCCATTTTCCTGCTATGGATGTATCCAGCCTGTACTGTAGTCACTCAGACAAGCACTGTAAAAATAATGGGGCAACCCAGTCCTCCTCCAGGAAATAGGTACGTAATGCATAAAAACACAAAAACAATCAAGAGAACCAAGCAAAATCAAAAAACATGCAAAATAATTGTAAATAGAATGAGGTGTATTCAGTGCTGGGATTCTAGTAAAAACATGTTTATATCTTAATGTAACTGTACAGGCTTTGTGTAGGAGAGTAGGATCTGCTTACTATGGTTACCCCCACTTTTTGCTGGTGTTTCACTGTTTTTCGAGTTTAGTCTGGCTGGGGCCCTGCTATCCAGGACCCCAGCCTAGCTGCTTCCTCTCTAAATTGGGTGCATGTCCTTTAGGTACACTCCAGATTGGTTACTAGGTTACCCTTGCGAGTCCCTGGTATATGGTACCTTGGGTTCCAAGGGCATAGGTACCCCAGAGGCCTACCAGGGGCTGAAGCATGTATTATGCCACCCTTGGGAAGCCTTCCAAAATGGCACCACAGGTCTGCTACTGTAGCCTGGGTAAGGTGGTGCATGCACCCCTTACTAAGATATAGGTTACCTACATCTACATTTAATCACTGACACATATCAACATGTAATTCACTTCTATGGCAGGCCTTATCAATCCTAAAGGCAGAGTGCTTGGTTTTGTGTAAGAAGGTGCCCATGCATGAGCAGGACCCATCTGCAACTTTCGGAATCTATTCTCTGAGGCTGTTCTGTGATGCAGCCATACCATATACTATTAAGTGCATTATAACCTTGCGGTAAATGCTAACATAGAAATGACTGCATGGAAACATGTTGTGCATGGTTCAAACACTTTGTAATCCTCACCCCCCCCCCCGTCAGTCCTGGCGGCAGGGGTAGAATTCCACCCTTCTAGACGGAGAAGACATGTACACACTGGTCTGCCAGGTAATAGTTTAAACAAGCCCCAGCATCACAAAATGGATGCTGCAGGGGAGGCCTGGACAATAGGTTTCCTGTCACAGGGAGGTGTAACCATCTCCCAGACTGGCTTCAGTGTATTGGGGCTGGGTGGGTGCATTCATAGAATGCTTTTCAGACAGTGCTGGGGACACACTTGGTGTCCCTGTGCATACCCCAGTTCAAACCGGTTGCAGGGGCATTCAGCCCCTGCTCTGGCACGAAACTGGACAATGGGAATGGGTGTAACCACCCCTCTTCCCAGACCCTCCCATAGGTGGGTCCCCAGAGTATTTCCAAGCCCCTAACTTAGTATAAGTATGGGACCCCAGTCCTTAGGACTTCAGATTACACCTGGACGAAACTCTGCAACATATATCCTGGAACGTCGACATTCTACATGACTAGAAGATGGAAGAATCTCCCTTGGGGTCAAGGAGTGACCCCCCTGTTCAAACAGCACCAAAGAAGCATCTTGACAGTCTGCATTTCCAAGGCTCATGCCGGATCCCGATAAATTTGTCACTCAGGACACGGTTTTTCAGACTTTTCAGAGGCTGACACGAGATCCCAGCAAAGTTGAGACCCATAGCCCTCACGAGTGACGTGGAACCAGAACTCCTGGACACCATGCACATTTGCAAGTGCATCAACTTCACGAGCTTTTCCGAATGTTGTGCATTTGACTACTTGAAGTCCAAGCCCTGAGCACCGGTATTCACCTGTTACAACGCATTTTTTACAACGCACTACCACTACAACGCAGGCATTACAACGCATACCATTACAACGCATAGCGCTGGGGGGCGCTCTAGGATAAGAGGTAAGTTTAATTTACTATCCAACACCTTCCCTAGGGTCCACGGGGACTGGAGTTAGAATAGTAAATTATACTTACCACTATCCAGCACCCCAAAGCGCTATGCGTTGTAGTGGTATGCGTTGTGAATACCGCGTTGTAATGGTATGCGGAGTAAAAGTATGCGTTGTAATGTCATACATCCCTGAGCACCATTTGCACCGAAAAATGTGGGCCTATACTCAACGAGTGTTCCTTGGGCCCGCTTCTAGCATTTCTGCTTGAGGCTCCTTTGCGATCCCTGGTCCGTCAACTGGCGGGTCCCCACGAAGGTAACTCTTTTGTTTCTTGGGTTTTCCTGGTTGCTCCAGGCGTGCCCTGACTCCTCACCACGTGGTGAGTCCCTCAGATCTTGCTGTTCTGCTCTGAAGCCAATCTTTGCTTTCTGCATGGGTTGCTGTTGCCAAGGCTTGTTGGGTCCAATCCGGATACCGACACCGCAGCACTCTGACATCCTTCATGGGAAAGCTCAAATCCAGCCCCTGGTTGTCGTCGATTCCTCCTGGTCCTCGTGGCTGAAGAGTCAAGCTTCACCTTCTTCACCTGAAATCACCTGAGATCGGTGGGCATCTTCTCATCGCCTTCCTGGTCACTGGATAATGACCCAAACACTGTCCCCTCTGCTTTCAGGTTCTTCAGATCTCCGATCCACCCTTGGATCCATCCGTACACTTTCGACTTGGTCGCCAGCAGCACTTTGCACCAGATCGCCATTGAAAACGACGACAAAACCCGACATCAAAAGACACCTAAGCACCCGGCTTCCCTGGGTGAGGTAACTCGAGTACTCCTGTGCTCCCATAGGTGTTGACTCTAGAACTGCCTAGTTCTAAAGGGGTTTGCTCCAAGTCCTCTTCCCAGTGTCCTTAATCTTTAAAATTCCCCCTAAAAGTTAATGGTGATTCGTGGCGGTTTTTAGACACTGCGAGCGTCCCCCTTGGGTCCCCTGTGTCACTACCTTGGGTGGTTCCTGGTGGTCCCAGCAGTTCTAAAGGCTCTAGGCCTTGTATCTGTGTCAGTCGTAGTTCTTATACCACTTATACCACTTTCTTAATATATGGTTTGGTACGCCCCTAGGCCTCAATGTATATTGTGCTAATTTACTGTATGCTAAATAAGTTTACTGTATGTACTTTTACCTCTAGCTTCATAAAGAGACTAGAGGGATGTGTTTAGAATAAATACATATATTTTTTATATATACCTGGTGTGGTTCTCCTTTCATTTGGTCATTCATAAGATTATAGACTGGTAAAACAAGCTGCTTTACATTCCTTCAAGACTTAGCCTGAAGGCTGCTCTCCACAGCTACCACTAGGATAGCTTTCTATATAGTTTGTCTTTAAACCTACCATCAATAAGGGTCGTTTTGGCTGGTGCAAGGTGACCACTAGAATAGTGGACAGCATATGCCAGGCCAACTTCTCACACTTTGAAAGCCAATAACAAATATAAAGCGAAATCACTTTCAATTTTTCCAATGATGTTTGTTCAATAGAAAATGCACAAATCTTTGATTAATAAGAGTTGAGGTTTTTCTATTGAAAAAACATCGACAGGCACTGTCTGTGCAGACTGATTTGCCTTCTGTTTCTCTGCATAGGACCGAAGCTCAAGGGAGAGGGGATTGGAGAAGCTCCATGTGGCTCAAGCATCTAGAGTTGAGGTTTCACAGCCTCTTGGGTGAACGGTATGTAAAATGAACCAATGAGTCCCCTCTCATTTTGACATTAAGAATTCAAAGTCCCTAGGATTTGCCTCAATGTGGTTATTTTTTCCCAGTGTTGGTTGGTGGTCGTTTTTATGCTGTGGTATTGATCCCCAGTATGTGATTATGTAGTCTGTATCTATGTCCCTTTCACCTACTAGCTCTTTTAGGCAATCGGTTTTAGCTCATGCATTTAGTCATTACCTTTTGATTTTACTAAAATTATATTAATAATATAATTACTTATAGAGGTTTTCAGCTACCCCTCTCCACCCGTTGGTCTGTTGTTGTGGCATTTACATTGTTCCCCCGCCAACTAAAGCACACCGAAAGGGGCAGTGGGTCAGTGTACTCCAGACACTGGCTAACTTAACTGTCATGAATGGCATTCTGTTCTTTCACAAGATGCACATATGCACACAAAGTACTTCCTATTCTTACCAAGGACAGCTATAGTCATCGTATTTTTATTTTAAAACCAATTATTTTTTACTTTTCCAAATTGTTTTCTTTGGGCTCGGCAGCTCCCCCAACAAAAAGGTTTTACAAAAATTATTGTATTGTAATTGCATTTATATAGCACTTACTACCCCTGACGAGGCGTCAAAGCGCTTTTTCGGTGAGTAGCACGCTACTTCGGGACCCATAGAGGATTGACAAAACAGGCTGTTCTAAAAGGTTCGCAGTAAACACCAGGCCTCTTTGGGTTTGCCAATGTTTAGGAAGACTTCATTGAAACAGTTATTTATTGGCAGGTATTCTTTCTACAATAACTGGTGGACAAAAACCTGTACACATAAAATGATGAATAGCCATTCAGTTCATGACAACTGATCAACAAATGTTCTTTGACAATTAACTAATGGATTTGCACTCTGTACAAAGTAGCTAATTGACAAGTATTAATTACACTAAAATGAATGGCCAGGCATTTTGTTCACAATAACCTATATATAATCACACTGCAGCTGAGCAGGTTTAAATTCTATGGGCCCGATCCAGCAAAGTACTAAACACCACAACATACAATATAGGGGTCTCCTGAGTGGACAGTTTTAAAATCCCCACAATCCAATCTGGAAAGGAAACAAACACATCAAACAACTAATGGGACAAAAGACAGCAATTACATAGTCTTTTTCTACTGAATCTTAGACTTCTGAAGATAACACATTTGCCAGACTATTTCACCCAGGTAAATGAAGTCTGAAATCTTAGATAAAGCCGAACAAATACTATCATCTGACAGCTATGTCTGGAAAGTAAAATAAACATAAAAGGTTAAATGCAGAGGAGAACTTAAAAGTGAAGCGAGTGGCCACACAGCACATTGTAGTTGCCGAGCCCCCACAAAAAAACGTAAGTGAGGACGACTCCCTGGATGTTGACCGCTGAGATCGGTATGAGCTGTGTGACTGTGTACTGGATCTGGATGAGCTTGTTGAATGGTCTCTTTGATCATGTACAGCCCTTACATGGTGATGAGATCCTGCGTTCTGTTTGGTCTGTCTCACTTATGTGCGACGGGTCTGATATGCGGCTTCAAAATGGTTGTCTTTACCACAGCGGTGACATTGTTGTCCAATGGCTGGACACTGACCCGTGTGAGGGTGATTTTGACCCCACCGGTAACATTGTGAAGGTTGTCTACGGAGGGACTGTTCTGTGACTTCATATGAGACGGTCTTGTGACTCTTCCCGATGTGTGACGGTCTGGGCGACGCCTTGGTTCCATGTGAGCGTGCACACGGAGGGCCTGCTCCTTTCTTTCAGGTTTGCTGGCCTCCATTTTCTTTGCGTGCTCCTCGGCTTGATCGTTGATGCGCGTGAGTTCTTCTATCTCATCTAGCGTGTGATGTTTCTTTAGCAGTTGACGGCGTAATGATTCAGACTGGCATCCGTCAATGATTCGCAGGCGGAGAGCGTCTTCTGTGTTGAAGTTGTCGAATTCGCAGTGGTGGGCTAATCGCTTAAGGCGGGATATGAAGTCGCCCATGGGTTCATCTCACTCCTGAGACGCGAGGTTAAATGTGTAGTGTTCATAATCTAGGTTCCGTTTGTGAAGGAATTTCTTGTCAGGGCTTCTCTCATGCTCTCATATGATGCAGCATTTGCCAGCGGTAGGTCTTTGATGATTTGTCCTATGTCTTTACCTACAAGATTGCGTAAGACAATGAGTTATTGGTTGGAGTCCCGAACTTGTCACCCTTTCATGAAGTCTTCAATATCTTCACGCCAACTCTTTCGCGCAGAGCCCATACTGTTTCCAGACTTCAGTGGCAGTGGTTCAGGAGGGCGTAGATGGGATACTTCCATGAGTATCGGCCCAGGGGGCAAAGCATTGTGTGCTGAGCCGGGCACAGCTTGCTGCGAGGAGTCAGGGTCTGACATTGTGGGGTACAGCGTGGTTCCAGTGACTTTGGAGGTGTCTGCGAGGCTCAAATACGACTTTGGAAGGCCTTGGGGACTCCTTAAGTGTATTGCCGGACTTCAAAATGGCCTCTGTATTAGAACTAAGCTTGGCCAATGCAACATGCCTGACATCAAAATGGCCGCCGAAGGAGACTCATGCATTCATGCTGCAGACTTCACAGGGGCATTTTCATTGGGCTTAGCCCTGCCTTCACGCGCTAATCTTTCCTGGCTCTGTCTTCAATATGAACCCTTCCTTGATCACGAGCCGCGTGGCTGTGCTGACTGTTGCTCGTGCTTTCTTCTGGTGGCTGGAGCCCTCCGCTTTCACTTGCGGCAGCGCGCTTTGTTTCTGCTTGTGAGGGCTTTTCCTCTGGCAGCTTAGGTGCTCCGCTTTCAATTGCGGCAGCGCGCACTTCGTTTCCACTTACAGGAGCTTCTTCTGTCAGTTCGGGCACTCCGCTTTCACTTGCAGTAGACGCACTCGTTCCAGCTTGTGAGAGGTGGCGGTGGAGAGGGGTGACTTTGTATCCCACCCTTGTCGCCAGTTTAGTGTTCCCTGTGCCTTCAGGAAACACATGGACACGGAGACTGGTAGGAGACACAGTCTTTATTATTTCTACTGCTGAGCGCAAACTGCCTCTTCATCCCGTGGCTCCTCCCTTTTCCGGCCATGCCTGACCCTGGGACAAAGTCAGGACAGGCAATGGCGACACGACAGAGGACAGGATCAACAAGCATAGCTCAGGGAGTGGGTCGAGGTTGGAAGTACTTAGAGAAAGTGTTAGAGGCAGAGGCCTGCCTGTGGAACAATAAATAAATAAAGGAATTAAGGGAATGCATTCAAATTTGCAAACTGCCATGCACTGATAACAACACTGACAGACAACCATATATGGCCAATGACTGAACCCAACTGAACCACAGTAGCAAATGGCTGAAACCTTGAGCCCAAAAAGAACCAAGCTTTCATGTGGCTTCTGCCTGCCACTCATTCTCTCACCTCATGCTCACAGAATTAGAGACAACACAATAACCCTTGATGTAAAAAAGGAGAGAAAGAGATACCAATTTAGAGGTTGCATTGCACCCTGTGAAACCAGAAAAACTGAGGTTTAGTGGATCAGTCCCAGCTCCACATTTGATCAAGTTGTGTGATCCTAGGAAAATATTTTATTTCACCATGCCTCTTTTTTTCTTCATTATTGTCTGCAAGAGCTTCTTGCAATAAACGAGTTAAGGATGCTTACTGCGCAAAAACCTGTTTTGTGTTTAATTTAATAGACTATAATATTGCTCCATGTATAATAAGAATCTGGACCACATATAGGATGCACTGTTGGCATTGTGGTTAGGGTGAGGGGAGGGCATGAATGTTTCTAAATTCATGTTTAGAAACTATCCCTTTTAACAGATGTTAAAGAAATACACTTTTTGAATTCTGAAGAGTCTTTATCATATTTTTAAATGATGTTTGTTGCACAATTTACATGCCAAACATTTATATGGTTTGGCTCAGTTGTCAAAGTGTATTAAAAAAAAGTATGGAAACTCTGATACTGTGCGCAAAGAGGGAATGGTGAGTTAGTGTGGGGGTGCGGTCAAAGCCATGGCTAAAAAAATAAAATATTCTGTAACTTTTTTTCTGTCTTTCACCTTCAAGTAACTACCTACAAAATAACTTTTGTGCATTATGAAACCTCTATTATTTATTGCACTGCAGAGGTCTGTGTCTGTAATCAGAGAGCCAGAGAATTTAATCCTGGTTTGTGCAGTGGAGAATAGTGACTTGTGTATGTTGAGTGCTATGAGTTCCCAGTATGTGAGAGAAAGCACTGTGAATATGTAATTCATTATTTTAAACTTGCTTTACACACAGTATAAGACAGGCTGCTACAAAATGTGCAGAAAGGTTTAAGATAAAAAGGTTCTTCCAAAATATAGATTTTAGTAATACCCAGACTGTAATGCAATTTTTCTTATAACTATCTTTAAAAGTGCACATTTCATAGCTCAGCACGTAACTCGCTTGCAATCCCACTCAAAAAGAATAAATCTGTGTTATCAGGAGGCTGAAACCAATTCCTTCAATTAAAGCCAATGCCCATCCAAGGACCCTTTACATTTGCAGATCAACTAGATGTGCACATTTACATTTCTGGCAGGCAAGCAAATACCCTGGCAAGAAGGCTTGTTTAGCTTTCTGCTCCTCCCTTGGTTTCATAGCACAGGAGTCTCTCCGCCTTACATTTCAGCTCTGGCATATCAACTGTGAAATTAACCATCCCGGGACAGTTGTCTTTTCACTAAAAGTAAGGGAACTGTTTTTGTTAAATTAGAAAACTATGCGCAAGTCATTCCGCTCACATCCCGCCCATTTTGACCACTGGTTTGGCTCGTGTTTGACCACTGGTTTGGCTTGTGTAAGAGTTCTTAGAGCCAACTTAAGCCCTTTGTTCAGTTCCCCCTATTAATTTGTTGGGGAGCCAACTCTAGCACATTGTATGTGTATTTTATGTGCTGTGGTTGTATGGTTGTGTGGTGTTGAGATGCAATATGGGCTCTCTCACCAGACAACTTAAGCTGTCTGTAGGCGAGATCTGAACAAAAAAGAACGTGATTATAGTAAACTTCAAACTTGGACCTTCACTAGACCCTTAACGGCCTGGACCTCCTTGATGGGAAAGGTTGCTGGACCACCCAACCAACCACATTAAGTAAAAACACACATAAAACCCTTTTAGTTGCAGTGGCTCAGCCATGTGAATGCATGGTGTGTGCAGCCTTTCAGACAACCACAGTTCTGAAAGCTTGCAATTAGCCCTCCTTTTACACCGTGTTTTCCTGTTTTGTGAGCTGTACATCTTATTGAAATGAAAGCGGCCCTCTGTGGTTCCTTTGAGATGTTTTCCTAGAACGTCTGGGTTCTTCTCAGCAGCAGCCTTGCCCTTGTGTGTGTTGCACTTTTTCTGATTCCCTGCCTCAAAGCAGGCTGTGTTATTATCCGCCCACAGGCAGCTGCTCGGAGACATTTTCCAGAGCCCTGGACAGTCTGTTGGTTTTGCTCTGAGTGCGCGCTGTTCATCTATCTCCCACCCTGTCTCCTGGCTACCTTCCAAGGCGTGCTCGCTCGCTTCTCTGGGAAGAGAGGACGGGGGTTCACAGGGGGACGGACCGGAAGCAAAGAGAGAACAGAGTTCAAACGGTTTCTAGCTTCAACTGGATGAAACTGGCCTCTGTTCTCACAAAAGTGTAGTAGCTGCATGCTTTTCAAATATAAAAGAGTGAAATGGACACTGTCTCTCCCTGCGTGACACATCTTCTGCAGACATAAGGTGGCAATCTCTGGTGAACCTTTATCTGATGACCAAGGGTACGTTTTCAGAGTTTCCGGGGACTCTTTAGTGTGGGGTTGCCAATTTTGCTAAAAGCAAAATCCAGAACTTGAGACCCCCTCATAAAAGTAGCATCCCTCTTAAGAATCACTGTTTTTTCACAAACGTGGGTGCCTGTACACATGCCATTTACCTGTGTATTTTAGATCTCACCTGTGACAGAGCATGCATTAAATGCGCTCTTGCCTTCAAGATAAATTGTATACATCATAGGGCTTGTAGCCCACCCATTGCTTACCATTTGTTGGCTCCATTGCCACTCCTACATGCTGTCTTATAATTGGCCACTGTGTGGCTGGCTTCCCTACCTCTTCTTTCACCTGGGGCATGGACCAAGTACTAATTGCTTCATCTTGATTGCTGTCCTTCCAATGATCATGTAATGATTGAGGTACTATTTTTATATTTCTTTTTCCCTGTCATCGTTGTTGAACCTCTTGCCATTTGTAGCTATATTTTATTTTGCCACACACACATCAAAGAAGCTATTTTGTCTCTTTAAATGGATGCTCATTGTCACAACAGATGTTATCTGCTTTTATTGTGACAACAGATGTATTCTACTACCAAATGTATTTTCACTAAGACGTGGACATGGGTGCAGCTGCTTTGTTTATGTAATAGGTTTTTTTGCCAATTGGAATTTATTTTTATTTTTCGCGTCTTAAGAGATCAACTGATTTGCTCAGAATCACAAGGCTGCTGGGCTGAGACCTAACAAGCATTGGTAGAGAAGTGGGTCTTGCTTTTTAGACTATTGGCGGTTAACTGTTTAAAGCACAAGCTGCAGAGATCTGAATGTAATCCGTTTGTTACAGATTTAAATAATCTTCAAATATCTCAGAGGGTTTAAATGTGTGCAACATAGGAGCGCATGTGGAGGAGCCTAGCCTCGCAGCTTAAACAGCGGAAGGCAGCAGTGGCCATTGCAGCATTTATAGACGACGAGGGGAGTGTGCTCTGCACTCCACTGCAGATAGTGGATACCTATGGGGCACACTATGCAAAGCTTTACAGCTATGAATCGGGTGGCAGTACAGACAGAGTTAATGCATTTCTGGATGCTCTACCCCTGCATCAATGCTGACGGATGAGCACTATTAGAGGGTGAAATTTCCAAGGAGGAAATAGCGTAGTCCTTTACCCACCTCTCATATAGTAGAGCACTGGAGGGAGATGGTTTTACTGATGACTCATAGAAGACAACGTGGATTGCCTTTATGCAGCCTTCCAGGAGGATGATGATAGTGGCTCTTTCTCCTATTCGTCCAATACCACGATTATTTTCACCCTTTCAAAACCTGGTTGTGACCCTTAATCTGCGGGAGCTATCCCCCCACTTCCCTTCGTAATTCAAATAGAAAACTATTGGCCAGTATCTTGGTTGCTCATCTCAAGCGGGTCATACCCACCCTGATCCATCAATCACAAGTGGAGCTTGTGCCAGTACAATATTCCTGGGATCATCTGCACTCCTTGGCGCATCTACTCCGGCTGGCCAAGGACCTGTTGGAGGTGACTTTGGCTCATATCTTAGATGCTGAAAAAGCATTTGACCGCATCGAATGGCACTACATGTTCTGTGCCTTGTGATGCTGTGGCATAGGCGAGGTCTTCATCACTAACTTTAAATGGTTGTATTCTTCACCCACAGCCCAGATTAACTGCGGGGGGTTTCCATTGGACACGTTTATGGTCCAAAGGGTTACCTGACAAGGTTGCCCCCTGATGCCATTGCTCTTCTTATTGGCGGTGAAATCCCTAGCACTTGCCATTTGACATACCCTGGGAATCCCCGGACTACCCACCCAAGTGGGACAGTCCATACTTTTCTTATATGAGGATGACATCCTGCTTACTCTCTGTAACCTCGACATCTCCCATTCCAGCCCTCATGCCCAAACTCTCCGCCCTTTCAGGCTACAAGGTAAACTGGGGCAAAAGTGAAGTGCTGTCCATGTCTAGGGTTATGACTAGAGCGGCCATTGTGAACTTATCACCTGAAGTACCTGGGCTTCCTGGTGACCAGGAGTTTAGCAATGATAGTTCCCCCTCAATCTGAACTCACTCATTGCTAAAACAGCCAGTGAATACGTGAAATGGTACCACCTTAACCTTTCCATGTGGGGACGTCTAGAGGTGGTGAAAATGGTGGTGGCCACCCACTTTACCTATGTCCTAGGCATGCTACCCATTATAGTGTGACCTACCACCCTCGACAGAGACATACCTAGATCTCCTGTACCGTTATCGCACCCCGCAACATCTCCCCATAACCCCATTTTACAGACCATGGTAGGGGTCTGGAACCATGGTACAAATTATTGGGATACCATCCATGATTGCATCTCAATGCCCCTCTTTCGAATAACTCGGCCATACAAATAGGCCGACAAACCAGTGTATTGGAATACATGGCAGGCATCGGGGAATGTCACCCTGTATGATGTAGTGACAGGTGGCAATCCGAAACCATTTGAGAACTTGCAGGACACGTTTCACCTCCTATACTCCCAACACTTGAGATACTGGCAGCTCCAACACTGCCTGTGCACCGTACTAGGGTCCAGACCGTGGCAAAACTCCCCCATTTCACAATGTCTGAACATATGGGGTTCCTTCAAAGGGATAATGTCAGGCTTCTACAACCTTATAGTTCAACACATGCACTTGAGGCCATTATTGGCCCTCTTATGTACTACATGGCAAGGACAACTTCAATTAGAATGATGAACAGGTCTGGGCAGACTCATAAAAGACCTGGATAAGGGGACCTGAGAATCTTGGATGAAGTTTTGTCCCCTTAAGTCGATCCAAAATGGGAACTGGATACCACAGAAATTGGCGACCACAGGCCTTCGGCACCATTCACGCTGCTGGCACTCTGATACACCTGCCTTTGACATACCACACATCCTCTATGACTGCCCGGAGATGCTCTGCTTATGGTCCCAAGTTAGCTGTGTACTCTATCATGCACGCTCATTATCCTGCTCAATACAGAGGACCTCCCTGACCTCTCATGTTCTGCATGCAGACTTCTCACCGTAGCACTAACCACCACCAAGCTATGCATTCTACAGCACTGGAGGTCACCAAAGCTACCCTCCTGTGACTGATGGATGTTGGAGATGCACAAAATACCATCCCACAAGCAAATCATTTACTGACTTCAGGATCGTATGGACCTTTTTTTGTTTCATATAGATTTTTTTTCTGGAACCCACAACCATAAATTTGCTGGCCAAGCAGCATGCACGCACCCAAGTTATATCCCAAGAGTCTAGCTTATGGCAACCCTTGGGGAAATGGGACAGTCTCTGGCACCCTACTAGTGCACCCACTGATGGTTCAAGGCCGACCAGAGATAAACACGAGACACGCTACACCTCTATCTACCTCCCCCCACCCCCCGGGCCCTTACCCGGGAATTGGGGTTAGAAGTCACTGAAGCCCAGCAAGCCTTCCCTGCTCTATCACCCAACACCACTACCTCACCCCTGCCAATAGGGCCTCCCCCAGTGCCCTCCCCACTTCCACCTTACCCTCACCTGTAACCCTTTCTTGAAACATTCTAGTCAAGCCCCACAATGCCATACTCCTATAAGCCATAATGTTACAAGATGACTTCCAAAGATTACATTGTCCTGGTGGGTCATGTATGCATGGGTCTGGCTTTGGTGGCCTTCTTCCCCAGAGTATAGTGTCCAGGGGGTCAGGAGGCAGTCTCCTGGTGATTAGAGTACGTCATGCCTGTGGGTCCTTCTACCTCCTCCTACCGGTTGTAAAATTGGGTATGTGGTTGCACGGCTTTGATGCAGGGAAAGGTTGAGATGGAAAATGCGTATGGGGCTTTATAGTTCCCAGGGCATGATTTGGCCCCCAAACACAGATAATGGGGTAGGGTATGGAACTCGTTAGAGTAGGGCTGGGATAATGGCTGACTTCCAGGGTGACCTTTTGTCCTAGGAGGGTGCCCTACTACCAGACCACAACACTTTTGTGCACACTGTCAGTGTATGGCAGGAACCACCTTAGAACTTTCTACCCTGGTCGTAGGGTATCATTGAAGGAGGATGTCGAGCAACTCACAGACCGCATGCTGTTTATTTTAGGAACTCATGCCTATCTTGTAGTAACGTTGTGAGGCATCGTGGGTCACAGGCAATGCCAGTGCTTAATTGGTGCCAGTGGTTTCCAGTGCTTAGCTCTGGCACTTAATTGTCAACACCGGCACTTATGCCCCCAAGTCATTAATATAGCTTTCGGGCCCTAGAATAGTGTGAATTACCACACTTGTAATTGGGTGATGGTTAGTGGTTGTGCTGGTGTTGTCATTGGCAGTGCCGTAAGGAGCAATGGGTGGTGCAAGCTGCAGGGATCTCCTAACCTGGGCCCGACACTTATTTTTTTGTACAAATTAAGCACTGGGCAGTGCCCCACAGTTTGACGACCTCTCCTAAAAATCCATCATAGCATCACTAGTGCAAGGTACAGAGTTCCATGTTCTATTACTTAATGCAAACAAGAGAAAGTACAACCTGTTGCTATGCACATGATACTACAATGGGTTAATAGGCTGCAGGTCCTGTCCTTTTATCATTTTACTTTCTGACGTAGATGGTTAAGGTACAAAGAATGCAAACTGCAATATTAACAAATGCTTAATGAAGAGTTAACAACGAGTACTTGGGAAAAAGTTGTGATTGGCCCTTATCTGGACTGTTTTTCTTTCTATTTGTTGTGCTTTTAAAAGCTGAAAAAGAGTCTATCCTGTTAGAAACTTTATAAGGCGCCTATGTGTTAAATGTATGTTTAGACCTGGAAGAACTCTATAAATAAATACTGCCATATACAAAATTGCAGACCTATTAGAAGTGTTTCCTGAAGTAATAAAATTGATTTAGCTCTCTTTGCAAATATTTTTGGAGTGGTCTTCAAAATGCAACTCACTGAAAAAACTGCAGATAAAATTAGCTTTACTCATAACATTCCAATGTCAAATGTGGTTTAACAGAAACAAAACTATTAACTGTCTTCCTTTGTATTATTTCCAGATATAAAAATAGCCCAAGGAATTGTGCTTTGCTTATATTTTAGATACTGTTGCTCAGCAGATGGATCAGACAAGAGGCAACAGTCAGCGGTGCTCTCAGCCGCAGTTAAGAAGGGAAGTTTACAGATCATGTTCCAGCAAAAGAATGTGCTTGAAAATAGTTTTTGGTGTAAGTAAACAGAGCCCTGGTGTGGCCTTCCTGCTAAGCAAGGTGGATGTAGATTTCTATTGGCGGGGTAGGGGGGGGGGGGGGTATGATACAAAAACAGAAATGAATGATACAGATGGCAAAAATAAGTGTTGTACACAGCAACAATTACACGTTTATCTTCTCTAACACCCTTTGATGGAACCACCACGGCACCAAGGGCCATAAAGACGGTGACACATCAATGTGCAACAACACAACGACTGCAGGTTGCCCACAGGAAAGCCATGCTACAGACAAGAGACCAATGCAAAAACAATAATTGATGGACAGAATGCAGAACAATGTCATACATTCACCCCAGTACAGAGATCTGGCCTAAATCCATCGTTTTTGTGCCCACCAGACAAGAGATCAGTCATTGGGCTACCATGTGTCACCCTGCGGATATGCCCTTCGGAGCTTTAAACAATGCCTGGGAACATGTTATGCTGTCAAACTGTTGTCATCTCAACAGCACACACCTTACACACACCTTAAAAAATGTTCCCACACATGACTGATTTGGTGCTATGAATGTGGCTTAACATGGGTGCAACTCAGGCCCATGAAGCCCCTGCGACGCAGGGGGACCGCAACCCTTCAAGGGGCCCTCATTCAGCCCAAGGCCAATGAATATTGTTATAGATATGACCATCACGACCATGCACCTGTAGGCAGGGAAACGTAGCTGGATGACTCCCAGCTCAGCCAGATGATTTTAGTTAACATCATGCGCACATCTCAGTGACCTGAGTTCAACACAGACCAAATGGAGAAAATATGCAGTTATCCCTCCATCAAAAAATCTCCTTCATCCTAGTATACCACGACTACTGAAATATTATTTTTTCTGGCCTACACAAAAAACGAATTCTTCAGAACCAGGCAGTCAGACTGTGTTGAGCATTCTAACTGATGCTACATCAGACTCACCCCAACATTCTTCACTGGCTCCCTGGCAACACCAGAATCCAATTCAGGGCTAGTGCCCAGTCCACAAACTATATCATGAAAAGGACTTTGTGCACCTGCAGAATTGTGTAATTTGCTATGCTCCTACCAGAGCTGTTCTCATAATGACTGCCCCTCAGACACACCAGCGATCCTTCAAGGGGACTGGACATGGACGGCGACCCTGGACACACATGGACCTAGATCCTTGAATCCCTCCAGCCTGATCTTGAGAAGTGAACTTAACTACATGTAGTTCCTGAAACACTCCGGAAACTAAAGTATTCAAATTTGAACTCAACCTAGATGAGGAATGGCCATTAAAGAATGGCGGGCACAGTTATTACCATTCAGTCTGACCTCTGACCTCCTCAGGTGTATATGTAGTGTAGTTCTGAATTACCCAAATGGAGGTATTTAGCACTTTATGAAAGTTCTTAATAGATTAATACAGTGAAGCCATCCATCTTTAGTGGCAGGGAGTGAAGTGATGCTCAGGGATGGGAAAGGTTCTGTTTCAAATGGGAACCTCTGTTCCAATTTATTCCAAATACTCTTTTTCAGATTCTACATAGCGCTAAGGAAGAAAACTGAGTGAGGAACAAACATAGTTCAATCAACTGAAACTGCACCGCTAGAGTCTACAGGGTTTTTCTGATGGATACTTGTAACTGAAGATTCATCACCTAAGAATACGCCCTATATTCAGAATGGATCCAGAAACTTTAAAGCATTACTCCTGTGTGCCGGCAGGTGGCGTCATTCACACTGACTTTGTTCGACTCTGGAAGTGATGAGCAGTGCCTCATGTAAGTGGCACCTATGTGTGCGATGTTAGATTCTTTCTTTCCGTGCCTTCAGTAGTGGTTCCGGAGTGTCTCCTTGGTCTTCATGACACAACTTTCATCAAAATTCTCCAAAGTTGAAGGGAAAATGTCACCCTGTAAGAAAACAGGCTTCAAACCATGTAGGGACTGTCGCAAACAGACGTCTGTGATGGAGCCTCATGGAGTGTGTCTTTAGTGTCTGGGGTCGGATTATGACTCCAGGTCCTGTGATAATTGTGCCCAGATGAATCTGATCGTCATACGGGAACGTGAAAAATAGTCTACAATGCAACATGTCCAAGTCAAAAGGAAGGTTCCATTCGAGCTCCTGAAATGGTTCCTGTGGAAGATCATCATTGCAGTCAAAGTCTTTGGATAGGTTCAAGAAAAAAACGTAAGAAGTCAACGCAGGAATTGGCCTATTCTTTCCACTCTAGGACTTCAGGCATGGCGAAGGACATCAATGTTCCTCCCAGTCTCACTCCAGATCATCATTGTAGCCTATTCCAAGTATATTCCTGATACACCCCAAGTTCCCAGGTCCATGGTTGGCGTGTCAAAGATGGGGACGTGAGAGTACGCTTCTCTAGCTTGCTCCGTATTGACTGCCACTTATCCTGAGCTTGGTAGTCGTAGACTTGCCAGCGGCCCACGGAATCGACGGGGGTAGAGGCCCGGGTGTCCTGCGATCGTGCCGTGTCCTCCGTATGCTGCTGCAGTCTCGGGGTAGTGCGATAAAGAAGCGGTGACTCAGGCCCAGAGTTTGCGGCCCTTCCCCCCCGGACCTCAGTGGAAGGCGAGCCGGGCCAAGGGTGTCCAAACTGGTATTAGCCGCCCTCCCCATCAACATACTGCACCTGCAGGATTGCGGCTACACTTGGAGACCGGCTCAGCGGGCGTGAACCAGCCAGGCACCCCGCTGCTACATTGGCGCCAGAGAAAATCCCCTGCTCCATCTCAGGGATGGGGCCAACAACTGACCCAGGTAGGCCAATCCATGCCCAATACTCTCTGGAATATCTCAAGCTGTGTACCTCAGATCGGCGGTGGTGCCCAGGACTGGGCCCCTACCCGAAGATACCCCGCACACTATCGGCCTAATCGGGCCATTTCTAAGAGGCCCGCATGTCTGCCTACTGCTCTGCACAAACCGCTACCCCAGTAGGGCCCAGGAGGCCCGACTACACCCAGATGATCACCAGGCCCGCCGTGGATCAGCGCCGGGCGCGGCTCTGCAGCTTTCATCCCACGCCGGCTTAGCGACTATCTCTGTTGCCCCTGGGCCCGAGAGGCACCCCCACGCTTGGGGTGTCCTACGAGCTCGGCCTGAAGTGGCTCCTCGCCGAGCGACGACGTGCAGAACTCAGCCCCTGCCCACAGACATCTCCCCCATTACCGGCTGCCCAGTCCAGCTACATGAGGCCTGTGGGATTCCTCACTCATCTCTATTAGCTATTGCTCCAGTAAGGCCCACGAGGCCCAACTATACCCCGGCGAGAACCAGGCCCAGCATGGTCTACCAGCAGGCTCTTGCCTCTAGTCGCCCAGTGCAATCCTCCGCCATTACCAGGCCCGGGAGGCCTGCGCACGCTTGGGGGTGAAAACGTATAAGACCCACAGCGGCTCCTCATCTGGCATAACATGTCTCACCCAACGGCACTGCCCTCACTTGAAAGGATTTCAACGAATGGTGCCTTCGTCAAAAAAGCCCAGATAAGTCCGAGCACCTCCTCACTGCCTTGTAAGCGGTAACCCTTGGCTGGCTACTGTGCGGGGCCTGTAGCCTTCCTTGCCTCACACGGCGATGAACCACACTCTGCCCCAACATTCAGCGCCCGGGTCCGGGCGCTGCATCCAGGTTGGGAGAAACTGTCAGTGTCGACCCCATCCTGCCCAGTAACCTGCTCGGCAAAGGTGTTTGGACCCTAGAACCAGCGCTCTCATTTTCCCACTCTCCCTGGAACCTACGGAATGCCATTGCCACCAAGATGGGCAAGCTAAGCATGGACAAAGAGCAGCCACCTGCCATTGACACACAGGGCCCACCATCCGGCACCTCGGGTGCCGACCAGTAATTAACAGGACAACACATGCCACAGGCTGACCTCTCTAACCGCCTCGATGAACTAATGGCGGCGGTGATGGACATTAAATCCACCCTTCTCCCTTAAATAGACATGCTATGTGCTAAGTTCAGCTTTATGCAAAAGGATCACAAAAACCTTAAGGATAGAGTGTATGAGGTTGAATCCACAATTGCATCTGTGAAGCCTTCTGTGTCCTCAACGGTGGCCCAATTCAAGACATTACAAAAGGAGGTGGAATACCTCAAAAACCGTGTTGACAATCAGGGGGGCATGTCACGCCAGAACAATATACGCCTGGTGGGCCTGCCGGAATGCATCGAGGGTCAGAGTATGGAGCTGTACTTGGAAACCTGGTTCTCGGAAGTCGTCCTTCAAGGCAAGCATTCCAAGTCCTTTCACTGTGGAGCGTCACCATAAAATCCCGGGGGGCCCCCATCATCCGGGTGCCCCCTAGACCGGTGGTCACAGGTCTCTTTAATTACCATGACAGGGACCCCACTCTACAAGTTACAAGAGCCCCGGGGTCCATGGGTAATCGAGAACGCGGAGGAGCACATATATCTGGACTACACGCTGTTGGTACAGTGCAGTAGAACATCCTTCATGGAAGTCAAACGCTGCTTTTATGAACATGAGATAAAGTATGCCCTACAACACCCGGCCTCATTGCGAAACAATATAAAGGCAATACTGTCTCCCGAAGACACCTGGTACTGGGTAGGACAGAATGGTGTGGCGTCTGCTCCAAAATGTACGACGGTCCCACACCAACAATGGAAGAAGGCCACACATCGTGGCCTGAGCCATGGCCAGCACCCCACCAAAGCCCAAGCAGAGTAGGAAAGGGAGAAAGCCCTCAAACATGCTGAGAATCAGGGAGCCCCCACTTCTCCTCTCCGCACTGACTCAGAAATGGAAACTTCACCAGAACAGGAGTACTTCTTATCAATCTTCCAGCAACGGATGATCCTGGGCGACGAGCACACCGTGACTCCGCAAACCTCAGATGAACTGGGTTAATCAACCACAACACTGGGACTCACCAGGAATGTGTTACTCGCACTAGCGGAGCACTATACTCAAGCAGAAAGTAAACTTATATTGTACGAGTGGAATGTTTATTTATTGCCTCTCTTTATTTACTGGTGTAGATGCAAGGGAATAACTACCTACTGTTAACCTGGAATGTATGCGGCCTGGCTGGTTGTGTCAAGCGGCATAAAGTCTACCAATACTTACGTAGACACAAAATTGCCATAGCTTTACTTCAGGAGACTCATTTAACACAGCAAACACTGAAGTTACTTAGTAAACGATGGAGGGGCATGGCAATTGGCACAACTTATTCTGGCTATGCCAGAGGTGCCCTGATATGGGTAGCACCAGGCACCCCACTACAGATAATGCACATGTGCGTTGACTCCCAGCGCCGCTATGCGATCTTAGAAGGCTCTCTAGATGGCGGCTCACTGTCCCTTTATGCGCCTAACTCAGGGCAATCCACATTCCTTCGGACCTTAACCTCATCCCTTCTTAGGAATCCCTTGGTCCCTACTTATTGGGGGCGACTAAAAAGGCGTATCTGACCAAGTCCTGGATAGTTCCTCCCTGGTTAATAGGCTATTGGGCTTGCACACAATAGGTCCACCTTGGTCACGCAGATACAGCTGCTTGACGGCTGGGCGCAAAACACCCCACAGACTGTGTATATTCACACTACTCCACTCTCCACGATCTGTATACGTGCTTAGATGCCATTTATTGCAACAAACAGCTAGCCAGAGGTTAAACCCCAGGAATGGACGGCTGGCCCATGGAATTCTATGCCACATACTCAACCCAGCTGGCTCCCTGTTTTCTCCCTATATACAAAGAGTCCTCTGATAGGGGCATTTTGTCTCCTTCTCTCTGTGAGTCTGTGCTAGAGGTTCTCACAAAACCTGGTCGGGACCCCCTCGTCATAAGCTCATATCGTCCATTATCATTACTTAACTCGGATAAAAAAAAAATGGGAAAATGGCTGGCCAACAGGCTACTGGAGGCTGTCCCACTACTGGTCCACACTGACCAAAACGGGTTTATCCCGGGCAGAAGCACAGGGCTAAATCTTTGTCGCTTATTCAAACTTTTAGAATGGGCCCAAATGGCAACTGAGCAGCACTGGGTCGCTGCCTTAGACATAGAAAATACTTTCAACACCCTGGGATTGGACTACTTACTGGCGGTGCTGGCTTGATTCGAGAAGGTGGCCTGATATGCAGTGCTCACTATTCTAGTGAACACTATGTATCAGTCCAGCAACCCTTATTGATGATTGGTTGTAAGTCAACCTTATAGACCAGCTATCCTAGTAGCATGGATACGAGCAGTCTAAGGCTAAAGACTCGAGAGGGCGTGTTAAGCCAGCTGTTTACCACACATATACCCCTTGAATACCTAGTGAAAGGACACCACACAAGTGTTATGAAAATAAACAAGATATTTATTAAGAATCACAACAGCCCTGTACTCTTTATGAGGACAGGGTACTAAGCACAAAACAAAAACTCTTACGAAAATACTTAAGTTAGCACAGTATATACAAATGCCCGAGGGGCACGGAAAACCATATACTCTGGAAGTGGAATGCGAAATTACTAGCAGGTAAGTACAGTACTAATAGGCTTAGGAATCGCTAGGACTTGACTATAGAATCTTCAGATTACTTCTAGGAGGCCTAGGGGACTCGGGTGCAGAGTGTGCACTCTCACGCGTGATGCGGGACAAAGTCTATGGTAGCTAGTAATGACAAAGTTAGTGTTCTCGGGCGAACCCGACCTGGTAGGAGGAAAACGAAAGTGGATCCTGACCCTTGGATAGTGAGGCTATGCTGGGGCACCGAAATTCCGAAGTTACCTAGCCCAGGGGCTGCAGCTGCATAGGTCTCAAAAGACGTCGGGAATCCTCGTAGACGGACCAGGAGCCTGGAAGAAAGAAGTTGCTGGCAGGCGACCAGTGAAGAAAGTTCGATGCATCCAAGCCTGGATCGAAGGAAGATGACTCCTGAAAGCAGAGGGGACCAAGTTCGAGACTACTAGCCAGTAGTCAGGTGGCACCAGGAGGGCACCGGATGGTAGCCACCTCGACTAGGTGAGTGGGTGACGCTGTGCTCGCAGATCTCACGGACCAGGAGGCGTTGTCGGCGACCAGGATGGAGGAGCGAGCTGTCCCACGATGGATGAAGCTGTCGGCGTCGCTGGACCCAGGATTGGGCAACAAAGCCTTGGCAAATTCAAGCCCACGCGGTGGACTCAAAAAGGCGTCTGGAGTGGACCAGGAGGGTCCGGGGTGCCTCTCTTGAAGAAGGAAGCAAGGGCCAGTCTGGAGCAACCAGACCAGCAGCAGTGATGTCGTCGGGCGTCGTGAAGAAGGCCACAAGCCAGCCGGCTAGTAGCCACACAGCGCGGTGAGCACGCAAAAGCAGAAGGGCCCCACGCAGATCGTGGAGATGCTGGAGGGCTGATCTTCGGTGCTGGAGCTGCTCAGGGTTGGGGTTTCTCGGACCCCAAAGCACTCACCAGTGGAGCACACGGTGGGCTTGTTGCAAAGAAGTCGTGCAGTCTTGGCGATCGTCGGTCCCTCGAGGTCTCGTCGCACTCACAGTTCTCAGCTTTGCTGTAGAGGTGAGTAGAGGTCAGAGGTGCCAGGGAAGCCGGGTCTCGTCGAGCTGGGTCGTCGGATTCGTGAAGAAGGACTTGCAGCAGACCGCAGTGTTCTTAGGATGGTGCCCGCTTGATGCAGGGTGACTACTCCTTAGCCACAAAGGAGAATCTTGAAGAAGGAAATCTTGATGTCTTTCGCAGAAAGTCGTGTCTTGATTCCAAAGATGATCTAATTTGAACAGGGGGCCCGCTCCCATCTTTATACTAAAAAAGGGGGCTGACCCGGTGACTAGGTCCTGCCTATGGGTGGGACTAGGAGGGGGGTGGTTACACCCCTCTGCCATGCCGGACTTTCCCCAGGCCAGGGGCTGGTGTGCCCCTGGAACTGGTTCTGACCGGCCTATGCGTAGTGAATACCGGGGTGCCACTTAGCAGTCACCTTCCTGTAAAGCCCTGCCTACCCAGGATACACAAAACCATGTCTGGGACGGTGCTAGCACCGCCCCTGACAGGAAACCCTTTGTCCAGGCTCCCCTCGCTGGAAGGACTCCCAGCTGTAGGGGGTCAGACTCGTGTCTGTGGTGGCAGCATCCATTTTGTGGAGCTGAGGCTTCGTTTAACTTTAACCGGGGTTCACAGTTACATACATGTCGTGTCCCTCTAGAAGGGTGGAATGCTAACCCCGTCGCCAGAATTGGCGAGGGGTTAGTATTCCAATTCGTATGACACCTTACTCGACATGTTTTGATAAAGCAATACCAAAGTTAGCATTTAACCGCGAGGATTATAATGCACTTAAGAGTATATGGTATGCGATATCATGGAACAGCTATTAGGACTTGGTTCCGCAAGCTGCAGACAGGCTCAGCTCATGCCAGAGCACCATCTCACACGATTCAAAGCACTCTGCCTTCAGGATTGTTAAGGCCTGCCATAGGAGTGACTGATAGGAATATGTGTGTCCATTTTAGGGTTAGATATAGGTATACTATATCTACAGCAAAGGGTGATTACACGACTTTGCCTCAGCTGTCATGCAGCCAGTTGTGTCAAATTTAGGAGGCCAGCCAGGGGTGGCATAATACATGCTTCAGCCCCTGGTAGGCCCTGGGTACACCTATGCCCTGAGTTACAGGGTCTGATAAGGTGGCCCAGTACCAATTAGAAATGTACCTAGGGTACATGGAATCCATTTTACAGAGAGAGCAGTAGGCCTGGGGTCCTGATTGGCAGGGCCCCAGGTCGACTATGTCAAAAACCAGCTAAAACACAGGGCAAAAAGTTGGGGGCAACCATAGTCAGGAGGTACCTTCCTACACAACCCCCCCCCCCCCCCCCAAACGAAAGGAGATAAGGCTATCCTTGTCCAGGTAAGCCTCTATTACCTAAGTGGCCATATAAGGAAGGACCAGCTCTGGCTTGGTTTCCCCCTGTGTCATGGTCCACTAGGCAACCCCTCACCCTAAGGGTGTCTGAGGGTCTCCACCATAGGGAATCTCTGTCTCTGGTGTGTCTTGGGAAAGTAAAAGGCTGATGCTGGGATGGAGTACTGAAGTGAGGCTCCTCTACATTTGGGCTCAACTTCCTCCAATCACCATTCATCATGTGTGCCTTTCTTTCTTTAGCTGAGATGCACTGAGCTCTCAGGGTCAGCCTCTGGCTACCTAAAGCTGGAGGCTGAGTCCCTCTGTTTGGCTTACTGGAGGGACAGGTCAGGTCTGGGGTTTTTAGGCCCCATGTTTGGCTGTGCCCAACAGTGTCCAGCTGTGGGAGGTCCCTAACTACTTTTAAGGGGGATCCCTCAGGAGTCTGTTTTATTTTCACTTGGCTAGGTTTACCAGCTCAGTGATCCTAATCTGCTGATTAAGGGGTTCTTTTGGACAGGGGGCCCTTTGGGGTCCACCACTGGCCTCCCTGACCTCTTCAGCCCTGGGCTGACTGAGGCAGGGTAGAGAGGTGCAGGTTACCTGCTCCAGACTGGGTCCCACCTGGGAAGGGTCCACTGCCATCAGGGGCACTGCCAGGCTAGGCCTGACTACCTCTGGGGCAGTTCCTTCAACAGGGGTAGAGTCAGTTCCCTGAGGAGGCTGGCTCTCACCTAGTGTCTGGGAGGGGGAAGACTCTTCTTCCTCCTCAATGCTCTCTGTTTGAGTGGAGTGATCCATTGTTTCAGGCTTCACAACCTCACTATCTGTTTGAGTAGAGGCTGAGACCATTTCAACCTTGCCAACCTTTTCAGGAGGGCACTCAGTTTGTGTTTGGGCTGTGACTGTCACAGCCCTCCTATCCTGTTCTGGAAAGTCTGTCTGAGCCTGGGCAGTGGCTACCACTGCCCTTCCAACCTTTTCAGGGAGGAATGGTGCTGGGACTGGGGCTGTAGCTATTACTGCCCCACTAACCTGTCTGGATAGGCCTATCATTCTGGAGTGAGTTTCTTGCTCCACCTCAGCCCATGCTGAGAGTTCCAGGTCATTCCCCAGTAAGCAATCTACAGGTAGGTTATCTGTCACTGCCACTCTCATGGGCCCTGTGACATTACCCCAACTGAGCTCGACTACTGCCATGGGATGCCTTCTCTTCACTCCATGAACGTCTGTCACCTGGTAAAGGAAACCAGGGGTCAGTTGAGCAGAGGGGACCAGATGGTCAATCACCATGGGGATACTGGCCCCTGTGTCTCTGTATGCCTCAACTTTCTGACCATTGATAAAAGGCTCTTGTCTATACTTTCCCAAAATGTGGGAACCAGTAGTGAAGTTGGCAAACCCCAAGCCAGTCTCACAGACAAGAGTGTTGTTAGGGGACCTGGCTAGGCCATAGTCCTCCTGGTTTCCCAAAGTAATGCCCACTACATTCTTGGGGGCACTCCCATCACCGGGGGGATTACCACTAGTGGTAACAGGAGGTCTGGGAGTATTACTTGGGGGTATGTTTTCCTTATTGCTATTTTTTGGGCACTTGGCATCACTTTTGTAATGACCCACCAGTTTACAGGCATGGCAATAAGGTTTCTTCTGTTCAGAAGGTGTGTTCTGGGACCCACCACCCTTGTTGGAGTTTTGGGGCCCTTGGGAAGTCTTCTCTGTGGATTTATCCCCACCCTTCTCTTGAGGCTTGGTTGATTCCTTCTTTTGGTCACCACCCTGGTTCTTAGGCCTGACCCTGGTTCTGACCCATTTCTCTGCCCTCTTACCCAATTCCTGTGGAGAGGTCAGATCAGAGTCTACCAGGTGCTGGTGTAATAACTGGTTCTGACAATTATTTAAGATTTGCTCCCTCATAATTAGATTGTACAATCCTTTAAAATCAGTAACCTTACTACCCAGTAGCCAGCCTTCAAAAGCCTTAGTGGCACAATCAACAAAGTCAGACCAATCTTGAGACTGAGTTTTCTGGGTGTCTCTGAACAGCATCCTGTACTGCTCAGTGGTTAAACCAAACCCATCAACCAGTGTATTTTTCAAGATTTGGTAATTGTTAGCATCCTCCACTCTAGTAGTGAGGAGCTTATCTCTACCTTTACCTTCAAAGGAGAGCCACAAGATAGCTGCCCACTGACTTTGGGGAACACCCTGCACAGTGCAGGCCCTCTCCAAAGCAGTAATCCATTTGTGGATGTCATCCCCTTGTTTAAAGGGGGGCACTATCTTATTCAGGTGTTTTGTATCAAAACTCCTTTCCCTATTGCTAGGTATATTGCTGCCACCAGTGGGGACTACCCCACTTAACTGTTGCTCTCTAGCAAAGGCAAGTCTCTCTTTGGCCAGGGCAAGTTCTTCCCTTTCAATCCTCAGTTTAACTGCCCTTTCTTCAGCTTCATACACTCTCCTCTGAGGGGAAGTCATCCCTCTGTGAGAAGAGTTGTGAGAGCCATTGGTTCGAAGGGATCTGTTAGAGCCTCTTGATAGAGACCTAACTCGTCCATTCCCAATGTTAAGCTGGCCTGAGAGTGGCCCCAGGGGTCCCCTAGTACCATTCTCATACCTGCTTAAGTTGGACCTGGTTAGTCTGCTGACTTCTACCTGTCCCTTATCTGCCTCATCCCCTGACAACTCATCCTCATCCTCATCCTCAGCATCATCTGCCTCCTGGAGGGGATGGTCATGGTTATCAAAGGGACCCTGTAAGGAGGGCATACTCCCATCTGGATTAGGAGAGCTAAGAAGTTTCTCAGCTTTCCTGGCATCATAAGTCTCTAAGAGACCAATCAGAAAGGGAATTGTGGGGTTAGACCCCTGTTTTAGCTTCCTGGAGGTACACACTTGTCTCATCTCCTGGAAGCTAAGAGCAGCATATTTGGAAGTGGGGACCTGTGGAGGGTCCACTGACACAAGGGGAGACTCAGAGTTTCCTCCTTTGTCTGACATGCTGATTCTAGTGTGGTGTAAGTGATGCACCTACCTACACTATGTGTTTGCCTACTGATCCCTTGCTAAGAGTTGCAGCCAAGGTGTGCTAAGCCTTGAGGAGCTGCAACAGCTGGTTCAGTAGAACTCAGAGTATTCTAAGCTAAGTTATATGTACCTAACAGTACTTATGTGATCTTTCAACAAGATATTCTTAGGATACGTGTGGTAAAACAACAGCAAGCTCAAATCCCAACCGCTGCTCACCAATGTGAGAAGGTGGCCTGATATGCAGTGCTCACTATTCTAGTGAACACTATGTATCAGTCCAGCAACCCTTATTGATGATTGGTTGTAAGTCAACCTTATGGACCAGCTATCCTAGTAGCATGGATACGAGCAGTCTAAGGCTAAAGACTCGAGAGGGCGTGTTAAGCCAGCTGTTTACCACACATATACCCCTTGAATACCTAGTGAAAGGACACCACACAAGTGTTATGAAAATAAACAAGATATTTATTAAGAATCACAACAGCCCTGTACTCTTTATGAGGACAGGGTACTAAGCACAAAACAAAAACTCTTACGAAAATACTTAAGTTAGCACAGTATATACAAATGCCCGAGGGGCACGGAAAACCATATACTCTAGAAGTGGAATGCGAAATTACTAGCAGGTAAGTACAGTACTAATAGGCTTAGGAATCGCTAGGACTTGACTATAGAATCTTCAGATTACTTCTAGGAGGCCTAGGAGACTCGGGTGCAGAGTGTGCACTCTCACGCGTGATGCGGGACAAAGTCTATGGTAGCTAGTAATGACAAAGTTAGTGTTCTCGGGCGAACCCGACCTGGTAGGAGGAAAACGAAAGTGGATCCTGACCCTTGGATAGTGAGGCTATGCTGGGGCACCGAAATGCCGAAGTTACCTAGCCCAGGGGCTGCAGCTGCATAGGTCTCAAAAGACGTCGGGAATCCTCGTAGACGGATCAGGAGCCTGGAAGAAAGAAGTTGCTGGCAGGCGACCAGTGAAGAAAGTTCGATGGATCCAAGCCTGGATCGAAGGAAGATGACACCTGAAAGCAGAGGGGACCAAGTTCGAGACTACTAGCCAGTAGTCAGGTGGCACCAGGAGGGCACCGGATGGTAGTCACCTCGACTAGGTGAGTGGGTGACGCTGTGCTCGCAGATCTCACGGACCAGGAGGCGTTGTCGGCGACCAGGATGGAGGAGCGAGCTGTCCCACGATGGATGAAGCTGTTGGCGTCGCTGGACCCAGGATTGGGCAACAAAGCCTTGGCAAATTCAAGCCCACGCGGTGGACTCAAAAAGGCGTCTGGAGTGGACCAGGAGGGTCCGGGGTGCCTCTCTTGAAGAAGGAAGCAAGGGCCAGTCTGGAGCAACCAGACCAGCAGCAGTGATGTCGTCGTGAAGAAGGCCACAAGCCAGCCGGCTAGTAGCCACACAGCGCGGTGAGCACGCAAAAGCAGAAGGGCCCCACGCAGATCGTGGAGATGCTGGAGGGCTGATCTTCGGTGCTGGAGCTGCTCAGGGTTGGGGCTTCTCGGACCCCAAAGCACTCACCAGTGGAGCACACGGTGGGCTTGTTGCAAAGAAGTCGTGCAGTCTTGGCGATCGTCGGTCCCTCGAGGTCTCGTCGCACTCACAGTTCTCAGCTTTACTGTAGAGGTGAGTAGAGGTCAGAGGTGCCAGGGAAGCCGGGTCTCGTCGAGCTGGGTCGTCGGATTCGTGAAGAAGGACTTGCAGCAGACCGCAGTGTTCTTGGGATGGTGCCCGCTTGATGCAGGGTGACTACTCCTTAGCCACAAAGGAGAATCTTGAAGAAGGAAATCTTGATGTCTTTCGCAGAAAGTCGTGTCTTGATTCCAAAGATGATCTAATTTGAACAGGGGGCCCGCTCCCATCTTTATACTAAAAAAGGGGGCTGACCCGGTGACTAGGTCCTGCCTATGGGTGGGACTAGGAGGGGGGTGGTTACACCCCTCTGCCATGCCGGACTTTCCCCAGGCCAGGGGCTGGTGTGCCCCTGGAACTGGTTCTGACCGGCCTATGCGTAGTGAGCACCGGGGTGCCACTTAGCAGTCACCTTCCTGTAAAGCCCTGCCTACCCAGGATACACAAAACCATGTCTGGGACGGTGCTAGCACCGCCCCTCACAGGAAACCCTTTGTCCAGGCTCCCCTCGCTGGAAGGACTCCCAGCTGTACGGGGTCAGACTCGTCTCTGTGGTGGCAGCATCCATTTTGTGGAGCTAAGGCTTCGTTTAACTTTAACCGGGGTTCACAGTTACATACATGTCGTGTCCCTCTAGAAGGGTGGAATGCTAACCCCGTCGCCAGAATTGGCGAGGGGTTAGTATTCCAATTCGTATGACACCTTACTCGACATGTTTTGATAAAGCAATACCAAAGTTAGCATTTAACCGCGAGGATTATAATGCACTTAAGAGTATATGGTATGCGATATCATGGAACAGCTATTAGGACTTGGTTCCGCAAGCTGCAGACAGGCTCAGCTCATGCCAGAGCACAATCTCACACGATTCCAAGCACTCTGCCTTCAGGATTGTTAAGGCCTGCCATAGGAGTGACTGATAGGAATCTGTGTGTCCATTTTAGGGTTAGATATAGGTATACTATATCTACAGCAAAGGGTGATTACACGACTTTGCCCCAGCTGTCATGCAGCCAGTTGTGTCAAATTTAGGAGGCCGGCCAGGGGTGGCATAATACATGCTTCAGCCCCTGGTAGGCCCTGGGTACACCTATGCCCTGAGTTACAGGGTCTGATAAGGTGGCCCAGTACCAATTGGAAATGTACCTAGGGTACATGGAATCCATTTTACAGAGAGAGCAGTAGGCCTGGTGTCCTGATTGGCAGGGCCCCAGGTCGACTATGTCAAAAACCAGCTAAAACACAGGGCAAAAAGTTGGGGGCAACCATAGTCAGGAGGTACCTTCCTACAGATTCGTCATAGGTTCCAAGTTCCTATGCTGGGTGAAAATATTATATACCAGTCCGGGTGAAAATGGGGCGTGTTATCTCACCACCCTTTGTCATCGAGCGTGGCACCAGGCAGAGTTGTCCACACTCACCAATCCTTATTGCTGTGGCCATGGAGCCCCTGGCCTGTGCGCTCCACAGTCACGTCATAGACTGGGGCATACGAGTGCACATGCAGTGGCACTAATGCGGATGATGCACTGATTTACCTCCGTAACCAGGCAGAGACGCTCCAAGGTCTCATTGCACTACTAGACGCCCAGGTACGGCTATCAGGCTTGGAAATTAAATGGAATAAGCCTGTATTATTCCCAATGTCACCCATCCCAGTTAAACAAAGGCAGCGGCAACCTCACATCCCGCTCATCAGAGTGTATGACTCATTCAAATACTTGGGGGTCCAGGTCTACCACTCTCCATCCGACCTGATAGACAGTAACCGGGGTAAGGCGATTACAAGTGCCAGAGCTACACTTCCGTCTGGATCACTCTTCCGCTCTCCCCCATGGGCCAGATAGCCATATCCATATGCTCCTCCTCCCCAGGCTTCTATATGTTTTTACCATCCTCCCCTATAGACTGCCTCAGAAATTATTCAGAGATCTACGGTCATTGCTCATATCTTTGATATGGGGCAACTCCAGGACAAGGGTAGCGCTCGTGAAGCTCCATTTCCCCATCACGGAGGGCGGGCTGGGAGCGCCCAACTACAAACTATATTATGCAGCCGCCCAGCTCCAGTGGCCCATGCACTTGCTTGCAAAAAAGAACTTAGCTGAACTAGACACCTGGGTAATCGAAGCCAGACCTGCTCGAGTGATTATCAGGCTCTAAAACTCCGCTACAGAGGACAGAGGGCTGCACTCTGCTGCGGGCAGCCCGTAATGCCTGTCCGAACTACGTAATAGCCAGACGGCGTCCTCCACCGTATGCCCCAGATCTCCCCATCGAGTCGTTGCCAGGGACATATGCTCACCTAAAGCGCCCAGAATTGGCCGAATGGCAGGCAGCTTGCCTGACAACATGGGGTAACGTTTTTTACTGACTCCACCCTATGCAATTTCGACATTCTGATGGACGACTATGGTCTGTCACCCGGAACGTTCCTTCTGTATGCGACATTAACGCATCAGGCAACATGAATTTGGGGGGACATAAGCATTGTACCTCTAACTTCCGAAGTCCTGCAGATACAACTGACACATGGAACTGGCAGGAAAGCCATCACAGCCATCTACAACTCCTTTAGAGCAGACACAGCCCCCTCATAAATCCCATTATGTGAATACTGGGCAAAGGCACTATTCACTGAATTAACAGACAAGCAGTGGAAGCAATGCGTGGGGATGGGGAACCCCCAAAACCATCTCAATGAATGCCAGATAAAAATTCACTCAGTTCAACTATTTACACCAACAAACTTAACCCTGCATAGGCTGGCGTGAATGTACCCGACCTCCACTGATCTATGCCCCAGATGCCATAACTCGGATGGCGACTTTGTGCATATGGACTGGACGTGCTCTCACATCATGACATACTGGGGGAAAGTATCTGATATACTGACAGCACACAACTCAGCAGTTCGCATTATACATAAGCAGCACATTTAGCGGCACCATATTTATAGTAACCATAGGACTGGCACATTGGTTAGGTGGTATTATGTTTCTTATATTATGTTTTGATACTACTTTGTACAGTAATATATGTTGACAAACTCTGTAATGAATCAATGTCATTGTCAACTATCTGTAACGTTGAAGATAATGATTTGCGACCCCCAACTAGTGGGCACACACATGCAAATTGAGATGTACTACAACATGTACTTTATTATGTCGTATTTACAGCTGTATGTTGCTTTGAACAAAAATTGAATAAAGGTTATTAAAAAAAAAAAGTTCCTAGGTTCATCTGAGACATCGCAGCAGAGAGGCCATGCATTTTTGGCACCTTACTGGTCCCCTCTGGCGCACCTTCGCACCCCAAGAATCTGCGATGGCTTCCAGTAGGACATCCGACGGTGAGTCCATCCTCTGCATTGTTTTTGTCCCTGGAACCTATATCCAGTCAGCACCCGATCCGGTGCTGACTGCATATCTGATGCCATAACCACCGTCAGTTCCCTTTGCATTGACTTCAATGCAGACACCGTCAGCACTAGAAGAGGACTTGTAGCCCATTGTGCTCCCTCTGCCCTCAAGCAGATTCCATCATGACCTCAACCAAGATTGCAGCTACCTTCTACTGTCACGCAGCCAACAGGCAATTCTTCAGATTCCGACAACTTGCCCTTAGCTCATGGCAAGGCTAAAACTTTACACAATCTTTTCTTCACTGGCTTGGATAATGACAAATATGATGTAGGAGACAATTATGTCCCACAGTACGATGTAGAACTCTGGTGTCATGAACTCCAAGATGCCAGTGGTTTGGATACTTCTCCAGGTGCTGGACTTAGAATATATGATATTACAGCGCATGTTTTTACAACACAGTTTTTACATTGCAACTACCATTACATTGCATGATTTTACAACGCATGTCATTACAACGCATTTTTACAAACTATCATTACAACGCATTCCATTACAACGCATACCATATCGAAATAAATACCACTACAACGCATAATACTTTTAGGGCAACAGTAGGGTAAGTGTTGGATAGTGTAGGGGTAAAAATGACCATTCCCACTCCAGTGATTGCAATAGTAGGGAAAGTGTTGGATAGTGTAGGGGTAAAAATTACTATTCCCATCTAACCAAAAACCCATACCCACCCTAAAACAAAACATTCTCCATAACTTACCTTATAATGGGGTGTAATGGTATGGGTTGTAATGGTATGCAATGTGCAGGCAGTTGCGTTGTAACAGTTGCGCTGTAAAAGCAGTGCGAGGTAATGACTGCGTTGTAATGGATGCTTCCCGCTGGCCTTATGTCTCCCCTTGATCCTACTACAGAGGAAAGCGCCTCCTTTTGGGTATTTTTGTGCAAAGGGTGGCAGAAGTATTAGATCTACAGCTTCCCACTATGGAAGTAGGGACTAATCTATTGACTGAGGTGCTTATATCAGGTCAGACCCCCCTACAGAGCCTCTAACGCCATTTAATGTGGCCCTCACAGATATCCTTTTGGGCACTTGGGAGAAACCGTGTTCGAGTCCACCTGTTAGTTGGCAGGTCACAAGTTGCCAGCATCTAGCACTTGGTGCCCGGCCTATCTTAGATAGCATCAGATGCCAGGGAGTTTGCTGGTACATGTGTCCACCAACAAAGTCAATCCCAACACTTTTCCCACCACTCTGCCAGATCGTGAATCAAAACGAATAAAGTCATTTGAAAAACAATGTTTCTCCTCTGCAGCCTGGCCAATGAAAGCCAGCTGCCTTCTAGGCTACTACTCCAATGCCCTTGGGAAATGGTAGGACAAGTGTTACTGTCTGTTCCAGAGGACCGTCAAGCATCTCGTACTCAAGCTATTCAGGGTAGTTGTGATGGAGGGAAAATTGTCATATGCTCCTGCTTGAACACGACGGACTGCTTAAGGTGAACATGCTGCTTGAAGGCTCTTGCCTTTTTGGCAAAAAAACGCATTTAGCCCTGAAGCGTTTGAAGGAGAGTAAGGCAGCGCCATGTGTTTTAGCCTCTCTGCTCCCAGCAGACAATTCCGCCTCTCTTTGGCTCTGGTCGTGGTTTTCCATTTTGCCAATGACAGACTCCACCACCAGCCAAGTAGACCCTTCAGTCTTTTCATGGCTGAAGCCACAATTTTCAGAGACAACACCCAGAGCTGCAGGGATAATGTGCATCTCAGTCCTCTGGCCCAGGTGCATCTGGAACCGCAAAACTGCTTTACAGAGCCGGCGCACAGCTATTCTGTCAGAGGTATAATCTACTATTTCCTCCAGGGCTGGTAGCCATCCCT
The DNA here is from genome assembly GCF_964263255.1 of Lissotriton vulgaris. NCBI lineage: Eukaryota > Metazoa > Chordata > Amphibia > Caudata > Salamandridae > Lissotriton > Lissotriton vulgaris. The sequence goes on from NC_141694.1 coordinate 248,371,097, forward strand.
TCAGACAAGTGGGTCATCAAATTGTACATCGGGGCAACGCCCTACCATTCTTATCGACCTTATTGCACCTTCCATTGCCATCAGGGCGGCTGGCTGAGGATTGTCTGTCCATTCTACAGCAGTAAGTGCAGGCCCTTTTAGCCAAAGAGGCCATATAGATGGTTCTAGTTTGAAATGAGAATTACTCTCGCTACTCCCTGGTGCCAAAGATGCTCACTCTCTAAAAGGCTTCCTCTGGAAGGACAAATTGATGTTGCTCACGCTAACCCTGTACTAGTACTGTCTGCCCTAGACCATGAGACTGCATGGTGGAGTCATACATGCAGGACACTTATTTCCATATTCCTGTCCTGCAGGTCCACAGACACTATCTGCGCTTCACAGTGGGCTAGAAGCATTTTCAGTTTGTGGTGCTACCTTTTGGCCTCACCAGTGCCCCTTGGATATTCACGAAAGTGATGGAGGGGCTTTCAGCACACCACCAGAGGTCAAGGGTTCCAGTCTTTCCCTACCCAGAAGACTGGCTGTTGAAGGTGGGCTCACCCCAGGCAGTCGTCAAGTACCCCAGATAACGGCAAACCGCTTGACATTGTTGGAGTTCACTATCAATGTGCCAAATTCACACCTGACTCCTTCACAAACACTCCCGTTCATAAAAGCTATTCTGGTTATGGTATACCCTTGCCCCTGGAGAGGCAAGTTCAGGCTTTCGTCTTGATGTTTCAGCCTCGGCCTGGATCTCAATGCAGTTGACTGAGTCTCCGAGGATGGATGGCCTCTTGCATCATGCTGGCCATAAATACCAGGTGGCACCTGCAGGCTTTGCAGAAGAACCTCAAATTCTAGTTTGAAGGCCTTTCTGCTGACTGTCAGAGGAAGGCTAGTGCAGGTGCTCATGGAAAATACTACAGCCATGTGGTACTTCAACAAGCAGGGCACGATGGGGCTTTGGGCCCTGCGTCAGGAGGCTATTCGCCTCTGGAAGTAGCTGAACCACCAAGGAATTTCTCTGGTGATAAACCACCTAGTGGGATATTTAAATGCCAGTGCGGCTAAACTCAGTCGCCAATGCTTAGCGGATCACTTATGGCAGTTGCATCCAAAGGAACCCTGGCTCTATCTTTTCAGCACTACCGAGAATGTGCAAAGTCAGCATTTTTGCACATTGGGGTGCCTAGATACCTCTCTCTTGGAGACGCCTTCTGTCTAGAGTGGAGTGTGGGACTCCTGTATGGCTTCTCACCACTTCTCCTTCCCTGTGTTCCATATCATCCTAGTGGCACCGGATTGGGCTAGGAAAAAGTGGTACCTAGATTGCCTGGGTAGGAGCATCTGTCCTCTGATCAAGTTGCCACTTCGGGAGGTTCTTTTGTCTCAGCATCAAGGCAGAATCCTACACCCGGGCCTGCACAGTTTGCATCTCCATGCTTGGAGACTGAGTGGCAGCAGTTGATCTCCTTCGAACTTCCCAATGAGGTTTTTGATGTCATCTTGCCAGCAAGGCGTTCTTCCACAAAATCAGAGTATTCCATTTGTTGGGACAAATGAGTGGATTGGTGCACTACTTGACCAACTGACTTATTACAAAAACGTTGTCTGAAGCATTTGTTTGTTTTGTCCCTGGTCCAGTAAGGACTTGCTCAGGACTCTTGTAAGGGCTATTTCTCATGACTTTCATCTTTCTAGCAGGTTCTGGATCAGCCCTCTTTATTTAAATCACTTATTATGATGAGATTTCGTAAAGCCAAAACCCTTTCTGATGCCACAGTGGGACTTGAACTTAGTTTTCACTTTTTCGATATGCACCCCTTTCAATACAGCACACGTGTCAAGTAAGGCTTCTTACATTGAGCATGTTTTCTCATCACATAACGTCAGACGTGTGAGCGAGCTGCAGGCTCTTTCTGTCAACCCTCCTTATACAATGTGCTTTCTGGAAACGTTGGTGCTGAAGACTAGAGCTTCTCTTCTACTGAAAGTGGTCACTTGATTTTATGTCTGCCAGGCTGCCACCCTTTAAGCATTGTTAGCTCCACCTCATCCTCTAAGGAGGAAGAGAGACGCCATCAGCTGGATCCTAAGAGGGCACTAGCCTTTCATATTGATCACCCAAAGAACATTGGGTGGGCGATCAGCTTTTTGAAGGGGTTTCCAGAGCAAAGAAGTTAAATGTAGTACAAAAACTGACAATCTCTCGATGGATTGGTCTTTGTGTAAAGATCTGCTACTCACTGACTTGGAGGCAGCCCCCAGAAGGCTTACAGGCTCATTCCACCAGGGCCACAGCTGCTACCATTGTGGTGGCACGCAGAGGGCCTTCTCTGGACATTTGATAGGGAACTACGTGGGCATCGATTCACATGCTCCCAAGCACTAATGCCTCAACAGTCAGGTCTGTTGAGAAGGGCATTTTGCCCAGTTAGTCCTGCAGGACGTTTGGGCTGAGCCAATTCGCAGTCGCACCTCCTTTAGCGGCACTGCTGTGATATCTACTCACAAGATGAGGAATTTTTGGTAAAAAGTATCCATCAGCAGAACAAGTCACTTACCTTCTGTAACAAACTTTGTGATGGACACTCTATCTAACTGGCCCTCCCTGTTCTGTGGTCTGGACTCTTTTTCCACCTTAAAAGGTCCCAATTTAGAGCTCTGTACACGGCCCGGGGCATTATCCATAATACAGACGGAAGACTTCAGACATCTCCACATCTTCTTTTATACTAATAATGTTTCACCTTGTGTTCCAAATAGTCCTGCATATAAATGAGTCTCTCAAATTGAAATTCCATGAGCCACAACCACTCTTGATTTGACTTGCATTATTTTTCAATTCCTCTATCTCTGATTCTGTGACACGTCCTCCTTCCAAGTGTTACTTTAATTTATTATTATGCTCTTTGTCTGGTTATGCAAGAGCCTCGGTGCCAACGTAGGTCCAGAGGGTGGTATCCATGCACGTTTTTAGAAAATCGTTAAGATAAATTGACATAGAATAAATGTACATGGAAATAATTTGCCAAGTCAGGATCTGGGATGGCCATCCTAAAGATTAATTAGACATCCCTCTTTAAGAGTGTAGGACTTCGATCTCATACTAAATGCCTTAAATACCTTTACTGACACCTTCAAATGAAAGGAAAAGTGAGGGATACTGTGATTCTGCTTTCTCTGCGCCAGGAAAGCATGAAAAATATTATTCGTATTTGTCAAAAAGTGATGGTTCTTTGTCTTTCCTCATGGTCCCTTGGGGTGTGTTGTGTGCAGCTGTGTCTAATCTAATCTGGCCTTTCTAATTTCAGAACATCCGAATGTCATCTTCCTGTTTTCTCACATGGAAGCCTAAAAGAGATTCCCAGCAGTTTTATTGAAAATTAATTCAGCAGTAACACTCGTAAACTTTGTTTCTCCTGCACAGATGTTAAATCATTATTGTCCAATTTCTGTCCAAATATTCAAACTCGTATGTGTGACAATGTACACATCACCTTGCAGCTAATTCGTACAGTTTCTTGCTATAGGGAGTCATATTGATGGAACGTTTAATGTCATGTCAGATAGTAAAGGCAATATGGCTTTAATAGGTTTTATGAGGAGAATATATAACAGCAACAGAAACTTCTCAGTCTGACTATTTTTTGTATAAGCAACCCAAGTCAGAACTAACCACTCGGTCGTGTAAGTCGTGTAAGTCATGGCTAAGAGTTGAGGGTAGCAGGGGCGTAGGAAGAGAGGTGCAGTGGGTACTAGCCGCCCTGGTTGTCATCACTGAGAGGGAGGGAAGGACGACAAAATGGCAAAAATATGTGTTATAAAACGCATAATTTTGCCATTTTGTCACCCCCCTCAGTGATGACACTTGTCACCCCCGGCTTGACAAAATGGCAAAAATACGTGTTTTTAACACATATTTTTGCCATTTTGTCACAATGGGGGTGACAAGAAATGTTCCGCACTGGGTACCATCTGACCTTGCTACGCCACTGGTGGGTAGGTGGCTGTCATAAATCGAAGACGCTTCTTTGTCGAAAGTAGAAGTATGTTTTTTCCTCGAAAGACAGCGCGGACACCCGACCGCTGCTGCTGAAATTGAGTTGACATGCACTCAGAGACGTACCTTGGAGGATATGAATAGGTACTTGTACTGTTGTTTTCTTATACCTCATGGTCGCTAAAAATGACCCTTGACTTTGCAATGGCATGGAAGCAGCCCATGATCCCATCCTCGTCGCCAAAAATGTCATAAAAACGAAGACGCTTCTTTGTCGAAAGTAGAAGTATGTTTATTTCTCGAAAGACAGCGCGGACACCCGACCACAGGAGCCAGTGAAAACTGCCAGCCTCCAACTGCTACACAACGAGCCCGACACGGAGACATAGAACACAGCTATGTCCCATACCACAAGCCCAGTAGCCAGAGGCACAGAAGCACGCGCCAATGTAAGTACAACAGTGGCATTGCAGTAGCAGAGGCAAAATATGGCGACCTTAAGTACCTGAGCAATCTGAGGTAGGCAAGGCGGGGAAAGATCTCCATTAGATGATACCTGCTTGTCGTTGTTTTTGGGGCTGCTTAGCTCCTGCCAGAATTAATGCAGAAGGACAATTTTGGGGGCTGCTTAGCTCCTGTCAGAATGAATGCAGAAAGACAATTTCATGATTTCAGTTATAATTTGACAGACAAAATAATATCAAACCTCTTTTCCTGTGGAAACAATGAAAGGGTAAGCGTTGACTGATAAAAGCAAAGACTCATGCAGCAAGCAGTTGTTTTGGTTGAATGTGTTTTTTATTGTTCGTCAGTGCCATTTCTCATGCAGGATTGCTTCCTCATTTCTGCGTTTTGCTCAGCTGCGGTTTGTCCAAATGTCAGTGAAGTTGTGTCCAGCGGCTGCTGTCATTGTGCCTTTAAGAACACACGCTTGGTTGGAATCTGCGAGAGCGTGCACCCAGTTTTCTATGATTGGTTGACACTGCAGCAAGCAATGCCCTCATCCTCCGCCTCGGACATCTACTCAGTCGTAGCTGAGGTACAGCACCCCGGGGCTTCTGATGTAAAGCTGTCAAACAAGTATTTTTATGTCCTTGGGCCTCTTCCATGTGACACCCTTCATTACCATGTTCATCTCTATCAAACAATACAGTTTGTTTCTGTATTTTTAAGCCACTGTTGAACATATCGCCTTCATCTACTGCCTGTTAAACTAAAACAAATGAGACTGTTTTGAATCCCATCATTCACCACCTGCTCTTCACCGCTACTTCATCATGTGCCCATCAGCATATTCTTTTGTTAGACGTTTTGCTCTTTGTTTTAATGAGCCAAATGCCAAATCCCTCTATTCATTTTTTGAAAAAACGTTTGTTTTTTCCTTCATTTTCTAATAACCCCCGACAATAGGCTCACTCCAACCTGTCCATTCATATCCTGTCTGGCATACATTTTGAATAAAGTGTTCACCAAACGTGTGTTTTTCTTTCTTGGCCACAGTTTTTTTTCCAACATGTATGATATACATGTATGATATATTTGCATCTTGTTTCCGTAAATCACAGACTCAGTCATAACTTCATATGCGGGTGCCATAAATTAAAACAACAGTGTCATAAATCATTATTGACAGGATCATAAATCATAGGCGTGACAGGCCATATATTCTCAACAGATGACAGTTTATAAATCATTTCTGCCATGTCACAATCACGTTCTGTTCTTTGCTTGTTATATTTTTGACACGTTTTTAGATTGTTGAGGCAATCATACATGCAGTTTCCTGGGCTCATAAAGTTTTTTGTTGGTGTTTCTCCGATTGTGTGAGGGGGTAGCCTCTTACTGTTGTCAGGCCCGAACTCGCTACCTTGTTTGTCCATTTTGCACCCTGCCGTCGGCAGGTCTGGGTTGCGAGTGCTTTGCTCCACTTACTCCCCCCTTTCTGCCTACTCACCCTGCCGTAAGGCATTCCCAGGTAAGTGGCCTTCTTCTGGCACACCTCCTTGCAGGTGTGCCTCCTTTACCAACAAATGCACCCCTTTTATCTGCCAAGCTGCATGTGAGGCTCAAATCTCCAGGCAGCTCCCCCTTTCTTCCTTATGCTTTATGGCATCTTACTTGGCATGGCTGCCCACTGGTTGGCCCAACACACTTTTATTCCTTCCTCTGAAAGATGCACCCTGTCTTTTGCATATAATCCCAGGCACCTGGGGTTGATCAAGCCATGCCTAATGCTCTCCAAGCTGTTCAGTTGGCAGTATTTCCTGACCGCAATATTTAACTTCCTTCTGGAGTTATCCACCGCCCGATTTGACATGGCCCCTGTCGTGACCCGACAGAGAGGCGACAGATAGGGCAACAGGACAGGAGGACGCTAGGACCCTGTGGGTCATGGGGGAGGTGACCAGGTCACCGGACACCACATCCGGTTAGGGGGACAGGAAGGACGACACACAGAACCAGGACTGACCAGAGGACAGACGTGCAGATGATCGCTCCTGTGCAACTAATAAAAGAAGATTACACTCACTAACCTGTGTCGAGTGTTTGGTGTGTCCACTGCTAACACGAAGAACACGACATCTGGCGACGAGGCGACGCACCCATCTGCGTGCTCATCGAGAAAAAAAAAAACGCCGATTTTATACCAGGAGCCCACCCTGGATTGCATTGTGCCCAGAAGAAGAAGACTGCCCAAAGCACCAACAAAGAAGACCAGCGACGTAGGAGCCCACCCCAACCTCCGCGAGAGAAGAACAGACTCTGCCGGTAAGCGCCGTGCAGAGCATCGCGAAGTTTAAAAGACTGGCCCGAGCTCATGCGAGAGTCTCGGCGGCCATTTTGAGGTCAGGCGTGAGGGCCAATCAGCAAGCAGCATCGTGCTGGCGGCCATTTTGAGGTCAGGCAATAGCGTGATTGGCTGCGAAGTCTCGCGAGACTATCGGCGGCCATTTTGGAGTCAGGCAAATGAGCCAATAGGAAGCCAGGACGACTCGGCGGCCATTTTAAAGTCAGAAAAAGATCGTGAACAAGGGGAAAGTGCCGATTTGGAAGAGGAAGAAAAGAAATAAAGCACAGGCAAAGCCAAAGACAGCAAATAAAGGCTGGACAAAGGAAAAGAGAAAAAGAAACCAAAGACTTAAGGAAACAAAGTGAGAAAGAGAAAAGAAGAAGAAAAGAGAAAAGAAGATAAAGAGAAAAGAAGAAGAAAAGAGAAAAGAAGATACAGAGAAAGGAAAATAGGAAAGACAAAATAAGATAAAGAGAAAGGAAGAAAAAAAGGAGGAAGATAAAGAGAAAGGAAAAGAGAAAAGAAGATAAAGAGAAAGGAGCAGATAAAGGCAAGGATGGCAGACCCAAAGCCCAGCGCACAATACAGGAGGCCACTGCCGTTCAACTTATCGGAGCCACAAACAGGAATAAGGTGGGAGAAGTGAATCAGACGGTTCGAAAGATATATTGAAGCAACAGACGTAACAGAAGGAAAGAGACTAGGGTTACTGCTGAACCTAGCAGCGGATGACATCGAAGAACTTCTAGTGACACTACCAACCGAAGAAACAAAAACATATGAGACACTAAAGAAATGCCTAACGGCCAAATTCGACCCACAACGGAACATTGACTTAGAACGATACACATTCACTATTGCGTGTCAACAAGTGGATGAGACGCTGGATGACTTTGCGACAAGGCTGAGAAAATTAGTGACACATTGTGAGTTTGACAAGTTTGACAACGAACAAGCAATAAGACTACGGATCATTGAAGGCTGTCGCAACACAGGATTCAGGGCAAGGATACTCAAAGAACCGATCTCATTGGAGAACATCCTGTCTCTGGCAAGAGCAGAGGCGAGAGCAACGGCACATGCCAAGGAAATTGAAAGAGGGAAGAACGTTGAAATAGAAAACGCACACTACGTGACGAACAAATATCGCACAGGCCGGTGGAGGAACGACCGGGGAGAACAAACAGAGAGGAGACAACCTGATGGAACATGCTACAAGTGTGGAATGGAATTTCCACACAGAGGTCCGTGCCCCGCGTTTGGCCAGACCTGCAAAAGATGTAATGGGAGGAATCATTACGCCAGTATGTGCCAAAGCGCACAACTCAGAGATGACAGGAGAACAACAGGAAGACAACAAGAGTCGACAACAAGACACGTCAGATATGTCGACAGAGAAAGAAGAAGCTCATCGCGAGAATCAGGTGAAGATGAGGAAGAAGAGAAAGTGGAAAGACTATACCACATATCGGAGGTCCACATAAAACTGAGTGGGGAAAACAGAAAAGGAGAGACAACAACTCGCACAGGCAGTAACACCCAGGAAGAGACGGACTTGGCAAAGATAGGAGTAGGAGAACATGAAGCGGAATTTGTACTGGACAGTGGTGCAACATGCAATGTCATGTGTGCATCAGAATACGAGAAAAAGGAATCAAAGCCGGCACTGAGAGCGTCCAAAGTGAAGATCTTCACCTGGGGGTCAAAGAAAGAGATAACAAACTTGGGAAAGTTCACAAGGGAACTGACGTATAAAGATAAAAAGAACAAAGAAGACATACATGTGCTGAAAGGCGACGTTCCAGGACCATGCCTGCTAAGCAACAACACCGCCCAAACAATGTGTCTCATAACTATGACATATGACAAAAAAGAAAATGAACAACACACTGAAAACAAGCAAAGAGAAGAAACAGGGACCAGAGAAAGAGGAAGGGCACGAAAAAGAATAACTGAAAGACCAGACAAAACAAAGGGCGGCCGTAGAAAGAGAGGAGCCAACAGAGGTAGCGCCAGCTGGCCCAGGACATTGGGCGCACGACAAGGAGCCAGAAGTGGAAAAATAGAAGCTGGCCCGCGGGGAGCAGCAGGAGGACAACAAACAAACAAAAGAAAAAGACGATGGCAGAGAACAGCGACCGAAAAGGAATGCAAGGAGACAAAGAGACTAAGCGATAAAACATAGGAGTCAGAAAGTAGAGAGACGAGTCAATGACGACATCTCTCTCTCTCTCTCTCTCTCTCTCTCTCTCTCTCTCTCTCTCTCTCTCTCTCTCTCTCTCACTACAACAATGAGTCAATGATGTAAAAGGTGATTGGGGCAGAATTGATCATTAGAACTGTTCCACGAACATTTGTTTGCAACAAAGGGGGAGACAGATAGGGCAACAGGACAGGAGGACGCTAGGACCCTGTGGGTCATGAGGGAGGTGACCAGGTCACCGGACATCACATCCGGTTAGGGGGACAGGAAGGACGACACACAGAACCAGGACTGACCAGAGGACAGACGTGCAGATGATCGCTCCTGTGCAACCAATAAAAGAAGATTACACTCACTAACCTGTGTCCAGTGTTTGGTGTGTCCACTGCTAACACGAAGAACACGACAGCCCCTCTCCAAGACAATTTGGGGATGGTCTCTGATCATATGATGGTTGTGCTGTCAAACAATCTTGCTGCTTCAGCTAACCCCAGGCGGATGTCGGGGAGAAAATCCTTCTTCCCCAGCTGTGCTAGGTTTTTGCAGCCCAGGTTGAATACCAAAACGTTAGGGTGCCAGGCAGCTGCTGTCTTCAGTGAGCCCAGGGTAGCTGACAGCTGTTCCCATCTCTTCCCTGAGTAGCCCACCACGTAATACATGTGGCTTCTGGCCTGCCCGCCTGCCTGTGGCTGCTGTGCATCCATCATGACTGCACCCGGTGTCCGACCACCCACACTAATCTGGCCCGGGTCCCTGCTGAGGCAACAAGCACACTGTCAGTTTTTATCTTGCTGCACAGTGTTTTCTGTGTTTCAAACCAGTAGGGGCCTCACATATGTCTTATACTTGTTGGAGCCTGCCCACCGCCATAATTCTGACCTCTGGCATCCCCTGATGTGCTGCTGTAGTCGCTGCCCCTATCCTGAATGAGTGTGATCCAAGTGAGTGGGTGGGAGGCCTGCCTTGCCCAGGGTTTGGTCCATGACAGCTGAAAACTGTGCAGGGGGAGCGTGTTGGTTATAATACTCCCATACCCCTCTGGCAGGTGAAGGCGTTCCCTCCATTGGGAGGTTTAAAGCATTACCTGGGCACCCATTAGACCATTACCTTCGCACCAACTTTGGCTCGCGCTCTTGGCCGGAGGGGAGCAGGGACAACTCCCCTTTATTGTTGTCCGTTCTGTGGTGGCTCAAACCAGATCTTTCGGGTCCACGGCAGCCGTTATGGTGCCGGCTCATGAGGCCCCCTGTGGGGGTGGCCTCTGCAAAAAAAATTCTTTTTTGCTGCTTTTTAAATTCTTTTTGCACTTATTCCCCCCTTGAAGGATATGTGTAACTCTTGAATGCACAACCATCCAAGGACTGCTGCTCACATTAGTGCCCATGGAGTGTACGGTGGTTGGGTACCTCCTCTCGCACATTCTCGGTCTCATTGCTATCTACCTCAGGCGCTGCCACAAATTGGCCATATTTTGTCACTCCCTCATATCTGTAAGTTCTCAATGGAGTGTCAGAAGGCGGCTTGCTATGTGAGGCTTGATCCTTCACCCAAGACTCTCCATCCAACTCAAGCAATCTCCACAATTACCTGCTGTCACATTAAAAATATCCCTACTCCCACCAGATCCTTTGACCAGCTCCATCGGGGTGATAGTGGTCAGTGATTCACTGAGCCCACCAATATTCTCACTGTCATTGGCACAGAGACACCGCTTCAGTACCCGGGTTGAGTAGCCTTAATCTCAGACCTCAAAGCAGAATGACTCTCCAGAGTACTGGAGTAATGCACGCTGTTTAGTTATCTCTTCAAATTCAGGTTTATGCTATCTTGGGGCATTGATCTGATTTGAATGGACTGTTCTTCACACATCTACTTGCCTAGGTCTAGTCAGTCATAAAAGTACTTCAATTGTAGAGAGTATAGCATGAAGCTACACAGTGAGAGGAATCGCATAAATGGTCTGTACCTCATGAAATCCTAAAGGTCTCTGCTCTCTACCTAACAATAAAACATCTATTGGCACACAAAGTATTCAAGGTAACCCGCATCATCACTTTCCAGTACATTTCCACCATCCTCTCTAGAATTTAGCGACAACCAGCTCTTCTCCCACACTTTCAATTGAGCACATTCGATTGTCCTTGAACGTCCCTTTTTCCACCAGGAGAACTTGTCTCCCGCTTCGTCAACACACCTTTTTCTTGCCAAGAAAATCCTTCTGTACCTTACTATCACTATAAACAAACAATGCCTTATTCTAGCTACGGAAGCCTTGTATCTGTGTCTGCAGAGGAGAGGACATTCAAGTCAAACAATTCTTATGTGAAAGTTAAACATCTAAATTCAGAAGCTTCAGGCCTTTGGTTACGCTAAATTAGCACAGCAGTTAGTGTGCAATTTGACAATTAATACACATATGAAACATTACATGGAATAAGCCATGACTACATAAACCTATGAGTTACATTATTAAACATTCGTATAACTATGTACAATAAATACATTTCTAGTCAACAATAGTATGCACATGTTAAAGAATCCCACTTAGTTTTATCATGGAGTGTTTCAGTTACATTTGGAATCCCTCTTGTTTGTTAGAAAATTAGAACACACGAAATAAAGAAATGTTAATTTACATAAATCAATGAAAATAAGTGATGTATCCAACTATATCTGATATCATGGGTTCAGGCACAAACATAGCATCCCTAAAAATCTCCCCTAATGGAGCTGAAATGCAGATTATGGTTGAAGCCCATGCAGATAGATGCCTTGTCCCATGAGCAAAATTTCTCCAGCATCTAATATGCGTTTAGCTCTTGATTGTGGCAGAACAGTTGATGATGCTCCCCACATCAACTATCTCACCAGACCATAAAGGCTACAGTGTGAGCAGGTTGAGGAAAAAGCACACCCTCTACAGTGGTGTCAAACACAAGGCCCGCGGGCCGAATCCGGCCCGCCAGACCTCGTCATGTGGCCTGTGTAGCCGCCGCCGGTCGCCAGCCTTCACCTTTTATTCTCGCTTTTTTTTAATTGAGACAAGAAAGCCGCCTCTTCAGCGCATGCGCGGCAGCCTACAAGCCAGAGAACGTCTGCCCTCTAGCGTTATTGACACAAGAAAGCCGCCTCTTCAGCGCATGCGCGGCAGCCTACAAGCCAGAGAACGTCTGCCCTCTAGCGTTATTGACACAAGAAAGCCGCCTCTTCAGCGCATGCGCGGCAGCCTACAAGCCAGAGAACGTCTGCCCTCTAGCAGCGCCGGCCGTTCTACACAGGAAACCTCCACTTTACATGCATTCAGGAAACCTCCACTTGTTGAGCGCATGCCATCCTGTGATCTGTGACAGATCCAACGGCTGCCTGAACCCTTCTCTCCTGTACTGTAAGTACACATATGATGTATGTGGGGGGGGTGGGGGTTCTGCTTATTATTCTGCTTAAAAGTCTGAGCGGTAAACTTTGGATATACTGACCACTTCCGTGTCACTTAACAGTGGTGTAGGGACCATAAACTACAATCAAATAACCGAAAAATGTCCAAGAAAAGAAAAGTTGATGCAGAGGGAAGGCAATTTCAGGAGAGATGGGAAAGTGAATACATGTTTGTGATTAATGGAGACAAGCCGGTATGTCTTATTTGCTATGAGGCAGTGGCAGTGATGAAGGAATACAATTTACGCCGGCACTTTGAGACCAAACATGGAGCCAAATTTGCTAACCTTAGCCACCAGGAAAAGCAACAAAAGGTCCAAGAATTAAAAGGTAGCCTGCATTCTCAACGGAATATTTTTGCAAAAATGACAGCAAAAAATGATGCAGCAGTGAAAGCCAGCTATCTTGTGGCTGAAGAAATTGCGCGAGCTTCAAAGTGCTTTTCAGAAGGTGCATTTGTGAAGCAGTGTATGCTGAAGGTATGTGAACAGGTGTGCCCTGAGCAGAGACAGGCTTTTAACAATGTCAGCTTGTCAAGAAACACCATCACAGACCGAGTCAGGGACCTAGCCTGTAATCTTAAAACAAAGTTGGCTGAAGAGGCATGCAGTTATCTGGCATTTTCATTAGCTGTTGATGAAAGCACTGACAATACTAATACAGCTCAGTGACTATGTTTCTGCTTTAAGAGCTAGTTATTATTACAAAAAACAGTAATAATTGAATGCAGGGACAATAATTTATGATAATAAAGAGTGGACACATAGTCCTACAGATACAACCGGCCCTTTGAGGGTGACCAAACTGCTGATGCGGCCCCCGATGAATTTGAGTTTGACACCCCTGCTCTATGAGGTGCTCCTGGGCCTGGATATGGACCGTAACATTGCTCTAGTAAATGTCTAATTATTCATTATTAGAAGTCAGCCCACTCCCTTGTATTACATGAATTTACAGAGTACAAAATCTAACCTCATGCATTCATTTGTATTACAGTTTACAAGTTAAACTGTTAATTGCATGTATTTGTTTCACTGCAGGCAATGTTGTGTGCAGTGTTCCGCTCTTTCAGGGAATAGTAATACACTTTTTATTTGAAAATGCTTCATTTGAAAAAATAGCCATGCCAAGGTACCCCTTTTTTTCCAGAACATCTGACTCCATCAAAGAATGAATTCAGAATTAAGTGAGATACCCCCTACCATAAAAGGGCCAAATTTAAATAAATTCAAACCATCTCTAAAGTTGTGATTTATTACTTCTGTGTATTTGAGATGCCCATGTGCGTGTACCTATTGAGTAATGTAAGATTATGCTCTCTTCCAACTGTTTCTAGAAATGATGTCTTTATATTAATATGGAGGATTTTGGGGGAAAGGGTGAAGAAAATCATGCCACATTTCGTTTCAATTACACCAGGAGGACTCAGGCAACCATAGCTCTAAATCCCTTTGGTTGATGAATAATCTAATTTAGATAATACCAGTGAGGTTGCCACTGTTTTTTATAAGTCTAATGCTAAAAAATGAAGGATTTTCCTCAAACTTTTAAGTGTGTAAAAACAAGAAGATGTTAGGTGTTTAGTTTGATCCCTCAAGGAAAGCTTTGTATCGAAAATTATTCAGGGATTCCTAGTTTTGGATACTGGAACTATTGTGAACAGACAACTCACTACTTTTGTAGAACTTACCAATGTATAGCAGTCCAACCAATCAGGTTTCAGAGACCAACACTCTACAGAATCCACCCTCCTGTTCACCGCGGAAACCTCTACCTATAGCCATGGATCAGGGAAAGAAGGCAGTTCTGTGACTATTAGACCTATCCGCGGCTTTTGTCTCTCACGCCATTCTTATAGACCGTTTATCAACATGTGGCATAGCTGGGAATGTCCTGGAGTGGACCAAGAACTTTCTGCAAAACAGACGCCAAGTGACCACTCCAGGGCAGTTCAGCTCAGACGAAAAAGCGCCCACCTCAGGGGTCCGTCAGGGATCTAGCCTGAGCCCAACTCTCTTTAATGTATATTTGACCCCCTTGATCAACCTAATATCGTCCTTCAAGATTAATACAATCTCTTATGTGGACGATACGCAGCTTATTTTGGTCCTGGACAATAATACGACGGATGCAGAAGAAAATCTCAAAAACTGCCTCTCAGCCACCTTCGAATGGATGAACAACAACTATTCGAGGTGTAATTCAGAAAAAACAGAAATTCTGCCTTTTGGCCAACAATATCTCTTCATCCCTAAACGGTGGTGGCCTGAAAATGCCACCCCTCCCCCAACACAATAAATGCAGCCAGGAATTTAGGAATCAAATTTGATACCACTCTCTCTTTTAAACAACAGTCCCTGGCTGTTGCGGGCACCTGCTTCCACATCATTAACCCCTTCCATGCTAATGACAAGGTCAACTCGTCATGGGTTCTTCGACCTGCTACCATACTCAGCCAGACAAACGGTGGCGGTTGCCCTTATAACATCTGGCTGGACTACTGTAACAGCCTATACGCGGAAACCAACAAAGCAGTCATGCATAAGCTGCAGATGGTCCAGCATGCAGCTGCCATGGATGGTTTTGAGGTGGCCCAGGAAATCCTCTGCCACAGCTGCATCGGATGTCATTCACTGGCTGCCAGTTCATAAACGTGTTCTGTTTTAGGTCCTAATCATTACTTTTAGGGCCTTTCACTCACAAGGTCCTAAATATCTCCAAACGGGTTTCAAACGCTATTTCGCGTCCCGTAATCTAAGATCATCCAATGCAAATTTGCTGACCATTCCAACCTTTAGACTGATCTCAAAGGGAGGGAAATCTTTAGCAGTCATAGGATCTAAGGCTTGGAATCAACTCCCACCCCATCTCCGCCAAATTGCATCCAAATCGGTTTTTAGGAAGGCACTTAAGACCTGCTTTACAGAGCACCTGACACACTGTGTAAAGCTTTGATCTGAATGCCTTTGATCCTCTCATAGGAGCAGTAAACCAGTGTCCCTCACCATCCCTGGGGTTCCGTTCTCAGCACCAAGATGCTCCTTGGAGTGATAGCTGCACTATATAAAATCCCATTTACATTACATAACATTACTCTCCTGGTTAGTTCAACCTGCATTAGGGGATGCCTTATTACCCGAATAGTAGGAGCAGTGGGCATGCATGTTTATGCCCAATAGGATATATATGTGGAGTTCAGCCAGCATTACCAAGAATTGTACTGTGAGCCTCGCCTGATTCCTGCTGGAGCCTTGAAGGTCTTTCTGGAGCATGCAACTCTGCTGTAGTTGAATATTGAGGATAGTGAAGTACTGGGAGGTTCTGTAACAGAACCTGAGACAAGGGAGGGAATAAAGTGGCTTCTGTGAGGGAAATTACTGGGTACTGATGGCCTACCAGCAAAATTTTACCAGACATACATGTCTCTTCTGGCACCGAGGTTGGCAGAAATGTATTGCGGAGAACTGGACTGTTGTTCCCTCTCGGATACCACCATGGAGACCGTTGTTGTATCAGTACCCAAGTAATACAGAGATGTGCTCCATGCTAAATTTAGACTATAAAGTCCTCATTGAGGTATTGGCCAATCGTCTGCTGCCTCAACTACACAACCTAATCCACTCACATCAAAATGGCTTTATTCCCTGAGTACAATACCTCTTACAACATTAGGAGACTGTATTACATACTTATGACACCTTAAGATCACACTACCCAGACGTGATAGTGTGATGTTAGGTTATATTAAATATATTTGTAGATCGCTCTTTTACCCCAAGGCTCTGGTTTAGAACAAGGAAAAAGATAGGGCTTAGTTCTTGAAGCGCTAAGTTTTCCTCTCCTGGCTGAAGGTGAGCAAGTCAGTGGAGGATCTGATATAAAAGGGCAAGAGATTCCAAGCCATGGCAGAACAAGTGAGAAAACCTCTACCGCCATACTGTGGGAGGCAACATTAATGCCCCCAAACCAGTCACAAAGCTATTAGGGTGGGAATACCACATTTTTCCATCTATTATAATCCATTTTAATCCAAGTATTAGTTGTACTCCATATTACTATTCCACTTAGTTAATTATAATCCTTCAGTCCACACATGGAATGTCATGCTATTTTCCAAAGTTTCTCGACCTGAGGTTCTGTGATTCTGAACCCGTTTCATAAAGGTCATGGATTCGTTACGATTTTGGTAGTAGCGAACCGCAAATGATGAGTGCGGCAAGTACGAGTGTTTTCATCATGTTCGATCGATGGATTCACTATATATTTAGGGATTTCGTTCTGAACCTTAGGGTTCCATTTTGTGTGCGGCAGCCATTTCGTGGTTGCCCTCACATAGGCCGATGACTACGGCCGAACGAGTCTTTGGGACACGTACACCTTTAGCTGACTTTTATATGACCTGAGCGAACTGACCCTGTTGCCTGAAGCTAACCTTGCTGAGCCAGTTCCTTGTCCGGTAGCTGATCGAGATAGAGATCAAAGAGCAGGACATTGTTGAGTTTATGGTACACGCACACACCCTTCTATCTTGCTTCACATCTGTTTCTGTTCCTTCTTTTATGGCCTGTTTATGGTTTGGGTTGTGGTCCTTTATTATGGGTTTGTCCGGCCTGTCTGAGCAAGAATGTTGGGCTTTCCTGTGTAATTGATGGGGGGCTGGACAACTGAAAAGTGGGATTGTCGTTATGCGATACCTTTTGCAATGTCACCTATGATTGGATAGTTTGTAAATAATGGGTGGGTGTCAGGAATGTGATTTTTAGCATAAAAGACGATGTCTCGCAAAATGAAAATTGAGCAGTCTCTAGCGAACCTACCCGTGTCGTACTTGGTAGAATTCTGTTCCTGGTAGCAGCTAAGTATGGGCGAATTTTGCGAATCTCGCGTTCGCGAATTTTGCGGATTTGCGAACTCGCAATCCGCAAAATCAGCGAATTCTTGCGAATTTGCGGATTTTTTTTTTGTGTTCGCAAGGATTTCTGCCAGTTCGCGAGGGTTTCGTACCAGTTCGCAATTGCGAACTTACATTTCGGCGCGCAACGGTCGCGATTATGTTGTTTCTACGTCTGGTTCATCATCACAGGTTCCCAGCACCCTCTGTTTCACCACTGCAACCCTCTGTTACATCAATGCCACCCTCTGGTTCATCATTACTGTAGATTATGGGGGGGAAAAGCAAGCACACCAGCCCTGCTTCAACTGAGATGAATTAATTTGGGGTTAGTTTATTAATGTGTCACTGTTTTAAAATTCCAGTCTGGCACCTGCTTCCTTATCTGTAATTTTGCTTTCTGTTGCAGTGCATTTTTTTTCCCCAGGACCTTTGTGGCCTACTTGTAGCTATTCTATAAGCCTGCTGTGAGGGTCAGAGCAGGGTCATACAATTGTTGCAACTAGCGACTGAATTCTGGAGGGGCCCCAGTCAGGAAGCACTACAGGGAATTGTTACTAATGAGGAGTTTGAACTCTTGCCCCTGCCGAGTGCTTTCAGTTTTGAAAAACTCGTTTTTCTGCAATTTCGCGGGGTTCGCGGGGCGCGAACACGCGCGAGATCGGATTCGGAAGCCGCAAATTCGTGCGAATATGCAATTTGTTTTTTTGCGGCGTGTTAGTTGGCAAGGTTTTGTGCGTTTTTGCGAGCCGCTCGTAGCGCAAGGCGCGAAGTTACCCTCGCGGTCGTTCAAGGGCGCAGCCATCTTGTTTGCCTGACGTATTTCCGTTTCCGGGTGCGAAGTGTAATCTCGCAAAGTCTGCGGCTTGCCAGTACAGTTTCGCGCGTGTTCGCAAGGAAAATCTCGCGCAAACTTACCCGCGCGGTCGTGAACAGGCGCGGCCATCTTGTTTCTCATTCATTGCTATGGTTCTGGGCATGGTCTTTGTATCCTTTGTCAATCTCTGCCATCCTTTGCTTGTTTGAAGTTTTTTTTGATCTATTTTACTTATTATCTATCCCTATATTTTTCTAGCCCTATATTTTTGTGTTTACTGCTACTTTTGGTTAATTTTAAACTACTTTTGTAAACTCTTTTCTTTTCTTCTCTTCCCTATTCTATTTTCTTTATTCCTTTCCGCCCAGACCATGGTGAAGGGAGCCGGGAAGCATCCCGAGAAGGGGAAGGGTCCCGCACCCCGTGTCCGGCTCCCGTGTGGGCGTTTGAGGGGGGAGGAGGTCGTGCCCAGGGAGATCTTTAGCCCGGAGGAGGTGGGCCAACTCGTTTTTTATGTTCAGCGCCGCCTCCCCAGGACCATCATGGGAGGCGGCAAGATCAGTGCCGGGTACGGGGCCCGGGAGCGCCGGAAGCGGTGGGAGAAGGTGTGCCAGGCCATTTACCACCACTCTCGGGTCTGGCGCACCTACAACCAGGCCACCCACCGCTGGACGGATGTCCTGACCCGTGAGCGAGATCTGCTCGGCCTCCTTGGCCTTGAGATCCCCGGGCTTGGTGAGTAGTAGTAGCTATGTCTTTACTACTATGTTTTCTCCTGCTGTGTTATTATATTGCAAATTTTTGTTTTTTACCAAGAGCAATAATGCTGCTCATTACATTGTAAGTAAATTATATTTCAAAATCTTCTGTGCATTTCAGGTACACTGCTCTCCTTCTTCTCAGTAGTGTTGCTACTATGCTTATTTGTTTTAGATTTTGTGTTCATTTCATTGGCCTGCGAAATTATGTATGAGTGTAGTTTAAAGAACTGCGTAATGCTACACACTAACGTTCAGATTTTTAATTACCGGCGCATCCCTGCAAAGTAGCAGGGATGCGCCAGTAATTGTGCGTCACGCCACCATCACCCATGGTGCGCCGTATTTACAATGCGGCGCACCATGGGCCCAAAACGTCACCAAAGCGTTACGCATCTGTGCCGTAAAGGCGGCGCATTGCTGGAGTTGCGTCGCAACGATGGTGCAGCTCCATCAATGCTCTGGGGTGCCCTATCTCCCCAATGCTGCGTCAAGCCGTACGTGTGCTTCAAGCAGGCGCAGGGTTTGAGTCACGCATCATTGTCCTCAAAGTGACTGATTGAAATCTTGTAGATTTCCCTCAGCCACTTTTAGGATGCGTGCCTGCGCAGGAACGCCCTTCCTTGCGCCGGAACGCCCCCTATTGGCGCAGGGCTTTACAACGTGATGCATCTCCCATATGCGTCACGTTGTTAATATACGCCGCACCATTGCGCCTCTTTTGTGCTGTCGCTGCGTCACAAAAGTCACGCAACAATGGAGCTAAAGAGCCGCAAGGGCCTTCTAAATCAGCCCCTACAGACTCAAGTCCAGTCCTTCCTTTGTACACATGGCGATAAGAAGAAATAGTGGTGGTGGATTAATAGTTTGAGTATTTTAATGACTGGTTAATGTAGTAGGAAACTTTAGTGTTGTCGCTGATCTTCAATCACAATGGACTTTGGCTGTCACTTTGCGTGCTGCGGACTGCTGCCTGCCAATCCGGTGATGGATCAAGCCCTGATCTTTGGACTGGGTAAGAGTGGTCTGCTTAATTCAGACACTCTGTTCATCACCACCCCCTTTTCTGAATCGTTTTTGGCCACTATAGGTGTGGCAGGGTATACTCAGACATGAGTCCCTTTCTCACTGCACCATCAGGATTCAAGCAAGCCGGGCCGAAGAAGGCTGAAATGCCAGAAACCGGTCCCCGGTAGCTTGTCTCCTTTCTGGTGAAGAATTGGCTTGGTAGTTTAGTCTGCCCTGTTCCCATGATGCACTGGGCCAGGGAAAGACTGATTTGCATATAACCAGGTTCTGAGCTGGGATGGTGCAGTGAGATAAATAACGGTGATGGATCAAGCCCTGATCTTTGGACTGGGTAAGAGTGGTCTGCTTAATTCAGACACTCTGTTCATCACCACCCCCTTTTCTGAATCGTTTTTGGCCACTATAGGTGTGGCAGGGTATACTCAGACATGAGTCCCTTTCTCACTGCACCATCAGGATTCAAGCAAGCCGGGCCGAAGAAGGCTGAAATGCCAGAAACCGGTCCCCGGTAGCTTGTCTCCTTTCTGGTGAAGAATTGGCTTGGTAGTTTAGTCTGCCCTGTTCCCATGATGCACTGGGCCAGGGACAGACTGATTTGCATATAGCCAGGTTCTGAGCTGGGATGGTGCAGTGAGATAAATAACGGTGATGGATCAAGCCCTGATCTTTGGACTGGGTAAGAGTGGTCTGCTTAATTCAGACACTCTGTTCATCACCACCCCCTTTTCTGAATCGTTTTTGGCCACTATAGGTGTGGCAGGGTATACTCAGACATGAGTCCCTTTCTCACTGCACCATCAGGATTCAAGCAAGCCGGGCCGAAGAAGGCTGAAATGCCAGAAACCGGTCCCCGGTAGCTTGTCTCCTTTCTGGTGAAGAATTGGCTTGGTAGTTTAGTCTGCCCTGTTCCCATGATGCACTGGGCCAGGGACAGACTGATTTGCATATAGCCAGGTTCTGAGCTGGGATGGTGCAGTGAGATAAATAACGGTGATGGATCAAGCCCTGATCTTTGAACTGGGTAAGAGTGGTCTGCTTAATTCAGACACTCTGTTCATCACCACCCCCTTTTCTGAATCGTTTTTGGCCACTATAGGTGTGGCAGGGTATACTCAGACATGAGTCCCTTTCTCACTGCACCATCAGGATTCAAGCAAGCCGGGCCGAAGAAGGCTGAAATGCCAGAAACCGGTCCCCGCTAGCTTGTCTCCTTTCTGGTGAAGAATTGGCTTGGTAGTTTAGTCTGCCCTGTTCCCATGATGCACTGGGCCAGGGACAGACTGATTTGCATATAGCCAGGTTCTGAGCTGGGATGGTGCAGTGAGATAAATAACGGTGATGGATCAAGCCCTGATCTTTGGACTGGGTAAGAGTGGTCTGCTTAATTCAGACACTCTGTTCATCACCACCCCCTTTTCTGAATCGCCTGCAAATCCTAGGCAAACCTTTTTAGTACTTTGTTTAGTGAGTTACATAGGGTAGTTTCCAATTCGACGGTCCGCAAATCAAGCAATACTAAAGTAATGACGTAGTCGACCACATGAGATTGGTCAATAATATATCCCGTGGAGTCGTTCCCTATTTGTTATTTCGCAAAAATATTTTGTTACTTTGTTAGTTCTTTTGAAATATTTGATTTGGTTGAGAAATATCATCCATGTTTTCTGTTTTTCTTTCTTTCATGTTGTACATCAGCTTCCCCCAGGGGCAAGAGGAGGACACAGGAGGAGGGTGCTGTTGACGATGCAGGCCAGGACCGGGCAGGCGAGGGCTCCTTTGCTGGCCCCAGTAAGTTTTAATTTTAATATAGAGTACTTATTTTTTCCTAGCGTTCCTCATTCGATTTTTTCTAAATCGTCTTTGATCTTCTTGTAGACAGGATCTAAATTCTTATCCTGCCTCTGTGAGGAATCGGGACTCAGCGCCTGCCTAAAACCACAACTCCCATGATCCCATTCGGTAAGGAGTATTTCAGAGCCCTGGGCGCTAACGCGCATGCGCGTAATTCTGTTCCGGTTGCCTGGTGTTTTGGTTAGGAATCGAGCGGATCGGCTCTTCCTCTGTTCCCGGCTTGAAAGGACTTCGCAGGAGACATGTTTGCCCGGTACCCCCGTGGTGGGTGAGTAAGGCGCGGCGGCGCCTATTCTGCTGCAAAACGGAGCGTTGTGTGTCGGCCGACCACACGCCACCGTTTATCCGGTGTTTCTGGCTGGTTTGCTCCTGTGGAGGTACATCCGACCTCCTGAGTGTTAAGTAGGGTTGCCGAGCGCGGTGGGTCGACGGGCCACACGCTACCGTACTTTGACCTCCTGGTGGAGGTCAAGAAGCTCACAGAGTAAAGTGGTGTCGGCTACATACTTCTGTGAGACGGACTTCTTTTGTTAATAACTCGGAACGCAGTGTGTGGTTGCCACGCGTTACCGTAGCTGGGATTCTTCTTTACTTTTGGATTGCCTTTCACTACATTGGGGTTCTGTGGGTTTTACTCTACGTTTCCTCCGTGTGTTTGGCTTAAGGCACATGGTTGTTGTCTGGCAAAGGATTACGAAGGTCGGCAGTGTCAATTAACTGCAGTTACAGAGAACCTTCCATTATTATTTGCTTTCTGCAGGGGAAGAGGTGGATTCCTTTCACTTCGGTTTACTGTATGTTCAAAGACGGAGATCTTGATGCTTTATGTTTTGAAGTGTTCTGTCACTCCATGTCGTTCATGGTGGTCTTCTGTGGTGCTACTGGTTCTGAAGTTGAAGGTGTGTGGTTGCTTACAAAGACATTACCCATCATTTAGCGAGAATTTATGAGAGTAGCTATTGCACATGCCTTGTTTAATATTGTTTATATGTTTGTGTCTTCCAGAGCCTTACTTCCCAGCAGACCCTTTCCCTTCCCCTGGTTTTTTCCCTCGCCTACTGGTTCGAATTCCCTGTCTAATAAACAAGGGAGTTGGTAACAGTTGGAGGTGGACCCCTTATAGCAACAACCGGATCCTGTGGAGCGGATTCTTGACAGAATTGCGCGCCCACGAATAGCACTCCACCCGATACGGTTGTTTAGGGGGCCATGGCCACTTTGGATGATGTCCTTCAGGCTTTAGTGGTGGTTCAACAGGAGCTGTTGGCTTCGAAGACAGAGGCAACAGCCCTCAGGGAGAGAGTAGATAGGTTAACAAGAAACCCTTTTGATGCTTCTTCTGCTACTCCGCAGATTCAGGTCACAGTACCCCCTCCTATTCCGTTGGCTACCCCGGAGAGATATTCGGGGGATCCATCAAAGACCCAGGTGTTTCTGACGCAAATTATGATGCACTTTTCGTGCAGACCGTCATCTTTTCCTTCCAATCATTCTAGGGTGGCCTTCGCTATCTCATATTTGAGCGGTGATGCGGCCAGTTGGGCTGTCCCTTTGGTTCGTAAGGATGATTCCATACTAAATGACTGGTCTGCTTTTCGCACTGAATTTGAGAAAGTATTCGACAGAAGGGCCACCACCTTCAGTGCTGATAGGGAACTAATAGAGTTAAAACAAGGAAGACAGAATTTGGTAACGTATCTTACCACCTTCAACCGATTGGTGGCTGAGACAGCTTGGCCAGAGGAGAAACGGATGTCGCTCTACTATCAGGGGCTACGAGAAGGTCTTAAAGATGTTATTGCCCAAATAGACCCCCAGCCTCTCACATGTACGGATATGATTAACCTATCCCTCAGATTAGATGGGAGACTCACAGAGAGGGGCGGAGACAGACGCAAGGGAGAGCGTAGTTACTATAGATCTGAAAACACCTCCCGCGCAAGTAGCAGCTCGACTGAAGTTGGCGGCGAACCCATGGAAATAGGAGCAGTAAGAGCACCTTTGTCTAGAGCAGAAAGGGAGAGCCGCAGAGTCCTTGGCCTTTGTATGTATTGCGGGAAGAAAGGCCACTATGTCAGGGAATGTCCCGTTAAACCCAAGAATACAGGAAATTGGTCCAAGGGCAAGAAGTTGGCAGTGTCCTCAGTTGGTTCTGAAGAAACTGTTACAGGGGTAGTGGAGGACGATAAATGGAAGATTCCTTCCCTTTCGGCCCCTAACATTAAAGATCATGAATCCCATATTCTGCTCCCTATGACAATTGAACAGCGAGATCTGGTCCATGATGTAATGGTAATGGTGGATTCTGGTGCCACCGGGAATTTCGTAGATAGCGGGTTGGTGGCTTTTTTGAAGTTGCAAACAACCCCTAGGGAGCATCCTGAGGAAGTATGGGCGGTGGATGGTAAACCCTTGAAGTCTGGACTTATAACCGAACAGACAGAAATTCTCATTTTGTCCATTCCGGTAAAGGGAGTACTCATAGAGAAGAGATACGGTTAAACATCATAGAGGCACCCCAGTATGAGGTGATCCTGGGTATGCCCTGGCTGAGTTACCATAATCCCCTAGTACATTGGAGGGAGAAGACACTCCAGTTTTTGGACCCACTCTGTCAGAAACACATGACTGTAAAAACAGAGAATCAGGTTATAGCATTGCTTAATTCATACTGTTTAGCCACAGCAGCTGAGAAAGAAGTAGTTATACCTCAGTGTTACCAGGAATATCAAGACGTTTTCAGTGAGGTTATGGCTGAACAGTTACCTCCACACAGGGAATACGACTGTCGTATTGACCTGGTGGATGGGGCTGTGGTACCTTCCTGTAGGGTCTACGCATTATCAGTTCCTGAAACCCAGTATCTGAAAGAATATTTAGACCACTATGTCAAAATAGGGTTTATTAGACCATCCCGTTCACCTGCTGCTTCTTCTTTGTTTTTCATCTCAAAGGCTAACGGAGATCTGAGGGCTTGTGTGGATTACCGAAGGCTTAACAAGATAACCATTAGGAACAGGTATCCACTCCCACTGATCTCCGTGCTATTGGACCAAGTGCGTAACGCTAACATTTACACCAGACTTGATTTGAGAGGGGCTTACCACTTGGTAAGGGTACGAGCGGGTGATGAGTGGAAGACCGCATTTAAAACCCACTACGGTCTTTATGAGTATCTGGTGATGCCCTTTGGGCTATGTAATGCCCCTGCGGCATTTCAGTTTTTCTTGAATGAGGTGTTGCGTGAATTCATTGATGTATGTGTGGTAGTATATATCGATGATATATTGATCTATTCTGAAGAAGTACGCACACACACTGATCATGTCATAATGGTGTTGCAAAGATTGAGAGAACACAAACTGTTTTGCAAGCTAAGCAAATGTGAGTTTGGGGTTGCCTCTGTTGAGTTCTTGGGGGTAATGCTACATCCTGAAGGCTTACGCATGTCAGATCGGAAAGTCCTAGCAGTCCAGGAGTGGCCCACTCCTAAGAATTTGAAAGAGGTGCAGAGCTTTCTGGGTTTTGCGAACTATTACAGACGCTTTATAGTGGGGTTCTCACAGACGGCAGTACCTTTAACTCGCTTGCTAAGAAAAGGGGTGGGGTTTCAATGGTCTCCAGAAGCAGACGCATCTTTTGTACGTTTGAAGAAAGCATTCACCTCAGCTCCAGTTTTGGCACATCCAAAAACCACACTCCCCTTTATAGTCGAGGCAGATGCATCCGATGAGGCTGTTGGCGCCATCTTATTGCAAAGAGATCCTTAAACAGGCCAGTTACATCCAGTGGCATATCTTTCTAAGAAGCTCAATCCTGCCGAAAGAAATTATACAATTTCTGAAAAGGAATTGTTGGCGGTAAAAAGAGCCTTTCAAGAATGGCGCCAATATTTGTGGGGAACAGAACATCCAGTGACAGTTTACTCTTACCACCGCAATCTTCAATTTATGAGAACAGCTAGACATCTTACCCAGAGACAGATGCGGTGGATGTTGTTCTTCGCGGAGTACAACTTTGTTATAACTTTCCGTCCTGGTAGTGAAAACAGAAAAGCGGATGCTCTGTCCAGACAGGAGGAAGGAAGTTGTTCCATGACATCCACTGAGAAATCCATTGTGGATCCCTCCAAGGTGATCTGTGTTCTTGGTGCTGAAACTTTCATAGAAAAGGTCAGGAACGCTAAACCTCTAGCTCTTTGGGTTTCCTGGGCAGCTGGGGACAACACAAGAAGTCTCAGGCAAGGGTTGCCGTTTGTGAATAAACAGTTGCATTTGCCTTTGGTCGCCCTGCAAAAAGAAGCCTTCAAGTGGTGTCATGTTTCCCCGTTGGCAGGTCATCAGGGGATCCTTAAGACAGTGCATCTAGTGCAGAGACATTTCTGGTGGCCGTGTTTGAGAAAAGACATTGTATCATGGGTATCCCAGTGTGAGGTCTGTGCACGTTCTAAGAATGTCTGTGGAAAGAATAAAGGTAAATTGATGGTTATGCCTACCCCCAGAAAACCGTGGCAAACCCTCAGTCTAGATTTCGTAACTGGGTTGCCTCCTGATCAAGGTAAAACTGCGATTCTGGTTGTGGTTGACAGTCTGACTAAGTTGGGTCATTTCATTCCTTGTGTCAACCTTCCCACTGCAGGACAAACAGCCCAGTTGCTTCTCACTGAAGTCATTAGGTTACACGGGGTACCTGAGGTTATCGTATCAGACAGGGGCCCCCAGTTCATCGCAAGCTTCTGGAAACATTGGTGTTCAGCGTTGCATATTAAGTCCTCTTTATCCACGAGTTTCCACCCTCAAACAGATGGGCAGACCGAAAGACTAAATCAGACTCTCAAAAAATACTTGCGATGTTTTGCTTCCCTTGCTCACGATTCTTGGGTGTCCCTACTTTGGATGGCTGAACTTGCTTATAATAATGCTTGGCATTGTTCCACAGGGGTATCCCTTTTTTATGCAACCTATGGGAAGGATGCAAACATTCTTCCAGTATCTATCCCGGATGGGGTATCTGATCAACCCTCAGTATATAGTAGGATGAGAAAGTTACATGTCATCCACAGACAACTTACCAAGCATTTGAATGCGGCAAAGGAGACGTACAAACGGTGGGCTGATACCCATCGTTGCGATGGACCTGATTTCCAGGTGGGTGACAGGGTCTGGCTGTCTACAAAAACCATAAGGTTTAAGTTGCGAAGCATCTTCCATCCTCGCTTCATTGGGCCTTAAGTGATCACCAAGAGAGTGAACGCTGTGGCATTCAGACTGAAATTACCAGCCAGTCTTAGAATCCATCCTGTTTTTCACGTCAGCCTTCTGAAGCCTGCCTTGTCCACAGTGCGTAGAGCGGTCCCTCCCGTCCTTGTGGCTGGTGGTGAGGAGTACGAGGTGAAGTGCATCCGGGATTCCAAGTGGAGGCGAGGGGTGTTGTGGTACCTGGTGGCTTGGAAAGGTTATTCGGCCGAGGATGACTCATGGGAACCTTGTGGCAATGTGCATGCTCCTGGGGCTGTGAGACGGTTCCATGCCAGATATCCGGCTAAGCCTGGGCCTAGGAGGCGCTGAGGAGAGGGATGTACTGTGAGGAATCGGGACTCAGCGCCTGCCTAAAACCACAACTCCCATGATCCCATTCGGTAAGGAGTATTTCAGAGCCCTGGGCGCTAATGCGCATGCGCGTAATTCTGTTCCGGTAGCCTGGTGTTTTGGTTAGGAATCGAGCGGATCGGCTCTTCCTCTGTTCCCGGCTTGAAAGGACTTCGCAGGAGACTTGTTTGCCCGGTACCCCCGCGGTGGGTGAGTAAGGCGCGGCGGCGCCTATTCTGCTGCAAAACGGACCGTTGTGTGTCGGCCGACCACACGCCACCGTTTATCCGGTGTTTCTGGCTGGTTTGCTCCTGTGGAGGTACATCCGACCTCCTGAGTGTTTAGTAGGGTTGCGGAGCACGGTGGGTCGACGGGCCACACGCTACCATACTTTGACCTCCTGGTGGAGGTCAAGAAGCTCACAGAGTAAAGTGGTGTCGGCTACATACTTCTGTGAGACGGACTTCTTTTGTTAATAGCTCGGAACGCAGTGTGTGGTTGCCACGCGTTACCGTAGCTGGGATTCTTCTTTACTTTTGGATTGCCTTTCACTACATTGGGGTTCTGTGGGTTTTACTCTACGTTTCCTCCGTGTGTTTGGCTTAAGGCACATGGTTGTTGTCTGGCAAAGGATTACGAAGGTCGGCAGTGTCAATTAACTGCAGTTACAGAGAACCTTCCATTATTATTTGCTTTCTGCAGGGGAAGAGGTGGATTCCTTTCACTTCGGTTTACTGTATGTTCAAAGACGGAGATCTTGATGCTTTATGTTTTGAAGTGTTCTGTCACTTCATGTCCTTCATGGTGGTCTACTGTGGTGCTACTGGTTCTGAAGTTGAAGGTGTGTGGTTGCTTACAAAGACATTACCCATCATTTAGCGAGAATTTATGAGAGTAGCTATTGCACATGCCTTGTTTAATATTGTTTATATGTTTGTGTCTTCCAGAGCCTTACTTCCCAGCAGACCCTTTCCCTTCCCCTGGTTTTTTCCCTCGCCTACTGGTTCGAATTCCCTGTCTAATAAACAAGGGAGTTGGTAACAGTTGGAGGTGGACCCCTTATAGCAGCAACCGGATCCTGTGGAGCGGATTCTTGACAGCCTCGACTATGACTCCGTGTGGTATTACTAGATTATTCTTATTAGTCTGTCTGTGTAGCTAACTAAGATTGCACATTTGGCATTTCCATTGGACTCCCATTCTAGTCAGCAATAGCTCTATGCACTGAGTGCAGTCCTCTGGGATTGTCCATAATGTCTTTTCAAGTATTCTAAATGTTTATGCTTTGACCATTGCCAACAATAAAAAGGTGAATGACCACAAGAAAGAATAAGTACTACTTTACTTTTGGTTTGGATAGGAGGACAATCCATTCTACTACTGTTGCAGGGACAAATCTGCACAAACAGAACTATGGACACTAAATAATGCATCGCTTAGCTTATCAATTATAATAGGTGCTGTAACTGTTAGACTTTCCACATACCTCAGTGATAACAGACTTTGTAGTTGAACCCCCAATCTCCTTACTGACTAGATAGTGTGGCAGAGTCATTTAGCTCCCAAAGTCACCGATGGCAGAGGCACGGACTCATGCTTGCAAAAATTCGAAAACCTTTAGCTCATCCAATCTAGTCTGGAGGACCTAAAACCACAGAGTCTATTTAAGTTTAAAAGCTTTATTAAAAGTAAACACATTTATTAAATTCAAGTTTGTCATAAAAGTGAACGTGTAACTGAAAATGGAAAAGTGCTTAGTGCTGACGATTAATTGGACACATTTCTTGTGGTCGAGCCGAGCTCTCACCTGGTTTGAACTTGATCCTGCTCGTGTTCTTAGAAGTCAAGCTTCTGTCTGTTAGGAGAAAGAGTGGTGCGTGTTAAAAAGTAAAAAGCAAAAATTCATCAGTTGTGCCAAAAAGTGCAGCAAGACAACAGCCTTCCCTGGAAAAAGGGACATTTTTACTCTAGAGTACACAGTCATAAATTATTAAATTGTATACTGTTTTTTTCACATTTCTTTCTTCCTCCGAGACCAAATATTATATAGTAGTGAGTGGTGTATTCTAACATTATTAAATGTACTTTGTAGGTGGAACATCTGGAGACGGGGCCAGCGCGGAGGTGGTGGTGGCATTGGACGAGGAGGACAACTCTGGGGAGGAGGCGGTGCAAGTGCCGGACAAGGACATGCCTGTGAGGGTTCACACGGTGGTGGCGGGCAGAGGTAAACTATACATTCCTTAGTCATTGAGATTGAAGACTGCAGAGTGTGCTTTCTGCACGGGTGTATTATAAAAAAAGCAGGTAGTAGTAGCCTCCTCTAAATGTACTTCGACTTAGCTGTGAAGTTTTTGGCGAGAAGAATCCCAATCAGATCTGAGGTGAACTTGATGGATGGGATGAACGAAAAGCGAAAGAAGGGTGTAAGTAAGTGTGGAAGCACGAGAAATGTAATGATGACTGGCAAAGAAGAATGATATGTGTTTGCTTGGTCCCCGAGGTGGCTGGGGTGGTAAGAAAATGGTATGGTGCATGGCTGGGTGAATGATGAAGCAAGGATGGGTGGAAGGAGAACAGCCTGGGTGGGTGAGACAGAAACTGTATGTGTGCAATATACTTTGAATGGATGGATGCCTGGATCATTCATGATACTATCTGACTCTTAGATAGCATATGTGTATCTAGAGAGAGTAGACGGTCACTGGATGAACTAAGTGTTACTTTGAAGAGCATGTAACACCGCACCCGCACGTCCGTTCCAGTGTAGGAAAGGCAAGGAAAAGAAGTTGTAACGTTGTCCAAATACTACCATGAATAGTAGCAGTAGTTTGTATTGCAACTGCAAGCACAGCATATATCCGGTTATTACGGTGGACACTCCCTACCTCTCTTAATAACTTTAGTTTAGTAGTAGTACGTCATTCATATGTGGGGGTATCACTGTTCACTCAATAATAAGCAAAGCACCTAAAGTCATCCCATATGTCATCAAATACATCCCATGTGAAGTGATAGATAATCAGATAATTTAGCTTCTTCATTTTCCTTTTCTAATACTCATTTGCACTGTAGGGTGAAAGCTAAATTAATTAAACAGTAGCCCTTTTAACAGAGTATTCTCAGTGCCACCCGTAATAGAAAAGTAAGAGCTTCACCACCTGCATGTACTGGACCGGTACAGTAACGCAAGTCTGTCTCACTCACCATGGTGTGCGTCTGTTTTTCGCGGGTGCAAGTTCACTGCGCTGGCATTATGCCGGCTTGCATAAGATAACGTACCAATTTTCCTAAACAAGAGAGAAGAAGAAGAATAAGAGTGGTGTACTGTCATAGTCGACTGTAATGGAAGTCCATAGTGCTCGTAGAATTTGTTCCTGAAACTCCCACTAATGTTAGAGCAAGGATGAAGAAGTCGGAGGTTACATAGATACTGTCCTCAATAGTTATGTACTGTGCTTTCCATTTGCTACTTCTACTGTGACAACTTTCTGCTCAATCATTTTGTGTTAATCTTAAGGAGCATTGGTTACAGACTATGTCTTTCTTTTTTCATGTAGTTGCTCCTGCCAAATCCAAGACACCATCAAGGAGGAAGGAGCTGGCTCGAATGTCCCGGCAACGGAGGCTGGATGCCACTGTCGCTGAATATCGGCGGTTGGTGGCCCTGGAGGAGGAGGAGACGCAGTCTGGTACAACAACAACGTCCACTGGGACAGCTGCATCCTCCTCCGTGCGGGCTGCCAGCCAGCGCAGTGCTCCAGCGATACGGAGCCGGGCTACCAAAGCCAAACGCCACCGCCCAGCAGCAAAGAAAGCAGCTGCCCCTCACAGGATTTGCAAGGCACACCGGCGCCGCTTATCCCTCAGACTGTCCTACCTGGAGCAGGAGGTCCATAACTATAAGAACGTGGTGGAGGGCCTCCGCTTCGAACTTGCCACCCTCCGCAAGGAGCCTGATGCCCTGGCTGCTAATTCCAACAGCACCCTGCCACAGTGTCCCTTGCCCCTTTTTTAGAGACTTTTGGGGGGTGGGAATTGGGAGTTGGGATTTTTGGGGACTTTTGAAGGACAATCGTTGGGGTTAGGGAGGGTCTTGCGGGAGATTCTTTTGTTAGGGCTATAAAAATATACTTTTTGAAACTTTATCTGACCATACCTGTTTTTTACTGCTTTTGAGTCTGGTGGGTGGGGGTTTAACAGTAAGTTTGTTTTCCTGAATAGTCCTAGGACTTTAGTAGTACTACCATCAATCCAATCTCTCGTCTCTCCTAATACTCCATTATACTACCTCCAACCAAACGCCTATCTTACCTGTAATTTCTGTTTGCAAGTAGGGCTAGGCCCAGGGCTGGCTCCACGGGAAACAGCGAATAAGGTTGGCAATCCTGGGCGGATAAATTTTCCTCATAGCGGTGGTACTAGTGGTGTGACACAGTGGCAGTTGCATGCCTATGAAAAAAAAGAAAATGAAATCTGGTTTGTCCTCCTGAGCAATACAACGGTACAATAGAGAATATAGCAGGTGACAGAAGTACACTAGAACAGTGTCACATTGTAGCCTAACAAAAGTTAAAGTATAACTAATTCGGTTGAAGTTCTTTGACATTAGTCATGGGTCTTTGTCAATCAGAGTAAGAATATATCCTCGGATTTCTTCACCAGCCTGTTGCTATCACCTGATCCTCCCCAGCAAGTGTGTGGATTTATTGCTGTAATTTAGTCACACATCAATGAAAACCACACAGCCCGGGGGAAGAGGGTAGGGGTTTGAAAAATGGATGGGTACGGGGGTTTTTGGGAAAGGTTTTGGGAGACAAGAAAAAATAGCACAGCATGGACAAACAATTGTGAACATAAACAAATCTTTGGGTACAAACCTATCCATCAATCTTTGAAAGTGCATGCACTACTGGATGCATGTCAGTGAAAAGTAAGTAGTACTTTCGACAACTGTGGAAGAAAGAATGCGACAGTACAGGGCGTGTGTGGAATTATTGATAACTATATTCAACATAAGGTCTCTGTTGCCAGATACCTGAGAGCCTTGCTGGTCACTATAAATCCATTCACAACACTCAATGGGGTTGGTCTGGAAGGTATAGTAGATAGAAAAGGAGAAATTGCTCTTTTTCTAGGTGTCCCCTCACTCACCAGGGTTTCCCCTTGGTGACATGCTTCATCATTGGGGCCATCCCAGTCCTCTACGGGCTGGGGCGTGCTGCGACTTGCGAATTACGTAGGAGCACTTACAAATGACTATGTGTGGTGCAGATGTGATAGTGGAGTGGACTAAGTGATGTGTTAAGGGATCAATTTAGAAGCAGAGAGAGATCCAAGAAATGCAGTCACAGTCAGAGAAAAAGACAAAGGATACTGTATCTGTATGTTGTTGTAGTTGTCCTGTTGAATTTGGTAAGTAAGTTGCCTGCAGAAAAAAAATCCTCTTATTAGCGGCACTCCTCCATTGCAGCCGACGCTTCGTCCATCGATGTTGGTCACCACCAGAAGACACCCTGTAAAAAAAGCACAGCATGGACAAACAATTGAACATAAACAAAAAAATCTTTGGGTACAAACCTATCCATCAATCTTTGAAAGTGCATGCACTACTGGATGCATGTCAGTGAAAAGTAAGTAGTACTTTCGACAACTGTGGAAGAAAGAATGCGACAGTACAGGGCGTGTGTGGAATTATTGATAACTATATTCAACATAAGGTCTCTGTTGCCAGATACCTGAGAGCCTTGCTGGTCACTATAAATCCATTCACAACACTCAATGGGGTTGGTCTGGAAGGTATAGTAGATAGAAAAGGAGAAATTGCTCTTTTTCTAGGTGTCCCCTCACTCACCAGGGTTGCCCCTTGGTGACATGCTTCATCATTGGGGCCATCCCAGTCCTCTACGGGCTGGGGCGTGCTGCGACTTGCGAATTACGTAGGAGCACTTACAAATGACTATGTGGGGTGCAGATGTGATAGTGGAGTGGACTAAGTGATGTGTTAAGGGATCAATTTAGAAGCAGAGAGAGATTCAAGAAATGCAGTCACAGTCAGAGAAAAAGACAAAGGATACTGTATCTGTATGTTGTTGTAGTTGTCCTGTTGAATTTGGTAAGTAAGTTGCCTGCAGAAAAAAAATCCTCTTATTAGCGGCACTCCTCCATTGCAGCTGACGCTTCGTCCATCGATGTTGGTGACCAGAAGACACCCTGTCCACTGCCTGCCTGATGCTGAATTGTGGCTCGCTAATGTGAAGCCTGACTCCATCCTTTTTTCCCCATTGCACAGACTGAAACCCGGCCTGTAATTATTCAACGAAAAACAGGAAGTGATATAATATTACAACACCACTGATAAATAAATATAAGGTATGTAGGCTGTGGAGTGCAAAAAGTCACACTTTGATTTTCCTAGTAGACAGTACTATATTTGTGAAAGTGCATACTCTGTCAGAGTCACCTTTTGAAGGATAAATAAGTAGGGGCAAATTAATGTAGCGGATCTTTCCCCTCAAGCTAGGTGTACTGTAAACTGTGTTTTAGAACAAAATTAGATCTTCCCAGCAGTGCTCCCACGGTCCCAGACCCTTACTAAAGCCAGTCGCAAAAATGTAGAAGACCCCCAATCAAATCTCAAAAAACGAGGCCTAGCAGAAAACTGGTGACAAAACGTACTTTGAAAGTAAAAGTAGGCCCAAGTACCCCCTTACCCACCGTGGATTGCATTCAAACCACTTGCAAGCAACCAAGCAAAAGTATCCATAGCCAGCATCGCTCCAAGACTCGAAACCCCCCCCACCCAAACACATGCAATAGAAATACTGCTAACCCTAACGAACCCTAAGTTAAGAATAGTGGCAAAGGCTTTCTTTAACTATGCCAAATCCCCCCTTTCCCACCATGGATTTTCTTCAAATGACTTGCAACCAAAATTACACATTCTCACGAGTGCTCTAAGACCCCAGAACTCAGTTGCAAAAATCTAGAACACCCCGAAACACATGCAATCCTGCTGCTAGGGCTAACCCTAACGAACCCTAAGTTACAAAAAGTGCCAAAAGGCTTTTCCGAGAGGATTTTGTCCCAACCACTTCTACCCGGTATTAGACCTTCCCAGGAATGCCCCAAGACCCGCCAACCCACCCGCCAAAAAGCATAACACCCCCAAACAGGCCAAAAGCAAAATCTTATACTTGCAATATTTCTCGGCCTTC
Source organism: Lissotriton vulgaris (assembly GCF_964263255.1). NCBI lineage: Eukaryota > Metazoa > Chordata > Amphibia > Caudata > Salamandridae > Lissotriton > Lissotriton vulgaris. Next base: position 248,405,665 of record NC_141694.1, read on the forward strand.
GGTCCAAACGCGCTGCTTAGCTAGGCCATAAGTCGGGGTTGCCACCACGGATTTCCTGAAAAGCAAATGCAATCAAGATTAGAGTGTCCCAGCAGTGCTCCCAGACCACGAAACTCACCCACAAACAGACGGAACCCCCCATAAAAGCACCTCAAAGTCAAGCAAGTCATCAAAAACACAAACAAATTTTCGCCTGGGATTTGGTCCAAACCACTTTTATCCGGTATTAGAGCTTCCCAGCAATGGCCCCAGAGCCGTCAACCCAGGAGAAAACGGGTAGAAGACCCCCAAACAGCCAAAGAGCAAAAGTACAAAAATGGGGACTTTGTCAGTTTTTCCCAAATTTCCCAAATCACTCCGCGCGCACTCTGCAGCTAGGCCCTAACTCCCCTCTGCCACCATGGATTTGCTTCAAACCTCTTACAAAGTAAAGTATATATAGCCAGCAGTGCGCCCAGACCCCGAAACCCACCCACAAACACCAGGAAGCCCCCCAAACAGGCCCCCGAAAACGCTACATTGAGCAAAATGTCAGAAATAGCCAAAAAAAAATCGGCCTGGATTTTGTCCCAACCACTTCTACCCGGTATTAGACCTTCCCAGGAATGCCCCAAGACCCGCCAACCCACCCGCCAAGAATCATACCACCCGCAAACAGGCCAAAAGCAAAATCTCATACTTGCAATATTTCTCGGCCTTCGGTCCAAACGCGCTGCGTAGCTAGGCCATAAGTCGAGGTTGCCACCACGGATTTCCTGAAAAGCAAATGCAATCAAGATTAGAGTGTCCCAGCAGTGCTCCCAGACCCCGAAACACACCCACAAACAGGCGGAACCCCCCCTAAGAGTACCTCAAAGGCAAGCAAGTCAGCAAAAACACTAAAAAATTTGCGCCTCGGATTTGGTCCAAAACACTTTTATCTGGTATTAGAGCTTCCCAACAATGGTCCCAGAGCCGTCAACTCACCTGCAAAGAGGTAGAACAACACCCCCACAAGTGCTGAGTCTTTCTTCATTGGGCGTAAACCAGCCCTCTGGTTTGATGGAAATAGGAGTCTGAAGGAGGAGGATAGAGGAGCATGTTCTTCTGAACTTGTGAACCTGAGGAATGCAGACTGCGGCAACTTCAAATCAATTAGCAAACCAGTGAAGACAGTTCTGCTGATGGGCTTGTTTTTGTGATTATCTGATTAAAGTTTGAAATATATTAACTGTGCACAACAAAGAAAGACAGACACACAGGAATAAAAGTGAATAAGGACGAAAAAGAAAGTTATTGATTCGTTGTCTCATTTTCAGGGCTCAGTATCACGGTCCAGGAATGAGAATAAGGCTTCGTCATCATACTCTGCGAATTCAGGCAGGGTGAGCTCAGTGTCACCTGACAGAGTAGAAATTCCCTCATCTATGTTGCTGGCCACCTCGTCTTCACCCGGCGCGATTTCCCGTACTCTGAAATCTGGTGGTATGAGGTGCTGATTCATCTTGATCATTGTTAACCTCTCCACATTTTTGGGCAAGAGGCGGCTCCGTTTGGGAGTTACAATGCCACCAGCAGCACTGAAAACACGTTCAGAAGACACGCTTGCGAGTGGGCAAGACAAGTAGTTTAAAGCCAGGTTGGTGAGCTGTGCCCACAATTCTTTTTTCCCATGCCAATACGCCAATGGGTCACTCTCAGACGGCCGTGGTGGTTTCCAAGTTTCATCCAGATCATCAGAAGGAGGTGGGCTTGAAGAAGATGTAGACACCCCCCTTGATCTTTTCCTTGCTAGGGATGTGGAAGACAATGAATAATCATCAGGAGGAGTGGCTTCCAATGATACCTCGGCTTGATTGTCGACTTCCTGATGTGCCCCTACTTCGGGAGGGACAACTATTGTGGGAACTTGTTGTAACCCTCCATGCACCTCTATTTGCGCATCTCCTTGCGCTGCCTCTCCTTCCACATGTACTTGGGCTTGTAGTACTTGCACATGTTGTTGTTGCGGCTGTGGTTGTTCAACACTTGTCAGATGAGTTACAACAACCTGTGTTGATTCAGGGACATTGCTGCTACTTTCTTGCGATGAGCCAACATTACTGGTCGATGGTGATTGGAGAAGTACACTGACTGCCTCTGAAGCACTCAAGGGCTTTGACTTAAGTTGGCGTGGTGGTGGAGGCACTGAACCCAATGGAGCGGGGGTGCTGCTCCCAGCTTGGTCCCCAGCAGATCCTGCTGCTGCAGGCGTACTTTTTTTTTTGCTCCCAAAAAACGTGGCGGTTGGCACACCAGCCTCCTTGGTAACTTGCTTCTTCTGCTCCTTACTAGCAACTTTCTTGCTAGAGGAGCTACGGAGACCTTTTTTTGGGGCCATCTTCTTCAGAGCAGGTCAGACAGCAGGCCGCAGTTGCACGAATTGTAGAGTTGTCTGAGGCCAGACGTGACGTCGCGTGACGTTATGCTGCACACACACACCGCTGCAGGACTTCTTCCTGGCACTGGTGGTTCTCTTGAGTCTTGTGCACCTAAAAACAATGGAAGACAGAGGAACATCAGTTCAGTTATACACCCCAAAAAAAACGAAAAACCCCCCAGAAAAATCAGCACAATCCCATTCCATCCATGCCCTCCATGATGTTTAAGTTCAAGACACCCCACAGAAAGACTAGGCCCATGCAAGACTCAATACCCCTGGTGAAAAGGCCACAAGTACAGCCCCAAAAAGAGAAAATCACTGAAAAATCAGCACAATCCCATTCCATCCATGCCCTCCATGATGTTTAAATTCAAGACAACCCACAGAAAGACTAGGCCCATGCAAGACTCACTACCCCTGGGCATAAAGGTTGAAAAGTAGGCAAAATGGTTGCAGGCCTAACAACAAAGCCTGCATTCAAAATGGCCACTTGCCTCCCAGCACATGGCCAGGGCCTGTAGCAGCACTCAAAATGGCCCCAGCCACATGGCCTGTCCCTCCCCATGAACACCCCCAAAAATCGAAAAACACTGCAAAATCAGCACAATCCCATTCCATCCATGCCCTCCATGATGTTTAAGTTCAAGACAGCCCACAGAAAGACTAGGCCCATGCTAGACTCAAATACCCCTGGTGAAAAGGCCACAAGTACAGCCCCAAAAAACGAAAATCACTGAAAAATCAGCACAATCCCATTCCATCCATGCCCTCCATGATGTTTAAGTTCAAGACACCCCACAGAAAGACTAGGCCCATGCTAGACTCAAATACCCCTGGTGAAAAGGCCACAAGTACAGCCCCAAAAAACGAAAATCACTGAAAAATCAGCACAATCCCAATCCATCCATGCCCTCCATGATGTTTAAATTCAAGACAACCCACAGAAAGACTAGGCCCATGCAAGACTCACTACCCCTGGGCATAAAGGTTGAAAAGTAAGCAAAATGGTTGCAGGCCTAACAACAAAGCCTGCATTCAAAATGGCCACTTGCCTCCCAGCACATGGCCAGGGCCTGTAGCAGCACTCAAAATGGCCCCCAGCCACATGGCCTGTCCCTCCCCATGAACACCCCCAAAAATCGAAAAACACTGCAAAATCAGCACAATCCCATTCCATCCATGCCCTCCATGATGTTTAAGTTCAAGACAGCCCACAGAAAGACTAGGCCCATGCTAGACTCAAATACCCCTGGTGAAAAGGCCACAAGTATAGCCCCAAAAAACGAAAATCACTGAAAAATCAGCACAATCCCATTCCATCCATGCCCTCCATGATGTTTAAGTTCAAGACACCCCACAGAAAGACTAGGCCCATGCTAGACTCAAATACCCCTGGTGAAAAGGCCACAAGTACAGCCCCAAAAAACGAAAATCACTGAAAAATCAGCACAATCCCAATCCATCCATGCCCTCCATGATGTTTAAATTCAAGACAACCCACAGAAAGACTAGGCCCATGCAAGACTCACTACCCCTGGGCATAAAGGTTGAAAAGTAGGCAAAATGGTTGCAGGCCTAACAACAAAGCCTGCATTCAAAATGGCCACTTGCCTCCCAGCACATGGCCAGGGCCTGTAGCAGCACTCAAAATGGCCCCCAGCCACATGGCCTGTCCCTCCCCATGAACACCCCCAAAAATCGAAAAACACTGCAACATCAGCACAATCCCATTCCATCCATGCCCTCCATGATGTTTAAGTTCAAGACAGCCCACAGAAAGACTAGGCCCATGCTAGACTCAAATACCCCTGGTGAAAAGGCCACAAGTACAGCCCCAAAAAACGAAAATCACTGAAAAATCAGCACAATCCCATTCCATCCATGCCCTCCATGATGTTTAAGTTCAAGACACCCCACAGAAAGACTAGGCCCATGCTAGACTCAAATACCCCTGGTGAAAAGGCCACAAGTACAGCCCCAAAAAACGAAAATCACTGAACAATCAGCACAATCCCATTCCATCCATGCCCTCCATGATGTTTAAGTTCAAGACACCCCACAGAAAGACTAGGCCCATGCTAGACTCAAATACCCCTGGTGAAAAGGCCACAAGTACAGCCCCAAAAAACGAAAATCACTGAAAAATCAGCACAATCCCAATCCATCCATGCCCTCCATGATGTTTAAATTCAAGACAACCCACAGAAAGACTAGGCCCATGCAAGACTCACTACCCCTGGGCATAAAGGTTGAAAAGTAGGCAAAATGGTTGCAGGCCTAACAACAAAGCCTGCATTCAAAATGGCCACTTGCCTCCCAGCACATGGCCAGGGCCTGTAGCAGCACTCAAAATGGCCCCCAGCCACATGGCCTGTCCCTCCCCATGAACACCCCCAAAAATCGAAAAACACTGCAAAATCAGCACAATCCCATTCCGTCCATGCCCTCCATGATGTTTAAGTTCAAGACAGCCCACAGAAAGACTAGGCCCATGCTAGACTCAAATACCCCTGGTGAAAAGGCCACAAGTACAGCCCCAAAAAACGAAAATCACTGAAAAATCAGCACAATCCCATTCCATCCATGCCCTCCATGATGTTTAAGTTCAAGACACCCCACAGAAAGACTAGGCCCATGCTAGACTCAAATACCCCTGGTGAAAAGGCCACAAGTACAGCCCCAAAAAACGAAAATCACTGAAAAATCAGCACAATCCCATTCCATCCATGCCCTCCATGATGTTTAAGTTCAAGACAGCCCACAGAAAGATTAGGCCCATGCTAGACTCAAATACCCCTGGTGAAAAGGCCACAAGTACAGCCCCAAAAAACGAAAATCACTGAAAAATCAGCACAATCCCAATCCATCCATGCCCTCCATGATGTTTAAGTTCAAGACAACCCACAGAAAGACTCAGTCCACCCACCACTGAGTACCCCTGACCAAAAGGCCCCAAAACAGCCCAAAAATCGAAAATTCCAAAATTTTAGTTGCAGCAACTGTAATGCCCCAAACAAACTTACTTGTAAAATTTCTAATCCAACAGTGATCCAAAGAAAGTCAAAAAGGCCTCAAATCCAAATATCCAGCAGCATCCACAAAAAGTAATCCTTCCAGCTCCAGATCCAAATGAAAAGTGACCAGGAGATGGACAAAGCACTGGGAGGAGCCTGCTGGACAGGAACAGGAAGTTGAAGACTGTGGGGCACTTCCTTCCTCCCACCCCCCTCCCCCCCTCCCCAAAATGGACTCCTCGCTAAAAAAGTGCAGGCAAATGTCAACCTAAGGAGTTATTCAGATAAAAATCATCATTTCAAGAAGGTTTATGCTGCTTGCTGGTGGATTTCTTGTGCAGAATTGCAAATTTTATATTTTCGCTTGTGCGAGATTGTTGCTGCTCGCCGCATCTCAAATCTCGCAATTGCGAAGTACCGCGAGACGTGATCTCGCCGTACTCGCGTTGACAAACTCTCGCTTTGCAAGTTGGCAAGCCGCGATGACGTAATCGCGCTCGCCAAATTCCCGCGGGATCACACAGCAAGATCCAAAATGGCGCAGCACTCGCAAAATATCGAGAAAAACAACTCTGCAAACGATGATAAACGCCGCGCGCCGCAAAAATTGTATCACCAACGCCGCGCGCCGCAAAAAAAATCCGCTGCGTGCGAATTTGCGGATTTTGCGGGAAATTCGCAAATCTCGCGGATTGCGAATTTCCCGAAAATCCGCAAAATCCGCGAGCGTAACGGATTTTCTGCCCATGCTTAGTTGCAGCCAATAAATTTGATCTTTGACGTCACAGAGAAGTATCCCGTGTCTCTGTATTCTAAGACAGGTGAACCCGAAGACTATGGGCGTGCCCCTGGCGCCGCTGGGTTCTAAAACTCGGTTCCTCAGTTGGCGCCCAATGTGGGGCGACTTCAGTGGTACCGGTCCAAGCCTGAAGATCGCGAGGAGTTTTGTGAGAAAATTCTGGAGGAAGGCCAACCACTTCATCGACCCCTGTCTGTCATCGTGGTCCAAAGGTTTTTGCTGCGAGGTTCCCCGCTTTTCAACGGCTATGAAGGACTGCTGCCCTGACTGTCGCCCTGTCTTGGACCCTTTGACGATTTGTAGAGCGAGACCATAGATGGGTCTTCAGGTGACGTGATCGATACCTCAGTTAAGTATAAGTGGAGCGCCTCCTAGTCCTTAGTTTTTGGGTATCCTTCGGGATCTTTGATTTGGAACTTGTAAGTGCCAAAGTCGAGGGACTCGTATATTTGCGAGACTATCGAGTTTGATTATCCTTTGAAGTTTGAAGCTAGATTAGTGAGCGAAGATGCCTGGTCTTAGCAAACTTGGAAAGATATTTTGTTGTGGTTGTATTAGGGATTCCCGATTGGAGGATTCGTGTCCGATACCTCCGGTTGGAACTCCAACTTATGAGCTCTATTCTAAACATGGTGTGGGCCCCATTACGTATAATGAAGTATGGTTCCGATATACGAGAAAGGACGATGTCCTCAAATGGCCCCAATATGGTAGCTATGACACGGAGATTTTAGATAATCTGGAAGTTAAACTATTTAAGAAGAAAGCCCGGCCGGCAATGTTTGACTCTTTCCGCCTCTGGCGAAAAGAAGCCAAACAGAGAGAAATTAAACTAGCGAAGAGAAATAAAAGAGAGAAGGGTATATCGATAATGCAGGCTGCTATACAGTTTAAAGATAATGAAGAAGAACAAGCGAGTGAGCAGTTGCACAGGCAACGTAAAATGGCTATCGATAAATGTTAGCCAGCTTTGTCACCTCTTCAGCAAGGTGCAATACAGGATCCTGAAAAGGATCTTTTGATGTCACATGTGTTGAGTTCTCCACCCCCTTATGTGCAGAGTGCTACAGCACCTCCGCAAACTTTAGTTGTGCAACCTCCAGTTGTGCCTCTTGCTGTTGTTCAACTGCCAGCTCCTCTTCAGTTGGCTCCTATTCCTTTGGCGCAGCCTTCTCAAGGGCCGCCGACTTTGCTTCCAGTTCCGTCTCCAATTTCTACGACTTTTTCTCCTGTATTCCCTACTTCCTCTGATACTACTTCTACGTATACTTTGTCTCAACCTGTTTTGCCTCCTGTCCTTATGGCAACTTCTTCTTCTGTCCGACAGAGAATGACTGATACTGTTACTGGTCTTTTGTCTCCTTTCTTTGGGTCATTGAGTATGACCCCTGCTTCTGCGCGTAAACAGTTGCGTAGCCAGATGCCTGGTCCCGAAGAGTGGGCAGTATTGGATCATATGGCTCGTAAATGGGTTTCCAATTGTTCGAGATATGATTTAGAGTCGGTTATGGATGTCTTCCGTCAATGGGAAGCACCAAAGCAAAGGTATGTCTTTGACATGATGTGTACTTTCCTTCGTGAGGAATGGGAAGATGGTGAGTTGGGACATACTCCGTCTGAGTTGTTCCGTGTACAGTCCGAGTTTGCGAAAGATACGATAGTGGGTCTTGAGGTTGAAAAAGCAGTTGCGACATTGCTTTCGTTTAGGAACGTGCATCCTTCCCAGCCGTTGTTTGAGCCGGATTCTTCTGTTAGGAGACAAGCGCGACAGTATCCAATGAGAGAGGTTCCTCCGGTGTGGAAAGATGCAGTTCAGGCCAATCCTCAGGCTGGTATTGCAGCAGTAGATGCTCATTTTCAGCGTGTTTGGGTACATGTTCCGTGGAAGCGAGCTGAAGTTTTGGCTCTTAAGCAGACTTTACCTGATCCCCGAAAGGATCCTGCAGGGTACTATAAGGAGTTATCGCAGACAGCAGATTCATGTATTATGAAACAAGACATGTTGTTTGGGAATGTGGTTCCTCAACCCTTGTGGGGTATGATTCGTCATGTGGATCCTGCGCAAGAGTTAGGTGATACATGGACTAATATTGCAGCTGCAGATGGTCTTCAAGGTGCAGGAGCTAAACCTGAAGCTTTAGTTTCAGAACTCCCCGGTAGGATCATTACTTATATGAAGACTTTAATGCCTGCTATACAAGTGAATTGGGATAAGTTGTCTGCATGTAAGCAGAAGAAAGACGAAAGTGTGTCTGATTTCTTCACTAGGTTTGAAGAGATGTTTATCGACCATAGTGGTCAAGATATGGGTACAGAAGGTGGCCAACGGTTGTTCGTCGATAAGTTTGTGCATAACTTGCTTCCCGAATTGTGTACTAAGTTGAAGGATTCAGAGAGTTCATGGGCTGTTTGTTCGTCGGCGCAGATTTTGGCTACTGCACAATATTATGAGACTAGGGATAAGGATGAGAAAGAGAAAGCAGACCGAAAGACTAAAGATTTGAAAACGAAGGATCTTTTGCAGCAAGCGTATCCGCCTCAGCAGTTACAGAGAAATTCGCAGAGGTTCGAGCCTTCTCAACCGCGTTTTCCTGTAGGCCCTAATCAGTGTGCGTATTGTAAAGATGAGGGTCACTTTAAGAATAGTTGTCCGGTTCTGTTACAGCGTACGAATGGTGCTTCTGGTGTGAGAGGTCAAGATGTTCAGCAAGTTCCTAGAGGTAGAGGACGTGGTGTGTTCCCCCAGAATGCACGATCCTTTCCTCCACAGAATTCTATGAACTGTTTTGACCAACAGAATGTTGCGTCTGGTAGGACGACTCAGTACTATGCTGACGACTACTATGTTGAGGGTGAGAATATCGACGGTAATGATTGCTAGGACAGCCATAGACAAAGAGAGGGAGTTGTGTCAGTTCCAGTAGATCAGAGTGGACCTTATGTTGAAGTGATTACATCAGGTGTGTCAGAGCCTTTTCTCTTGGATACTGGTGCTGCGAAGAGTTCTATCATGCACACTAAACTCCCTGGCGCACCTTTGTCTGGCTTGACAAATGTTTCGGTAGGTTTTTCTGGCGCCCCAGTTTGTAATCCGGTTTCTAGTCCTTTGTCTCTTTCTGTTGGACCATGTGAATTTGAAGCACCCCTCATTTTAACGACAGGTTGTGGTGAGAATTTGTTGGGATTGGATTTGTTGAAAAGATTGTATGCAACACTACATTGTTCTCCTTCAGGAGTACAGCTTACATTGGGTAAGAGAGTGATCTCTCCGATGTATTTGTCCAAAGATCGTCTTTCATTGGAATTGCGTTCTCTCCCTGATACTCTTTGGGCTACTGACCCTAATGATGTGGGTCTTTTGGAGATTCCACCATATGTTGTGACATTGAAAGAGAATGTTAGATTGCCACGTATTCCTCAATATCGGATTTCTAGTAATGGTGAAAAAGCGCTTTTAGCGATCATCTATGATCTAATTGAGAAAGGTATGATTGAGGAAACGAGAGGTAACGTGTGCAATAGTCCGGTTTTGCCTATTCTGAAACGTACTGATTCTTCGCAACCGCCTGTGTACATGTTTGTGATCGATCTTCGAGAAGTGAACAAGATAGTAGTACCGCAATTTCCTGTTGTTCCGGATATTACTGCTTTACTGACTATGAGTCCTGCTTCTGCTACCTGGTTTTCGGTGATTGATCTGAAGAATGCTTTCTTCAGCATCCCGATTGCCGAGGAGAGTAGAGATATTTTTGGCTTCTCTTTAGGAGGCCGACGTTTCCGGTTCAAGCGCGCTCCTCAAGGCTATTGTGAAAGTCCATCCATCTATAGTCAGGCTTTGAAAACACAGCTTGATACGATTGTTTTACCTGATGGTGCTGCTCTTATTTAGTATGTTGACGATTTGTTAGTCGCTGCTGATAATGAGGAGATTTGTAAAGAAGCTACTCTTTCCTTGTTGCGTCATTTGTCTAACCTCCATCATAAAGTGTCTCTTTCGAAGTTGCAGTATTGTCGACAAGAAGTGACCTACTTAGGTCATCTCTTATCGAAGGAGGGAAGAAGATTGACCCCAGAACGAATTCAAGCGATTGCGAAAATGAATGTGCAACCACACAGAGAGAAGTGCGTGCTTTCTTGGGTATTACTTCATACTGTAGGCAATGGATTCCAAATTTTTCACTTCTTGCGAAACCTTTGTTAGCACTTACTGTTAAAGATACTCCGAATCCTCTTCCTTGGACTGACGAATGCCAGAAGAGTTTTTCTGAATTGCGTGATGCGTTGTGTTTGGCTCCTGTGTTGGGTACCCCCGACTACAGTAAGCCTTTTACACTCTATGTTCACGAGAGAGAGGGATGTGCGTTGTCAGTCTTGACATAGCAGTTCGGCGATAAACAACGTCCATGTGCATATTTCTCATCGACTTTGGATCCTGTAGCTAGAGTTTTGCCGAGTTGTTTGAGAGCTACAGCGGCAGCAGCTGTTTCTATTCGACAGTCTGCTGGTTTGGTGATGGATAATACGTTGATTGTGATGGTTCCACATGCAGTGGATACTTTGTTAAACAGGACCAAGACACAGCACTTAACTAGTGCTCGATTGTCAGGTTACGAGCTAACGCTTTTGGCGAGTCATGTGCATATAAAGAGATGCAATACGTTGAATCCAGCTACGTTGTTGCCGATTTCTGCAGAGACAGATGTTCAGGAACAGCATGATTGCTTTCTTAGGATAGAGGAGGAAATGAAGGGTAGAATAGACCTTAAGGACACTCCTCTTGCGAAGTGTGATGGTACCCTATGGGTAGATGGTTCGTGTTTTAAGCTTCCGAATGGTGATACGACTGCAGCATATGCAGTTACGACTTTGCATACGATTGTTGAAGCTGCACGTATCCCACAAAATTCAGCTCAAGGAGCAGAGTTGATTGCATTGACAAGAGCGTGTGTGTTGTCGAAAGGAAAGAGAGTGACTGAGTATACCGATAGTCAGTATGCGTTTGGTGTGGCTCACAGTTTTGGTCGCTTGTGGAAGGAACGTGGGTTCCTCACGTCTCATGGTATGAAAATTCAGCATGGTCAGTTGGTGAATGAACTTCTTGAGTCACTTACGTTACCGATGCAAGTTGCGATCGTGAAATGCAGTGCACATAAGAAGATTACCGATGACGTTGGTCGTGGTAATGCGTTTGCAGATGAAGTTGCGAAAGATGTGGCGAAAGATGTGATGAGTCGAATGTATGTTGCGGGTCCGGCAAGATGGGTTCTGGATAGAGGAATGTGTGAAGATACGATAGAGAGTGTGAAGTCAATTCAGGCTGAAGCTACGGAGAAAGAATTGAATGTATGGAGAGAGAGTACGGGAAAATTGGATTCGACTGGTTGTTGGATTGAGTTGTCAGAGCATCAGCGATGGTTGTTACCTGATGCGTATGTGCTTGCAGTGGTTACAATGGCGCATGGAATGGCTCACATTAGTGCGAAAGGGATTTGTAAGTTGTTGGCTCCAGTATGGCAGAATGCTGGAATTCCTAAGTGTGCAGAGAATCTGGTCAATAATTGTATGGTTTGTCTGATGTATAATCCTGGCAAGGGAACTCCAACTCCAGCTGGTCACTTTGCGCCTCCGACGTATCCATTCGAGGTCTTGCAATTAGATTTCATCCACATGGAGAGATGTAACAACTTGAAGTATGTCCTTGTGGTTGTTTGTGCCTTTTCAAGATGGGTAGAAGCATATCCCCTGAAAGATAACACTGCCTTGTCAACAGCTAAAGCCTTAGTTAAGGAATTCTTCCCTAGGTATGGTTTGCAAAGAATGGTCTGGAGTGATAACAGGAGTGAATTTGTGGGTCAAGTCATGAAGAGAGTATGCGAGGGTTTAGGCATCAGACAGAAGTTCCACGCTGCAAATCACCCCCAATGAGCTGGATTAGTTGAGTGCTATAATGGCACCTTGAAACTGAAACTAGCCAAGATTCAGGCGAGCTCTGGTCTCCAACGGCCCGATGCTTTGCCATTGGCACTTTTGTCAACCAGGACTAGAGTACATTCTTGAGTGGGACTTAGCCCATACGAGATCGTACTTGGTCGCCCGGCAAATATATGGGGAGTGCCGAGGCCGACAAAGTTTAGCGAGATTGAACATCCTGTACTGATTGACGATCTGTATGATTTGACGGCTAAATTGCGTGTTTTACGCCAACAGGTTCATGACACATTGCCACAAGCATTTGAAGATCCAGGACACGCCATCGATCCTGGCTCGTGGGTACTGATCCCGAATTTTCAGCGGACAAAGAACGATCACCCCGCTGGACCGGACCCCATCAGGTCTTGTTGGCGATGCGTACTGCAGTGAGAGTGCACAGCAAAAGAAACTGGATCCACGGCGTACATTGTAAGAGGGTTTCTTTATCTCTGCCGTATGACCGGTGGGTCCAGGAGGGTGTTGGCGATTCAGAGACTGAGACTGTGCCGAAGTTCATTACGTTCAGCGATGCACATTTAATTGCGACAAGCTCTGAGCGCGAGAACAACGACATTTTGCTAGAAGCTGTGCCTCCATCAGTTCGACTGGACACTTCTGAGCCTGAGTTATTATTTCGTGATCAGACATTGCCTGGTAAAGACCGCTATAATTTACGACCGAGAGTCGTTGGACAAATAAATTAAAATCTCTCATCTGAGAAACTGTTTTGATCGATTTTTGTTTTTCGAACCACCATCCGGGTTCAGCTGTAGGGCCGCGGTATAAAGACTCAGAGTGTACAGCAGGAAGACACAAGGTCAACAGGTCTGGTTTGTTCTAGGGCGTTCCCAGGGACATTCAGAGGTACACTTGAGCAGAAGACAACCAACTGCTGCGAACAGCACGGTTAGAGGATGGAGTTTTTCGAGATGGAGGGAGCTGTTGAAGAAATGAACTTTAAGACAAGAATATGTGAAATAATGAGTCGAAAATGTTTTCTGATAATGTGTCTTTTAAAGCTACTTAGCATGACGATGTTTTTGGTGGGTTATGTTATTTTTTCTTTTCAAGAGACGTTTGCACCCACTACACAACCTATGCCTTTTCCTACTATTTCTTCGCATTCTTTTCATCCTTTGCCTGAACATGAGTCCATTAGAAGATTAGAGTTTGCTAATAACTCTTTTGTTCAACTTTTGCACCAACATCAGCTAGTAATGAACACCACTAATTGTTGGGTGTGCGGTCTTATGCCTCATACTACCGATAAAGGTATTCCTTACCTGGTCCTGCCATTCAGCTATAATGGTTCTGTGTGGGTGTACAGAACAATGTTCATTTATGCCCGTGAAGTTTACCCCCTGCGTTCTGTGAAAGACAATCCGAAGAATAGTGCTCTAGTTAAGGGAATAGTAGACATGATTAGAGGAATTAATTCCTATGAGACTATCCCGAAAGATGAGACACTAGCGTATATTGGATGGAACGTGACTGGATATGGTGTTAGTCTGAGTGGAAACCAGCGAGCGAAAAGATCTTCTCCAATTTGGATTGTACCCCATCGTGGTCATTTTTGTCTGCAAGGTAATGGCAAGAATCAGAGAGCTCAGTTAGGGAAGAGTGTTTGCACTGAGACGTACATTTTTGCGTCCCAGACTTCCCCATCGTTTTTAGCAGCTAAGGGTACCTATTTTGTTTGTTACGATAGAGCATACACATGGTTGCCCCCTGATTTTTCTGGAACATGTCATGTCTCCTTCCTGTTGTCTCCTACGTATACTGCTGCGGCAGATTACCATAAGACGAGAGTTGCTAGAGGTGTCTTCAGCAAGGAAGATACTGCTGGACAAGAATTAGGAGATCTGAAGGGTTTTCTGCCGTTTTGGGGACCTATGGATAACAGCAGGAACATACGGCAATTGACGAGAGTGGTTGAGTCCACCATAGTCGAGACTGCCAGTGCCCTTAGTAATTTGACTGCCGAGCTCCAGTCGGATTGCCTTATGACGCTGCAGAATCGAGTTGCGTTGGAGGTCATACTTGAAGAGTGAGGAGGGGTATGTAAATTGATTTCATTGAGCTGCTGCGTTTTCATTCCAGACAACGCTTTGACAGTGTACCAGGCCATTTCCAAGCTACATAAGATCTCCGAGTCTATACATGTGGACGAAGGAGATTGGTCGTTAATGGGATGGTTTTGGGGATTATTGTCTACTTGGGGATGGAAGAATCTGATGGTCATTAGGATGGTTTTAGCTATCCTTTTCCTGTTCTGTCTTTGCATACAGTGTGCTCCTGCTATATGTGGCCTTTGTGCTACTTCGTGTGCAAGGAGACCTGTCCAGAGAGAGCTACTAAGTAATAGGATGATGCTGCAGCAGCATCTTGATGATCTGATGAATATAGACCTGGATTCAGATTGACGTGAGTTTAGGTTATTGCCTATGTAAGGGCAAAAGGAGGGTCTGAGGTTCTGTGACTCTGAACCTGTTTCATAAAGGTCATGGTATCGTTACGATTTTGGTAGTAGCGAACCGCAAATGATGAGTGCGGCAAGTATGAGTGTTTTCGTCATGTTCGATCGATGGATTCACTATGTATTTAGGGATTTCGTTCTGAACCTTCGGGTTCCATTTTGTGTACGGCAGCCATTTTGTGGTTGCCCTCACATAGGCCGATGACTACGGCCGAACGAGTCTTTGGGACACGTACCCCCTTAGCTGACTTTTAGATGACCTGAGCGAACTGACCCTGTTGCCTGAAGCTAACCTTGCTGAGCCAGTTCCTTGTCCGGTAGCTGGTCGAGATAGAGATCAAAGAGCAGGACATTGTTGAGTTTAAGGTGCACGTACACACCCTTCTATCTTGCTTCACATCTGTTTCTGTTCCTTCTTTTATGGCCTGTTTATGGTTTGGGTTGTGGTCCTTTATTATGGGTTTGTCCGGCCTGTCCGAACAAGAATGTTGGGCTTTCCCGTGTAATTGATGGGGGGCTGGACAACTGAAAAGTGGGATTGTCGTTATGCGATACCTTTTGCAATGTCACCTATGATTGGATAGTTTGTAAATAATGGGTAGTTGTCAGGAATGTGATTTTTAGCATAAAAGACGATGTTCGCAATATGAAAACTGAGCAGTCTCTAGCGAACCTACCTGTGTCGTACTTTGTAGATTTCTGTTCCTGGTTGCAGCCAATAAATTTGATCTTTGACGTCACCGAGAAGTATCCTGTGTCTCTGTATTCTAAGACAGGTGAACCTGAAGACTTTGGGCGTGCCTCTGGCGCTGCTGGGTTCTAAAACCCGGTTCTTCAGACCTTGAGGTGTGCCCATCCGGACCTCTGTCAGGAACACCCACTGAAGCATAATTCGTCCAAAAAGCAGAGTTTATTAGAACCAAGTGCATTTCGGGCTGATAAAGCCCTTCTTCGGGGGTAACTGTAAATGACAGTAAACATATATCATTACTACATGATCCACTGTTTAACATATGAAACAACGTAATCACCATTATTGTATCTATACACTTCAGTACTGGCCATATGATAATTATTTAACCCCAAGAAACGTAGACAATCACTTTCAAAATCATATTAATCACATTAAACCCACACCAAAACGACTTAAATTGAAATTCCAAATGCCTCCCCTGCATATTCACCATATTATAGTTACCTCCCCCCTCTCTTTGGCTCACTGGCCTAGATGTATCAAGATTCCATTTTGCGAATCTTAAATAGCGATTTTTTGCGAATCGCTATTTAGAATTCGCAAAATGGAATGTATGTAAAAAATTGCATATTTTTTGCGATTCCTTAGTTATCTTTATTTGCGAATTCGCATTTTGCGAATTCGCAAATAAGGAATAATTCCCTGGCCCATAGGAATGATTGAGCAGTAATTCTCAAATTGCGAATTCGCAATTTGCTAATCGCAATTTGAGAATTATTTTAAGGGTGCAGGGGTGTCTCATGGACACCCTGCTGCACCCCTGAAACTTACATGTGTGTGCATATGGCACACATACATGCCCTTTGGGCATGTATGTGTGTCACATGCCACCTTCAAAATAGTCATATTTTGTTTTTTAAAAGGATTTCGCAAATTAACACGAACCTCAAATTGGTGTTAATTTGCGATTCCTTAACCCAAATTCGCAATTTTAAAAAGTTTCATACATGCCATTTAAGGAATCGCAAAATTGCGATTCCTTAAATGCATAAGCAAAATAAGGAATCGCAATTTTTTGCGATTCCTTATTTTGCTAATTTCTGATACATCCCAAAAGATGCTAAATGTCCGTTTGCGATTCCTTAAGGCCGAAATTCTGCGAATGTCGGCCTTAACGAATCGCAAAAGGCTTGATACATCTAGGCCACTGTATCTAAACCCCTCCCCGAATCTCACACAGCACACTGTCAACACCATTCAAGAAAGCATCCGTATTAATAAACTATCCGTATCATTTTCACTCGCATCCAACATTCCTCTCAAATCAATCATTCTCGCGCTATATTCACACATTCATTCCAGCTCCTTCCACCTCCACTCTCTCTGAATCTCACAATACAAACAACCCCTGTCATTCCTACAACTTCACTCACTGCTAACACCTGCTCCTTCCACCTTCCTTCTCTCTCTGCATTACACAATGCTAACGTCCCCTTTAATTCCTGGCACATTCATGCGCTGCTAACACTCATTCTTTCTCCTCTCGAACACACCGACATACTCCACAATCTACTGCCGCTGTGTCAACGCAACTTCACGTACCTGCCAAAAATTCCTTAACACCTCCGTCCCCGTGTCTCATCATTCATATAGAAAGTGTTGCTTCCATAGTGCAACCACCCGCATTTTAAGCAGAAACTCCCACCCAAGTCCCTCCTTTAATCACATTACCTAATTACAGCACCTGATTCCCTCTACCAACAGAAAACGACTTCTGTTTAATAAAGAAATACAACTCCCATCATGCACAAAAAAATATCAGCATTAAACAATTTTTTAAAAAATGACTGCCAACCATAACATGTTATCAAATTTCCATAATATTAGACGGCAAAAAAACCCTCTACCACCCCAGTTGGCATGCTTGAATTTAGGAACAACCAGGATTTTGGCACCCAAAGAATGAAGAGTTATAGTGCATTCAGACCATTTAAAGTTTTGCTTAAGGTGGTAGGGACCTGTATTATGGAGTACTTTAAAGGTGGTAAAGAGGGCCTTAAATTAATACGATGCCTAACCGGGAGCCAGTGAAGATTCTGAATGGCAGTGGTTACCGATTTAAATGTGGGAATACCGGACAGTAACCTGGCAGCAGCATTTTGTAACATTTGCAACTTGTTCAGGTGCTGTTGCGGCGTGTTTAGATAGACCCTGTTACAATAATCAAATTTCGATAGGACCAATGATATGACAACTGTTTTTTTTAAATTGGGGGGTGTAGTGGAGAATTCTTTTAATCATCCTTATGGTGGCACAGGTGGATGTGGTGACTGAATTAACCTGGTCACCAAAGGTGAGTTTACTGTCCATTTGGACATCTGGGTTTTTGGATTTTCGCACAGGTGTAGGGAAGGTGCCTAATTCCTCCCTACAGCACTACAATGTTGTCCATTGGCATTCATAAGCCACTCAATACCTTACACTGGGGCTATCTGAGAGCAGTTATGTGTAAGATAGACTTGGGTGATTAATGATGTAAGTGGATTCATTTGCTATTTTCAAATGTGCAGGCGATGATACAGACACGCCAGTGGATACCAGAGGCATTTACAATACACCACGGCTCTAGGCAGGGATGTCCTCTTTCTCCAATGTTGTTCGCCCTTGCAGTAGAACCTTTTGCAAGAATACCTTACAATGAAGTGGCTGGGGGAGGCATATTAATGCTAAAAATGTGGGCATATTCTTTCATTTTTAATCCAATGGCATGCTATTGTATCTGCAGTAGGCGGCAGTGGGACTACCATGGAGCATGGAATGTCTGTATGAGCTGGATAGAGTCTGGGCTGTGCACCAATTGACAGAAAACGTGCCTTTGCCATATGCCTGGTCTTGCAGAAACCGCCTGGAGGGTAAACAGACATAATATCGATTCCAAAATATCGATTGGACAAAATATCGAGTAAAAAATATAGACTGGACAAAATATAGACTAGACAAAATATAGACAACAAAAATATCGAGTAATATCGACTAGAATAGCCAAAATATCGAATCAAAAATATAGACTAGACATAATATATACTAGATAAAATATAGACAACAAAAATATCGAAAATAAGGTAAGTTATTAATATTTAATAATATTTGTGTAATATAAATCTGTAGCGGGTTGTGGGTTTATAGGGGAATAGGGTGGGAAGTAATTTAATTATAACTAATTAATCATGTAATTTATTTCTAATTGTTAAATAATTATTAATTGGTAATTAATTAAAATAGATTAATTGATAAATAAATAATTTTAAGTGAATAATTATCTGTAGCGGGTTGTGGGTTTATAGGGAAATAGGGTGGGAAGTAATTTAATTATAAATAATTAATTATGAAAATTTAATCTAATTGTTAATTAAATAATAATTGGTAATTAATTAAAATTTAATTGTTAATTAATTAAAAATGAATAATTGATAAATAATTAATTTGTAGTAATTTATTTTCTGTAGCGGGTTGTGTGTTTATAGGGGAATAGGGTGGGAAGTAATTTAATTATAATGTACTAATTATGTAAATTTAATCTAATAGTTAATTAAATAATAATTGGTAATTAATTAAAATATAATTGGTAAATAATTAAAAATAAATAATTGATAAATAATTAATTTTTAGTAATTTATTTTCTGTAGCGGGTTGTGTGTTTATAGGGGAATAGGGTGGGAAGTAATTTAATTTTAATTAAATATTTATGTAAATTAATTATATTTTTAAATTAATTATTAATTGGTAAATAATTAAAATATAATTGGTAATTATTTTAAAATAATTAATTGGGAATAGTAATTTTCACCCCTACGCTACCCAACGCTTTCCCTACTGTTGCACCCACTGGAGTTGGAATAGTAATTTTTACACCTACGCTATCCAACGCTTTCCCTACTGTAGCACCCACTAGAGTGGGAATAGTAATTTTTACCCCTACGCTATCCAACGCTTTCCCTACTGTTGCACCCACTGGAGTGGGAATACTAATTTTTACCCCTACGCTATCCAACGCTTTCCCTACTGTAGCACCCACTGGAGTGTGAATATTAATTTTTATCCCTACGCTATCCAACGCTTTCCCTACTGTTGCACCCACTGGAGTGGGAATAGTAATTTTTACCCCTACGCTATCCAACGCTTTCCCTACTGTAGCACCCACTGGAGTGGGAATAGTAATTTTTACCCCTACGCTATCCATCGCTTTCCCTACTGTAGCACCCACTGGAGTGGGAATAGTAATTTTTACCCCTACGCTATCCAACGCTTTCCCTACTGTTGCACCCACTGGAGTGGGAATAGTAATTTTTACCCCTACGCTATCCAACGCTTTCCCTACTGTAGCACCCACTGGAGTGGGAATAGTAATTTTTACCCCTACGCTATCCAACGCTTTCCCTACTGTTGCACCCATTGGAGTGGGAATAGTAATTTTTACCCCTACGCTATCCAACGCTTTATATACTGTAGCACCCACTGGAGTGGAAATAGTAATTTTTACCCCTATGCTATCCAACGCTTTCCCTACTGTTGGACCCACTGTAGTGGGAATAGTAATTTTTACCCCTACGCTATCCAGCGCTTTCCCTACTGTTGCACTCTTTGGAGTGGGAATAGTCATTTTTACCCCTACGCTATCCAACGCTTTCCCTACTGTTGCACCCACTGGAGTGGGAATAGTAATTTTTACCCCTACGCTATCCAACGCTTTCCCTACTGTTGCACCCACTGGAGTGGGAATAGTACATTTTACCCCTACGCTATCCAACGCTTTCCCTACTCTTGTACCCACTGAAGTGGGAATAGTAATTTTTACCCCTACGCTATCCAACGATCTCTTTAATGTAGCACCCACTGGAGTGGTTACATTAAATTTAAACCTTTTGCTATGCTACGGTAAATATATTCTATATGTTTTATTAATAACATGTATTTATATATATATGTATTATTATTATTATTTTTTAAAGTGACATTAATTATGTAATAATGTTACATTTATTTAATCATTTTAACAATGTTTATATTAAATATATTTAATATTATAATAGTTTTAACTTATTTTAAAGACATAAAAAAATCGATATTTTGACAGTCTATATTTTTAACACTCGATATTTTAAACTCGATATTTTTGTACTTACCTTAGTGAAGATAGAAAGTCGATATTATGTCCCTCGATATTTTTTCATTGATATTATGGTAACTCGATATTTTGGTAGTAGATATTATTTCAGTGAGCCCGCCTGGAGTAGTACAGTGCTTGGGAATTTGATGGGAGCCAAGGGTCCACAAACACTTGGTTGTTAAAGTCTATAATGCGTATGCGGACATATTGGGGGTAACCTAGGAGCGACACTACGAGCCCTGAGGAGTAAAATAGTGTTCTGGCACACACTGAAACTGCCCAACATGGCTAGGACTGCCCTATCAAAAATGATAATCCTGTCAAGAGTAATATCCTTCTTTGATAATCTACCAATCTGGATCTGCACTGTTGGTTTAGGTCATAGGTCTTGAATCATGAAATGATCTGGGATGGTGGACATCACTAAGTTTCATTGTGTATTGTTCATCAGCCTACATGGCATGGGGGGCTCGGAGTGCCAGACTATGAATTAGTTGCTCTGCTGCAGTGGGCCGCCAGACAGCTTTTAGGACTGAGTATACTGGAATTGGGAGAGTTCGGCGACCCACAAAGAGAGGGGACCCTGGGGGCACTTCTGGTGGGGGCAAAACTAGGTCTGGCCATAAGCCCCCACTGCTAGAAATGTGCAGTATGAAAGAGTTAAGGCAGGAAGATGTATGCGCCAATGCTGCACTTAGTGGGGTTACCCACATTACAGAGAGGATCCTTCACAGCCAGAAGAATGAAAGCCTCTACAGCAGCATAGATTGAGACTTTTGGGGACCTTTATTCTGAGGGAGACCTTAAAAGCCTAGATGGCTTAGTAGTGGAAACATGGGATACCTGGTGCACAATTCTTGGTGTCCGAAGTGGTAATACAGGCTTTACATAGCACAATAGGAGATCCAGGACTAGTGCCTCAGGTGAACACATTTTTGAAGACCATACTTACCTTGGTAAATGGACGCCAGCTGATTTCCTGGCTATATAAGATGTTGTTGGGCATGGCCTCCAATAACTTACATGTTCAATGGGATTGCATATTAGGGCAGCAGATCTTGGACAGAGACTGGGAACAGAATCTTGAGCATATACACACGGTCTCCAGGAACACATGGTTTAAGTTCGTGCAATTTAATTTAATGTTTTGCATGCTACATATCTCATGCCCCACAGGTCAACTGTGATAATGCAGGTTACCAACCTGGGCTGCCCTAGACATGCTCTTGATGATGCTCTTGATGATGCTGACTTCAGACACATGTAAATGTAAATGTAGTTGAGCTTATATAGCGCACAGCTACCCGCAGTGGGTTTCCCGGCGCTTGCTTAGGGAACCCGTCCTGGTATTCCCTTGTGAGATAACCCCGGCAGGGTATCCACAAGGTGAAAGCCAGGCATCCCGCCGCGAGGGGCCGTTGTGGAGATTAAGCAAGCTATTGCCCAGAGTCGCAGAGTGTGAACCCGTGAGTCGAGAAGGCACCGGAGCGAGAATTATCGAGTCCGTGGAATTTTGAGCCCAAGACCCGCCGAGGCGGGGAATTGAACCCTGGTCCAGGGCCGATCTCAGATTCCGGGTCTGCCGCCTCTAACCCCTGAGCCACACTTCTCCACTGAGCACATGCCCAGTGATTGCCCACTTCTGGTTACAGGTCGAATCCGACCTGGAGTAAACCCTGAATAGGTGGGATCTGAAGACTGTGGAAACCTGCCTGCTTGGTTTGGATGTTCGACAGGCAAAAAAGAAGGCCGGTATTGAATTTTTGGATCTAGCTCTGAGTGTGGCCCATAGGGACATTGCATTGCACTGGAAGTCTCTGGATGGCCCACCTCATAATCTGTGGAAGACAGGTGTGAAGGAGTGGGCAATGGCCGAGGGGGCGGCTGTAAAAATGGAGGTAGCTAGGAGCCTATGTAGGGATCGACTGGTGGCACAGTGGATGGAGGTGATTGCCGCTTTTACGGACACGTGGGATTAGGGTCCCTCCCCCCCTCCATTTGGTATAAGAACACCCCAGGATAGATCAATGCCCTGGTGCTTGGAGTCAGCAACTACCCAACCAGTTAAGGCCTCTGCCTCGGGGGGCGCTAGAGGGCGCACTGCAGAATGGCCGCACTGCCGTGAGGCTCCTGCGGCCCGGAGCTTTAATCCGTTTACTGATCTTTATTAACGTCACCCAACTCTGCCCTGACCCTGGATTCTGGTGTAGTTGGCAGCTGCCCACACTCGTTCCGACTCCTGTGACGATCGGCGCTTCCTGGCCGAAGATAGAGGTCCCGACAGAATCACCGCTGGGCGCCCAGGAGGACTGGAGTTCCGCGGTCCGGCGTCCTGGCTCACGCTAGTCCGCTGCCTTCCACGTGGGGTGTGGGCCCATTCCCCTTCCCCTCAGGGACCCTCCGTGGCTGTCCTCTCCGCCGCGGCCGGCGGCTGCACCTGGGGCGTTTATGCTGCGAAGCCATAACTGCGGCGCTGTGACAGGCGTCACCCTGGACTGCGGCGATGGAGCTGTGGTGTGGACGCCGATCTCCCCTGCGGCCATTGTGTGAACGGGAGTGGCGGGGCGTCCGCGCCTGCTCGTGCCCCCGAATCTGGTGCTTGCCTGACGGCCTTGCCTTGGCGGCTGCGTGCGGAGGTGAGTGGCGGTGGAGACGGCGATCGCCGGGGGGATTACTGGCCATACTGATGGGACGCCGTACTAACCCCCCTGGCGCCATTTTCATCGCAGCGAAAGTGCTGTGGGGGGACCTGCTGTACTGAAGGCTCCACCAGGGCTTACAATTGACTGCGGCCGCTCCGGACCCATCGCATTGCGCTGCTGGTTGTTGCCTCCTGCTGTGCGGCGCATACCGCATTGTGTTTTGACTGTGCTGCTTTGCTCTATGGGCGACTTCGCCGGGGCCGCCATCTGCACATTGCCGTTACCGCGCCTCCTGAGTTCCACTGCTTTGTCTGTCCTGCTGTGTGCTGAGGTGGGCCACTATTGTGCCCTTACAGACTTGTTTCGCCTGCTGGCTTAAGGGCTGCCCTCTGTCATCCGGGGGGCGACCGCGATCCTGGACCTGGTGCCGAGGGCTGCACACAGTACAACGAGCTGATCTTTTGTGGGAATCAGAGCACTACACCCCGATCTGTGCTTTGGGTTCTGTTTAGTATGTGACATTGGTTAACGACCGAGCACTTGCACTGGGTGATTCTCTCGCTTCCCCTTGTACGCTGTTCCGGGGGATACTGCACTCTGGGTTTGCTGCACCATGGGGAAACCGGACAATAAACAACCCAAGCTATCCTTTGACTCTGCAGCTTCTAGGAGGGGCGCTCGCCTGGCGCAGGAGGCAGGGAGCTCGCGCTCCCCCCCACACCTGTCACTGACACTGCCCCGCAACCCACCACCCCGGATTTCCAGCAGATGATGCAAGAAATGCGACAGGGATTCGCCACTATCGTAGATAAAGTGGACAAATTGTCTTCGCGCATGGACGCCGTGGTGCAGAAACTTGATGTCCACGAGGAGCGCCTTACCACAGCGGAGCAGCGCATCTCGGACCATGACGACACTACGGCCCCCATACCACTCAACTGGCGAGAATGGACAATATCCTGAGGGTAATAGCCGCCAAGAATGAGGAGTTGGAAGCGAGAAGTCGGCGCAATAATGTACGTGTGGTAGGCGTTCCGGAGACGACCAATGTGGGGAAAATGGAGACATATGTGGAGAGGCTACTAGTTGGTGCGATTGGAGCGGAAGCGTTCTCCACGCAGTTTATTGTAGAACGGGCACACCGATCCCTTGGACCGAGGCCGGCCACAGGCGCTGCACCGCGGCCTATTATTGCTCGCCTCCTGAACTATTGTGACCGTGATGCGGCTCTCCGTGCGGCTCGCACTACCCGCTCGCTTTCCTTCGAGGGGGTGAATTTCACTATCTATCCAGACTTCACTCCGATGGTGCAGGAGCAACGTCGCAAATTCCTGGCGGTCAAGAAAAAGCTTAGGGATCTGCAAGTGGACTATGCTTTACTGTACCCTGCGAAGCTAAGGGTGACTCACCAGGCGAGGCAGACTTTCTTCACTAATCCGCAGCAGGCGGAGAACTTTGTGAAGCGACTCCGGCAAGAACGTAATGCTCGTGACCGGCGGGACGAGGAGGGGTGGGATGGCCACCGCTCGGCGGGGGAGGAGGACGCCTGACCCAGTCTCTAGCGGCGTGGAGGTGGTGGTGCATGCCTTGCACTGGCACTTGTCTGACTGTCCTTGGAACCTGCACTTACCCAGACTGGTACTGTTAAACATGTTGTGTGGGACAGTGAGTGGAGCCATGGGATCGCTATTGAGGGTCGCCAAGGGGGCGATGGTTGATGATGTTACTCTGCTCCGGGCACCCACTCCCACACTACGCCTGGGATAGGGCTTTGCCCTGCGGCTGGAGGATTGGCGTAGTGTGACAGAGTGGTTATGTGTACCTCTGGTGGACACCCCACTGGGAATGCCCCACTTTTGTTGAGTTTTCTTGTACGACTGATTTGTTGGTTACATGGATGTGTGAAAGATGGGAGGGGGGGGCGGGTGGTAGAATGTCCTGACAGTTTGGGGTTGGTCAGGTGGGCGGGGGGAGGGGGAACTGCGCTGCCGCCTTACTTTTCACTGGACGCTTATACTACTGGTGGTGTTCTGCATGGCTGTACCAGGGGCATGGCGATGTCTTGCGGCTGATATTCTGATATCTCCAGGGCAGTATCATGCCTGGCCCTTTCCTGTGATGGGGGGCTGAGCATAGGTGTGTCACCTCTGGGCAGGTCATTGGTTATGCTAGTGGGACACGCTGGTTAGGTTGCGCGAATCTCTTCATGTGTAATGCGTGCCTGTTGCACGAATGTTCTCGTGTGTGTTTGGGAGGGGGGGTTTGTTTCTGTGGATGGAAGACGGCATGGATGTATGTGGTGTACGATACTCGTGTGGGACGGTGTGTGCAGTGGACATGGTCCAATGCTTTGACTCAGGGACGTGTGCCTGTGCGCAGTTCCAGCGTATCTCCTTGCACATTCCTTCTGTGTGATGTCAGTCGAAGTGTTGGATAAGATATCGATACTATCTTGGAATGTGCGTGGGCTCAATGATGCCAGGAAATGTCGTAATGTGCTTCATTATCTGGATAGGCATGCCATACAGGTGGCGCTACTACAGGAGACACATCTGCGCCGGACACCTGCGCCTACGTTTGGGGGGAGGTGGGCCATGGTGAGAAGCTTTTCATCGTACTCTTCTTACTCGAGAGGGGTTGTTATATTGGTTAAGAAAACACTCTCCTTTCAGGAGTTGGGTTCACGAGTGGACTCTGACGGGAGATATGTGCTATTATGGGGGAGGCTTGGGCAGATCACCTTGCTTTTTGTGAACTGTTATGCACCCAATGTTGATACACCTGCTTTTTTTCTTGAACTCTGGGGCCATGTTCTAGCTGTGGAAGCCTCGCACATTGTGTGGGGTGGTGACTTTAACTTAGCAATGCGGGCTCTTGAGGATAGATCGGAGGGGTGCTCTCAATACAATGTACAAGCCAGGGATGTCTTGCTGGGCATTGTGGAGGAAGCGGGTTTGATTGATAGCTGGAGATATGCACACCCCACAGTCAGGGAGGGAACACACTTTACGGCTCATGCTCGTACCTGGGCGAGACTGGACTATGTCTTTCTCTCCAGGGGACTTGTGGCGGGATTACACAATGTGACGCACCTTCCCAGAACATATTCAGACCACTGTCCCGTCAGGGTTGTGGTGTCGATGCCCGGACTACATAGACCGCGCCCACCTTGGAGGCTTTTCCCTTCTGCCCTGTTGGATCCCGTTTTTAAGGCAGAGCTAGGCGAGGAAGTGGAGGCATTTTTCCCGAGGAATAGGGGTTCTGTGGATAGTGTGGAGGTGATATGGGAGGCGTTTAAAGTTACGGTTCGAGGGATCACTATATCCAAGAGCTGCGGGGTGCTTAGAACTATTGTTCGTAGGCTCGCAAGTTTAGAGTCTGATTTAAAACAGCTAGAGCGCGGGATGCAGGCTGGCCCTGATCCTGACCTCATGCAACAGTTTAGGGGTAAACTCTCGGAGTACGAGGAGGAGGCGACCAGAGAGGCGAAGCACAGGGGGAAATACTGGACGGCGAGGAAGTACTGCGAGGGGGAGAGGCCTGGGAAGGTACTGGCTGCTCTCACGAGACATCAGAGGCATAGTTCAGATGTGTTGGAACTGGCTTTACCAGATGGCACACGCTGCAGGGACACGAGGGAAATCCAAGACACGTTTATACGCCACTACACACACTTATACACTTCACAGCAATCGGGAGATGTGAGATATGGGGGATTTCTGGACGAGTTGGCGCTCTGCTGGCTATCCGACGATCACAGGGCGTTCCTGGGTAGACCCCTTGAGGTTGATGAGATCAGAAGCGCCATTATGTCTCTGAATAATGGGAAGGCTATGGGACTGGATGGTCTCCCTGCCGAATTCTATAAAAGTTACGTGGATATTATGGCCCCGGTGCTTCGGGAGGTATTCGAGGAGTCTCTCGAGGTTGGGAGACTGCCTGGATCTATGTGGGAAGTTGCTATCACCTCTTTGCTCAAACCGGGAAAGGATCCTCTAGACGTGGGGTCCTATAGGCCTCTTTCATTGCTCAACTGTGATGTTAAGGTTCTGGCGAAAGTGTTAGCGACGCGGCTCTCGGAGCTTATGCCCGTCCTAGTCTTACCTGATCAGTCCGGATTTGTGCCTGGCCGGGCAACCTCTCATAATCTTTGAACTCTCTTTTCGTTAATCCCAACCATTGCCCCAGAGCTCCCGGTGGCAGCCGTTTTTTTGGATGCTACGAAAGCGTTTGACTCTGTGGAATGGGGGTACTTGATAGATGTTTTATGTAGAATGGGATTTCCCCGGATATTTATCTCATGGGTCAAATTGCTGTATACTGACCCGATGGCGAGGGTGATTGTGAACGGTGTGCTTTCTTCCCCTTTTCCAATCTCGAGAGGGACCAGGCAGGGGTGTCCTCTTTCCCCCCTCCAGTTTGCCATCGCCGTAGAACCTCTTGCATGTAGGATACGTCAGTTGCATCAACGGAGTGCATTTCACTGTTTTCAGCGTCAAATCGGGATCTCTCTGTATGCAGATGATGTTACCTTATATATAAAAAATCCGCAGTTGAATATTAACGCGATACTACGTGAGTTTGTTGCCTTTGGCGGTATCTCTGGAGTGCATATCAATTGGCAAAAATCCCAATTTTTTCCGCTCACTGCAGCGGTTCATCGATTTCCGCTTGACTATCCTCTTGATTGGTGTGATACAGAACTATGTTATCTGGGTATTGTGGTAGCGTTGCATAAGGAAGAGACTCTTAGGCTTAATTATGGCGTCGCCATCACTAAACTAGCAGATGCCATTACGAGGTGGATGTGCTTACCTCTGTCCATGGCGTGTAGAGCGTCGCTGATAAAAATGGTGGTGTTGCCCCGCTTTCTGTACCTATTCCAGAATATTCCGTATCACCCTGGGGCGTATTTCTTCACACGGCTCCGCTCGGAGCTCCTTCGTTTGTTCTGGGGGGGCAAACAACCGCGATTAGCATGGTCCACCTTAACATTGCCTTATGCTGATGGGGGCTTTGACGTCCCTGATTTTGAGAAGTATTATATTAGCGCCCAGGCGCACTATGCATACCACTGGATGCGCCCCACGCCGTTTATGCCTCAACTTGCTGCTGAGCAATGGGTTGCTCACCCTCTCCCATTGGAGGGCATGGTACTGGGGAATGTTGGAGACATAGATACTCATCAGACTACGGTAACTTGCACGGTTGATGCCTGGAAGCGCGTTACGAAGGTGCTTCGGCTTGCACTCCTCTACTCGCCTGCTTTGCCTCTGGTCTATCACCCTGCCCTGTCCTTGGTGCAGGAGACGGGATTCCAACGCCTGTGCAAGCGTCTTGTGATACTTACGTGGGGGGACCTTTTCCGAGAGGGTGTCTTTCGTACCCGTGAGCAATTTTTTGGTAGTGGGGAATTTTCCCCGTTGGAGATGTTTTATTATGTCCGGTTACGGCAAGGTTTGAAGACGCTACTGCCGGAGTTCCCCAAGGAACCAGGCGTGGCCTTACCGCTCCACGTGATGTTGCTCTCTGATGGGCGTTACTTGGTCTCCAGGTTGTATGGTGCCATCCGGAAACAGCTGGTCACCTCGCCTAGTCGGGCACGCAAGCGATGGGATGTTGAGTTCGGAATTTCTATTTCTGATGACCAATGGGCGTACTGTTGTGGTGTGACGGCCAAGGTCTCCTCTAGCTGCCGCTTGAAAATCATACACTATAAATTTGTACAACAATACTATTACACTCCAGTTAAGAAACTCAGATTCCGGTTGGCGGAGGATGATAGATGTTCACATTGCCATGCGGCGAGAGCCGATTTCCTACATTTGGCATGGGAGTGTGGGGCCATTGCTGAGTACTGGGTACAGGTTCACGGGGCCCTTCAGGTCATGACTGAGGATGGGGTATTGTTCGACCCTATGGTCCTACTACTGGGATATACTAAGGAGGTGCCGGCACCCTATCGTAGATTTGTGGACGTGGCTTTATTGTTGGCTAAATGTCGAGTGGCTTGTTGTTGGGGGCGGGGCAGGGCACCACGGTTCGGGGACTGGCTGAGGGATGTCCTTTATTGTCAGGACCAACACAATGTGTATGCAGAAATGATGCCTGTGCGCTGTAGGCCTAAGGAATTCTGGAGCCCGTTGCAGGTATACCTACTCACTCGAGTTGCACAGGAATCTGAGTCGGACAGTGAGGAACGGGTTGGGGTTGGTTAACGGGGTGATGCTTGTTGGGCATCAGCCTATATCTATTGGATACCCTGTGACACGGCGACTGGAGGGATTCCTGTACACTGCTGCTTGATTACTTGTGAGAGCTACACTATATTTGCATTGGGGGGGTGGGAGGAGTACTGCCTGCTCCTGTGCAATGATGCCTAGCTTTCCTCGGCCTAGTGGCTGTTGACCTATGGGTGTGAGATCACTGTACTGATGCTGCTTTCCGCCCTGGAAGACTGTATGCTTTATATCCGTACTACTGTTGAACTTGCATGCTCTATCCAGATGTGTCACATTCCAATTGCTTGCTTGTATCGTCATTCCATGGACATCTCTCTTGATATGATTTCTGAATTGGCAGCTGGACTTACCGTGTACGCTGCTGCATTGTATTGTCCCTGTACCATCATATGCTTTGTATATATGCCATTACTGACCTCTGCTTGTCTTCCAATAAAAAAGGTTTAAAAAAAAGGCCTCTGCCTCCTCCCCACATGCAAATGGGAAACCTCCCTGTTTGAGCCGTTTAGACACTCGCAAAACCCAGACGCCACCTGCATGGTATGAAATGAACGGGAACAGTTGCACATGTTGGTATTCAGTAAAATACTCCTATGTATGCTACTATGTTAGACCCTTAGAGGCAGCGTACCAATACAACTCTTGCGCTGTACCTAGATAAACAGAAGTAATGACATCAATTTTGCTGTAACCGAACAAAACAATTACTGTATTAGAGCATACACAGCTTTCTTTGTATAAAATCTTAATAAAAACAAAATAAAAAAACTTTAACAAGTTCAAAATCATCATATCTTATAACAGTGGTCCTCAACATTTTGACTTCTTCACAATCACACTTAATCATTACATGAACTTGGGACCCCCACAGAATAATTTTTGGAATCTGTAGACCCTCACTTAGTAATTACTGCATACAAAATGCTAAAACAAGCACTTCTCAAACATCTGTACAAATGATGAAATATTTTATTTCATTCACAAACAAATATAATTTTTTTTTAATTTTTAATCGCAAGGTTGGATTGTTTCTAAATTCAACTAAGGCCACCCATGCTCAATATTATATTCAGTTTGAAGCGCTAGCATTGTTTCTAATAATTAATCTGAGGGTAATAACATATTTTTTAGCCTCCAATTTAAAATTCGGTCACATTTACAGAATGTTCTAAATGTCCAGTTGTAAATTGTGCTTCTTTATTTATATGCACTTTATTAATCTATTGAAATATTTCATATTCTAAGCAGTTGCAGACCCCATGAGTAGGCTTTGCGGACGCACAGGTTTCCCAGGCCACAGGATAAGAACGAGTGACTAATAAGCTTTACCTCTTTAGTAAGGTGTCTGAGTATTCACAAAGAATTTGCTTTTGAATAACTGTGGGGTAACTTAGACACTATGGGGCAAATGTGCAAAAATAGGAATAGCGATTACCTAATTGTGATTTGTTGTGGATCACCATTAGGAAATCGTTATTCCTAATATATGAAACTCTTTTGAGATCAATAACGATTTATAGTGGGTCACAAATACACCTACCTCTTGATTATTTACGAGGTAGGTCACAATTTGCGACCTGGGATTTGCTGCCATCACAGGGATGGTGGCCTGCTGGGTTCAGCTTTTAAATAAAGCAATCCCTTTTCTTTTAAAAAACGTAGTCTGGTTTCTTTCAATGAAAACTGAATGCGCTTGAAATGAAGTTTCATTTTTTTAAGAGTAGGTAGTAGTTCCTTGGTCCAGTGCCTGCCCTTAAAAAAGATTTTTTCGACCATTCTCAAAGGTGGAAGGAGGCCCTCTGAGACCCCTTCCCATTTGTGAATGGGTCACCGCCAACTTTGAGTTGGTGGTAAATTGCAAATATTTTGCAAGCGCATTTCAGTTGCAAAACATGTGTACATAACTCGGTCGATTGGTATTAGGAGGGGACGCCATCAACATGCCCCTTCCAAATACCAAAACGCAAAACCCAAATTGCGATTCGGTACCAAGTTACTGAATTGCAATTTGGGATTTTTACACTAAAAAAGCAGTTTGGGGTCTCAATCGGCCGATTTGCATCAAGCCCAAAAATGCTTGATTCACCTGGCCCTAACTTGCTACTTTTAGCTTTCTGCAGTTGAATGACTGCACCACTGTTTTGTAATTTTCGCTGCACAATGTCAAGAGCTGATCAAAACACCCACATAACATTCTTCCCAAAATCCCTATCAGCAAAATATTCTGAGTCAGAGTTGAGCAAGTCTAGTCTATTCCACTTCATGCAATGATTTACTTCAAATATGCAGAGCAGGGCTGTTTGTCCAGACAGGGGGTTTTAGCCTTGTCTGTGCAGCAGGTGGAGTGTCTGGATGGGAAGGGGGAGGGCCTAGTGTCTGCGATGAGTTATGCTGTAACATTCCATAGCGCTAATCATGCAAGAGAGGAAATGAGAACGTTGATAGCACCTCACAGGTGCTTATTGGCATTAAGAAGCTGCCCTTATAGTGCTGCAGTGCCACCATCCAGTGAATGTGTGTCTTTCTGAAAAACAAATATTTTTTATATATGTATTTGTAAAGGTCGATGGAAGAATAAATGTTTAAATAAGTGTGTAAATGGATGTTTTTTTAATAAAATATTGATTGGTTAACTGGCTTATTAAGTGTATCTTAGTAATACATATAATAGCGAATAATTTTTAAATATTTAAATATATGTATCAGTGTTTCACTTTGTGTATAAGTGGCTGCATGGGTTGGTGACTGACTCACTGTTTGAATGTGTTTTGAAGACAGCATATGTGCAGGACTGTATGGGTGGCTGAGTGTGTATATGTGTGTGTTAGTGAGTGAATGCCTGCCTCACTAGTGTCTTTATGAGTAACTACATATGTTTTAATCTAGTATATGTGAGTATTGATGTATATAAGTGAGTATATGTGAGAGTGAGAGATTGTAAGAGTTCCTGTTTAAATAAGTATGTGCTTCTATAAGTGATTGTTTAAGAGAATAAGTATGTGTAAGTTTCCTTAGAAGTAAGGTGGTAGTGTGTGTATAGCTGTATATGCTAATAAATGGATCTTCAATAGTTTATTTGCATGTGTGAGTATGTGTGTGAGTAACTTTTGGAAGACTGTCAATGTGTAACAGGATGTATATGTGTATCACTACATATGATGAGTGAGTATATGTATGAGTGACTATATAGCTGTTGCTGAATGAGTGGATGTGTATATAGATGGTGGTATTACTGGATTGGTTGTTGTAACTGGTATGGGTATCTTCATTATTTTGAAAATTTTAGTTTCTATTTTTGAATATGTGTTTCAAGGGTTACATTACACTGAAAGGAGGTCTGTCACTCTGTCACAAGGATGGTGTCATCAGTGATGTCATGAGTGATGTCACTGACCATGTCATGAGTGATGTAATATGTGATGTCATCAGCAGTGCATTACATGCGCAAGTTATAGTGAGTCCAACTAACTATAACGTGGAATTTCATTGGTTTTATGTCAGTAAAATTTCCAGCTAACTATAACTGGTGTGAAACCTATGTTTTTTTCAGTGAATTTAATAGGTTTTTTAAATGCTAATTCCTAACTATAACTGGTGTGAAACCTATGGTTTTTTCAGTGAATTTATTAGTTTTTTTAAATGCTAATTCCTAACTATAACTGGTGTGAAACCTATGGTTTTTTCAGTGAATTTCATAGGTTTTTTAATAGCAAATTTCTATAGCTATGAAATGTAATATTTTCTAAAATGAATCCTATATTGTATATTTATGTAATACTATTTTTTTTATATATATTGTTCATGGTTTTTATTTTTAAATTTTTTTGCATTTGAGCGCTCCCGGTGCGCGTACCGGTGTGCGCACCGGTAAGCGCATACTTTTGGGCGCGCCCCGGTGCGCGTACCGGGTCGCGTCCCGTTAGCGCACCCAAAAAGAAAAAAGAATGAAGGAGTGAGGTAGGAACACACAGGGACTGTGTAATAGATAGTAAGACAGAGAAAAGGTGTAAGAGGAAGTAACTGAGAAAAGGAAAATGAATAAGGGAGCAAAAGAAGAGAAGAAAGAGGAAGAAGACTAAAGCAGAGGTTCTGGGAGAATGTGAATGGGTGATGAAAGTAAAAGGAAGGAAAGTAAAGGATGGAGAATGACAGGTAGTGACGGAACTAGAGAAAAGGAACAGCAATGACGGAGTGAAAGAAAAGAACAGTGAGTGAAAGTAAAGAAGGGTGAAAGAGGGTGGTAAAAAGTGTAAGACATGGGGAGTGACAGAGAAAAAGAACAGAGAGAGTAAAGGAAGGAGTGACCGAAAGGCACTAAGTGAACCAGAAAAAAAAGGTAAGTGAGGGAGTGTGGGTGAGCAGTGGCACTAAAAGAAGTTGAATGTGGTAGGAAAGTAAGTAAAGAGTTACTGAGGGAAGCAGACTAAGGAAACAAGGGTGAGGTAGGGTGAGAGAAAAGTAGTGAGGTTAAAACAAAAGGTGATGAGAAATAGTCACACTTACCATTTAATTAATGTAAACTTACTTTTATGTCTAAACTACACTTGAAATCTGTGAAAGACAAAAGAAAAAAAAGTTATAATTAGTAAAATATATATTTTAAAATAGAAGGAATGGGTCAAGAGGTTAAAAATCTGAAAAAATTTACTAAGAAATAAAGCAAGAGTGAAGGATACAGAAACGAAAATAAAGTAATGTACAAGGACAAAAAAAGGGAAAAAGAAATAGAAGGAGAGCAAATTACTAAAGGTAAGTAAGATGCCAAAACGAAATCAGGAAAGAGAAGTAAGTAAAAGGAGAATGAGTGAAAAGGAAAGGAGTCTAAATGAGGATCTATTTACAAGAAAGAGGAAGATGACTGAGAGTGACTAAAGGGGAGTCACAGAGTGAAGGGATGAAGGGAATGAGGTTAATATAGAATGATAGTGGAAAAAGGAGTGAAAAAGTAACTACACAAAGACTAAGGGAAGGACTGAATGAACTGCAGTACAATGAGTGAAGAAAGGAAAAAGAGTAAAGGAGCAAAACAGGGATAGAGAGGGGAAGAGAACTAAAGCAGTGGTACTGAGAGAATGTGAGAAAGCTGAAAAGTGGTGCAAGGGACAGAGGAAATGCAGACAGTTGAAATTGGATTGAGGGGTTCTGAAAGAAGTGGAGTAAAGAAACAGCGATGAAACAAAGTGAAAAAAGGCAGTGTAAGTGAGTAAAGAGAGCTGAAAGTGGGTGAAAAAATGGAAAATGAGTGTGAGACAATGGAAATACAATAAAAATTACACAATGCAAACTATAGAATTATTTATAGAACATGTTAGATAGTTTATTTTTGCTGTTCTCAGAATATATTGAATTTCACAAAAAACAGTGAGTTCAAACTCTTCATCATATAACAGCGGGAAAAAAACACAATCTAAAAGATTGTGTTTTAAAAAACCCATACAAAACTTAGAAATTATATATGTACACTAATCTTTGATTCACTTACTT
Source organism: Lissotriton vulgaris (assembly GCF_964263255.1). Classification (NCBI taxonomy): domain Eukaryota; kingdom Metazoa; phylum Chordata; class Amphibia; order Caudata; family Salamandridae; genus Lissotriton; species Lissotriton vulgaris. Next base: position 248,440,554 of record NC_141694.1, read on the forward strand.
TTCCATGACGCCAAATAGTAGATAATGAAGGTCCTTTTCGTAGGAAAATGTTTCTGCTGTTCTCTTAAACTTGCATTTCATCGACTTTCTATAAAAAAAGCTCTAAGAACATCTGAAATAATTGTCAACGTTTTAATTTTCCTCCTTGTGTTAACTAAAAACGTATTGCTCATACCTTCAACTATCCTTACGGCCAAATAGTGTCAGATATATGAGTATATTTTGAAATTTCTCTAATTAAACTCTGAAATTACCGTTTACCCGAAGTTTTCAAAGAAAAGCACATATAACATTTTCACAATCTTTTAAAATTCATATTCCCTTTTTTGAACACTCATGTTGAACATTTCCTATAATACTGATATCACTTACTATGAGATCCACTTACAGTACCTATTTGACATAAATAATTTTAAACATTAGACTAACTAAGTAACTAACTTTTATTAACTGCACCCGTCTTCATAGACCAATTACCTTTGCTAAAATTTTGGTTTTAAAAACACTAGGAAAGAATTTTTTAAGTCAAAAGGCAAACGTTGTTTATAAGTCAAATGAGAATCATTGCAGTAACTCCAACCTTTTTGACATTTTAAGTAGCATGTATAATGTCCTGATGTTGTTGAAGGACCATCATGATAAATAATAGCTACAGTTGTAAAAGTTCTTCCTGCAATTGATAACTGAGAAGCCACAACATTTTTGATACAAGTTGTCAATTTAGTTCCATCAGGTCTACATCGTTGGAAAACTAAAATCACATACTGACCATAACTTTGTATAAATAATGTGGACAGCATTGGACACTTACATTGGGTACACACCATATTATGATCAGCTGCTTTAACTAGATTATTAAATGGCACTGATTTGCAGTCTGGTAAAGTTAAATATATAAATCTTTCAGTGTCTATTCTAGTAGTACTTGATAAACTACAATTCTCGCAGTCATGCTGCCATTGATAAGAAAGGCTAAAAAGATTTTCTACATCTACACCTTCATCTTCCAAAACACCAAACATATACATTAAAAATTCCTGACAATCCTGCTGAATGTTCTGTGAAAATGTTTCTTGACCAGAACACATATCTAAAATATTTCGAATTTCTGTTACACTTTCTATTTTTGCTCTATCACTGCTACATTTCTCAAACACAGAATTCAATAAACCACACAATCTTTGATCCAGATTTTCAACAATCTGTTTTTGTGAAGTTTTAAGAAAAAAACCAACATTAACCACTACATTAGCATAGCAGTTGACACCAGAACTGTTTTCAAATTGAAATCCAACCACATCTTGAACAGAACTAGGTATGGGCGAATTTTGCGAATCTCGCGTTCGCGAATTTTGCGGATTTGCGAACTCGCAATCCGCAAAATCCGCGAATTCTCGCGAATTTTTTTTTTTTATGTTCGCACCGGTTTCTGCAAGTTCGCGAGGGTTTTGTACAATTTCGCAAATTGCGAAATTGTACAAAACGCGTGCGAACTTGCAGCAACCCGTGCGAACACAATTATATGAAGAGAAAGAAGCTCCTGGTCACAGGAACAGCACGGGGATTGCGCTCATGAAAGTCAAGGATGCAAAGGCCTATACCCAGCATCACAGCTGATTTTCCACAGTAGATTTGGGAAGAGGCACACCTGTCCCGCCTCGAAGACGCTCATGATTGTTTTTGGGCTAATTAATGAGTCACTGATTTTGAGCATCAACTAGTTCGAGCGACCATGCAAAGGCCGCCCTCTACCCAGCATCACAGCTGATTTTCCACGGTAGATTTGGGAAGAGGCACACCTGTCCAGCCTCGAAGACGCTCATGATTGTTTTTGGGCTAATGAATGAGTCACTGAATTTGAGCATCAACTAGTTCGAGTGACCATGTGTGTGTTACTATGCAATCGCCCTGAAGGGCACAGGGGTCCCTTGAGTGACCTGTGTAAGGCTGTGCCTGTAACTATTTTACAATGGCGCCAGCAAGCTGCCAGCGCCGTTGTAAAATAGTTACAAAGTTAGCTTGCACAGGAAGCACTTAGATAAAATAAAGCAGCACCTGCTTCGTTTTATCTAGTGGTTCCTGTGCAAGCTAACTTTGTAACTATTTTACAACGGCGCTGGCAGCTTGCTGGCGCCATTGTAAAATAGTTGCATGAGTGGGGGTTCAACTTTTGAACCCGTTACGCTCGCGGATTTTTTTTTGTGGATTTTGCGGGAAATCCGCAAAATTCGCGGATTGCGGATTTCCCAAAAATCCGCAAAACCCGCGAGCGTAACGGATTTCCCGCTCATGCTTAAACAGAACCCTTTTTCTTTCTGCTTACAATTACATTTTCATCTACTTTTTGTCTTTTTGCTACTACCTCACTACAATTACTCTCATTTCTTCTTTTTCGGCCTACCACACGTTTTTCAATCAGAGGATATTGTGGCAAATGTGGAGCATACTCTCTTCTTAATCTATTGTATTCTTTAACACAATCTAGATCTGCACAAATCTTTGTGTCATCACACTTAATCAAATACAATCCAGATAAAGTTCTGACTCGTGATAATGCCACATATGCCATACCCTCTTTAAACACAGAACTTCCAAAGTTCACCAAAGCACTATCTACACTTAAACCTTGAGATTTATGAATTGTTACCGCATATGCCAAACAAACAGGAAACTGTTTTCGGTGAACATATAAGTCTTTTACAAGCAAAAACCTAGCAGAACAACAACTGATTTGTTGAACTTGCTCAATGCCATCAAATTAAATTTTTAAAAATTCAATTCCATCTCTATTTCTATAATTCATAAAATCAACAACATGACCCATTGCTCCATTTACCAGACCTCTTTCAACATTTAAATTCCTTCTCAAAATGATACGACAATTAAAACACACATTCAGAGTCTTTTCAAAACCAGCTGTTTTAGATATACTCTTCTCTAATGAATCCAATTTTCTTTTAAAATTTTCAGACAAAATAATTGTTGCTCCTATATGCTCAATTTTATCTATTGCTTCTAGTTTTACAATCTCTTCATTTTCTAACTCTAACATTTTGTTGTTGAAGATGTAACATTCTTGCAGAGTTGACATCAAACATATTCCAGATTTGTTCACAGTAATTTTCTTAAAAATATTCTCTGGAAGAATGTTTTCATTAGGATACAAATTTGAAATTAATCGTGCATGTAAAGCTTCTTTTGCATGCTCGCTTACTTTTCCGATTCTTACATCTTGTAGAATTTTTTTATAATCTTCATCCTTTGCCTGTCGCATATTTTGAAACAGTTCTGCATATTTGAAATTTAGACATATATTAACATTTCCAGTGCTTCCAAGGGATTTCCTGGTATCTTCATGCGTGAGCATTTTAAACACTGGTTGTCCTTTTACTGGAGTCAACTGCAATAGATCTCCAAAAACAATAATGTGTTTTCCTCCAAATAACACATCATACTCTGTTCTAAGAATTTCTTGCATTCTCAAATGCACAAAAGCAAGCATTAGATTTGAGACCATGCTTACTTCATCAATGATAAGAAGTTTCATTTTCTTCAGGACTCTTGAAACTTCAGAACACGCATCTCCAGATAACTTGTTGTAATGCAATTTATTATCATGCTCAACTGGCAGCATCAGTAAACGATGTAGAGTAATCCCTTTAATGTTATGTGCTGCCAGTCCAGTTGGAGCAGTTACAACACAAGACAGCGGTGAATCAGTAGTTTTCTGCAGATAAGTTGAAATTGCTTTAATTAGAAAACTTTTTCCTGTCCCCGCTTCTCCACTTCCGTACAGTCGGACAGGCTCAAATGATGTACATGAGCACTCTTTTTTCTCATGTCTGAATCCATGTTCAATCTGTTCTGTGACTTCATCATATATCTTTTTCTGCTCAACGTTTAGTTGCTTTACCAAATCTTCTAAGTTAACTACATCCTCTTGAGCTTGTTCCATAGCTCTTTCCACCTCATCCATGGCAGTGGCAGCTTCATTTTGGATAATTGGTCCTCCTAGTGGATCCTGACTCAATGAAGTGGAACTCTGACTATCTTGAGAACTGTTTCTGGCAATCTCTTCAGCAATTGTGGCTTCTTGCTCTATTTCTTCATTCAACATTTGCAGAATATTTGGAAAAACAGGACATTCTATGGTATCCTTCGTTGCATTAAAAGAATCTTCGTAACAGAGAAAATCTCCAAGTAGTTCCTCTTCTATACGCCATGGCTTAAAGAGTTTCAAAAGAGCTAAATAGTAAAATTCTCTTTTGTCTGGAGATTCACAACTCAATTTTCGATGATTAATCAAATGGCCTTTTTTTTGCTTCACTAGACATCCTTAATTTCCAATGACAGCATATTTTCCATTATTGATATCTTCTGTGATGTTCCTTTTATAACTATAGTTTTGCAGAACTTCATACAAACAAGCGTTCTCAAGGTGACTACTTCTATTTGGATAGTATGTATCCAACATGTTTGTCTTCAAAATATCTGTACTATTTGGTTCTTTCTCTGCCAAATACTCAATTTCTTGTACAGATTTCAAAACTCGGTTTTGTGTTGCAGCAAGACCTAGACTCACCCAAATTATTGTTCTCGATTTGGCATAGAGACTTGCTGATGATAACCGATCAGAACATTCATATGCTCCAATTTCTCGATGCGACAACATCTTCAGACTGTAACTGTATAATTTCTTGATTAGACTCTTTTCATGTGAAATGTCCTCCCACATTTCCTTTAGTTCTGTCTTTTCTTTTTTTGTGATGTAAGATGTCACATATCGAGCCACAGCAATAGAGTTGTCAGCAACGAACTGAATATCCATGTTAGCATTCCACATGGACAAAATCACTGGGTTGTAGTTGTTGATGTACTTGGACTCTTCGTTTCTTTTTAAATTGTATGTATTTTTGGATGATTTCCTCGTCACAGTATGTCGTAGAGATGACATCAAATTATTTACTCTTCCCTTAGAAATCACTGGTCGTGGAAAAGCAAAACGACATTTTATGTAGAAATTTTCCTTGTTTTTGAATTTTCGACAACAGTACTTCCCACGACGATAGGATTGGAAGCATAAAACTTGTTGCCTTAAATTGTTTTCTTCAGTACTTTTAGGAACAGCACATGTTGCATACTCTTCAATGAAACTCATCACTGTTTCATCCGAATCTGATCCAAATTTGGGTGCATCTTTAATCCACAACAACATATGTATATGAGGAGCACCTCTCGCTTGATACTCCTTTCTCCAAAAGAAATCCAAAACCTCTCCAAGAGGAGGATTTCTTTTTATTGGTAATAACAGACATCATAGCTTCAAATCTATGATTGAAATCACTGCATACATTCACTGGATCCAAAGAACACAGTTCTCCTAGTGTTTTCAATTCTATATTTTGTATATTAGCATTTGCCTCGCGTAGAAATTCAAGTAAGTCGTCCCATGCATACTCAGCACAGCTAAGAGTGAGGAACCATGTAGGAGTTCCTAAGTTTCTTAGCATACATTTCAATTCCCCATGACGACGGTACCAATACTCGTTTGTACCACGCTGACATGCCATGAGATTGATTAGATGAGATTCCAAAATATTATCTTGCAGATTGACTTTTTCCATAAAGTCCCTTGCCGAAACATTTTGCAGATGTGCTCCACTTTTCAGTATATGATTTATTGCATATGAAAGTCCAGACAAGTCACTTTCATACAGTAGATGAAACAAATATGGAATGCATTGACGAAACCTTGAATCTTCAGCATATAATCTTAAAGTCCGGTATTCAGAAGCAGGAATTTGAACTGGTCGATTGTCATATCGTCCACCTCGACCTGTTGGAAATAGCTGTGAAAAACAACGAGCTTCCAAACTTTCTTCCCATACACTAATGGGACTTCCTTTTGCTGCTTTCATTTGAAACAAGTCAATTGCATTCCCCATTACTTCTTTGGAATGCAAAGGATGAATAGTATAATGTTCATATATTTTTTCACCTCTAGACACATCAACTTTTTCAATTTGGCCGAGTGAACAATCACTGTCTTCTTCGGCAGCTATTTCCTCTGCTTCAACACATACATGTTTGTAGTACTCATTGTTTTTGACCAAATACAACGTTGCCTTTTTGACTTTCTTAACATCCACTAAATCTTGCCAGATTTTCTTTCTCTTTGTTGGAACCCCATTAACTAGAATAACTAAAGGTTCCTCTTCCACTTTTTCTACACCAATAATATCAATATTTTTCTATAAATCTAGAGGCAAATAAACAACTCTTCCCTTTAATCCTCTCTGTAAATCTGAAGGAGGCAATTTCCCTGTTTTAGGCTCCATGCGAACAATTGCCTGAAAAGGATGGACACATTGAATCAAAATAGATTCATATGTATTTAAATCCATCAATTCAGAAGGAATGTCTACCAACTCCAGATTATTATAAACAGCTCTAGCAGGCATTCTGTTTTCATTTAATTTATTATAACAATATTTACAAATACGCTGATCAAAACTCAAATCAAAACAATTCTCCACCAACAAATAAGTTGCAAAATTCCTCCATTCACTATTATTTTCCATTTCACTTTTTGCATATGTTATGTTATGCTATGTTACGAGCATTTATTACGCGCACAGCTGCTCCAGCAAAGGAGCGTCCTGGCGTCTGACTAGGTTATAAATCAACTAACCTAGTCTGAATCTTATAATGAGTCCATCGACAACACACACAAGTAAAATTAGGCCTTTCACTTGATTTCAACTGAAACTTGCTAATTTCCTGGTCAAACTTTTCTGTACTTGAAATCTGTACATTGTCTTCCACATTATCTTGTATTACTGTGTCAATTTCTACACTGTCCTCTTTTTCACAAAAATAACAAATCTCAATTTCTTCACAAATCTTCTTCACATCTAATTCAGTTCCATGCAAAAGAGCACTGTTTAACTGTTTAAGCTTAAGTGCTGGACTTTTTGCAAAATACAACCTTCTCACTAATTTCCTCATTTTGTTATGATGCACTGCTAACATCCTAAAATGATGAAAAACACTCTGACATACTTTTCTAGAAAGACAAGCCAATGAATGTCCATGCAAACCTGTGTTTTCTCTCACTCTGCAAGGATCTAAGTCTTGCAATATCTTCATTTTTTATTTTAGACTTTTCTTACTATATGTACGTAAGAAATTACGAAGCACATCGATAGAATCCTGTCGCACACTACAAATACTACTACATTTCCAATTGTACACTGGACCCTTAGTACGTCTTCCTAAAACTTCATCACTTAATACCTCTTCTACATCTCTAGACACAAGTTTCTCTTTTTCAATCGGACAACCATCTTTCACCTCATATGCTCGACCACTGGTGTCAACTGCATGCACTAAATCATTCTCCTGGAAATAACTCACCTCATTAAAAAATGGCTCACAACTTGAACTATGCATCCATTCTCCAGAAAAACCTTTACAAAAATTAGCTCGATTAATTACTCTTTTGAATCTACTGTTTGATTTGAAAACATCAATTGTCTTGTTAAGTGTCCTAATTCTATTGATTACTAAAATAAATAATTTGTTCTTAACTTCAAAAGCTTGATCAACAATCTTCTCTACATTTTTCTTTTTCTTATAAAAAGCAGCTCTCTGTGTACCTTTCTTAATGTTTTTTAATAAATTTAAAACTACCCTATTGCGAAACATTCGTTTACGTATGTCCCTAAATTCATTTTGTCTTCTATTCCTATAAATATTATTTTCTCCTGCTGCAGTAGTAAGATTTTGGGGAAACCTCTCCTTTCTCTACAAATTTCCTGTCTCCTTCTGTAAACTTACATGTATATTTAAAAAAATTTTTTATCTAATAAATATTCCGAAGAAAGGACTTCGTTGTCTTACCAGAAGCTTTTTTCGCATTTTTTGTAGTATTTGTTGTAGGACACTGTTTTAATTGCGTTGCTGTTTTTGGTTTTTTTCGCATAGCATCTTTCCTTTTCCTCTGGCTTGTGGGCATTTTGCCTTAATATTGAAATGTTGATTTTAATCTGTGGTAAAAAAAAACAAAAAAAACACATTATAGACCACTATTATCAAACAACAAAGCAATGACAATAAGTAAACAATATAAACACTATAATACTTATACATATAACCTTATCTCTGTTTTTTAAATGTTATTCTAAAAAAATATTTTGAGCACATGAATTGGTTTTACATTATTGACAAGGATTAGACAGTACCATTGATTTGCCCCCAAAATCGTTTTTTGAATAACATTTTACTAACACAGCGCAGGTCCTATGTACAAGCATTCAATTTCACTAGTGAAACCTCAGTGTTCCACAAAATACAAATCCTCTATCTTGCAAATGTTGATAGCAAACATTATCAAAAAGCAAGACACAAACCAACAACAAAGAAACTCAGGGCCTTATTTAAGAAGGCCTTGCGCCACCGGTGCGTCATTTTTTTCCCATGTTAAAAGTGACGCACCTGTGGCACAAGCCAATCATAAATATGACCCAAATGTAAATACCATTGATTTGCCACCAAAATCGTTTTTGGAATAACATTTTACCAACACAGCGCAGGTCCTATGTACAAGCATTCAATTTTAATCCTGAAACCTCACTGTTTCACAAAAGACAATTCCTCTATCTTACATATTTTAATATCAAGCATTTCCAGAAAACATACCACAAACCAACAGCAAAAAAACTCAGGGCCTTATTTTTGAAAGCCTTGCGCCACCAGTGCGTCATTTTTTTCCCATGTTAAAAGTTACGCACCTGCGGCACAAGCCAATCAAAAATAAGGCCCAAATGTAAATACCATTGATTTTCCCCCAAAATCGTTTTTTGAATAACATTTTACCAACACAGCGCAGGACCTATGTACAAGCATTCAATTTCACTCCTGAAACCTCACTGTTTCATAAAAGACAAATCCTCTATCTTGCATATTTTAATATCAAGCATTTCCAAAAAATATGCCACAAACCAACAGCAAAGAAACTCAGGGCCTTATTTTTGAAAGCCTTGCGCCACCGGTGCGTCATTTTTTCCCCATGTTAAAAGTGACGCACCTGCGGCACAAGCCAATCATAAATATGACCCAAATGTAAATACCATTGATTTGCCACCAAAATCGTTTTTGGAATAACATTTTACCAACACAGCGCAGGTCCTATGTACGAGCATTCAATTTCACTCCTGAAACCTCACTGTTTCACAAAAGACAATTCTTCTATCTTGCATATTTTAATATCAAGCATTTCCAAAAAACATACCACAAACCAACAGCAAAGAAACTCAGGGCCTCATTTTTGAAAGCCTTGCGCCACCAGTGCGTCATTTTTTTCCCATGTCAAAAGTGACGCACCTGCGGCACAAGCCAATCATAAATATGACCCAAATGTAAATACCATTGATTTGCCACCAAAATCGTTTTTGGAATAACATTTTACCAACACAGCGCAGGTCCTATGTACAAGCATTCAATTTCACTAGTGAAACCTCAATGTTTCACAAAATACAAATCCTCTATCTTGCAAATGTTGATAGCAAACATTATCAAAAAGCAGGACACAAACCAACAACAAAGAAACTCAGGGCCTTATTTATGAAGGCCTTGCGCCACCGGTGTGTCATTTTTTTCCCATGTTAAAAGTGAAGCACCTGCGGCACAAAGCAATCATAATCAAGGCCCAAATGTAACTACCATTGATTTTCCCCCAAAATTGTTTTTTGAATAACATTTTACCAACACAGCGCAGGTCCTATGTACAAGCATTCAATTTATCTAGTGAAACCTCACTGTTTCACAAAATACAAATACTCTATCTTGCAAAAGTTGATAGCAAACATTATCAAAAAGCAAGACACAAACCAACAAGAAAGAAACTCAGTGCCTTATTTAGGAAGGCCTTGCGCCACCGGGGCGTCTTTTTTTTCCCATGTTAAAAGTGACGCACCTGCGGAACATTGTGAACTTCATGCAACTGCGTGTCATCAATCAAGATAGATACAGATGTAGAAGGGGACAAACATCGTAAGTCAGGGGATTGACTCAACCCCAAAGACTCCCTCCTTTGCATGTTTATCTTCTTAACAGTCTGAACAAGGTAATTGTCAATAGTGTTTAGCGGGACTGCATCAAGTTTTTTAAGCATAATTGGGAGTATAAACAAATGTAATGTTGTGACAACAAAAAGGAACAGTTAATAAAGTCTTGTGAAAGCAAGACTTACTTGAGGGATGGATCACAGAAATATTTCCTGCAGCGTTTCTGGCCCTGCCCCTGCCTCCTCCTGCCGATGAGGGCCGTAGAGGGCCCGCCCTTTGCCCGGGCTTAGCCCCGGGCGTCCCGCTCGCGTCCCGCGACGCGGGTGTTTGCCCTGCTTTATGGGGCCCTCGGCGCTGTCTGTGCGCGTCACACAACGCGCCGCCGCGAGGCCTGCCGGGTGTTGTGGTTCCCGGAGCGGCGGCGCGGGTCTCTGTGGCAAGGTGACTCTCGGCGGTGGCGGCTTCTCCTTCTGCAAAGCGTTGTGGCAGGTAAGTGGTCTGCGGTCTCCCCCGCTCTGCCGATGTTTGCCCTGCTTTATGGGGCCCTCGGCGCTGTCTGTGCGCGTCACACAACGCGCCGCCGCGAGGCCTGCCGGGTGTTGTGGTTCCCGGAGCGGCGGCGCGGGTCTCTGTGGCAAGGTGACTCTCGGCGGTGGCGGCTTCTCCTTCTGCAAAGCGTCGTGGCAGGTAAGTGGTCTGCGGTCTCCCCCGCTCTGCCGATGTTTGCCCTGCTTTATGGGGCCCTCGGCGCTGTCTGTGCGCGTCACACAACGCGCCGCCGCGATGCCTGCCGGGTGTTGTGGTTCCCGGAGCGGCGGCGCGGGTCTCTGTGGCAAGGTGACTCTCGGCGGTGGCGGCTTCTCCTTCTGCAAAGCGTCGTGGCAGGTAAGTGGTCTGCGGTCTCCCCCGCTCTGCCGATGTTTGCCTTGCTTTATGGGGCCCTCGGCGCTGTCTGTGCACGTCACACAACGCGCCACCGCGAGGCCTGCCGGGTGTTGTGGTTCCCGGAGCGGCGGCGCGGGTCTCTGTGGCAAGGTGACTCTCAGCGGTGGCGGCTTCTCCTTCTGCAAAGCGTCGTGGCAGGTAAGTGGTCTGCGGTCTCCCCCGCTCTGCCGATGTTTGCCCTGCTTTATGGGGCCCACGGCGCTGTCTGTGCGCGTCACACAACGCACCGCCGCGAGGCCTGCCGGGTGTTGTGGTTCCCGGAGCGGCGGCGCGGGTCTCTGTGGCAAGGTGACTCTCGGCGGTGGCGGCTTCTCCTTCTGCAAAGCGTCGTGGCAGGTAAGTGGTCTCCCCACTTTTTAATAGTTCTACTTCCTGCCTGAAACCATTCACTGCCCAAAGATAACTTCACTGTTAAAAACTCACAAGTACCTGTCTGATCTTAAACCCAACAGTGCCCTATCTCTACTGATATATTTATTTTTTATGCAATTTACCGCAAGAAAATGGAAGAACAACAAAATAAAATTAATATTTCATTTGAAATTAATATGGAAAACAATCCTAAGGAAGACAAAGATGAAATAGACTTTTTGGATCACTCTCTGGACCAAGACTTAATTAATTGTGTAGAAGAAATTGAATCATGGAATGAAAATGAGGACATACGTGATGAATTAATGTTGCAAATTCTTTTAGATTTTGAAAAATCACAACAATAAATTTTTATTTAAAAATTAAAAATTGTTTGAGACATTATTCTTTTGTATATGTAAATTATGAAATAGTACCAAAATAGATATAATATAAAGTGAGACTTAAAATATACTGTGCAACCTTTTTATGTTACAAAGTAATTTTGATCATAGTTACTTCCATTCTCCCACTATATTATCTCCAATGTGTATTTAACATCTCTTTATCATCTCCTGCCTCCATGTTGTTTCTGCTTTCCTGACAGACTATGGTATGAATTCCATATACCACAATAACTTCTGTAACAACATGCAAGATATCTACAGAGGAGACGGTGTATATTAAATTTTAGACTCTGCATTGGTACCTACATGATGGTACTGAATAATAAAAAAAAACAGCAAAAAGAACAATTAATAAACATACAGTTTTTGAAGAGTCTGTCATTCTTTTTTCCCCATGGTACGCTCCCGGGTGCGCTCCCCGGTGCGCGTACCGGGCGCTCCCCCCTCGAAAATCTAATTTTTTTTTTGACCCCGCGGGGCCCTTTTATGGCCCCCACATCAAACTTAGGCTGTCAGGGGGGTGTACCCTGCCCCCTTATGGTCAATTCCCCCCTTTGTTTTTGCCACCTCTTGTGTCTCGATTTTACAGAGAGACAAGATGGCGACCACTCCGGACTGTTTCGAATGTTTACAGACACCCGAGAACCAATCAGCTTTCCCAGCGCAAGTCGCGTGGCGTGCCCGGTGCGCTCCCCGGTGCGCGTACCGGGGCGCTGCCATAGATATATATATTTTTTTTACTCTAAATTACTCAAAATCCACTGGAGCACATATCTTGAGACATAGCAAAGGCACATCGGGCTACCAGTCCCTACAATTTTGCCAAGTTTAGTGGAAATCCATTCAGCTGTTCGGGCTAAAAGTGAAATGGAAATTAACATGGGAAAAACACGTTTTGGGACCCCCCTTTTATCTCGGCCCCCAATTGACGAATTCCCCCCAAACTTTCAGGGAAGGGGCGGAGCAGAGCGGGCCATTTTCTTGAAGAAGATTCGTCCACCGGCGCCAAAGTTATTCCAAATAGAATGTTGCGGATTTCCTATGGAAAGTAGATCCTATGGAAAGTAGATCCTAGCGACCGCCAGTAGGTAATATATATATATATATATTTTTTTGAAGCAAAGGTCCTCTGTCAAGAAGCCGCCGCACACCACTTCAGGTTCGTTTTAAGTGCTTTATTTTATGGAAATATTCTCCCACCTACGTGTTTCGGACTTTCAAAATCCCTGGTCACGGTGTGTAAACATTAGTCCATCATTAGTTTTGCAATTTTATACAATTACACCCACGTGGCTTATTATGATGCATTGTGGGTGTTGTAGGCACATTGCAGTTTTAATCGTATTTTAACACGTGTCAGATGCTATAAGCCTGCAGAGATTTCATCCATGATTTACGAGGAGTGGGGTAAGGGTGACATTTATACCCATACTAATTTGTTTGGTCAATTTTGAACAGACAAAGATTATTCATGAAAAACAATCACTGTTTATTTTATAAGTTGTTTCATGTTGGAGTTAATATGGATGAAAACTAATGATGGACTAATGTTTACACACTGAGACCAGGGACTTTGAAAGTCCGAAACGCATAGGTGGGAGAATATTTCCATAAAATAAAGCACTTAAAACGAACCTGAAGTGGTGCGCGGCGTCTTCTTGACAGAGGATCTTTGCTTCAAAAACATAGCGAGGCTGTCCCATTCATCGCCGCCAGCGCCAGCCAGGAGTCCGCTCCACCCGCCTGGGACATTTGCTTGTGGAATATATATATACTAGCAGCCCGCCCCAGCGTTGCCTGGGGCAGAAAGGGGCTGGGGGCAGTACACCCGCTCCCGCCCGACCCCTCCCGCACCGACTCCCTCCCACCCCACTCCCGCCCCCCCTCCCGCCCCGACTCACTCGCGCCTCCCTCCCGCCTCGACTCACTCGTGCTCCGACATTTTCCTTTACTGCTGCCTCCTTCTTGCCTCCCCCTGCATCACAGTCTCGCACTGAACTTTCCCTTTCCTTACCTTTGCCGCTGCTCCTCACTGCACAGCCGCTCGTCACTGCACCGCCGCTCCTCCTTCGTCGTCATCATGCACGTCGCGTCGCGGTCATCACGCAGGTCGCGTCGCGGCCAGCGCTAGGTCCCAGCCGGCGCTACTTTCATGGGACTACTTTGTTTACAAACTGAATTTTTTTAATTTACTTTTTATTTTTATTTTATATAGCCTATATCCATCTACACACCCTGACATTTTCATAGATGTATCGGGTGTGTAGATTGGCGCTGTGGTTCCCGAGTTTACCTGGCCAAAAGGTGCAAGTTCTCTCTTTATAATAGTAGTATAGATATATATATATTCACTGAAAAAACCATAGGTTATAGACCATATATAGTTAGGGATTAGCATTTACAAAACCTTATTTTACTCACACAAAACCATTGGAATTCGCATACATAGTTAGTTGCACTAACTATATATCGCGCACCCGCAATCCACTGCTGATGATGTCACATATTACATCATTGATGACATGGTCAGTGACATCACTGATGACATCACTGATGACATCATCCCGTGACTGTATGTTTCTATAAAGTTAAAATATGTCTTACATATTGAAGAATGAGTGGATGTATAAGTGTCTGGATGAAGGATTTAAAAGGTGCATGACTGACTGTATGAGAGAGTGATTAAATGTGTCTCACTGAGTGCATGGGTTAGTGACTAAACTGTCTTAATTCTTGCATCATTATGTCTGTTGTTCTGTAAACTGCTGCATGTGTTAATCAGTAGCTATATGAGTAACTATATGGGTTATTGATTGGTTGCCCAAGTATTTGTATGGGAGACTGAGTATGTGTGTGGGTGGCTGGGAGGTGTATGACTCTGTGCATAGATGTGTGAGCAGTTGATACACTAGATGTATGGGTTCAAAAGTGCATGTGGAAACAGCTGTATGGGCAGTTGACTGTGCATGAGTGTATTGGTGAGTGAATGGATATCTCAGTGCTACATGTCAAAGTAAGTACATATGTAAAACACAGTACATGTGAGAGTTGACATATATAAATAACTGTGCATAAGAGCCAGTGAATGTGTGAGTGGCTGTATGGATCATTGTGAACTCCAATCAAGGATTGTATAAAAGAGTAAATATGTGTTAGTGTATGTTTGAATAAGTAAGGTGTGTATAACTGTATAGTTGAGGAAATGGAGGTGTGATTGATTCTTTGCATGACTGACTAGGTGTGTGAGTAACTCCATGGATGAGTGACAGTCTGTGAGTGTCTGTTTACACTGAGTGTATCTAAGGTTATATTAGAGTCTGAAGAGGTTCATCGTATTATCACATGAATGATGTCATCGGTGATGTTGTCAGTGATGTCATTTGAGTTGTCAACAGTGATGTCATCAGTGATGTCACTGACCATGTCATCAATGATGTAAAATGTGACATCATCAGCAGTGGATTGCGGGTGCGCGATATATAGTTAGTGCAACTAACTATATATGCGAATTTCAATGGTTTTGTGTGAGTAAAATAAGGTTTTGTAAATGCTAATCCCTAACTATATATGGTCTATAACCTATGGTTTTTTCAGTGAATTTCATCACAAGACCGGAGGCTGACATTATGCATACAACTTTAATGCAGATCCCAGCAGCCGCATCACAATAGAAAGTTCCAAATAGAACAAAGGCAACAGCTAAAAGCCATGAGCCAACAACACATAGCCTCTTTTAAATGTGGCTCCCAAGCAGATAAGTCTATCTTATACTCTCTTACCATCTGTACTCCATTGATTCTTTAGAGTTTTATTTAATGTTTTATGGTATTTTGGGGGTTTTCTCTTGACTTTAACATGAGTCTGTTTTTATGGTGTGGCACTTTCCTTCCCCCATAATCCCACACCCCCCTTCCAATACCGATTTCCAATATATGGAAATCTCCCTCATCTTAATCCCCCCCCCCACGCGTTTGTGTGCTGCTTCGCGTTATTCTCTTAGGAAATGCTAATACAAGCATTAATGCTGAGAGGCGTAGAGTGGTTCTCACTCGTATTAACCCTAAACTCGCCGATCTTGCTGATAAGGAACCCTCTAATAGCCAAAAAGGACTTCTCTTTGGCGAAGATTTAATTAAATCCCTCGGCAAGTATGTTTCTACATTCACTGCCTTAGACAGAGCGCAACAAACCATGCGCAAGGTTTTCAACACTGGAAACGGCCTTTTTGGAAGGGCCGGAAGACGAGGCCAACCTTCCGGCCGTTTTTCTCAGAGGCCCAACTTCAGATCTCATGGAGGTGGCAGAGGATACCCTCAATACCAACAATACCAACAATATCAATATTCAAGTCCGCAATTCTACCCTCAAAGGGGCAGAGGACAACGTGGCAGAGGATTCAGAACACGTGGGTCAAACACCCAAACCAACCCCTCAGGTGAGTGCTTCCCCTCTACCTTCCTTTTCTTTCCCCTCAAAGGTGGGCGGGAGACTGAAGTATTTCGTAAAAAATTGGGAATCCATCACTCAGGATCCTTGGGTTCTAAGCACTGTAAGAGGTTTTACGATAGATTTCGATCAAGAACCTACTCAGCTTTCTCTCCCAAAATGTATTCCAATGTCTCAGGTTCAACAAGCCATAATAGAAGAGGAAATCTCTTCTATGATTCAAAAAGGTGCAATCTTGGAGGTCCCTATGGATCTCATAGGTTTTGTGAGCAACCTTTTTTTGGTAAAAAAGAAAGACAAGGGTTGGAGGCCGGTTATAAACCTTCGCCAAGTAAACAGATTCATTTCCTACAGGCATTTCAAGATGGAGGGTATTCACCTCCTGAGAGATCTTCTCCTAGAAGGGGACTGGTTGGCAAAACTAGACCTCAAGGACGCCTATTTTACTATCCCCATGGCCAAAGTTCATCAACGTTTTCTCCAATTTCTTTGGAAAGGTCGATTGTACCAATTTCAAGCTCTACCATTTGGTCTCTCTTCCGCACCTTGGTGCTTCACAAAAGTGATGAGAGCCGTTGTTTCCCACCTAAGATCAAGGGGTGTTCGTCTAATTATCTACCTAGACGATATTCTAATTATGGCACAAGAAAAGTCGCACCTAATTCGAGACCTGGATTTTACGATGAAACTCATAGAAAGTCTAGGTTTCATCATAAACAAGGAGAAGTCTCACTTGACTCCCTCAAAATCACTGGAGTTTCTGGGCTTCACAGTCGATACCACCCTCCTTCTTCCTTCGAAGAAAATCTTAAAGATAAAGAAGCAAATAAAACATGCTCTAGGCAGACAGTCCCTCTCCCTCAGGGACTTAGCCAGGTTACTAGGTCTCCTCTCGTCTTCAATTCAAGCGATTTTTCCAGGGCCACTCAATTATCGGGCTCTTCAGAGAGTCAAGGCGAGAGCCCTGAGATCAGGGCTTTGGTACGGAGATCAGATTTCTCTGGACTCAGACTCTCGTTCAGAGTTAACTTGGTGGCTAGACAATCTGGAGGCTTGGAACGGCAAAGCCATTTTTGTGTCTTCCCCAGAATTTGTACTGGAATCGGACGCCAGCCTTCACGGCTGGGGTGCTTGCCTCTTGGATTTAAACACTGGAGGACTTTGGTCCCAAGAGGAATCTCTCCGTCACATAAACTATCTGGAGCTGACGGCCGGACTTTATGCTCTTATGAGCTTCAAGGATTCGCTTCAAGGAAGGTCTGTCCTGTTGAAAATGGACAACAAGTCGGCAGTGGCTTATATCAATCGTCTAGGAGGCACGAGATCTGCAGATCTCTTGGATCTAGCGAAGAAACTTTGGATGTTTTGTCTGGAGCACAAGATTGCTCTAAAAGCAGAATACCTTCCGGGCGCTGCCAACCCGCGGATTGGAACTCCAGGTTCCTTGTAGATTTCAGCGATTGGAAGCTGAACCCTCTTGTCTTCAGGACCTTGAACCACATTTGGGGTCCTCTCGAGGTGGATCTATTTGCAAGCAGACTCACCTCCCAACTTCCGGATTATTTCAGCTGGATGCCCGACCCGGGTGCTCGAGCATTCAACTCTTTCCTCCAGTCCTGGAAGGATGTTCAGGATATGCCTTTCCCCCTTTTGCGATGATTCAGAGAGTCCTCCAGAAGGTGAGACAAGAACAATGTCTCCTCACTTTGATAACTCCCTTCTGGCCCTCCCAAGCTTGGTTTCCGACTGCTCTGGAACTAACTTGCAGCATTCCTTTCTTAATCCCGTCTCTGGAAGATCTTCTCACAGATTCAGACGGTCGAATTCATCCCCTTATTCTCAATCAGACTTTGTCCCTTCTTGCTTGGAAAGTGTCAGGAGATCTAACGAGATCTCAGGACTTTCGGACACGGCTTCAGTTCTCCTCAAGGAGTCTTGGGCCCCAGGCACACATTACAGATACAATAGAATCTGGAAACTTTGGGTTTGTTGGTGCATGGAAAGGAACCTGGATCCCTTGGAGGCTCCTATTGTTGATGTGACCAATTTTCTAGTCGAACAATTTGAAAGAGGACTTAGTTATAGATCCATTAATTGCTTTAGGTCGGCAATTTCTGCGGGACATACCCTCGTTAATGGCAATTCCATTGGAAAAAATGTTATCATTTGTAGGGTTATGAAGAGTATTCGTCTCAAAAGACCCCCTAGACCCAAGTATGACATACTTTGGGATGTTAATTTGATTCTTCGTCTCTTTAGTAATTGGCCTTCTAATTCTCTCCTTAATAGGAAGTATCTTTCTATTAAACTCGCTACCCTTTTATGCCTAGTTTCCTGCAGAAGATTCTCAGATATCCGTTCTCTGGATATTTCCTATCGTTCTTACAATGTTTTTGGCGTTAAATTTGAGATTCATAGTCGTACTAAAACCATGTCTGACTCCATATTTTATCCACGATTTGATCTTCATCCTAAACTCTGTGTTGTCGAGTGCATGAAAGAATATGACCTTAGAATGTCCGGTCTCCGTCCAGTTTGGATTAATCAACTACTTATCTCTTTTGTTAAACCTCATAAGGGTATTAGTTCCCCTTCTATTGCTAGATGGATTAAAATCGCTATGAAACTAGCCGGAGTTGATTTGTCAATTTTTCAAGCTTATTCCCTAAGAGGTGCTATGGCTAGCAAATCTCTTTGGTCTGGAGGTAAGTTGGATGATATTTTGAAAGCTGCTGATTGGTCCAATGCAGGTACCTTTGCTCGTCATTACTGTAAACCCATCCAACACATGTCTGATGCTGTATTAGGAAGCTTCCAACATGCATAATGTAGCCTCCGGTCTTGTGATGAAATTGCGATTCTCATATTTACATGACTAGAGAATCTGGATTTCATTAAAGACTCGGAGGCTGACATTATCCCTCCCTCCCTCCTCAGGAGGCATTCAATTGAGGCATTCAAATTATTATTGCTATAATCTAATGTTACTTTGTATATTCTATTGTAATGTAATGTTACTTTGATTTATGACCCTTGAATTTGTTCTTTCTCATTTCTCTTGAGATCCTTTAGCCTAATTGTTTTTTCTTTTCAGATAACGCCTGATCTGGACTGCGCCTTTTTCAAGTCTACGTCCTGTCTGACTTCTTCTTTTGGACCTTCTCCAGTCAAGTTTCAAGTTATGCGATCTCCTTGTTCCGAAGTTTGATTCTTCTCTACTTCAACATTTGAATTTTGAACTTTATCTTCTTGTCCTCATTTAAAAGAGGCTGTGTGTTGTTGGCTCATGGCTTTTAGCTGTTGCCTTTGTTCTATTTGGAACTTTCTATTGTGATGCGGCTGCTGGGATCTGCATTAAAGTTGTATGCATAATGTCAGCCTCCGAGTCTTTAATGAAATCCAGATTCTCTAGTCATGTAAATATGAGAATCGCAATTTTCAAGGTTTTGTAAATGCTAATTCCTAACTATATATGGTCTATAACCTATGGGTTTTTCAGTGAATTTCAATGGTTTTTTAATAGCAAATATCAAAAGCTGTAAAATGTATTCTTCTTTTAAATGAAAAATATATTTTATATGTTTTAATTATAATTGTTTTATGCATCTGCCAAACACTGACCTTTTAATAGTGCACTGTGGTGGAAATGATTTGGGCACTATGACTGGGGTTAGTCTGGAAATGCTTTTAAAGGACACCTTTCATCAATTGATGACACTTTTTCCCCAAACTGCCTTGGTATATTCCAATATATGCCAATGACAGAAATGGAAGTGGTACAACCAATTTTTTCCACAATTTGAGAAAGCACGGAAACATGTGAATAAATCTTTTTCTGCTTACATGAGAGACTTTAGAATGGGTTCAATATACAACAATAACTTGCATTACAACATGCAAGACATCTACAGAGGAGATGGTGTGCACTTCTCAGATGAGGAGAATAGAATATTCCTCCTGAATTTAAAACTGTGCATTGGAACCTACTTGTAGGTACCTAAATCAGCCACAGAACCCAATAGCTCTTTTCAAAGCTACCCTACCTCTGATCATTCTAAACGTTAATCTTTTTCTAACTTTTTTCACTATTTTTCATGAAAGTACGCTCCCCGGTTCGCTTACCGGTGCGCGTACTGGGCGCTCCTCAGCGAAATTTTTCATTTTTTTTTTGCCTATATGAGCGTCCTAAGCCCCCCTCAGAAAACCTAGAGGGTCACAAAGTGTCTACCGTGCCCCCTTCTACCCATTCCGAACATTGTTTCCCCTCCATCTTGTGTCTCAATTCTACCGATACACAAAATGGTGGACTCCCGTAACGCTGCCGGTTCGCGTACCGGTGCGCGCACCGGTGAGCGCTCGCTAAAAAAAGGTGGGAAAGTAATTTACAGAAAAACCACTCGAGACACTTTCATCAAATATAGAATAGGCCCTACTACATAGCAGTCCCTAGAAGGGATCAGAACGGCCCAGGCAACCCACTACTCTGAGAAAATACTAGAAGCGAAATCCAAGCCCAAAGAAATTTTCCATATTATAAAGCAATGTTCCAGTGCCAACACGGCACCCCCTCCTAACAAAACCATGGACCAATGCAACGAGCTTGCGGATTTTTTTCACAACAAAGTTCTTAAAATTTACTCTACCTTCCCAACTGCAGCCACAACCCCGGATACGATTAATCCACTCCCCCCTAGACCACCTCTTCACCCAGACCAGCCTTCCCTCGAGCACTTCCCTCCTCTGGACCTTGACACTTTAAGCAAGGTGACACGACAAGTCAAGTTGGGCTCCCCTCGTGATCCCGCTCCTCCAGAAGTCCTGATGCAGGCAAGCAAAGCCACCCTGCCTGTAATCCTGGATCTTCTAAACACGTCCATATCCGCTTGCTCTGTCCCCACAGCTTGGAAGCAGGCCATGGTACAGGCGCTGTTGAAGAAACCCAGCCTAGACCCAGATGACTACTCCAGCTACCGCCCCATCTCACTTCTCCCTTGGGCTGGCAAGGTGTTAGAGAAGTATATAAACGCGCAGCTGGTCCAGTTCCTGGAGGACCACTCTCTATTACACACATCCCAGACAGGCTTCAGACCGAAGCATGGCACGGAAACCGCCTTGTTAGCGGTCACCGAAGAAACTAGAAGGATACTGGACCAGGGAGGATCAGTGGCAGTGATCCTCCTTGATCTAAGTGCCGCCTTCGATACGGCCACTCCCCCCTAGACCACCTCTTCACCCAGACCAGCCTTCCCTCGAGCACTTCCCTCCTCTGGACCTTGACACTTTAAGCAAGGTGACACGACAAGTCAAGTTGGGCTCCCCTCGTGATCCCGCTCCTCCAGAAGTCCTGATGCAGGCAAGCAAAGCCACCCTGCCTGTAATCCTGGATCTTCTAAACACGTCCATATCCGCTTGCTCTGTCCCCACAGCTTGGAAGCAGGCCATGGTACAGGCGCTGTTGAAGAAACCCAGCCTAGACCCAGATGACTACTCCAGCTACCGCCCCATCTCACTTCTCCCTTGGGCTGGCAAGGTGTTAGAGAAGTATATAAACGCGCAGCTGGTCCAGTTCCTGGAGGACCACTCTCTATTACACACATCCCAGACAGGCTTCAGACCGAAGCATGGCACGGAAACCGCCTTGTTAGCGGTCACCGAAGAAACTAGAAGGATACTGGACCAGGGAGGATCAGTGGCAGTGATCCTCCTTGATCTAAGTGCCGCCTTCGATACGGTCAGCTATACCACCTTGCTGGACCGTCTCTATAACATCGGAGTTTCAGGTGACGCTTTAAGGTGGTTTGACTCCTTTCTGTCTGGGAGGTCGTTTCAGATCTTCGACGGAGAGACAGTGTCCTCTAGCAAACCCCTGAGCTGCGGAGTATCACAGGGCTCCTCCCTGAGCCCTGGGTTGTTCAACGTGTACATGAGGCCGCTGGCGGGTGTTGTCGAACCATATGGCATTAAAATCGTGTCATACGCCGACGACACCCAGCTTGTGGTCTCGCTGGCCACTGAGAACAACAGGCATTCCCCAGCCGACCTGCTAAAATGCCTAGAGGACGTTAAGGGATGGATGACCAACTCCTCCCTAAAACTGAACGGAGAAAAGACGGAGCTCATGCTCCTAGGCCCAACCCCTCCTGTGCCTTTCACTTCCTTGTGGCCCAATGCACTGGGTCCCCCCCCCCCACCCCCAAGGAAAGTGTTAAAAGCCTGGGAGTGTGGCTGGACAACAAACTCTCCTTCTCCACCCAGGCCACAAAACTGTCCGCCACATGCTTTGGCCTACTGAGAATCTTGAGGAAGGTTCTCCCGCTACTTCCCCTAGAGGCCAAAAAGGTGGCGGTACAAGGTCTCATCCAGTCTCGCCTGGACTCGAACAATGCCCTATACGTGGGGGCACCTGCGATGACCCTCCGAAAATTGCAGGTTGTACAAAACTGTGCAGCACGCACCCTGCTGAAAATTCCGCGCACCCAGTCAGCCAGACCTGCTCTAAAAAGTCTCCACTGGTTGCCAGTGAGGCAGAGAGTGGCCTTCAAGGTGCTGTGCTTGGCGCACCGCGCCTTCTGGAAAACGGGCCCAGCCATTAACAATGACCTTGTCATCCCCTACCACCCTAACAGTAACCTTCGGTCGACAGAGGAGTTCCTCGCCGTTGTTCCCAGAGTGAAGCGAGCGACGCCTACGGGCAGCAATCGCGCTTAACAAATATTTTTTTACAATTACCATTTACCCAAATTTGATGGAATTCCATTGAGAAGATTATGCTGTAGGACTGACTAAGTATCCTGAGGTAAATTACATGACAGAAACACATATGAAGTGTTAGAATTGACAACCAATTAAAATGTTACTTTCATTTTCTACTATTATTTGATGACATTTGATTGGTTATGTACCTGAATATATATAAAGAAAGAGAGAGAAACACAGCCATTTTGACTACTACTTCCTGAAGTACATTTCAAGAGCATTTTGACTGTGAACTTTAACTTCTTTTTCAAAGGTAAGATATAATTTTAAAAATTTGAAAGGAGAACTATGTTATGCATTTTAAATTAAATAATGAAAACGTTTTCAGATAGTTACATTAATTACTTAATTATTACTTAATTATTTAAATTATTGATTGAGTTACGCTTCTGTGGTATAATTATGAATTTACTTAGGCTTCATCACAGGCACTTTTTAATAGTTTTACTTCCTGCCTGAAACCATGCACTGCCCAAAGATTACTTCACTGTTAAAAACTCACAAGCACCTGTGTGAACTTAAACCCAACAGTGCCCTATCTCCACTGATATATTTTTTTAATGCAATTTACAGCAAGAAAATGGAAGCACAACAGAAAGAAAATAATATTTCCTTTCAAATTAAGATTGAAAACAATCCAAAGGAAGAAAATGAAGAAATTGACTTTTTGGATGACACATTAGACGAAGAATTAATTAAATGTGCTGAAGAATGTGAATGTGATTCTTGAAATGAAAAGGAGGACATTCCTGATGATTTAATGCTACAAATTCTCTTAGATTATGAAAAATCAGAACAATAAATTTAAATTTTAAAAGTTAAAATTGTTTGAGACATTATTCTTTTTAATATGAAAATTATGAAATAGTACCCAAAAAGATAAAATATAAACTGAGACTTAAAATATACTGTGCAACTTTTTTTGTGTTACATAGTAAGTTTGCTCATAGTTACTTCCTTTCTCCCACTATATTATCTCCAATGTGTATTTAACATCTCTTTATCATCTCCTGCCTCCATCTTCTTTCTGCTTTCCTCACAGACTATGCTATGAATTCCATATACCACAATAACTTCTGAAACAACATGCACGATATCTCCAAAGAAAACGGTGTATATTTATTTTTAGACTCTGCATTGGTACCTACATGTTGGTACTTAAATAAAAAAAAAAAAAAAATACAACAAAAAGAACAATCAATAAACATACAATATTTGAACATTCTTTCATTCTTTTTTCTGTATATTACGCTCCCCGGACCGCTTCCCGGTGCGCGTACCGGGCGCTCCCCCCGCAAAAAAAACAATAATAAAATTTTTTTTTTTGTGCCCCGCGGGGCCCTTTTAAAGCCCCCTCATCAAACCTAGGGGGTCAGGGAGGATGTACTCTGCCCCCTTATGCTAATTTCCTACTTTGTTTTTTCCACCTCTTGTGTCTCGATCCTACCGAGACACAAGATGGCGGCCGCTCCGGACTGTTTAGAATGTTGACAGTCACCGGGGAGCCAATCCGCTTCTTCTCGCGAAGTTACGTTACGCGTCAGGTACGCAAACCGGGGCGCTAACCGGGACGCTGTCACAGATATATCTGTTTTTTAAAACATTAATTTCTCAAAATCCACTGGAGCACATATATTGAGACATAGCAAAGGCACGTCGGGCAAACCAAATCTACAATTTTACCAAGTTTCGTGTAAATCCATTAAGCCGTTCAAGCTAAAAGTGATTCCAACCGCCCTATGGAAAAATGAATGGGAAAAACGCGCTTTGGGACCCCCCTTTTTTCTCGGCCCACGCTTGACGAAACGCCCCCAAACTTTCAGGGGACGCTCAGAAACAAAATGTGCCATTTTCCTGAAAATGTCAGCCAATTCCGTCCATCAACGCCAAAGTTATTCAACATAGAATTTTCAGAAATCCCTATTCAAAAAAATCCTAACTATATATATCTACTGGCGACCGCCAGTAGGTAATATACATATACATATATATGTGTGTGTGTGTTTGTATATATATATATCTAGATCTCTTTTTCTCTCTCTCTCTATATATATATGTATATACATATATACATATATATATATATACATGTATATATATATATACATATTACCTACTGGCGGTCGCCAGTAGGTAGTTATAGTTAGGGCTATTTTCAATGCAAAATCTCAACATTCTATTGTGAATAACTTTGGTGCCGGTTGAGGAATCTGCCTGAAAATGTCCTCAAATTTGCCTCGCGGCGCTCCTGTCCTTCCTTGAAAGTTTGGGGGGGATTCGCCAAGCGGGGGCCGAGATAAAAGGGGGGTCTCAAAACGTGTTTTCCCCATGTTAATTTCCATAGGGCGGTCGACCTCACTTTTAGCCCGAACGGCTGAATGGATTTCCACCAAACTTGGCGAAATTGTAGGGACTGGTAGCCCGATGTGCCTTTGCTATGTCTCAAGATATGTGCTCCAGTGGTTTTTGAGTAATTTAGGTTCAAAAAAAGATATATATCTATTAGCGCGCCCCGGTACGCGCACCGGGGAGCGCACCGGGCACGCTACGCGACTTGCGCGCGGAAAGCTGATTGGCTCTCGGGTGTCTGTAAACATTCGAAACAGTCCGGAGCGGCCGCCATCTTGTGTCTCCGTAAGATCGAGACACAAGAGGTGGCAAAAACAAAGGGGGAAATGACCATAAGGGGGCAGAGTAGACCCCCCCTGATCCCCTAGGTTTGATGTGGGAGCTATAAAAGGGCTCCGCGGGAGAAAAAATAGAAACACATTTTTTTTCGATTTTCGCGGGGGGAGCGCCCGGTACGCGCACCAGGGAGCGTACCATGGGGAAAAAAGAATGACAGTTTTTAAAAAAAGTAGCTGTTTTAAAAAAAATTCTTTTTGTTGTTTTTTTTATTATTTAAGTACCTACATGTAGGTACCAATGTAGAGATTTAAATTTAATGTACACCGTTTCCTCTATAGATATCTTGCATGTCGTTATAGAAGTTATTGTGGTATATGGAATTCATAACATAGTCTGTCAGGAAAGCAGAAACAGATCCTTTAAGCACTCCCTGAGAAGTCCTAGGGGATCATGGGTAGTCTATCCTGATCCCTTATGATGAAAAAGAGATGTAAAATACACATTGGAGATAATATAGTGGGAGAAAGGTAGTAACTATGAGTAAACTTACTATGTAACACAAAAAAGTTGCACAGTATACTATAAGTCTCATTTTATAATATTATCATTTTGGTACTACTTCATGAATTACATATAAAAATGAATAATGTCTCAAACTATTTTTAATTATTAAATATAAATGTATTCTTCTGATTCTTTTTCAAAATGTAATAAAACTTCTAACATAATATTGTCCGGAATTTCCTCATAATTATTAGTACATGATTCTATCTGTTCCAAACATTCTATTAACTGTTGGTCCAAAGATTCATCTATGAAATCAAGTTCATCTTTTTGTTCTTCAGGATTTTCCACCTTTATTTCGAAAGAAATATCAGTTGATTGTTTTTCTCCTTCCATTTTCTTTCTGAAAATGTTATTAAAATTAACTATTTCTATGTTCAGACAGGTAATTCTGAGTTTTTAACAGTGAAGTAATTTTTGGGCAGTGTATGGTTTCAGGCTGGAAGTAGAACTATTAAAAAGTGCATGTGATGAAGCCTAAGTAAATTCATAATTATACCAGAGAAGCCTAACTCAATCCATAATTATAACAGAGAAGTCTATCTCAATCTCTAACTCTTACAGAGGGACAGTATATAACTATCAGAAAACGTTTTCCCAAATTAACTTAAAGTGCACATCATAGTTCCCCTTCCAAATTAACAACTTACCTTTTTCAAAGTAGCTGAAGTTTTCTGTCAAAATTCTTTCAAAATGTACCTCAGGTAGTATTAGTCAAAATGGCTCTGTTTCCCTCTCATTTTTCATATATATTCATGTACTTAACCAATCAAATGTCAGCACATAAAAGTACAAAATGTAAGTAACATTTTAATTGGTTGTAAATTCCAACAGTTTCATATGTGTTTTTGTCACGTAATTTACGTCAGGATATTTAGACAGGGCTACAGCCTAAACGGCTCAATGGAATACCATCAAATTTGGGAAAATGGTAGGGACTGCTATGTAGTAGGGCCTATTCTATATTTGGTGAACGTGTCTCCAGTGGTTTTTATGTAAATTAACTTCCCACATTTTTTGGGAGCGCTTACCGGTCCGCGCTCCGGTACGCGCACCGGGAGCGCTACGGGAGTCCGCCATTTTGTGTTTCGGTAGAATTGAGACACAAGATGGAGGACAAACAATGTTGTGAATGGGTAAAAGGGGGCACGGTAGACACACCCTGACCCTCTAGGTTTTCTGAGGGGAGTTTAGGAGGTACATATATGCCCCAAAAAACAATAATTTTAATTTTTCGCGGGGGCGCGCCCGGTACGCGCACCGGGGAGCGTACCGGGGAGCGTACTTTGGTGAAAAATAGTGAAAAAAGTTAGAGTAAAATAATCATTTTGAGTGATCAGAGGTAGGGTAGCCCTGAAAAGAGCTTTTGGGTTCTGTGTCTGATTTAGGTACCTACAAGTAGGTTCCAATGCACAGTCTTTAATTCAGGAGGAATATTCTATTCCCCTCATCTGAGAAGTGCACACCATCTCCTCTGTAGATATCTTGCATGTTGTAATGCAAGTTATTGTTGTATATTGAACCCATTCCATAGTCTCACATGTAAGCAGAAACAGATTTATTCACATGTTTCCATGCTTTCTCAAATTGTGGACAAAATTGGTTGGACCAGTTCCATTTCTGTCTTTGACATATATTGGAATATACCAAGGCAGTTTGTGGAAAAAGTGTCATCAATTGACCAAAGGTGTCCTTTAAAAGCATTTCCAGACCTACCCCAGTCAAAGTGCCCAAGTCATTTCCACCACAGTGCACTATTAAGAGGTCAGGGTTTGGCAGATGCAAGAAGGTTTTCACCAATGGTATCAATTGGTGACATCTCAATCCTCTCTGGCCAATCCACTTGATTTCCACCTTTGATAAATCAAGGTTGTGAAAATTTCTGCTAGCTGCATACCTTTGAGCCCAGTGGATGTAGCTATGTCCAATAATCCAGACAGAATACATGGTGAGAGATGGTTCTGGTGCAGTCAGATGAAGTGTGGGAATGAAATGGCAGTTGGAACAGTAGGAGTTTACAAAAAAATAATTGTGGAGTTTCCCTGCTCTTGAATCACAAGCAATGATTGGTGGATTTAGATAGTTGAAAACTAAAAGTTAGGGTGCATGGTTGTGTTTTGTGAAAGAAGCAATTTGAATGGTTAAGAAAAAGTCAATTAAAACCATAATGCACCGGATAAGCTGGTGTATTGAGAGGTCAAACATCCTTGCTG
Organism: Lissotriton vulgaris; assembly: GCF_964263255.1. Lineage (NCBI taxonomy): Eukaryota > Metazoa > Chordata > Amphibia > Caudata > Salamandridae > Lissotriton > Lissotriton vulgaris. The sequence goes on from NC_141694.1 coordinate 248,468,931, forward strand.
ACTTCATTTGCAACATTGTAGAATGAACTTTTAAACCTGAGAGTTCAGTAAGGAGGGAGTTGCTATGGTAACAGGTAGAAAGGTCTGAGGGGGGGAAGGGTGTTGGTTTGAAAATGGTGAAGGAAGAGTTTTGATTGGTTGAAATGAGGCATATGTGTGTGGAATTAGAGGTTTTCTGTGCCAGTCATGGTTGCAGTGTCTTGAGTGCATACCTTTTGCTCTGCTAAAGACAAATTGGTGTGTGTGTCTGACACTGTTCTCAATCTCCCAAAGCATTTGTAAAGGTAAGTAATGATTTATTTAATTTAGATAGAGACTTGTTTGCTCTATGGAGAAGATTTGGAAGCAGATAGTGAAGTTTCAGTAGTGAAATTGAATGCTTGTACATAGGACCTGTGCTGTGTTTGTAAAATGTTATTTTAAAAACGATTTTGGGGTAAATGAATGGCTTTTATATTTTTGAGAAGGAATTAATAGTGTCTGCCTCATTAAATACATATATTTGAACCTTTCACAATGATGTCACCTGCGTTACCTCAGATTAGGAAGCAGATTGAGCTTCTTTCTTGTTGGTTTGTATCATGTTTTTGGATAATGCTTGGTAAATAGATGTTGCTGCATAGAGGAATTGCATTATGTTAAATTGAGGAGTTTCACTAGTTACATGGAATGCTTGTACATAGGACCTGTGCTGTGTTTGTAAAATGTTATTTAAAAAACGATTTTGTGGTAAATGGGTGGCTTTTATATTTTTGAGAAGGAATTAATAGTGTTTGCCTCATTAAATAAATATATTTGAACCTTTTTGAATGATGTCACCTGCGTTACCTCAAATTAGGAAGCAGATTGAGATTCTTTCTTGTTGGTTTGTGGCATGTTTTTTTGGAAATGCTTGATATTAACATATGCAAGATAGAGGAATTGTCTTTTGAGAAATAGTGAAGTTTCAGTAGTGAAATTGAATGCTTGTACATAGGACCTGTGCTGGGTTTCTAAAATGTTATTTAAAAAACGATTTTGGGGTAAATGAATGGTTTCTATATTTTTGAGAAGGAATTAATAGTGTTTGCCTCATTAAATAAATATACTAGAACCTTTTACAATGATGTCACTTGCATTACCTCAGATTAGGAAGCAGATTGAGGTTCTTGAAATGTGTTGTGAAAAACGATTTTGGGGCAAATGATTGGTTTTTACATTTTTGAGAAGGAATAAATAGTGTAGATGAGGTGAGGCCTGTCCAGGGGTGCAGATAAGGTGAAGCCTGTTTAGGGTTGTAGATGAGGTGAGGCTTGTATAGGGGTGCAGAGGAGGCGAGGCCTGTGTTCAAGAGTGTAGTGGGAGAGAAGCATGTCCTGGGGTGCAAAGGAGGTGAGGCTTGTGTCTAAGAATGCAGTGGGGGAGAGGCTTCATGAAGTCCAGTCCACTGCATTCTTAGACACAGGCCTCACCACCTCTGCTCCCCTGGACAGGCCTCAACTCCTCTGCGCTTCTGGAGAGGCCTCACCTCATCTGCACAATCTGCTTTCTAATCTGAGGAAACACAGGTGAAACGTGCAATCATGTACTCAGTATCTAAACCTTGTGAATAATGTAAAAGCAATTCATGTGCTGTAAATCAAGTTTTACATAACATTTAAAAAAAAGAGCATAGGACATATGTACAAGTATTTCATTATATTACCGAAATCTCACCTTTTTACAAAATACAATTTCTTTATGCACTAACATTTTTTTCCAAGTATTATCAAGAAATGTGACACAAAGGAAGAATAAAAAAGCTTAATGTGCTTCCTAATCTGGTAAATAGATTTTGCTGCATATGTGAAAGTTGAAGAAATTGATGTACATAGACAGCATTCATTCCCCTTCTTCTCCCACTCCACCCCCTGTGAGCACCATGAATACTGTAAACTGTTGACCGTATCACCCTGCCAGTAAGAGCCCGTACCAATATGCATATGTACAGCCATTCCTAGGCACCATGGCCTTTTACCCATTGGGATCCCCGGCTTCCCACCTGCGCGTACCTTACACCCCCTCTCTCGTGCATAGACCATGAAACCCTCTCCCTCTGCGCGACCCTACTGTGAAAGGCAACTCTCCTGCTTGACCCGCACAAGACCCCCTCCATTCCCTCTTGAAGAGGCATCCTTCGCCTTAGCTGACGTAGCCCTCCCCAGCTGCACCTGACTGCCCCCGCTCTCTCATGTACGGGTCATCAGATCTCTCTCTCTCTCTGTGACTCTGTCCCTGTGTCCACCCTGGCTACCCCTCCCTTCTCCTCACGTGGGCAAGTCATAAACCTTCTTCTTCTGCAAGACCCTGTCCTTGAGAGTCACGGCCGCGCCTGACCAACGCCTCCTTTCCTTCCATAAATACCCCTCTGTTGATGAGCCTTCCCTCCGCGCTCGATTGTCCACGCGGCATGAATACCACTCCTTGATGACCCCTTCCCCCGAGTCCGGCTGACCACACATGCCCGAGGCCATCGCCTAAGCCAGGAGATACCATTTACTGCCCTTATTGTATGAAGTCACTCCTCCTCAAGAGACCCACTATTGATCCTAGCCACCCCACCCCTGGGCTATGATCAGGCGTACACATCCTATGAAACACTCAGCTGCGTGATTGCCCTCCCCTCTTATCAGCAGGTCAAGGGTCCCCATTGTGAACACATGTGAGGTAGGATTGACACAAGGATTATAGGGATGTCTCTCTTTTGCGTCATACTGTCCTGATTGTGTTTTCAAGTGTTCTGTAAGGTATAAAAGCAAGAGTCTCAGCTCACTTGTTAGAGCACCTCCCGAAAGACACTGTGTTTCGTGTCCGAAATGACTGGCTCTCCTCATGAGAAATAAACTCTGTTCTTGATTCCTGCTTCCAGCGCCCGTCTCTTTATTTGGTAATTATTCAACATGGGAACTAAGAGGCGGTTTGCGCCAGCGGCCTGGGCATCGATAGGATTATGGGCTCATTTTCTACAATTGGCGTCCCAACGCGGGGTCCATCAGTGACATAGGGTCCGATAAGAGAGATCTAGACGAAGAAGTGAACATCTAAATGATCGGGGCATGCCTGCCTTGAGAGGGCCCTCGCCCGGCTGCCGATCGACAGAACTTCACCAATTCTGAACGGACCTCTCTTGAGTGACCTATTGTCCTGACTGGAATCCCACAGGAATGCTACATGGAGTAAGAGAACGATCGGGCGCTGGAGGAGGAAGTCAAAGAACTGTCCGTATGGTCCGGTCCGGGTAAGATTAAGTAGGGCGTTCTTACGCCTGATTGGTAGGGTGGTTCTATCCACCTGATTGATTGATTGATTGTATTGAAAATCGGTATTTGTATACCGAAATTGTTGGTATTGGTTCATTTAGCTTTGAAGGCTACTTGACATATTGGTTCTCTTCTGAGAACGAGACATTCTCTGTTTGCAAACAGCGGCGAATAGGAACGTCGTCCCTCTTTGCAGATAGAGAAGGGTAGGTAATGCAGACTTTTGTCCCCGGTATTAATCCGTCATGCCTACTTTTCTCCCCACTGAATTGTTTGAAGTCGATTAATAATCGATTGTTGTTCTTTGAGATCTTCCCTGTCTACAAACTGAGACGAGTAGAAATATTCTGTCTTCCTTTTTGGATAGCGAAGGGCAGGTAATGCAGACATTTGTCCCCGTTGTAATCCGTCATGCCTGTTTTTCTCCCCACTGATTGGTTGGTTGCCTGGACATTGTTGTTCCAGGAATTGTTTCGTTTGAGGTATTTTCTACTTGCAAACAACGTGGAATAGAAATATTCTATCTAGTCTTTGCAAGTAGTAAAGGGTAGGTTATGCCCCTTTGTGAATTCGTCAGTCCTACCCACTCCCCACTGTTTGGGGGGTAGCTCGCATGGTCCGCCCAGGAGACTACCCTTATGGAGGACATATGCTCCCCGCTCATGGGCCATTTGGTGGAAGTAGACCATCTGGTCCGTCCAGGAGGCTACCCTAGTAAATGGAAGTACATCGCTCGGTCTGTCCAGGATGATACCCTAATGAAGGAATATATGTTCCCCTTTTGATCGATAATCTCGTTCCACCCCGGACCATTTATTGGAGGGAACTCGTCTGGTCCGTCCAGAAGTACCCCCTAGTGAAAAGGACACATAAAAATATGAAGTGATCACCGTTCCCTACTAACAGAAAACTTTAGCTCGAAACACGCTAAGGAAGAGAAAGAAAAATAAAAAGAAATCAGGCTAAGTCAGTAACCCCCTGATGAGCTTTTGACTTCACTAAAAATAAGAAACATTAGCAATAGTTCATAATAAGAAATATAAAATGGCGAAAAGTTTGGCAGCAAAAATAGCCACGAGGTAGCTAGGCTTCACTGCCTGTTCTTGCTCCCAACATGTCTGCCTCATTGCCCGCCACGCCCAAATAACGGTCACATGAAATAGAAACAATCCAATAGGTACCTACCCCCATTCCGGAAGCTCCCGAAGTGCAACAGGTCCGCGGTTACGCCCATCCGGAAGGCGAGGCCTCGAGGCACGAGGGGCTCGCCTGGCCACGGTCAGGAGGAGATGATGTTCGGCAGGCGGTCCAAAGAATGGCAGAGACCTCACCTTCTCTCCTCTTCTGCTGCTCTGCAGGCCACGGGGGAGGGGGGCTGTCTTGCCTCAGCCACCGACCACCCCCCCCCCCTGTCTCTCGCCTGGTCCGACCCACGAAGAAGGCCGAAGCCGGGGGCGAGAATGGCGGCAAGTCAAGTAGTCCCGCCACATGTCAAATTCCTGGATAGTTCCAGGTAGTGCCGCCACATGTTGACGCCTGGACAAGTTCCAGGTAGTCCCGCCACATGTCAAGAGAAAAGGGGGGGCTGTCTTGCCTCAGCCGCCGACCACCCCCCCCCCATCTTCAATCGCCAGCACGGCCAATATCGAAGCGACGGAGCCAAGGAACGGCGCGGGGTCGCTGGAAGGGGGAGGTGACGCGAACGAGCCTCCCCCACCTCCCTCCAGGTGGAGGCTTCCAGCGACACCCCAATGCTCTTACTTAAAGAGGGTCAACATCAAAAAGCGGTCTTCTGCCCAGGACGGGCACACGCTCCATGCCTTCTCCCCTCAACCTTGAAGATTCTATAAGAGCCGGGGGGCACCCCGATCCCTCCGCATGGGTGCCCCCGCCCCCTTCACTCGGAACCACGACACCGGTCCAGCTCCTGCCGGCACCAGCCTCGGATTGGAAATGGCTAAAATGCAGCCGCGGCACAGACTTGTTCAGTTCCGGAGGAACACCAGGATGACCCGGTAGGAAAATTATTGCCGCCCTTCCCACTCTTTGACTCATGGTCCATATTTGATAAACTGTTAACCACATAGCACAAAACTTTTTGAACTGCCAACGGAAAGTTCTGGGCCAACCATGCGAGACTAGAGACACTCTGACTGTGCTGGAACTTGCCTGACCCCACCCAAAATGGCGCCGCCACAAAATGAAACGTATTTGAATAAACTTTGTTGCACCCTGATTGCGCAGCTTGTTGCCCCGAGATCTATATGCAGTTTTTGGATAATGAAAGTAGATATGAAGGACGTTGAGTATGTGCTTGGATAATGAATTGACTTAGGGTGGGTACTGATTATGATTTGGAAAATGAATTGGTGTAACTTAGATAACGGATGAGTATTGGATAATGAATGTATGAATTAATTAAAAATGAATTCTTGACATGCATCATGCTTGCTCTGTAAGGAATTTTTAATACGATTTTATTGCACTGCTGCACTTTATGCAATGAACTGCCACCAATTTCATTTATTAAAAATATTTTGAAAAAGAAAGCATGGTTGTAGCAGTTGCATTAATGAGTTTTGGATGTCTTACTACTGTGAGCGAAGAATAAGTATGATGAAGGATGTAGATCAAAAAGGGATCAGGTATTTAGCAGCTACTTTATGTATCGCAAGCAGCCAGGAAAAGTGTTTTAGACACCCTTAAAATGACACCACAGAAATGCCACCTGACCGTCACCCTTGCACCCGATAAAGAGGGTTACGACCAAGTAGCTCATGTAGATACGCAGATCGTCAATGATTATCTATCTGACACCACTGGTCCCTCTGGGCTTAAACGCCGAGATGGCAAGGGAATGCAGTACGAGGAGATAGGGCGAGTATGTGGTAGGTAAAAACATTTTCGGACTACTGCATGATGATGTGCTTTGAATGCTGCCCCCCCCACCCCTTCTTTTCCTCCCTTCTGCAGGTCACGTCAGAACGTCGGCTGAAGTGTGGAAGAGCGACGGTCGGACCCCCCGACGAAAAAGGGAAAGAGGGAATATGTGTGTAGTCGTTATAACGATAAGTTTTTAAAAGACGTAGGCTTAGCATGACTGTTCCTCCTTAGGACATAGCGACTGAGAGGATGGACTAACATAGAAACTGGACAGGTACTGAATGACGAAAAATTGACTAGAAATGACGTGTTAAATAATGTAACTGGACGTTTGACTAGGTAGGGAAAGGACAACGAAAAATTATACGGGTAAGGGTTGCCGCGGCACCACCCGTCTAGGAAGTTAGAAATGTTGCTGATGTTCGAAATGCACTACCCCCTTTCTCACACTCTTATAGATATAGCCAAGCTGTCCGACTGTTCTCCCGATCAATACTTGCCGTTGCCTCAGCCTGGAGAACTTCCCACCAAAGGAGGGAACAGAAAAATGGCTTAAGATCCAACCATGGGTAACTAGCACGACCAGGTTAATTACTGATTGACCAACCGAGGTGTGAGTATTGGTAATTGGAAACGCTCGCAGGCGTAACAAGCGAGAAGGGAAAGGGGGGAAGGGTAGAAAGAGCTAAGCACGCAGATAAAATAGGATAATAAAGATACGTAGGATATATATATATATAAAACCAGATCTTGTAGGCTAACAATTGTTTTCTGTCTTGTCGTGAATGTCTTGTATATGTGTAATGCATGTGCCGTCTTCCCTGTCTGAGTTTGTGTGTGTGTAATGTACGAATTCATGTCTTCCCTCTGTCTGTATCTGCGTGTTACCTGACCTTTGCTGTTCCGTGTTGTGAGCGCACTAAATGACCTATTTTTGTACACGTCTCTCTCTCTCTCTCTCTCTCTCTCTCTCTCTCTCTCTCTCTCTCTCTCTCTCTCTCCCTCTCTCCCTCTCTCACTCCCTACATGTCATACGTGTACCGAATGGCTTGTTTAGATTGCGGACGACTCTCACTCTCTATGAGAGTCTCCCTATTTTCTCTCCCTCTTTTTGGTAAAACTGTGCCCCACCGGCACCAGTCTGATTTGATCCATATTGAACTCGAAGGTGTTCAGCGAAATTGACCGAAACTAAAATGATTGTATCTCGCCATATTACTGCCTCTCCTTTCTGTAAAATGAATGAACTTGAATTGGCTGAGAAGGAAAGGACAGGTAAGACAACTAAAGTCCCCCAAATCTGGCCATTTATAGGGGAACTGTATGTCAATGGCACCTTATGTCTGTTCTTCAGAGACGAACGCCAACGTCTAGATTGACCCCCAATGCCCAGATTGCCCCACACCCCCCCTTTTTGCACCGAAGCGTAAGCGCCCGAAGCATCCCCGCCCCATTTTGATAGAACCCAGTTGCTGTCCCGGATATGAACATAATGACCATGAGTAACTGTTGACCCTCGAGAAAAATCTTGTTTTGCCTGACTCTCGATGATGGCACCCCCGCCCTGTCTGAAAATGTTAGCCAGTCCTGAAGGGAAATGCTCCGTAATGTTGAATATGATGTAATGCACAGTTGATGGGAATATCATTTATCCTCACTTGAGTTATAAACCGGACAATGAATAAACCTGCCATAAACTCAGTAGGAATGCTGACACGTGCACTGCTTGGTAATAGGACCTCTGACTGTGACCAATGAGCGTATCTCCCAAATGCGTAGAATTGAGGGAGGAATTCACATGCGTAGATATTCTCTTCTGCCATTTCTCTAAAACCTTGTCTTGTACCTATTCAAAGATTCACGATCACCGAAGGAGATGGGTCAGATGTGACGTACAGCCTGACTGCGGATCTTGGGACTCGTGTGACCTCGACCAAAGGTGGAGCCGCAGAGCGACAGGATACGGGGCGAGACCGCAATTTCAACGTGGAAAAATGAAAAATGACGGGCCGCCTTGAAACTTTCCGTCTGCTAACCCACGTGTGCCTGGAGTCTCCGTCCCCCTTCTTTGGGCCCGATGGATGGGCCTGCCTGCTTGTTATCCTTTGCTCCCTTGGTCCCTTTTGTGTGTCCCAGGAACTCTGACCCAACTCCGCCCTCTCACCTATCGACTATTCGAACTACACTCACCCTCTTTTCCACGTGACTTTTTTGCCAAGGGAAAGAACCGCATCCCACTGGGAATAGGGTGCTGCCATAGAACTATGGGTGCCGAGCATAAGGCGCCACCAACCGGATTGTTTAGGGAACAGGACTGTGGTCTAACAGCAGAGGACTGACCGCACCCTGCAACGCGTAAGGATAGAACCGAGCTGGACCTTTAGCTCCACCGCCGGTGCTCAACAGCGCCAACGAAAGTACTCGGACTAGAGCCTACCAGTGATGGCTCACTGACAAAAAGACACTGGGACGAAGAAATATTGTGTATCGAACTGAATTCCGCTCTCAACCACCTGGTCAGAACTGTTCATTGGTCACATTTTTTAAGTCGGAAAGATTTTTGCTATGTAGTGCGTTTAATTGTTAGGAACTCAACGAAAAGCAATTTTCTATGTACTGCATTCTGCCCATCACCTTAACTGTCTATGATTGTACGCCAAACGTCAGTATCGACAAAATGCTAATTCATCAATGATGCTTGTCTACCTGTAAACTCGTCAATTGCAAAAATGACTGCTGTTATGTAAAAAGGGGCGACTGTGAAAGTTGAAGAAATTGATGTACATAGACAGCATTCATTCCCCTTCTTCTCCCACTCCACCCCCTGTGAGCACCATGAATACTGTAAACTGTTGACCGTATCACCCTGCCAGTAAGAGCCCGTACCAATATGCATATGTTCAGCCATTCCTAGGCACCATGGCCTTTTACCCATTGGGATCCCCGGCTTCCCACCTGCGCGTACCTTACACCCCCTCTCTCGTGCATAGACCATGAAACCCTCTCCCTCTGCGCGACCCTACTGTGAAAGGCAACTCTCCTGCTTGACCCGCACAAGACCCCCTCCATTCCCTCTTGAAGAGGCATCCTTCGCCTTAGCTGACGTAGCCCTCCCCAGCTGCACCTGACTGCCCCCGCTCTCTCATGTACGGGTCATCAGATCTCTCTCTCTCTCTGTGACTCTGTCCCTGTGTCCACCCTGGCTACCCCTCCCTTCTCCTCACGTGGGCAAGTCATAAACCTTCTTCTTCTGCAAGACCCTGTCCTTGAGAGTCACGGCCGCGCCTGACCAACGCCTCCTTTCCTTCCATAAATACCCCTCTGTTGATGAGCCTTCCCTCCGCGCTCGATTGTCCACGCGGCATGAATACCACTCCTTGATGACCCCTTCCCCCGAGTCCGGCTGACCACACATGCCCGAGGCCATCGCCTAAGCCAGGAGATACCATTTACTGCCCTTATTGTATGAAGTCACTCCTCCTCAAGAGACCCACTATTGATCCTAGCCACCCCACCCCTGGGCTATGATCAGACGTACACATCCTATGAAACACTCAGCTGCGTGATTGCCCTCCCCTCTTATCAGCAGGTCAAGGGTCCCCATTGTGAACACATGTGAGGTAGGATTGACACAAGGATTATAGGGATGTCTCTCTTTTGCGTCATACTGTCCTGATTGTGTTTTCAAGTGTTCTGTAAGGTATAAAAGCAAGAGTCTCAGCTCACTTGTTAGAGCACCTCCCGAAAGACACTGTGTTTCGTGTCCGAAATGACTGGCTCTCCTCATGAGAAATAAACTCTGTTCTTGATTCCTGCTTCCAGCGCCCGTCTCTTTATTTGGTAATTATTCAACATGGGAACTAAGAGGCGGTTTGCGCCAGCGGCCTGGGCATCGATAGGATTATGGGCTCATTTTCTACACATAGAGGAATTACTTTATGTAAAATTGAGAAGTTTCACTAGTGACATGGAATGCTTGTACATAGGACCTGTGCTGTGTTTGTAAAATGTTATTTAAAAAACGATTTTGGGGTAAATGAATGGCTTTTATATTTTTGAGAAGGAATTAATAGTGTTTGCCTCATTAAATAAATATATTTGAACCTTTTACAATGATGTCACCTGTGTTACCTCAGATTAGGAAACATATTGAGGTTCTTTCTTGTTGCTTTGTGGCATGTTTTTTGGAAATGCTTGATATCAACATATTGAGGATAGAGGAATTGTCTTTTATGAAATAGTGAGGTTTCAGTAGTGAAATTGTATGCTTGTACATAGGACCTGTGCTGTGTTTCTTAAATGTGATGCGAAAAACGATTTTGGGGCAAATGATTGTTTTTTACATTTTTGAGAAGGAATAAATAGTGTAGAAGAGGTGAGGCCTGCCCAGGGGTGCAGATGAGGTGAAGCCTGTTTAGGGTTGAAGATGAGATGAGGCTTTTACAGGGGTGCAGAGGAGGTGAGGCCTGTGTTCAAGAGTGTAGTGGGAGAGAAGCTTGTCCAGGGGTGCAAAGGAGGTGAGACCTGTGTCTAAAAATGCAGTGGGGGAGAGGCTTCATGAAGTCCAGTCCACTGCATTCTTAGACACAGGCCTCACCACGTCTGTTCCCCTGGACAGGCCTCACCTCCTTTGCGCTTCTGGAGAGGCCTCACCTCATCTGCACAATCTGTTTACTAATCTGAGAAAACACAGGTGACATGATTGTGAAATGTGCTAATATATTTATTTAATGGGGCAAACACTATTAATTCTTTTTCACAAATATAAAAGCCATCCATTTACCCCAAAATCGTTTTTTAAATAACATTTTTCAAACACAGCACAGGTCCTATGTACAAGCATTCCATGTCACTAGAGAAACTTCTACATTTTACATAATGCACTTCCTCTATGCTGCAAAACCTATTTACCAAGCATTATCCAAAAACATGACACAAACCAACAAGAAAGAAGCTCAATCTGCATCCTAATCTGAGGTAATGCAGGTGACATCATTGTAAAAGGTTCAAATATATTTATTTAATGAGGTAAACACTATTAATTCCTTCTCAAAAATATAAAAGCCATTCAATTACCCCAAAATCGTTTTTTAAATTACATTTTAGAAACACAGCACAGGTCCTATGTACAAGCATTCAATTTCACTACTGAAACTTCACTATTTCACAAAAGACAATTCCTCTATGTAGCAAAATGTTTTAACCAAGCATTATCAAAAAAAATAACTAATCTGAGGAAACACAGGTGACATGATTGTGAAATGTGCTAATATATTTTTTGAATCATGCAGATAATATCTAATCAACCTTTTTCTTTGTAATATTCTCTCCTTGAGTTACTCCCTATTACACCTTTTGTCTGTTTTACACCCTCTCTCTCCCTCTTTCTGACTTTTTTTCTCTCTTCCTGTTACACCCTCTGTCTGACCTACTTCTTGTAACATCCTGTCTCTGATTTACTTCCTCTTACACCATCTCTCAAACTTAGTCTCTGTCTCTCCCTTTACAGGCTCTCTCTATTTTAGTCTCTTTTACAACCTTTTCCCTTCTAACACCCTCTCTCTGTCTTACATCCTGTTACACCCTCTCTTTGTTTTACACCCTGTTACATCCTTTTTCTGACTTACACCCTTTTTTTACTTACTCCCTCTCCCTATTACATCCTTTTTCTGTCTTACAACATATTATACACTCTCTCTGTCTTAGTCCTTCTCTATGTTTTACTTCCTCTACCTGTTTCTTTGTCTGAGTCTCTCTGTGTCTTTGTGTTACTCCCTCTAGCTGTTTTTCTTTGTCTTACTCCTAGTTATATAGTTGCTGTGGTATAAACTTAGATATGTTGTAAATTAGTGTTTATATTGTTTGCTTATTGTCATTGCTTTGTTGTTTGCTAATAGTGGTCTATAATGTGTTATTTTTTTCTTTACCACAGATTGAAATCAACATTTCAAAAGTAAGCAAATATGCCGTCAAGGCAAAGGAGAAGAAAAGATACCATACGGAAAAAAACAAAATCAGCAACGGAATTAAAGCACTCCCCTACAACAAGTACTTCAAAAAACACAAAAAAGCTCCTGGTAAGACAACTAAGTCTTTTTTTCGGAACATATTTAGAGGAAAAAGAAATGTTAATGGGACTGTGAAGATCCAGAAGGAGAGAGCAAATTTGGAAAGGAAGGAGAGGCCCCCCCAAAAATGTTACTACTGGAGCAGGAGAGAACAGTATGGATAGGAATAGAAGGCAAAATCAATTTAGGGACATTCGTAGACGAATGTTTCGCAAGAGGGTAGTTTTAAATTTGCTAAAAAATGAAAAGAAATGTAAACAGAGAGCTGCTTTTTACAAGAAAAAGAAAAGTGTAGAGAAGATTGTTGATCAGGCTTTTGAAGTTAAGAAAAAATTATTTATTTTAGTAATCAATAGAATTAGGATACTTAACAAGGCAATTGATGTTTTCAAATCGAACAGTAGATAGAAAAGAATAATTAATCGGACTAATTTTTGTGAAGTATTTTCAGGAGAATAGATGCATAGTTCAAGTTCTGAGCCATTTTTTAATGAGGAAAGTTACTTCCAGGAGAATGATTTGGTGCATGCAGTTGACACCAGTGGTCGAGCATATGAGGTGAAAGACAGTTGTCTGATGGAAAAAGAGAAACTTGTTTCTAGAGATGCAGAAGAGGTGTTAGCTGATGAAGTTTTAGGGAGACATACTAAGGGTCCAGTGTACACATGGAAGTGCAGTAGTATTTGCAGTGTGCGACAGGATTCAATCGATTTGCTTCGAAATTTCTTACGTACATATAGTAAGAAAAGTGTAAAACAAAAAATTGAAGATCTTGCAAGAGTTAGATCCTTGCAGAGTGAGAGATAACACAGGTTTGCATGGGCATTCACTGGCTTGTCTTTCTAGAAAAGTATTTCAGAGTGTTTTTCATCATTTTAGGATGTTAGCAGTGCATCATAATAAAGTGAGGAAATTAGTGAGAAGGTTGTATTATGCAAAAAGTCCAGCACTTAAGCTTAAACAGTTAAACAGTGCTCTTTTGCATGGATCTGAAGTAGATGTGAAGAGTATTTGTGAAGAAATTGAGTTTTGTTATTTTGGGGACAGAGGACAGTGTAGAAATGGATATAGTAATAGATGGTAATGTGGAAGACAATGTACAGATTTCAAGTATAGAAAAGTTTGACGAGGAAATTACCAAGTTTAAGGTGAAATCAAGTGAAAGGCCTAATTTAACTTGTGTGTGTTGTCGACGGACTCATTATAAGATTCAGACTAGGTTAGTTGATTTATATGCAAAAAGTGAAATGGAAAACAATAGAGAATGGAAGGATTTTGTAAGTTATTTGTTGGTGAAGAATTCTTTTGATTTGAGTTTTGATCAGCGTATTTATAATTATTGTTTTAAAAAATTAAATGAAAATAGAATGCCTGCTACAGCTGTTCATAATAATCTTCAGTTGATAGATATTCCTTCTGAATTGATGGATTTAAATACTTATAAATCTATTTTGATTCAATGTGTCCATCCTTTTCAGGCTATTGTTCGCATGGAGCCTAAGATAGGGAAATTGCCTCCTACAGATTTATAAAGAGGATTAAAGGGAAGAGTTGTTTATTTGCCTCTAGATGTCAAGAAAAATATTGATACAATTGATGTAGAAAGAGAAGGAGATGATCCTCTGGTTATTCTAGTTAATGGGGTTCCGACAATGAGTAAGAAAATCTGGCAAGATTTAGTGGATGTTAGGAAAGTCAAAAAGGCAACGTTGTATTTGGTCAAAAACAATGAATACTACAAAGATGTATGTGTTGGAGCAGGGGAAATAGCTACAGAAGAAGACAGTGATTGCTCAGCCGGCCAAATTGAAAAAGTTGATGTGTCTAGAAGTGAAGAAATATATGAACATTATACTGTTCATCCTTTGCATTCCAAAGAAGTAATGGGGAAATTGCAATTGACTTGTTTCAAATGAAAGCAGCAAAAGGAAGTCCTATTAGTGTATGGGAAGACAGTTTGGAAGCTCGTTGTTTTCCACAGTTATTTCCAACAGGTCGAGGTGGATGATATGACGATCGACCAGTTCAAATTCCTGCAGCTGAATACCGGACTTTAAGATTATAAGCTGAAGATCCAAGGTTTCGTCAATGCATTCTGTATTTGTTCCATCTACTGTATGAAAGTGATTTGTCTGAACTTTCGTATGCAGTTAATCATATACTGAAAAGTGGAGCTCATCTGCAAAATGTTTCGGCGAGGGACTTTATGGAGAAAGTCAATCTGCAAGACAGTATTTTGGAATCTCAGCTAATCAATCTCATGGCATGTCAGCGTGGAACAAACGAGTATTGGTTCCGTCGTCTAGGGAATTGAAATGTATGCTAAGAAACTTAGGAACTCCTACATGGTTCCTCACTCTTAGCTGTGCTGAGTATGCATGGGACGATTTACTTCAATTTCTACGAGAGGCAAATGGAAACATACAAAATATAGAATTGAAAACACCTGGAGAACTGTGTTCTTTGGATCCAGTGAACGTTTGCAGATATTTTAATCATAGATTTGAAGCTATGGTGTCTTTTATTACCAACAAAAAAATCCTCCCCTTGGAGAGGTTTTGGATTTCTTTTGGAGGAAGGAGTATCAAGCGAGAGGTGCTCCTCACATACATATGTTGTTATGGATTAAAGATGCACCCAAATTTGGAACTGATTCGGATGACACAGTGATGAGTTTCATTGAAGAGTATTCAACATGTGCCGTTCCGAAAACTACTGAAGAAAACAGTTTAAGGCAACAAGTTTTCAATCCCATCGTTGTGGAAAGTACTGTCGTCGAAAATTTAAAAACAAGAACAAGTTCTACACAAAATGTCGTTTCGCGTTTCCACGACCAGTGATTTCTAAAGGAAGAGTAAATAATTTGATGTCTTCTCTGCGACATACTGTGACAAGGAAATCACAAAAAAATACATACAATTTAAAAAGAAATGAAGAGTCCAAGTATATTAACGACTACAACCCAGTGATTTTGTCCATGTGGAATGCTAACATGGATATTCAGTTCGTTGCTGACAACTCTATTGCTGTGGCTCGATATGTGACGTCTTACATCACAAAAAAAGAAAAGACAGAACTGAAGGAAATGTGGGAGGACATTTCACATGAAAAGAGTATAAGTAAAAAATTATACAGTTTCAGTCTGAAGATGTTGTCGCATCGAGAAATTGGAGCATATGAATGTTCTGATCGGTTATCATCAGCAAGTCTCTATGCCAAATCAAGAACAATCATTTGGGTTAGTCTAGGTCTTGCTGCAACACGAAACCGAGTTTTGAAATCTGTACAAGAAATTGAATATTTGGCGGAGAAAGAACCAAAAAGTACAGATATTTTGAAGACAAACATGTTGGATACATACTATCCAAATAGAAGTACTCACCTTGAGAACACTTGTTTGTATGAAGTTCTGCAAAACTATAGTTATAAGAGAAACATCACAGAAGATATCAATAATGGAAAATATGCTGTCATTGGGTATGAAGGATGTCTAGTGAAGCAGAGAAAAGGCCATTTGATTAATCATCGAAAATTGAGTTGCGAATCTCCAGACAAAAGAGAATGTTACTATTTAGCTCTTTTGAAACTCTTTAAGCCATGGTGTACAGAAGAGGAACTACTTGGAGATTTTCTCTGTTATGAAGACTCTTTTAATGCAACCAAGGATACCATGGAATGTCCTGTTTTTCCAAATTATCTGCAAATGTTGAACGAAGAAATAGAGCAAGAAGTCACAATTGCTGAAGAGATTGCTAGAGACAGTTCTCAAGACAGTCAGAGTTCTACTTCATTGAGTCAGGATCCACTAGAAGGACCAATTATCCAAAATGAAGCTGCAACTGCCATGGATGAGGTGGAAAGAGCTATGGAATAAGCTCAAGAGGATGTAGTTAACTTAAAAGATTTGGTAAAGCAACTAAACGTTGAGCAGAAAAAGATATATGACGAGGTCACAGAACAGTTTGAACATGGATTCAGACATGAGAAAAAAGAGTGCTCATGTACATCATTTAAGCCTGTCCGACTGTACGTAGGTGGAGAAGCGGGAACAGGAAAAAGTTTTCTGATTAAAGCCATTGCAAATTATCTGCAGAAAAGGACTGAATCACCGTTGTCTTGTGTTGTAACCGCTCCAACTGGACTGGCAGCACATAACAGTAAAGGGATTACTCTACATCGTTTACTGATGCTGCCAGTTGAGCATGATAATAAATTGCATTACAATAAGCTATCTGGAGATGCATGTTCTGAAGTTTCCAGAGTCCTGAAGAAAATGAAACTTCTTATCATTGATGAAGTAAGCATGGTCTCAAATCTAATGCTTGCTTTTGTGCATTTGAGAATGCAAGAAATTCTTAGAACAGAGTATGATGTGTTATTTGGAGGAAAACACATTATTGTTTTTGGAGATCTACTGCAGTTGACTCCAGTAAAAGGACAACCAGTGTTTAAAATGCTCACTCATGAAGATACCAGGAAGTCCCTTGGAAGCATTGGAAACGTTAATATATGGTTACATTTAAAATATGCAGATCTGCTTCAAAATATGCGACAGGCAAAGGATTAAGATTATAAAAATATTCTACAAGATGTAAGAATTGGAAAAGTAAGTGAGCATGGGAAAGAAGCTTTACATGCTCGATTAATTTCAAATTTGTATCCAAATGAAAACATTCTTCCAGAGAATATTTTTAAGAAAATTACTGAGAAGAAATCTGGGATATGTTTGATGCCAACTCTGCAAGAATGTTCCATCTTCAACAACAAAATGTTAAAGTTAGAAAATGAAGAGATTGTGAAACTGGAAGCAATAGATAAAATAGAGCATATGGGTGCAACAATTATTATGTCAGAAAATTTGAAAACAAAATTGGATTCATTAGAGAAGAGTATATCTGAAACAGCAGGTTTTGAAAAGACTCTGAATGTGTGTTTAAATTGTCGTATCATTTTGAGAAGGAATTTAAATGTTGAAAGAGGTCTGGTAAATGGAGCAATGGGTCATGTTGTTGATTTTGTGAATTACAGAAATAGAGATGGAATTGAATTTTTAAAAATTAAATTGGATGGCATTGAGCAAGTACAACAAATCAGTCGTTGTTCTGCTAGATTTTTGCTTGTAAAAGACTTATATGTTCGCCGAAAACAGTTTCCTGTTTGTTTGGCATATGCGGTGACAATTCATAAATCTCAAGGTTTAAGTGCAGATAGTGCTTTGGTGAACATTGGAAGATCTGTGTTTAAAGAGGGTATGGCATATGTGGCATTATCACGAGTCAGAACTTTATCAGGATTGTACTTGATTGAGTGTGATGAGACAAAGATTTGTGCAGATCTAGATTGTGTTAAAGAATACAATAGGTTAAGAAGAGCGTATGCTCCACATTTGCCTCAATATCATCTGTTTGAAAAACGTGTGGTAGGCCGAAAAAGAAGAAATGAGAATAATTGCAGTGAGGTAGTAGCAAAAAGACAAAAAGTAGATGAAACTGTAATTGTAAGCAGAAAGAAAAAGGATTCTGTTGAAGATGTTTTTGGATTTCAGTTTGAAAACAGTTCTGGTGTCAACTGCTATGCTATTGTGGTGGTTAATGTTGTTTTTTTTCTTAAAACTTTACAAGAACTCATTGTTGAAAATCGGGATCAAAGATTCTGCGGTTTATTGAATTCTGTGTTTCAGAAATGTAGCAGTGATAGAGCAAAAATAGAAAGTGTTTCAGAAATTCGAAATCTTTTAGACATATGTTCAGGTCAAAAAAAAAATTCACAAAATATTCAGCAGGATTGTCAGGAATTTTTAATGTATATGTTTGGTGTATTGGAAGATGAATGTGTAGATGTAGAAAATCTTTTTAGGCTTTCTTATCAATGGCAGCATGTCTGCGACAATTGTAGTTTATCAAGTAGTACTAGAATAGACACTGAAAGATTTATATATTTGACTTTACCAGACTGCAAATCAGTGTCTTTTAATAATCTAGTTAAAGCAGCTGATCATAATATGGTTTGTTCCCAATGTAAGTGTCCAATGCTGTCCACATTATTTATACAAACTTATGGACAGTATGTCATTTTAATGTTTCAACGATGTAGAACTGATGGAACTAAATTGACAACTTCTTTTAAAAATGTTGTGGCTTCTCAGTTATCAATTTCAGGAAGAACCTTTATAACTGTAGCTATTATTTATCATGACGGTCCTTCAACAACATCAGGACATTATACAGCTTATTTAAAATGTCGAAAAGGTTGGTCTTTCTGTAATGATACTCATTTGACTTTCAAACAACGTTTGCCTTTTGCCTTAAAAAATTCTTACCTAGTGTTTTTAGATCCGAAATTTAACTAAAGGTAATTGGCCTATGAAAACGGGAGCAGTTAATAAAAGTTAGTCTGCTATTTAAAATTATATTGTGAGTAAAAGTGATGAACATAATATAAAAAATCCAGTTCTCATATAGGTACTGTAAGTGGATCTCATAGTAAGTGATATCAGTATTATAGGAAATGTTGAACATGAGTGATCCAGAGATGGGAATATGAATAGTTAAACATTGTGAAAATGTTGTATGAGCTTTTCTTTCAAAACATCGGGTAAACGGTTATTTCAGAGTTTGATTTGAGAAATTTGAAAATAGACTGATATATCTGACACTATTTGGCCGTAAGGAATAGTGTGGGAATGAGCAAAGAGTCATAAGTTTACACAAGGAGAAAATGAAAAAATTGAGACATATTTCAGATGTTCTTAGAGCTTTTTTTATAGAAAGTCGATGAAATGGACGTTTTAGAGAACAGCAGAGTATTTTCCAATGAAAAGGACCTTCACCATCTACTATTTGGCCTCAAGGAAAAGTAGGTGAGTTAAAGATTAGTGTAAATATGTGAATTGTAATTTTATATGGTTTTTTTTAAACACAATCTTTTAGATTGTGTTTTTTTCCCCGCTGTCATATGATGAATAGTTTGAACTCCCTGTTTTAGTGAAATTCAATATATTCTGAGAACAGCAAAAATAAACTATGTAACATATTGTACAAGTTATTCTATAGTTTGTATTGTGTAATTTATATTGTATTCCCATTGTCTCACACTCACTTTCCTTTTTCCACCCTTTTTCAGCTCTCTTTACTCACTCACACTGCCTTTCTCTCACTCTGTTTCATCCCCGTTCCTTTACTCCACTTCTTTCACAACCCCTCAATCCCATTTCAACTGTATGCATCCCCTCTGTCCCTTGCACCACTTTTCAGCTTTCAGTCTCTCTGCTTTACTTCCCTTTTCCGTCTTTTCCTCCTTTGCTCTTTTACTAATTCCTCTTTACTCACTCATCTCTTTTTTCGTACTCTGTCACTATAACTCACCCATTCTCTCTCACTTATCTTTCTTTGCTTCTTTCTTTTATCCTCTTTTTTCGTTTACTACCTCTATGTCCTCAGTCCCTCACTCTCCTTGAGTTATGCTCATTTGTGTTTATCTACCTTCTATCTTTTCTCTTACAACAACTTCACTGCTCCTCTCTCATCATTCTTCACCCCAGTTTTTTTACTCCGGTTCCGTTACTATCCTGCATTTCATATCTTTCAGTATCTTTCTCTTTAGTTTCATCACCGAATCACATTCTCTCAGTACCATTGCTTTAGTCCTCTTCCCCTCTCTTTCCTTCTTTTGCTCCCTTACTCATTTTCCTTTCCTCGCTCATTGTACTCCACTGCACTCACTCCTTCCCTTAGTCCCTCTGTGTACTTACTTCCTCACTCCTTTTCTCTCAATCCTTCTATATTATCCTCACTCCCTTCATCCCTTCATTCTGTGACTCCCCTTCACTCATTCTCAGTCATCTTCCATTCCTCTTTCTTGTAAATGGATCCTCAATCAGACTCCTTTCCCTCTCACTCATTCCCCTTTTACTTACTTCTCTTTCCTGATTTAGTTTTGCTAACTCACATTCTTTTAGTATCTTACTTACCTTCACTTCCTTTCTCTCATCTTCTCTTCCTCTCTGTCACTGAATTTATCTGCCTTACTCTTAGTAATTTGCTCTTCTTCTATTTCTTTTTCCCTCTTTTTGTCCTTCTACATTACTTGATTTCCCTTTCTGTATCCTTCACTCTTGCTTTATTTCTTAGTACACTTTTATGATTTTTAACCTCTTGAACTGTCTCTTTTATGTTAAAAGATATATTCTACTAATTATAACTTATTTTTTCTTCTCTCTTTCACAGATACAAAGTGTAGAAAAAAATGTAATTAAGTTTACATTAATTATATGGTAAGTGTGACTAAAAAAATGTAGTTTGTCATCATCCTTTGCTTTAACCTCACTACTTTTCTCTCACCCTACCTTACCCCTGTTTCCTTACTCTGCTTCCCTCACTTATTCTTATCCTCCATGTTTACTTCTCTTTTCCTTACTTTCCTACCACATTCAACTTCTTTCAGTTCTCCTGCTCACCCATACTCCCTCACTTTCCTTTCTTTTTTGGTTCACTAAGTCCCCTTCTGTCACTCCTTCCTTTTCTCTCTCTGTCCTTTCTCTCTGTCACTCCCCATGTCTTTCCTTTTCTCACTTACTTCCTCTAACACCTTTTCTCTGTCTTACTATCTATTATACAGTCCCTCCCTCTAGCTCTCTTTCTCTTTACACCACTCTTTCTGTCCCCTTTCTTTATGCTCACTTCTTCATTATTTTTTTAAAAAAAAAATTTGGGTGCCCTAACGGGACGCACTCACTAACACACACATATACACACTCATCCATCCATACAGTCCTGCACATATGCTGTCTTCAAAACACATACAAACAGTGAGTCAGTCATTGATGCATCTATGTGCTAAGTAATACCCCCACCAAACCATACAGGCAATCATACAGATACTAAAAAAAATCTAATACCCCATATACACACACCTGTAGCTACTCACCAACCCATGCAGCCACTTATACACAAAGTGAAACACTGATACATATGTTTAAATATTTAAACATTACTCGCTAATATATGTATTCACTAAGATACACTTAATAAGCCAGTTAACCAATCAATTTTTTTTTAAAAAAAACATCCATTTAGACACTTATTTAAACATTTATTCTTCCATCGACCTTTACATATACATATATAAAACATATTTATTTTTCAGAAAGACACACATTCACTGGATGGTGTCATCAGTGATGTCATGAGTGATGTCACTGACCATGTCATGAGTGATGTAATATGTGACGTCATCAGCAGTGCATTGCAGGCGCGAAAGTTATAGTGAATCCAACTAACTATAACGTGGGAATTTCAATGGTTTTATGTCAGTAAAATTTCTATAACCATAACTGGTGTGAAACCTCTGTTTTTTTCAGTGAATATATATATATATATATATATATATATACATATATACACACACACACACAGATATAAATATATATATTAAATCGAAATTCTGTTGTTTTAATCAGCAGAAAACACACAAACTCTTCTTGTGAAAAAAGGCCTTTATTCCAAATGAAAAGGCAAGCACTCAACGCGTTTTGGGGATTCTCCTCCCTTGTTCATATATATATATATATATATATGTTTATATATATATATATATATATATATATATATATATAGCGCTCTATATGTGTATCTAATACAATGCACAAATGTTATATCTTTTTTTAGGCACAGGGAGATAAAGTGATTTCTCAGAATCACAGAGGACCTGATGCAGAGACTCGAACCGGGTTCCCCAGTTCAGCCTTTATCGAAATTTCATTCAAGTTATTCTGCAAAATGCACAGATGCCAAGTCTCAACTATGTTTCCACCGGATCGTGATGGACATGAAGAAAGATCCACAACTTCACCACATCACCTATTGCACGCAACAAAGGTCAAAGTGACAATGGTAACCTGGGGCAGAAGGGAAACAAAACAAGGAGAGATATGGGTCTCTCGTCGAACCCCAGGCTGCAACAGTACCAGGCAAGGACAAGGCACCAACAACTGTAGACAAAAGAGAAGAACAGAAAACTGGTAAATATGTAATAGTGATACATCTATGTTCTCTCTAATGTCTATTTCCATACCTTAAGATTTCCCTTCTTCTAGTTATTCAAATAGCTAGAATGGTCAGGTATGTGTCTGGTTCTGGAGGAGAAAATAAGGAACTACTAGTTAGAGGGAAATTTAATTAAATGGATTGAAATGAAATAAAAGGTCCTTGGCTGGAACCCACTTTTGTTACAAGACTTCTGTATGTGTAATATGATTCACAAAATTAAAGTTTCCTAATGACCAAATACAAAATAACCTTAATAGTCATTACTATAGCTAATGTCCTTTTCCTTCCTTGTCCAGGTAATTAAATTCCAGAAAGAAGGAACGGATGCTCACAGCGTCAGGAACACAGGATCAGATAAGTATATGCATGGGACGAGGAAAATTGAAATAAATGGCAGAGAAAAGCGCTGTTACCGTCATATGTCAGTAATGCAGCCTTTTGTTTTATTTTTATTTTCTTTCAGGGCAGCGGGTTATCGGAGAGGACGGGAATCAGCAGGCGGAGAAGGCACACCGAACAGAAACACCGAGAGAGAGGATCCAGGTAGAAGAACAACACCGTTGTGTTGCTTAGTAATGTTCTTAGTCATGCTCGTGGACTTGCGTACATGTTTTGCATATGCAGAATGTTTTGTATTAAATGCTATTCTAAATTCTATTGCGGGGAGTTGGGTAGATGTATCGGAGTGGACTCGGGGATGTCGTGTTCCCTCCAAGCACCTCAGGATTAAAGGAATTCAACTTAAAAATGCCTTTTTGACTCCTTCTTCACTGGCGATGAGGACCTGGGGAGCTATTGAGCCGCGCGTGCAGGAACGCTTCACCTTTTTTGGATTTTGTTTTCATTATGTAAGATTTTGTCTTATAGTCCTGCCGCTTAAACTAAAATACTGTGGCTGTGTCTGTATCTACCACTATTGTCTCGGATACACCCTGGAACAAATGTTTTTTTTGGGAATCGCTTTACTGCATGTATCTGCGTGAGTAACCTGGATCAATTAATAGGAGGTACCTGGCACCGTTGAGAGTTGCATCTTTCGAGGCGTCATCGTGGTTCGATATCGCGTCATCCCTCGGAATTCATCCTCGGATCTTCTGTGACTTTCACTCCACGGCGTCAGCGTTCTGCTCTTCTTATGACGTCTCCTCTGCTCTCCAGTGTACAATAGAGTAACGTCTGAAGCGTCCAAAGGAAGAGCGTCACTACGCGGGTCACACTACGTGACCTCCTGGCGGCCATCTTTATTTTTGCATCCATTAGTTGCTTAGTTACCAGCTCATCAGAGCTGGTTAAACGCTGGAAGTGTTTCACGAAGAAGTATATCCAAGGAAATTATTTGAACTTACCTACAGGTACTGGGTCTAACTTTCTTATGTTCAATTATTCACATTAAGGATTACAAGCTTTCAGTTTTGAAGCACTACCGCTTTGGATCCTTGAGACCAACATTCATTGTACTCACTGTAATTGCAGAATACCAGTGCTGAACCTTGCAACTTTCTATTCACCATGTCTACTGAAGCTACAGGCACAATTATATCAAATACAACAAATTTTAGTATTCCTTCTCCGCAGCCATTTTGGGTATCCAGTAATGAACCTCCCTTGAAATGGACAGAATGGAAGGCATATTTTGTTAACTACATAGAGGACGTTGATGAAGCGAAAAAGATGGCGGTAGAACAAAAGGAAACTTTACACTTACATGCACTAGGTCCTATGGGTCGTAAAACATTTAATCAGTTAACCAGCACTATTACTTCTGGAGACTCTAATGTTTTTGATTGTGCTTTACTACAATTGGATAATTATTGTAAACCTAAAGTGTGCATGGGTGTCGCAAGGTTTATGTTTTTTCAAAAGAAACAGTAAAAAACTGAAAGTATTGATAACTATGTATCGGATCTGAAAAGATTGGTTCTTGATTGGAGGTTTTGAGCGCTGCATGACGAGTTGATTAGAGATCAGGTGGTCATGCATGCATCCAATCCTGCAATTCAGGATAGATTGTGGGTGAATGGTGATGCTTCCCTGGATGATATTTTAGCCATTGTGAGGAAAGCAGAAATTTCAGGACGTTGTGTGTTTGAGATAAAGAATGATGCTCAAAATGTAGCTTTGATTAATAGAATTGTTGTCTCCAAAGATTTTAATAGAAGCAATTTTAGGTTTAGGGATAAACAGCCATCTAGAGATCGAGCTAAATGCTACCGATGTGGCAGTTTGGATCATCATGCCCAGAGTAAGTCTTGCCCTGTCATCAAGCAGAAGTGTACCAATTGTGGTTTAGTTGGTCATTTCTCTAAAGTGTGTAATAAGAAAAATTCTAAAGCTAGGTATGTTTCTGAGAAAACTGAATCTAATGAATTTGTAGAAGACACTATTCCAAACCCCAATGATATTCTAGCCCAAGAGTTATCAACGAATTTTAAAAGTAACCTAATGCTTAATATCAATGGGGGTATTTGCACTAACAAACCAGTTTGCAACATGTTAATTGGCGGCATCAACTTGCATATTTTTGCTGATTCGGGTTCACCGTATACCTGTTAACCAAGAAACATCAAGGTTGAGAAAAACTCCCAGCTAGTTTAAGGATTACGTGGTTAATAATATGTAATTTTTAATTCACCTTCTTTCTTATTTGTAAGTTTCCTTTGCTCTTTTTTTAGATAAAGAAGGGGGAAGTGTTGTGTTGCTTAGTAATGTTCTTAGGGCCCGATGTAGGTAATATTGATTTACCGATTTTTAATTACCGAATTTTACCGATTCGGTAATTGAAAATCGGTAAATCAATGTGGTTGACATGTAGGTATTTCCAGATGTGGAAATACCGATTCTGTAACATTCGGTATTTACTGATTCTGTAAATACAGAATCGGTATTTCTCATTGATACCTATGGGCTTCAAAGCCCATAGGGATCAATGGGAAATACCGATTCTGTATTTACAGAATCGGTAAATACCGAATTTTGCAAGGGTGCAGGGGGTGTCACTTTGACACCCTCTGGCACCCCACAAGTAGGCATGTGCGCCATGTGGCACACAGACATGCCCTAAGGGCATGTCTGTCTGTCACATGGCTAGGTGTGCATGCACATATGTGCATGCACACCTGAAATCGGTATTTTACCACACAATAGGATTGTGTGGTAAAATACCGATTTTGTAGAAACCTTTGGGACTCAGAAGAGTCCCACCTACATCTGAGATTTACCGAATCGGTAAAAATACCGATTCAGTATTTTACAGAATCGGTAACTTTACCGAATCGGTAAAGTTACCGATTCTGTAAAATTGTGCCCCTACATTTCAAATCATGTATACCGGTCGGTAACGGCCGAAAATACCGATTTTCGGCCGTTACCGACCGATCTACATCTGGCCCTTAGTGATGCTCGTGGACTTGTGTGCATGTTTTGCATATGCAGAATGTTTTGTATTAAATGCTATTCTAAATTCTATTGTGGGGAGTTGGGTAGATTGTATCGGAGTGCACACGGTGATGTTGTGTTCCCTCCAGGGTCCTCAGGATTAAAGGGATTCAACTTAAAAATGCCTTTTTGACTCCTTCTTCAAACACCCCAATGAAGCAGGAAGCGGTTGAGAATCCTGACTCTCCCGGAAGTGCTGAGAAGGCCCGGAAGGTAAGCCACCTGCTCCAGCTACTGGAACGCGAAGCGTTACCGCTCAGGGGTGGCTGCACTTTGGACTCTCTGCCCTGCCATCACACATGCGTGCCCACGTTCGTCGGCCATTTTAGTAGTTCGTCAGACCCCAAGTTCGGCAACTGCGACAACAGATTCGAATAAGGCTCTCCGACTCAGTAAGGCTCACTTTCATGACTAATTTCATTGAAACAACTTTAGCCTGGTTTCTTTAATGAATAAAAGGCGCTTGTTTATAATTCAGTATCTCTGTTGTCATACAACCTTTTGATCTGTCCGCCTGGTTTGCAGCAGAGCCCAACTTGCCTCCTCCTGAGTCTTTGATGGTTTTGTGAGAATTTCAGTCCTGTTAGCTATGTGCACTACTATATTTAAGTTCCCTTGCATTGACTCATTGAGGTGACACATTAAACTTCTTAGGATCACTAGTTGAATTTGTTTATCTTGTACAAACTGCAATGTAACATTAAAAAGAGTTCTCCAGTAATGTTTTGAAGTAGGGTTTAGTTTAATAGACACATGGAATAAGATGTGAGTGAGAGGCATGCTTGACATTCCACCACTGTCCTGCAGCACCGTCTGTGGTCACCCATTGAAGAAGGTTCTCTTGGTGCTCTGATCTTTTTCATTTAAAGGTAGTTGCATATCCAGGACATATCTCTCTTCCTAGAATCTTTTCCATACTGAGTCAGGTCAGGGAGTTGTCAAAGTGACACCGGTACCTAGAGATTTGAGGAGCACAAAGAAGGGTGGTGGCATACCCACTCAAGGTTATTTGGGTACATGGCAAGGCACTTTTGGAGCATACTGGTTCTTATGTGTCTTTAGTGATGCAGTGTGCCTCTCCCACCCCAGCAAAAAAATATTTTTTTCCAAAACAGCATTCAAAATGGCAGAGTGGCGAGGCGCTCCAATGGAGGCCGGAGTTCCAGTGCCATGGACTCAGGGAGGGTGGTGATAAGTGCAATGCCATATTTCATCCGAAGAAGACAAGTGTTTGCACTGGAAAGTGGAAGGTGATTGTTGAGAGGAAGATTTTTGTCCTGCCCTTCAAATATCCCCAGTAAAGACCTAGTATGCCACGCCATCACACTTGTATACCACAAAGAGATCTGAGCTCATGCTATTGTTTTAAAAAGTGTAATTCTTTCATGCTAGTCACTTAAAAGCTACGAACTTGTCAGAGTGTAATTACCATCATTCTCGTGACCTGTTTCTTTCCTTCCACAACTTTCTTCTTATTTTTCTATTTCTGCATTTAAACTGTTATGGTCAGATGAAATGTATCAAGATGCCTAAAAACAATTACAAACCAATTCCTGAATCAATACATTTGGAAACACCCTTCAAAATCTTTTCTTGCAGAAATCCCACATTATAGTTATCATTTTAAATTCGACAGAATAACCTATAAACATGTCTTCTCAATCTAAAAATATATTTTGTTATTTCTGTATACATGTTGGATATATTTTTATGTAAACCTTTTTATATCAATTGCCTTTTTTATATTTGATTCTTTCTCTCATAATGTTCTTTCTCAGGCCCCACCTCTAAGATGCTGTTTGACTATTTGGAACTCAATGAAAAAGATTTGAGAATGTCAAATAGAGTTTGGTGACAATGTTGTGTAAATGGTAATAGAAGATTGTTACATATAATGGATTGACATGCTGTTGCATATACATTTTTAAGTTTTGAATTGTACTCCCTTAATGAAATAACAAAGAGGTACAATTATGAGATAGCTGGCTGCTATTTAGGTGCAGATAGGAGCACACAAAGGGCTCATAATGAGCCAAGGGGGAAAGGATTCATCTGGATAAGAGATTCGGAAACTATGTGAAAGCTTGGCGGTGGAATGAACTGGAAGGTCAAATGTAACTCTTCATGTGCCTAGGCTCAGGTTAGATTGTTGTAGCAGGGTGGGATTTGCACCATGGAGATCGTTGGTGCAAACTCAAGAACAATCTGCACTCAAGCGGATGGACCTTTAGTCCCAGACTAAGGCTTATCAATAACAAATCAACAATTCTGCAATGACAGTGAAGCACTTTAGGCCCCACAAAGATGATAGCTAATAGTAGATTTGCAAACAATGGAGGTTTATTAGCAGATTAACAAAGTTATAAACTCAAATCATTTGAGGTTATCAAGATAAACGGTCAGGTACATGAATATCTCCATTGTTTAAATCAAATCAATTCAAAATTAGCAAATACAAATCAGAAGGATGAGAGTTGTCATAGAGTAAAATTAAGTAAATTCAGTTTCCTGTGAAGGGATGATTCCCTAATATGCCAAACTAAGACAAAATCAGAAATTTCGTGAGAGAATTCAAGAAAGAGGGATCAGCAAGTAAGGCAAAATCAAATAAAGAGTCAGTCAAGTTAATGAGAATGTATTTGCTTAGGAGTCTAACTCTTTGATCAGGAGCAAAGGTGAATATCAAGGCTCGAGAGAGTGGAAAGGCTGATCTGAATCTAAAAAGTTTAGTAATGCACAATTAACTATTGTCAACTTTAACTTGAAGATCACAATATACATATGTGTATTAGAGTATGGTATGCAAAGCAGGAAATTAGTGACAGAGTGTCACCAAGATCGACAGAGGGAGCAGCTAGTGATGGGGTCATGTTTGTGTGCTGAGGAGTCCTCAAGGATCAATAGCACTGATTGTAGGGAAGAATAGTAAAATGTATGGTGGGTATTTTATGAGCAAAACACACTGTTTAAAACGGAGATAACAATTTTAAGAAAAATAATACATGATGGGAACATATATAATATAAATTGCATAGGCAATCATCAGAAAAACTGTTTAAATCACAATTTCCATAGAACACTTTATGCACTATTTTTTTAAATTAAATAACACTCTTACACATACAGTAGCTTACAGACCCTCGTGGCCAGCACAGAATTCTTCCTTAAATCCTTCCAAATTTAGATTTTAACAAAAAACAGAGAAATATTGTCCCATACTGGAGACCATTGACCCGTTATCATCTCTGCATGCAGTGCATCTCTTACATTTTGACAATGGAATCATCAGAAAAAAATCTAGAATTCTGGACGCGTTCTGGACACTTTGCCAGTCTTAGCTGCGGAGCCTCATGGGCCTCAGGACTGATCCTTATGGACTTTCTCCATAGCAGGGTGCGGCAACTTAGCGGCAAGATTCCTTAAACAGTGTACGGTTCACTTGGGTAGTAGCAACACCAACTCCACTTTCCAGATCCATGGCCAAACCATCCCGCTATCCTGTTGCAGCCATTGCAGCACCACTTAGTCCCCTATGCAGTAAGATGATATGTCCTTAAAGGTCCTGTACTCAGGCCAGTGATTCCATGGCCACTATAAGGACCACCACTTCTTCAGCGAAATACACAGCAGCCACTCGCTCTGCACAATGTTGGGGACCAACCTCCTCGAATAGAACCAGCTCTCTCCTCTGAACCTTGCACTACAAGACAGGCTGTATCGCGCCGCCAGCAAGCAGTGCTAAAGGGCCCTATCTGATTGATCTGCTATCTCTGCCTCCAAAAGACCATGCGTCGCATCAACAGCCGCGCAATGGAGCGCTCCAGCCACGGCGATATCTTATTAGCAGTAACTTCATCCACAGTGCCTGCCGCACCCAAGATTCGTGAATCCTCCACAGAGCCACCAGAGAATGCGGCCTCTCCAGTGCCCACACAGCCACGCCCCCTAAGAAAACATTTTAATAAGGTCATTCACGTTCTCATAGACCATGTCATTGGCACATGCCCTTTTCTGGACTGGTATTAGGACTGGTATTAGGATTCTAACTATGACGTTAATGGTGAGATAGAAAGAAAGGGTATCCCAACTGGTATTATTCATTGGCAATTAATAAGGATATGCATACAACATTATCGACAAGGAAACAAGGAGACTCTATTTGATTATAGCATGTGCTCATGGCATCATTTATATAAACAGTTTGAGGAAAAATTGTAAAGGAAAAGTAATTTACAGTTGTAACAGCACTGTACTACATAAATAAAAGCAATTGTGTTAACCCAAATTGCACGTGGTGCTCGTGGTTTGTGAGTGAAAACCGATGTAGCGATTCAGGTGACAATGTTAACAGCGTGGGCGGCGCAAAGTGACTGGTGCAAAAATATATACAGTGAATAATTGGCACAGTATGGTTCCGGATGACTAGAAGAGTTAGTTTCTACTTCAATACAATTTACTGTTCGAGAACCACTCTGTGTAAAGCGCCTATGGCTGCGCTGGTGTGTCGACGGCGTTTCGATCCACATGAATCAGGATCATCATCAGGACTGGGTTGGGTTCGAAGGCAGTGCTGGATCCGTAGTCCCGGGTCATGAATCGCCGTGGTCAGGGACGCCTGTGGAGAGGCGGTAGAGGTGGTATCAGCGAGCGATCAGCTGAAATCCGGCCGTGGAGTCGTCATGCGCGGGTTCGGCGAGGAGTGCAGAACAGGGCGCTCATTCATGTGGGAAGGACGAGGTCCAAGGGTTCCAGGGGGCTCGAACAAAGCTAGCGTTTCCTCCTTGGAAAGGCCAGCTTTGTTTGAGCGTGGTGCCGACTCCACACCTGCCAGAGATTCAGTCTCTCTAGACCGATCACTACGGGATCGCCCCCCTGGGCCCCATCCTTCCCACGTGAATGAGCGCCCTGTTCTGTACTCCTCGCTGAACCCGCGCATGAGTACCACCTCCCAGTAGGTAGCATATATTCTGGCCTTATGAGCACCTGGCCTTCTAGCTTTTATGCAATCGCTGCCTATGTCACCTTTTAACACAAACACCCTGCATGGTTTCCAGCTTTGTCAATTCCAAGCTCGACTGCTGCCCTGTGTGTGTCTGGAGAGAGTGTCAACACAGTTACTACTTCTGTCTCGAGAGTTCTGCTGAGAGCTCTGATTCTGCATGATTACCTTTTGATTTGTTAATGAGACAGGGTCCTATATCGTTGTGGGGTCTCTCTCATCTTTAAACATACAGTTCTTTAACAACTAGTAATATGACTCGACTATGGAAACGCCCTCTATGCGGGAGCCCCGACCAAGCTCATCAAACGACTACAATGCATCCAAAACGCCTCAGCATGACTGATCCTCGATGTACCCTGCCATGGCCACATCAGCCCCCACCTGAGAAACCTGCACTGGCTCCCCGTCAACAAGAGGATATCCTTCAAGCTCCTCACCCACGCACACAAGACCAGCCCAGCCTACCTCAAGAGATGGCTCTCCTTCTACATCCCGAATCGCCAGCTACGCTCCGCCAACCTCTCACTCGCCACAGTCCCACAAATCCGAGGAACTACCACCGGTGGGAGATCCTTCTCCCCCCTCGCCGCTAAGACATGGAACACCCTCCCACTGAGCCTACGACAGACCCAAGACCTGCTGACCTTCAGTAGGATACTCAAGACCTGGATGTTCGATGAGTAGCGTCCTCCCCCAGTGCCTTGAGACACTTGTGGGTATGTAGTGCACTTTACAAATGATTGATTGATTGCTGAGGTACAAGTCATAGAAGTGGTTTGGGGTTCCTTGGCTTCCAGTTTTGATTATTTGGGGTTTTCAGAAGTGACAAGCTTAAGAACCATTGCCTCACATCATTGCGTTCTACTTGTAATCAGGAAATCTGTGTTGCTGTTACCCAGTTAAATGGTGCTAATTTTTTCATCCTCATGAAGAAAAAAGCCTGAGGATTGATGGCCAGTTCAGCCCTACGGTCGTCATGTTGTTTTTCCCATTGGCTGGTTGTGTCACTCTTTCTCTGTGGTTAATTTCTGGCCTGCATTTATCCGAAGAGTATTCCTTTTCCCATATCCATATGAATCTGTGGCTGGCATAGCCCAGCTGAGTTTGAGTTTTTAAGAGCTACGACCTCTGCCCTATGAGTGTGTACGAACCTCAGAAACTTACGCTTTACTGTGGTAACTTCTTGCGATGCAGTTGATATAGCCAAAAACTGGATCCAACAAAATAACGTGTTTGTAAATAGCATTTAACCTCGAGAGGCATCTTAGCCCTCTCGACCTAGGAAGGATAAAATGCAGAATTCCCGTTAGGATTTGAACCTGTGATTATGAGTTTGAGCGCACATTCTACATTGGGTATAAAAACTAGCTGAGCCACAAGACTCAGCTGTCATTCTTTCGTAAAGATGTATGAGTATGTTGAATAAACTTCTGATTGTGAAAGGCAGTTCACTGCAAAGAAATCAAATGAATTGAACTGGATCAAAAAAAACAATCTGTCATTTGGCAGGGACCCTCTGAGAGAACCTTCAGTAACCTGTATTATTTGTAAACAGATGATGTGGCACAGTAGAGACACAAAATACACCAAAATGTGATTCAGTGATATTTTGAGTACCATACCTGAGGTTATGGTAGGTCAAAGAACCTATGTGACATAACCCATGAACATGTTTATGATATAAAAGAAATAACATTAAATCAGTCAAGCTGAACGTGTTATTGAAGTTGGCACAACTGTGCCTTTGCTAGAACAAGATGGCACAGTATGGCAACACTTACAAAATTGTGTTTTTGTCCATTACACTTTATTACTATGGCTGTGAAAACTAGACACAAGGCAAGAAAAGGTTGGAGAAAAGTCTACTAATATGGTGAAAACCCACAAGCCAAACTCATTGCCTTACTTCTTTCTGCCATTTGTCTCTTTGCCCTGGCTGGCACCATCCTAACGTATGTAGCCTTAAAGGGAGCTGAGCTGGGTGCGTGTACGCATCTGTTCATTCACACACACAGTAAAGTGTTCATTCAACTTTATTTCACTAAGTATAGATTGAAACTACTTATGGTGTTGGTCAAACTATGTTAGAGCATAGAAGGTAACCTGCATATCAGTTGGAATATCCTGATAAGTTATCATTATTTATTATTTATTCATCTCACATTGACTGAAGCATCGTGGTGCTAGTAAAAGGACAGAAGCTGCGAGAACTAGTAACAGACCAACTCGCATTTTAATAGGCCCTTTACATAGGTCAAATTGGAAATATCACTGAGTTTCTGAAGAAGGTTATTCCAAAACTTGGGCCTTCCCCTTTCTAGTACATTTGAAGAGGAGGAATTTTTGGAAGGAATAAAGAATAAGAGTTCAAGGGTCTGTATAAAATAACCTTGTGAAGTAAAAAAGAGGTCCAGTACTGTCAAGAGTTTAGTCTTCTAGACTGAGGGTCTTAGATTGAATTCTTGGTTTTACTGGACGTCAATATAACCAGGAGTTAGGGCCATACTTATCAAGGCAAAATGGGTTCGCAAACGCCGAAATTCACAGAATTCCGGCGTTTGCGAACCCATTTTCGCTAAAGGGTATGTATGAATCATTTTTGTTGCAAAATAAGGAATCGCTAAATTTGCCATTCCTTATTTTGCAATTGCATTTAAGGAATTGCAAATTTTGCGATTCCTTAAAAGCAATGTATCAAGGAAAAAAAATTCAAAAATGCCATTAAGGAATCGCAAATTACCACCAACTTCTAGTTGGTGGTAAGTTGTGAATTCTTTCAAAAAAGCATTATTTTAAAAATCAAAAGGTGCCATGTGACGCGCATACATGCCCTTAGGGCATGTATGTGCGCCATATGCGCACACATGTCATTTTCAGGGGTGCAGCAGGGTGTTCTTGAGACACCCCTGCACCCTTGAAAATATTCACAATTTGCAATTAGCAAATTGCGATTCGCAAATTCCCCTTCATTCCTATGAGCCTCCTGGCCCATAGAAATGAATGGGAAATGAATCCTTCATTGCGATTAGCAATTTGCTAATCGCAATTATGGAATTTTAAGGAATCGCTAAAAAGAAGCGATTTTCTACATACATACCATTTTGCGATTTCTAAATAGCGATTCCTTAAAAATCGCTATTTAAGAATCGCAAAACGGAATGTTGATACATATGGCCCTTAATGTTTATTTGGAAGATGCCTTCTGATAAATCCACCTGTTTTCAGGTCCAGCTAATTTCCCCATATAATTCTGTAGCCTGGCAGCTTCATTGACCTGCAATATTCTAAGCTACATAGAAAACCATAACCAGTGATTATATCTTTTAAATCTAATTTGTGTTAGTTTGGAAAACAACCTAATACAGCTTCTGATATTTTGTAAGGCCATCTCTAAGATACAGCCCCTCTGTACAGTGTACTAAAATGAAGTACACTATATAGAGAGAGCGAGAAATATCCAGAGGAAGATCGAGGCAACAATTAGATAATACTAACTCTTTTGTGATAGTGTGGGCGAGCAGTTAGGCTTATCAGAGGACAGTGTTAAGCATTTGTTGTACTCACAGAGGCAATAAATAAGACACACACACTTAAGAATAAATCCGAGACCAATGTTGTATAAAAAATAACAAGTTCTTTATATATATTTGAGAAGCAAGATTTCGAATTGGAAATACACTTTATACAGTTTCAGTACTTGAATAAATACTCTGTAGACTTTTAATTATGGACAGAATTGCAGTGCAGTTCAAAGTATGCCGTCTAGGCACTCGGCGGTCGATACCGTCAAATGTTTATCATTGTGATCATTGGAGAAAGGAATGTAAGTGTACACCACCAACACTGTTACCATCGCGGTCGCTGGAAGCAGTTCACTGTAGATCAATGGATGCAGACAGGGCAGGACTGGCCATAGCGGGCACCGGGCGTTTCCCTGGTAGGCCGCTAGATTGGGGGCTGGTTTTGAGCACCTGGAGGCCCGTTTTTGTTAGTGTGGGTCGGCAATTCTGTCCCCTTATAACAAAATCGGCCGAAACCGGCCCTCGCAAACTGCTCAGCTGCACTCCCCCCTACCCCAAGGGGGCTAGCGGAGCAGTTTGCCAGGGCTGGTTTCTGTTCCCAGTCCGGCCCTGGATGCCGTACACTGCCAACCCAGCGATGGCGGTTGCAGGACGGCTGGTGTAGATTTGGATAGCGAAGCACCTCCGACTCAGATACCCTCACGGTCACTGGAAGGAGGACTCCGCCAAGGTGTTTTGAAGTTTACTGGCAGCGGGCTGGCATCAGGTGTTCATGCAGAGTAGACTGTCATGGAGTAGGCAGTTGTGCCAACGTTGTTGCAGTAAGCCGTTGACATCACTGGCAAGAGGGCACGGGCTCTCAGGAATAGGGCTATTTCCAAAATCGTTCCTTATGCTGAGATGATCCCTCAAGGTGATGGAGGCGAGCGGGGTCGGAAGCTGCAATGTTTCTTTTCAGTGGTGAGTCGCTTCGACACGTGGTGTGCGGGTCCTCAACCACGCAGTTTCTTTACCGGCGGATGCCAGGAACTAGAGCATCTAGCTCAAAGGGAGGCTCTTGGAAATTTACGAGGTCTGCGGGTGCTCTGGGTTTTTTTGGAGGCCTTGCGGATACCAGGAAGGACAGCAGGTCCCAGTTGTCGAGTCTGGTTGCAGTTGGCAATGTTTGTGCCCATTTCTTCTGCAGCAGGGCTCAGTTCCAGGTTCGCCAGCAGTCTCCTTCTGTCATCTTCTTTAGGTCCATCATATTTGAAGTCAGGTTCTCGAGGAACCACCTAAATACTGAATTTAGGGGCATTTTTATTCTCACCCTACGGGAGGAGGGGGCATACCCTGACTCCTAATAGGCTACTATCCCCATCTTCAAGATGACGGATAGTGAAAAGTGGGGTCTACCTTGTCTGTGCCACCTGAGGGTGGGAAGATAGACCCACCTCCTACTTTAACTAATTTTTCCTCCAGTCCTCCTGCCAAAAGGAGAACAGGACTGGGGGGGTTACCATCTGCTTCTAACAGCAGAGGGCTGGGTGCAGTGTTCAAAGGCAGCACATCCTTTGAAGTTCCCTCTTCTACCAAGGCAGATATTGCAAGGGGGAAGGTATGAACATCTCTGCCCAGAGCATGCATTGTTTCTGGTTGCAGAGAGCTCTGGCTCTCTACCCATGGGTCCAGAAACATGTCTGGTGATGCCAGGCTGGCTAGACAGGGACCACACCAGTGGTTGGTAAGGTTTCAGGGGACCCTCTAAAAGTGTCTCCTGGGTGAATGTATTAATAAATCCAATGCTGACATCAGCAAGGATTTATTACGACAAGATGTTTGGTACAAAACATCTTAGACATTAGTGAAGCCATCATGGAGCTAGGAAACTTGTGTTTATGGGTATTCAGCTCATGTACTCTCTATGGCTTCCCCGTTCACTTACAACACCCAGAATGGACTGGATATTGTAGGGGGGCATCTGCTCATGCTGACAGGCCCTCACATAGGATATAGTGCACCCTGCCTTAGGGCTAAAGGCCTGCAGTAGGGGTTGACTTACCTATATATTGTACAGTGCTGGGTTGGCATGGCACACAGGGTTGTGTGCCATGCTTACTCTTCAGTTTGTCCTGCACCTGGCAGCACTGCCAGATCTGGGTTAGAGGTTCCTAGGGGACCTCACTCTGTTCTTATGCCCTGGGTACCAGGGGTAGCCTTTACTGGGGCTTACACAGGAAACAGAAGTTGTGCCAATCATGGTATATTTTTAGGGAAAGAAGATCTGCCACTGGGAACCTGGTTAGCAGGGACTCAGTTCACTTACAGTTCGAAATTACATACATCAGCCAATAAGTGGGGGGCTAACCATGTCTAAAGAG
This sequence comes from Lissotriton vulgaris, assembly GCF_964263255.1. Lineage (NCBI taxonomy): Eukaryota > Metazoa > Chordata > Amphibia > Caudata > Salamandridae > Lissotriton > Lissotriton vulgaris. The sequence goes on from NC_141694.1 coordinate 248,505,524, forward strand.
GCGCTTTCCTACACCATCCCTAAAATGGAATGAGAATGTATATATTGTGTGCTATTGCTTACCCTTATCTACTGTCAAATACCCCTGTAATGTGTACCCCAACGTTCATGGATTCATGGAAACAAAACCTTTGGGGATTCTTTTATTCATTTGTGTGCCTGCCTCGGATCCCACTTTAAACACTGTCTTGAAATCAAAAGAGTCCTGCTGGCTCTATCTTGTGTATAAAATAAATCCAGACTTTGACACAGCAGTCAGGTACCTTCTGTTCTAACATCAGATCTGGTTCCTCTCAATAAAATTAACACAACAACAAAACCATGTAGGGTTTTTGGTATCACACTATGTAGGGAAGCAGAAGGGATTGGTGGGACCTGGTACTTCTTTCCCATCAATGTCTTTGTTTCTATGACTTTTATGGTACAGACAGCCAGGGAGCTGCATAACTGGATGCACAAGCTTATTAGATTTAACTGAGAATTGAAAATTGTCACTGTATGTGTGTATGTAACCTATAAAACAGAAACCTGTCCGTAAAACAATATAGTACTGTGCACAAGCATGGTTTAGCTACTGAGTAAAATATAGAAAGTAAAAGGTGCATACAAACTTGTGTAAATTGGGGGTGCAGTGGACAGATCAGTTATCATGACTGGACTGTGGCAACGTGGTGGAGGCTTTTAGGCTGGAGGAGGGGAAATATAAGTGGCATATCCCAGGAGCATGTTTATGATATGAAGGAAATAAAATTAGATCAGTTAAACTGAACGCTTTATTGAACTTGGCAGGACTGTACCATTGCTAGAAAAAGGTGATACAATATGGGAACACTTGCAAAATTCTCCTTTTGTGCAGCCACTTTACTGTGGCCTCAAAAACTAGACACAAGGTAAGACAGAGGTGGAGGAAAGTCCACCAATATGGGGAAAATCCACAGGTTAAACTCAGGTGTTTATTTCTTTCTGCCTGTCTATCTCTTTGCTCTGGCTCTAGAGAGCTCAGCTTGGTGCGTGTGTGCGTGAGTGCGTGCGCGCTCAGCCCAAGAGCACACAAAGCGGCAAGTCTGGGAATGATAAACTAAATAGCACTCGACTGTTTCCTCTGTTGTTCCCAGAGGCAAGCAGTGTACAGCGAAATACCGCGCCGCCCTGGCGCATACATTAGCCGAGTTTGCTCTTCACAAACATATCAGCCAGCAGCAGCTGTTCCAATATGCCCGGCGGGTCTGTTCATTACTCCAGCCCGCGTCCTGGCAGGTCAAGGGCCCTCAATTAAAAGCCATGTTTGATTTTCCTAATAAACTTGAAAGAATTTTGCGATTAATAGAATTGGCCAGATTGCAACTGCGCGCTTGAGGGAGCATACAACAAGGATTTTTCAGAAAGCTTCCAGTTAATTTCAGCGTGATCTTTAGGGCTGCCTTGAGGCTGATAACAGATGCACAAGTGGGCGGCTTCTCTCCAGACTGAGTTATTACAGTGTGCTTCTCGGCGAGCTGACTGCATCAACTCTGATGTGAAAGGGCTTTTGGAAATGCCCTATAATCTAAAATAAGTGAATGGCGGGTGACTCGTGCACAGCTGTAGGTGCATGTGCTAAGTGCTGCATGGGATATGTCAGTTTAAGGATTTTCCTGGCATATGATATATATGTTACTTCTAGACCTAGGCGAAATTGTTATTACGTTCGCGTAATTTGCTTAGTTTGGGGAATTTTGTGTTACATTTGAAATTTCCAAAAGTATGCCATGAAACCACGTCACATAATTATGCAGTGTTAGCTGCAAGATTTTAGAGCGAGCATGCTGGAATAGCTCGAACAGCTGTTGCTCCCACCACTGATGCTTTTTTGTGCTTTTTTTTAATCACAAGGTGCATGGTTCATTATGCAAACCATAGATCACACACCAAATGCAGGGGCAGATTTACAAGCCCCTTGCGTCCTTTTTGCACCACTGTTGCGTCACTTTTTGTGACGCAGCGGCAGCGTAAAAATGCGGCCCATTTACAACGTGACGCATCTAGGGAGATGCGTCACATTGTAAAGCCCTGCATCACATTATATCTGTAATGTATATAAAAAGCTTCATAGAAGTGACGCAGTGAAATCGCCACTTTTAGGACGCCACAGCATCAACCTTGGAGCAGGCACAAGGAGTGACGCTGCACAAGGAGGATAGGCCTCTCCATGCATTGCTGGAGTTGCGTCGTGCTTGCGATACGACTCCAGCAATGCTTGACTTTTGCACAAACAGACGCTTCATAATTTCCGACGCGTCTGTCAGTCCTTGCTCCATGATGCACCTTATTGTAAATATGGCGCATACATTGTGGCGCAAGGGTTTCTCAGGGTGGCGAAGGGGAAGTGATGCATCTTTACAGATGTATCACTTTCTTGTAATTCTGCACCACAATGCTTAAGACCTCACAATATTTAAACCAATAAATAGCAACACCTAAAAGTAAAATGTAATTAGAGTGCATCACATAATCAACTCAATTGATGGTGCTACATTCATAGTTGTCTCTGACAAGGTGTTGGTTAATCTTTAAGATGACTTACAACATTTCTAACTGTATCTGCTTTAGTAAGGATGTGGTCTTGAGCGCTATTTGGTGTGCAAATTATGGTTTTAAAAACAGGTTTAGAAATGTATACAGAATCAGAATTTTGAATGAATGTATTGTGGTCGTCATTCCCAAATTGTGATTCTGGTCCCTGTGCATCAATGGTTTGAGACTGCAATTCTGGTCTCAAACCATTGAAAAGTTACTGACTCCCAAGTTAGGATGCTAACTCATTCATAGAATGGGTCACATATGGAATTGGAGGGGACACCGCCAAGTCTGATTGAAGTTTTTAAAATGTAAAGCTTTTTTTTTAAGCGGCCCCTTTTCCTTTAAGGGAATTGGGCTGCTTTATAAAGTATTCAATTTTGAAAAACAATCACAAAGATGGTGGTCTGCTAACCCTTGTAGACCAACTCTATGACTGTAGCCAATCATACTATTTAGGAAGCAGATTGGTTTGCGACCCACTATGATTTCTTTTTTTTGTGAACCTACCTATTAGTAGTTTGGTTGGTTTGAAAAATAATTTATTGGTTGCCAAAAACTATTGTGAAATTTACAACCGCTTTTTGGCTATCAGGATTTTTAGCAAATATAGTCCATATTCCCAAAGAGTGGTTGTCTCTGTACTCTTCATAAGGACAATAGAGCTATAAGAGAAATTAGGTGATTAGAGCGAATCACTAATGGTTTTTGTAAATTAATGCCATTAGTCAAGTCAAGTCAAGTCAGAGAATTTATATAGCGCACTACATACCCAGAGGGTCTCAAGGCGCTTAGAAATGGGGGGGAGGATTACTTGTCAAATATCCACGTTTTAAGTTGCTTTCTGAATGCTAGGTGGTTCTGGGTAAGGCGAAGGTAAGCGGGGAGTGAGTTCCATGTTTTAGCAGCCAGGTATGAGAAGGATCTGCCTCCCATGGTGGTCTTGTTGATGCGAGGTACAGTGGCGAGGGCTTGGCTGGAAGAACGTAGTTGGCGGGAGGGGGTGTAGAAGGACAGTCGTGAGTTGAGGCATTCTGGTCCGATGTCGTAGAGTGATTTGTGTGCGTGGGTTAGCAGTCGGAAAGTGATCCTCTTATTAACGGGTAGCCAGTGGAGGTCTTTAAGGTGACCAGAGATGTGTTCGTTGCGTGGGATGTCTAATATGATCCTGGCTGAGGCGTTTTGGATTCGTTGGAGTTTCTTCTGGAGTTTAGCGGTAGTACCTGCGTAGAGGGTGTTTCCGTAGTCCAGTCGGCTCGTGACCAGAGCATGGGTGACTGTTTTCCTTGTTTCGGTGGGGATCCAGCGAAATGTTTTTTTGAGCATGCGAGGAATGTTGAAGCAGGATGAGGATACGGCGCTGACTTGTCTGTTCATTGAGAGTGAAGAATCCAGGATGACGCCTAGGATATCAAAACACATAGGTCTGGATATTCAGGTTTTGATAAGCAAGGTACTCATGAGTCCAGGGGTATGAACGCATCTGCATTCGAAACACCAAAATAATAAAAAATCAGCATGCTTGCAAAAGGCTCAGCTAATGGCAATCGCTCACGCAGCCTTGTAGTCTATTGTTTGATTTCCTGCTGAAGATGCGGAGGATCTATATGAAAGTCAGACTAGGTCTTTCTCCAATAGGAACAGCCCAGCCTGAGATCCCAGACAGATTTTAAGTGTTGCTATGCCATGAGATGTAGCTTGGAACCTACGGCACGTCATGTAGGTGGGGTATATTCGACTGGCTGAGAGGATTCAAGGTCCCTGTGGCTCCACCTCATGTGGCTGCACACAGGGGGCATACCATGTGCCCCCCTGTGTGCATGCACACGAGCTCCTGTGCCGCATGGACTTTATTGTCCAGGCTGTGCATGAACCTTGTATGGCTGGCATTCCCATTGTGGTGCCTTTTTCAACGGCATCCCCATCTTTGTAAGAGGCACCACAGCAGGAACCGCCACACCGCCCACCTGCCAGTGACTTTTAAACTTACGGCCTCATTTATGAGGCTGCGTGTCACTTTTACGCCGCCAGTACATCACTTTTTGTGACGCACCAGCAGCGTAAAAAATGTGCCTTGTTGCACCATATTTACAAAGTGACGCATCTAGGTAGATGCGTCACTTTGTAAACCCCTGCCCCACATTATACCTGCGCCAGGTATAATGTATGCAAGGGGGGCGTATTGACGCAAGAAAGGGTCATAGAACTGACACAGTGAAATCTATAAGATTTCACTGCGCCACTTCTAGGATGCAAATGCTTTAATATCTTACGCCTGCCTCACAGCAGGCGTAAGACTGATGCAGGCCTGGACGCATTGCAGTAGTTGCGTCACTTTTGTGAAACACTCCAGCAATGCGTCACTTTTACGCCATACAGATACTTCAGAAATACTGACGTATCTGTAACTCCTTGCGCAATGATGCATCATACTGTAAATATGACGCATCATTTGTGTCGCAAGGAGGGCGCAATGAAAAGTGACGCATCTCTCTTTTCACGCAGCGATGCGTCACTTTTCATAAATGAGGCCCTTAGAATCTGGCGGGCGATTATTACACGTGTTTGGTGGTGCGGGAGAATACCGCTGGCATGGTGGTCCTCTCCTGCACCGCCAAACACGTAATCAGACCCTTAGAGTGTTGGTAAAACTATGTTCAAGCATTGAAGCTAAACTACAAATCAGTTGGAATATCCGGATAAATTATTATTTATTGTTTATTCTGTGCACGTTCACCAAAGCATTTAGGCTTTAGGAAAAGGACACAACCTGAGAGAACAATTAACAAAAGTGAACAGGGAAGCCATAAAGAGTAAAATGAGCAGAATACTCGTAAACACAAGTTTCCTAGCTCCATAAAGGCTTCACTTTTAGATGTGGTACAAAACATCCTCTCTTAATAAATCCGTGCTGATGCCAGTGCTAGATTTATTAATAACTTTACACAGGAGACCCTTTTAGGGTGTCCCCTGATAACTTACCAACCACTGGTGTGGTCCTTGTCTAGTTGTAGCCAACCTGCCATCACCCTATAAATTGATCAGATTTGGATGTATCATGGATTTCCTGGAGAAGGTGAATTAAAACTGTTTCCCATGACTTGGAAGGAGGCTGCCTCCTCCTTGCACCACTCTCCCACTCCATTCCTAGTACAGTCAAAGAGGGGGGCTTTTAGAAATAATAAAGAACTGGAGTGCAAACATCTTATTGGCCCTTGTGCAATAAAAAAGAGGTCCAGGATTGTAAAGAGTTTACGGGCAGATTCATGAAAGACCCGTTTTGCGAGTCTGAAATAGCGATTCATAAGGAATCGCTATTACAGACTCGCAAAACGGGATTCATGTAGGAATCGCAAAATTAAATGCGATTCCTACAGATTCCTTATTTGCGATTAGCAAATTGCTAATCGCAAATAAGGAATAACTCCCCATTCATTCCTATGGGCCAAAAGGCCCATAGGAATGAATGGGGAGTATTCCTTATTTGCGATTAGCAATTTGCTAATCGCAAATAAGATAGCGATTTAAAGGGTGCCAGGGGTGTCCAAAGGACACCCTGTAGCACCCCTTAAATGCAAATTTAAACAGGTGTTGCACACACACATGTCCAAAGGACATGTGTGTGTGCAACATGCAACTTAGAAAAATGCTTTTAAAAGCATTTTTCTAAGTTTTCGCTATTTGCCACGAGGTTTGACCTCGCGGTAAATAGCGGGCCGAAATTGCAAATTCGCTATTTAGAAATGGATGATGAATTGCATTTAAGGAATCTCAAATAGAGATTCCTTAAATGTAATTCCTCGCTAAATAGCGAAATCGCTATTAAAGATTTTTGCATTTGGGATGATGAATCCCAAATGCAAAAATCGCACTCGCAAAGGGCCAGATTCTCAGAATCTGGCCCTTTGTGAGCTCAAATCAGCTTGATGAATCAGGCTGTTAGTGCACTAGACAAACGGTCTGAAATTGAATTATTTGTTTCACTGGTAGCCAATGTAACCAGGATTTAATGTTTGGATGAAGCACCTTCAGATAAACTTGTCTGTTTTCTGGTTTAGACACATTTTCCTTTTAATTCTGTAGCCTGGAAACGTCTTTGACCTACAGGTATCTAAGATATTTAGAAGACCATTAAGAGTGCATATATGATTTTCCATACCTATCCTTTCACTTTGGAGGTTCATATTATTTTAAATATCATTTGTGTCATACCGAATACGAGCATGATACAACTTTCTGATATTTGGATCAGGCCATCCCTAAACTGGAATGAGAATCTACTTACTTTGTGCTGTTGTTCAGCCTTATACTCTCGGATACGGGTCTGGACCATTCCACAGGATAACAGAGCTGGGCTGCCTGATAGTATCTGATGAGGCAGGGGACCCCCAGTCCTCCTTCCGCTGGGGGGGGGAGCCAGCTCCGTTCTTTGCTCATTCTTGGCCTTTTGCCCGCCAAAACATAGTGACTCAATGCCGCCTGAAGGCCCGCTATCGTACCAGCTGGAGGAGACAGCGGCAGTGCCTGAAAGAAAGAGGATCCTGGGTAGTATAGTCATTTTAGTGGCTGCTATGTGGCCCAGAATGGAGAGCAGATAATGTCGCCATCTATCAAGCTCAGATCGGACACGGGTCAGTAGCGCCCCATATTTTAAAGTATTTGTTTGTTCCATTGTCCTACACAGTTGGATGCCCAGATAGGGGACAGAACCATCTGCCCAGCAAATAGGATATGTACGCTTTAGCACTTCAAGCTCTAGAGGGGGAACTGTGAGTCCAAGAGCACAGGACTTGTGGAGGTTCATGCAAAACCCTGCTACCACTCCAAACGTCTCCAGCTCGGCCAAGAAGGGAGGCAAACTCCTGGCTGTGCCATCCACCATCGCCATCAAATTGTCTGCATACAGACTGATGCAATGTTCCTCTCCCTCTAAGGGGATCCCTCTGATGAGGCTGTGGTTGCGGACCCTCTGTGCTAAGGTCTCCATGTAAAGAGCGAATAGAAGGGGGAAGAATGGGCAACCCTTCCTTGTACCCCTGCAGATGGAAAAGTACTCAGAACCCACCCCATTGACCCTCACCGACGCTCGAGGGGTCCGGTAGCCTCTGAAGACCCAGGATCGAAATCGCTCTCCAAACCAAAGTGTTCCTTGTCACTCTAAGAAAGGGCCAATGAACCCGATCAAAGGCTATTTCGGCATCGACCGAAAATAGCATGTTGGACCATTGCCGCCGGTGGGCCTTTTCTATAATGTGTAGTAGCCTCTTAGTATTATCTGCGCAAAGCTGCTGTGGAACGAATCCTGACTGATCTGGGTAAATAAGCCCCTGCATCAAGGGGTTCAGGCGTGTCACCAGAATGCCCGTAAAAAGTTTTGAGTCTGTGTTGAGGAGTGATATTGGGCGATAGTTAGCACAGTATTTTGGATTTTTGCCTGGCTTGGGGATAACTGTGATAATTGCATCTAACATGGAAGCCGGGAGAGAACCCGAGTCTGCTATTGAGTTGAAGAGTCAGGTGAGAATCGGGGCAAGTTCCACATACAAAGCTGTGTAAAAAACAGCAGAAAAGCAATCCCGCCCGGGGACTTCAAAGGCTTCTGCCTTGAGATGGCAGTGATAACCTCGTCCAGCCTGATAGGCTCGTCGAGAGAGGATGCCTGGGAGTCACTCAGTTTGGTAATAGGGCATCACAAAGGTATTCTGCTATGTCCTCGGGGGCAGATTACCTCGAGTACAGCTTTGTGTAGAAGTTCCTGAACTGTTCCGCTATAGAGGAACCATCTGCCAGGTCTATCCCACTTTCTGTCTGAAGAGAGCGAACAGTATTAGCCTGTCGTTGGGCTCTTAGTCGCGCAGCCAAAATCCTGCCGCTTTTGTTGCCATTGAGATAATACAGGTGCTTAAGACGCAGTAAAGAGAATTCTGCCCTGCCTTGATCCAGTCCGGCTAGTTGTTTCCGAGCCGCCTCCAACTGGTGCTACACCCTTGGGGACCGAGTTCGGTGATCAATTCCCTCGAGCTCCCTGACCCTCTCCTGGAACTTGGCTCTTTTGAGTTTCCCCTGTTTGTTGTCGGCAGCCGAGAGAGATATAAGCTCCCCCTTGACCACTGATGTTAAAGTATCCCAGACCGTTGGGAGGGGTACCTCCTCATTGCCATTGACTTCTAAGTAATCGGTGATGACCTTTCTAATCTTAGCCTGGACGTCTGGTTTCCACCATAGGGTCTCTCTCTTAAATACCATTGTCGCCGGGCCTGTTGCTGTAGGGGGGAGTGAATCTCCAGGGCGGGGGCCGAGTGGTCCGAGAGAGTTCTCGGTTCTATCTTGACCAAGAGGAGAAGCCGGTGTAGATCCTGGGAGCCCAGAAAATAATCTAGTCGGGCGAGAGACTTAGGAGCCTCGGAGTAGAGTGTGAAATCCCTAGTGTTTTGGTGTGAGGCCCTCCACCAATCCACCAGCCCCAGCTCCCTCAGCCATGCAATATCCGCACACGACAGGAACCTAGACCACCCCTCCCTTTGTACAGAGCGATCAAAGTGTTTGTCCAAGGCTGTGTTGAAGTCTCACCCCACCAGGACCAAACGATCCTGTGAAGTGAGCGTCTCATCTAGTGCCTGCCGAATGAAGTGATTCTGCCCCTCATTTAGTGCGTACAATGAGCTCAGTGTGAGTGTTTATGTGCCCAACTGTATTCAATGTACAAGTAGGCAACCTTTAAGCTCATCTAGCTTAGGGCCGACAGTACCTTTGAATGTGCGCAAAAACAAGATAGCCACCCCTCCCGCTTTTTGTCCCATAGAAGAGAATAGCTGCTGTGGAAAGGCCCTAGTCTTGAGTCGCTTAGCCTCTCTGGCCAGAAGATGCATCTCCTGGAGGAGGCAGATGTCTGCTCCAGAATGTGCAAGATAGGAGAGGATTGCCCTACGTTTAACAGGAATATTCAGCCCCTTAACATTCAGGGAAATGATCTTTACAATTTCGACGATGGTCATAATAGGAGTTTAAGGGATTGCTGTGTTGAGGTGACTTGTCCCCTGTTTGCAGTTCACATTGGTACTTAAATAACAAACATTCAAAGAAAAAAGAAAAATAGAACTACTTGCAAACTCGAACAGAGTCACTGGGGGAGACAGGGTCACAAAACACTACCCTGCCTTCGGAAGAGAACATTTCCTGGTGGGGTCGACTGTGGCCAAAGGGGCATCACGAAGACTGCACCCCTCTTGGACTCGCATAGTGTCCATCGTATACCCCAGTGGATGTTGGGATAGGCTGTTTTGCTCAACCCTTCTCCCCTGTAACCGTACCCCCAGCGAGACTCTCGAGCACTGCCTTTCTTTCTTGTGCCATAGCCTAGGGGTCAGGCTTTGAAGGCTTCTTTGCTCTCCTCTTCCGTTGCTGTCACTCCCACTGACCTGCTCCATCTCCAGCCTCGTCCGTGCACCCAACCTCGGCCTCCAGTTGCTCGATCTATAGTAGATCACAACCCGCACTGAGAGAGCGTATCTGGCGGGTCCATGTCCCATTCAAAGATCAGGCGGAAGAGATGGCTCAAGGCATACAAGATGTGGTTTCTCAGAAAAAAAGTCACTGGGCAAAACTCTCTTTTCTTTTGAAGTGTGATGGCTGAAAGGTCTTGGAACAGTTGCAACGAGTGTCCCTGAAAAGCGTTGCATCAGTCCCTCGCACTGTTGGTAGGATGCGCTCTTTCAAGGGGATGCTATGGACGCAGGAGGACGGAGGAGGCATGTTTGAAGCTCTGGGAGGTCCCATATGGTGGACCTGATCTAGACGGATCTCCGACTCAGACGTGTCACCTAAGATTTGGCCAAAAAGGGCCTGGACGAATTCCTCCATATTTCCTGCTTCCACTGAGGAGGGTGTATTCCGAATCCTAATGTTTTTTCGCCTCGACCTGTTCCAGATCCTCATAATGAGCTTGGATATCGATTTGTCTATCTGAAAGGCGTATTATTTCTTGGAGATATTGTTTCAGCTCTTCTTCGCTGGTGGTTAGACTCGATTCTAACATGAATAAGGACTCCATGGAGGACCGGGTGACAGTGGCCTTGTCCTCGTTTCTCCCATCGGAGAGCGCAGAGCCCGCTGGGGGATCAGGTCAGTCTTGGGGTGGGATCTTGACCAGCATGTCCTTCAGTGTGCGGTCGTTTTTTACCCTGGCTGTCGCCATTCTCTTACAGCCGGGAATGGGCTCAACACCAACACAAGAGCAGTGGGGATGCACAGCGCTCCCAGCTACACCACCCAATCTAGTGTCAAATTGCATCACCAGAGTTCATGCGCCACTAGCTAAAAGTGAGAGTCTCTCCTGATATGGAACTCCGGGGAAGGCCCAGGTGCCGGGGGGGGAGGGACCAGATCCAATACAGCCGCAGGGTTCTCCCAGCAAGGTCTTGCCCACTAGGCCTCCCCAACACTTCAACACTCCACTTTGGGCAAATCCTCAGGGCTCTAGTGTGAGCCGCAGAGACAACCCTCTCACGCAGTGTTCAGGCCGCCTTTGGTCTCAACACAGGAGCGGTGAGATCGCAACACTCCGTGAGCCGTGTAAGCCTGTTTTCAAGCCCTGGGGCACTGCTATTGTAAGTTAATAAGCGGGCCCGGAGCAGAGCGATCGCAAGGCACATCAGCTCACTCCGCCATCTTGACCACGCCCTCTATAATCTACTTTTAAAATAGATTTGTATTGTATTGAATTAAATAGTTGATAACATAGTTGTAAACTGCTCAAAAACTAATTTATTTTTTTACATATTGAAACCAATCTGTTGCTTGAAAATATTTTCGTATTTTGTTCTTTTGATACTCTCACTTGGTTTATATTTTCTGATGAAAACAATACACATACACAAGACATGATAGAAAATATTTGTGAAGGAATTTTTATATTATTAAACTAGTTTCAAACTGTATTTTTTCAAAACATTTTATTTAGTTATACAAAATAGGAAACAGACTATAAATGACCAAGTAGTCACATTATCACTTTCACATTGAGAAACGATTCTGCTCTTCTCTCTCCATGATCTCAACCACACCGCACTCAAGGGAAAGAAAGGAGAACGACGAACACACAACGTGCTATAGTGCAACAGTAGCCTCAGCTTAAAAGCCAGTGGGGGTCATCCACCAATGGAACAAGACAGTCTCAAATGCCAAGATCTCAGGGATTCCAAAAAATCCCAATAAATCTTCAGTGCTTTTAATGTTTTCTCTGTGTTTTAGGACTAACGGTTTCCGCATCTGATTTACCACCTTTGTGGGTTGATGGGGGGAGGAGGGGGGAGGTTTTCTCCGTCTTCCTGTGGGTGGTGATCTATAGCTTGTCAGTTAACAAAATGTGCATCAGGACAACAATACCTATCAATACCTTCAGCACATCCGAAATAATTGTCAAGATGTATGAGGCACTCTAACAGTCCGAGTCAGTGTTTGGTGTTAATGACCTTTTAAAATGCTTTTAACTAGTGCCAGTCCCATTTTAGTTGTCAAAAAAGTTTTTCCGACTCCTAAAATGGAATTCCAAAGGGATACTGATTCGGGATCTGGACGGGTATGTTGCAGCTGCCCCTTCCATATCATGTTTGTTAATATTTTGCAACTGAATTCCAGTTACAAACCTTTTGAATTTTACCTCCTCCCAATTTGGGGTGTTCTTAACCCCTTCGCAAAAGGGAAGGGAACCTTTTAGCAGTGGCGTAACATAGACCCCCCCAAGCCCCGCGGTGTGGAGGAGCCCCCGCGCTCCATGGGGCCCCCTCAGTGTACCATGGCCTTACAGCTTCTGACTGAGCCCAGAGGGGGGCCCTCTTTGTAGTTTGCAGGGGGGTCTCCCTTAAGTTTCGTTACACTAGTGCGTTTTAGGACCCTCTCTCCACAGCAAAAGAATGACTCCAGTGTACAGAGTTCATAATCGTAGTAAGGATGACTCCAATACTTAATTGCTAGTCAGAGCCTAAATCTTTGGTCTCTGATGTTTAACCTGAACACTTCTCTGAGAACAAAGTCCATGACAACTCTTGATTAAGCCACAAACAATTCCAAACTACTGACAATAAGATCCTGGCTGCATCAACCAAGTATCAGTATTGCCTAGCAAGGAATGTTCTGAACCATGAGGAACTTATAATCAGTAGATCGAAGATGGCAACCAACACTGCAAGTTTTCAGAGAGCCCCATGGATTTTTGAGAAATGTAGTTTGTTTTGACTCAATTGTTATGCTTTGAGCAGTATAGGTGTCATGGCCACAAAGCGTCACATCATGCAGCACCTATGCTCCGGGTGTACCGCTGACCTCCTCTGCTGTTGAAGCCTCAAGCAATTGTTGTAATTTGTAGTAGGCGATGAGAATGGGCTACAGATTATGACACAAATATGGCTGGAGTGGTCCAAGTAACCGTTCGGCAGATATCTAGATTAGAAATGCCAGAGATTAAACATCTTCCCTAGTGCACGCACCAGATCCAGGGTGGTAATAGAACATCTTTCAAGGCATATGCTTTGAAAATGAGAGCACACACCCAATGGCTCATAGTGAAGGTCAATGGCTTTAGGCCATATATAATGGATCCAAAGTTAACAAACAGTGTTTCTCAGGCTCTAAAGGTAACCATACATTCCATATAGAACAACACTGCCCTGTGGATATTCAGACTTGAATTAAATCCTTAAACAAACCACCACCTCTTGATTTAGATGGCCATTAGAAAGTACCTTGGTAAAAAGTCAGGCTCAGGATAGAGAGCATCAAGTAAGATATTTAAATAGGAAGGAGAACAAACTAAGGACCTAGGTACCCCAACCTGTCTAAGAACAATATGGCCATGGCAATCTGATCTAAAGGTTGAAATAGTGGATCATAAAGTGCATTAAAATCTGTGGTAGAAACTAAGGAGTTTCAGCATGACCAAATCATCCCAGGGAGCCCTGAAAGCTTTAGCAGCTGGCCATTGAACCTAGAGTACACCGACCAAAGACCTTTGCAGAAACATTTTTCCAGGCAACATGATTGAAGATATAACCATTGCTCATTATTGAAACAATGCCTTATTAGGGGACAAATGCTGAGGTTGATTCACACCTTCTTCCCCTGAAAGCGCCACCAGAGCCATATCTAGCCTTTTATTACTAACCAGCTAACTGAAGCGCAAAAGGTCCGAGGGAGCCATTGGACATGGGAATAATGAAAGGATCTAAAGAGCAGCTATTACCATGGACTTAAGCAGGGGAGACCAACACCTTCATTGCTAATAAGGTAAAACCTGTGTGATAAATGCTGTCTCAAAAATTGGAAAGGGACGAAACATGTACAGAAGACCCCTGGGCCAAGAAGTTACCACAGCATCTAGCACATGCCGTTGTGCTTGAAACGAGGACATTAATCAAAGAACTTTGTGGCACACAGATCCATCACTGGCTGCCAAAACCAGAGGTAAATCGCCCCCAATGTCTTTGGATAAGCACAGATAATGGACAGAATGAAATGACTGACTGAGGGTTGTATGACGGTGCAATGCTAATAAAAACATTGCTTGCCTCTAAAACGCATTTGTTACCCCGCATTTGTTTAGCACGCATATGATTTTATCTCGCATGCCATTACCACGCATTACTAAGGTAGGTTTAAACATATATGTATATATATATATATATATATATATATATATATATACAAGAGATGGCGATGACACATGGAGCCAGAATATCCAACATCACCCCATTTCTCGAGTGATCCAGGCACTGCCACCACTGGAGCAGTAGCATGAGAGTCTCCGGAACCATCACCATCTATTTGCAAGTCTGGTGCACCAGAGGCTGCTTATGATAACTTGTTTATGGCACTAAAACACAGATGAAGCTGTGTTACATTAAACTGGTATCTTTTCTTAGATTTCCATCAGTGTAAACAAACAGGCCTGCAGTCATTGGATTCTTTGCCCCAGAAGAAAAAAAACTTCCCCAACTTGATGTAAAATCTGCCTCTATGAATTCTGATTGGGCTGGTGACTGTGGAACATTTTGAGGAGGATCAGAACAATCGGGGTTGCTGGGCTCAGACTGTGTCAATCAGAGCCATTTACTATTGATAACCTGAAGCTTAACCTTACTATTGAGCCCTAAGCTGTGGCCAAATTACTCTCTTTTGGCACCTGACTCTCAGGGTATTGAAGGTGAGCAGTTGGTGGCTTGCTCAAGGTGTATTGTGTGGTTAGACCTTGTTTTGCAGTCGCCCCGACTAAAAAACATACATTGCTATTGTTGATAAAATACCTCTCCTGGCCAAAAAGTCTGTCGATTGAAAAATAAAAAAAAAGGAAGTAATCATGGTTTCCCTTAAAACTGTGGGATGTGAAAGAGAAAGAGCTTTGATCGTGTATTACAAAGAAGGACTTCTGGTCATGAGCTGTGACTTCTGACAGCCTGTGGGTTATACAGAATGCCTCATGATGTAATAAATGTAACAAGGAACCAGGAAGACGTGGCAGTAGTGTATATACGTGTGTGCTTTTTCAACCTATACTCCAATCTCCTTCAATAGGTCTCAGATCAGGCACCTTGAGGCTGGCAGTTTAATTGTTTCCAATACTTTCACGTATAGTTAGAGTGGGCGGGCTTTGAGTAGCTCCACTCATAATTCAAATACTTTCCTTTCTATTTCTGGGTTGGTCCATACCAGAGTAGTGTTTTAGTCTACCGATCATTTGATTGAGTGAAATGTATTCTTCCAATGCTGACATCAGGGAACTGCTTTGCATTTGCATGTTTTTATTGCATTTGATGTTTAGTTCTCAAAGGGAGTGCATGGTGAACCATTTTCTTTGCTTATGTTCCCTGCTGCTTCCTCTTTCCTCTTGTGTGTCCGTCCACATGGTGTTGCTCTCTCCCATCCCTACCGCTTTCGTCTGTGTGTCAGTTTGTTGTTTCTCCCGCCCCATGTTATCATTGATCCCTCACATTCCTCCCTGTTTCTTCTATTGTATCCCAATGCTCAAGACCCACCCCTCGTTCTCAGTAATCCTTGCCGCCATTGTTTCTTTCTTGCCTCCGTCAGCCTCATTTTCCCTCATGAAATGTTATCTCCTCATTTCCACTCTGATTGTCGAAAGTAAAAGTAAAAACTTTCAGCCTAATTCATCAAGCTGAAATCGGCTCGCCAAGGGTCGGATTCTGAGAATCTGGCCCTTTGCGAGCGCTATTTTTGCATTTGGGATTCATCATCCCAAATGCAAAAATCGGTAATTGCTAATTCGCTAAATTGCGAGGAATTACATTTAAGGAATCTCTATTTGAGATTCCTTAAATGCAATTCATCAACCATTTTTAAATTGCTAATTCGCAATTTCGGGCCGCTATTTACCGAGAGGTCAGACCTCTCGGTAAATAGCAAAAACTTAGAAAAATGCTTTTAAAAGCATTTTTCTAAGTTGCATGTTGCGCACACACATGTCCTTTGGACATGTGTGTGTGCAACACCTGTGTGAAATTTCATTTGAGGGGTGCTACAGGGTGTCCTGTGGACACCCCTGGCACCCTTCAAATCGCTATCTTATTTGCGATTAGCTAATTGCTAATCGCAAATAAGGAATACTCCCCATTCATTCCTATGGGCCTTTTGGCCCATAGGAATGAATGGCGAGTTATTCCTTATTTGCGATTAGCAATTAGCTAATCGCAAATAAGGAATTGTAAGGAATCGCATTTTTATTGCATATTCCTACTTGAATCCCGATTTGCGAGTCCTTAATAGCGATTCGCTATGAATCGCTATTAGGGCCTCGCAAAACGGGAGCATGATGAATCAGGCGGATACTTTATGTGGCTCAAGGCCATAAAAGCAAAATACTGATAGATTGGATGAAAACATATACAAATTCATTAACAAGAGAATAAAACAAGCATAAATTATAGCATTACAGAAGTCTCATAACGGTTCCTTGTGGTGAGTGTGCTCTCGATAACATTTAAAACAGCTGAGCAAATGATCGCAAATATTTCTGTTGATATACCAAGGCAGCATGATGTGTTTAATGTTAGCTCACAGACGAGGTACCAAAAAACGTCTGCGTGAAACACTATAAATTGTGCTATATGATATAAAGTAGCTCGTGCCTTGAGGTTGGGGTTGAGCACAGTAGCATACAGGGAGCGAATCAAACCACCTGCCCTGTACAGGGAAAGCCATTTAAAACTGCGCGATAATGAGTCTAAAATGAGTAAGATAAAAAATCTGTATTGAAAATTTGGGGGAAAGTCAGATACGGTTCTAGCCCTGCAGAAACACATAGGGTTGAATGCGCAACCACTGTCCTCAGAGATTCTATCTTTAGAATATGCATCCTAGCCTATACATTAAATATGTACTTTTTATAGTATCTTTAGAGACTATACCCAAGACCTCTCTGGTTTATCATAGTACTGGGGGACACCCATGTCAGAGAAAGTATGTTTCAGATGTTAAAACCACAGAACTCGAAGTACATTCTCAAGGTCCATGTAATCAATCAAAAGGACTTTTGACAATCCTGACTCCGGTTGAGGCCAGACTTTATTCAACAATAAAATAGGGGCCAACCCAATCAAATCCTAAAGGTAGTTCACAGTAGCAGGCAATATCGGAGCGGAGGGGCAGAGGGGGGGAGACGACAGCAACATAAAAAAAAGGGGAAAATAAGAAATACCTGCAGCCCGCTGCATCGCCGGTCTTCTGCTCCTCTTGTTGCTCCACTGATGGCACAGGCTTCCAGCCTCCACTGTGGCCAATCCTGAAGCTGCTCTCAATCATGACAGCAGCTTCAGGATTGGCCTGAGCGCCGAGGATTTGCACTCCCAGGGAGACTGGGAGCCTGTGCTTTGCTGTCTCCAATCCGGCAACGCAGCTGGTTTGGAGAGAGCTTCAGTGTGCATGACAGTTTGGACGGCCTGGGACGGCCTGACACGGCCAGCTAAATCCTCATGTGCACTAATACCAGTGGCTTATCATCCCCCTAACTCCGCCCCAAGACTCAGCCTAGAAACAAAATAAAACGATAATAAACCAGGGTTTATTTTCGTTTTATTTTCATTTTTTTAACGCTGCTGGCAGGGGGAGATGCTCCTCCGCCAAATAGGAGGAGCCGCCACTGGTAGTTCATCTGTACTTCGTCGTGACAGATTATTTTTGCTGTGGACCTTGGTATTGCCAACAGGTTACATAAAAAGCTATCCTCAATTCTCTGAAGTGTAAGAGTTAGTATGACTCCCAAACACCAACACTATAAGGCCACTACAGAGCATTTTACCGTATAAATGTGTATAAAGTGCTTCACAGGTCTATGTCGGCGTCTCGATGCAACTCTAGACTCTGCATCAAAAGCTCTTTGGGACTGAATAGACCTGGTGTTACGTAGATAGGACCACTTAAATTCCTCATCAAATGGGCTACCCATAGAGTTAAAAAATGTTAAGCCTATTAATCAACGAGGACTCTATTGCATGTATTTTTGACCTTAGTTTTACATTTAGGTCAAGCCAGTTCATAAGGGGGGCAAACCCATCCAACAAAATCTGTAATCCATTTGCTGTTCTTGCAATGAGGGCAGCATCACCTGCATATAGAAGAGCTGGGATAGCTTGCGCCCCAATCTGAAGCATATCCCTGCTACAAGTTGCTAAAAACTCATGTAGCCTATTAATGTAAAGTAAAAAGACGAAGGGAGCCAAAATACTTTATTGCCTGACTCCCCGAAGAGATGTAATACTTGAAGTACATTCTCCATCTTGGAAGTAACGCACCGTCACAGAGGTGTTCCAGTGCAAGTGACAAAGAAGATCAACTAATGCTTGTTCAACGCCCATGGATCTTTGCAAGTCCCATAATTGTGCATGGGTAACAGTGTCAAATTCACAGGAGAGGTCCATTGATAAGCGTGGCTCAAATCCACCGGAGTGACTTACAGCACTCACCTATAATTACCTTATAGGAAGTCAGCCGGACAGTGGAGAAGTATAAACAAAAGTCTTTATTAGGCCAAACAACACTCATATGAGAGGGCCCTGTCCGACCTCACTCCTAGGAGTGCGAACGAGAGGACTGACTCTCTACATCACAGCAATACATTATAATGCAATACAGTAAATGGGGTACGCCCCTTGTGGAAAGTTACCGAGCCTCAAGTCGGTGGACAATGCTCTCATACAGCAGGCATCTGCACCTGCAAGGGATACATTATTATCTCTGCTCAAGGCCAGAGAGCTAGGCTTCGGCGTCTCTGGGCATGAGAACATTACTGATAACGAAACTGGCTAGTTTCGACCACAGTAAGCCGAGAAACGAAAACTGCTGTCTTAGTATATTTCTGTATTCCTGCGGGAGGGGCATGAGCGAGCAGAGCCCGCAGGCACAGAGAGTTACACAAAATGGTGGCACACAGGCTAAGCTAAGAAACTAATATGGTCACGCATACATTTGAATATAAGCAGTGAGTAAGAATATGTATTCAGCATAGGTGTATATACGAAATGCATTAGTTAGTCATATGATGCTAACTCACACGTCATCATAGGGTAATTAGGGCATCGAAAAGTGAATTCTATCAGACCCTCCTTTTAGCATCATTGGCTAACTATAGCCTCATTTATTTGCCAAAGGTAGTGCCGACATCCATTCTAGGGGCAGTATTTTACTCCTTCAGTCTAGAGCATCTTCTGCAATAAACATTAACCAACTTGCATCAGCAGGAATTTCAGTAATCATGGAAGTAGCATATTGACCATGTAACTTCTTTTTCGGACGTATGTTTGCAGCACACATTGAACAACATGGAGGGAGGCAATATATGCAAAGGCAGCATGACAGAATTACACTCACCACTCCAACCAAACCCATCAGTATTTTCCAACCCCAGGAAGAAAAGGCACCCCAGAGCCACCCTTGGAGAGACCATGTCCCATTATCTTGATGCAGTTCAGTCGCTAATCTATGCAATTTTTGCACTGCCAAATTAACAGTCGGGGCGGAGTCAGGGATATAAACACAGCAAGAGGTCCCGATGACGCGACAGGCCCCGCCCCTATCAGCCAGTATGACGTCAAGGACCATCCTATTCTGGATCGTGAATAATCTCATAGCCTGAACCTCAACAGAGATGTTGGTCGTAATGTCAGCCTCAACCAGAACCACCTTTTCCATTACCCTAGATAGTCGTCTAATGGCTCTACTGTTGAATATAGGACCCCAGAAAGGAAGCAGACCTTTAGAAAAATCAGTCCATTGCTGATACGAGGTATCTGTCTGATCAACGTCCTCTACCTGAAGTTCCCTCCTTTTACGCTGCTCTTGCGGCTGCTCTTGAGGACTGGGGAATCGTCGATGAGTTCTGTGGTAATCTGAGGGGGCCACATACACAGGAGGAATCATATAAGCCAAGTAGCACACCCCACCCCAACCCTCGGGCAACCATAAGTATCCATTTTCACCGCATACAATATAGACACTGGGTGGGGCGATCAAAGAGGGGCTGACGGGCAGGCGTATTGAAGCAGTCACATTGCAAGAGCTATTTCCAACCTTGATGGGACCCCTTCCCTCTATACAGAAAAATGGAGGAGGACCTACCACAGCCAGGGGTATCAAAGACTTGGAGCTGTCGTTACTCTTAGGGGGATGCCTGTAAGACAAAGTGGCGTTCAATTTCATGAAACTATCCCTTAGTCGATCAGTATCATTAGGTGTCAAGAAACGTCCCAACTTTTTCTCACATGTCTGTATAAAAGTTTGGTCAAAACGTCCGTCGGTATATACTCGTCCAAGGGAAGCTGAAGGCAAAGGTCGCACTCGCATTGTCATTGTCCACCCCCTATTCTGAAGGCGTGGAGTCAAAGAATCAGGCTGCTGGAAATATTTAACAAGACCTATAAGAGTATACCACCCCACACAACTATTCACTGGAGTTAAAGGGAGAGCAAGGAACCTATCTTTTTTATAAGCAGCAGAAGGCAAGAGCCCGCAAACCCAGCAATCTGTCATGTTGGTAGTGGCATGTGCATGATGCAAAGTCTTAATAAAAACATTATCTCTATAATTTTTGCGTATCATTCTCTCACCATATTCAACAGTTAACATGTTGTGTTCCGGAACAGCAGTAGGTGTGGGTGCAAATGTATGAACGGGATAATGTTTATCTAGGAAAAACAGTATTCCAAGAGTCACCAGAAAGGCAATTAAAACTATTATTACCACTACTATCTTTCCCTTTCGGGAAAGGGCCAACCAGGGGGAATCAGGCTCACGTCTCGGGGGAGCTGCAAAAGGCTGCTCCTCATCAGGTATTGGCCGCCCAAAGGGATACATTTCTAATAATCGTACAAAAAGTATCAAAAATCAAAAAGTAAAAATCACACTCTTTCTAAAAAAATAGTCCCAGACAATCCTCAACCGGCCAGAGGGGTTCTTCAACCCTTAGAAAGGGATCTTCTCCCTGTGTCCTTCAAAGCCTCACAGGCAGGCTTTTACCGTCCATACCTACTCCAACGTCGCTGTTCAACAATTTGAAACAAGGGAAGCACTTAATTCGGGCCCCGCGCCACTCTATAGTCTCAAGGAACACAATCTTCGGCTAAACACCAGGGCTCTTACAAGTCCATCCCTATCACTAAATCTTCTTTTTCAGAATGTCCACTAAGCCCTTCTTCCAGTATTTAGTCCATCAAATTCCAGCACTGTACTTATTTTCTTCGGGCCGCAAATTATAGCGAGTGCTCCCTGGCACTTCGGGGTCAGAAAACAAAGCAGGTGTATCAGTGGCAGACGCTGAACTTTCCGGTATCTCTTTGCTAGCAACAAAAGGAGTGGTAGAGCTCACAGTATTCTCTATTCCGCTTCGCTCTTCTCCAATCAGTGAAGCATCCGAGAAAGGAACATACCTCGGGATATGTTCGAACTCCTGGTCAGCGATGCCGTCGTGTACCCATTGATCATAGGGCAATGGGAGCGGGACCCTCTTCACATGAGAGGCATGGGTCCACGCTTTTCTGCCTTCAACCCGCAGTGCTGTGCGCGTGGTGAGGAGCACCTGACGAGGCTCGGACCACCTCGGCTCCAAACAGGACTTCCGCTGGTATCGTCGCACCACGACCCAATCCCCTGGGTGGATGGTGTGTCCAGGCCCCTCCGGCAACGGCTTCAGAGTGTCTGCTACCTGCTGATGAATAGAACGAAGATCTTTAGTCAAAGCATACAGATAATCTGTCAACAGAGGGTAAGGAACTTCAGAAAAACATTTAGGTCGGGGCACTCCCCAGATATTGGCCGGGCGGCCAAATACCACCTCGTGCGGGGAGACGCCCATTTTTGCATTTACAGTAACTCTTGTGGAAAGCAAAGCTAAGGGAAGTGCGTCTGGCCAACGGAGACCTGTACTCTCACATATTTTGGCCATTTTTAACTTGA
Organism: Lissotriton vulgaris; assembly: GCF_964263255.1. Lineage (NCBI taxonomy): Eukaryota > Metazoa > Chordata > Amphibia > Caudata > Salamandridae > Lissotriton > Lissotriton vulgaris. The sequence goes on from NC_141694.1 coordinate 248,527,531, forward strand.
GTGTGCCATTAAACCGTTCCACCAGTCCTGCCGCCTGAGGATGCAAGGCTGAGTGGAACTTCTGGGTGATGTGTAGACCTTTGCATATATTTTTCACTAATTCAGCATTAAAGGACGTGCCATTATCACTCCAGATCACCCTAGGTAATCCGAAGCGGGAGAAATACTCCTTTATCAACATTTTTGCAGTAGACATAGCCGTACAGTCTTTCGTTGGGAACGCCTCCACCCACCTACTAAAAGCACATACGACTACAAGGACGTACTTCAAGTTATTGACTCTTTCCATTTCGATGTAATCCATCTGAATCACCTCAAAAGGGAAAGAGGGGGGTGCGAAATTTCCAGTTGGGACAGGGGTACCCTTTCCAGGATTGTGTCTCAAACACACCATACACTGACGAACCAAATTGGTGGCCATTTTAGAGATATTCTTATTGCTCCACACCGGGTCTAACAACTTGCAAATGCCCTTTGCACTCACATGTGCAGGCCCGTGTGCCATCGTCACTACTGGAAGGACATACGCATTTGGTAACATCCATCGTCTTTTGTCTGTCACATCTGTCCAACATTCATCCGCATCCAGTCGTCCCTGCCCATCCTTCCATGCTCTCAGTTCCTCATCCGTCGCTTTGCCCTGTATGTTTTTGACACTTTGTACCGTGTCTGCGAACATATGAATATCTGGGACCCATCGTGCTGGCCCTGCCACAAACATTCGTGGTAATTTTTCTCTAGCAGTCTCTTTTGCTGTCTCGTCGGCAAAAGCGTTGCCTCGCCCGACATCGTCCACTATTGTCTTGTGTGCGCTACATTTTATCACAGCCAATCTTTTGGGTAATGTCAGTGCCGTTAGCAGTCGTAATATCAGTGGACCATGTTGGATGCGTTGTCCATGGGAGGTCAAGAATCCCCGTTCTGCCCAAAGTCGCCCATAATTATGAACCACGCCAAAGGCGTATTGGCTATCGGTATAAATGTTCACATCCAACCCCTCACTCAACTCACAGGCTCTCAGTAAGGCAATAATCTCGGCAGCCTGAGCAGAATTGTAGGGTATTCTAGAAGTCTCTACCACCGTCTGTAATGTTGTTATTGCATATGCTGCTGTCGATGTCCCGTCTGGTAATTTGAAACAGGATCCATCGACATACAGTTCCCCGTCTGGTTCTTCCATGGGCTTGTCTGTCAGATCCACCCTCCCCTTTGTCTCCTCCTCAGTCCTATACAGACAGTCATGTATGTCATCGTCATTTATGTCCGTATCTGTGGGGATAGGTAACAAGGTGGCCGGGTTCAATGTGGCGCACCTTTTAATTGTTACATGGGGCGCAAAAAGAGTCATCTCGTAACCCGTCAGACGAGCGCTTGTTAAATGCTGCGTCTGTGTCCTGTTCAGTAAAATATCCACAGCATGCGGTACCATTACTGTGAGATCTGATCCCAGCACGAGCCCTGCCGATTGTCTTATAGAGACCGCAGCAGCCGCCGTGGCTCTCAGACAGCTCGGCAGCGCTCTTGCCACATTATCGAGCACTGCAGAGAAGTATGCACACGGTCTCTGCTTCCCCCCGAAACACTGAGTTAAGACAGACAACGCGCAACCTTCCGCCTCGTGCACGTAAAGAACAAAAGGCTTCTGGTAATCAGGTGTTCCAAGAACTGGCGCAGAACACAAAGACATTTTTAGTGACTCAAACGCTTCCTGACATGCGGGGGTCCAGGGTAGGGGTTCGCGCACTTCTTTGGTAGTCAGATACAATAGGGGTTTTGTTAGTAGCGCATAGTTAGGTATCCACTGTCGACAATACGATGTTATGCCTAGGAACGCGCGCACCTCTCGCTGCGTATTAGGTATTCGCATGTTAGTGATCGCTTTTATGCGCTCCGGCGTCAATCTCCTCCCCACTTTCGAAAGGAGGTGACCGAGGTAGGTGACCTCCGTTCGACAGTATTGAAATTTCGGAAGCGATACTTTATGCCCCCTTTTTGCCAAATGGTGTAACAACTTTACAGTAGCATCCCGACAACCCTGCTCATCATCCGATGCTATTAGGATATCATCCACGTACTGCAACATCACGTTGCCAGGTGGAAGTTCCAGATCATCCAATTGCGCCTTTAGAGCCTGACTGTATATACTAGGACTCTCAGTGTACCCCTGAGGAATTCTCTTGAAGCGGAAACTTCGGCCAGCCAATGAGAATCCGAAGAGATACCTGCTTTCTTCATGTACTGGAATACTGAAGAAAGCGTTTTTCAAATCTAGGACAGAGAAATATTTGGCCGAAGGTGGAATCATAGTCAATATAGTAGTGATGTCCGAGACCACCGGATACTGTGGCTCCACTACTCTATTTACCTGCCGCAAATCAATCACAAATCTATAGACATCAGGAGTATTATCAGTTGCATCAGGTGACCGTCTTTTAAGTACAGGCAAAATAGGACTGTTACATATATTCGAATCAGTCTCTTCTACAACTCCAGACTGTATCAACTCTTGAATTATTTGTAACAAGGCCTTCTCACCCTCTCTAGGTATTCTGTATTGTGGAATTCTGGGCAATTTGGCTCCCACCTTCACTCTTATTGACACCGGAGCAATATCCATTCTCCCTACATCATTATCACTGACAGCCCACAAGCTGTCGGGTATGCCTCGAAACTCAGGTGGCAGCGGATCGTCTTTTGAAAAACACTGTAGTGGGCGGGCAACATTGGGGCCTAGAGTAAGGTACACGCCATCCGGAGAACAATAAATGGTGGCATGCAATCTCTTCAATAAATCTAAACCCAACAAATTTTCTCCACAATTTGATGTCAATAAAAACGGTGAGTCAACAGTAAAAGGACCAATCGTTAACGTGAGAGGTTTAGAAATGGGGCTAATCACCGGAGTTCCTGCGAAACCCACGGATATGTTATTCTTGCCAGACAGAGCCGCCCCTGGGACCCGAGAACGAGCCACTGAACTTTTCATTGCACCCGTATCCACTAGAAATTTCTGTTGAGACCCTAGTAAGTCGGCTTCGACATAAGGTCCCCTCTGATCAACTTCCATAAGTACTGGTCCCATGCTCTGTCCTACGCTGTCCTAGTTGTGGGAGAACCCTGTCAAATCGTCCACTGAGTAATCATCATTGTAATACTGGCCCCCGCTCCTCTGCGACTGTTGTCTATCTGTCCCGTTGTCAAAGTAATTGCCTCCTGGTCTCCCGCCCCCTTCTGATCGCGCAGCTTGTCTTCCAAAATCACCACTACCTCGTCCTCGTCCTCTTCCTGGACCGGTACCTGACTGGAGCAGCGGACAGTCTCGCCACCAATGCCCCTCCTGCTTACACTTGGCGCACTGGTTCGGTCCCAACCTTTCCCTACTCTCACCTCTCCCAAAACCACCTCCCCGACTCAGCGCCGCACCTCTTCCTCTGCCTCTCGCCACTTGCTGCAACAAAACCCTCGTCTTCAAATCTTTAGCCTTCTTCTCCTGCTTGTCCTTATTCTCATTTTCCCTGTGCTCGTAATATTGCGCCATACTTAGTATTCCTGAAGGAGAGGACGTCGTCCACGTGCTCTCGGACGCTTGCAGTCTAGCTGATATTTCAGGCAACAAATTGGTGACAAACCTGTTAACAAAGAGTCGTAACCCTCCATCCTGTGACACATCCTGTCCACTAAAATCCATGAACGTTTCCTCAAACCTCGTAAAGAAATCTGAGACCGCCTCATCCTTTTTCTGCTTGCAAGCCGTCAATTTGTCCCAATCTACCTTTTTCGGGGGAATGAGAGAATGCATATACTTTATAATGCGTCCTGGCAGAGCTAATATCTCAGCCCTCGGCTTCTCCCCTGGCTTACGCTCCTTGTCCCAATCCTGTAACTCCTGCCATGTACCTCCCAGCTCCTCCGTATGGTCCGTACCTTTCACCTGTCGCCACACATCAACCGGGACCAAAAGCCCGAAAAATAATTCCACATCAGCCAACGTCATCACAGTAGAAGACGCTGCTTCCGTGAGCTCTTTATAATAGGCGGTCGGATTCTTTCTAGAATCCGGCAGCTGAGCCTTCAATGACAACACCTCACTTCTCTTCCATGGCGTATACACCCATTGCTCCTGAAAATGCGCATCAATCCTGTTCCGTATGACAGCTCTCGTTAGTGGGTCTAACAACTCGGGGACCTCAGGGTGAAAAATAGGGTGCACCTCTCGCATTGGGTGGAGACCTGGGAAGTGGGGTGTGCTGACAGAGGGCAATTCATTCCTATATTGCAATAGTGCACGCAAACTACTCATCACCTCCTTCACCCCCGTGTTCGTTCTGTACGCTCCAGCCTGTATATCCCGTAAAACCGCCGGAGCCACACCTCCATATCCCTGCTCCCATAGCGGTATCAATACACCAGCCATGTGCCACAGAGCGTGCTGCTGCATCAAAGGCTCAAAATCTTTCATGGTGGACCAAATATCTTCGAACGAATAAATATTATTCCTGGCCCATTGACATGCCTGATTAGCCACCATACTTTTTTCATCTAAACCAACTGTAGAACGTGTAAGCAACTTCCGTACCTGTGAAAACAATCCGCTACCTGCGCCGCGACTCGGTGTTAGCATCTCCTGGCTGGGGGTGGTACTAGCTGAAACAGTAGGGAGTGCTAAAGAAAATGGTGAGGGGGCGGGTGAAGTGGTCTGGAGTAGAGAAACGAGGGGTGTCGAGGGTAGGGATTGTTGGGGGGCACTCACTGAAGGACCTGGAATGGGTGCCGGAGGTGGCAAGGAGGGGTACAAGGGCTGCGGGGCATAAGGGGGAGGGGGTCGGGCATTCAGAATGTCCTCCATCTCATCTGGGTCGTCCTCTCTCACTACGTAACTTTTATTTTCCCTCAACCTACAAAGTCTATCTGCGCGCTCCATGCGTAGTGCATTCTCATTCCCCACCTGTTCCTTCGCTTTCTGCGCCATAGTCTGGGTGGACCTTTTATACTCCTCTTTCTCCTCTCGCATCTTGCGTTTCCTGACCTCTTTCTGCCACACTCGCAGAGAGTCGAACATACTCTGACGGCTACGCCTAGCAAACAGTTTGTCTTGCAAATAATCCAACTTAGCTTCATCAAAAGAACCCGTCAAAGGCCATTGTAAATCCACATTATCAGCAGTGTACCGATGCCACAAGGTACCAAACATAATCGGGACCAGCCCATGTTTAACATACATATCAAAACTTGGTGTCCCTTCAGGGGGTGCAGGTTGGCTCTCGGCCAGTCTAGTATCTGAGGGTTGACAACAGCATCCAAAACATCGCAACTTGCTAAAACACGGCATCTTTACTTTATCTTGAATCACAACTTAAGTTCATTCACACACAAACATATAGACGTACATCAGAGAACCACGTACACATATACAATATCTCCAAACACGTGTTACCAATGGGACATGGCCCATCGACCAAGTCCTGGGGAACCTGGACTCTACCGCAGACCGAACAGTACGCTAACTGTTCTGAGGAAGGGGAACAAATCCGCCACCCGTGCGGCACTGTGGATCACTGCGCACTTTACCGCGGGAAACCCGGATCACACCTCCACTGAATCACCACACTAGGAGTTCAGGGTAAGCGCGCCAGAGTCTACCCACAATAAGCCACGCCTTCACCACAGTACCATTCGGTCGGATCAATACAAACAATTACCTCGAAATACATCCCCAACCCCGTCAAGTCTGTCAGAGCACCAACTCGTACTCTGAGTTCCCCGGAGCACACTAGCCCCAGGAGCACACCAGCTCCTCAAACCATCGGAGACACTCTAGTCTCCCGGAACACTCCCGTTCCTGCAGCAATCACAGGTGGACCACTCACCTTCCGTAGGCGGCACCGACCTCTACCGTTCTCCACCTCCGGCTGCCAGGACCAACACGGTCAGCTTCAAGTTCCGCCTTCTGGACCCCGGCGTAAGATCCGAACCGGGACCTCTCCCGATCAGCAGGGTGGGGCAGCGCTGCGAGAACCAAGCTCGGCATCAAATGGGATCCCGGGCCCACCGTGCCGACCAGCGGGTCCCCGGTCTTCTGCTACCCACTTACGGGTGAGAAAGATCCTTATCGCGGGGTCCCTATTCGGGCGCCATCTGATAAGCGTGGCTCAAATCCACCGGAGTGACTTACAGCACTCACCTATAATTACCTTATAGGAAGTCAGCCGGACAGTGGAGAAGTATAAACAAAAGTCTTTATTAGGCCAAACAACACTCATATGAGAGGGCCCTGTCCGACCTCACTCCTAGGAGTGCGAACGAGAGGACTGACTCTCTACATCACAGCAATACATTATAATGCAATACAGTAAATGGGGTACGCCCCTTGTGGAAAGTTACCGAGCCTCAAGTCGGTGGACAATGCTCTCATACAGCAGGCATCTGCACCTGCAAGGGATACATTATTATCTCTGCTCAAGGCCAGAGAGCTAGGCTTCGGCGTCTCTGGGCATGAGAACATTACTGATAACGAAACTGGCTAGTTTCGACCACAGTAAGCCGAGAAACGAAAACTGCTGTCTTAGTATATTTCTGTATTCCTGCGGGAGGGGCATGAGCGAGCAGAGCCCGCAGGCACAGAGAGTTACACAAAATGGTGGCACACAGGCTAAGCTAAGAAACTAATATGGTCACGCATACATTTGAATATAAGCAGTGAGTAAGAATATGTATTCAGCATAGGTGTATATACGAAATGCATTAGTTAGTCATATGATGCTAACTCACACGTCATCATAGGGTAATTAGGGCATCGAAAAGTGAATTCTATCACCATAAAGGCCATTTGAATGGCACCACCCCAAGCCCCGAGTCCCACTCACACTTGCACCATCATCCTGTAATCATTTACACTCCCGCCCTCTCCAACCCGCGTCCTCGTTCACCCTTGCTCTGGTCATCCCTCCCCACCTCCACCCGCCAGGTCATCCCGACGCCTCTTTAGAAAGAAAACAAAGAACAAACCATGCCACTTGACTTTGCCAGTGCATGCTTTTTACCCAGTACCCTCAGCTTCAAACTTAAACCATGAGGTCATCCCAATGCTTCTTTAGAAAGAAAACAAACAATGCCAGTTGAATTTGCCAGTGCTTGTTTTCTACCCAGTACCCTCAGCTTCAAACTTAAACCTACAGTTCAGCTTTAGAAGCTCTGTTTCTACCCGGGAATATTAATATAATGCAGCCAAATGCTTGTTTACATTTCCAACAAAACAGACTGATGACTGCTGTTGCTAATGTTGAAGGCGAGCAGCTTCGTTTGTTCTGGGTGCAGCAAATGAATCACAAAACGTCCTCTTACGCTGTTATATGTTTTCAGACAAAACATACAAAAAAGCACCATCGCTACAAATCACCCATACTGCACAGTGCGGTTCGTGATTGATCGCTTGAGTCAGCAGAGATGAAACCCAGAGCTTCTCCTCCGTTCCCCCACCACTCCCCCCTCCCCCTCCCCGGCCAAGCTTGCGTGCGAGCAGAATGCCACACGCACACACTCACACCCACAGGCCGTGCTTGGCTTTGAACCCCTGTGACGAGCAAAGCCCAGCTCATTTCTTTATTTTGACAGATAAAGAACCGCTAAACCTGCCAGCAACAATTGTACCTAGTGTGATGAGCAAAGGAAGCAAGAATGAACTTTGATGTTAATGTAGAAACCTCCCTGAATGCAGACCTTTTGCAAATGTCACATCTGTTTATCGTTGCTCTCTGCCGGGGGATGTAAATGTTCGATTGCTATCAGGGTGTGCATGCAGAATGCGGCAGAGAAGGGCTGATGAACCTGGTACCACACTACAGTCACATCTACGAGTGTATATTTTATCATTAAAGTCATGTACTGGTTAGACTGGAAGCAAATCATGCCCAGTCTTTCAAATTCTAGATGCTAAAAATGAGAAAAACCATCTATTCTGTATCTACCTTAAAGGGTAACATTTTACCTAGACTCCAAGGCCCAGATTTTGAACACTGTCACACAACGCATCGCAGCCCCAAAGAGGCTGCGGTGCGTTGCGTGACAGTGAGAGAGCAGGAGAGCGCCATATTCACATAGCGAGGGCTCTCTCACCCCCCCCCACCCTCCCGCCCCAGCGCTTGCGCTGATTTCAGCAGCTCTGCGCCAGACACACACCTTAGTGACATAGAGCCAGAGTCCGTGCCTGGGTGCAGCATAGGTTTTATATCAGAAGGGTACCCTTCCTGTATAAAGCACAGGGCTCGAGTCGGGGAACCACACGGGTGGACGGTGTCCCCCCACTTATTTTAGTGGGTTTTTACCAGGTGGACGCCGTCCCCCCTGCCCAAAAGCTGGGCTTCACTCTTTGGCCTCTCTGGAGCAAGATCGGAGTTCATTCAGAACGTCTGTTCACTGCGGGGGGGGGATTAAACGCAGGCACCGGCAGCCCCCGCGAGGCAGGGTTCAGACCTCCTTTCGTCTAAAGGCATATGAATACCCATGAGATTCCTGTTGTGACATCACTTCCGGTGACAGCGTCCCCCCTTATTTTTTTAGAACTTGTGCCCTGATAAATTACTATGCCTAAACATGTCAAATAGCATTTCCTTCTTTGTCTGTGTGCTGTGCAGTGCGGCACGCATGCAAAGTTGGAAAAGCACAGAGAAATGTAAACATATCCCCGTTTAACGCCTGTTTTTCAGAGGCGTTCATTTTTGGCGCTAAACCCTTTCCACTGATGTTAGTGAATAGGGTTTAGCATGGGTGGTTGCATTGAAAAGCCCATGTAACACCCCCTTAATGCAAAGTAATGCAAAGCAGCGTTTTGCACTGCTTTGCGTTACTTTACCATACAAACCAACACAAATATTGATTTGCGTTGGTTTGTAAATCCCAAAATGGGTTGTGCGTCATACAGCCTGAATAGAAGAGCAAGTAGTGGCGACGAAAACCGACAGCTGGGTAAACAGAACAGGAAAAGAAATAAGGAATGTTGGAAGAAAAGCGTAAAAAGAAGGAAGTAGGGATGAATGAGTAGGAGGATGAAGGCGTATGGGGATGAATGAGTGGGTGAAAGAAGAAGTGAATGATAGGTGGATGGACAGATGCAAGGATAGTAAAGTAAAGGGATTGGTGGATGGACGAGTGAGTGAATGGGTAGGTGGATAGACAAGTAAAAGGATGGCAGAGCAAAGGGATGAATGGTTGAGCGAATAATTAGGTGGAGGGACAGTTGAAAGGAGAATAGAGTAAAGGGATGGATGGGTGAGTGAAAAGATCTGTAAATGGAAGTCAAAACGGATAGATGTTGAATGGATGGCAAGGTGAATAGATGGATGGCAAAGTGAATGAATGGATGGATAGATGGCAGATTAAATGGCAAAGTAAATGGATGGATGGTTGGCAGAGTGAATGGATTAATGGCAAAGTAACTGAATGCATGAATGAATGGATTGATGAATGAATGGCAGGATGGATGGCAGAGTGGATGGATGAAGGATGGATAGATGGATGAGTGGATGGATGGCAGAATGGATGGATGGCAGAGGGGAGTGATGCATGGCAGAGTGGATGAATGGGTGGTTGAATAGCCTGGTGGATGGATTGATGTATGAATGAATGACAGAGTGGATGGGTGATTTAATGGACAGATAGAAGAGTTGATGAATGGATGGGTGGCAGAGTGGATGGATGGTGAATGGGTGGCAGAGGGGATGGCAGAGAGGGTGAATGACAGATTGGATTGATGAATGAATGGATGGAAGAGAGGATAGGAGGATGGATGGATGGCAGAGCAGTGTGATGGATGGCTGAGTGGATGAAAGGACGAGTTAATGAATTGATGAAAGGATGGTTGTTGATTGATGAATGGCAGAATAGATGGTAAGAAAACAGAGTGGAAGATGGATGGCAAAGAGAATGGATGGCAGAGTGAATGGATGGATGGGTAACAAAGTGGATGTTTGGTTTTTAGACTATATGGATGGGCAGATGGATGGCATAATGGATGAATGGCAAATTGGATGGATGGACGGACGGATGGATAAATGGATAGAATAGGGAAAGATTGAATGATGGTTGAAAGAATGAATGAATGGGAGAATGTAAAGGTGAAATAGTGAATACCAGTAGGTGGATGGAAGGGTGAAAGAATGAATAGATAGATGCATGGATGAAAGAGACAAGGAAGCTGTTCTATTGAGGGTTCCACTCACTAACTTTGCTTGCTTGGAGACATCAGCGCTTTAATTCAAAGTAGAGGCTACTTTAATTTTCTGCAGAAGCAATTGTTAGGACCAATTAATGTCAATGCCTGCCACCTATAAGTTGCCACATTTTTTCCCTGGCCCCTGGTCATATTTCCTCTACATTTTCATTATCAGTGTTCGAGGCACTATGATTTTTTCTGAAAAACCGTCGCGCGCATGTCAGGCCACCAGTTTCTTCTTCAGATCTCCAGCTTCCTCTGAAGCTGACAGGAGGATGACTGAGGGGGCTGAGGCAGACCCTGAAAGTACTGGAATATTTCATCATCGCCCCTATAGAACCAATGTTTGTTTTTGCTTTAAAATGCACTATTTACCCCCTTTTTTAAACCATTTTTCAGGGGAAAGAACCCTACCACAAAGTCCCCACAAGAAGTCAGACTCGCTAGCTGGAGTTCAAGGTAAGCATAGTACCCCATCACTTTCAAAGACAACCAGCTGCCACTGCATCCAGGAAACCAGTGATATCTTTATGAGAGCAGCAGTGAGTCAACTGATTAGGATATGCTTAATGTCTTATTGAAAGTTCAAGTTCTTTCATTGCTGTTCGAATACACTCATCCCTAAACATACCCTTTAGAACCCTTGTAATTTTTGATCCTTTTTAAGAAACCTTCCTCATCTGTTGAGGCTATTGGAGGTCGAAGAGCCCGGTAATATTAGAAGAGCCACCTGGGGTTTTCAAGAGATGCTCCTATGCTTTTAGACTACTTGTGAATGAAAGGAGTTATGCAACTCACTAAACGACCACCAAGATATGGTGGAGTGCCCAAGTGGGTAGACCATTTTCTTCCAGCACAGTTACCTCTTCAAGCATTTTGTCAGGTAGTTTTATTCTTCGACCTGTTTTTATCAAGTTTGCCATTTGGCTTACCAGTCTGCATGGTATATTTCCAATTAAAGTAGGATGGTCCTCTCTGAGCGCTATAACCTCTATCTGAACGGTCAATAGGCTTGTTCTCTTTTTTCAGGACATTTTCTTTTCTATTCACCTCCTCAGCCTTGGTCTCTTTTCTGGAATTTGTTTACTGATGACTCCTTCTTTGCATATTCCTACTATTGCTTCCAGTGGCGGCTGGCTTGTACCGAGGGTGGCGAGGTCACAAAAACAAACAAATAAATGAAAGAAATACACTTACCTCCCCAGTGCAGCATCGTCCTCCCTTGGGTGTCTTCCAGGAGCTCCTGAGGCAGGAAATTTCACTACCCAATCCTGGCACTGCTTTCACGGCATAAAAGCAGCACCAGGATTGGATAGAGCAGGCTCTCTCAGCGTTTCTAAGAGCACTGAAGGCCTGCACTTTTTCTAACCCACCTGTCTAAAACAGCTTGGTTAAATACGAGCAGTGGTTTGGTATAGGTTTAACTGGCGCCACCTAGAAAATCTTACAGTTTATTTTTTAAGAAATGTATTCGACGGTGCTAAAAGGTAGAAGGAACCACTTTTATCCTTCCAAATACGGCACAAGCCTTCCAAAAGCTACAACACTCCTTAGCACACGCAAATCACAATGATGCCATGTATACAAGTGTTTCTACCAATTTTTCCGATATAATTATGAAGAGTAGTTGTTCTTGGTACATCAGATTTGAGTTTATTTCCGTTCACTGGAAACTTTTCATACAGCCGACACGTGCTTCGTCATATATGGGAATGTAGCCCACGACTTTCTCAAGGCTATTTCCAGATCTGTTATCTCTTCATTAATATGCAGTGATAATTCCAACCCGCATGGGGGTTCTACGGGGGTCTTCCGTTATTTATTAACCACATGCGTGCGAGCGGAATTCTGCTCGCATGCTCAGATTTTCAAAATCCCATTATTCATGACGAGCTGGGCTCGGCATCAGCGTGCGAGGAGGCTACGCCATGACGAGCCCAGCTCGTCATGAGCCTGGAAGGGGTTAATCAGTATATGTTGTCCAACCAGTTTAAGGTTTCTGTTTCTTCAGGGTGGCTTTCGCCCGTTCGGTCGTTCTCTGAGTAATCAACCCCGTTCACGATCAGCGTGTCCGCTCGATTGTGCACGCTGATCGTGAACAGGGTTGATTACTCAGAGAACGACCGAACGGGCGAAAGCCACCCTGAAGAAACCGAAACCTTAAACTGGTTGGACAACATATACTGATTAATAAATAATGGAAGACCCCCGTAGAACCCCCATGCGGGTTGGAATTATCACCGCATATTAATGAAGAGATAACAGATCTGGAAATAGCCTTGAGAAAGTCGTGGGTTACATTCCCATATACGACGAAACACGTGTCGGCTGTATGAACAGTTTCCAGTGAACGGAAATAAACTCGAATCTGACGTACCAAGAACAACTACTCTTCATAATTATATCGGAAAAATTGGTGGAAACACTTGTATACATGGCATCATTGTGATTTACGTGTGCTAAAACAGCTAGGTTAGAGATCTTTAAAATTTGCATGTCTGGCATGCCGTCCCAAGACAGCCAACCAATCAGACATGCACAATTTAAAGGGCACAGCTCCCTGCTGTTGCCACTCAGCAGCACTAGCCTCCCCTGATCCTGACATTTAGTTAGGGACGGGTTGCTGAAATATAAAACGATAATAAAGAAGCTTTGTAACATTTTATTTTTCAGCTCTGGGGATTGTGGGGCGACGCTCCTCCCCTCAAATGGAGGACTCGCCCCTGATTGCCTCATATGATTTTGCCTCATGGGGGCCAAATTGCAGGTCTGTAGATGCCATCATCCTACACAAGTTTTTATTTCCTACAGCTCTCCACTGTCAAGCACACCAGCCAATCAGGGTTCTGCATTTGCATTTACCATCTGCTCAGTATGTACATAAGTAGATTGCATTATAGATATTGAATGATGATATCTCTGCTTATATACTCCAATTGCTATCAACAGTCAGATTTCCAACACCTATACTTAGGACCAGACAGCCATGCAGACACACAAGGATCCAATGTTACCTGCCAGCCAGACTGGTAAGTGGCTCAAATATCTGAAGGACCACAATGAGGTCATAGAACTTTGCCTCCTCATTCTGGAGCATATCCTGCCTGCTGCAGTCGACATGGTAGAACAATGCAATGCATTAAGAGACAATGGGCGTGGATGTGTGTGTGTGTGTGTTTGGTCCACAAGAGATATTTCGAGGTACCCCTACTTAAATCACAATCCCCATTTCCAAGCGTGGGCAGAAAACTCTTCTTGGAGGTAGAGCAGCAACAGAATATCCTCCGGATTTCATGCGGATTATCCTCTCAGCTTCTGGCAGGAATCTTGGGACATCTGGTGCAGGGTCTGCAAAATGGTAATGGAAATGACAGAGGGGGTGCTGGCAAAAATGTGCCTGAGTTACAACTCTTGCAGGGTAACTCAATTGTGTGCGTTTGTGGGACACCTGCTATCTGTCCCTTAGTTATCCAACCTAACTTGTGCAGCACAGCATAATGTGTGCATTTAAATATTCCATGGGCTCTTGAATTCTGCCACTAACAATGTCTGAAAGAGGAGTTTGGGGAGGCCACTACCACTGACAGGTACTGCCAGAACAACCCGTTCAGAGAAACCCATTTACATTGCTTTTGAGATTCACTACTCCCTTACTTATTTCAGTTCTCCCACTCTTTTTCCCTACTTGTTTTACTTTGCTTTCACCCTCACCCCGCATTTCTCTTTCCCATTGTCTTTCCATCTGATCTCCCTTTTGCCCAACGTACTCACTCATTTTGTTCTTTTTCATCTTTGCTCCCTTTTTGCTCTCACTGTCCCACATCACTCTTTTTTATTGTATTCTTCGCACATAAATATTACCTATTTACAAAATGACATGTTCTTGATGTACTTTTTTCTCTAAGTCCCTTTTTACTTTTCTAGCCTTTCCCATTTTAGTAATCTTTTAATTTTTCTCTTTTTTTCTCTCTTAATCCTCTTTGTACCCTTCCTTTCACTCTCCTTGATCTTTTTTCCAGCTTACCTGGATCTTGCTTTGATGTATACTTTGATACCACCAACCTTTCCTTTTGTTTTAGTTTGCTTATCATTGTTATACTTGTTTTTTTCCTCTCTTGGGTTTGTTTAGGGAGTCTGAGCCATAGTCGATAAGTGATGAGAGCTGCATGGCTAGGGAGGAGGATATGGCCTAATGGCTACAGCGTTAACCTCGAAGATGGGGAACCAGGTTCAAGTCTCTGCAGGGAGGGCCAACATCCGGCAGCTCTGGACAAATTACTAAATCTCCCCTTCCCAACAAAATTAATATGTCAGTCTGTAAGGCAACTGGTGCTCATGTAGAGCGCCCTAATACCTTCGGGTCTAGTTTGTGCTATACAAAACACACACAAAACAAGCATTTGCAATGCAACAGGTCTCTCATTTGTGAGAGTTAAAGCTATTGGCATTGTAAATGACAGTGCCTTTTATTTATGTGTTAATTTGCAAAACAGATAAATAAAAAGCATTGTCATTAACATTGCCAATAGCTTTAACTCTCGCAAATGCGAGACCTGTTGCATTGCAAATGCTTGTTTTCAAAACGTCTTAAAAAAAGGGCACTATAGTCCTGATTTTTGCATGAGAGCTAGGCCTGGGAGAAATATAAGTTACACTGGCAAAATTAACGTCATTTCAGCGAATGTCGCATCATGCTTGTTGTTATGTGAAATTTCTGAAATTATCCTATTACACCACTTCACATAATTAAGCACCATTCGCTGTAAACATATACCACAATCACACAGGAATAACAGAACACGAGTGGCTGTTCAATGTGCTTTTTTTCAGTGCTTTTTTTGCACAAATGTGCTCGTGTCAAAAACTGATGCAAGGACGCATTTTGCACTAAAATATAGTGTGAAATTACAGATTTGCATTTCAATTAATTCTGTCGAATCTCGAATAACTACGCTAAAATGGTACATCAATTTCGTGAATTTCGCATATCCCTTATAAAAACCCATATTCCGAAAACGTTTTGATCTATGAAAAAGAATGATAGCAAACGCAAGAATTAGAGAGGGATTCCAAGAAAAAAACCGTTGCAGACCCCCAAGTCCAGAGGAACAGGAGGCCTACGGGCACAGCCAAGCTGCATAGTTCAAGGTCAAGCCAAAGTGCAGAGACCAAGGATTGAGCTCGAATCTAAACCACTGCCTCCACAAACCCACCTACTATGTTAAATCATGAACAAAGGCTCTTCCCAATCTTCTTTTCAACTCCCCTTTACAAGAAAGTTGTTTGTGAGCCAGGCTCACAGGAAGCTGGACTCCATGGGTTGGAGCAGGCAAGGAGACTGAGAGAAAAGGCTGCACCTTTTAGGGATAGTAAACCACAGATGCCTGGTCTCGAGTTCAATGCTGTTTTTTAATTATCAGCAAGTATGAGCTCTTTATTGAATTGTGAGACTCATTTTTACTTAACTTATTTCAAATATTTTTCTTACTTTTACAATTCAGTAAGAGGTTGTAACACATCCTTAAATCAATTTATAAACATAAATCATAAATCATGAATCAATTAATCATTAATCTATTTAGTGCCTTATAGTTGATTTGAGAGGTGAATCTTGTTTGGAAATGCCGACGCGTTTCCAAACCCGATGTGAATAGTCGGGTTTTTCCTCAGGGCAAACCTGGGTACCTAATGGATTAAAAATCAAATTTTAGTCTCTGCTCTTTCTCTTATTTTGTACGTATTTAAATGGTAGTGGGGCATAAAGTACCTGATTGTTTCAAAGACGCGATGTCGTCTATGTGGTTAGTTTCCTGACCTTGAATCTGTATCAAGAGAAAGGAGACCGTCAGTTGTCACCTTGTCTCTCTATGTTATAAACACATGGGCATACCCTTTTTTTAAATACCACTTACTTTGTGTTAAAGTGCACATGCACGAAGCGTTATCCTGAAATCAATTGCGCTGTCTTCGTGAAGCGGGCACTGGCAGGGATGGATTTTCCCTCTACGTTGAACAGATGGGCGCCCATCTGTTCAACGTAGAGGGAAAAGATCCACCTCTCGAATCCACTATAAGGCACTAAATAGAAAGGATGTCCCGCAATGCAGGACTCTTGTGAACTTTTACATACAATATGCCTATAGTGTGTCTCAGTCCTAAAATTTGCAAAAGGAATTAGGGGAAAGGACTGACCTCTAAAAAGTTTCTGGTGTACCTTTATATCAAGTTGATTTATGCTATGTGTGTAATGTTTATGTAACTATTCATGTCATGATTTCTTCATGTGTAATTGATTCATGATTTATGATTTATGTTTATAAATTGATTTAAGGATGTGTTACAACCTCTTACTGAATTGTAAAAGTAAGAAAAATATTTGAAATAAGTTAAGTAAAAATGAGTCTCACAATTCAATAAAGAGCTCATACTTGCTGATAATTAAAAAACAGCATTGAACTCGAGACCAGGCATCTGTGGTTTACTATTATGAATTTGTCCCGTCTGGTCCTGTAGGACAAAACCCTTCTAGTAAATGCACCTTTTAGGGAGTCATACCTCTTTGCGTGCCCCAGGGATGCACCACATCAGTTGCACCACTTCCTTTACCCCTTTAACCTAGCACTGTACCTCCTTCCTCCAACAAATGTACTACTGAATAGAGAATCCAACAATATGGTGGCATACTAATATCGGCAACAGAATATCGAGGGACGAAATATTGAAAGGTAAGTGCATATAGAGAAATATTGATTTACTACTTCTACCGCCACATCTACATAACTTGAATATATATGTACTGTGTGGGTACATATATGGAGAGTTAGATATAGACCATCTAGACTTACTTAGCTGTAGATATTTTATATTCGACATTTTTTTCTCAATATTCTGTTCCATCAATATAGTTGATTCGATATTCATGGAGCATCACGCCCAATACTATCCATGCCCCTAGCCCTTTTGATAATCCTTAGCCTCGCCCTAGCCCAGTGCTTAGTTTAAAAAATAAAGAGTACCAGTGCCCAAAACATGGCTCTGAAGCCCATGGTCGGCACTATTAAACAAGTCTGCGTAGTTCAGAAGCCACCTCAGGCCTCTTAACTCCACTGCCAGGCACTCCCTGGCACTTTATCTAACTCTTGCAAATGACTGCTGTCTCCTTTCTTTTTCTTTATCTTCTTCCATCTTTCTAGTATGCGTGTTTTTCCCTCTCTTGCTTTCTGGAAATGCCTGATGATTAAATATAAATGCTGGTACCCAAAAATGAATGCCGGTGTCCCCCACCGGCAATCACTGGTTCAAATTAAGCACTGTAGCCTTAGCCGTAATCCCAACTCTAAACTAAACTTTAATATTTACAGTGCTAAAAAAAAATATGCTTTGACAAATGGTAGCTAAAACACGAGTTATATATTAGTTTCAAGATAAAACAAAGATTTCAATTGCTGTAGTTCACATAACTAGGAACAAGTTAAATTAATTAGTCCTTGATCAATATTCACACAACTTCTTACTTGTAACTACATATGCATCCTATAAGGCCATTTTAAAATTAGTAGAAAGTTAGTCAAAGTTTTCAATAGTTCAGTCAATAAAGAATTTTGAATACCCCACGAAAGTGTAACCTCCTCAGCTACAGTGGTGCTGTGGTAGTGATGCAATATTTTGTTAACTCCATTGGTTTGTGTGCTGGGAAGGACAAATTATGGACAACTGTTAATGACACCTGTAATGGTAGACAATGTAAAGATTGCCGAGGTGCATGGCTGCAGTAGCCTACGGAGATGAAGTCAAAGTATACCAAGGTAATAGAGATGCGATAAGGGGAGGGGGCACTCGAGCCGAGTTCCCTAGACAAGGGGTGGGCCTGTGGTTCAGAAATCACAGTCTATTTGTTCTGTGTGGTTGGGGATGATCAGGTGGGGGGCAGTTTGAGTCTTGCAGTCAGATGCTGTTTGGTGGGAGATTTCCCACAAAAAATAGGTGAGTTTTTAGTTTTTTCATGAAGTGTAGGTTGGGGGGGCGGGGGAGTCTGACATACCGAAGGAGGCTGACCTACATTCTTTTAATAGAATGAAGCCTCTTCTCTGGATGGCATCTTTTATGTTCAGTCCCATGAGCCCTGGGCTGCCGGTAGGCTAGGAATCACTAGAGTTTGCTGTTTTTGTGCAAATATTTCTGGCTTCGTGTTGATGGCAACTCTGCAGATGATGCCCTGCGCTTTAACCTTGACCCTTACTGGGAAGGTCATCCAGGTCAGTTCCTTCAGAGTGGGTGTGTTACTAATGAATTTGACTAATGACTGTCTCAGCTGGCCTGCCACACACGACGGGGGAGGGAGGCTGAAGCCCTTTGAGTCCAACGGGTGTTACACGCCTGCTTACAGCCCTTAGAAACATCGGAGCTAGATTACGAGGCACAATATAAAAGAAACAAGGTATTATTATCAAAGGCTGTCTTTTGGGGGGGGGGGGGGGGACTTTCATCGAGGAGGCCACAAAGTAAGGCATTATCTCCATCAGTGAGGGTGTGTACCAATGTGTTAGCCTGCATTGACATTTAGGAAGTGGCAGAAGGCGTTCATTGTCTTCCCAAGACTTATATGATGTAACATAGGTTGTGCTTTGTGTTGACTTGGTGTTGAAGGAGATGGCTGAGTCGACGTGGAAGTCTTCCCACTGCCCTTGCAGTGAGCTACTGCCAACTATCTATGTTGGTGAGTGAGTTCAGGGTACTATGCAGGAGTGTGAACATGCACGCAGAGAATGAGGAGGCGTGATATAAGCTCACAGAATGGAGCATAATGTCACACGAAGCGGGCACGTGTTACATGTTATGTTATGTTATCACAAAGATTTGGTATGACATTGCACAAAAAGTGCTTGTAGTGCAGACAAAGTGCTGGTGGTACGGGTTCAAGCACTGGTTGCGGTGTGCGTATCGAGAAAGAGCACAACGGAGGCAGCTTAAGTGGGCTAGAGTTGAAAGGGGCTGCCATGACAAAACCATGCCTCCAAAGCCTCATTTTAGTCATGGACTTGCAGTGTGGGGCTAGTCAAAGGATTGATTTTGCTTTACAATCCAGTCTTGCCCATGCTTTTCTAGAGGTGGGCGAGCCACTGAAAGCTCGAGCCAACTTTGAGCTTAAGTATTGCTTTGGCTCCCCTCAAGGCCCTGTTGGAACCCCGAGCCCATAACAAGCCGAGATTTCATGTAGCTTCTGCCTGCCACACACGCTCTAACCTGGTGCACAAGGAGGTAAAAACAAAGCTTTAACATTTGAGGAAAAAGTAGAGACTAATAGATACCTATTAAGTGGCCAATTTGCACAAAGTGAAACAAGAAAACCTGGATTCATCGCTGCTTCTATCATAACCAAACTGATCTAAGGCAAAGGGTTTATTTTACCAAGCAACCTTTTATCATCACATACGAAAGCACTTTGAAATACATGAGTTCAGAACACCAGCTGTACAACAACCGGACTCTCCTGTGCCGGGCCAGAGGTTTCCTTGACCCTGATTCTTCCCAGCTCTGCTCCCTCTTCATTCCACTCACCACATGGGGGGCATCAGGAAATCCCCGCTACACTTTATCAGCATAAGCATGGGTGAGGGAGGTGCCACTAGCGAGTGTGTGTAGCTTAAGAACTTCAAATATGGGTGGGTGGGTGGGTGGATGGATGGATTTGAAAATTGGGGGCTATTTTGTTTTTCTGGTTACTACCTTGTCTCACAGGCTTCTCCTCTTCCCCAATATGCTGCAGACCACACCCTTCTGCCTTACACTCGACACCCACAGTCTCACTCCAACCCATTCCACACACTGCTCCCCCCATCTCCTCTATACCAAGATACCCCCTATTCCTCTCCTACCCTCTGCACTGTGCTCCAATCCTCCCCCGCACCTACACCATACAACCAGTACGCCCGAGTCCTGCGCACCACCCCACAGCAGCCAATAAATGGTGGGTGGCAGGGACGACTCCCCCACACTCAGCCCCAACATTTCCTTTCGGTTCCACCCACGAATTTTGCCTCTGTTTCGCTGCACCCTCATCGCTGCCCCGCCTTTCCCCTTCGTGGGTAGCAGTATGGTTCTCGATGAGATGCGCCTAACGCACCATGCAGCTCCCACCACCCCCATTTCCCTGAAGCCGCAGTCGAGGAATTCTCGAGAAGGGAGGCTAGAGCTGGGATGGCACAGGGTCTGCTGGGGCAGGGGTGGGCGGCTCGGGCCCGCAGCGCCGGGTGCCTCGGCACGTGGTGTCATGTTTTGCTTGCAAATAAAGACAGACAAATATCTCTGTTTACACGGAGCTTTATTTAATGCTTCCTGCTGGGTCCCTGTCCCTACTCTAACTGCCTTGGTTCCTGTCCCTGGCTCCTCCCGTTCCTGCTCCTCCCTTTTACTCCACCCCCCAACCACTAGACTACATCACACAATCCTACATCTCCCCCTTTCTTAACAAAATGAACTTAATTTCCACAGTGTTCGCAGTTCTTCAATCAGCCACACAGGTCGGCGGACTGCCTGTCTTCAAGCATCAGTAGTGTCGAATCAGTGATGGGCCTGGCTTTGGTCAATCTTTCCGTTGAGAATGCAACCCATTGCGTGTGGGCTGCTTATTCTCCGGTTCCGCAGTTATCATGGTTTCTTTCTTGTTGTGTAACTGCTACTGGCTCAGCGCGGTAGTGGCAGTCTGTTTTCCTCAGTGACTCTTGTTCTATTGACGATCGATCTCCTTCATGAGTGGACGATGTTCTAGTTTTCTTCTGAGCTCCCACCTGTAAGGTTACTTCTTTTTGTCTTGTCAGGTTGGGAGCAGCACTGTTCTTCTGTTCACCGTCAGGCGTGCCAGACGTTAATGTACTATCTGAAATGGGTGTCCTGGTTTGATTCCTGGACTCGTTTGCTGCCTCTGTTTGCCTCTCCCACTCGTGTTTGAGACTGGCGAACCCCTTTACCATCCGGGCATGTCCCTGCTTCTCTCTCATCCGGTGACAATCTATCTCTGTCACCACATTTGGTCCCCCTCGCAGGGTGACAGGATAGTCCTTTTCCACCTAGTAGATGCTGTCCCATCTCTTTGTTTTCCTTCTGTCAGTTCGTTGAGTCAGCCTTGCTGACCCCATCAGGGGTGACGGTATATTACTCATGTCTTGATATGGCGATGACTGACATGACATGCTGTCCTTTGGTTCTATTGTGCGTTCGGGTGATTGATGCCATGGGCGTGGTCGGGACCATGATTTTGTTGACCCGAGTGATCGGACAGACGTGTTTTCCGAATCGGACGAGTCGTTCGCTGATTCCCTTTGAGAACGTTCCTTTGAGGGTGTCTTGACTGGTAAGTTTATTGAGTTGGTAGTCTGTGACGACATGCCTCTGGAGTTGGAGCTATCCGCGGGACATTCCTTTGGGTACGTCTCTTTACGTGTCTTCTGTGTTGTTACGGTGGAGAGATTGTTTGTTAACCATGCGTTTACTTCTTTAATTTGATCCTGGAACATTTAGTCTTTACCCCTCTCACGTGACATCAATTGTCTCTTCTCCGTTTTCTCATTGTCATGACTCTCTTGAGTGCACATGCCTCTCCCTTTTCGGTGTCGGAGTGGCTTACCACTCCTCATGTGGTTGGTTTCTTCTTCTCGCTTGTTGGGTGTACTGACGTCCGTGCCATTGGGGTGATCTGTCTCGCTGCTTGATGCTTCCTCGGACTCCTCTACAGACTTTAGTGAATAATGGGAGGATGCCCGGGGGTGTTCGTGTGCCGATTTCCAGTGTTGACGGGATTGTTCCCATCTTCTGTAGTTTGTCTTTCTTGCCCTCTTTTTGGGCAGGCTGCCATATTGTCCATGGGTGTGATCTGTCCCACTTGACACTTCATCCGCTTCAGAACCGTTTTCACCATCGGTTGACTGACTCCGTGAGGTTGTATCAGTGCTGCCATCTGTTGACTGACTCCTAGATGTTGAATAACTCCGTGAGGTTGTATCAGTGCCGCTATCGCAGTCCTGACTCATCCTGGTCTTTTGTGTGCTTTGTCTCTTGTTTCGTCTTGGCTCTGATCTGCCTTCACCCTCCCTCTTTTCGGTTTTGGTTGTTTCCTGGGCCTTGCCCCCAGACATGAGGGATGTCTCTTTCCAGACATCCTTGCATCTTGCATTCAAGTGTACGTCTTTTGATATGTCTCTTGCATTTACCCGCACTCCAACCTCGGCCCCTCTGATGATTCTCTATAGCGACCACTGCCCCTGAAGAATCTTGCGCTTCGTGTCTGCATTTGAGCAGCCTTCGATTATCCGAAGCCGAACGGCTTCATTTGTAAAGGTATTGAAGTAGCAGCCAGGTACCAATCTTTGCAACCGGGTAATGAATTTTGGCAGTGGTTCTCCTGGTTCCTGCCGTGCTGTGGTGAAAGCGATGTGAGCATGATCCAGGTCTACCGGTGCATGGAAATGGGTACGTAGCTTCTTTTGAAGTCTTTCATAGGTCTCTGTGTCCTTTTCCGGGAATGTTCTGACTAAACGTCGGCCCTCATGACCTACCAGCTGGAGGAGTAGAGTCAGACATTTTCTATCTCTTCGTTCACCGATTGCGTCGAGGAAATCGTCCAATGATTCCAGCCACCGGTTCCATTTGGGGCCCAAATTCTGACTGTCAGTCTGTGTCACCGGGGGCGGTACTTCAATGCAGGGATTGGACCGATGGGTTGCTGTATCCATTGCCATGAGGTAGGAGAGTTTCCGTCTGCTGCCGGTGCAGGATTGTTCACTTTGCTTCCTGTCTTATTTGCTGACCACCTTCAGCCGAGATCCTTGGTCTGGTTGTTTCCTTGGAGGTTGATAAGCTTCGCAACTGTCTCGATCGGCGCTCGTTAATGAAGCTTGGATTTCTTGAGTTCCGAATGGCCACCACTCAGCTACACTATGCGTGACTCGTGGCTCGCTTTCTTTAGAGTTGTATGGTAGCTGCAGGTGGTTGGTGGCTCTTCCGCGATGGTGCCTGGCACATTTGACATCCAGTTCACTCATGTGTCTTTTCTGGATTAGTGTAGGTTATTCAATCACTTCGTTGATTGGAGAGGGCTTCCTTGACATTCTTCCACTCGTGCTTCTGGATCATTCATCTTCTTAGCTCCCGTTACTTTTAATTGTTTGTCTTCACGTGGTGCTGATTGTTTGCTTTGGCACTTGTCTTTTGCTCGTCCTTGTTACATTCGGGATCTGCACTTGCTTGTGCTCGCTGACTTCAGAGCTTGTGGTCACCCGTGCTTGTTTATATGCAGTGCAGTCTTCGCTTGTTTCCGGCATCGGCTTGTGCTTGACGCGCTGCGAATCGGGTATGTGCCAGTGCTCGTTGCTAAAAGTTACTTTTGTTCATTCCTTTTCTGGTCACCTGTATTAATGCGTGTTTGTGTTCATCGTTTACTTTGCTTGTCTCTGGCATTTGCTGGTGCTCATTTCATCAGGGCTGATGCGTATTCTTTCACTGCGCCTGCCACGGCTTGTTCGCTTGTGTGTATCAATGTTGGCTCCTTCTCTTTTGCCAATATCTGTTCAGTTAGGTTTGCCAAGACTGGTTCCTTATTGTTCATTTGTAGGTATCAATGCTTGTTTCATTTCAATTACTAGTGCTTGTTTTCTCTTTACCTTTGTTCGTGATTATTTGTTGTGAATCCTTGCACTTGCTTGTGCTTGTTGTGTTGTTGTGGTTTTACTATTGCCTTTATCTGTCTCGTGCATTTACCAATGTTTGTTGGATTGCTGCCACTTTGAACTTGTCAATGTTTGTTCGTTTCCATCCACCAGTGCTTGTTTCCTTCAAGACTTGCGGTTGCTCGTGTTTGTTCGCACGTGAAATTTGCATTTGCTTGTGTGTGTTTCTTACTGCACCTCTTGCATGTGCTCGTGCTTGTTTGATGTCTTTCTCTTGTTTTCACTCGTGCTTGTTTTCTTGTTCCACCTCTTGCACTCACTCGTATTTGTTTTGTGTCTGTCTCGTGCATTCGCTTATGCTTGTTTTCTCACTCCACCTCTTGCCTTATCTTGTGCTTGTTTTCTTTTATCTTTCTTGCATTTGCTAATGCTTGATTCAATACAGGTGCCAATGCTTGTTTTCGTCAAACTGGAGATTGCCTGACTCTAAAATGGCCGCCCATGCACTTCACAGGGGCGTCCTTTTCAACCGCCTGACTCTAAAATGGCCGCCACAAAGTAGTTCTCAGCACCCACGAGGTCTCATTCACTTCCGGTTCACTCGGTCTCACAGGGCACTCACCGAGCATTCCTCCTTCGGATAGCAGCGCTTGCCCAGCCTCAGCTTCAGGATCCAGGCTGCTCTCACCCTCAGGTAGGCCAGGAAAAAGCTCCGGTCTCTCCTTCTTGTCGCGTGCCGTTCCCCACGCATCGGGGGTGAGAGCCGATGTTGGCAGAATCGGCGCTTTCACTCCGGTGCCTCCACACGGGTCCCTTGCTCTCCCGGACTTTCCCCGCTTCCTCGAGGCACTTCAGAAGGGCTGAGGTGGGCTCTCAGTTCCTTCTTGGCCACCGCAATCTCCTGGTTGCACTCGCGACTTTTGGCGCGAAAATCGCGTCGGGCGTCCGAGCGGCGGCACTGCACTCCCGCAGCTTTTGCAGGGGCTCTACACGATCGCCTGATCGTGGAGCAGGTCATTTACTGCTGGCCTAAGGCTGTAGGCAGCGGCTTCGTGGGGCACATGGGTCGCGACGGCGACCACGTCCTTGCTGGTGCCAGGGACAGAGCTTCTTTCTTGTTCTGCAGGGGATGGCAGGTCACCTCATCCCACCCTCGTCGCCAGTTGTCATGTCTTGCTTGCAAATAAAGACAGACAAATATCTCTGTTTACACGGAGCTTTATTTAATGCTTCCTGCTGGGTCCCTGTCCCTACTCTAACTGCCTTGGTTCCTGTCCCTGGCTCCTCCCGTTCCTGCTCCTCCCTTTTACTCCACCCCCCAACCACTAGACTACATCACACAATCCTACACGTGGTGTGTGGTGGGGAGCGTGGGAAGTGCGAGAACAGCGAGTCCCGGGGTGGGGGCCGCGAACGAAGCGGGAGGGGAAGGTGGGCCATCGCAGGCAGGAGGAAGCATTCTATTGAGTGCTTTTATTATTTATTTGGTGTGCCTCTCAAACAGAGATGCTGCGCACATGCCTTATCGCAGAGGCGCACAAGTGCTCAGCAGCGCATAGGAAGAAAAGCCGGAACTTTGAAAAGAGGGCGCGAGTGATGCATTACAAGGCACTTGCGTTGAACATTGTACGTTACATCACGGGAGTGTTCATGATACTTTATGCAACAGAGCTCTAATTGGGCAGGTACTCACTTTTACTGAGTGCCTGAGGTTCTTCAATTAGTAAGGAATAGTGCCTGCACTTCTCAGGGAGTTCTATACTTTTAATGAGAGAGTGCCAGCACTTTTCCGTATCACACAGTAACCCTGGTAAAGTGAGTACATAAGCTATTCAGTTTTAACCACATGTCTGCAACCTTCAGAGTGGTGGGCATGAAGGGGCGCTCAAGGTTCGAGGTGAGGGTGATTGTGAAGGTGCTGTACCAAGTGGCAGCCCTTAGACAAGCCACAGTGAGAAAACACGACATGCACAGATCAAACAACCAGAGGGTGGAGCCGAGACTCGAAGAAGCTCGTAGCTCGGAATTCTCTGCTGTCTGCCCCCTGTCCGAGCCCGGGAGGCAGCAGAGCTTGGGTGGGCGGGGGAGGAGGAGGGGCAGGCAGTGACCTCATCGCAGCAGCTTGGAGGGAATTCCTGATAAACAGAGGCGTGTGATCTGAGCTTCAGCTTGCTGAACTCTCCATGAACCTTCCCTGGACAGCCTCATCAGAGAAGCTGATAAGAAAAGTATTCACGCCGGCCGGCCGCAAAGCAGGACACGGTGTCTGGAGGGGCTGTCCAAAAAACGGACAGGGTGGCACCCAAAAACACTCCTTTCCATTGGGAAGCCAGTGTTTATAATAAACGCTGACGCTACCCAATGGAAAGGAGGGGTGGGGCTTACAGTCCCTTTTAGAAATCTTGTATTTACAAGATCTCTCGGAAGGTGGGGCAGCTTTGCTGCCACGCCCAGCCGAGACCTAAATAGAAAGAGGCCATGGCCACAATAACAACCACACATCCCACTACCCAGCCATAGTTAAAGGCAGGTACTATAGAAGAACTGACTGATGCTAAAACCTAAGAGAGGCAAAAGGATACCCTTCAACATTGTTCAGTGTGCTTGAAATGCAGTTGCTACTGTGGATGTAGGATACTTAAAACCAAGGACACCAGTACCAGTTACTTTAGAGGGAGATGCAGAAATTACATTGAGGATAGTGTGAGTTCCTATACCAGCAGTAGATGCAACAGGAGCATAAGTACCAGTGTGACATGCTGCATGAACTGAGGTACCAGCAGTAGACAGCTGGAATGCTATCATTGAAGATGGGAGGAGGGAGGTTAATTCTGCACTAACAGCAGACATAATAGGTCTGTTGCATACCTGACTAAAATGGCGATGCTGTGAAGATCACTGTACTATTTCTCAAACTTACCATTTCCCAGATCCAAGAGCCTCTTGCCCAAGCTGGATGCCATGCTAGCGGATCTAATTTGGAATAATGAATGGTGCAGTGTAACACTTTCCTTTCCAAATTAAAACTACCCATGGAGCAGGGATGCCTGGGAGCCCTGCACTTCAAGCACTGCTATCTAACGGTGCAACTTCTGTGGCCTTCTCACGAGCACTATCTCGCAGTGCAACTTCAGTGGCCTTCTTACTGGCTAGACACCTGACATTTATCTGATGTGGAACATACTGGTAGGCAGGTCACTCGAAACACCATCCAAGACCTTTTCATCCCTAACTCTGTTATGCCTGAAACCCCATATAAAATGGTGAACATTTCTCATGAAGGTAACAGCAGATGGAATGGGCCTGGACACATCTCATGAAGGATATGGGGCTGATAAGGGAATAATAAAGAGCGGGGCTAATAGCCCAAGATTAACCTTTTGATGCACAAATCACTATGGCTGACTTCTGGGTGTGAGGTCTAGTCGCTCCCATGCCCTGTGGTTTAGGACTATCAGCTTCAGAGTCTCTCCTGTTGTGACAGAGAGCATTTCAAGAAGTAGAGAGATGAGAAGTATATACTTCAAAAGAAGCAGAACCTTTAACATAACACTTCAAAGACCTAAACCCTAAATCACATTTGGTGTCTGGAAATAGACTATATGAATGGGAGGTTGAGACCCCACAAATGTCCTCTGCCAAGTAGCCAGATGGGCAGTATGAGAAAGGGAAGCTCTTCAAGACTTCTGCCTGTGACCAGGACTGGAGTCCAGGGCCTTCTTGTCTCCCTACGGGGTGAGGAGACATTACCCAGGGAAACCAAGACCACCTGCTTTGGAGCCTGCTTGCCAAGACCAGTTTGCCCTGTGAGCAAGAGGAGAGCTGTACAGGAAGCGAGGTCCAGGGAGTAGCCCTTTCAAGTGATCTCCCACTGTGAGGTGTGTGGAGATGGCTGCTGCACGGATTAGATTGTTGCTCGCGTGCAGATTCAAGTCTGTGACTCCTCGTGTGCAAGTAGAGTACCTTTGTGAAAGATTTGCATGTGGTAAGGGCATAAGTCTGTTCATCACCTTTGTGTCGACCTTGTTCGTCAGGAGAGGCTGCCATGGAAAAGACTGCCTGTTGATTAGGGCTGAAACCTGTGCGTCCCTGTAGCGGTGATCCCATATGCTTAAAGGGGTTGTTGTGGTACAGACTGCCATATGGTAAAAGCCTACGCCTTGTGTGGAAGTGGTGTGGCAATCCCATTTGCCAGGAGATGCTGCGAGGAAAAGGCTGCCTGCTGAGAATGGCTGGAGCTTGTGCAGCCCTGTATAAGGACTGCCATATGGAAAGGACCGGCACCTTGTGTGACAGTGGTGTGACAACCAGACAAGCCAGGAGGGTCTGCTGGGAATAATGGCACCATATGGATCACGCTGGAGACTTAGAACTGTGAGCAGTGGTGACCTGTAGCTCATCAAGAGCAACAAGGACTGAAATTGATTTTACCCCGTGGACAAAGTAAGGGCACTGTAGATGCATTGCCACATCACCAGGATTCAGATCAGGACCATCAGAATTCCCCTTCCTCTTTGAGGAGCATGGAAATGTACCCTGGGGTAAGAGCACGGCTAAGAGGAGAGCGTGCAGTTGGCCAGTGATGCCGTGACTTATGTATGCAGCCGACTCACCGAGCAGGACTGGAATTATTGGGAGAGCCCGCAGACGGGGCACTCTCCAAGCCACTGCATGCTTCCTCTCTGCCTGAGCGGGTAACACTGATTAATGGCCTATTGGGCCTCAGGGGAATCACTACCAAGAGTGCTGCAGTATCAAGACACTCTTGACTGTATTCTAAGAGTTGGAGTGGACTCTTAGGTTCATGCCGGCTAGTGAACGTTCCCTGGATGGGGCCATCAGGGAATGGAGAATATTCCCGATCACATTCTGAGGAACGGGTGGGACTTGGACTTGACATTGAAAAACCTGAGCCTCAACCTCAAGCGGGAAATGTGTTGTTGTCTAATAAGGTTGTAACCTTCCTTTGGATGAGTAGAGTGAGAAATAAAATATTCTTTTTGTTATAAAAGTAAGTATTTGTCTGGACATTGATTTATTGCTACTGGTGTCTGCTGTTTGAGTTATGAGTCATAACAATAATCTGCATCCCCACCTTCCCCCCTCTCCCCCCCCCCCCCCGGAGGGAGCCTTAGACTACTCATTCACATCTACCACTGAGAGTCAAGTGTCAGAGGGGTACTTGGTCTAGTTGTTCAGGATCCATAGTTCGCCAGGAGACTGGACTTCAGGAATAAAAAGCCTCAAGCCTCATGTTTGGGCCCAGTAACCCCTGTATGCCCCGTGGCCCTCTGAAACAGATTCTGACACCATCACAAACCACTATGTACCCTTTAACCCTTTCGATGCTGATGACGAGCTCAGCTCGTCATCACCCACGGGTGTCGTGTGCTGATGACGAGCTGAGCTCGTCATGGAAACAGCAAAATGGTAATTCCCAGCACAGGAGGGGGAAAACGCCTAGCAGCCAAGGTGTTAAGTACCTATAAAACATTACTTAACTTTACCTGAATTAGTCACATTACAGGACCAGGTTTGTTATTATTGTTTTAAAATGTTTTGTAGATTCACACACTAACATGCCAATGTTATGCGTCATCAATAAGTTATTGTATTTCTTTTTTAATATGCATATTCAACATTCCTCAGGAGCTGTGCACAGGGGCATTGCCCCAATCCTCTTGGCAGGTTGATATGCCTTTTTTTGGTATATGTATAACATAATAATAAATTAAAAACCTAATACTTTTTTTAAACGATTTGGTGCATACCCAAGCTTACCACCACCTAGAAATGTCTGTAAGGAAGCATACAGTTCCAGGTTTGTACTTAGACTATCAATGGTGTTATATTGTATTATTAATCAAAGTTGTGTTTCTAACTTCGGCATTATTGCTCGTTGTGGTATGTTAGCCTGTTATTATGTTGACTCTTTAATTAATTAATGTATTTATTTGAAAAGTTTTATAGAGCCCAAACAAGATCCTCACGGATATCAGAGCGCTTTACACACATATGGGATATAAAGACAAAAGAATCATTGACAAAGCATTTTGTGCAAAGAAGAGCAAATGGTTACCCACAGAGTCAAGGCAAGGCAACAAAGGTGCCTAGGCGGTCTGGCTGGTCATTGTCACAAAAGGAAAAATATTGAGTCTCGAGATTTCCTTAGCCTATATTCATGTGAATTAGCCAAGAGGATCGATTTTACCTCTTTTTTGAAGGATGCCATATATGTGATAAGTATACAAGAAATTAAAGGGTCCTTAGGTGGGTGGGGACACTGAGTCTCCCGCACACTTGATCCAGGACTGGTAATAAAACCAGTACATGGTAAGATTCACAATTTAATAACCTCATAGGTTTATTTTAAAATGGTGCACACATAACTAGTTAATAAATCAAGTGAAGCTAGGAGACAAATAAAATCGGTCTCCAGATAAAAAACCCAAAGATCACTGTTCAGTGTTCTGTAACTAAATGTAAATAGAACAAAAAGTGTAATAATCAAAAAGTTGGCTGTTCCCTAAAAAGCATGTTGTTTATGTTTCAGGAACAAAAGACACATGTATTTCATGCTCTGACGTTAAGTAGGAGGCTTGGATTAGAAATGTTTCTTTCATGGCAACCAATAAATCAATTAGTTTGTACAACACCACTCAAAACTCCTACTTCCCAAATACCTAATTGGTTAAGGCTGTACAAACTAATTTAGAAAATAAATTCATGTGTTATGAAATGAAGGAATACAAAGGTTTGTTCAACAGCAGACATTGATATTGTTACTGTAAGACATCCTTTCCCCTTCCCTCTGGAGACCTGATCAGATTACTCATTTACTCATTTTAAACACAGAGACCATGGCTGAGGTTGTATTTTTGATGAATTTCTGAAAAAGAGAAAGGCACATGCATTAGAAAGCTTGTACACCTAAAATAAACATGCACATATCTGCAGCATTTCATAAATGATTGTCAGTGCAGCCTAGGGCGGCCTAGTTATGCATTTGAAGATTGGCTAAAGTAATCATTAATTTCTAGCACATTAAAACTAGCTAACAAATGTTATAATCCAAACTCAATCTCCAGTGCATTATGTTATTTAGAGTATTCACTAGCCAGAATGCAGAGAGGCTGGAGTTGGTGGAAGCGGCTGATGTAGAGGACGGTAAGTATATTTTGTCTGATGTACATATTTAGGGAGAGATTACAATATATGAGTTTAGTCACAACACTGGGCACTGGGTTAGTCAAGCATTGGCAGTTTAGACAATGTAGTTGATGGCTCCCTATAAATGGGGTTCATGTAAGGTCTTTTTTATAGCCCACAAGATGTCTCAAGGATTTAAATCTCAAAGCTGACATCTGTGACCCTAGATCATGATGTTGGTCTGCTCAAAAACAACTCAGCCTAAATTCTTTTGACATTGGTAAATTGTCATTAATGTATTTTCTGTGAAGAAACAAAAAAAGAAATAAAAAACTTGCAGCCCATAATGAACAAGCAGTGTGAAGCTGTAGCTCTGTGCCACCCTGCACCTCAGGACATTGTTCTGCACCAGTAGACCACAATTCCAAGAAGCCAGGGAGTTGTTCTAGTTGTTAAGAAACCAGTTGCTATTAACAGAGTAATGAAACCTGTTGAAGTGGGGATCAGCCCATTGTTTAACCAGATTTCAAAATTAATGACTACCGTCTACATGCTCAGGCTGTGATGATTTATAGTTGTTGAAATATGAGTAATAGTTGTCATGTACAGACACCCGTTAGTTGGGTGAGTTACCTTCTGGCCCTCTCTGAGCAATCGCTGAAGTCTGTCATGTGTAGGAAAGAGTGTCACGAGGACACATCAGAGGCTGTATCCTCTAAAAGGTGGATTGACATGATAGACAGTATGGACCTTGTAAATGTATGTATACTTGTAAAGCGCAATATCACCTTTCAGGCATCCTGGCGCTGTATACCGCTGAGGAACCCTTCCTGGCTTTCCCTGTGAGATGCCCCCTACTGGGCACCCCCAAGGTGAAGCCAGGCATCCCAGCACTTTCAGGGCCGTTGTGGAGATTAAGCAAGCTATTTCCCAGAGTTGCAGAGTGGGACCCATGATTAGAGTAGGCACCAAGGCGAGAATTATCGAGTCCGTGGACATTGAGCCCAAGACCCTGCCGCGTCGGGAATTGAACCCTGGTCCCGGGTCAGACCTCTGCATCAGGGTCTGCCGCTTCTAACCAGTGAGCCACCTTTCTCCACTTGTCAGAGCTATCTTCCCACAACTCCTGTGTGCCCCCATGCGGTTCAGTTCTCTTCAGGGAAGTATTTATGTCACTTCATTGGATAAAACCAGTTTAGATACCTCAGCCTATGCTCTGCAAAGAGGCAACACCTATGCAAAACAGATACACTGACTGGCCATCTCCACCCCTTGTGATAACTGGAGCCCAACAGTAATTTGTTGCAAGCTGGAGGACTGTCTGACAGAAATACACATTTCCTCATGCCATACCATGATGTCTTCTATAAATATGGAATCAGAGATACTGAGAACAATACCGGCTTTCTACCTGGAGAAAGATGCACTTGAATTTTATTGGTTCCCTCTCAGTATTTATGGTGCTTCAGTCCTCCAGGTTGGAGTAGCTGGTAGGAATGACCTCAACTGCAGCAGATCCAGGGTGGCACATTTAAAGATAAGATACTGTTGAAATTGATAACACTATATGAAATATGTTGTGTTGATCTAGGTGACACGCATATATTTGAGGTACTGCAAGGATCCATTCTATCCCACACTCTGTTCAACATTTTCATGAAATAACTGACAGAGATCCTCAAACAAACAATCATATCTCATCACGTGTATGCAGTTGATGTTCAGCTTTACCTAAGGACTTTCTCTCCGGAACACATTAAAACACTAAATGACACACTTCTAAGAACTCAAATCTGGCTATCAGGAAACCACCTCAAATTGAATGCCCTGAAAACAGAATTTCTAATATCCCTGCCACACAGCTCACACCAGCTGAAGAACGGAATAACCACCTCGGAATTACTCAAGGACCCTCTAGTCAAAAGTTTTGCCTTAATACTGGTTTGTTCTAGTCAGTATTCCTGACCCTATAGAGTCTACCACAAAAATCACAGGTCTCTCCTTTTAGTTGCAGCACCTCGGAATACCCACCTTAGTGTCCCCACTTGCAAATCTGCTGTCATCGAGTCCACAAACTCCCTTGTGATAACACTGGATAAGAACCTCAGCATACAGGTACACATTAGTGCAGCCTCAAGAGGAGCTTGTAGCCAAATGAATCTCCTCAAGAAGGTAAATCCATATATACCACGTTCAGATTTCAAGATAGCAGTACAGTCCCTGATCTAATCCAGACAGGGATATGGGAGACCAACCCTAACAGATCTGCTGAAAGTAAGAACAACACTACATGAGGCGACCCTCAATGCAGCAGCAAGGCTAATTACAGGTTTTGAAACGATTTGACCACATTACTCCATCTCCTACATCTCTCCAAGGGCTTCCTTTCAATATCAATATCCAGCTGAAGATAGCCTGCGTGATGCACAAAGCCCTACACCATAAGACACCCTTATCTCTGGCACAGAAGCTCACAATATGACCAGGCAACCGCTCCCTTTGGAGAGCTAGCTCGCTCCTGCTAGAACCTCCAAGATTCTGAAAAAAGAAGACCGATTACTGCACCTTCTCATGGTCGGCCCTAGAATTTGGAAGTCTCTTCCTCCTAAAAAAAAGGTAAACCCCTCAACATCAGCCCCCAAGAAAGAAGTACAAATTATCTTATTTAACAGATTTCGTCCGTGAGATCTCCATTTCAGGAGCCAGCCTGATCATTTGGACTCCAGAGACTCTAGAAGGTTCGGATAGAGGATGCCCTCACACTATATACCTACTGCAATAGCTACAGGAGTTGTTCTCTTCTCGCCCAAGGTGGTGTTGGATAGTGCATAGTTAGTTTTTCCTTTATTATTATATCTTATCGGTTGTTATCTGTGTTGTCACAGGATTGGGGTTTCTCCCTGTGTAGTGCTCTGATACCCTTGGGTCTCGTGCTTTGTAAAACTCTCTAAATAAATACATAAGTACATTTGAGAATAATGCACTTTTTGGAGCACAGGCTCATGCTTTATAGCTATCATGGTAAAACGTTGAGCCAATACACAAAATTTGGTTGTGCTTTCACTGTCTCTTATGTTTCTGGTGTTTGTGAGTACTTCCATTACCTTAGGTCCACATGGTAAGATCTGGCCTTCTTTCTTGCACCTCAACTTTATCCAGGAGACTCCCTCTGGCCATTTTGACTTTTGTGTTTTTATCCGGCTTGTAGTTATCTTATAGTCAGGGCCACTAGAATTATGCAATTGCGCAATAGCTGTGTTTTTTCATAATTATAGATTTTCCGCATTTGCCACATAATCCATCATCTGCTACACAATATGCAGATATGAACAAAAAAATGGTTTCTAGCTCAAACGGTTAAAAAATTACAAAAAAAGCAGCAACCAGTGTTGCCGTGCAGTGGAAGGCCCGTCGCAAATGTTGACTGGTCACCTTTCTGTTTCCTAATACTATATTTTGGCGTCAAACTGATACTAATGAGGTGCAACTAATTCCCCGACAGTGTTGACAAGTCTAAAAATGACAAAATAGTGAAGTAATACTATCACAAAATGTGCTGCTTTCCTTGCCGCATAATGTATTCAACCCTGTTTTATAGTTTGGCCCTCCCCTGCTGCATAATTCCAGCGGCACTGCTTATAGTCTCCTTATTGTTCTGTGGGCCTCTTCTTCGTTTCTCTCTAGCTTTTGGGAGTCGTTTCATCACATGTTTGGCTGGATCTTTTCGTTATGTGCCTAGGCCACAGATGTGTTTCATTCATCTTTACATGTCTATATTTCCAATTCAGGATTTCTTCATCCTTCTGTCAAGCCTAGGGGCTTCTTCCAGTTGCCTGGGACCTCTTCTTAGTCTTCATGTAGTCTATAGGGCTCTAGTGTTCTTTTTTCTGACTTTCAGCCTTTCTGGGTTCTGAGGATATCTTTTCTGCCCCCATGAGAACCCCCTTTCTTTTAGGTCACAGGCATGTACATATCTTCCAGTGGATGTGTTACTCTTATATCTCACTATTCAGTTGAAATTTTGGTACTATGAGAGATGTAATGAAGCAACCATTGAACTGGTGGTCAAAGAGAGAGAAAGCATTGCGATCTCCATTACCCCAGAATGCACCTAAGTCTGTCTTGTTAGACCTGGCCCCTAACCTGCTGTAATGCCATATACTAGAGCTGGTGTGAAAATGTGGTCCAGTGAGCTTGGCAGGTTGCTAGTATTATGTGAAGGGATGCTTGCTAGTGATAGACCTGCCCTCCTTGGCATGGCTTCCCCAGCCTTTTTGCCTTCACATCTCCTGTTTTGCTCACTTTGATTTTGCTGGCTTTAGGACCCTGATCACTTTACCACTGCTAACCATTGCTAAAGTGCATATGCTCTCTGCTTAAAACATGGTTACATTGGTTTATCCACAAACAGCTTATTTAATTAACTTATAAGTCCCTAGTAAAGTGCACTAAATTCAATGCTACGATTAGGCCAGCAGCACTGATTGTGCCACACACTTAAGTAGTTCTTTAAACATGTCTCAGACCTGCCATTGCAGAGCCTATGTGTGCAATTTTAAACTGTCATGTCAACCTGGTAAATTAGCCCTCTTGCCAGGCCCTAACTGTAGAAATCAATGAAGTCTGGTAGACAGCTCTTGTAGTTGTAGTTTATTCTTTAAGTTACAGCTTAGCAAATTCCAATGTAAGTCTTAAAATAAGCCCCACCAGGAGCACGCTACTGGCTGCTCACCCCATCTTCTCCAACAGCTCCACCTTCAAGTACAAACATCCATAACATTCCAAATGACATCATATAGCTAGAGCATAGGACAGAGAACCAGGGCCAGGGAGATGCATTACAGAAGAAGCAGATTACTATACATCTTCCACTTTATAATATTTAACAAAATGAAATAGTATACACATATATAAATATAGCAAGAGAAGATAAACATTCCAGAAGTAAACGTAACAGAACACCATAATAACATGAGCCAAACTCTCTTTATGTAATAATAATAATAATGTAAAAGCAATGCAATAATGAGAAAATAGTAATGTAAGTAATAAAATAGCCTTCCCTATGTAATAATAATAATAACGATGCAATAGTAATAATGTAAGTATTAAACAGTATGACAGCCTTATCTATGTAATAATAATAATAATAATAATGACACAGTAAATGTAGTAATATAAGTAATAAAGTAGTAATATAGAAGGCGTAAACTTAAACAAATGGCAGGACCAGGGAATACCATACGCCCTCTACTGCACACACTATAATATACCGTCCAGTTACCAAGAACACCCTTTACTGCATACTATTGCAGGACCAGGAAAATTTACATACCCTCTAATGCACATACTATAATGTTCCGTCTGCATACTAGTTCAGGACCACACACGCATCCTCGCCGCCAATGTAGAAATCAATGAAGTCTGGTAGACAGCTCTTGTAGTTGTAGTTTATTCTTTAAGTTACAGCTTAGTAAATTCCAATGTAAGTCTTAAAATAAGCCCCTCCAGGAGCACGCTCCTGGCTGCTCACCCCATCTTCTCCAACAGCTCCACCTTCAAGTACAAACATCCATAACATTCCAAATGACATCATATAGCTAGAGCATAGGACAGAGAACCAGGGCCAGGGAGATGCATTACAGAAGAAGCAGATTACTATACAAACCTTCTATTTTAATACATATAAGTCACCCCTAAACTAGACCCTTGACAGCCCAATGCCAGTGTGCAGCGTATTTTAAAAGTATTACATGTACTTTTACGTTTTACATTTCCTAGTAGTGAAAAATGTTAAATGTGTTTTTCACTACATCAAGGCCTATCCCTCCCACAGAATAACACTGTGAATACCTTATTACATTTTATAAGTGTAGTCTCCAATTGGGAAGAGATTGGACCCCCAACTACGGTGTCTCTGGAATCACAATTTAAAATCACAACTTATGGTGAAGTTTGATTTTAAATTGCAATTCTGAGAATGGCACTTTGAAAATGTTGGCATCTTCTTGCTTTAGCCATTTGGTGCCTGCTGCCTGTCTCTGAATACATATCTGGGGTGGGTGACAGCTGTACTTTGTGTATTCCCTCTAAAAGTCCGGCACAAAGGGAGCTTAGGTTTAACTTGCTGGGCCATCCACATTCTGATGGGCCATCCTGGGCAAGATGGGAGGGAGAAGCTGGACACAGTCTCACCCTTACACCTGAATAGGCAGTGCCTGTCATCACCCAAAGGGCTGCATACCCTCCCCCTATAGTGAGTATGGAGCCTGGGAAGCAAGGGCAGGGACTGTGTACTTCAAAGGCATCTCTTTGAAGTCTCCTCTTCTTCAAAGCCTCAACTGGGTATACGTAGTGGACCTTAGACACCACCACTTCAGTACACTTTGCTTTCAATAAAACCTCTCATTCCGCTCAATCCACCTTCTCTTCAGGCATGCTGGCAATATCACTTTGGATGGAAAGCAACTTTCTTCAACTGAATGCCGGGAAGACGGAGGTTCTGCTCTTTGGAGATGCCCCACTTGTTTGGTCACCATCTTGGTGGCCCCCAGAATTGGCAAGCCCCTGATCCCGGCAACTACAGTCAAAAACCTCGGTGTACACTTTGAACAGTCCCTAACCATGAAGAAGCACATGACATACACAGTCTGCTCCTGCTTCCACACCCTTGGCCTACTACGGAAAGCCTTTCCATACCTTCCTGATGCACTCAGAAAGACCCTAACACAAGCCCTGGTAGTAAGCAAACTGGACTATTGCAAAGCCCTTCTGATCACAGCAAATGAGTCCTCCTTAAACCGACTGCAAATAATACAGAACACGGCCGCCCGCACAGTCCTCAATGCCCCCCCCAGATCTGCGTCCGCTCCCCTCCTTCACCGACTACATTGGCTGCCCAACGACAACGTGTGAAATTTAAGATCTGCTGCCTCACACACAAAGCAATCTGGGGTAACGGCCCACCCTATCTAGCAGAGAGACTCCACCACTACCACCCG
This sequence comes from Lissotriton vulgaris, assembly GCF_964263255.1. Classification (NCBI taxonomy): domain Eukaryota; kingdom Metazoa; phylum Chordata; class Amphibia; order Caudata; family Salamandridae; genus Lissotriton; species Lissotriton vulgaris. The sequence continues at coordinate 248,565,549 of NC_141694.1, forward strand.
TCCAGGACTCTGCGCTCCAGCTCCCAATCCCTACTCAAAATCCCCAAAATAAAAAAAGCTAGATCCGGAGGCAAGTCCTTCTAGTACCAAGGCTCCTTTTATTTGGAATCAACTCCCGCCTGCCCTAAGACAATGCCAGGATCAGTGAAAATTCAGAAGACTCCTGAAAACCGCCATGTTCTAAATCTCCCCACCACTGCGAATGCTGTGTTTCCAAGCACTGAGATACCCCCTCGGGGGTGATTCAAGCGCTATACAAAATCAAATCAAATCAAATTCTGGACCTGTGGATTCTCTGCTGCTGAAGGACTGACACTCTGCTGGACTACTGCTCCATATAACTGATTTCTTGCTGTGCTGATCTGCTGCCTGTTGGCCTCCTTGCCTGTGTGAGAAGCTGGACCCACATCACTTGAAACCAGAACCGGTGACTCCAAGGGCTTGCTGCCTTGCCTCCTGATTGACATCTCAGGGACATCAAAGGCTTCCAACTCACCTGCTACAGCACACAGACTCTGCCCTCTGTGAATCTGCCCTGCCAACCGGTGCCAACCAGTCCTGAAACCTTGAAAGTGAATTTGAAGTGATACTCCAGCAGAATTCATGCATCACCATTGACGCAAGGACTCGTAACTGGCGTATCTCCTCCACTATGGGCGCATTGCTGCCACTGTAAGGATCGACTCTCATCGCGGTGCATCGACCCCATTCCCAATTCATCCTCGCCTTTGCATGGCTGGGAACTGACACATCTTCTAACTGTGTGGACTGATGACGACGCATTGCCTCACCTGCACCACACTTTCGACAATGACACAGCCAAGGTACTTTGCAGCGGACCAAGACTGGTCCCTGTATCTGAATCACGTTCCATCTCAGTCAGCCTGAACTTTTTGGAATTTACCCGGTTTAGCGTACTAAGAAAGCCCGGGTTGGCACTTTATGCTTTTAAGCATTATATTTCAGTTTATTCCTTAAAAATTCATAACTCTGGTTCTACTTATTGATTTTTGTCGTTTTGTTCTTGATTTGGTCATTAAATTATGCTCTATTTTTCTAAACAAATGTGATACCTTTTTGTGTGGCTTTTTCAATGTTTTACTGTTTGAAGTGTTGCACAAATACTTTACACATTGCCTCTTAAGTTAACCCTGACTGCTCTGTTCCAAGCTACTAGGGCGTTAGCACTGGCTAATTTAGGGTGTGTTTGTGACTTACCCTGAATGGGATTGTGGTTCCTGCTTGGAGAGGGTGCATACCTCTACCTACTAGAAACCAAATGCCTAACAGCCAATTTAAACAACAGGAAAGGTTTTGGATGTACAGTTTTGGTCACTGATATTCGGGGGCCTCTTGGCCGAGAGGTTGAAGTCTCAATGGAGTAGGAGCATGACTGTTTTCAATGTGAGCACAGATGTGTATTTAGGGGAGAATCTCAAAATTTGGGGTATATAGCTTAATGATTTGGAGTGTATAAAGGGATTCAACCTAGTTTTTAGGGGATTGGTGAGTCTAGGTTTCCATGAAGGAGAGTGCACTTAGCTCCATTGATAGGGTTAGAGTTGTCATCATTCGCGGCCCATGTTTATGTGTCTATGCCGGGCAGGCACGGAGACCCCCTCATCGGAACTTGCCTGAGTCTTTCACTGCAGATGAGGTCAGTGCTACACCCAGAGTACTGGCATCACTTGTTGTGAGACTTCAAGGCTGTGATGCCTGCTCTACACAAATCATGTTAGTTAAATCAAGACATACTACATTTCCCAGTGTGCCATGGGACTCTCTTGAGACTTGTAATGGTGGCAGCTAGCATCCAGAGTGTCGCACTGCTTGTGTTGAAGTTTCAGAGCAGTGATTCCTGCGCTACGAGAAACATGCCAGTGGAACTAAGACAACCTACATATCCCAGAGAGCCATGAGACTCTCTCAAGACTTGCTATGGTGGTGGCCAACTTAAATCCTTTGATGTTAATTTCCTGGTGGTTCAGAGCGTTCCTTGATATGTAATCATGATATTTATCTGTTGCTGCTGAAATCTTGTTGCCAGGAGATTGGAATTCTTCTTGCTTTTATCAAGAGCTGTCAATGATCTAAAGTAATCAATTAAGTTTTTCCAGAATTGCCTACCAGCCTATTTCATACAATCTCTCCATGCTCAGGCTTTTGGTCCTCTCTGTCAAGAATATCAGGAGAACCATCAATTCCTCTTACCTGTTCCTAAGGGATTCTGCCAGGTGGTATCAAGCAATTGTTTTATTGATGCAGGAGCTTTTCGAAGCTTTGAAATAATTTGATAAGAGTTGCCTAGCTCTAACAGGAAGTACAGATAAAACTGGAAAATTCAATGCATTATTGAATGATCTTGATTCAATCAAACAAATGTTACGTTTTGTGAGGATAAAAAAATACATAATTTGAAGTACAAAAAAGTTGATGTTGAAGTTTTAACTGTAGTTCAGAAATGTGGCTGTCTCGTTAATCAGTCAATATGTTCACATGAAAAGCAGAGAGAATCCCTCTTTCAATCAGTCAGTCATAAAACATTATTCAATTGTAGCAGGTACATAATCATAAATGTCATACATATAAAATATACAGCTGTATTCATCTTTTTTTAAAAACATTGATTAATAATGGCAAAAAATTGATTTTAGGAACACCCCTATAGCGTGAGTTGCATCCTGATCAGGTAACATCTGAACAAAGTTGAGAATGGACTTGCAGCTTCTAAAACTCTGCCTTCCAAGCAAAGAAATTATACAAATGTTAGTAAACTGACAAAACAATTTACAGACAAACATAAAATGCAAAAGATACAGCTCAGATGTCTAATCAAATGGACAAAAAGTAACTGACTCCTTACTGTACTGCCCCAGAGGAAAATTTAAACGTTTGCGTATAGTTCCAATTCTGAATCTCGATTATAGAGACCTTTTCCATGGGCTTACAGTATGCAGCAAATAAGGTTCTATTCCTTCACAGGTTTAATGAGCAACATAGTGCATTATTAAAGGTTTGGGTAACCCAGCAGCCTATTTAGCAAGTTGAATCCTTCATTACATTTTTTGGGGCTTTGGTCAAGATTTCCAGCGCCAAAGAGTTTACCATAGTCTGTCACAAAGAGCTGTGTGGGAATAAAGAGAGGGCTTGAATACACAGTTTAATATTTTTAGGTAAGCATTGAGAGGGATTGTAATTCAGGTTACCTCTAGTCAGAGTGAGGACATCATAACTTCAGAAGAGAAAAAGCACTACCATAAGTTCGTCTCAGTAGTAACAACATAAAAAAGCATTGTCAAAGCCTATAGATATGACACTCGATTGGTGACAAAAGCTATAAACAAATGCTAGCTCCAGTAAAAAAGCAATAACAAAAGTATTCCTTTCTGCGTGTAATGCATGGACGAGCTAAAGCATTAGATATGGGATGTCACAGTGTACTTTTCATTTGAAAAATAGTTCATAGTGTATTTTTAATAGAAGTAGAAGAATACACCCAAACAGCTAACAGCAAGAAGATGAGACTAAAACACTCCTGTGGGATGATCCAAGTAATGATTGACAATGCTTCAAGCCAATGGCTGAAAGATTATTAGTCAAAGAAGCCGATGGCTGTAGCAGACTGAACCAAAGCCCCTTAGAGTACGTGTAGAATTCAATATGTTTGCCATGAATGGCACAAGCGCCATTACTCGCCAAACCAAAACAAGCAATAAATAGAAACAGTGATGGACATCAGTACTAAACAGGGAAAGACAATTGCTTATGACCAGAAAACGTGCTTAACTCCATAGGGAGTACAGTAACTGATGAGTAAATGTAAATTTAGTGAAGGCCAACATTTAACCAATTGGAACAAATTAGATTCAATCTTAGGAGAGCGATGAAGATTTTTCTTTCTCTCATTTTCTCTTTCTGTCACTTGGTTACTCAGCTTAAGCAGGATATTCTGCTGTATTTCCACTTAATGAGTAGGGTTTTATGGTCAGTCCTTTGGGGCTAGATATTAGGAGGGGAAAAGAAGCAAGCAAAGATATTTCCTTGCCAATCAAGCTGTGTCTCTGAGGCTGGGCTCCACGATTCAGTGAACATGGGGACACACTACTTAAGGAGAGAGCACTGGCAAGCCAGTGTTGGCCATGCCAGAAGAGGCAATAGGGGAACTTTCAAACTGAGATGCATCTCCATGTTGCCCAATATGACCCCTCCTTCAGCCTTTCTTCACCATATACTACAAACACTGTGCCATTCTTAAAGGCATCGTGCATTTTTGGACTGCCACTGCTCTAGGATGTTCACCAATTTAGGATTGTCTGTTTGCTGTACCCTTTTCTTCAGCTGTCTTGATATCTAGTAAGGGGCTAAATTAAGACCAACCCTAACTCACAGATCTCAGTGCAAACAAGTATAAATGTGTGTGCATCAATGTACTTATGCAGTGCACAGTACACAGAGCATTACACCTCTGTCTTGGGAGGTGATGTGCGATAAGGAACAAAGATAAAACAGGTGCAGCACATGGCATCAAGCCCATTGGAAATTACCTGCTTCCCTTGACACTTTTGCTCTTGTATTCATTCTTTGCAAGCCTATACTCAGTGATAGGGAAATGCAGCATGCCCTCAGTGAGCCCTAACTTTCATGGCTCAGTGGCTAAGAAGCTACCATGTTGCAGCATCAGCTGTGCCACTGTGAGGATGAAGTCAAGATGTAGGTTCCAAGTATGTTTTTATTGTTGTTCAGTTACAGGAAGATTAGATGAGCCAAGATGTAGTTAGGCTATAAAGTATGCCCCACCAGGAGCAGGATATCCTTCCTGCTCAGCCTGCTGACATCAACTGCCTAACTCCCTGCACACCACATTCCATGCAGTCATCACATTCTATAGGCATCATAGGCTGAACAAGAGGAAAGAACAAAGGAAGAAGAAGGGCATGAAATTAACTCACAACACTGAGAAATCATGGAGAAGCCATGTATCTGTGGGCGGTCCCGCATACATGCTTGGCCAGTAGCTGCATTGCTGCATTGAATGATCCTTTTGGCTTTCACCTCCACTCATTCCTCCTTGCTGAAGCTGGTGAGGGGGTTGAAGCAGGTGGACATTGGTAAATCCCCACTTCAGGGGCCCATGCACATCACTACCGTTCCTCCTCCCGAGCAAAGAGGGTCCTAGAAGCTCATGCTTTGCCTCTCCCTGAGGAAGGAGGATCCTAGAAGTCTTGTGTAGTGACTCTCCTTGAGATAGGAGTGTCCTAGAAGACCTGTGCTGTCCCTCTATCCGAGGAAGGAGGAACTCAGAAGTCCTGTGCTGTGCATCTCCCTGAAGAAGGAGGATCCTGGAAGTTCTGTGCGTTTCTCTCTCTGAAGGAAGATCCTAGTAGTCCTGTCCTGGGCCTCTCTCTGAAGAAGGAGGATCCTAGAAGTCCTGTGCTGTGACTCTCCCTTGGGAAGAAGATCCTAGAAGTCCTGTGCTGTGCCTCTCCCTTTGGAAGGAGGATCCTGAAAGGCCTGTGCTGTGCCTCTCCATTGGGAAGGAGGATCCTAGAAGTCCTGTGCTGTGACTCTCCCTTAGGAAGGATAATCCTGGAAGTCCTGAGCTGTGCCTCTTCTTGAGGAAGGAGGATCCTGGAAGTCTTGTGCTGTGACTCTCCCTTAGGACAGAGGATCCTGGAAGTCCTGTGCTATGACTCTCCCTTTGGAAGGAGGATCCTGCAAGTCCAGTGCTGTGACACTCCCTTAGGAAGGAGGATCCTGGAAGTCTTGTGCTGTGACTCTCCCTTAGGAAGGAGGATCCTGGAAGTCCTGTGATGTGACTCTCCTACTAAGGAGGATCCTGGAAGTTCTGTGCTGTGACTCTCCTTAAGGACGGAGGATCCTAGAGGTCTTGTGCTGTGACTCTCCCTTAGAAAGGAGGATCCTGAAAGTCTTGTTCTGTGACCATCCCTGAGGAAGGAGGATCCAACATGTCATGTGCTATGACTCTCCCTGAGGAAGGAGGATCCTAGAAGTCATGTGCTGTGACTCTCCCCGAGGACGGAGGATCCTAGAGGTATTGTGCTGTGACTCTCCCTTAGGAAGGAGGATCCTGGAAGTCCTGTGTTGTGGCCCTCCCTGAGGAAGGAGGATCCTCCAAGTCATGTGCTATGACTCTCCCTGAGGAAGGAGGATCCTAGAAGTCATGTGCTGTGACCCTCCCTGAGAAAGAAGGATCCTGGAAGTCCTGTGCTGTGACTCTCCTTGAGGAAGGAGGATCCTACAAGCCCTGTGCTGTGCATCTCCCTGAGGAAGGAGGGCCCTAGATGTCCCGTGCTGTGCCTGTCCCTGAGGAAGGAGGGTCATAGAAGTCCTGTGCTGTGACTCTCCCTGAGGAAGGAGAATCCTAAAAAACCTGTGTTGTGACTCTCCCTTAGGAAAGAGGATCCTGGAAGTCCTGTGCTGTGACTCTCCCTTAGGAAAGAATATCCTAAAAGCCCTGCGCTGTGACTCTCCCTGAGGAAGGAGGATCTTGGAAGTACTGTGCTGTGACTCTCCTTGAGGAAGGAGGATCCTAGAGGTCTTGTGCTGTGACTTTCTCTCAGCAAGGAGGATCCTGGATGTTATGTGCTGTGATTCTCCCTGAGAAAGGAGGATCCTAGTAGTTCTGTGCTATGCCTATCCCTGAGGATTGAGGATCCTAGAAGTCATGAGCTGTGACTCTCCCTTAGTAATGAGGATCCTGGAAGTCCTGTGCTGTGACTCTGCCTTAGGAAAGAGGATCCTAGAAGTCCTGCGTTGTGACTCTCCCTCAGGTGGGAGGATCCTGGAAGTCCTGTGCTGTGACTCTCCCTGAGGAAGGAGGATCCTAGAGGTCAGGTGCTGTGACTCTCTCTTTTCAAGGAGGATCCTGGAAGTTATATGCTGTGATTCTCCCTGAGGAAGGAAGATCCTAGTAGTCCTGTGCTTGCCTCTCCCTGAGGATTGAGGATCCTGGAAGTCCTGTGCTGTGACTCTCCTTGAGGAAGGAGGATCCTACAAGCCCTGTGCTGTGCATCTCCCTGAGGAAGGAGGGCCCTAGACGTCCCGTGCTGTGCCTGTCCCTGAGGAAGGAGGATCGTAGAAGTCTTGTGCTGTGACTCTCCCTGAGGAAGGAGAATCCTAAAAAACCTGTGTTGTGACTCTCCCTTAGGAATGAGGATCCTGGAAGTCCTGTGCTGTGACTCTCCCTTAGGAAAGAGTATCCTAAAAGCTCTGCGCTGTGACTCTCCCTGAGGAAGGAGGATCCTAGAGGTCAGGTGCTGTGACTCTCTCTTTTCAAGGAGGATCCTGGAAGTTATATGCTGTGATTCTCCCAGAGGAAGGAAGATCCTAGTAGTCCTGTGCTTGCCTCTCCCTGAGGATTGAGGATCCTGGAGGTCCTGTGCTGTGACTCTCCCTGAGGAAGAAGTATCATCGGAAGTCCTGTGCTGTGACTCTCCCTGTGTAGTGTAGTTCCTATTTCCCTTATAGGCTCTGCGCATTGGAATAATATACACTATAGTTGTGAGTACATTTAACTTAATTACTTTATGTGCCAGCTAACTCAGGGGTCACTAAAAACTTCTCGAATGAACAAGAAGGGATTCGTTTCAGAAAACATGACAACTTTGTTTCCCTTTAGAATCAGAACAGTCTCAGAATCGTCGAAACAATAGATAACAGTTTTACTCAGTCAATCGTGCATGCATCCTTTCTGCGGAGTTACACAGAAATAGACGGGTGTTTCAATAAAAAGGGTTTATTGAACAGTCTTATTTCTCGTGCAAGAGATATGAACTGCTATAATCATACGACAAAATGCAAAATAGAATATGTACAGCATTAGCAGTAAGATAAAATAATACTGCAGTAGCATTGTTTGTAGCTATGACATAAATTCATAAATATATACATGAATAACACAGGCTAAAATGTGAATACTCGTCTGGTGCTTCTAGCTAGTTCTACCCCAGTGTATCTAACCTAAGTGTAGCACGAGGTATGAAGGAGGTGCTGTTTTTCTATAGTCTAGTTTAGCTATAGTTGGTATTGCCAAGAGTCCCTCTAGGTTCCAGTCTGCTCCATACCTTAGAAGGAGAGAGGTTGGAGTCCCTTTCCGGGCCTCGATCTCTAACACCCTGCGAAGGGAGCCAGAAACACTGGAGCTGGATTCTCTGTGACGAGGAGGACAGCGTCTGGTCAGTGTGTCAGTCTGGAACTCGAACTCCTTCCGAACTTGCCATGGCAAGCCGTATCGAGCTGTGTAGCTGAGCCTTGGTTTGCCAGGGTAAGTGAAGGTATATTTATACCTTGAAGGTGTCTAGGAATGTTGGCAATGACGTAAAAGTCAGGCAGAGGAACGTTATGAATGAACCCCTAAGGAATAGATCTTCATGCATAATAAATGAGTTCTTGGAGAAATCAATAATCCAAGCAGGGGAAGTCCCAAAGGCTTAAGAGTCTGGTTTTCCAAGAACTCGTTGTGACGTGGGATGGACGGATGTAGGTGACCATTCCTGTATTTGGGTTGCAGGGGCAATGCCTAAATAAGGGCTGGATTTCTATGCCTAAATAAGGTCAAATGAGAGTTGTGACTCAAACAACCGCAAAGGTGCACCACAAAAAACAAGACAATAAGTGGAAATGGTATTTAAGCACAATGAAGAAATATTTCTCAAAGAGATGATGTTAGTCTTCTGTTAATCTTTATTTTCAGTTTGCAGTAAAACATACAGCCGACGCGTTTCGTCCCAAGCCGGGACTTCTTCAGGGCTTTAAGTTTGTTGGACGTCGCTTGTAGAGAGAATGTAAGAGGAACCGGGGTCCAAGGGGCGCCTTCCTGGACACTGTAATCCTGATGTGCGAGCCGGAATATATATTATTTCATTCCAATGCCGAACTAACAGGGTTGAACTGTAAGCATGATAATGGACGATGAAGGTAGTGCTTCACAGGGTTCCTGAGCAGTGAGAACGTTCTTGCCACCTTAATTTGTGTCTGTCTCAAACCGTATACTGAGTAATTTGTGGAAATAGTGGTGGACAGGTGGTCTTATTAGTCCATGGGAGGAGGGTGTGGGCACTGTGTTCCAGCAGGCCGTTCCTAGTAAAACAGCCGGCGCCCATCCACAGTCCTCGTCCCGCCGAAACACCCACAGCGACGATGTGTTCCTACTTTATGTGCCAGCTAACTCAGGGGTCACTAAAAACTTCTCGAATGAACAAGAAGGGATTCGTTTCAGAAAACATGACAACTTTGTTTCCCTTTAGAATCAGAACAGTCTCAGAATCGTGGAAACAATAGATAACAGTTTTACTCAGTCAATCGTGCATGCATCCTTTCTGCGGAGTTACACAGAAATAGACGGGTGTTTCAATAAAAAGGGTTTATTGAACAGTCTTATTTCTCGTGCAAGAGATATGAACTGCTACAATCATACGACAAAATGCAAAATAGAATATGTACAGCATTAGCAGTAAGATAAAATAATACTGCAGTAGCATTGTTTGTAGCTATGACATAAATTCATAAATATATACATGAATAACACAGGCTAAAATGTGAATACTCGTCTGGTGCTTCTAGCTAGTTCTACCCCAGTGTATCTAACCTAAGTGTAGCACGAGGTATGAAGGAGGTGCTGTTTTTCTATAGTCTAGTTTAGCTATAGTTGGTATTGCCAAGAGTCCCTCTAGGTTCCAGTCTGCTCCATACCTTAGAAGGAGAGAGGTTGGAGTCCCTTTCCGGGCCTCGATCTCTAACACCCTGCGAAGGGAGCCAGAAACACTGGAGCTGGATTCTCTGTGACGAGGAGGACAGCGTCTGGTCAGTGTGTCAGTCTGGAACTCGAACTCCTTCCGAACTTGCCATGGCAAGCCGTATCGAGCTGTGTAGCTGAGCCTTGGTTTGCCAGGGTAAGTGAAGGTATATTTATACCTTGAAGGTGTCTAGGAATGTTGGCAATGACGTAAAAGTCAGGCAGAGGAACGTTATGAATGAACCCCTAAGGAATAGATCTTCATGCATAATAAATGAGTTCTTGGAGAAATCAATAATCCAAGCAGGGGAAGTCCCAAAGGCTTAAGAGTCTGGTTTTCCAAGAACTCGTTGTGACGTGGGATGGACGGATGTAGGTGACCATTCCTGTATTTGGGTTGCAGGGGCAATGCCTAAATAAGGGCTGGATTTCTATGCCTAAATAAGGTCAAATGAGAGTTGTGACTCAAACAACCGCAAAGGTGCACCACAAAAAACAAGACAATAAGTGCAAATGGTATTTAAGCACAATGAAGAAATATTTCTCAAAGAGATGATGTTAGTCTTCTGTTAATCTTTATTTTCAGTTTGCAGTAAAACATACAGCCGACGCGTTTCGTCCCAAGCCGGGACTTCTTCAGGGCTTTAAGTTTGTTGGACGTCGCTTGTAGAGAGAATGTAAGAGGAACCGGGGTCCAAGGGGCGCCTTCCTGGACACTGTAATCCTGATGTGCGAGCCGGAATATATATTATTTCATTCCAATGCCGAACTAACAGGGTTGAACTGTAAGCATGATAATGGACGATGAAGGTAGTGCTTCACAGGGTTCCTGAGCAGTGAGAACGTTCTTGCCACCTTAATTTGTGTCTGTCTCAAACCGTATACTGAGTAATTTGTGGAAATAGTGGTGGACAGGTGGTCTTATTAGTCCATGGGAGGAGGGTGTGGGCACTGTGTTCCAGCAGGCCGTTCCTAGTAAAACAGCCGGCGCCCATCCACAGTCCTCGTCCCGCCGAAACACCCACAGCGACGATGTGTTCCTACTTTATGTGCCAGCTAACTCAGGGGTCACTAAAAACTTCTCGAATGAACAAGAAGGGATTCGTTTCAGAAAACATGACAACTTTGTTTCCCTTTAGAATCAGAACAGTCTCAGAATCGTGGAAACAATAGATAACAGTTTTACTCAGTCAATCGTGCATGCATCCTTTCTGCGGAGTTACACAGAAATAGACGGGTGTTTCAATAAAAAGGGTTTATTGAACAGTCTTATTTCTCGTGCAAGAGATATGAACTGCTACAATCATACGACAAAATGCAAAATAGAATATGTACAGCATTAGCAGTAAGATAAAATAATACTGCAGTAGCATTGTTTGTAGCTATGACATAAATTCATAAATATATACATGAATAACACAGGCTAAAATGTGAATACTCGTCTGGTGCTTCTAGCTAGTTCTACCCCAGTGTATCTAACCTAAGTGTAGCACGAGGTATGAAGGAGGTGCTGTTTTTCTATAGTCTAGTTTAGCTATAGTTGGTATTGCCAAGAGTCCCTCTAGGTTCCAGTCTGCTCCATACCTTAGAAGGAGAGAGGTTGGAGTCCCTTTCCGGGCCTCGATCTCTAACACCCTGCGAAGGGAGCCAGAAACACTGGAGCTGGATTCTCTGTGACGAGGAGGACAGCGTCTGGTCAGTGTGTCAGTCTGGAACTCGAACTCCTTCCGAACTTGCCATGGCAAGCCGTATCGAGCTGTGTAGCTGAGCCTTGGTTTGCCAGGGTAAGTGAAGGTATATTTATACCTTGAAGGTGTCTAGGAATGTTGGCAATGACGTAAAAGTCAGGCAGAGGAACGTTATGAATGAACCCCTAAGGAATAGATCTTCATGCATAATAAATGAGTTCTTGGAGAAATCAATAATCCAAGCAGGGGAAGTCCCAAAGGCTTGAGAGTCTGGTTTTCCAAGAACTCGTTGTGACGTGGGATGGACGGATGTAGGTGACCATTCCTGTATTTGGGTTGCAGGGGCAATGCCTAAATAAGGGCTGGATTTCTATGTCTAAATAAGGTCAAATGAGAGTTGTGACTATATAAGGGCATGATTCAGGAAATCTATATACGGGTATCTAAATCAAACACACAACACCTGAGGAAGGAGGATCCCAGCGGTTTTGTGCTGTGACTCTCTCTTAGCAAGGAGGATCCTGGAAGTTATGTGCTGTGATTCTCCTTGAGGAAGGAGGATCCTAGTAGTCCTGTGTTATGCCTCTCCCTGAGGATTGAGGATTCTGGAAGTCCAGTGCTGTGGCTCTCCCTGAAGAAGGAGGATTGTAGTAGTCCTGTGCTGTGACTCTCCCTGAGGAGGGAGGAGCCTGCAAGTCCAGTGCTGTGACTCTCCCTGAAGAAGGAATTCAAATGTCAAATGTCAATTAGGCTTTATTTCGATATGATGCATATCTTAAAAAGCAATACATATACATAAAAACAATAAAAAGAGCCAATGCATAGATAAAAAGCATACAATTCATATTACAAATGGCGCAAATAATTTACATAAAAACAGTCTAAAATACATATTAAACAAGATACAAAAGCCTAGTAGATCTAATGCGCCATGCCCAACCTAGGAATTTCGCCAATCCACATGCAAACAGGGGCCGCGGATCCGTTTTCAAAATTCGTAAGGCCTCCTTGTGGGATCTAGTCCCAAGCTCTCTACAGAATGGTTTCAACCATCTGCGGCGAGGAACTACATAGGCCGAGCATTCAAACAACAGGTGGGGAACTGACTCTGTCCTAGTCTCACAAAAGGGGCAGAAGGGGATTGTCTGTGCCGGGACCTTCCACCTGGAAGTCAGATTCCCAACTGGAAGTAGGCCTACCCTAAATTTGAAGTATGGAGCCCTGTCCCAGGGTTTTAAGATAATGTCCAGATACGGCTCGCAGAAGTGCACCTCCTTAACCAAAAGGAAATCCACAGTGGTCCTACACAAATTAGCATTACTGTTTCTGCCATCAATAACCCAACTCCAGTATAACTTCTTCAAAGCTGACTTGGGCGGGGCACTTCTAGTATTCCAAGCGTCTTCAAGGCCCAGGTCTGCAAGAAGGCGCTTGACTTCCCTTAACCAGCGGACTTTAGACCAGCCAGGGGTTGATAGAACCTCTTTTAAACCTTCTGCATAGCTGAACATTTCTGGGACTCTCCAGATACGCGCCCACAAGAGAAGAGGACGCAGCCTCGCCTGGTCACTAATGGGCCGAGTACCCATATCTAGGAGGAGTGGTAGAGTTGGCGTACTGTAGGGGAGCCCCATTAAGTCCTTGTGAAATTTGTTTTCTGAGCGGGACAGCTGGTCCACATTCTGTACACCCCAGAGTTCTGCCCCAGAAAGAGCTGCACTGACACCTCTTGCCCTATAGATGTCAAGTACCGGTGCAATGGGTTTGAGGGATTAGGCACGCTGTTCGTTAAGGAGGGCCCCCACCACCCTCTTGTGGGTCAGCAGCATCTTTTGATGATGACATTTCCAACTCATGGAGTCGCAGAGACGAATACCGAGGTAATCGAACTCCTTGACCCTTTCGAGTGGAACTGAGTCTAGGGTAGGTGTTTTGACGGTCTTCTTCTTAATAGCTAGTCCCCTTGAGCCACAGAAGGACTTAAAGCTAGTTAGAAGACTCTGCAGGCCTGCTGGGGTTTTGGAGATCAGGAGGGTATCATCTGCAAATAAGAGGGTAGGTATTCTCCTGCCAGCCAGGGATGGTGCGTCTGCAGGATGATGTAGCAGTGCTCCACCACTCCGTTGACATACAATGAAAACAGAGTGGGGGCTAGCACACATCCCTGGTGGACACCTCTATTTACAGGAATTCGTGATGTTTTTTGTCCCTGGTTACCGCACCTTATCTGTGCGAAGTTGTCAGCATGCAGCTTTATCAGCATGCTTAATAAGTATGGGGGAATTCCCAGTGCATCGAGCACTCTCCAAAGTTGGCTACGTGGGACCAGGTCAAAGGCAGTCCGTAGATCTATGAATGCAAGGTACAGACTGCCTTTGCCCAGTACAACCACTTTCCAATAAAGCATCATAAACCGGAATGATTGCTCTATAGTCCCCATACCTGATCTAAAGCCAGACTGGAAGTCAGAAAGAATATGCTTCTCCTCTACCCACTGCAAGACCCTTCCTAAAACCACTTTACCTGCTACCTTCTGTGTGGAATCCAAAAGGCTTATAGGGCGTTAGTTAACTGGGCCGTCCCGGCTCCCTTTCTTAAAGATTGGGTCGTACTCTGCGCCCTTCCATGAATCCGGGAGAGCTGCACCAGCCAAGCCAGCATTCAGTAAGGAAGCAATAAGTCTCCCCCACTCATCTGGATTAATGCGGAGCAAGTCTCCTGGGAGGCCATCAGGGCCCGCTGCCTTATTGGGGACAAGACACTTAATCGCCTCCACCACTTCCTTGGATGTAAACAGGAGTTCCTCATTAAGCTCAATGCAATCTATGGGGTACTGTTCAGTCGGAGTTACCTCAATACCCGGAGTCATTGTGTAGAGCTGGGAGAAGTGGTCAAACCACGCGCCCTCCGCTATATTGCATGTTATAAGCGAGTCCACAGGTTTGTCCCTAGCTCTTATTAAGTCCCAAAATCCCTTCGAGTTCTTCCTTGAGCTTGCCACCTTTAGGTCATACCAAAACTGGTTCTCATGCTCAGCCTTGGCCTTAGATATTGCCCTTCTATAATTACTCCTTGCAATGCTAATCAGACCTCCATCCTTGGCTTTCACCGCCTTGATTAGATCCCTTTTGGCAGCACGACAGGCAGGGGAGAACCAACCCACATTGCCCTTGGGTCCACCTCTTACTTTGCCCCTTGTGCCTACAGGACGAACTAAGAACAGTTCACCTAGGGCGTTGATAGTTTGGGCAAACAAAGCGGGAACCTCATGCACGCTGAGCGGGGGAGTCTAAACGGGGCATGATGTTAGACATTATGGATTTTACTTACAGGATCTTCCCCTCATTAGCAGCAATGGTGTTCCATTTCGGGCGCCTACCACAGTTGGAGGGGCATACTTCGTGTCTAAACGGGGCATGATGTTAGACATTATGGATTTTACTTCCAGGATCTTCCCCTCATTGGCAGCAATGGTGTTCCATTTCAGGCGCCTACCACAGTTGGAGGGGCATACTTCGTGTGTTGTTTTCCATACATGTGGGAGTGGAGCTGGGTTCACACCCGCCCACAAAGGGGACAGGGACAGAGATAAAGGATTGTGGTCGCTGTCAGTAGACGGTAAAACCACCATAGCTAACAAATGGGCCCAAAGTCTATAGTTCAAGAGAATAAAGTCAATTTGTGAGGAATGGCCTACTCTGTTAAACGTATGGGCCCCGTTAGGGTCTGAGTTTGATCTGCCGTTGGTTGCCCTAAGACCATGTTCCAGGCAAAGGGCATTAAGGTCAATGGCACTTTGGATTCAGCTTCTAATTGGGGATAATGTGAGGGGGGATACCTCTCCTTGCGTCCTCCCGGGTACCCAATATATCCTCCATAGCAAGGGGTTCAAATGTACAATTGAAGTCCCCAGCCAGTATGACAAGGGAGTCAGCACCACTAGATCTAAGTTCCTCATTGATGCCCGTAAGGGACAGTGTGGATGTGCCACCCCTTGATCCTCTGACATAGATATTAAAGACTTCGAGCACCCTCCCCCCACGTGGCCCTCTCACTGTTATTCTCTGCAGCTCGGGCGATTTGGTGGTTATACACCTGATAGAGAATCCCAGGGAAATACTTGCCCAAATTAGTAGACCGCCAGAGGGGCGGCCCTTACCACCAGGCGATTGTATTGCAGAAACAATGTAGGTAGTATAACCCACCTTGTGACATGGTTCCAAGCACCAAGTTTCCTGAAACAAGCAAATCCCGAAAGATTCAACAAATGAATTCCATTCAGGTATGCCTGTATTCCGTGCAAGAACCGCTATATTCCAACTGACCACCTTCAGGGCTACACCGCCAGCTCCTCCCCGCCCTAGCGCTAATTTGCTCACAAGGGGACCATGCACAATGCTAGGGTCCTCCTCTAAGACCAAGGATAAAGCTTCCCCCCCCCAGGCACCTCTAAGGGGGACCGTGCATGCTCAAGATCTTTAGCACCAACCACAGACAGGTGACCCACAGACATAGCGGGAACGAAAAGTATACCAGTGGGTGGCTCACCAGTTCCCCTCTAAAGGTTGAGCTGTCACTTGATATCTCCCCAGTTGCCTCAGCATGCTTCTCCCGTAAGGGGCAGCTAGCATGTCAATAGCTATGCCACAACCGACCCTGCGGCTGATACGGGCGATTGCAAAATAGGCTAAATTGGGAGAGATTACCACAAACCTGCCTGCCACCCCGGTCCTCCCACACAGGTGTTCCAACTGGCCTTACTCATAGATTTGGGGGATTAAAGAAGCTGAGGTCACGTGTGCCTGTTACTCCACCACTACCTGATGAGCTGTGCTCCCTAGTAGGAAAAGAACAGACATAACTGGCAACCCTCGGGTCCTCAAAATTTACTATGATGCAATCCCCGCTTATGTTTTTTAGTCTAGTGCCGATCCAGCCAACTCTCCTTACATGAATTACCCGCCCATCCCAGGTATCCGGCAAGGGTCTATTTTCTTTAAGCCAGAATAAGGTCTTATTCAGCAATTCCACAAAAGACTCGTGTTTACCTGGACTAAGTTCGGGCACCCCAGTCAGCACTGCCACAAAAGGCTGGCAGTCGGGAGGTAAATTAGCATTTGGGACCATCCCCCCCTTAGGGCCCCTGCCTGACTAGAAGGCATGGGCTGGTACTAGTTTATCTATTTTAGGGGTAGTACTCTCAGGGGCATTACTGGTGGCTAGAGTGTTAGTGCTTGCTCGGCCAGGAGTGCCATTAGCCCTGGGACATGCCGTCTTTTTGGCTGGAATAGTATTAGCCTTAGAGGTCTTCAAATTGACTGCGCATTAGGTGCCAATGACCCGGGCTTCTTGGCTACCCCTGGGCGAGCCACAGGGTTAGAAGCAGAAACAATCACCACCGGCACCACAGGGGCGGGACCGGCTATAATATTGGGTATAGAAGTGGGACCTTGTGGGGCTATGGGGGTCTCCCTGCTGTCAGGTCCCCCCCCCCAGTCCCCTCCTCCCTAATTCTTAACTGCAACTTAATACACGATTTTAGGGAGAAGAAGTTGTCTAGGGTTGTCTGCTCTAATTTATCCATCCGCTCTGACAGTCCTTGGATTCTCTCTAACACAGGGAGAAGTAGTAATTTCATCATTTTCTCTATATTTGCGATGGAGAGAGATTCTGAGGATGAAGTCCCTACAGGATCACTAATCTGGTCTGTACAGACATTGGGCACTGGCCCTCCAGGTGGGTCCCCCCCCTTCGCTCCCATCAAAGTGCTGGTGTCCCGTCCCGCTCCCTTTTGGGCACCACCTGACCTAGTGCCAAACCCCCGGGATCTCTTATGCGGTTTGACCAATCTACCTTTCCGTGGGCTAGCCATTCTTTTTCGTTTAATTGGAACTGAATGTATTTGTGCCTGTACTACGAGTGCAGGTAGGAGGGGTATGTCCACATGGGTAGGAGTTATAGCCAGGGACGGTACGGGGGCAACTGACTCACTAACCGGGGGGTCTGGGGCAGCATTGATTTCAGCTAGATGAGCTTCAGCCGTCAGACTCTCCAACCTATCTATACTAGCTCTTAGAGCGGCCACCCGGGGGTGATCCAAGGGAGGTGAGGCAGGGATCAATGGGTCAAGAGGTTGCACTGGGGATGGTACCAAAGCTATCGGACCCAGCGATGACCGTTAATCAACAAGCGGTTCTCGAGAAAGGCGCCGCTCTGTCATAGCGATCTCCTTTTCGATGACAGTAGCCACACGAGTGATAAACTGATCCATGGTGCCGACCATACCCCCCTCTTCTCCCCTACCCCCCCTTCTCAAGTTTTTGCCCGATCGAGTTGCTATTGACATGGCAGGGTGTGGACACAGTACCTACAATGAGAATCTTAGTCCTGGAACGGTTGGGGACTAGCAAGAATCCAGGGTTCCTTTGCAACCAAATGACAGTTTTCAAGGGGGGTGGCCCAGCCCAGCCACAAACAGCCCCGGACGGCCACAGGCGGCCCGCCCTTTGCCCGGGCTTCGCCCGGAGTCCCGCTCGCGTCCCGTGAGGCGGGGCTTGCTGTTCTTTTATGCGCCTCCTGGCGCAGCTGTGTGATGCTGGGACCCGCACACGATGCCGGGAGATGTACTCCCCGGCCCAGCCTCCACTCGGCGGTCGCACTGGGCAGATGGCAGCACCAGCGGGACGGCGGGAGGCAGGCAGGGGGACCTGGACTCCTCACAGGGAAACAGATGCCACAGGTAATGGTCGCTCGCCGAACTGGAGAAACACAAGAGATTGCCCCGCTCGTCAGGGGCTTGCTGTTCTTTTATGCGCCTCCTGGCGCAGCTGTGTGATGCTGGGAACCGCAAAGGATGCCGGGAGATGTAGTCCCCGGCCCAGCCTCCACTCGGCGGTCGCACTGGGCAGATGGCAGCACCAGCGGGACGGTGGGAGGCAGGCAGGGGGACCGGGACTCCTCACAGGGAAACAGATGCCACAGGTAATGGTCGCTCGCCGAACTGGAGAAACACAAGAGATTGCCCTGCTCGTCAGGGGCTTGCTGTTCTTTTATGAGCCTCCTGGCGCAGCTGTGTGATGCTGGGAACCGCAAAGGATGCCGGAAGATGTAGTCCCCGGACCAGCCTTCACTCGGCGGTCGCACTGGGCAGATGGCAGCACCAGCGGGACGGCGGGAGGCAGGCAGGGGGACCGGGACTCCTCACAGGGAAACAGATGCCACAGGTAATGGTCGCTCGCCGAACTGGAGAAACACAAGAGATTGCCCCGCTCGTCAGGGGCTTGCTGTTCTTTTATGCGCCTCCTGGCGCAGCTGTGTGATGCTGGGAACCGCAAAGGATGCCGGGAGATGTAGTCCCCGGCCCAGCCTCCACTCGGCCGTCACACTGGGCAGATGGCAGCACCAGCGGGACGGCGGGAGGCAGGCAGGGGGACCGGGACTCCTCACAGGGAAACAGATGCCACAGGTAATGGTCGCTCGCCGAACTGGAGAAACACAAGAGATTGAAGAAGGAGGATCCCAGAAGTCCTCTGCTGTGCCTCTCCCTGAAGAAGGAGAATCCTAGAAGTCCTGTGCTGTGATTCTCCATGCCACGACACACTAACTCTCCTGTTAAATTAATTCATGTTTATCATTTGCAGTTTGTTTACTGAATGGGGCTCTTATTTAATTTGTTCATCCTGCATTTATTATTTGGCAACAAACTACTTAAAATTAATATTCATGCTGATAATATCAATCCTAAGTATAAGGCTGGCAGTCAACCAGATTCAAATTGTATCTCACTCTGGCAGAGACTCAATTATGTGAAATAAATATGCATTAAACACAAGTGGATCTCATTTGAACAATATCTCAGGAGAATATCCATTGTCTCCGAACACTGCATGCTTGAGCTCCAACAAATCAGATTTGGCATGCTTTAATTTGAATTGTGAAATAATATCAGGATCATCTAATCTCCTGACTATGTGAAGGCCAAGATGTTTTATATGAACCGCAAAGAAGAAAAGAGCACCAAGTGTAACTGTTTTTTTATTTTAGTGAAAAGACACCAAGATATTTGTAACATTCAATTTTGTGCTAGTTTTGATGGCACATACTGTATTATTACTTGTAGGTAGTCTGGACGAGCACTAACTAAAAGTATGAAATTTGCACCCAAAAGTTACTCTTACATTACATTTCTGACACACGTGAGGAAGATTTCTGTTTGCAAAATTTACATCAGGTGCAAAATTCTGCTTATTGGAAAATAACTAAAATGTGCATTTGTGTATATTTAACATTTTATTTTTACACTAGGAAAATATTACTTCCCATGTCGCTTAAAACGTTGTCAAAATGCCCTCACTGCAATTTTGCTTATTCCTGTTACACCGCACCTTCAGTGCCAGTAACCCCTCCCTACAAGTTTTGGAGTATTAATTGTCGATCTCTGCCTAAAAACAGAGACCATATCTTCGATCTATTGACCTCCACCCAGCCAGATGCCCTGTTCCTTACGGAAACTCGGCTCCATGCGAGATCCGGCCCAGACGTGGCAAGTGCCCTGCCACCTGGTTATGTCATAGTCAGGCAAGACAGAGCCACGGGGAAAGGCGGGGGGATAGCGATTATTTTTAAGGACATCCACTCCTGCTCGCTGGACACAGTTCCCTTCCCGAACTGTGAAGCCGCACTTTTCAAGATAGAAGTCTCCCCTCGACTGATGCTATCGGGCATCCTAATCTATCGCCCCCCTGACAAGCCTACACAGTGGCTAACTTCATTCGCTGAGCACGTAGCTCCCCACGCTATGAAGGCAGCAAATTTCACCATCCTGGGAGACCTAAATCTCCATCTAGAGGATTCGCAGAACGGACTAAGCAGAACGTTTCTATCCGACTGCGAGGCTATCAACCTAACACTGCGCAACCGAGGCCCTACCCACAAGGCAGGCCATTTACTTGATCCCATCATCTCCAATATTCTGTTTGACTGTACTTCCCCTGCCCTCCCCCTCGTTTGGTCCGATCATCACGCCATTTACTTCACTCTGCCTGCTGATACCACAAAGTGCATGCCCCTTCCGGGCACAAGGAACAACCATAGAGCCTGGTCTAAGCTGAACATCTCGGCATTCAAGGCCTCTCTTATGGCCACCTGCCCCGATACCAAACTTGGGTGCACCTCTTTGGCTCAAGAAGTTTCCCTCTGGTTAACTTCTAACATTAATCACCATCTGCCGCCGCGTCCTAGACTACCGATCCCGCATCTCGCCCCAGCCCCATGGTTTACGGACGATCTGAAGGTTATTAATTCCGAATGCAAACATCTGGAGAGATCTTGGCGAAAAACCTATGCCCTGAATGACAAATTAACCTATCGTTCAGCACTCCGGCAATACCATCAAGCCTGTCGAAAGGCAAAAGCCCTGTTTGTCTCAGAGTCTATTGAACAGGCCATGAACCGGCCGAAAGCCCTCTTCTCTATGGTCAAGAAGCTAGCTGGCTCAAACACCGTACCCACCCCACCCGTGCTAGGGTAAGCGGAATGCAATCAAATTGCTGACTTTTTCATATCCAAAGTCGAAACCATCCACAACGCCCTGTCCCTATCCTCCCCCACAACCCCTCCCGACCCCCTTACTCTGGACTCATTAAGCCCGCAATTCCAGACAATACAGATCTCTGAATGGCCCCTGTTAGACTCCAACTCGCTGCTCGCCTGGATCACAAAGGTAAACTCAGGCTCCCCCCTGGACCCAATTCCTATGAACATCCTTCGCCAGCTCTCTCCTGACGCTCTACTAGTCATTCAAGAGCTCCTAAATTCCTCATTGCAGGAATCTATAGACCCGGATGAATGGAAAAGAGCCTTGGTAGTGCCACTTTTAAAAAAACCTGGTGCAGACCCCAGGACGCTCGCCAACTTCCGGCCCATCTCTTTGCTGCCTATGTTCTCAAAAATCCTGGAGAGGCATATTAACATACATCTCACTTCTCATGTGGAGACTACAGGTTTTTTACACCCGTCCCAGTCAGGATTCCGATCCCACTTCTCCACCGAAAAAACTCTCCTGGGGGTAACTGAGAACCTACGCACTCGTCTTGATCAGGGTGAGACCACAGCGCTTATTCTTTTAGACTTAAGCGCTGCATTCGACACAGTGAGTGACTGGCCCTGCCCTTATTTGGCTGGCCTCTTTCTTAAATCACTGCACCTTCCAGGTTTTCTCTTCCGGTAAATCCTCTTCTGTTCACTCATCTGCGTATGGTGTCCCGCAGGGGTCCTCACTGAGCCCTATGCTCTTTAAAATCTACGTGAGACCCCTAGCAACCATTGTGGAAGACTCTGGTCTCTCCCTCTACTCATACGCAGACGACACTCAGATCCTTATTTCCCTCTCCTCGGCTGCATCTGCTCTTAAATTAGGACTTAGCCGAGTGGCAGAGTGGATGCAGGCGAACCTCCTGAAACTGAACGGAGATAAGACGGAGGTGCTCATTCTGGGCAAGCAAAAACACCTCTGGAGCCATGCACACTGGCCGTCAGAAATGGGCCCACCACCCCTTCCAGTGACGCAGGTTCGCAACCTTGGCTTTGTCCTGGACGATTCGCTCTCCATGCGACATCAAGTGGTTAAGGTGGCAGCCACTTGCTTCTCCCTCCTGGGGTGGCTTCATAAAATCTTATGGATGCTCCCAATATGGACAAGACGCTCGGTGGTCCAGGCTCTAATCGCCTCTCGCCTGGACTACAGCAATGTGCTTTACTTAGGAGTTATGCTGGAGCTTCAGAGGAGACTTCAGCTTGTTCAGAATTCTGCTGCCCGACTCCTTTGCAAGGTCCCATGGAGATCTCCAATTTCCCCCTTTCTCAGAGACCTTCACTGGCTCCGCATCGCTAACCGTGTCAAATTCAAGGCCCTTTGCTTTATGCACAAAATCAAGCAAGGGTCGGCCCCAGGCTACCTCCAGGCCCTTGTCCAACAATACTCTCATCCCGTCTCCTCAGATCTTTCACAACTTTCTGATACCACGCTTTAAACTGACAAGAATGGGCGGACGCTCTTTCTCCTGCGTTGCTCCCAGGTGGTGGAATTCTTTGCCGGCCACACTGAAACTTGAACCATCTCTGTTAAAATTCTGCAAAGACCTTAAAACCTGGCTCTTCTCTCAATAACAACTACGATGCGTAATCATTTCTCTACTGGCGCCGGGAGACCCCTTGTCGGTAGCTGCGCGCCCTATAAATTCAACTACAAATACAAAATACAAATACAAATGTCGATACAACTTCTCTGCACCTTATTTAATATGGGTGTGTTCCTTTCCCATTTTCTTAACTAACTCCTGCCCTTGATAGGAGTAAATGGTATCACATCCACGTTGGGATAGTATGTTCAAACTGGTGGAAATTCTACATTTGCAAACATCATCTCTGGAAGGGCATTCTGTAAGCAAATAGATTTCTAGAGCCCTTATATTAAATTGACGTATTCAAATGTTTTACGACTCAACCTCACGTCGTTTCGCCATAGTTTTAAATACAACTTTTCCCTTGCACAGGGTAGTTACGATTAATGACATAAAGACATATATCTTCATCACAATGGGTACAAATGCTTTCCGAAAAATATCTGTTCAAGGGTGGTGTAAAACTGCCTTGAACCAGTGGTAATTTGTATGTTACCATTTGCAAATTGACTTACAGTAGTGTAGTTTATGTGATCTGGCCTTACTATTCAGAGGTCATGCCACATTGAATTGACCAGAGTGTTGGTGTTATCAAGAGTAGTGGATGAATAATGTTATCCGGCTTAATATAGTCCATTGTTGGCGCACTAAAGACTGCAAAAGCAAGCAGACAGACTGCTTCAATCCAAATAAATCGACCCACATCACACTTGTCCACTAGTATTAGTTTTGGATTGCACAAAGAATAAACTTCTAAATTCTCTGTACCATCTTCAAAGCTGGAGTGCGGAAATGGTTAAAAACATCTCTAGAAGCCAGTGCCGACCTAAACAACCCAATCACAGTCTGAGATCCAGTAACACAGATTTACTTGACCATACAAGAATTGAACAAAAATGTCACAGTGGGACGCTGAAATGTCTCTAGTCGCATCCTGTGCGACTGTGGCCGACATTCCAGGCAGGATGGGGATATGGAGCCAACATGAACTGATGCTCATCCTGTTTTCAGCTCCACCAAGTGGCAATGAGTTAAACGTCAGGTCATTACAAAAAAGATAAATAAATTAAATATTATTAGACATTTCACACTTCTGTGTCAAGTGAGAGCTTAGTGTTACATTTACTGAGCACCAGAAAACCCCAGCATAAATTAAGCACTGGGGGCATATTTATGAGCCCTGTTGCATCGCTCTTGCACCATGCAACGTGGTCCAAGAGCTACACAACTCAAATAAGAGACTTATGAAGCCATGCAAGGCCTCCTTTTGTGGCTTTATAAATCTCGAGTAAACCAAAAAAAGAGCGGAAATCCCTGTGTTCCGTTACTCTGCACCAGGGAGGCGTTCCATGAGAGTGGCGTGGGTGTCTGCGTTGATACTAGGCAGTCAATACAGAGCCAGCACTTGGACAAGGGCAGGAATGAGTCACATTCTTTTCAATACGCGCATTCCTGCCCTTTTTATATTGTAACACAGCGCTGTGCAGCAAGGTGACTTAGTGGGCTGGGTTGCTTTACTTTGCCGTGAGTATGGCCCTGATTTTATTATACCCACAATAATTTTGACTGCTTTATGGGGCTTTATCTGTCCAACTTCAATGCAGGCTTGCCCCAGTTCCAGTGAACAAGGTGCACCTGGACTGACTGAATTTACGAACTGTGGTGATAAGCTGCCTTTCTCATATCTCGTTCGGGCACGTTTTTTTTTGCTCTACGTATTATTTTTAGTGGGATTAATTTTGTTTGTTATTTTTTTGCTTGCGTTTTTGGAAATAGAATTGAAGAGATAATTATATGGTGTGCTTGTAATTTCGTTTTTGATTTGGACTGAATTTGATGAGTGCTGTTCCCCTGCAGAGAGGAAGTGCCGTGATATGTTGAGGCTGGGTATGAGCTTGGTTAGTCAGATATCTGTATTCTTGCTCTCAGAGTCTGTGTACGGACCCTCAAGGTAACCCTCACTGTATTGGCACCACTATCTTTGCATGGTACATATTATGACATCGACCTCTGCGAAAATATAGCTGATTATTTTGAGGACAAAGTACAGGGTCTAACCAAAGATTTTGAAATTTCCTCTCTGGAACCCAGTAGAGAAGGTGGAAGTGCTGATGAAATTGTGAACCAGTTAGCAACATTCCGCCCAATTAGCCTGGAAGAAACAAGGCAGTCAATCTTAACCACAAAATCTGGGTCCCCATTTGACCCCTGTCCCATAAGACTCCTGCATCTCATGGTAGATGAAGTAAACCCTATGATTAACGAAATCGTAAATCATTCACTTTCCACGGCCAATGTGCCACTGGAATGGAAACTTGCGGCAGTGAAACCCTTACAGAAAAAACCCCTTCCTGACCCTGCGACTCTTTCCAATCTGCGACCTATCTCACTTCTCCCAGCATTATGTAAGATCGCTGAATCACTGGTTAACAAACAGCTGACCATGTTCTTAGAAGTCAACGAGATATGGCATCCCAATCAGGCGGGGTTTAGAGCCCAGCATTCAACAGAATCGGCTCTACTGTACACGACAGACACCATTCGTACTGCCCTAGACCAAGGAAAGAAGGCCGTCCTGATTTTATTAGACCTGTCGGCGGCCTTCGACACGGTCTCTCATGCCATCCTATTAGATCGGCTAAAAACATCGGGCGTGAAGGGGACGGTACTAGAGTGGTTGGAAAACTACCTAAGGGACAGGAGACAGGTGATAACCCTGGGGGAATTTACCTCCACGGAAAAACATCAGACGATGGGAGTACCCCAGGGGTCCAGCCTCAGCCCGACATTATTCAATGTCTACACTGCGCCTCTGATTAAACTAATATCATCTTTTGGCATAGAGGTAGTAGCATATGCCGATGATATGCAGTTAATACTGGTTACGGATAGGGACAACCAGTCATGGAAAGAAACATTCAAGGAATGTTTAACTGCCACCTTTGATTGGATGCGGAAGAATCACCTAAAATGTAATACAGGAAAAACAGAGATCATTCCGCTAGGCCCAAATAATGACTTTATTCCCAGGCAATGGTGGCCAGAAAGGGCAGAAATACCGCCTCATACAACCATAGTTGCTCGGAACCTGGGGGTCACGTTTGATTCCAATCTCGCCTTCAAGCAGCAGGCAATAAAAGTGGCAGGAATGTGCTTTGGCTTAATCAAAAGCCTGAGGAAATTCTTTGATTTACTCCCTTTGGAGGCGAGGAAAACTGTTGCAGTAGCGTTGGTAACGTCGCGCTTAGATTATTGCAACAGTTTGTATGCTGGCACAAATAAAGAAGTAACTTACAGGCTTCAGCTAGTGCAAAGCGCTGCTGCCAGATTGGTGCTAAAATGGCCAAAAAGATCGTCAGCCTCAGGGGCATTAAAAGCTCTTCATTGGCTTCCCATTGTAAAAAGGATCCTGTTCAAGGTTTTGATTATAACATTTCGAGCAATGCACAAAACAGGACCATTATATCTACAGAAAAAATTCAAGAGATACTGCCCAACCAGAAACCTACGATCATCAAATTCCAATACTCTGGTGATTCCTAGGTTTCGTTTAAAAACCCGTGGAGGAAAGTCCCTGGCAGTACTGGGTGCAAAGGCTTGGAATACTCTGCCTCTTGCCCTGAGAACTCTGGATAAAGAAACAGAGTTCCGCAAAGAATTAAAAACTTGGATATTTAAACTGCAAGATAGCATGGCCAGAACTCTAGTTTGATGCTTGCCTCTGTTTTTGGTCCAACTCTGAGTCACTTTGTCATCTGGTAATTTGCCGGAGGTAGCGCCTAGATGCTCCATTGGAGCGATTGCTGCGCGATATAAATACAATTTTACATTACATTACATTACTTCCTATTACCACAATGATTTGCTTGACCTGCCTCCATACCATATATGAGGTCATGGTGCCCTTCACATGATGCCTACTGTCTGTACCCAAATCCATGTGCCAGTGGAAGTGTCTCGTAGGATCCACATACCTCAGTATCTTTGGTCTCCAGTGTCTACGCCTATGCGTCCACACGCCCTTGTGTCTTTTACTCTCAGCAACTGTTTCTACCTCTTTATTGAAAGGACGTGCCTACCGCATCATGCACAGGACCTGGAAAGCCTTCTTTTTAAATCTATATGGCTTTGCAGAAATCACCACAAAACACAAATGGAATCCACAATTGTTTGTAATTTCACAAGAGGAAACTACTAATTTAATACAACATCATGAAGCATCTCGCTCTCCAGGACCCAATGCAATTGCTATCACTGTAATGAAAATTGATGAAGAATTGAAGCCACGTTTTGACATCTTTATTTAATTCTTTTGTATACAGCAGTCAAGTGCTTCCCTCCTAGAAAGGATCAATATTGCAACTCATATATACAAAGTCAGCTGATCGTGCTACTTGATGCCAAAGGAAAACTCTTTGCCAACCATCTTTTAACCTTCTTGTCACAGTGACATAGGAAGGTAACACAGTAAAATTCCATCAAACGGCATTCAGATCCCATTGTTCAACAGTAGATAACATTCTAGCAGTAACCACCCTGGAACGCAAATAAAAAAAAAAGATGTTTATGGGTTACATCGATTATTCAACTGACGTTAACCAAGTCGACAGAAACAAACAAAGAGCCAAATTACTATCTCGGAGAATCAACTGTACAATATTACATATAATAGTTGAGATGTAAAGTAAAACCTGGGTTCAAATAAAACCGTCAGATTGGGAAAGGTCTACCTCCACAAATTGAGACCTATAATGGATTAAAACAGGGTTGCATTTTAGCCTCTCTTCTTTTTTCACTTCACATTGCAAGCCTCCCAAAACAACTGGACCACATAGATGGGAACTCCCTTAAACTCGGTCAAATATTGGCAATTTATTTAATATATTCTAATCCTATGACAATCCTAATGACCACACAGAACAGACTAAATGACAACTGAACTAATTGCAAAATTACAATTATTCAACCAGACTGAATATGAATTTCTGGAAAACCAAAATAATGTACTTAGGTGTATCACAGCTACATATATTTGGGGTTTGGACTACCGAGGGATCAGATTTTAAACTGATAGAAAACCAATCCAGAAATGTCCTATTATGCAATTATCAAGTAAAATATCTAACATTACATGGTCAATAAAAGTTTTCTCTAGGAAATATGGGGCACGGAGTGTTAGACTAAACTGTAGCCACCACAACCAAGCATATCTACCTAATTATGCAAGGAGTATTGATTTGGAAACAAAAAACTATGGCCACACTTGATTAGCTATGCATTAGAAGTATTCTAAGCTTATTCAATTTAACAATGTCAACCCCACATTGCAGCGTATGTTTGGAGTAAGCCATCACTTAGGACAATCAGTGACATCAATTTGATTAACCTCTTTTGCAACTGCTTTTCCTCCAAGAAAAATACATTTAAAGTATTGATTGGAAAAGGGTGGATTACCTCAAATATAAACCCTCAAGCTCTTATGGATCAATTATTGACCTAGTTCTTGATCAAATATAAGTTATCAACTGTTTTTGAATTTAGAAAAGTGGGCAGAATACAGCATAAACTATCACTAAAAAAATGTCCGTTAAAACCAAGGATTGACTTACTTGATTCAAAGACAATCATACTTGGATTTGACAATAAAGATACAAACATAAAAAATCCTTTTTATGTTTTAGATTATTTATTTTTCCTTTACTTCTATTTGACTGATCGTGGATCAAGAAGAAACTAACACTCTCTAGGAAATGTCACCTACACGAAGAAACTGCAAAACAATTCAGTGTGTCCTAATGAACTCAAGTTATGAAAAAAATACCAAGGGCCCATATTTTGAGCAAGTGGATTCAGAACAATTCACCAGTGTTATGTTTAAAGGGCCCACTCCAATAATAATTAGTAGCCCCTAGGGGTTTTTAACTCTAATCAAATGCATGTTCAAATTAGATCTTTGTTTGGAAACATTTTATGATATTCATAATCAACATCCTTTTAAAAGATTATATCATGGTGTTTTGTGATTCCATTTAACATGTATCTTCTCTTATTGTAAGTAGCTCCACAAGGCAACCTTTTTGGAGAGTGGTAAATTGTCCCCTTGTTAGCAGCCATCACCTTTCTAAGCAGGCTTGTACCATTACACCACAAGCCTGGGTTGATCATTTTAAGGCCATCTACAGTCTTGAGGATGAGAACAGGGAGTCAAAGGACATGAGGAGCGATCATCTAATCGTTTTCCAGTTGTCTGAGGTCACTGTAGCTAACTCTCAACCCCCACCAAATAAGGCCCCTGGGTCTGACGGGGTGCCAGGGGACCTATTCAAATCTTATATAGACCTGTGGGCTCCCTTATTAACAATGCATTTAAACTCAGTAGCTAACAGACACCTCCCACTAACCTGGTCCCAATCAATAATAATCTTGTTTTTAAAAAGGGCAATAGATCGGAACCCACCTGTTTCAGGCACATATCTCTGATTGATTCAGAGGTGAAAATTGTTGGTCGGAATTTGCTAGACCGTCTTTCAGATTGGGCGGAGGAGCAAGGCATTTTGTCTGACCTACACTATGGGTTCAGGCCAGGTCAGGGTACCATTGAGCAAAATCTGAATCTCTACTTACTGATTTGTAAGTATGCCAATGTCAAGAAGGGGGCAATTAATTTGGTGTTCATGGACCTCAGCTCTGCCTTCGACAGAGTCAATCGTTCCAAACTGTGGTCTATAATGGCTCCGATGGGAGTAGAACCTGCATTAATCAACTTTTTGTATGATTTACACAAAGGCATTTCAGCTAGTGTTAGATATGGTCCCAGCGGGGAATGCACAGAGTACTTAAAACTGCAGCTTGTGGTTGGTCAGGGTTGTATTTTAGCACCGTTTTTATTTATCTTTTATATTAATCAATTAGAACAAGCTCTGACAGACCCATGTGTGGATGTCCCCAAAGTAGGAGGCCGTTCTATACCGGCCCAGCTCTATGCAGATGACACTGTTTTGTTTGCCTGGACGGCCCAGGGATTACAAAGATTTCTTAACCTTTTTATTGATTTTATGAACAGCCTTGACCTCTCTACCAACTTCTCGAAACCACATGTAATGAAATTTGGCCCGCCCAACACGAAAACTATTAAATTTCTAGTAGATGGACATCACATTAGCCAGGTAGATGAGTTCAGATATATAGGAGTCCAGTAGAACTCTGGCCTTACTTGGCATCCACTCATAACCCAGAATATGATGTCTTTTAACAGAGCTACGTTCAGCATAGGTGACTTCTCATGCTGGCTTGGACGTACCCACATGAAATCTGTTGGACATCTTCAAGGCTAAGTGCATCCCAATAGCCAGTCATGGCAACAGAATATGGGGCTATGGCCCGGTCGCCTCAATTCAAACAGCAGAAAATACATTTTTAAGGGTCCTTCTGGGAGTCCCACAAAGTGTACCCTATAAAATTGTTCATGAAGAATTGGTATTAGGTTATATCACTGACCAGCTTTTACTCTGTCCTTTAAAACTCTGACTTTCAATCTGGGCAAAGGAGGAACTTCTTCTTAATAGATTAATCTTACAAGACTGTTTGAACATGGATCAGCCTTCTTTGATTCTGTGGTTGGCCTATATCTCCCATAATATGACACCTTTAGGAAGGCCTGACTTATATGCTTATCCCAGCAGCATAGTTATTTCTGATTACAGATGGGTTATAGCAGCGTTCAGGGACAAGATGGCACTAGACCGTGAGGACACTGCAATATTGAAACTCTTGGTGCGACATGCGATATTAGTAAAAACTGTGAGCATTTTAGAACTTTGCTTGACCTTGAACCTCTCTCGCCATCAACAACGCCTACTGATATATTTTAAGTTAAACTGATTCCCATGATTAGTTTCTTCTAATCATGGTTTCTTTAAGGATTCAAAGTTGCCCCCAAGTGATTGTGACAACGTCTCGGTCAATGATACATTACATATTGTCTGACCTGTACGAAACATAATAACTTAGAACACAAGTTTTTGCGACCACTTTCAAAACCATTTAATTTTACTCACGCTAGGCCGGCCCTACTATATTTACAGTTTTTAAACACACCTACAGTATGTTTTTCTTTTTTACGTTATCTAGTTGGGGTTTCAAAGCAAGTGCAGATTATGTGGATGTCAATTTTTGTATTTTGTTTTAAATTGACTTGTCTTTCAAGATTTTATTTTTAAAATCGAATAAAGAAATTGATTGATTGAAAGTTGGTATGCTACTATTTTAAGCAAGCTAATGTGCTTGTGAACAGCAGAATAGAATTCCAATTATTTTGCCTCCCATTTACAGTCTCTTTAACACCATTTTCATGACTTCTTTTCTTCAGTCTTCTCTAAGTCCTTTTCTGCCTTGTCTTAATGTGCATGTCCATGTTGAACCTGTCATGCGAAATGTTCTGTCCCTTTTCTGAAAATGTCCCACCTTCTCTTTCTTCCACCCCCCCCAATCTTTCCTCCTCATGCTCTGTGCATCAGTCTTCTTTTCTGATGCATTCAGTAATCTGGTCCTACTGGTTGTGAAACTAACTTATCCCACAGTGAGGCTAGAAATAAAGTAGGTCTTTGGCCATAACTAAAGGTTCTCTAAACAATAGCTAAATACCTGGAGCACAATCCACAATTTTATACATGTATTGTGACACATGTTTCAAGCTAGAAGGACAGATTTGGAAAGTGAGGAAAAAAGCAATTGCTTTTGAATATGTTTTTGTTGTTAATTAATTTAAAGGCATTTGGACATTTCTGAAACAGGAAATTCTTAAGCAATACCCTTCTTTGGATAAATAGATTACCACAAAATCTCCAGTCCTACTTCACGCTCCACCTACAGGTTGTCATCAATTGTTAACCATGATAAGTAAAATAGCATTAAAATTACATAATGTTACACACTGCTAAGTGCTGTAAATAGCTTTGCTCCTATGACCCATTTTATTGGTACTCTGTTACTAGATCTTGGAAGTAAAGAAGGATATGTTGGCTTTAGTTAGTTGCAGATGTGTGACCTACAGATCAAAGCAGACATCAGCCGTGAGCATTAACGCTCTTTGCCATCTTGTTGGCTTAAATGAAGATTGTGGCTATGTGCCATAGGTCTAGTATAATGGAAGAGACTAGGGGAAAGAAGAGTAAGAGAAAATGGAATAACAATGACAAGAGAATTGGGGAGAAATAAGAGGTAATACAACTGTGGTGCTTAAGGAAAGGGAGAGAAAAAAGAAGAAAGGATGGTGAGGGTAGAGGGCAGAGAAATAAACTAGTAGTGAAGGAGAACACAGCTAATGGGTGTAGGAGAGAATAAAGGAAGGAAAAAAGAGGAAACAAACGCAGATGGAAAGAAGCAGAGTTGGATTGAGTAGGGAGGGGCATTGAGAGGTAGCAGGTAAAAAAGTTAGTTAGGGACGAAAGTATTAAGTCTTACCTAAAATCTTTCAATTGTTGCAGTCATGTACAGGTGTTTGGGTGTCTCTTCTTCTCACTCTCTCCAGCTTCGCCTCTCTAGAGAGAGATGGAGTGTGAGTGAGTGAGAGAGAGAAGAGACAGAGTGAGTGAGATATCTCTTTTCTAACTTGGTAGTATCCTTACCCTCTGTGGCCTGACTCCATACATATATTAGGCCAATTGCACCATTTGGTGACTTCTCTCCCACCACCAAGAACTAAAAGCTTGTATATCATGGCAAAAATATTTTACATGTAAATTCTTTGCTTTTGTTTAAAGGAATTTGAAATTACTTATCCAGAATGATAATCTTGAACTGGATGATAATATCAATTCAATTCAATTCAATTATAACTTTATTTCGGTCTTTTAGACCATAAAAGTGCATAAAAAAATAAACATTTCCATCATGCACTTAATCGATAGCTGTTTTTGTCACATTGATTGGGTGCTAAAAATCACAATTTTCATGGTCCGTCCTAAGTATAGAATTAAAACCAATTGATCTATAATTACAATATATATGATAAAATTATTTCAAACAATAAAAGTAATCACATTAAAAACTATCTAAAATCTTTCAATCGCACTCCTCATAATTACAATTTGTCAAAATATATAACATCCGATAGCTCCACCATTTTAAGAGGTTGAAAAATTCATCACTGGGTTCTTTGCAAATGTAAAATATAAATACAAAATATGTCAATTATTTACTAGAGTTACATGTAGCAGTATTACAGTTTCAAACCAATGTTGGCTCTAATAAACTTCTCATTACACAGAAATCTAGATACACAAATAAACACCAATTGCGTGGTATCTGTCATTAATAGACGCTCTGCCTCTCTACAGTGCCTTAAGTTCAAAGTGTTGCAGAGGGGTTTAATCCATCTTTTCTTGGAGTGTCATATAACGGACAAAAAAAAAGTATATGCGCATCATCTTCCTTGACCTCTGCCAAATTTTTCCAAAACGTACATTTATCATAATCTTTATCATCGTGATTACTACCCCATTTGGATTTATTATTGTTTGTTTGTAGACCCCCATATCTAAATTTCAGGTACAAAGATTTGGCAATTTGCGGGCACACCTCATCCAGGAACAGTTCAAACTGGCCTATGTCTTTGAACAAAAGAAACAACGTGGTTAGGGATCCTAGACTGGAACCATGTAGTAATTTCCTGCTAATATAGGTCCAAAAAGATGACTTAACAACCTCACTACATGCCATAGTCAGATCTGAGAGCTCCTCCCAGTAGTGTGATAACCCTATTTTTTAAACCAGGTTGACAGGTGATGGAACCATGGAATGACCTTTAAGAGGCCAATACTCATTATCTCCTGTAAACCTTTTTTTATACTGTACAAGCTCCACTGTTGACCAGATTCTTACCCAAAATAAAAGGGGGCATAATACACCAAGATTATCAGTACCTTTTAGATTCAAATCCAATGTTACCGGAATCAACTTATTTATTCCAATTTCAAAATTACGTTTACAATAGGGTCCCCATATTTCTGCTCCATACAAGGCAGCTGACTGAGCCTTGAATTTAAAAACCTCAATGGCAGGAGATACAGCCTTAGAGGTACTCCCCCCATACTTCTTTATAATGGAAGTACAATTTTGTATTAATACTATTCTATTTTTTTCCAGTTGTGGCTTCCAGGTCAATTTCGTGTCTAATGTGATGCCTAGATAGTTAAAACTGTGTACATATTCTAATCTTTGGCAATTTAACTCTAGATTCTTTTTAAAAGATTTGCGGGGATTAATAGACATATATTTGGTGGATCTCTGACATAACATTGATTACACTAATATAGAACATAAAATATCGAATCAAAAATATAGTTAAAAAAATATAGGGCCTCATTAGGATGGCAGACGGACCTGCGTCCGTCCGCCACCCCCGAGGTGGAGAAACCGTCCGCAAGGGCAGCGGCGGTCCCTCCATGCCAATTAGGATGTGACCGTCACACTGGGGGTCACATCCTGTATCCTTAACATTGCGGCGGGTGCTGCTTCAAGCAGCACCCGCTGCTATGTTAAAAATGCATGCATTGCATTTGCATGCACAAAGCGGCAGGCACCACGCGGTGCCTTCCGCTTTGTGCATGCAAATGCAGGGGAGTACCATAGGTACCCCCCATGTGCACCCCCACCCCCCCTTCACCCTGGGGTCCCGCAAGGGCCCCCCAGAAGCAAAGGTCCACATGCTTTTCCACGGCGGAAAAACCGCAGCGGAAAAGCATGTTTACACATGCTTCCTAATTTGGCTGACGGTGCCTTGCAGACACGCCACCAAATAGCCCTCCAAAACCCGCGGATCAGCAGCGGATGGACCTGCCGTCCGCCGCTGGCCCACCGCAATCCCACCCCCATCCTAATCTGGCGGTGGGTGTTTTCTGTGGCTGCAGCCGTGAATCCGCATCCTCCGGGCCGGCAGTGGCTTCCGCCGGCCCGGAGGATGCGGATTCATCGCCATCCTAATGAGGCCCATAGTTAGTCAAAATATCGAATTTTTTTATATGTCTTAAAAATAATTTTAAATTAATGAAATAATAAAAATAATTAACTAAAATATACTTAAAAATACTTAAATAACCTTAAAATTATTAAATAATTAATTTAAGTTATAAAAAACCATACAATTTTATTTTTCAAAACATATATATATATATATATTAACATAATATTAATAAAAAAAAATATACAATATTTTTACCGTAGGATAGCGGGAGGGTAAAATTTACTATTACCACTCCAGTGAGTGCAACAGTAGGGAAAGCGTTGGATAGCTAGGGGTAAAAATTACTATTCCCACTCCAGTGAGTGCAACACTAGGGAAAGTTAACACTTCATATATTATTTAAAAAATATATATTTATACCAATAAAAAATGAATTAAAAGTAATTACCAATTTAATATAATATAATATGTAATCAATTAAAATACAAATAAAAATTAATTATTAAAATGTATTACCTATTAATACAAATTAATTAGCAATTAAACAATAAATTAATTAGCAATTAAAAATTAATTAACAATTAATTCAAAATAAATACCTATACATACATTAAAATATTTAATTAATGATAATTAAATTACTTCCCACCCTATTCCCCTATAAACCCACAACCCGCTACGGGAAATACATTTATAAAATTAACATAATCATCAATTAATCAATTAATACAAATTTATTAGCAATTAAAATTTAATTAATTACCAATTAAAAATTAATTAACAATTAATTCAAGATAAATACCAATAAATAAAACAAAATATTTAATTCATTATAATTAAATTACTTCCCACCCTATTCCCCTATAAACGAACAACCCGCTACGGAAAATAAATTAATAAAATTAACATAATTATCAATTAATCAATTAAGTAAAATTAATTGCCAATTAAAATTTAATTAATTGCCAAATAAAAATTAATAAACCCACAAGCCGCTACAGAATTAAATTATGCAAACATTAAATAAAATAAAATGCATTACTTAAATAAATTATAAACTAAATATACACTTTTCACACATACACTAACATACAACACATTTTAAAAAATTTGATATACTTAATACCTATATTATATACTTCGATATTTTGACTTTCTATATTTATGAAATTCGGTATTAAATTACTTACCTTAAATTCAATATTTTTGTTGACTATATTCTGTCCATTCGATATTTTGTCCATTCTATATTTTGACTTCGATATTGGTGCTATTCTATATTTTTGATTCAATGTTTTGTCTGTATACCATATTGGGTCTTGCTGAAATTTATTTCAAGTCCCTTATTAGTACAGTACAAATGGAAGGAATTCAGCAGATTTTGGAGGCCGCTGGGAGTTTGCGAGATTAAGATGGTATCATCTGCAAAAAGTAATGCGGGAATTACTTCACCAGCCAGCTTAGGGGAATCGTTTTTACAGCCTTCCAAGAAACAGGGGACATCATTTACATACAAGGTAAAGAAGGTGGGCACCAACCCACAACCTTGACGTACTCCCCGTCTCACAGGTATTTCCTTGGTAAGTTCACCCCTCGGCCCCCATCTCACTTTAGCATAGTTTCCCTCATGTAGCCTAATTATCTGAACAAGCAGTTTTGATTGGCACCCCTAGATCTTTCAGACAACCCCAAAGCCGGCTCCTGGGTACCAAATCGAAAACAGCCTTCAAGTCTACAAAGGCAATATATAGACTACCTTTCCTTAGGATTATATATTTCCAGCAAAGACACAAAAATCTGAAGACTTGATCAATAGTGCTAGTCTTCTTTCTGAAACCAGCTTGGTATTTTGAGAGTAAGTCAACCTCTTCAATCCATGCAGTTAGCCTAGATAGTATATGCCTGGCAAATAGTTTCTGTGGGATGTCGATCAAACTAATGGGGCAATAATTTGCCGGATCATGTCGTTTCCCTTTTTAAAAATTGTGACTATTTCTGCCCCCTTCCAAGAATTTGGTATTGGTTCAAAATCAGCTATCACATTGCAGAGATGGTTAATATAGGGTCCCCAAATACTCAAATCATGTTTTAAAAGATCACCCGAGATTTTATCCGGTCCTGGAGCTTTGCCTGATTTAACTGACTCCAGTATTAGTACTGTTTCATTTAGTGTGAAGTGCAATTTAGCTGCCTTTGCAGTATTCTTCATGTCATTTGTTACCACAAAGGCATTGCAATTGGATTCAGAATAGAGGCAAGAAAAATTATCTACTCATGTGTTTTCGTTGAGGAATAGGTCTCTTTGCGTTCTTCCCGCCCTATTACCTTTAGCCATCAAATTCCAAAAACCTGCCTGGTCCTTGGCTTGAGCCGCACAAATTAGGTCTGACCAAATCGCCTCATCCCATGACTTCTTTGCATCTTCTAGGGTCTGTTTGTAATTATTTCTTTTTGCCCTTATTCTATCTATATTTTCACTCCTGATGACCTGGCTTAGCTCTGACTTGGCCACTCAGCAATTCCCATTATACCAGGGATTACCTAAGCCAGTCTTGTCTAATGCTCCTGCATTCCCTTCTTTGGGTATTTTACTTAGTACTGGTCCTAAGGCATTTACCAGTGTACCATGCAGGTCTGTCATCTTAATTTGGCCTATGGGATGTTCTATAAAAGGTGCAATGGCATATACAATAATAGAATAAATACTAACCATTGCATTGGTGTACCCTAGAATATGTGGCCATTTTACAGCTCGATTATTTTTCCTTATTATAATTTCATCATTCTTAGTGCCGGGCTCATTAGAACCAGTTTGGGAAGGAAAAAAGAATTCTGGTAATACCATCAAACTCAAAGGTTGATGGTCACTCTCAGTTCTGGCATCTATTTTGTAATCAACCAAATGGTTCCAAAAACCCAATGCCACTAAAATATAGTCTATATTACTACGCGATTTACCTCTGCTAAAAGTATAGACATTTGGGGGCCGATTCCGATCCGGTAAAAAGCGCTCCGAATAGCCTTTCGAAGCGTTTTTTCTGTACGAATCGTACCCTGCAACGTCCCCCGTACGTACAACGAAGTACGATTCGTACCAGGAGCCGTACTCCGTATGAGTCGTACAGAGACCGTATGACTCTAATCTCCGTACGATTCTCCCTCGGAATCCGCTGTATGCGACATCTGTACGGTCCACGGCTGGTTTATACGACCCAGCAAGTACGATATGTGTCGGGTACGCACCGTACGACCCTTTTTCTACGGGAGCTGGAAACAGCTGTAAAAGCAGAGTTCGCCCCAAAACAGGTACGGTAAGGCCCCCCCTGGGTACGGCGCATACCCCCTATGACCTCAGGGGTATGGCGCATACCCCTGCGATCATGGGGTGTACGAGCCGTACCCCATGTAAGATGGGTGTACGAGCCGTACCCCAAGTACGATGGGTGTACGAGCCGTACCCCATGTACGATGGGTGTACCCATCGTACATGGGGTACAGCTCGTACACCCATCGTACAAAGGGTACGGCTCGTACACCCATCGTACATGGGGTACGGCTCGTGCACACATTGTACATGGGGTACGGCTCGTACACCCCATGATCACAGGGGTACGCACTGTACCCCTGCGATCATGGGGTGTACGGACCGGATGGTGTGTATGTATTTGTGTGCTTTTCCGTACGACTCGCCCTTATCTGACGTGGACCATACCAATCGCGTCCTCATACCCCGGTCCGGATCGTACTCGTCGGATCGTGCGGCATGTGGCATGAGCTGCTCTCATTGAATTGAATTGCCTAAATTTTACTAGCCAATCTATCACCTTAATTTTTCAAATTCATCCAATTCTCATTCTGGTCCCTCCTGAGTGCCTGTACCCCTGCTAAAACTAACGCATACGGGAATGAGGCGGGTGGTAAATTTAGGACGTCATTATTGGGAATTAGATCTGTACCTTTGGGGCAGTATAGTATTGGTTTATCAATATGGATTTGTTGTATTCTCATTTTGTACTACTTGCTCATTTCTCCTTTAAGTTAATGGTTCCATTTAGATTGTTAGTCTGCAGATGTTCTGTACAGTGCTTCTTATGGGCAGTTGCCTGCTAGTCTTGATGGGAGCACCAACTACTCTCTGTAACTCCTAATAAACTCCATTAAGTTATTTATATACTTCTTGGTACTAGTCTACTTTCCCCTACAACAGATGGCGACAATGACTAGCAGAGTAATGATGGAGACAGAGTGAGGAAGTACCTCTGTTGGTGAAAAACAACTTCGTGTGCAAGAAAAAAACGATTTAAAGACGGCAAGAGGAATTTATAAAAGTATTAGCGACAAGGATTGTAAGAAATTGGAAAGCTAATTCAAAAAAAAAGAAAGAAAAACAGTAAGAAGAGTATGGAGAAAGAAGACAAGTCAAATTTGAAGGAAAGGAAATAATTCTCGACAAGCAACGAAGCGTGAGTAAAATGACTTTGTTGTGAACGTTGAAGTGAAAGCATTGGCCTAAAAAAAAATAATTCAAGCGCTGTGAGCTGAGTGCATCTTTTGAAAATATTACAACTGTGCACGAGTAAGAGCGAGCGGCGTGCGACATTTGAAACTCTACCTTTTGCTCGTGAGTCAGCGCGAGTTGCCGATGGTCGATCCTTCAAGCGTCTCAGGCAAGAACATGACGCAGAAGGAATGACGTGGAGCGGCGTGCGCTGTGCGTTGTGAAAAGAGCACAGGAACGTGTTGCGCAGTGACGTGACACGTAGCGGCCATTTTGAGAGGGAAAAAAAGCGTATCCTAGCAACCCTTCGTCAAGCAAACGGAGGGAGACGGTAAAAGGTGAACAGCGGAAACAACGAAGGCGAACTGCTGCAACTATATTTATTTGAAGAGCAGAAGTAAGGAAGGAATAAAAGAAGGAAGCGGAGTATTTTGACATCGAGGTGACTTTAAAAAAAAGAAAAGGGAAGCAAAGAAAGGAAAAACTAAAGGATAGCACTATACTGAGAAAAGAAACAGTGAAATATAAGTTTGGAAGAATAGCAAAAAGGAAAAAGAAAGAGTATATTTTTTTATATTCTTTTTGTGTGGATTTTGGGTGTGAGGTTACTTCATTTTCATACAAATATGGAGGGGCATAATGTTGTGATGTCACCTTTGTTCCTGCAACAGAGTGGTGATCCTCCAATAGAATGGGAGGAATGGATTGAAATTTTTGAAAATTATATAGAGGCATTAGACGCGAAAGATTTTAGTGCAGCTAGGAAGAAGGCGCTGTTGTTGAGCTCCTTGGGTAAAGAAGCCCAGCATGCCTTTAAGTTTTTACCGTGCGAAAGAAGAAAATTTACCTATGCCTCTATACACATAGTTGCAACATTTAATGTAATTAAAGAGTAAACCACACTGTTAGTCAACTCAGACAATTGATTTATGTCAGTTATTTATCAAAACTCATAAATGATTCATACATTTGTGGCAAGAGAAAAATACATAGTCAACTTGACATTGAACACACAAAAAGAGATTTTTGCAAGGGATAAAGCGAAACAAACAATATATGAACCAAAATTGTGTGGATTATCGTGAACAAATCAACAACAAGTGCAAATACATTGTACACAGTGAGTAAATTGTGTCAAAACAACGAACAACAGTTTTTCAAAAGTTACATTAGACTCAGAAAAAGCTACGGGGGTACGTCTTATTCAATGCTTGCCCCATTGCCTGTAACACTATTGATTATGAATACTATATTGTGTACAGGACAAAAAATTATAGAACCCAACATGAATTGGGACCAGCCCAGAGTTTTGGGCAATAATGATAAATGCCAACGCGTTTCGAATGCCAATGTATGGTTCATCGGATTCTCATCAGGGCGTGGATTGAATCCATTTGAAACTGTTGGGGAAGAGGAACAAGGGATTTAATTAAAAACTAGGATTTTGAATTAAGGAAGCTTATCCCAAATGAATGCTTCTTCTGTTGTAACATACCTTATGCGACCAAAAGTTTTGGTCGGTTGGGTCTTTATTTGTGGAGACAGTTATCATAAGCCGTGGAAGTCAACCTGTAATTTAGTGACATTGGCATAATCAGTAAATGTACCATGAAGTGCAGGCAGGCACTGGTGTGTGCATGCGTATTGAGCAATCATTACCTCTATGTTAGGAGCAGCCGCTCCGAGGTTGAGGCTGAGAAGGCGCAGTTAACAATTTAATGATTTCCCTTTGGATGTGATCTGCAAACACAAAGGGATTGTGTTTTTAGCGAGGGAGAAATTAGTGTCTCGTGACATGTAGAGTTTGATAAAAAGGATTCTCTTACTTGTGTCCGTGAGCAAAAAACGAGCTCTTCGTCGAGTTCTGTAATGAAAACAGAAGAGAGCGGGGAGCTGATGAATGCCCTGTGTTTGTGTTTCCCAGTTGTAGTGAAAAATAATATAACATTGCGCCGGTTGGCGTCTTACCGTGAACTTGGACCCTCAGAGCATCGGGTCACCCGTCTGTTAGGACGGAATCGTCTCTAATGAGAAATTAATTCTGGAAAGAGGACAGAAAACCGAGCGAGTTAGTGCCGCGGTCATGCTCAAACAAGCGCGTGTATGTGCGCTGGTGGCTCAAAAAGAGTCTTACCTGGATTGTTTGGAAAACGTTTCTAGTGTTTGGGTTCTGGGAGGACACAACAGCTCGCCGCTGCGAGTAAAATGGACTAAGTTAGAAAGTTTGTCACATGCTACCGGGAACCAATCGGCTCCGGGGGCCCTCTAGCTAAGGGTTGTGGGACGTGTAGTTCTAAAGAAATGCCACAAATGTATGAATCATTTATGAGTTTTGATAAATAACTGACATAAATCAATTGTCTGAGTTGACTAACAGTGTGGTTTACTCTTTAATTACATTAAATGTTGCAACTATGTGTATAGAGGCATAGGTAAATTTTCTTCTTTCGCATATTAATGGGCCCTACCTACCCTCTTCCCTACTGGGCCAAACCCCTCCTTGTTCCTCTTTAAGTTTTTACCAGCAGGAACAAACGCAGATGGGAGAGTGATAACTAATGTTTACCTTGAGGCGAAAGCTAGACTTAAGAAACAATATTCTAAGGAGGTGAACATTGTCATGGCTAGGCACAAATTCTACACACAACCACAGAGAATTGATGAAAATATAGATCAGTTTGTCACTAGGTTGAGAGAATTGTCGATTAAGTGCAATTTTGGTGCAATAAGGGATGAGATGATAAGGGATCAACTTATCGTCCAGTGTAAGAACAAGAAAATGCAAGAAAAATTATGGGCGGCAAAGAACCCATCCCTGCAAAATGCAATAGAGATAGCTAAGGTTGTGGAGGAGTCAAGTGCGTGCATGAAGGAAATGGAGAAGAAAGAAAGCGTAAAGGATAATGTGAGCGCCGTTGGTGTGTCTCAGGAGGAAAAAGAGGATGATGTGGCAGTAGTTTCTAGGAGAAGTAGTGAAAGAAACGAGAGAGGCATGAAAAAATATAATGGAAATGCACAATACGGTGTGGAACAAAACAGAGGACAGGAGAAGGTTTGCACAAGGTGTGGCAGCACATATCACACAGCTGATTATAAAAGATGTTTTGCATTGGATAAAGAGTGCAAGAAGTGTGGGAGAAGAGGCCATTTTTATAAGATGTGCAAAACGACTAATAAAACAAAGGTTGCTGTTGTACAAAATGAAGGGGTGTGTGTGGTGAATGGTTGCAAAGTAAAGGCCGCTAACAAAATACTATGTGTGAGTGATGAGGAGATGGAAGATGAGAAGGGTAGAAAGGAAAGACCCGAGGCTTTGTTTGTCATAAAGGGAAAGGACACTGAATTGATGGTTGATTCAGGTTCTTTCTCAACGATT
Organism: Lissotriton vulgaris; assembly: GCF_964263255.1. Taxonomy (NCBI): domain Eukaryota; kingdom Metazoa; phylum Chordata; class Amphibia; order Caudata; family Salamandridae; genus Lissotriton; species Lissotriton vulgaris. The sequence continues at coordinate 248,608,007 of NC_141694.1, forward strand.
ATTCCAGCGTGTTTATTTAGGGAAAACTGGCCAGATGTAGTTCTTATGCCGAAGGATATCAACCCAGGGGGGTATCAGGGCGAGAGGATAGACATTATTGGGTACAGGTTGACAGACATTGTCTTTCAGGGAAGGAGTGTGGAAGGAAAAGTGTATGTTGAACGATCTGGACCACCAATACTGGGGTGGAGTCATCAGTACGATCTCAATATCATCATAAACCCCAGAGCAAAAAATAAAGTGATGGTGGTGGATGAAGTGACAACAGAGTCAATTGTGGATGGGATGTCAAGTTTGTTCAAGGAGGAAATAGGGGCATTGAAGGGGTACGTACATAAAATCTTGCTTAAGGAGAACACAATTCCCATGCAGCATAAGGTGAGGAAGGTGCCCATTATTGCAAGGGAAGAAGTGAAGAAGATGTTGACTGAGATGTTAGAGCAGGGAATTAATGAACAAATAGAGACATCCAGTTGGATTTCGCCTGTTGTTATTTCGACCAAGTCTGATGGGAAGTACAGATTCTGTGTGGATTTGCGCACTCTGAACCAAAATATTGTTGTGGATAATTATCCTTTACCAAACATAAATGAACTGATCTTGTTGTTGAAAGGAGGAAAGTATTTTACAAAACTAGACCTACGTAGCGCGTACCACCAGATAAGACTGCATGATGAATCGAAATCTTTGACTGCGTTTATCACTCCAGAGGGTATTTATCAATTTACGCGCATGCCCTTCGGGTTGGCGTCTGCTGCTGGCGTGTTTCAGCGTATGATGGGATCAGTTTTGGGTGGCATAAAGAACGTAGTGTACTTCCAGGATGATGTTTTGTTGTTTGGTGAAAGTATGGAACAGCATAATGTGATTTTGAGCGAGGTTTTGAACAAAATCGAGAAAGCAGGTCTTACATTAAAGAAAGAGAAGTGCAGATTCGCTGTTGAGGAGGTAGAATACTTGGGGTATACCTTGTCAGCTGATGGAGTTAGACCAAAAAGAGATTTGTTGGAATCCATAAGGAAGGCTCCTGCACCTGAGGATAAAGATCAGTTGAGGAGTTTCTTGGGCTTGATAGAGTATTACGTGAAATTTGTGGAATATTTTGCAGATAAGACGGAAAAGATTAGGGCACTGTTGAGAAAAGGTTGTAAATTTGTTTGGGATAAGGAATTGGAGGGTGTGTTTAACAACATAAAGAAGGAGATTTGTGAGGTTAAAATTCTCACACCTTTTGATACCAAGTTGCAATCTGTGTTAACTATCGACGCAAGTGGTGTTGGGGTAGGTGCAGTTTTGGCACAGGAACATCCTGTTGGTCTCAAGACGGTAGCATTTGCATCAAGATCCCTTACCAGTATGGAGAGAAACTACTCGATAATAGAGAGGGAGGCGCTAGCGGCCGCATGGGGTTGTGAGTACTTTAGGATATACTTGTGGGGATTTAAGTTCAGACTACTCACGGACCATAAACCTTTGCTAAGAGTCTTGTCACCTGGTGGTGCTGGTAAGGGTTCTGCAAGGTTGGCGAGATTGGCGGCACGCATGCAGGATTTTTTGTATCAGGTTGTTTATATACCTGGGTGGAAGAATTGCCAGGCGGATGGTTTATCGAGGCTTCCTTTACCGTGGCAGGATGTAGACAGGTCTGGCGTAGAATTAGCTCAATGTGAAGGTGCAGTTGCAGCAATAGATGATGTTGTTAGTTTGTGTTTTGGTGCAATAGGGAAGACGCAATGGAATGAAAGTATGGAAAAGGATGAGGTTTTGCGTAGTGTGAAGGAGTTGATTGTAAAAGGAGCCAGACGGGAAAGTACTCTTCCGATTGGTGTTAGACCGTATTTGAAGGTTTTGGACCAGTTGTCTATCTTTGATAAAGAAGAAAATTTGGTGATGAAGGACGATAAGTATATTCCACCGTGTGATTTGAGATTTCCCTTATTTAAGTTGGCGCATGAGGGACACCTTGGACAGTCTCTTACTAAGAAAAGGGTAAGGGAGCATATTTGGTGGCCGGGAATGGATCAGTAGATATCTGAGTCGGTTGAAAGGTGTGTAGATTGTTTAGAGTGTGAGAAGCGATTGAAAGTGGGCAGTCAGGGTAATCATGGTGAAATAGAGGATCCAGGGTTACCTTGGCACACTGTCTGCATGGATTTCATTGGACCATTTTGTGGTTTTGGTGTGGGCATGAAATTCGCTCTTGTTATGGTTGATGTTTACTCCAGGTGGTTGGTTGTGAAGTTTTGTTGTGAAATCACAACCAAGTCTACCATTAACATTATGTCTGAAATTTTTAGAGAGGAAGGGTATCCGGTGAAAATCATCACTGACAATGGAACACAATTAACTTCGGGTGAAATGTTTTCCTTTTTGAAGGAATGTGGTATCATACATTCAAGAACATCTCTCTATAAGCCACAAGGGAATGGTGTTGTGGAGAGGGCGAACAGGATGGTGAAGGGTGTGATGCAGATGGCTGTTTCTTCTGGTGGTGATGTAAGAAGTATGGTGAATGATTTAGTGTGGGCATATCGTACCACAGAGAACAGCGTTTCTGGGAAAATTCCTTTCAAATTGATTAGAGGAAGGGCTGCTGGAACCAAGCTACTACCTGCATGGATGAAGGAAGGTGTGAATATGGATGAGATGGAAAATTATGGAAAGGAAAATGAGTATGAAGAAGGGGTTGTTACAAATAAGATTAAGGTAAATGACCTAGTGAAGGTGAAACCTGGTCATATTAGCAGTGGTTTGACCAAATTCAGGGGTCCATTCAAGGTTAAATCTGTACATAATCGTTTTGTTACATTGTACAATGGGGAACACTGGAATATGAGGAGGGTTGCGTTGTACAAAAAGAGTACTAGAGATGAGGATGATGAAACTCGTGTTCATGATGATACTCATGTTAGTCATAAGGGTAATGTGGGTGGCTCTTGTGTCTCTTTACAGAGATGCAGACGACCACCTAGTTACCTAAAAGATTATTTATGTGAAGATGCTTAACTGTTTTGCTTATTTTATTTACTCTTGTTTCTTTTTGTTTGTTTCACGTTTGATGTATGAAGAGTAGAGGATATGTTGTATTCTCATTTTGTACTACTTGCTCATTTCTCCTTTAAGTTAATGGTTTCATTTAGATTGTTAGTCTGCAGATGTGCTGTACAGTGCTTCTTATGGGCAGTTGCCTGCTAGTCTTGATGGGAGCACCAACTACTCTCTGTAACTCCTAATAAACTCCATTATCTTATTTATATACTTCTTGGTACTAGTCTACTTTCCCCTACAACAGGATTCCTGGTCTATCACAAGCTGGATCACAAAGTAAAGAACCTCCTGCATTACGTTGTGGTTCAGTACTGGGTCCTATCTCAGACACCATAGTTGCCGGCCTATCGCCTCCCCTGGACTTATTGTGTGATCTCAGGCTATTCCTGATCATACCACTACATATACTTATTTCTGGGTCAAGCGGTATAGGCCTATTGGCGCCATGTACACTTAGTTTTAGAGGATCTCCATCTTTTTTTTCCATCCCTCTCTTCTGAGTACAATCACTAGGGGGGAAACTACCTTTACTTAATAGTCCGATAGAATTTTGCAATAGGCCCAACTTTTCTTCCAAAGGCCTTTGAGCCACACTAATATGGCCCACTAAATCGGATAGTATAGCTTTCTTGGCAGATTCAAGAGATCTCTTAACAATGGACTCAAGATCCCCGTAATAATTAGCTAGGGCAGGGTAATTTTGATCATCATTAGGCTCTGTCTGGGTCCATACATTTTTCACAGGTACTCTAGACTAATCAAAGCTGGATTTTATTTTCCCACCTTGTGCCAAACCCCCTGCAGCCCTAGCCCTAGATTTCCTTGGAGCTGAAACTTTCTTTTTTACATACTTCTCATCACCTTTTTTCCACAGTATCTGGTTTTGCTTTCTTGATCTAGTTCCCACTGTCAAATTGATTATATCATTTGTCCCTGTAGAAACAGATGTATTAGAACAGTTGATTGCTAATGCATCCTCTTTACCAGTTTCTATGGATACCACTGGGGATAGATGCGGAGTACCCGAAAGCCTAGATGAGCACATTTGTGTGTGTGTTGGTTTAAGTCTCCCTGGACTGTTCCTGGTAAGTAGAAGAGATAGCAAAGGTGAAGGGCACAAGAAGGAGAGGGACCCGTGCTGCGGAAGCCCTCAGTCGTCTTTAAGCGTCTCCTGACGCTTCTCTATGGCGTTGGTAACACGCGCCGCGCATGGGACTCTGGGATTTGAAGTCCCCCACTGGCCGCAACTCTTCCTGGCTTCCCCTCACAGCACGACCGGCAAAAACGTTGCAGTCTCCCTGGACTGTTCCTGGTAAGTAGCAGAGATAGCAAAGGTGAAGGGCACTAGAAGGAGAGGGGCCCGCGCTGCGGGAGCCCTCAGGCGTCTTTAAGCACCTCCTGGTGCTTCCCTATGGCGTAGGTAACACGCGCCGCGCAGGGGACGCTGGGATTTGAAGTCCCCCACTGGCCGCGACTCTTCCTGGCTTCCCCCGCAGCAAGGACCGGCAAAACGTTGCAGTCTCCCTGGACTGTTCCTGGTAAGTAGCAGAGATAGAAAAAGTTTCTAGAAACTGGCATTCTGTTGTTTAGGGACACGCTTAATGCAGTCCGAATAATGCATTTGAATTTGATATGTGGGTGATGATCCATGCCAAGAGATATATTTATGACAGCTGTCTCCTTGGTGCCAGGGCACTTGCTTCTTTATCCGTATTTTCATGACTCAAGCGGATATTTCATTGTCTATACTGGTGATGTTTTTATGACATTTTGAATACTGCTTCTCGCTGGCTTCAGTGCTCGGCATTAGACATGCAGTCTTCTTGCTGTGCATGTGTCACATGTTCACTGCATACATGTGCACTCTACACGGATGTGGGTTATTGGTTCTGGTTTGTGGGTTTTCTGTGACAGCAGAGCTTTGCACGAGACTGGTTGATGAACTGCACCCTCTCTGACACAGAGATTTTGTTTTATTGTAGATCCATGAAGCTTTGCGTGTGACCCCTGCCGCTTTCTGTGATGCAGCTGGGACAGGGACAGTGGTGAACTGTCTCCTATGAGACACCCTTGAACCAAAGCTTCCAATCTTGAGCTGATTCTCTGTTCTTGAGAATGTGGTAGTTAGAAGTTGCCTGGCAGCAGACAGGTGGTTCACCAATATGCGATATATCAAAAGTATACAATATAGCACTATCTTAAATGAAATATTGCTGTGTCTTTCTACAGTTTTGCATCCTCAGATTGCATGCTATGTCAAAAAGCCTCCTTTGTATTCCTGAAACCCTGCGTGAAAAATTGGCCTTAATATAAAACATGGACTGTGGCCTCTCCCTGTTTTCTTTTGAACAACAACTCTCTTTACTCTCCTTGCTTTGCATGGCTCCTCGCTCGGCGCACCGCCTACTCTATGTCACATGCATATATGCCTTCCTCTCTGTGATTATATTTCTCCAAAAAAGCCCCCACCTCTTTTCATAGATCACAGCCTATCCATCTTTGAAACCATAATACTGCTGTGTACAATACCTAATCTCCACCCCGCCCATCTGTTAATCCCACCAATTATTTGCATGAACTCACATAGCCCCCCTGAGAGTCGCTTCTAAACCCTATTAAATTAATCTACCACAAAGAAAGTGGGCCAAACGCATGAGATGTTTTTCTCGAGACCACAAGACTAATCCCAATAACCAACAGCAATCAATAACCACTGGATTAACCACTAACCTTGAGTTTCCGGGGCAGTGTGCTGCCTGGCGTAAAGCGTGTCAATGCCTCATTAGGTGATATTTGGACTTAAATAATCAATCTAGTGCTCCGTAAAAATGCATTTTTTGGTGCTCATTTTTATCAACCTTAGAACAATGAACAGCTCAGCTAAACTGTGAGGGCAAATAGAAATATTTCTCTGCAGCCGTGATTCAACCCACTGGCCTATCATACCACATTGCAGGGTACATTGATTGAACACCCTTAGGGACTTTGCAAATAAAAAAACCAATATAGGCAGAAGAAAAATGTGAATGACACAATAGCAGACCAGTGTCTGCAGAGGGCTGACTGAAAACCTACATAGGAATATTATTTATATATAATTTCAGCAAAATCAGAAGTTCTTTGCTAACGCCAGACCTAAAACTATGCAGTATGCTGCAGACTTGTATGGGACACGATGTTCTGTAAGAGCAGAATAATTTGCTTTCTTGAGATGCCTCCTCCATAATACTCCAGTAATTTGATGAGAACAGATGTGTCAGGAGATGGTCGTCTACCTCTTGAGCAGTAATTGTTTTCCAGATAGAATTATCCCAAGAAATGCATGGAATTAGAGTAGTTTATCAACCCAGCGAGCTACAGCTGATTGGAAAATGAAAATGTAAATTCAGGTTCAGCACAAGAGGATTAGAGTGGTCCTGGAGGACGCCAGCACAACAGTCGTTCATAGAAGAGAAGAGGATTCTACATACCAGGACAGAAAATCTGGAAATGCTGATTGAATAGAAATTGTCAATTTAAAAAGAGGTAAAGTGCAACAGGCCATGTTGTGTTTAGAGCACTTCTTCAGTCCTGCCAAACATTAAGAAAAGCAAAGTTGTTTCTCCTAGCTCAACGGATCAAACTAAAATATCAAAATTAAATACATAAATTAAATCAAATAATGAGAGCAAGTAAATAAATATAAAATCTGTGATAGTGATGAAAAAATACAAATAAGCAAGTCATGTCGCATTATGTGTATACTTCATTACACTGTTAAAGTCAGTGAATGTTACTGTCAGTTTTGTTTTTATTTATTTTTACACAAAATACATTCGCAACATCTGTTACAGGCTTTGCATAGGTTGAGTCAGTTATCGAATATACATCGGTGTTTATATGTTAACCCCACATGGCATTATTTATTGAAGAAGAGAGAAAGACAGGTGGACAAAAGGCAGAAAAGCAAGGGGTTAAAAACAGAGGTAGGGGCTAGGCATTGTGAGAGTTTCATTCCTTATTAATTACATCATTACTTACATCTGACAGCTGACATTCTGTACATCATCACAGAATGTACTGTCAGTTTTTAAAAAAAGATTCAGGATCCCGATTCACAACAGTGTTAAGTTCAATGTCTAGTGAACAACACATGCCATTTGCAGGCGCCATTGTGACAGATACTGTTTCTCCGAATTAGGATCAGCAGACATTTGCTACTTCAGATGGAATTTGCTGCCATGGAAAGGATGGCACTGTGTTGATTTTTCTACAGGGACTTTATGGTTAGGGTGGTGAACATTGGTGTTTTCTAGGGAGGTGTGGGGGGTGGCAATGGTGAGCTTTGAATAAAGAACCAGAAAGGCGTTACTTTGTGGATATCCATATAACTTTTAACTATTTTCCATGCCCTTTTCCATACTTAAATACAGTGGTATAGTATAAAGGATTCTGCAATCAATAAAGTCTCTACGGGGTCTATTAGGATGGTGGTCATCCGCCCGCGATCGCAACCCAAAAAAACACTGGTCCCATTAGCATGGCGGTGACGGCCGCGGCGGTGAGATTTTCTGCCCGCCACTTTTCCGCTGGTAGCAGTCCGCATGCTTGCCTAGCAGGAGGAGCTGAACTGCTAAAATGGGGCAGGTGCAGGGCTAGGCTCCACTAGCATGATTATGATGCCGGCGGTAGCCAGCCTTTCCACAGTGGTGGGACCGCCATGGAAAGGCATGTCAAGAGTGTCTCTGGGGGCCTATTCCGGGCCCCCAATGTGTTTGAGGGGGAGTGGGTGCACTGGGGGGGTATACATGTCCCTGTGCCAGGTGGCAGGCACTGTGCAGTGCCTTCCATGCAATGCAGGGATATGCAGGACATGCTTTTTTGGACATCGCGGCGTTGCTGCTAGCAGCAGCAACCGCCGCAATGTTAAATGCCGCAATCTGACCGCCAGTCGGATTTCGACTGCGGAGCATTCTAATTGGACCAGCGGTTACGCCACGGTCCTAGCGGGCGGTGTTTTCCCCCTACCATGGCGGTTGGAGTGATTTTCCGACCTCCATCCTCATAGACCCCTAAGTCCTTTATAATCAGCGACTTGTGACATATCCAGTCTCCGATTATATGACGTCAGAGTTCAACTGTAATCATTTATTACAGTTGAGTTCTGACGTTACAATGCCTGCTGCCAGGGGAAAGGCAGATCACAGGCCTAATTAAAGTAGCATAGAAAATGTTGCTTTTCTTTTTTTCTTCTCTCTTTTTCGAACTGTACAGTGCCAAGCAAAAAGTAGACAGTTATTTTTATGCACTTCTTGGGTAATTATAGGAAAAATCGAATCTGCATGTTTCTATTGCACCTTTTAAAAACAACTGGCTTGTAATAAACTACTTCTAATATTTTTTGCAACAACTATCTAATCAACTATCTAACAATTTTGCACTAGACTTTACATATTTTTTTTCATGTGTGCAAACATGCTCTCTCTTTCATATGACAGAGCTACTGACCAAGCTTGTAAGTGGTCTGTGGGTGCTGTGATGCTGCAAACATGTATCTTTAAGGAATAAAGTGGCCCTTCGGCCATGTTCCTCTATATGGTCATGGAAGTCCTCAGAGGCTTGAAATATCTTTATATGTACAGCAGGGTACTTTATCCCATATGTAATAGGTTGGAGGACAAGTTTAAATAGAGCAAGCGCACCCTTATTGCCGCTCTCATCACTCTATCTACCATTCATTCATTTAAGTTACACATTTTTATAAAAACACAAACTTTCCTCGTTAAAAGCATAGTTTAAAAGACTATTGTGATTTGTACTTTGTACAGCAACATCACACAATATTTGTCTGCTTCCAGTGGGTTAAAACCTGCAGTACGGACTTCTGGGTTAAAAATGTTATGTTATATATATAATCAGTGTATACCATGCATTGTGTTGAAAAAATAAATATTATAATAACATGAATTATTTTATCATATAATTTTATCTGTATTTTCTTCTATTCACAGGATATAAACACAAAATACTTATAGCAGAACAAATAAAGGCAAAGCTGATCTTTTGTGTAATTTTGATGTTTTTCTCCTGTCCAGATGGCTTTATTGAATTAATGGGATGCCCTTTAGAGTGATGTGTAACTGAGAAATAATAATATGTTAAGGTAATCATTATAAATTTTAGGTCCGAGGGGGCGGCTCGCTCTGTACTTGATAAAAACAAGAGTGATCCCCAGCCGACTGTCCATGACATTGCTAAAGATCTACTGGGAAACATAGAGCATCTGGTTAGGTCCCTAATACTCCAGCTAACCCATAGGGTTAAAATTATATCAGAAAAGCTGGGGGAAATTGAAACCTCGATACAGAGGAATGCTGATCATACCAGGGAGCTTTTAACAAAGGTCTGTCAGTCCCATCAGCTGCCACAAATGGTGGGAAAAAAAGTAGTAAGGAAGCATAATTATCAGCAGCAAAGGGATCCAAGGTTCCCACTAACCCAATTCAGGTACAAACAAATGCTGTAAGTGAAAAAGGGGGAGGACTGGCACAGGAAGAAAAAAAAACAGTAATCAAACCAACACAGCTGCCCCAAAAGAAAACGAGAGTCAGTTTAAATTTAATCCACCCAGAGTATGTAAGAGGAATGTAGATCTCCCACATCAGGCAGCACCCTTTGTAGTAATCATGACTGGGGTACCTGAACTAGAAAATAGCAAACGTGAAAACGTTCATACTTTGAAGAACAAGGTCATACATTGGTTGGTAAATAATAGACCACTGCCACCGAACCTTAATGGGGAGATATTGAATGTGAGAAGGGTTGGGTGGTTGGGTCGTAGACCAAAGGACCAAAAAGGGGAGGTGATCATCATAAATTTTCGAGACCATAGAGTCTCTAAGTACATTGGGGAATGGTATGATGGGAGAGATAGGGAGGGAATCACAACTAGAGACCTGACCTATTTTTACCCACAATCATTATTAAAGCAACCAGTATACCCCCAACCATCCCGAGGCCATGACTTCCCCACCTATGGTTTTAATGTCCGAACATTCAATCACTACTCCATATGGGAAGGAATGGAAGGGATTGACTGACTGTGTGGTAGTACCTTGAGTGACACCTCAGCCAAAATAGCCGGATATAAAATCAAATGTCAGGGAAAAGAGAACAGGGAATATAATGATGAGGTAACTCTCCCAACTAGGGAGGATAGCCACGGGTCTGTGTCTACAACAAAAAAACTCACGTTTGAGGATAAGGGAGAAAGAGCCGTAGAGGTGAATATAAACAAGGTAAACCCCAACTCAGGCGTAATCAAGTTAATTTCTTGGAACATAGCGGGGCTACTGAAGAATATGTCCAATCCGGAATGGAACGAATTCATAGAAGAATTCGACATTTGTTTGTTCCAAGAAACCTGGAGCATAACCCCCCAGTATAAATGTGGGTACGCAACTTACTATATATCGGCTACCAGTAAAGGGCGGGGTCGGCCCTTCGGGGGTTTACATATCTGGATAAAAATATCACTTAATTTAACTATCACAACACGCCCCTGGTCATCAAATAATATACTACATATCTCGGTTAAGGGTCATAAATGCTTTGAGCTGTTCAATGTGTATGCTCGTGGGACCCCAGGAGGCCAAACGTCCCCCACTATAACTCTACTTGAGGGGGCATTGCAGGTATTCGCCCATTGTCCAGTATTGTCACTGGAGGCGATTTTAATTGCACTTATGAACCCTTGGACAAAGATGACTTTATGGGTATGAATGAGGATGATAGAACAAGGTCCATCCCGTTGTTAACCCTGGCGCCCATAAAAAAGTGGACACCGAGAGTGTTACAATTGAATGCACTCACAGTAGAATATAATCTACGTGCATTGAATGGGAGAGCACCATCTGACCCAAATGGGGCAATGACCTTTAATAAACTGAGTTGTCCCTCCGTATTGACTATATCCTGCTTGATACCAACTCCTGGAGCAAACTAATGGACATGGAAGTTGTACAGAAACAAGACAGCGACCATAATCCATTATGTATGGGTATAAAATGGGGGAGGGAGAGGGATCCAGTAGAAACTCCTATACTGATTACAAAAGAGCTCATCCCGTCTGATGGAAACCGTAAACTTAGGTGGAACAAAATACTAGGCCAAGAAGATTGCCTGCTCTCCTTAGGAGAAATGGTTGAATCACATACTAGAGAACTGGTTCTTGTGAACTTAGCCGCCAACAAGGATAGTACTAACTTTAGCCTTGAAGATTCCTATAACACTTTGATAAGGAATATTGGATTCCTCTTCTCTGTAAAGGGGAGTAGAGGTCCCTCCAAGAATTGTAAACAACAAGCTAGCACACCCTGGTATACGCCGCAATGTAGGAAGAAAAGAAGGGAAATAGGCATTGCGATTAAGAGAAAGGATAATGTAGCCGGGCGGTTGGCCAGAAAAGATTACAAAAGCTGTATAATGAAGGCTAAGAGGGATTGGGAGGAGGAGTACTGGCAGAAATTAAGGGTGGCAGCCATCTCCAGGAACACAATATTATTCTGGAAAATGATTAACAATCTAGACAGACAAGGTGCTGATCCCCTATCCAACCATATAACGGAACATCAATGGTACACACACTTTTCTAACTTGTATCAAGGTGGGAAGGAAGTAACTTCACTAGGTCTGGATCAAGCACATCCCAGTAATAATAGGATAATAACCAATGAGCCATTTACAGTGCAGGAGGTAGAGGCAGCTATAAGGAAAATAACTCCCGCAAAAGCGCCCGGACAGGATGGGATACCAGGTGACTTGTTCCTACATGACCCTAAGCTATGGTCCAATTTTATTGCCCCCTTGATAAATTTATTGCTTGCTGGTCATTCAGTCCCCGACTCTTGGAGGGGAGCAGAAGTGGTCACAATCCACAAGAAAGGCGACAAGGAGGACCCCACCAACTATAGGCCGATTAGTTTAATCGATGCTATGCAAAAAGTAGTTGGGCGGGTAATTGTGAATAGAATAGATAGATGGGTTGAGGAGGGTTGCATACTCTCCCACTTCCAGGCAGGTTTCCGCAAAAGTGTGGGGACTATGGATCAAGTCTTCAGGTTTTGGGGAATCTATTGGAAAACAGTCATTGTTAGAAAGGGAAAACTTTACCTGGCCTTTGTAGATTTAAAAAGTGCCTTTGACTTGGTACCCCGCGACAAACTCTGGAGGGTGCTACTGGATATGGGCTTCCCACGCTATCTTCTGGAACTAATAGTTAAGCTCCATGAGGATAGCTACGCCAGGATTAGATGGGGAAGCCAGGGGCAGTTTACGGAGAGGGTGTCCGTGAATAGGGGGGTACGCCAGGGCTGTGAAATGGCGCCGACACTGTTCTCCCTTTTTGTCAATGGGGTTGTGGAGTGGCTGAGGGAGGACAGTGCCGACGCCTCAGTCTTGGCAGGAGAGAAAACACAAACTCTCCTGTTCGCGGATGACACTCTCCTGTTGGCCAAGACCCCGATGGGCTTGCAGAAACTTCTGGACAAATTTAGTCTGTTTTGCGGTGAGCGTGGATTAACTATCAACACTACCAAAACAAAGTTGATGGTATTACCCCCCCCAATAAAGGGAAGGAACCCCCAGATCACCCTTAATGGAACTCCATTGGAGGTGGTGGGGGAATTTGACTATTTGGAAATAAGGATAAATAGCAAAATGAGGTGGGATTCCCATATAGCCAAGATGCAGCTAAACCTCAGGAGAGTTTCGGTGCCATATTAAGGAGCCAGCGATTATCAATCAGTAGACCAATTGGCCCAGCTCTGGCCGTATATGAAGGAAGGGCGATCCCCTCAGCGACATACGGGGCAGAACTGTGGGGAGGAGAAAATGTTGAGGTACTGGTAAAGGCAGAGAATAAATTTATTAGGGAGTTGGCTGCCTTACCCGTATCTACCCCACTGAAACCATTGTATTTGGATATGGGCAAATGCAACATCTTAGATGTAGTTCATCTGTGGCCATTGCTGTTCTGGGTTTATTTGAGGAGGAGCCCAGAGCTAGCCCACTATGCCCTAGTGCTGGATGAACTGATTGCTCTGAACAGCAGTGGCAAAATACTCTGGATAAATAAACTTAAAGAGCTGGTTCTGAAGCTGGGGCTAATAGAATCCTGGACTACCCAGGCACCACCTCCAAAGCAAGTAATAAAGACAATTTACTGAGAGTGGGTAGAGGCTCAAAAACGGAGAAATCCAAGGTGGGGTACTTTAACCACGCAATTTCTAGAGCATAAATCAATCAAGAAGCTGGAACCCTTTCTAGACTTGATAACAACACCTAGAGACAGAGTGATCTTTTTAAAGATGAGATATGGAACTCTACCTCTTAATCAATTCACCAAAGGATGGAGAGCCACAAGGTCACTGAACGGTGCATGTCCTTGCTGTCCCTGCAAATCAGAATCCCTTGCATATTTTCTGTTTGGCTGCAAAACATATAAGAGGGCAAGACAGAGATGGCTTAGACCAGTTTGCAGGGAGCTTGGGACTAGAGACTTTCGGGTTGCTCTACGAATTATTACAACCAACACGCTCCCTCTGTTCATTGTTTGCGGTGTGGCCAAATACCTATCAAGTGCTTGGCTCACCGCACAAGGATATGTAATGGTATTAGTAACTAGGACGTACGGATACAATCGCTACTATCTATTTTTAAATTTTGTGATCTTAATATTGCTATGTATCTTTGGGTCATATTATGTTTTAATTGTATATAGGAAATTTTTAAGTTACTCTAATGAAATGTGTTTTAATGCCAATGTTTTTATGATGAATGTACTTTTATGATATGACAATATATCGAATAAAGTATCAATCAATGAATAATTTAATATTTTTATATAATGAATAAACATGCCACTATTGCACCTCCCCATAGCAATTAACCATTGCAATTATATTGTTCTGCAACCAGTGACATCTCTAATGTCATCTATTCTGTAAAATATCACTCTGGACTATTGTATTGAGGCCACATTTCAAGAAAAGGCATAATTAGGAGGAAGAAACATAAATACAAGATACAACTGAATATGCATCTAATACACATATGAAAGATGGAAACTAAAGTCTGATGAGATATTTTATGAACTATGGTTATAACTTCAAGACCATATAGAAGTAGGGACATTAAATGTAGATTACTCGAACTAAAATCATGGTAAAAGGAAAACTTAAATACAATAATCTCACATGAATTTAATGATATTTAAACCTATATAGGTTATTTATTTTAGAAGTAATTTTAGAAACGGGGCTTGGTTCCAGTTCCCTTATTCGTTGTTCACCTTATGTTGATTTATTTACCCATTTTGAAGTTCATTTTCTGCTCTTGATTGTACTTTTTTTTTGCAAAGACGGTTCTCCAGCTTATCATATAAAATTGTTGAACTAATAGTCTTTCTAATTTTAATTTTTCGGAACATTTAAATGTTAAACGCTTATCTCCCTTTGATTCTTCCTTTCAGTTCTACATGACAATTTACATGTTCTTCCTCTCATCATTGATTGTATTCTCTTCACATTGTTCCTTCTTGAGGTCTCTTTCTCTCTCTACATTTTGTACCATAACATTTTCTAATTCATTGTTAGCCGGGCTTTTGCTAAGATACTTCTAGACATCTTGTGCCTTGCTGGCCCCAACCTACAATTTATAATATTACTTAGATGAATTAGGCCTCATTATTGTTTATGATGTGTGGCACATAGGTTTAAATCGTTCTTATACGTGGAGCTTGCGCTCCGTATAAGGAGCTCTTCAATTGAATTGAAAGGAACTTAAAAAAATGACTTGTTTGTGCAAATGATTTTGCAGATCTAACATTGTGCTGTATAATTAATTTTATTAAAGTAGCTGTACGATTAAGAGTAACAAGAGGAGGGGGGGCCGATGATGATGAAAACTCAGTGGTTGGTTTCAATGGATCATAATGTTTATCAATTTTACGGGGATTTGTTGCTGTATTCATATTGGGCTATACGCTAATTTGACTGTTTTTAAAGAAATGAATTCAATGTATAATGATTGTTTGTACTTTTATGGTGATTTTTAATCATCGAATAAATAATTCAAATGAAAAAATGAATGTGTGGCACATAGGTTTAAATCGTTCTTATACGTGGAGCTTGCGCTCCGTATAAGGAGCTCTTCAATTGAATTGAAAGGAACTTAAAAAAATGACTTGTTTGTGCAAATGATTTTGCAGATCTAAGTGAGAATTTGGCTGTGATACTGTAAACAGACCCGTTCCAAGAGGGAAACTCAAATGGTTTCCCGACTGTTTGTCTTTTTATAGCTGCTCCAGAATATTGGATGTAGAGGATGGTTATCAACTACAGCAAAATAGAACTAAAATGTTGCCATGTGAAAGACTTGGTTTTTACGATCTAACAAGAAGGGAAGATTCCGAGGTTGAACTCGTTGTATGGTAAGGAATATTAACACAATGTTCATTTCAAGTATTACTTTATGAATGTAAATTAAATAAAAAAATTATTTACTATTTCCTTAATTTTAGAGAAACACTGACATTATGTCTTATGAAGGCATCTCATCCTGAAATGCTTTGAGTACTAAGCAGGTCAATGTGTTTACTGGCAGGAGATTACATTATTCTGCATCGTCAATTGATTAGTCAAATATGAAAGTCCTCCTATTTGAAATTGTTGTGATTATTACAGTGGTTTAACTCAAATATTAAATTACAATTTGGGAATAGTTGTTATGTGAGTATTCTTTTTTTCATGTACGTTTTTATTAATTGCTTTCTAAATGCTCTGCTCCATATGTTCCCTTATGGCAACTTCATGGCACTCAGAAATTTATTTATATACATTTTCTTATAGTTTTATTCTCCAATACTAGTTAATGCGTGCATGTCCCCAGGGAACTGCGTTTACTCCTACATGATCAGATGTGCTGATGAAATGTAGTTCTGCTTCAAACTTGAAAATAAACATGGTTACCTCTTCAACTTGTCTTAATTCCTCTGTCAAGTTCATGAGGGCGTGTGGGAGAGTGGTCTTAGATTCATGAGTAATTAAATGGAAATTCTCCTCTTAGGCCCGTCAATGTGGTTACTAGTAGCATTCTACCATCCATGTCAGTTAAATTGGGTTCTACCAATGCTTTCTTGCTCTACAGAAATCACCCTATTTCTGGCTGTAGTCATGATACTTTTGGATTATTGCAACAGCAAATATACTAGTCTCCAGAGTACATCTGTCTAAAAAATTCCAGAGAGCTAAAATGTATGTAGCTTGCTTATTGTTTGGTCTGTAGAGGTACAACCATTTCACACTGGTCGTCCTGGATCATTGAGATGGACGTTGCTCCTTTACATTAGGTATCTCATATGTTTGTTTTAAAACCCAAATGGGGAGGTTAGAGGGCACGTGCTATGAAGCTGTCAGTTGTGGAATCTGTTTGGGGACTGTTCAAGGGGTGTGTTCAGGGGTGCTCCCTCTTTATTCTCAATGACTCTGCTAGTGTATTCTGAGGAGCTCTTCAAGACAAACTCATGTTTCACATTTCTGGTTGCTTGCTGTGAGATGAGTGATTTATAGTTAAGACGGTAGCTAATAATAAGTCGTTGTACTTTCAGTTATTTGGTGTTGGATCTAGACTCTTTTGGCCTGTTGTATTTGTCTGGTAATCAGCAGCGGCTTGCACAGGTAAATGCTGCGGGCGGTGAGGCGGATGGGGGGGCAAGGGGGAAGGTAGTGGAATCCTACGTACAACGGGAATGTGAATACTAACTAAATAAATAAAACCATATACCTTGTGCTCACTGCATCGCAGTAGTCTGAGATGCAGCGAGCACAAGGTAAGTGGTTTTATTTATCTATTTCATTTTCTCATTCACGTCGTATGTAGGATTCCACTACCCTGCACCCACCCTCGCCGCCCGCCTCACCGCCTCACAGCATTTACCTGTGTGAGCAGCCACTGCTGGTAATACCATCCCATGGATAGGCATTATGGTTAGTGATGTTTTCTGGTTGTGTGTGCTTTTCATTTTGCTAAAGGTATGTGTCATAAGCCACCTACCTGGATCCCAAGTGATTCTAATAGGGTGGCGACGCTAGTTCCCAAATTCTCCCAAGACTTGCCATCGGTTTACAGAAGGAGGCACTGCTCCAGTGGCAAATCCCTGGGTGAAGTGTGCTAGGATGGAGAGAACATGTGGAGTAAAAAAGATGCTGTGGCAAGTCTACTCAACTGCAACACTGCAGCAGGCATTCACACTAGTCTGATGAATGGTACCGGCAGATATGTTGACTATAAACAAACAAATAATAAGGCTTTAGGGCCAGATGTAGGTAGGCCAATACCGGTCGGTAACGGCCGAAAATACCGAATTTCGGCCGTTACCGACCGGTATTGAGCCATTGGGATGTAGGAGTCCGAAAACCCTCCAAATCGGTAAATTTACCGAATCGGTAAAGTTACCGAATCGGTAAAATACCGAATCGGTAAATATACCGAATCGGTATATTTACCGAATCGGAAAAGTTACTGAATCGTTAAAATACCGAATCGGAAAATAAGAAGTGGTAAAAATGATTATTGAGATGTAGGTAAGCACAGAAATACCAAATTTGCCTCAAATTCGGTATTTAAGAGTCGGTATTTACCATGGATTGGAATCAGGTGGTAACCAGCTGCAACCCATAAAAAAGGACCCAAAATGCAATTCTACTTGCACAATGGCGGCATTTTATGTCATTGCAAGACGGCTACGGCTACAGCAGGAAGGAGAGAGGGAATGGCAGAGAGATGAGCAGGTTTACAGAGAGAGGATCACCCTGTTCATGCTCACAGAGGCAGAGATCCTCCAGAGGTACAGGTTGGACTCAGACACCATCTTGGACCTCATCAGGGACCTCCAACCACTGTTGGAGCACACCACCCCAAGGCTATCCCACCACACGTGCAGGTGCTATGCAGCCTACACCTGCTTGCGTCTGGCAGCTACCAGAGTGTGGTTGCTGCAGTCGGTGGGGTGACCCAAAGCAGCCTGTCAAGGTTTTTCCACAAATTCCTTGACGCCATGTTACAGAGGATGGACCAATACATTTCTTTTCCTGCAACCCATGCGGAACTGGTCCAAACAAAAGCAGACTTCTACCAGATGGCACGATTCCCCAATATCATTGGCTGCATTGATGGCACGCACATTCCCATTTGTCCCCCTGCTGCCACCGAATACATATACCGGAATAGGAAGTCAACGCACACCATCAATGTGCAGGTGATTTGCAATGCAAAGTGCGCCATCACTGACCTTGTGGCAAAATTCCCTGGGAGTACCCACAACTCCTATATATTTCAAAACAGCGGCATCTATGCACGGCTGACTGCAGGGGAATTTGGTGAAGGATACCTCCTAGGTAAGACACAGTGTCTGACCCCCATAATACCTATTGCAGTAAGAAGTACATGTATGCATGTGAGTAATGTATTCCTTTTTCCTTTTAGGAGACAGTGCATATGCCCTTCACTCTTTTATACTCACCCCCTACCTCAACCCCTCAACACCCAGCCAAAGGAGGTATAACCGGGCCCACAAAAGCACAAGGAATGTGGTTGAACGGACCTTTGGCATCTGGAAAAGCAGATTCAGATGCTTGCACAAGAGTGGAGGTGCAAGGCAGTATACCCCCATCACCTGCTGTAAGATTATTGCTGCCTGTGCCATGTTGCACAACCTTGCGGTGAAGAAGGGTACTGAGGTGGAGTTGTCAGACTACGAGGATCATGACGACGACATTGCTGTGCCTGAACCACAACCTGCTGGAGTGTCAACACCAAGTGATGGCAGAAACAGACGTGAGGAGATTACACACAACTATTTCTGAGTGAGTAATGAGACACAGACATGTTTGAATGAGAAGAACGTAATTTAATGTTGCCACAACGTTCATGCACTGATGTGCAACAAAACAAACTTATTAAAGGTATGTCCCAGGTTTCCTCACCCACACCGGCAATGTCATTTGCGGCCGTGCTTCCCAGAGCCACTGGGATGTTGCTCGCTGCTTTCCGCATGGCCTGCAGGCTCAGCTGAGCGCCTGGTACTCCTACGTGGCTCAACTACAGCGCTTGCCAAGCTGCTGTGGCTACTGCTGTCGTCTGCCTCTGCCACATCCAGGGCAGGATTTACTGCAGTGTGTGATATTATCATCGCCTCCAGGGCACTAGTGATCCTGGCCATGCCCCTGGTGACCTCTGCTGTGTTCTGTGTGAGGCTCTCCTGCATATTGATGCCTCTACGGCATAGCTGGGATGTGGCAGTGGCCAGACGATTCATGGCCCTATTGTGAACACGCGCATCCCTGCGCCTTGTGTGTTCAAGGCTGTCCATTTTTGCACAGAGCTGGGTGATGGAGTTGCTCATTTGCTGCATTCCTAATGCAATGTCTGCATTTGTCTTTGCTACCTCCATATTACTGTCTACAATGTCTTTGATGCCCTTCCCCATGTCTCCTATTTGTTGGTTTAGGACTCTGAATTGGCGGTGGCAGGCCTGTATGGATTTTCCCTGCATGCGCTGTATGCGCACCATGCTCCCCTCCAGGCCACGGAACACAATGCCATCTCCAGGTGCACCTGCACTGCTGGGTCTGCGTTGGCGTCTGCGCGAGGTGCTTGACTGATTGGTGGACTGCAGTGCAGCAGGAGTCACTTGTACAGTTGCTGGAGCCTCACCCTCTGCTCCCCCAATTATTGGCAGTGGGGCCACGATTCTCCTTCTGGCTGGTGAGGTTGCAGGTGCAGACAGGGACATTGATGGGGATTTCTCTGGTGAGAAAACCAATGGAGGGGATAGTGAAAGGTGTGGGGAGTGGGGAAACTCGAGGGACTGTACTGTATCATCCTCATTGGAGATGGCAGTGGTGTCTTCTTCCTCCTGCGAGGCTTCTACATTGCTTGGCCCTGCCTCCACACTCTCCTCCCTCACTGGTGCAGTCCCTTCTGATGCTGAGGCTCGACTGCCTGATGTTGCCCCTAGGTATAAAGAAGCGTATGTCAACTGAGTGCTACTGTGTCACAGTCACTACAATAAATGCTTTGCACATTTAACTTTCATTTATCTGATTTACTTTCAGTGCCTTGCTGATGTCTGTGCACTTACACACGGTCCTACATTAGCTGACTACATTTCCCATAATGCATTGCTTCTGTATAGTGCTAGCAGTACTGGACTGGGGTTGGCCTGTACACAAAGGCTAAAGGGAAGCAGGTTGCTATGGGGTGTCATGCTGCGCTTGCCTCTTACCTTTTCTTGTAGCTCTGGCTGACCTGTCCACATCTCCAAGTCCCACAACACTGACAGGCTCGATGGTTGAGGCCACCAATTCCTCCAGGTCAGTCAGGGGGGGCGCTGGGTTCCTGCCTCCACCGGTGACACCAGCCTGCTTATGAATTTCTGCCATCTTCTTTTTTGTGAGGCTCCTGATATCATAAAAGCGTTTCTTCAGGTCCTCAATGTTCCTGCTTGTGACTCCCACTGCATTGACCTTTTCTCCTATAGCAAGCCACATTTTCCTTTTAGCAGACTCAGGTACAGTGAGAGACTGCCTGCCAAATAGTTGCTTGTGGACTCTCACAACTTCCTCCACCAGTACCTGCAGCTCCATGCTGTTGAACTTTATTTTTCTTTTCCTCTCTGCCTTCTGGCTCTCAGTGCTGCTTGCCATTTTTCTTGTAGTAAACTCCAAACAAACTCTCCCTGCTGCTCTGTCTCTCTGCTCAGCTCTGACTGCCTCTCCATAACATTCTAATGAGTTGCAGCTGCTTGGGTAGCCACTTCCTGGTAGGGAGGAGGAGGATGGTAGCACCTGATTGGCTGTTTTCATTAGTTTCACTTTTGCTTGCTTTCCGATTCGGAATTTACCGAATCGGTATTTACCGATTCGGTATTTACCGATTCGGTATTTCCAATGCATTCCTATGGGCCTTTTGGCCCATAGGGATGAATGGGAATTACCGATTCGGTAATTACCGATTCGGTAAATACCGAAAGTCCGATACCGATTTTTACCGATTCGGTATTAAATACCGATTTATTCACGACATCTCATTTACCGATTCTTGAATACCGAATCAGTAAAATTCGATATTTAAGAATCGCTAAATGACTTTTACCTACATCTGGCCCTTAGTCTTGTATTAGCTATATATTTTGAGGTATCACCTCATGACAGTTTTTTATTTCTCAACAAACCTTTAGTTTTGTTGTCAGTTGTTTCTAGATAAACTATAGCAGTTCCTTCACCAACTGTAGTGAGCATGATTCCAGCATCTAGCCCACAAGTTAATTTAGAAGGGGTAGCTTCACCCAAGTCCTTTCTGTCTGAGCCCTGCCAACAGAATGTACAAGTTGAACAAAAACACTGGTTACCTTGACGATTTTACGATGTTGCAACTGAACTCAACGCGTAGCGAAATCATGTCTGTTAATGCGTCTCTCCTTTTCTTCTTACTATTCCATCAAGGTGTGATACTGATGTGGGACGTCCTTTGTTGTGAGATCAAAGTGGAAGGGAGAAGGGAGCTGGCAGCCGGGAAACAGGTTAGCGGGTGGCAAAGAGGCTAAGTGAAGGAGAGGAGTGTGGAAGGTCTTTAAATAAGACTGCTTTAGAACGTTCATAAAGGTTACATTCTAATTGTTTGTAACAAGGAACAGGCGCAAATAATTAACTTGATGAGGCTGCCTTTTAGAAGGTGCTTTAGAATCTTCACAAAGGTTGCCTTCTAATTGCTTTTAGCAAGGAGCAGGTGCAGGGCATTGATTTGATGAGGGTGGTCTTCCAGATGGTTCACGTTGAGGTCGTCTATGCCAGTTGCTTGATGCTTATATAAAATTTGTAAAAGCCAATAAGCCTTTTCGAACAAACTGGGGAACACCAGCTGCAGCAGCTATTACCAACAGCATATAAAATGGTGGCTGCAAGATGTTTGTTTATTCAAAAGTGTTGGGAGGAATAATATTAGTCATGGCACTATATTGTGATAATCAAGAGAGGTGAGGTGTGGCAGGAATCCTGACAGCATGACCTCAAGTTCTTGCCAATGTCTTGCATTAAACTGCCCTGTTCTAAATTGTCTTTAGTTTGGATAGTTAGTTGCTGGGTCAAGTTTGAGATACCCTTGCATCTCTAAACCTTTGCAAAAAGTATGTGTAGGCAAGAATGGCTAGAAACTAGGAGGACATTTTAGTTATGTCAATTTTCTTGCTTGTATATTCTGCTGCAATGATGGTCTCTGAGAAGATTTTCAGCTGGGAGTACCTGCACCTTCATGTTGCATCCCTGAATGTTTATTGCTTGTCAGTTTACACCAGCCTCTGTAAAGAGTGGTATGGAGAGAAGTGAGTGGCTTAGACAAGATCAAGAATATAAGAACCTAATTGTTAAATGTTAAATGTAATGCTCATGAGTGGGCTTGGCGACTCAACTGAGGGACTGAGATATGGAAGGTGGGCAAGAAGGGGTAGACTTTATTTGTACATTTTACAGTGTTGTCCTTTTTATTTTAGTTTGATTTTGGTTGTTATACTATATGTATATTGATTGGTACAGGTAATTTATTTTTTAGAAATATGTTTTTAATGCTTTTTATTGACCATATATTTTGTGCTTGATTATGATATTCTGCTACATTCGAGCATTTTCCGAGTTAACTTATGAGTTAGTTTGGGATTCAGCAGTCATATAAGAGGATTTTATTTTTTTAATGAAGAAGCTGTTTAATGAGAGACAAGAAAGATGTTGTTCCATCCCGATCTATAATTGTCATGTAAGAGAGAAGGTTTCTTAACAGAGAAATATTTTTGCTTTGTAGAAACAAAACATCGAGGGCTCGATTCCGATCCGGTAAAAAAAATCCCCCGTACGATTCGTATTCGTAGCCGTTTCCGTACGACTCATAAACACACCGTACGACCCGGCGAGTACGATCCGGACCGGGTGATCAGGACGCTATTCGTACGGTCCGCGTCAGGTAAGGGCGATTCGTACGGAAAAGCGCTCAATCACATACACACCGTACGCCGCGTACCCCCCATGATCGCCGGGGTACGCACCGTACCCCTGCGATCATGTGGGGTACGCGGCGTACACCCTGCGTACATGGGGTGCGCACCGTACACCCACCGTACATGGGGTACGGTGCGTACCCCATGTACGCTGGGTGTACGCCGCGTACCCCCCATGATCGCCGGGGTACGCGGCGTCCCCGGGTGGGGGGGGCGTTCTGTACTTGTTTCGGCGCGAACTATGGGTTTACGGCTGTTTCCAGCTCCCGTAAAAAAAAGGGTTGTACGTTGCGTACCCGACACGAATCGTACTTGCTGGGTCGTAAAAACCAGCCGCGAACCGTAGCGTTGTCACGTACAGCGGGTTCCGAGTGAGACTCGTACGGATATTTTAGTCGTACGGAGTCCTGTACGACTCGTACGGTCTTTGGCTCCTGGTACGGATCGTACTTCGTCGTACGTACGGGGACGTGTACGGGTACGATTCGTACGGGGGAAATTGCTCCGTACGACGATTCAGAGCGCATT
Source organism: Lissotriton vulgaris (assembly GCF_964263255.1). Taxonomy (NCBI): domain Eukaryota; kingdom Metazoa; phylum Chordata; class Amphibia; order Caudata; family Salamandridae; genus Lissotriton; species Lissotriton vulgaris. Next base: position 248,631,666 of record NC_141694.1, read on the forward strand.
TTACCGGATCGGAATCGAGCCCATGTGTGCATATTCATGTTTTCTCATCATTTAATCATGTATAAAACCTTCTCAGTTAAAATTTCCCATGAGTAACGTTTTGCATATCGGAGCACTCTTGAAAATGTACCCTTGTCATAGACTTCAACGAGTATTCATAATGGTTATATTTTGACTCTGTAGTATTTTTACATGAGTGAAATTCTATTTGCAAATTTGCTGAAAATGTATGGAATTCTTCAACATTTCAAGAAATATTGCAAACTTTATTGGCTCAAAGTATTGCATGATTTTCACCTCCAGAAGCCTGTTACAAGCAGAAAATGTGACTTTTGTGAATAGTAAAATTGTGACTGGGAACCATTTTCCTCTCAAACCAGTCTCTTGCTCGTCTCTCGTGTGACTTTTGAATGTGAGATATGCCCTTATGTTCAGTTTTCAGGTGGACTGTACTGGCTATGTATATTTTGGAAAATTTCACATATTTGTGCCATTTCTTTTTTTTAAAAACTGCAATTTCACCCACCTCTAATCTAACCTGAGGAGTAGACCTAGAGGAGTAAATTTCAGACTTTTTAAAGCCCTGCTGTGTTGAGTCGGTGTTTATTGTGCAGTGTCCAAATGTCCAAATTCCAGAACAGTTATATTTTGTACCTCTTTAAAAGCGATATCTTTTCTAAATATGATAGATCAACGTCAGGATAAGACATCCTTGATGTAGAAGAAAAATAGTTGTAAGTATCCTCTAAATATAATATTGATGCATATAATATGTTTTAACAGACAAAATAATTAGTTCTATGTGAGTGGATATAGTTTTCCCATCCTTATCAATAATAGAAGAGATTACATAACTTTCTAATTTAGTTTTAAGAAAATGTGCCAGTATCTTTCCTACTCTATTTTGACCAGCATGACATTTTGCTTTTATTCTGTAAAGCCCTGATTATTAGTGTGTTGTTGTATGGGTTACATTTTGTTAGATATGAGGTTGATTTTAGAGAGTTGCAATGTAATTTGCATTATATTTATGTGACACTGTCATAGGAGTTGTTGCCTTTATCTCTTTTACTTTTTCCTTTATGTTTTTTTAATCCATTGTATATCCTTTTCTAGTTCATTATTATCATTCCTAACTTTTTCCTACAAGATGTGATACTTTTTTTACTGTTATTGCATTATTAGTCATCATTCCCCTTGCGCCAGGAGGTGCCCTCATAGGCTCCCATGGGCTCCTGCCGCATAGGAAGCCCTGCTGACTCTCGTTTGCCCTCCGTTGGGGACCCAAGTAGAGAGGAGGCCAGAGACCGGGATTGGGAGGCAGGGAGTGCAGGACTACACTCCCCAGTCTCCCCTGCGGCATTCAACGTAGCCAGGAGGTGCCCTCAAAGGCTCCCAGGGCCTCCTGCAGCGTGGGACGTGCGTGGGCATGCCCGGGACACACCCTGGCCAAGCCCTGGCCAAGGGCAGGCCCGTCTGCACCCGTCAAAGCCAGGACATGGCTTGGCTGGCACACCCCCCTAAGGCCTGCAGTGGAGTACCTGGATATCCATATTGAATTCCCTGTCTGAGGTACTGTGCTTTTATTTATCTAAATGTTTTGAGAACAGCGTGCTTTTCATTCTGATGTAAAGAATGCCTGCCTATCTAGTCCACTCCACCTTCGGGTCTGAGTTACACCTAACTTACATTATCCTTTTAGTGAAGCCCCAAAAATGAGCAAGAGAAAGGGAGCTCCAAGTATGTCTAGCATGTTACCACCTCTCTGCACGCGCTCAACAATAGATAATTACTTAACTCGAGCCGTGGATATGGTTGAACGCCACCTTTCTCTTACAACTGAAGAGACCAACCATCCTCACATTGAACAGAGTTGCAACTAGCCTTTACCAGCACAGACTGCTGTTGGGGTAATAAGTCCACCTAAGGCACTAAGGACGTTGACCTCTACTGTGACGCAGCCTTATAGGGAGGGCACAGGTCCAGCAAGTGTGGGGGCGGCGCTTGGAGGAGAGCTGGTGCCTGGCTCAACAAGTACTGATGGCCCTGATCAGCCCTGTGTCTCCGAAGAGGAAAGTGGTCCTAGATCTAAGCAGAGGAGGAAAATCGCTAAATCTACTAAATCGAGAAGTTCTGTCAAAATTAACAATCTTCCCTCCCAAAACAAAGCTGCAGATGGTGTTGTGTTTTGGGGGCTTGTGCAGCCCAATGAGAATACATGGGGTGCTCTGAACAAAGGCCTAAGTGATCTCCTGGACCCCAAGTTACACCCCAGTCTTGATCATCTGGACAAAATTGAATCCAGCATGGCAAAGTCAAAGGATTCCCGGTACTCAATTTCCTCTTTCACCCAGTATTCTTTCTGTGATTTTACCTCTACTTCCATTGACCGAAGCAGGGTGCTTCGCATCCACTTGAAATGTTGCCAACATCTCTACCTGCTACTTGTCCGTCAGCATGCCCTACAGCCATATCTATTCTTCCTGTGATAGACCTTCCACTAGCATCGCCTCCATACATTGTCATATTGACTAACATGCCTAGACTCACAGAAACTGATGTGGAAACTACTTGAGGACTAATAAATAATTGTATTCATTGGCTGAATAACAACGTTGCTGGTAGCTGGGACATTTCAAGAGACATTTTGATGGCCAGGCGGGTGAGAGACATTGGGGGTCGGGGCTTGCGGAAAAATGGAGATGTTATTTAATGTAAACTTCCGCTCACCAAAGGTAGTGCAGGAAATACTGTACAAAGCTAGAATGGGAATGGTTAAAAATAGTTCCATGAAGATAGTCTGCCTTGGCTTCTTTTATCAGCACTTGGAGAGTCAATCAGGTACCTCTGGTAGTCTTCTTTCCAGAGACTCTGCACTGTCTGGCCCCCCCTTCACTATCACTCCACCTGTCCAATAGATTTGCCCCACCCGCTGGCTTGGAAGAAATCGACTGACGGTTTGGGGAGGTGTCTGCCTACCCGGTCTTCCAAGAGGCAGCCCAGTTCTTGTTACCCAAACACCATCCCCACCCAAATTTAATCCTGCACTCCTGGTGTCAGGTATAGAGCAGGTGGGGAGGGTTTTGTGTAATCCCAGTCCTATCGTATTAACAAATTATATTCTACTGCATGACTATCAATGGGTAGAACCTTGTACTGGGACCAGCCTGGTGGATTCTGCTAATTTAACTTCAGCTTATCATTTGCCCTTAGGTTCCCTATTGCTTCCCCCCGCTGGGGTAAGCACAAGTTTAGGCAACGATACAGGTCATATAGATAATGTCTGTTTGAAAATTCTAAATTGGAATTTAGCGGGTATAGCCTCAAGGATCGTACTGGAGAGATGGCTATCTTTTATTACGACCTATGATATAGTCTTTATGCATGAAATGTAGGAGTGTAAGGATATTGTTTTTGATGGACTTATTTGTTTTAGCCTGCCCGCTATCCCTTCTATATCAGGCAAAGCTAAGGGGGGGCTTGTCTGCCTGGTTCAAAGTGGAAATTGCTGGCATGATTGTTCATTTATTTCAGGAGCAGGGGGAGGCACAGGCTTTTTGTCTTTCCTGGAAAGAAACTTTTAAGCTACACCTGGTAAATTTTTATAATAATAATTTTACATCTAAAGGTTATTTTCAAGGGCTTTTTGTGCTGATTGACATGCTCGCAGAGAGAGAAACTCTTGCGGATCGTCCTTTTAAGTTGTTAGTGACAGGGGATATTAATGCCAAACTGGGGCTCTCATTACCTCTCTCCCCGACCTCCTTTGATCCGGTCTCCTCCAACCCATGATGGACACGTGGGGATGGGTTTTATTTACTCACTTGTTAGAAAGAGGTATGGTCAAAAAGGCACACAAATTGACAGACTACTATATTCCTACCTTTACTGGACGAGGTACAGGAAGCACTATCGACTATGTATTTGTCTCCGGGAGCATGTTTTCCTTCATTAAGGACTGTGAGGTACTTATCCAGCCATATAGTGATCACAATCCTATCTCTGCTAAGATAGTGTTACCTTATAGGGGACAGAAGCCCAAGCCTCTAGCCAGCCAGGCACAGTCCACTAAAGATGGCCGGCATAGAGTGGTTTGGCACACAGCGAACATGAATAGTATTATGACACAGGTTATTCCGATTAGTTCTGCCTTGATGTTTAGTTGCAATTGCTTACCATGTGAGCCAACTCGTATTTTACAACTTTTTGCAACCCTGTTAGATAAAGTTAAAGATTACCTTTCTAAGCCCATTTCCCAGTCCTGTAATTGGACTCATTCCTGGTTTGACAAGGCTTGCAGAAAGGTGAATAACACTCTACGCAGGGCTCTAAAACAAAATCCCAGAGACCAGTTGTGATCAGGGAAAGCAGGAAGCTGTATAAGCTTGCCACAAAAGAAAGAAAGCTAGCATTGAAGGAGGAGAAGTGGGACTTAGTGGTTGGCTCCTGCCTCTTAAAAGATCTTCAGGCCTTCTGTTAAGGCTGTACGGTCAGTTCTATCTCCCACCCTAGCAGCTGACAAAGTAACTGTTCTTATACCTTGTGAGACTTGGGTGACTCATTACGCTGGCCAATACACCGCTGACTTTAATGCAGAGGATGCCCCATCACAGTTAAATTTTAACATGCCAAAACCTTGTTTTTAATGAAGTGGAAGTCCGGAAAGCAATTGTCAACAGTAAAGGTAAGAAGGCACTGGGCCCAGATGGAATTCCTCTGGATTTGTGGAAGGAAGACCCAGTATTCTGGTCCCCGGGACTTACCGCTGTTTTATTTCAGTTTGCAGTGAGGGTGTTCCAAAATCCTGGCGTTCATTTGTGATAGTGCCTGTTTTAAAAAAAGGTGATGAGCAGGATCCCAAATGTTATCAACCAATATCTCTTTTGGACTCCTCAGCCAAAGTAATCGGGACAGTTGTGCTAGACCGCCTTCTGGACTGGATAAATGCGAACCATATCTTGGCTCCTACCCAGTATGTGTTTAGGAAGGGTCTAGGTACGATCAAACAGTGCCTTAATTTGCACCTCATCCTGGCTAAATATAAATATACAAATGGCACCTCTACTCATCTAGCATTTATGGATTTGACCAGCACGTTCGACTATGTCTCACGCTTTAAGCTGTGGGACATCCTAGTAAACATGGGTGTCAACACAGGTCTGGTCTCCTTTCTGAGGCTTCTCCATTATGATCTTTCTGCCTCAGTGAGGTATGGTAAAGCTGGTGAATGTTCAGAGCAATTTAGCATTAAGCACAAGGTGCGCCAAGGATGTGTTCTCGCCCCAATCTTATTCCTCCTTTATACTAACGACCGCAAGTTGAGAAAAAGGCTGGCCAGCACTCCTTTATGCGGACGACGCAGTCCTTATGGCAAGGACTGCGATAGGCCTAAAAAACTCTCATCTCCAGCTATGTCAACTTTATGGAGGACTAGGGGCTGGAGCCAAACTATAAGAAAACTTTTGTTATGATTTGTGGCCCCAAAAGTACTAAGTCCTGTAGCCTGAAAATAGAGGGTAAAAAGCTGTTCCTTCCCGTATTTAGGCCTGGATTTTGATGAAGGCTGTACGTGGCATACCTGTATAAATAATAGAATAACAAGATTCACACTCGCAGTTGTTACTACTCATTCACTTGCTAAGTCCATAGATAAAAAGCCCATTGCCCAAATTTTAGTGATTTACAAGTGTAACTGAATTCTGATTTTAACATATGGTATGGGGATCTGGGGATGCGGGGATGTACTTGCTATGTAGTTGGAGGAGAACAGATGTTGCCGTACAGTTTTAAGAGTGCCCCCTTCCTCGACACATTTTCCCTTCCACTTGGAGCTAGGTCACAGTATGTCCAAGATATTATAAATGCTGTACCTCTAGCAACTTGGTGTTCTCTCTGGACAAATGAAGAAGCGGATTTCAATCTGGCAATTATTAGAGATTGTTCAAGCAGCACTGGTGTCCTTGATATCCCCTGGCTCCAATCCATTAAAAACTGTTTTGTGGAGCTTGGTTATTCCTCCTTGTTTGAGCACCCAGATTTAATTGGTAAAGGGGATCGACAGAGGGTTTTGGTGAGCTTTCGAAAACACAAAGAATTGTCCAGGGAACTGTCTGAAGTAGCCAAACCCACAGTCAGGGATTATTGCTTTATAAAAGTACCTCCCTATATTGCCCCGTATCTATTATATTTAAACAATGTGCATGAAAGGAATTTGTTGACTAGATTCAGGCTGGGATCCTTTCGGTGGTTGATATGCTTTCCCCTGGGTCAGTATTCCTCGGAATCTATTTCACCTGTCTTTCTGATAAACATTCGAGTGAAACAATTTTACATTTTGTATTTTTTTGTCAGTTTTACCTTCCATTTAGAAGGACATTTTTAATATCTCTTTTGTGCAGACACAAATTTTCCAAGTGCAAGGCGGCTCTGTACTTTTTGCAGCAACTCAATGACCGTGATGTCTGCTTTGCTGTTTGGACCTTTTTAGCAAAGAGATGGAGCATGCTGTTTTAATTTCAATGCACTGTACCATTTTTCTTATGAACCCAATCGTTTTGCACTGTCACTTTAGTTCCGAGGACAATTACTGTATTTGCTTGCTGTTGTATTCTTTTAAATGAAAAATGAGTTTGTATTTGCTGAGATGTGATTGATTTTATATTTTATATATTATATTTTATATTTTTAATATTTTGTATCTTTTATGACCTGTCTTCGGAAGGACAAATAAAGAAAGAATTGAATGAACTGCATTATTAGTCACTGTTTGATACTTATTAATTATATTGTTTTATTTTATACCAATTGCTTGTTAGTGTTATGTGCTTGTTTTGTTCATTTTAATTAAAAAAAAAATTTTTGTTTAAATGTCCAATGCAACAACTGGATCCAGTAGAAATTGTTGTAGCTAGTCAACTGGAATTTCTACAGTGACTGAAATATGACCTGCAAACCATCAGTACAAACTACTTAAAAAACACAGCTGTCATAACTTCCTGCTTCCAGGTCCTCATCCTTATGAAGGCCGATACCTTGGTAAGTTACTTCCACGATTGCTTAAAAAAAAACCAGCTGCTCTAACACATACTATAAACAGAATAACTGAGCCGAAGTTCACTGAATTTAGACTTAAGGCTAGAAAGATTTCTTTAGGTCTAGCGTTGGCCACCACCTTCTGATTTTACTCAAATTGTGGATATAAAATAAACGTACTTATGGGGGTCTTTCAGCCAGCTTCCTTCTCCCATTGGTCTATTGTTGTGTCCTTCAAATTTTTTCTTTCACCCACTACAGCATACAGCATGGTGCCGCTCGTCGCCCCACTCCATTCTGCCTTTGGCTAACCACCGTGAGTGACAGCGTTCCAGGCTTTCACAAGGAGCCCACCAACACACAAAATAATCCCATTCAGTGTCTGGGACAACTACCAAAATGTATGTTTTTTGAGACCAACAAAATATTTTTATGTTTAATAAATGTGATTTATGTTGGTGAGGGTTCATCAGATCCTCCAACAATAAAGTATAACAAAAAAAATGTCAATTCAAGCATTGACAAAGCCAAAAGTCTGGCAGCCACCTTCAGATCTATTGGTTTTTTGCCACTGCTTGTTTAAAGTCAATGCCAAGTCTGTGTTTATGTCTGCAAGAGCGAATTGCTTCCTGGTCAAAGAGGGGGGGAGCCAAGGGGGTGGACCAGTTGCAACTGGTCTACCCCAGAGGGTTTGAAAGGCCGGGGGAGCGCGGGAGGTGCCCCCTGCTCCCCAGGCTTGCCCCTTGCCTCAGCCCCCACGAGGTGATAGATAATTTTTATTTGTCTTTCAGAGTCCACGGTTGACAGACCAGCGCAGCGAGAGCATCGTTGGATTCGGACTGACTTCGTTTTTTGTATCCCCTTACAGGTTCGGTGAAGGCTGGAGGAGCAGCCAGGAGCTGTCGGGGAATTCCTGAGGGCGAATGTGGACGGGACGGGCGGCTCCGTTGCACCATTTCGGACCGAGTTTCCAGTGGACGGTGCGAGCTAGTTGCGTGGTGGCCATTACACGGAGCGGTGAACAGCGAGAACGCTGAGATCACGGTGAGACAGCTACTCGCACAGGGCCCAGGCTGAGCGGGGAGTATCCGGGGTCCAATTTATCGCGGACGTCTTTCAGAAGGCTGGGCATTGCAGGTATTTTAATTGTACAGTGCCCACGCAAATAAGGGAAACAGCCGGCAAACTAAACGCTCGCTTTACGGAGGGAAGCGAAGCAGGGACGGGCCCGGTTACTACTTGGATGGGAGACCATCTGGAAAGGCTAGGCATTGTAGGCATTTAAAAAACTACACAGTGCCCACGGAAATAAGAGAAACAGCCGGCAGATTAAACTCTCGCTTTCTGAAGCATAGCAGGGTTGGGCCTGGTTAATACTTGGAAGGGGAGACCGTCTGGAAAGAATAGGCATTGTAGGCATTTAAGAAACTGCACAGTGCCCACGCAAATAAGTACTGCCGTGAGGGGAGCTACACAGTTCATTGAGCAGAGGTAAGAAAAAAAAAAAGTTTCTGTTGTACATAGAATTAAGTATGCAGCAGGACACGTCTTCTGGTAGTTAGGTTGTATTTATTAAGTTACTAAGAATAAGTTAAGACACAGAGCAGTAGTTCCCCACAGCTGACCAGACCAACTGCCAGTAGTAGAATCCCCCAACACTACAGATAGAATACAGCTATGTAAGAAGACAGAGACACAGAGAAAGGACTAAGGAAGCTAAGAAGCAATGTAAGAATGTACAACATATCTTCCCCCCTACAAACAACAAATATGAAAACCTCAAACACGTAAGAAGATAAAGCATGGAAAACAGAAAAGAAAACGTATAACACTAAGGAGGTCAAAGACCTCAAGAACTTCCAGAACAAGGAGAGAAGAATCAGGATCAAAAAGTGTAATAAGATGAAGATCCCTATAACCACCTTCCCCCCTTCAGCAGTTAAAAATGAAGAGTCTAACAACTCTCTGCTTTCCATCAATGTGGCCACCAAAGACAGAAAAAGAAAGTTCACTTTCTCAAACAAAAATTGTCCATCGCAGATATTAGCTGCATAGAAAATACAACAGTTCTGGAAGGATACCCCCGAAGAAAATATGGATCTTGACTTCTTTCAGACCAAAAAGTTGGATCAGAACCAGGTGTGCAGGTTCTGGGTCTATCCTTCAGGTTAAGAGCCTCAGATTGTTTTCAGGCTTCCAAAATCCTTAAATTTCATTACACAGACTCTAGAGCTTCATGAACCACGGTCATGAACCCTGCCGGAGTTGAACCTCACTTCATTCTCTCCTGGTACAGGTTGTGGGAGTCTTGTCCACCACCGGTCCTGGGACGACGTCTGTCCACTCCCGGTACTCCTAACCCCGTCCTGGGACATCCTATGTCCTCTCCCGGTACTTTCCAGACCAGAGACTCTTCTGTCCCCACCCATCTCTTGGTTTAACGGGTCCTGGAATTTTATTCGTCTTCTACCAGTCTAGGGACATCTTCTTGTCCCCACCCAACTTTTGGTTTAGCGGGTCCTGGAAATTTGCTTCACTCTCTACCAGTACAGGGACATTTCTCTGTCCCCACCCATTCTTTTGTTAAATGGGTCCTGGAAATCACTTTTTCCGTTTCTCTTTTGCTCTTTTTAAAACCTTCTCATGGTTCAGCGGGTACTGAAATTCACATTTCCTCTTTCAGTCCACTGTGTTTTAAAGAACAATTGCCTCCTTAGACAACACCTTGAATCCACAGTTTTTAACTGTTGCAGAGAAACATCTCTTGTTATCAAATTAGGACTCTGCCTCTTGTGCCTTGCTGCTAGCCTTTTTGAATTACATGTAACTCTGTCACACTTGTCATTGAGCTGCTCTTTAAGAGACTTTACTGTGTATATGTGCTGAAGAACATCACCATTAAACTGTTTACAGTTCCAGTTCTTAACTTGAACCTTCTCACTTTTAGTCCAATTATAGTAGGAAGACACGGTTCAAAAATTGCAAGTACAATTGTACTACCTGAGTTTGTTCGAGTTTCCTATGTGGATTGAAAGTGTGGCCTTCCAAATAGACTTTACAACAAAATGACTGATTAAATACTTAAATAATCCACAAGATGGACATCGATGGAAAGTAGAAAGTGGTCTGACTCTTCATTTTTGTCTGTTGAGGGGGGAAGGTGGTTATAGGGATCTTCATCTTATTTCACTTCTTGATCCTGATTCTTCTCTCCCTGTTCTGGAAGTTCTTGAGGTCTTTGACCTCCTTAGTGTTATACGTTCTCTTCTAGGTTTTCCATGGTTTATCTTCTTACGTGTTTGAGGTTTTCATATGTGTTGTTTGTAGGGGGAAGATATGTTGTACTTTCATACTTTGCTTCTTAGCTTCCTTAGTCCTTTCTCTGTGTTTCTATCTTCTTACCTTTCTGTGTTCCTTCTGGAGTGTTGGGATTCTAGCCCTGGCAGTTGGTCTGGTCAGCTGTGGGGAACTACTGCTCTGTGTCTTAACTTCTTAACTTATTCTTAGCAACTTAATAAATACAACCTAACTACAAGAAGACGTGTCCTGCTGCCTACTTAATTCTATGTACAACAGTTTCCCTGCGCAGGGGACACTTTGCAATAGAAGTGTTGGAAATTGGAGGGCACTGATACTTAAAGAACTCTGACCATTCGGGGTTTTTGGAGGCTTGCGTGATTTAACCGACGCTCATGTAAGGGGCATAGGATACCTATTTGGGAAGTAATCTCCTTGCATTTGATTAGCATACGCGCTTTCTTGTGAGTAGCTGATTTTGGTGTGCACAGCTACAAAGTTCAATAGGATTTGGTGTGCTTTGTGTTTCACTGCTAGATGCTAATCTTGTTTTCATCGTACAACCTCATTGTGGGAGACACTGCTTACGGAGCGGACGGGGCTTGAAACTGTGGACGACGCTATCATGGGACACAGGCAGGCCTGCACTTCACAGCTTCTGGAGGGCTGCCGGGCTAGAGTACGCTCGCCCAACACCCAGGCTATGATTCAGAAAAGGGGGTGGTGATGAACAGAGTGTCTGAATTAAGCAGACCACTCTTACCCAGTCCAAATATCAGGGCTTGATCCATCACCGTTTTTTAGCTCACTGCACCATCCCAGCTCAGAACTTGGCTATATGCAAATTAGTCTGACCCTGGCCCAGTGCATCATGGGAACAGGGCAGACCAAACTACAAAGCCAATTCTTATACTGGGAAGGAAACAAGCTACCGGGGACCGGTTTCTGGCATTTCAGCCGTCTTCGGCCCGGCTTGCTTGAATCCTGATGGTGCAATGAGCTAGGGACTCACATCTGAGCATACCCTTCCACGCTTATGGTGGACAAAAATGATTCAGAAAAGGGGGTGGTGATGAACAGAGTGTCTGAATTAAGCAGACCACTCTTACCCAGTCCAAAGATCAGGGCTTGATCCATCACCGTTTTTTAGCTCACTGCACCATCCCAGCTCAGAACTTGGCTATATGCAAATTAGTCTGACCCTGGCCCAGTGCATCATGGGAACAGGGCAGACCAAACTACAAAGCCAATTCTTATACTGGGAAGGAAACAAGCTACCGGGGACCGGTTTCTGGCACTTCAGCCGTCTTCGGCCCGGCTTGCTTGAATCCTGATGGTGCAATGAGCTAGGGACTCGCATCTGAGTATACCCTTCCACGCTTATGGTGGACAAAAATGATTCAGAAAAGGGGGTGGTGATGAACAGAGTGTCTGAATTAAGCAGACCACTCTTACCCAGTCCAAAGATCAGGGCTTGATCCATCACCGTTTTTTAGCTCACTGCACCATCCCAGCTCAGAACTTGGCTATATGCAAATTAGTCTGACCCTGGCCCAGTGCATCATGGGAACAGGGCAGACCAAACTACAAAGCCAATTCTTATACTGGGAAGAAAACAAGCTACCGGGGACCGGTTTCTGGCATTTCAGCCGTCTTCGGCCCGGCTTGCTTGAATCCTGATGGTGCAATGAGCTAGGGACTCACATCTGAGTATACCCTTCCACGCTTATGGTGGACAAAAATGATTCAGAAAAGGGGGTGGTGATGAACAGAGTGTCTGAATTAAGCAGACCACTCTTACCCAGTCCAAAGATCAGGGCTTGATCCATCACCGTTTTTTAGCTCACTGCACCATCCCAGCTCAGAACTTGGCTATATGCAAATTAGTCTGACCCTGGCCCAGTGCATCATGGGAACAGGGCAGACCAAACTACAAAGCCAATTCTTATACTGGGAAGGAAACAAGCTACCGGGGACCGGTTTCTGGCACTTCAGCCGTCTTCGGCCCGACTTGCTTGAATCCTGATGGTGCAATGAGCTAGGGACTCGCATCTGAGTATACCCTTCCACGCTTATGGTGGACAAAAATGATTCAGAAAAGGGGGTGGTGATGAACAGAGTGTCTGAATTAAGCAGACCACTCTTACCCAGTCCAAAGATCAGGGCTTGATCCATCACCGTTTTTTAGCTCACTGCACCATCCCAGCTCAGAACTTGGCTATATGCAAATTAGTCTGACCCTGGCCCAGTGCATCATGGGAACAGGGCAGACCAAACTACAAAGCCAATTCTTATACTGGGAAGGAAACAAGCTACCGGGGACCGGTTTCTGGCATTTCAGCCGTCTTCGGCCCGGCTTGCTTGAATCCTGATGGTGCAATGAGCTAGGGACTCACATCTGAGTATACCCTTCCACGCTTGTGGTGGACAAAAATGATTCAGAAAAGGGGGTGGTGATGAACAGAGTGTCTGAATTAAGCAGACCACTCTTACCCAGTCCAAAGATCAGGGCTTGATCCATCACCGTTTTTTAGCTCACTACACCATCCCAGCTCAGAACTTGGCTATATGCAAATTAGTCTGACCCTGGCCCAGTGCATCATGGGAACAGGGCAGACCAAACTACAAAGCCAATTCTTATACTGGGAAGGAAACAAGCTACCGGGGACCGGTTTCTGGCATTTCAGCCGTCTTCGGCCCGGCTTGCTTGAATCCTGATGGTGCAATGAGCTAGGGACTCACATCTGAGTATACCCTTCCACGCTTGTGGTGGACAAAAATGGTTCAGAAAAGGGGGTGGTGATGAACAGAGTGTCTGAATTAAGCAGACCACTCTTACCCAGTCCAAAGATCAGGGCTTGATCCATCACCGTTTTTTAGCTCACTGCACCATCCCAGCTCAGAACTTGGCTATATGCAAATTAGTCTGACCCTGGCCCAGTGCATCATGGGAACAGGGCAGACCAAACTACAAAGCCAATTCTTATACTGGGAAGGAAACAAGCTACCGGGGACCGGTTTCTGGCATTTCATTTCGGGCGTGAAACTGTGGACGACGCTATCATGGGACACAGGCAGGCCTGCACTTCACAGCTTCTGGAGGGCTGCCGGGCTAGAGTACGCTCGCCCAACACCCAGGCTAGCTGGTGTGTCACAATCACAGTAGCGTGGTGCATACGGCCAGTCTGTGTACCTCCATCTTGGTACAGGTAAAAGCCAGGCAGTTCCTGATGGGTGCAGGAATACATCGTGCTCATAGGGTTGGCACTAGTGTAGGTGGTTTTACCTGTTGCAAGGCAAAAAGAGGATGGCTAGTAGACGTGGCGCTAAGCGTTCCTGCGTGGAACATATGCTGCAGGGCATGATGCGTAGTATGGCAGCAATGGACAGGAGATGGGGGAAAGTTGACCAGATAGGAAAAAGCATAGCTGAGCTCAGGCAGAGGTTTGATGAACAGGTTGGGCCATCTGGACAACCCAAGCGAATAATAGTGCCCCTGCAGTCAAGGGGGGAATTGGATCCTCTGCCCCAGCGGGTCAGGGCCAAGAAGGGTAGTGGTCGGGTCCCCAAGCAATAGGGGGAGGAGGGTCCTACTAGGGGGTCCCCGAAGGGGGGCTTACACCACCGGTGGTTCCTATGCCTACTCCCCTAATCCTGGCAAGTGTACCTGTAACACCGGCTCCTGCTGCACCAGTGCCAACACCAAGCACAGTGCATCTGGTGGTCCCAGCGGTAGTCCCGGTGGTGCCCACGTTTAACCCGGCACCTATCCCGGTACCCAGCACGGCATCCCCATCCCAGTTTCAGCACCTCCAGGGGTTGGTCGGGTCCCTCCGGAGCTAGCAGCACAGATAGCGGCAGTACTCCCATGGCTAGGGATAGGGGGATGTTACCTTATTCAGTGGGCGCGAAGGAGTTGGGGGAGGATCCTTTAGCGGAGGCGTAAAAAATTGTGCAAGGATCATGACTGCCCTGGTGTTGGGGGTGGGGCCAATTACACCTATTAACCACAAGCAACATGTCCAGGCAGCGAATCCGGAAAGGACAAGAATGTTGAACCAACGCAAGCCGGGGAAAGTGTTAAAGAGATGGTATTACCAGTACTAGGTGAAGGTACAATACCCTCAAGGAGGGAAAATTTGGCTCACCATGTTACACAGGACGTGAAGGATTTGATTTGGGCGGGCAAATATGTCAATATGTTTTATTTGCTAGTGGATAACAGGGAAATGGAGTATACTAGGAAACAGAAAGACTGGATGTTGCCTAGTGAATGGCGGGAGAAATGGCAAGATTCAGGGTGGAGGAGACATTGATCAACTGAATTAGAGCCTTTTCTGTGTTTATGGCGATTACAGCCGAGCGTTCCCCTAATTTGCTGGCAGAGATGGCATGTTACCAGAGAAGGATCACAACTTTCAGTGATAAATATGGAGGGGAAGGGTGGAAGGAGTACGACACGAGTTTTAGGAAGGCTAAAGAGTTTAACCCCTCACTTTCCTGGGATCGGGTTGATTCCATTTCATGGTATGGCCAGTTTACAGCAGGGCAACCTGTTAGTGCGGGCCAAGTTGGAACAGAAGCTACCCCTCCAAACCCCAGCAGCCCTTTCAACCGGCACAGGGTGGTGGCTCGGCCCCTAAGACAGGGAGCAGTGGAGGGCAAAAAGGGGTGTGCTGGGATTTTAATAAGTGTTCATGCACCAGGGCACAAGGCACTTGCAAGTTCAGGCACGTATGTTTCATTTGTAACCAACCTTCCCACCCGGAAACAACTTGCCACAATAAAGGTAACGCCTCTGGAAACAGGGGAAGAAAGAAACAGGATTAGGGAGGGAGGACGGCTGGTGTTGCATTTACCCATTGACGTTCTGGCTATGACTCCTTGGCTGAACAGGTACCCAGACCATGCCTCTGCGAGGATGTTGCAGGAAGGTTTTTGCAGGGCTTTAGGATCCCAGTGGTGGGATACACTGGAATAGCAAAGTGTAGGAACCAATTATCTGTTAGGGACAACCCAGATGTGGCAGCAACAAAAATAGCTAAAGAGCTGCGCCTAGGCAGGATAGCGGGTCCTTTTAATAACATCCCTGTGTCAAATTTTGTTTGCTCGCCTCTCGGCCTGGTACCAAAGAAGGAGGAGGGCGGGTTCAGTGTCATTCATAACCTGTCAGCACCTACGGGCGCATCTTTAAATGACGCCATCAATGAAGATTTTGTAGCGTTCGGTACGCGTCCTTTGACCAGGCAGTGGATATGTTGGGGACTCTGGGACCGGGAGCCTTATTGGCAAAGTCAGACATTGAATCTGCTTTTCGGCTAACGCCTGTTCATCCCCTAGATCAGCCTCTCAAAGGCTTCTCTTTTCAAGGCAAGTTCTATATGGATAAGTGTATGCCCATGGGTTGTTCTGTTTCCTGCGCCTACTTTGAAAAACTCAGTTCTTTTTTGGAATGGGTTTTTAGGCAAACGACAGGACACCACCATGTCATGCATTACCTGGATGACTTTCTCTTTCTCTGGTCGGCAGGCTCGCGGGAGTGTGCAGGGGCATTGCAGGAATTTTGCGTGCTCATGCAGGCTTTTGGGGTCCCGCTGGCGCCTGGGAAAACTGTGGGTCCAGCGACCACATTGGAATTCTTAGGCATAGAATTGGATTTGGTTGAAGGTTGTTTCTGGTTACCAAAAGACAAAATCACGAAATTTAGAGGAGCCTTCCATCAATGTCTGGCCAAAGACAAAGTGACACTACAGCAGCTACAGCAGAATGTGGGCCAGTTGAATTTTGCACTGAGAGTGATACCCATGGCACGCCCATTCTCCCGCTCAATCTCACAGACCATGACTAGTCTGGAGAAGAAACACCATCGCAGGAGACTGCCGGCTGAGGTCCGCCAGGACATGCGTATTTGGATCGCATTTCTGGAGGGCTTCAACGGTAGAGTAGTGTAGTCCGGTCCCCCCACTACATCTGCAGAGTTAGGTTTATGGACTGACGCTGCGGGCAGTGTGGGATTTGGTGCCATACTTGGAAACAAGTGGGTGGCACAACGGTGGCCGGATTGATGGGAGGAGAGGTGCCTGACAACTCCTATCGGTTTCTTGGAGCTATTCCCAATCTGGGTTGCATTGACAATTTGGCCTGACCAGTTGTGTGATCAATCTGTAATCTTCTGGTCAGATAACATAACGGTAGTTGAATGTATCAACCAGCAGGCGGCATAGTGTAAATTTATACTTCACCTACTGAAAGAAATTGTGCTGGTTTGCCTGAAACTCAACATACAATTTAGGGCTAAACATGTTCCAGGGGTGTTAAATAATGCAGCTGGCAAACTCTCTCGCTTTAAGATGCAGGTATTCAGGGAACATCTACCATCCGCAGAGGCGATGTCTACACACTTCCCAGCAACACTCTGGCAAATTGGTGCCCCCAGCTACAGACCATCGTGGCAGCTAGCCTAGCGCCCAGGACCAGAACCCCTTAAGATGGGGCGTTTTTGTCTTATTGCTCCTTTCTGGGACAGGATTGGGCGGAGAAATGAGATCAGGCAGGGAATTTCACTCAGTACCTAGATGCATTACATAAGGAAGGGCGCTCCGCAGAGACAGCTAGCAGGCCCATGGCAGCTGTTTCTTTCTTTGCTCAGATCAAGGGGTCCAAAGATCCCACGAATAGTTTCATCGTGAGTAAGGTACTAAAAGGGTGGCGGCGCCTGCAAGCAACCGCCACGGACACAAGACAACCAATAGGTTTGGAACGGTTGGCATCATCATTGAATTCCTTGTCTAGCACCTGCAGTTCATCAGGTGAGGTACTGCTGTTCAGATCGGCATTTACATTAGCCTTTTATGGGACATTCCAAGTGGGTGAACTGGTGGCTAGGAATAAGCAGGACATGCTAGGTGGATTCCGGCTGGAACACACAAGGATACTGGGGGATACACTGTTGATCACCATACGTAAATCAAAAACTGATCAGGAAGCCCGTGGGGATGGGCTGGTACTCCATCGGGCACGGGCTAATCCTTACTGCCCAGTGTTCCACGTAGAGGCCTTCATCAAACAGAGAGTAGGCGCAGTGGGGGGAGCATTGTTAATGCATGCAGATGGTACCCCACTTACTAGGTTTCAATTCCAAAGGGTGTTGGCTATGACAATGGACAGGGCCGGTTTAAATCCGAAAGATTTTGGGGCACATTCATTCCGAATAGGGGCTGCCACTAAAGCAACTGCTAGAGGGTTACATGCGAGCAGTGTGAAAAGGATTAGGAGATGGTCTTCCAACTGTTACAAGTGTTATGTGCGGCTGCACATGTTGTGAGGTGGCAGGATAATTTAGGCTGATGCCTGTCTTGTTTGTTTGCTTGTATTTCAGTTTCTCGACTCTGTCACGCAGGGCGGAAACTGCTGTTGTATCACCAACAGCAAGTATCTTCATCACGGTGGATCCAGGCTCATAGGAAGGAGACACAAGTTGTATGGGTTGTTGGTCACTCATTTGTGAAACATTTTAAATCTGTTCTCTTTGTTATAAATGTTATGTTATAAAGTCTTGTATAGCGTGCAGCTGCCCCAGCTAAGGGGCGTCCCGGTGCTTTAGTAGACAGGAGAGTTGGCCGACGTAGAGATGGAACTTACGGCTATAGCATGACACTGCAGTTAACAAAAAAGGTAGGTTTTGATAGCCTTTCTAAACCTTAGAAGGTCTTTTAGGCCGCGGACCTGGGGTGGCACAGCGTTCCATATTTTCGCTGCTAAATAGCGGAATGAGCGTCCTCCCATCCGCGCACGCTTTATTCGAGGGACCACTACCAGGTGCTGGCCCTCTGAGCGTAGAGTACGCAGAGGAATGTAAGGGGTCAGAAGGGGACATAGCATAAGAGGGGAGGCAAGTTTCAAAATTTTAAAAGTCAGACAAAAGGTTTTGAATTTGATCCTCTTGTCCATGGGCATCCAATGAAGTTTGGTCAGAGTACTCGAAACTGAATGGAAGCGGGGAAGTCCTATCAAGGCTCTGGCTGCCGTGTTTTGCACTCGTTGTAATCTTCCAACCTCCGCCTGGTTGGCCCCTAAGAGTAGAGAGCTCACATAGTCTAGTCGAGATAAAATAGAAGACTGCACTATGGTTTGACAGGTGGGAGAGTCAAAGAATTTTAAAATCGGCCTGAGGTTTCGAAGAATCCCAAAGTATGTAGTGGCAACTTTTTTTGTATGGTGGACAAAATTGAGCGTGGAGTCTAGCCAGACTCCAAGGTTTTTTACCTCATTTTTAGGCTCGGGAGGATTCCTGAGAATTTCCGGCCACCATTTGTCACCCCAGGCGGAGACATCCTTACCTAGCAGTAAGACCTCAGTCTTGTTGGCGTTAAGCTGTAGGTAATTGGATGTCATCCAGTTCGTGACTGCTGTTAGGCCCAATTTAAAATTGGACGCACTCAGCCCTGCGTCATCACTCAGCAGTACCACTAGCTGAGTGTCGTCTGCGTATGAGACTATAGAAAGCTCCTACAGTTTAGCGTCTTCAGCTAGTGGCTGGACATATAGATTAAAAAGGGTCAGGCTGAGAGCAGATCCCTGGGGTACTCCCTGCTCAATTGAGCGTTCTTCAGAAAGAAACGGGGGGGTGGAAACCCGGAATGACCTTCCGGTCAAGAACGCCTTAAACCAGGCAAGTGCTTGCCCACAGATTCCTGCTGTCTCCAGACGATACAGCAACACCTCGTATGAGACCGTGTCGAAGGCAGCGCTGAGATCTAAAAGGATCAGCACTTCCGTCTGACCAGAATCCATAATGGTCCGCAGTTGTTCCGTTACGCTTAGGAGTGCTGTCTCGGTGCTGTGCCCCGCACGGAAACCATGTTGGGAGGCGTCCAGAATGGAATTGGTGCAGAGGAATTTTGTTAGAGTATTATTCATGTGGGATTCGGCCACTTTGGCTGGCCAGGGCAACAGTGAAATTGGCCTAAAATGTTTCCGGTCGTGTGGAGTCCAGCGTGGGCTTTTTAATAATAGGAGATACCCAGGCTTGCTTCCATCTGGTGGGTATGATGGCAGATGTAAAAGAAGAATTCTTGATTTCACGAAGGGGGTTGCGTATAAGCGCAGGGGCCTCCCTAAAATGGTACGGTTTTAGTGGGTCTGCGGGAGAGCCTGACTTAATCTTCCCGCAGAGTCTGAGGTAGTCGTCCTGATTTAGGTCGGGTATACTCATAAGTTTGTTTCTCGGCTCGCAGCTAGCAAGGGGTATTCTGGGGTGGCTGAGAAGGAGCTGTAGATCGTTAAAAAAAGAGGCTAGTGTTTCACAGTGTGGATAGGATGCGGTTGTCACTGCCACCGCTTTTTTAACGCTAAGATCTTTCAGGATTTTAAAAATAGTTTTCGAGGGGTTCTGACTCGCCTTGATCTCATTGGCAAAGTAGATAGCCCTTGTCCTACAAATATTTCTGTGGTAATTCTTTTGTGCAGCCAGGTATTGAGTTTTTAACAGTGGGCCGTATGTTTTCCTCCAACTGCGCTCAGCACGCTTGCATTCCTTCCTAAGGGCAGTAAGCTTCTCATTGTACCATGGACTAGACTCCCGAGTTCGCGCTCTAATCCAGTCAGCTGGGATCAATGAGTCTAAGGCTTGAGACAGCCACCTGCAAAAGTTATCATAGCCCTGCTCTGTGTCATTTCCTAATTCAGGAGGGTCCATTTTAAGTAAGGCATAGAAATCCTCTAGACGAAGCTTTCGCCAAGGACGTTTAAGTATTCGTTGAGCGTTGTTCCTGTTAGCCGAGTCATGAATCGGAAGTGACATTGTCATCAACATATGGTCCGACCAAGGGACTAGAATAGGTCTCTCTACCGAGACTTCTTCTATTAGAAAAAATGGGGTCCAAGAGATGCCCTCCCCCATGCGTGGGGCTCATGACTAGCTGACGGAGTTGAAGTGCTGCAAGATCGAGTAGTAGATTGCTAATTTTATTATCTGTAATGCTGTCGAAATGGAGATTAAGATCTCTGAGAATATTGAAATTGGCCGTCACCATCGCTAGCGCACATACAGTTTCTACCAGGGCTTTAGAAAAAACACTATCCTGTCTAGGTTGTCTATATATCAGAAGGCCAGATAACGTTAGGTGGGGATTAATCTTAATGCTATAACAGGCACATTCGCTACCCTGGATGTCTAATTTCGTGAATTGGCATAGATATTGTGCTTTGAGTATGACCGCTATGCCACCGCCCCTAGGCTGTCTATTAAGAATGTAGGCAGAGTACGCTGGGGGAGTGGCCAGATTGATGATAGAAATCATGTCGTCTGGGAGCCAAGTCTCTGTAAGGAACAGGATGTCTAGTGAGTGTTCTTTAACTAGGTCATGCACTTCCATTTGATGTTTAGCCAGTGATCTGGTATTAAGTTGCGCTATCAGCAGCTGTTGTTGTAAGTTAGTATCAGCGGAGAGCGGTAGGCCTAGGGAGCATATAGCCACAAGCACATTTAGGGGTGACCCTACTGAAACGGGGAATGAACGTACTACATGATGTTTTAGTGTTATTGAGGCTAAGAAGTGTGTCCCTAGTATAAGTATACATTGCCGACTTGTCGCGGCCAGGGTCACTGGCGAGAGGCGACGTAGACGGCGCTCCCGCTGCGCGCGTCCGCTGCACGCCTGTTCACCTCTCTTAATAGGCCGAGGGCCCATCTGACTGGTGTGTGGTGCACAGCGGAAGTGAAATCACTTCCGGTGTGTTCTGATGAAACGCTTCCCTCCACAACAAACTGCCGAGGCAGCGGTGGACCGGGGAAATGCACGGTAAGGTTAAAAACAGCTGAGCAGCTGAATGCACAACAATTTTAAACACAGCTGAATGCTGACAGAGCATTCAGAGCGCGGGACAGGGAGGTTTTAGGGTTTCCTTTCATGGTATGGGGGTCTCTGCCTCAGTCAGTTTAGGGGGTTCTTTACGGAGTTGCTCGATAGACACACCCCGCCGCCCACAGTAGTTATCTTACATTTGGCGGAAACGACCTGGTGAAATTGGGCAGAAGGGTCCTGATGGAAGAGATAATCTCAGAAGTACGCTGGTTAGCTAAAATACACCAAGGCTGCACCATAGTTTGGTCTCAGATGATTCCTAGACTCAGATGGAGGGGGAGACTCTGTCAAGGCGTTGAATCACTCAGTAAAGAGGATCAACAACAAGATAGAGAAATTATTTTGGTCACCCCAATTGCAGAAAATACCACATGGGTGTGTCAGGGGGGAATAGTTCTTCTTACAAGACGGGATCCACCTGACTAGGGCAGGCAACAAACTATTTCTGGAGAACATTTTGGCATGGCTGGGGGGGTTCTAAGTAGGCATGACCTTTCAGTGGAGGAGGATAGGGGGGCCAGATTGTCGGGCAACTATGCTGGCTTGTGGGGGTAAGGTCATGATCGGTGAGCAGTCAATTTAAGGTCCTTAGGGGGCGGCGCCATTCTTGAATGGGGTCGCCCAGGGGAGGGACAAGTGGTCTCTCCTAGAACTTCAGGGGCGGTACATCCGCTTGGTTGGATGGGTGCGGGGGAGGGGGGAGTCACGCTTTCTTTGGGCTGGTTAGCCACCCCGCACGTGCACTATGATGTCATTAAATGGCGCAGAGTGCCCTTTGGTTAATGGAGTTCATGGAGCGTCGGGGGGAACCGGGAGGGGGGGAAGTACCCTCTCGGTAAACAGGCCCTCTGATGATGCGTACTCATACGTGAGGGCGTAGCTGGCTGATAAGGATTTGACACCAGTTAGCGACCTTGCCGTAGGCCCAAAAAAAGGATATGCAGAAAAATTCATAAGGTGTGATTATGATCCAACATGTTTAGATTCGGTTAGGAAACATGCTGTATTAGACATTTGTTAAGGTAAGCCCTTTGATTACTATCTACATTGATTGTAATCTAATGTCAGTAGATTTTTCTGCATAAATGATTGTGTAAATATTATTTATTTCAATTTTTTTAATTTGTTTTCATGTTTTAATAAATACCGCCGGGGGGTCGTGAGACCCCCTGCCTTCCAAAGAAACTCCTCTTATGTCCAATTTCGATATAATTGTGGGGGTGCACAAGACGGGGAGGGGGATGGTCGGTAGTCCCTGACCATAAAGAAAGGGGGGCCACTCAGCCCCCCGCACGTATGGCAGGGCGCTGGCCCCCTCCTTCCCCTGACCTCTATCGGGGGTGGGGTGTGCCCTCACTGCGTCTTGATGACGCGGCAGGCGCGCCCCACTATCGATTAGTGCTGGCTCCCTGGTTGACCCGGAAGCAATATAATTGCTTCTGGGTCAAAGGGGGGGAGTCAAGGGGGCGGACCAGTTGCAACTGGTCTGCCCCAGAGGGGTTAAAAGGCCGGGGAAGCACGGGAGGTGACCTCTTGTTCAAGCGCTCCCCAGGCTTGCCCCTTGCCTCAGCCCCCACGAGGCGATATATAATTTTTACCCACCCACCAGCCCCTGAAGCAGATTCTTGTGCTTATATGTTAAGATTGTTGTATCAGTTTTAGGATCGTTTTGTTTTTCACAATAACTGTGTTTTGGTGTGAGTTTTTTCCTTAGGCCTTTTTTTCTTCCCCTTTACAGGTTGTAATGTCAATTTTATCCTCGTTTTTTCACTGTGACGGTGTTTTGGAGTGAATTTTTTCCGTAGGCCTTTTTTCCCGTTTACAGGTAACATAATTGTCGTATTTATTGATATTCCTTGGTCAGGCGGTAAGGTCATGATCGGTGAGCAGTCAATTTAAGGTCCTTAGGGGGCGGCGCCATTCTTAAATGGGGTCGCTCAGGGGGAGGGACAAGTGGTCTCTCCTAGAACTCCAGGGGCGGTACATCCGCTTGGTTGGATGGGTGCGGGGGAGGGGGGAGTCACGTTTTATTTAAGCTGGTTAGCCACCCCGCTTGTGCACTATGACGTTAATAAACAGCACAGAGTGCAAGGGCCCCCTTTGGTTAATGGAGTTCATGGAGCATAAGGGGTAACCGGGAGGGGAGAAGTACCCTCTCGGTAAACAGGCCCTCTGCACATGCGCACTCACACGTGAGGACGTAACTGGCTGATAAGGATTTGACACCGGTTAGCGACCTTGCCGTAGGCCCAAAAATAGGATATGCGGTAAAATTCATAAGGTGAGATTATGATCCAACATGTTTAGATTCGGTTAGGAAACATACTGTATTAGACATTTGTTAAGATTAGCCCTTTGATACATTGATTGTAATCTAATGTCAGTAGATTTTTCTGCATAAAAGAAACTTATTTCATGTCTAATTTCTATATAATTGTTGGGGTGCACAAGACGGGCAGGGGGATGGTCGGTAGTCTCTGACCATATGTCTCTAGTCGGCGCTCTGCAATCACCCCCAGGGGCGGAAGCTGCTCTGTCTTCTAGAAGTGACCAGTGTTCTCCGTGACAGCGCAGACGCATCTGTTGTGCAGGGCTGGACTGGCCATAGCGGGCACCGGGCAATCCCCCGGTGCGCCGCACTGGTGGGGGCCGGTTTTGGGCCCCTGAGGGCCATTTTTGTTACAGGTCCATTTTTGCGTTTGTTTGTTTTCGCCCCTGTACCAAAATCGGCTGGAAACCGGCCCCGGCAAATAGCTCAGCGGCACCACCAACCCCCCCGCCCCCGATTGTGGAGGGGGGGCCGGCCGAACACTTTGCCAGCGCCGGTTGTGGTTTCCAGTCCGGCCCTGCTGTCGTGCCACTGACGTACAAGGTGAACGGCCGCCGCGCACTCCTGCCCGGAACACGGCAGCTGTGGTGCTGAAAGGTGCTGAGGTAATAGTCCTTGGCAGGTTGGCTGCCGAAAAATGGCCACACACGTTCCATTTTCTAACCACCTGCATCGTCAACAGTAGTACCAGCACAAGGCTTAAGTTAAGACGTTCAGAAATGTTGAAACAGTATAGATGTGACGTGAGCACTGAACATGTTCCACACACCCTTGTTTGTACCCTTTCACATTTTCCTGCTGCACGCTTTTCATTTCACTAATATTGATTTATATGGCTCTGGACTTTGAGAGAATCAGCTTTTTTTTATTTTTAACAAAGCACGATGTAACACACTTTTGTTTCTAAACCCTGTTGTTATGACCCAATTAAATTGCATTCGGTAGAAGAACCTTGCCAAGATTAGAATTCATGACAAACAAATGCTAGCAAGCGTCAATTGAGTGGGCTGAACCCGGTCAGACATTTTGTCAGACTACCACTGAAAGACGAAAATAAACCTTACGTCCGTTGTCCTAGTGACCGTTTGGTACAGTGCCATTCTGAGCTTGTGTTACATTGCATTGTATTGTGTTGCACTGCCTTTACAGATGACACGATGGGCGTAATTTGGGGTTACCTGGCACAGGGCTGATTTTACCAATCGGTAACATTTTTGTGCGGTGAAATCGCCCTTACCGTGTAATTACGAGTGAAACCTCATGGCATGGGGAATTATAGTGTAAGGCCAATTATTCTGTCCACAAAAACACAGAATCGGCTATTTCATGAAGGTCGTTTATGGCATACATTAACCACTTACTCCAAGTAGTTGGTAAATATATGCGGGCCAGCACGCAGTGCCCAGGGTGAGGAGGACTGGGGGAGTAAGGGATGGAAGGGGAAGCCTGCCTTTAGCAGGGAGGGGAGCATTGGATACTTTCCCCTGTGAGAAAAAAGCGGAATATGACAGTACATAACTTCAGGGACCCTTTCCTCTCGTGGGACAAACCTGTACAGAGACCTCGGCGGCTATTGCTCTGAAAGAGCTACCTCAGGGGATACTTGCCTGAAGGTGTATTTCAGGAAACACGGTAAACAGCATCTCCTGCCCAGCTATGGCTGCGACAACAAACTTGTCTGCATGAATGGAAACCTTCATCCAGATTTGCAAAAATGCAACAAACCCCGCGTAAATGCACTCCTACAAATAAGCACAACCAGACATCATCTCAGATCACCTCAAACCAGTGTTAGAAGTGGGCGGGATCGGAAGGGCACGGCGTGCCCCTACTTAAAAAAATGATTTCAGTCCGTCCCCCTACTTCTTTGTTTTAAAAAAGCCTACCGGTACTTCAGGAATAGCACTACTTTAAAACTGCATCTTTAGGGGGCGTAGCTTGCACGTCATCCGAGATGGCGGACTAACGTTGGAGCTCTGACATCGGCCTCCGCGTTTCTTCTTCTGCCGGCAGTTTCAATTGTGCTTGCCAGTATATGGACACAGATATGGGCACCGGAACCTGAGGTGATACACAGCGCCCTAATTTTCCGGATTTTCCATGCTTTTTCAGCGAGTTTGCTGCCGCGACCGGAGCTCTTCAGTCCCGGACGCCATTTTGTGTTTTTGCCGATTTTTTACTCGCAGCATCTTTTTGCCTCAAGGTGATGTTCTAAGACCTTCCCCTTCAATGCTGGCACACTCCTTTGGGATATAATAGTCATTTTATACGCTGCATCTACTTAACATGCTGTTTTCTACTGGATTTTGCCGCGACCCTATTCTGGGGTTTCCGGCCGCCTTCTTGTCTCCTACAGCCCACAAAGGTTTTCTTGGCGTGACGCAGAGATGCAGCGAAGATACCATTTTCTCTCCTTGACTCTGAATGTCTTTTCAGCACTTTATTTTGATTATTGAGCTTCCGTCTTTCACCCCATTGGAGGTTCTCATTTTCTTTTCAAGAACTTTCCTGTCATAACTGACTTTCTGCCATTTTGTCCTCGCAACCACAACCTTCTACATGGCTCCTCTCATATTTACCTCCCTGACCTACATTATTTAACCTTTGGTGGCTTACGCTTTTTGCTCAATCAATTCATTTGGCTCTTTCATGGGGAAGCTTCGCAATTTAAAACTCTCCACAGCCACAAACATGCCTGCTTGCTCTGATTCGGATTCTCCTCTTCAGGATATGGATGAAATCCCAACGTCAAAGTCTGACAAGATGCCTGGTGCTATTCCCAAATCCCAAATTGGGGGTAAGGTGGCAACTTCTTCAGCCTCTACTAAGCGTCTTAAGAAAGACCCTCCTTCTCCTGGAAGTGCCTCATCCTCCTCTTCTATGGACCTAATCTTGGATGAATTACGAGCCCTTAAGCCCTTTATGGAAGCAACCACCAAGACTCTACAAGTTATGCATGACAAATGGTCATCCTTGGACTCACGGGTTATCATCTTGGAACAATCCATGGAGTCTCTTCAAGTTTCTGACTCTCATATATCTTCAATGCAGGCTGAGATACATACTACAGCTCAAGAGACAGACAGAGGATTTGGAAAATAGAAATCGTTGGAACAACCTCCGCTTATACGGACTTCCAGAACTTACAGAAGAGTCCAACCCTACTACATTTTTCCAATCCTTTCTTTCGAAAATCCTGGACGCACCAGCTCTATCCTCTATCAATATACAACGAGCCCATCGCCTTGGTCCTAAAGTTTCTAATAAACCGAGGGGAGTTATCATGTTATTTCTTCAATACACGGATCTCCTGCAGGTTCTTTCAGCTGCCAAGCTTAAAAAACAAATTATATGGGAAGGTCATTGTCTTTATCTGTCACAAGATGTCTCCAAGGTTACCGCTGATCGTCGGAAGAGGTTTCTGGATATGCGACCACAATTGAGGGCTCTCAATGCTTGATAGGGTTTGCTTCACCCGTGCCTTTTCAAAGTTACATACAAGGACAAAACTACTACGTTCGAGGATCCTGCTGATCTTCAAGACTTCCTTCATCATCACAGAGCTGACACTATGGACACTTTCAGTCATGTTTAATTTGACTTGTTGGTGTTTTTTTTGCTGTGCTGTCTCTGCACTCATTTCTTGTTGTTCCAGATTTTGCTGTTGTCTCATCCCTTTATATTCATCCTCTGTTTTATATAATTCTGACTTCTTGTTTTCTCTCTCCTTTGTACTCAATATAATCTCCATCTTTTTATCTCTCATTCACAGATGATCCATCCCTCTTTCTCACTACCCTGATTGTCACACTGTTTTCTGTATGTTGTCTTTTTAGATTCCTGGTTGTGGGGGTTCGATGCCCACTCTTGATGTTGTCACCATCGTCTTTTGATGCCTCCACCCCCGTTCTCTCGTTTTGCGTTTTTGTGTTCGCAAGTATGTTCTTCAGTCGTCTTTCTTGGACTTGTACTGCCTTCTTGCTCTCTTATCTATTTCTATTCTCTTTTCTTCTCCTTACAGACTTTCTCCCTCTTTCTTTTTTCCCCTTTCTTCTTTCTTCTCTTTTTTCCTCTTCTACTCTTCCTCCTTATCTTCTCTTATCCTCTTCTTCCTCAACACTGACTATGCATTTTTCCTTATTCCTCTCTCCCTCTGCATTTAACGAGCATGTTGTTGCTAGTTGTTTTCTTTTGCCGTTCCATTCCGTGTTACGACTTGGAATGTTAAGGGATTAAATAATCCAATTAAAAGGCAACGTGTGTTATCACACTTAGCCAGACTTAAAACTGATGTTGCCCTCCTCCAGGAGACTCATCTCTCGGAGGCAGAGGCTTTAAAGG
Organism: Lissotriton vulgaris; assembly: GCF_964263255.1. Classification (NCBI taxonomy): domain Eukaryota; kingdom Metazoa; phylum Chordata; class Amphibia; order Caudata; family Salamandridae; genus Lissotriton; species Lissotriton vulgaris. Next base: position 248,659,530 of record NC_141694.1, read on the forward strand.
TTAAGCGTTGCTGGGTGGGTCATGTTTTTTTGCTCTCCCACTGTTGACAAGAAAAATTGAGTTTTGATTTTGTTTCACAAAAAGTTAAATATTTCTTCAATCTCTCATGAATATGATGTTAATGGTTGTTGGGTTATTGTTCAACTGCTTATAGATAATATTCCTCTTATTCTTTTTAATGTGTATGCTCCTACTGGAATTGATAGATCTTTTTGACCCTCTATCTCTGACAAACTAGACTCCCTCTCTGGTGATTACATTCTTTTTGGTCGTGATTGCAATCAAATTATGGACCCCTTGACCGTCACTCGAAAGTTAAGTTTGTGCCCTCTAAGATGCATTCTCAATTTATCAAAACTACTCAGAATAACGCTTTAGTTGATATCTGGAGACTTTGTAATCCTGACCTCAGAGAGTATAGTTTTTTCTCCCCACCAAACCAATCCCAATCCCGCATTGATCATATTTTCCTCAGTAAATCTCTGTCCCAACATGCCATCCATTCTGAAATAGGCTCCATTTTAATTTCTGACCACGCGCCTGTCCTAGTTGACATAGATCTCCTTCCATTTTCCCCTCATTCCGGCAGATGAAGACTCAACAACACTTTACTTCTTGACCCCACTTTTTGTTCAGAATTTTCTACTTTTGCCACTGAATTCTTTCTTCTTAATCAAACCCCTGACTCTTCCTTTGTTATGATTTGGGATTCCTTCAAATCAGCCTCTAGGGGTTTTATCATCAAGTTTGTGGCACGAGGGAAAAAACTCAGAGAGGCTAAATCGGCTCAAATTCTCGCTGATATTAAACACTTAGAACTCACATATCACTATTCCAATTCGGAAGCTTCCCTTAAAGAACTTATTGATGCCAAAATTTCCTTCAACAAATTCACAACCGATGCTGTCTCTAACCTCCTATTAAAATGTAATTCTCGATATTATGGTGGTAGAAATAAAATGGGGAAACTTCTTGCTAACTACTTAAAAATTAGGAAGAAACGTACCAAAATTGAATCTATGAAAACTTCCTTCGGTGAATCTCGATTTAAAGACAAGGATATTCTTAACGAGTTTGTCGATTTTTATAAAACTCTCTATACCCCAGAACACGTCCCAACCTCAACAGACCTTCTTTCTTACTTCCATTCCCTCCCTTCTCCTCCAGCGTCCCATGTTCATTTTACTTCTTTGGAATTGGACATATCGCTTTCTGAACTTTCCCACGATGGTTTCTAAACTGCGTCACGGTAAAGCTCCCGGTCCTGATGGATTCACTATCGAATTTTATAGTCATTTTGCCTCTCTTCTCCTACCAAAGCTCTTACTCTTTTCTTGCTGAGGGTTCCTCGAGCAGTTCCTTTCAACAGGCTTTAATATGCCTAATTCCTAAAGAAGACAAAGACCATTCCTTATGCAACAATTATCTCTCTGGTTAACACTGATTATAAGATACTAGCTAAGATTTTAGCTCTACGAATGGATTCCCTCTTGCCTGATTTAATCGGTCCTGAACAATCGGGTTTTGTCAAGGGCCGTCTTTCCTCCCATAATTCTCGAGTCTTCTTTAACATTCATAGTAAAGCTTCATCTTTGGAGAAAGCTTTTGACAGGATCGGCTGGGAATTTATGTTCCAGGCTCTTCTTTGGGCTGGCTTTTCTCCCAAATTCATTTCTATTATCTCATTACTTTATTCAAACCCCCAAGCATTCATTTTTGTTAATGGTATGACCTCGGACTATTTCTCTCTCCACAGAGGTGTTCGACAAGGTTGCCTATTATCCCCTTTACTATTTGTTTTAGCCTTGGAACCCTTTCTTACTAAAATTCGTCAAGATGATACCATATCTAGTTTTCACTTTGGTTCTCGTCAGGTTAAACTTTCGGTATACGCTGATGACATCCTTTTTTACTGCTTCGACCCTCTCTCTTCTCTTCCTTCTTTTCTTCAGCAAGTTTCTTCCTTTTCCGCTGTATCTGGTTACCGCCTAAATGCTGATAAATGTGAAATCCTCCCTTTGAATCCTCTTTGTCAGAAACATCTTTTTTCCAATCTGGTTTCTCTTGGCAACCGTCTAAGATTACATATCTAGGTATTTGGTTTGCACCTCTCTTATCCGACACTCTCAAATTCAATTTTGATTATATTTCTAAGAAAATGGAAGCAGCTATTACACATAGGCATCTGCTCTTTTTGTCTTGGTGGGGTCGTCTCAAATCTATAAAAATGATGCTTTCTCCTCTTCTTTATACTATTTCTATGATTCCACTGCGCATTCTGTTTTTTTACTTCAAAAAAATTGACTCTTTATTATTAAAATTCTTATGGAAAGGTAAACATCCTCGTATAGCTATTGCCTCATTACGGAGAGATAAGGCTCAGGCTGGTGTTCCCGATTTTAGAGAATATCATAGACCTTTTTCTCTGAAACAATCAACTCACTGGCTTTCTTCTGATCTTCCTTTTCATCCTCCCATCTGGTTAAACATGGAATCCTCCTTTATTTCTCCCTTCAATTTTCATGAAATGTTATCCTTTACGTCCAACCTAACTCGACTTCATACTCCTATCATTTCTCATTCTCATAAACTTCTTCTTCCTTTCTTATCTTCGTCCGATCCTTCTCTTCTTTCCACACATGAACAACCTATTTAGTATAACTCACAACTTAAAATTCGCAACAGTACCTTTTTTTGGAAAACCTGGCATTCTCGTGGATTACGTTGGATCTCTCAACTTCTTTCTCACAATACTCCTCTTTCCTTTTCGGAACTTCAATCCTCATTCTCTTTACCTCCTAGTGCTCGATCATAATATGGTTTGCTTTCTCCTGCCCTCACTCTTTACCTCTAATCATTATCACCTTCCACCGATATTCCTCCAGTTCACAAATCCACTTCTTCACTTTTGGAGTCCTCTCCCTCTGCGTCTTCCCTTTATAATTCCTTTCAATATACGATTGATAGATTAAAAACCAAAATTGAAGTCACATGGGAATCTGATCTCTCTCAAGATTGGTCGGTTCTTCTCTGGGATAGAATTTGGGCTAAACTTCATAAGACCTCTAGAGCTGCTCATACTACCCAAACTCTTTATTTTATTTACAATAGAATTTTATTTACCCCACTTGCTTTGTCACATTTTTCACCAGACACTCCTCCTACTTGTTGGTATTGCCCCTGTCCTTCTGCGTACTTAAAACACATGTTGTTTGATTGCCCCCCTGTTTCCAAGTTTTGGCTCTCAGTTTGGACTCAAATACAAAAGATTTTCCAATTTCAGATCCCCTTTTCCCCCTCTCATATTTTTCTATGCTCTCTTTCCCCTGATCTCCCTCAAGCTCAACATCACTACCTACTCCTTGACCTTTTGATAGCTGTTGCTTTCCACACTATCACTTCTAATTGGAAACAAGCTGCAAATGTTACCTATCGCTCCTGGTGGAATGCAGTCTGTTTTCATCATCGTTTAGACACCAACTATGTCTCCCCCATCTCCCTGACAATTAAACGAGACCTCATTTGGCTTCCTTTGGTACATTATCTTTCCTCCTCTGCTCTCATAATATCCTCCCTGGCTGCTGATTCGGTTGAGGTACGCAAACCACCATGACTCGACTATTGCCTTTTTCTTCAATATTTATTTTACAATGTTATTTTAATATGTATTGGCTTTTTACCTATTTTAATTTGTTTATGTAAGTTATCATGCTTGCTACACATGCCTTTTATGCGACTTTATTATATTGCTTATTTCTCTTTTGTATATTTTATATTTGCTACTGTCTTCCCTCTATGATGTACATTATTGCCATATCCATTTTCCTGTTTATTCTCTTTCCCCTCTATGACCGTTTATTTCTTCAATAAAATCAAACTAAAAAAAAAGTGCATCTTTATTTGTGTGGTGCACCATGCACATCGAGAAAGGCCTCTGCAGTGCCCCCAACCTCATCCCCTTTCCCTCTGTGTCTAGGGGCCTGCAAAGTGACACTGAAAGGCCCATCAGTCTTAGCATAGTGGCCCAGCTGCTGCCATGATTCACACCTCATTTAGTGAGGTACTCAGGATATCAGGCACACTATACTGCGGACCACCTATGATCCATTTATGAGCAAGAGAGTCCAACGCAACTCGTTCATCGGAACCTGGGATCTGACTACAGGACTGCCTTCGAGACAGAGCAGGAGTCAAAGAAAAAGACCCAAAGAAGGGGGAGAAAAGGCCAGAAACAGTATCTACCAACCGATTGCGAGCTGGGGGAGAATCTGACAGTAAAACTGGAGACAAGGTATTAAGCAAAGGAGGAGAAGGACTAACCGTTACAAGAGGAACCGAGGGTAAGGGAAACTGGGGTACAGAAGTTGGTGGCAAAGGAGGTGTGGGTGGCAATGCAGGAAGGGACAATTGTGGAAGAGCCGGACCAACTGGCTGAACAACAGGTTGCTGGACAGGTGGCAACAATAAGGGTGCATTAGCTCCTGGTACATAAGGCGGAGGCAATCTCAACATATGGGACATTAAGGGATCTTTGTCAAGATCCTTACTCTGTGGAAAAGTAGGCAACACAGGATAGCATCTATCTATTGAAACACAATGCTGTCTGTCTGAGACTACAAGCGCTTGACCAGTCTCATTGTCTTTGAACTGTTGGGCAGCCTGTATGATCGTCATGTCCTTCGCTTTTGTATCTCTTTTTGCCTGTTTAATTTCTCTCTGCATGGCTTCCTTACGCCAAAGGCGGAAAGAGCCAAACATTGCCGGCCGGGCTTTTCTTTTGAACAAAATTGCTTCTAAATTGTCTAATATATCAGGCTCAAAGCTACCATTTTGTGGCCACTGCAAAACACCATCTTTCTTCGTGTATCGGATCCATGCCTCGTTAAAGGCAATGGGGCCAACACCATGTTTAGAATAGAGCTCATAAGTGGGAGTTCCAACCGGAGGAATCGGACATGAGTCCTCGAGCCGGGAATCCTTATTACAACCAAAACAACAAAACGTCCTTAATTTGCTAAAACCAGGCATCTTAAATTCACTGGTCCGTTTACCAACTTCAAAGGGTTAAAGCAAATAACACAGCACAAACGTACTCACCCCTTGGCTTCGGCTATTGAAATGGTCGAATAACAAAACTCAAAAACAAAACAAAGAAGTGGGCCCTACCCACGAATACTTAACTAAGTGGTCTCTCACGCCAACAGAGGTCCATCTAACATCTCGCTATACCAATCATTACCAAAGGGACCAAAGCAGGGCGGCAGTCAGGGCAGCAGTAGTCAGCAGTCGTCGGTAAGGAGTAGCCGTGCTGAAAAAGACCTTCAGTCCACTTCGACATACAGGGGTCGCTTGACGTGGATCGCAAATCCTCCAGAATTTTCTTGCGAGGCTCCTCACGACCCTCGGGCTGAACCGCTACCACTGAAGCCGCCCCACGTCGGGCGCCAGTTGGAGAACCGGGCCTTATGAGCCTGGCGGTGCAGGGAAAGCCTTAAATCCCCGAGTTCACCTGCCTTGTCGAACAGAGACACGAGACACTCTGGTGGGCATAGAAAACCAGGTTTATTAGCTGCAGCTAAGCACAGTTGTCCCAGAAGTACATACAGCGTATATTCTGAGGAGAATAGTCCGTGGCGCTCAATCTTTCATAGCACACATATTTACAACGTTTACTCCCAGTACATACAAAGCAAACCAATAGGAAAAGTTGATAAAGAAGCTATCAGGTGTCCCAAATACGCACTTCTTTCAGACCCCGTGTGCCACCCCTCCCCACAAATTAATCAGTGCTAGTACCGACAATCCAATTTGCAGGTGGCAGGACGTATTTGTGTGCCTCAAAGCATAGTTGTGTAACAAGAGAATACAAGGAGAGAATAGCGAAGGCCAGTTGGATAAGATAATGTATGAAAGAATAGAAGAAGCCAAATAGTCAGTTGAGACAGGGATCAATCAACCCAGACATGGATTAGTGAACTCGGTCAGACCCTGACATCGGTTTCGTAAACAAGGGCAGGGGGTTACTTTTTAACAGGAGAGACACGTAGCAGCAGGGAAAAGCAAAAACACTCCGTTCGCCGTGCTGCCTGAGTGAGGGCAACACAAAATGGCGGCGAGACACAAAATGGCGGCTAAATACGGGACGAAGTCGCAAACCAAAGAACCTCACCTTCATCACTCTAATTTGGAAGAAGACGACTGAAGAATCTCCCTTGTGGTCAAGGAGTGACCACCCTGCACAATCAGACACCATTCAGCGATCGACGACTTGCTTTGCTGCCGCCTCCGGCCGGAGCCCGAGCCCAGAGCCTGACAATAGCCGGATTCCCAAACATCCAGCAGCCCGAACTACAGTCCCTGCAAAGCTGAGACCCGTAGAGGCGACGAGAGACGTGGGACCGGCCATCTTGAAAAGTCTGCGACCTGCTAACTGTGCAGCCCCCGAGGCCTCCTCGAAGCTGTGCATTGGGGATTGAGAAGCCACAGCCCCAAGCAGCATCTGCACGAAGATCAGCCCTGCACACCCCACGAGTTCTGCGTGGGGCCCTTTTGCATTTTCCTGCTCGACGCGTCTGCCCGGTCACTTGCCCGTTGGCTAGTGGCCATCTTGGCAATGAATCTGAGAAACTACACTACTGGTCTGGTTGCTCTAGACTGGCCCTTGCTTCCCTCAAAAGAAGCAGCCCCTCAGACATTGCTGGTCTGAGTAAGAAGCCGACATCGTATTCTACGTGGGTTGCCTTTGCCAAGGCTTTTTGCCTCCAATCTTGAAGCCGACACCGCCAACAGCGAGAGCCTTTGTGGGACAGTCGGTTCCTGACTCTTGGTTGTCGTCGATAACTCCTGTTCCACGTGGCTGCAGAGACAAGCTTCCAATCAGCACCTGATCGCATCCCGACATCGCCTGGTTCCTTCCTGGTTCCATCCTGGTGACTGGCTAGTGACCCAGATTCTGTCCACTCTGCTTTCAGGTCCTCTTCATCTTCGCTCCCCCCTTGGATCCACCCGGACTCTTCTCTTCTGGCCGCCTGCAGCATCATTTCTCCAAGGCTCCATAGATCCCTACGACGAAACCTGACACACTTTTGGACCTATGCACCCTCTTCCTGTGGGATAGGTCACGCGAGTACTACGGTGCTCCTGTAGAGGTTTACACTCCTAGTGTCCTAGTTTCAAGTGATTAAGTTCTAGTCCAGTCGGAAGACTCCCAAACCTTTAACTTTTAACTTTTACGCACCCATTGACTTCTATGTGTGAATGCGTGTGCCTTTAGACACTGCATACGCATCCCGTGGGCCTCCTGCTCCCGAACCATTGTTAGTCCAGTGTAGCCCCAGCGATTCCCAAGGCCCTAGGCCTTACCATTGTTCGTGATGTGGTACTTATACCACTTTTTTAATGTATGGTTTAACGGGCCACCAGGCCCTATCCATAATTGTGCAACTTTTGTATGTTTTATTAAGTTACTTGTTTTGCGCTTGCCCTTCTGTGCTCAAAATGAGTTCAGGGGTTTGTTTAGAAATAAATACATGTATATTGTGAATATATATCCTGTGTGGTGTCCTTTCATTTGGTATTAAAGGGATTGCATATGGTAAAACAGCTGGCCTCTCATGCCGTCTTGAGTTTAGCCTAAGACTGCTCGGTCCATGCTACCCCTAGGATAGCTGGTCTATAAGGTTGACTTTACAACCATCACCATAAGGGTTGTTTGGACTGGTGCAAGGTGCTCACTAGGATAGTGAACATCATATACCAGGCCAACTTCTCACATATGCATATATAAGGCCCCTGTTCTCTGTACTCCTTGGACTGGCTCCTATAGTGGCCGTAGCGTATGACGCAGTCTCCCTCATGTGAGGTTAATGAATGCATTGTTTTTATATTACAGCTTACGTGGCAATTTCTTCTTTGTTGGTTTAAAGACCAGGTGTATCAGTGAACCTCTTCGAAGGTTTCTATTTCTTCACAGATGCTAGCCAGGAATGTGATGGGTTTATGTTAATCTTTGGTGATCTACCCCAGGTACCAAAGTTTTCTCTATTTAGCTATGCCCATTCCTTTCAAGACCTCTGTCCCTGCAGTTCATCTAAATCACGTTGTTCTGTCTAACATGGTATTTTTATAAGCTTAACAGTTGACCGTGAATGCATTTTCTTTTTTTTTAATTATTTTTATAAAGAAGATACAATCACATCCGCTGTTACAGGGTTAGCATAGAATGAGTAGTAGTCGTTTATACATTGGTCTTTATATAGCTAGCCCCTTCAGTCTGTATTTTGAGAGCGAAAGAAAGGCAAGAAGGAAAGGACAGAAATGAGTGATGAAAACAAAAGAAGTAAAGCACAGGCACAGAGAGAGAAACAGTCGCTGTACATTACATTTGGCATCAGCTATACATTACATCTAACCATCTATCTTCATGCCTTAGGAAAATGGTATTTATTCAATGGACTTCACCATTCATAAAGACATGGGGTCAAAGTGCAGACAGATTCCTTTGAATAATCCCCTGATGTGTTTACCAAAGTCATATAGGTACTAAGATCCCAATAGTATCTTCTTTCCTGACATCTAGTTGATTAGAACTCACTCTAACTGATCATAAAAGTTCATCATAGTACACAAAATGACAAATTATGCTATTGCAATTGAATAAGGGCACTTCAATTTTGAGCTTCTGCCTGTGATTATGTTTCATAAATATCAAATCAATATAAAATTGTATACACCTTTGAAATGTGAAGTCACTTGTATTAAATAATTTTAGAAAAATAAATCCAAAAATGACGTATTCATTTTTTAATATGTAACAAGCTCCACTGTACCTACTCTGCATTTCTATATCTAACCACAGTTTTACATGATTTTATGCTGCATATAAATTGCATTAAACTCTGCACAACCAAAACATGAATCAAAATCTTGCCCATAAGAAACTGCTCAGACAAGATTGTTTACGCGTACAGCCTAGTCAAAATTAATTTTTAAGGCATGGTGAATTAAATGCATGTTTTACTTTCCTAAATAGAAACTGGATTAGCTGGAACATCACTAATATACTAAGTTTATTTGACCCTCGGGATAAACAATAGATGGATTTTGAAACAATACACTCCTGGAGTTATGTATATGTTATTATGTGTGTGAGTTTCATTTGTTGACATTTCAAAAAGACAAATGGGACAATTATACATTTCTAATTATTTGTTCAGATATTTAGCAAAGTTGAAACCAACAATTTTAGAAAAATAATATTCAAGACTTTCCTAAATGTCACCTCAATGAAAACATTCCCTTTGTCATTCCATTTTCTTGTTCGTATTCACCCATTACTGATGAGTGAAAATCATTCCCTGATTTTTGACTTTCCAATCAGCACCTAATTAATCCAGTTTGCGGAGGCGCCAAATCCACCAGCCCTATAATCAATCCCAAAGTATGCATTAAGATCTCAGGGATCAGCAGACAGGCACATGAGCCACAAATCAGCAACAGCGCCGAAGGACCATTGACACTATCCTCCAAGGCTCAAGCTACAGACCATGAGACAAGAGCAAAGCCAAAAGAACCCAAATGCTTTCTCTTTAAATATTGTATTCTGACCCTGCCCTCAGCCGGGGAAAATATTAAATTACTAACATATCTGAACACTGCTCGGTGAATAGCTGTACACAATGGGGACATTGTAGACCATAGACATTCTGATTCTACCAAGATCAAACATTTAACATGCCTAATGTTTGGGAACAGGAACCCTGTATCTCAGACATTGACCTTTGCTGCCTGAAGCTCAGGATGCCTTGTCTATTTTATTTGACCAATAATAGAATTAACACACAGAATTGAATCATCAGTTAATTTAATTAATCTTTTTCCAGACAATCTAGACTTGTGGTAAGATGAATGTTGCACACCCCATTTACATCATAAGCCCAGACTTTAAAACACAAAGACTATTCATCAGTGTATTTGATGGGAAGCTTCTTCAGAAAAACTTCCACTTTGGGAATCTCCCTTGTTACAATAGCCATGTTTCTGCTTGCTGCAGCATGATTTGAAAGCCACTGTACATTTACAGAGCACAGATAGCAACTCTGGTTCATATAAATGAGAAATATAAAACAGTTCATTAACATGCAATACGTTGCATTCATTTCAATTCCCTATTGGTATGGTTATTGTCATGATTTTTAAGCAATTACTACATCCCTGCATTTGATTTATTAAAACCATATCTATTTGACTTGTGCTATATAACTAAATACTAATGCATATTGTAGGAAAGTACCTTTTTTGCATGGCCACCAGCTTTTTTGTGGACTGACGCTGCTAACTTTTAGACTCTGTGCACTGAGACTGCACTAACCAGGCCTCAGGGCATGTGCTCTGACCCCTTAAACATGTTGGAATTGGTTTACTCCTATTTGGCATATTTAACTTGCCTATAATTCTTTAGCATATGGCACAAAGCATACCCAGGGCCTGTAAGTTAAATTTCACTATTGGACTACAGCACCTATTGGACCATTCACTACAGTGGCAGTGCAAACATGGCTTCAAGCTTACCACTGCAGCCTGACCGTGGCTGTTCAAAAACTGCAATTTAAGAATCAAAATAACTCCTTATAACAGGCCAAACCGCTCGTTTGAAATAATAATAAGTCGCCTCTATGTAGGCCTTTCAACTAGCAGTATGTGCATGGTATTTAAAAGGAGGACATTTAGGAAATTAATGTTACCCATGCTCTTTCAGTGACTAGCCACTAAAAGCTATTGTCACAGCAGCAAACCTGGCAGTTCCTTAGAGAAACACTGGGATACACTATCACATTTAATAATGCTATATCCAGTTAGGAAATTGCTAGAAATATAATTCAAGGACTATTTTAATAATTATAAAAAATCCAATTCAATTATTCAAGAAAATGTAGGTTTAGAAAGTTACCTTCCCCTCCCTAAATCTTCTGGGGGCTAATTGTCATTAGCCTTCAACTGAAGCACTCTTACTGTTTTTGCTCTGATGAGGTGTAAAAACTGAGCAGAGCAGAGGACAAAAGCCTGGGTGTGGGGTGATGAGTGTTTCCATTGAGAGGATGGCGAATTGGGTGGGCCAGGATCTTGATTAACTTCAGAGAGGCCTCCTGTGACACAGGCAAAAGTTAGCCGACACCTGGGCAGGACCCTTCCTTTGCACTCCCCAGCCAGGTAGGCTCCAACCACAGTGAGATGGGAGCCGCACCTAGAACTTGTTTGTATTGACCAAGTAGGAGGGACCTGTTCATTACCATGACAACACCTCTGGCTAGCCTCATAGGCTCTGCACAAGGGGAGAAGGGTTTCTCCATCTTGGATTTAGTGACTTAGAGGTACTGAGGGACTGTTTGCAGTAGAACACATTAACTGCTGCAAAAGTCGGTAGGATTACCTCTGAGAACATTTAACCTGTTGATTAGGGAAGGGCCTGGAGTCCACCCCAGCCACTGTCTAATGACCGGCATAAATGTGAGCTTTTAAGTAGAAGCCAATCCATTTCAGCGGGACCTCGCGGAGAAGGTATCCAGCCTTGTGGAACATTCCTTGGTTATAGCATGCAGCAGAGGATTCTGAGCTCCACAAATATGACTAAGTCAGAACATAGAAAACTTGACTGGGCAAAGGCACCAACAGTATCTGGCCAATGAGAGGACTTTCCTGAGCATGACTTTTGAATGTTCCAGCTCTCAGACAAATGGATAGACTTATTTAGATGTAAGGGTCCATAGACTTGACAGTCTATTTTAAATGTGACTCTTGATTTTTTGGGGGTGCGGAGTAATATAAGCTACTCAGATAAATAAGGGAGATGTATTTGCACTTGTTAAACTAAAAGCCTGGCTGTGGACTATAATATGACCTTGAGCATGGTGAGCAAGAATTAAGGATTCATGGTCTTTTCAGAACCCTGCTGAAAGATACCCAAGGAATTGACTGACAATTGTAGGTGGTTCAGCGTTAGTAGATGCTTAGGGGTATATTTACTATTATTATACGCAACACGGTGCAGCAAGGGAACTTGTTTAGCTGCGTTGTGTGAAAGGGAGAGAGCAGAAATACTAAATTTTTACAAAGAAATGGAGCATTTCTGCTGTTTCTCTGCACTGGTGCACTGTGTGCTGCCTAGTGCCATCACAGGCACATTTGCACCATAGTGCAAGTGTGCCTGCGTTATGGGCATGATTGTGTTTGTGCAGGAAGATATACCTCTTCCTGCACAAAAACAATCCTTATAGGCATATTTCCATGGAAAGAGGAAGTAACGAGGAGAAATGAAGATATTTCTCCATGTTACACCTGTGGGATAGGCACACCATTTTGGTGCTAATTCAGATTTACAAGTCTTTGTAAATCTGAATTTGCATCAAAATACATTGGCGAATGCCCATGCCCCACCCAGGTAACGTCTACCTGACGCACAGTAAGACATGGCAAAGTTATGCGCAGAGTGCATTACTTTGTATTTACTAAACCACGCAAAGTGGCTTTGTAGTTTAATTTAGTAAATGACAAAAAAGATTTTGTATTGGGGCTGCACCACAAAAGTGTCGCAATAATGACTCACAATCATAGTAAATCATTTCTCAAATTGTTTGGAGAGAAAGCAGATAAAAATTGGCAGCTTTCATAAATTAATTTTATTAGTGAGAAAGAGTATAGGTCAGCGTAAAACCAAGTGATATTACTGCTGCAGAGATAGAAGACAAGAAATGTTTTAGTTTGAGTTCATCAATGATTATAATTAACTGAATGTCAAATGTGTTTCTAATAAAATGATGTCACATCTTTTTATTTATCTCATACACATTTTTGGACCTATTACTGGAGTGAGGCACTCTCTATTCCAAATATCTCTCTTAAGAAAGCTCTTATACCGCTGTATTTCTGTGATGAATATTAATAAGCTCATCATCGCAGCAAGGGTGGGCTCAATTGCAAAAGGTTTTATTTGAAAGGTCGCTACAGCTCTGTCCTCATATAAGCAAATAATCCTTCTCCATATTACCAAATGAATGCAAATTATTCACAGTTATATATGATAGGCACAGTAAAACCCAATAAATAATTGTTATGTGCATTTGGAAACTTAGGGCGCCATTAGTATGACGGGTGGACTTTGCCCGCCTGTCATCCTACCGGTGTTTGGGACCGCCTGCCAGAAGGGTGGGGTCCCGTGGGGGCTATCAGGATGTGCCCGCCACAGTGGCGGGCACATCCTGCATTTCACAATGCTAGAAATGCATTTCAGCAATTGCATAAACAAAGGGGAAGGCACCGCGCGATGCGTGACGCTTTGTTTATGCAAATGAAGGGGGGTACCACAGGTACCCTCCTTGTGCATAACCCACCCCTCCTTCTCTCTGGGGGCCGCAGGGGGCCCCCAGAGTGAAGACCGCATGCCTTACCGTGGCAGCGATGCATCTCCCTAAGCCCATTGTAATATGGATGGCGGTGTCTAATAGACACCGCCACCATATTCAACATTTTCTGCCCCGGCCACAAGGCGACCGGAGCGGAAAAGTGGCAGTGGTGTTTTGCTCCACCGTGGTCCCCCCGCCATTCTAATATGGCGGGGGGGAATACAGGGAAGGATGTCAGGCGAATTGACCCGCCAGGCTGGCGGGGGCAATCCGCCCAACATCCTAATGGGCCCCTATGTTTGAAGTAAATAATAGTTTTTTAAAACGTTTTAACAATGAATTGTTTTATTTTATCAATTAACATTAGCCTTGAATATCAAATTACCCTCTTCCCCACGAAATGGCTACAATGTAGAAAGAACTGCATTCGCAAAAATAGTCACAAATAAAGTAATGCTTTTATGCATAATTTTTTTTTAATATTAGTTTTTTTGGACATTCATATTATGTTTATGTGTGTACCCATGACCTGTAAATGAAATATTAGTAGTGGGCCGGCAGCACTTATTGTGCCTCCCACTTAAGTAGCCCTTTAAATCATGTGTCATGCCTGCCAATTGAGCCAGTGTGCAGGTTTAATTTAAACTACTATTTCGACCTGGTAAAATAAATCTTTTGCCAGGCCTACACCCCCCTTTTTAAAACATATAGCCCATGGTGACTACCAATGTGAAGCTCCAGCAACAACCGTCTGTGGTGCCCAAAAGTATCTTTGCACTACAGCAATGACTGACTGTGATGCCCGGCCTGCTCTTCGTGCTACAGCTATGACCATCCGTGATTTTCTCCCTGCTCCTCTTGGCCTCCTTCAGCACAAACTGGGCTCTTGGGACCAACTTTGAGAAGGTGATAATTTCAGCAAGACTAACCTGGACCCTGTACTCAGCTCAGCTCCATCGTGGTTGGCCTAAACTTTGTGACTTTACCCCGATCTAGCAAAATCGATAACCGTGAGTGGCGCTTTGTGCCTTTTGGCATTATACTTACACAAATCTTTGAAATTGCATATCTCCGGTGAACTGATTGGATTTTTGTCGTTATTACATTTTTCTCTTGTGTTGTGTTTTCACTCTATTAGTATTGGTACTGTTGGCACGCTACCTAAGCACTTTACACATTGTCTCTAAGTTAAGCCTGACTGCTTTTGTGCCAAGCTACCAGAGGGATAAGCACAAGTAAATGTTGTAGTACACCCTGACAGAGAAAGTGGTTGTTGCTTGAGAAGGTCGTTCACTCCCCTCAACCAATAACCCAATTCCTCACATTTCCCCACTATTTTATAATATGGTTTAGTTAACAAACATACTTTTTTTATATATACAATGTCATTTTCATTTGGTGGGCGGGCCACTAAACTGCTATCATGGTGAAGGCCATGCCTCCACCAGCCAACTGGTTTGGGAAAGAATTCGTAGTAAATGGACTCCAGCCTAAATGGCAGGAGCGCTTTCAGTGAATATATTGATGCTGGTGAGGCAATATGACGTGTTGCCCCATTTGGCATTGTTTAGATTTTACTGAAACCAGGCTCTAAGTTGGGAGATTTTTAAATAAAACACAGTAGTAATGGCCCTGATGCCCAGAGTGTGGGGGTCATTGTTGATTTCTCCTAACCAGGAAAAATCAGCATTAGAAGGCCCATCTTGAATAGGATGGGCCTTCTGATGTTTTAAAGACAGCAGCCTGTGGTAGATGGGGTGCTGATGGAGGTTTTCCCATGGGGCTTCCGGGGTAACCACAAAAGTAGCAGAACAAGGAAATCCAACTTGTTATTGCCAATATGCTCTGCCACACTCTAATGAAGCCTATGTGTTGTTTATTTTTTTATACAGTTTCACATAGCACAAACGATTCCAAAAGGCATTACTGGTGAGTCAAATGTAACTTCAAGGTTATGCTGCTTACTTGCTTCTCTTTGCACACTCATCTGACGTGTGTTAATTATAGTGGCGGCCGACACAAATAGAAAAGTGATGGAGGCAGGTGGAGGGGTCACTGGATGAGCACGAGGGAGGGTTAATAATAAATAAATAAAACATACCTGAAGTTACCAGCCGCCTCGCACCTCAGTGCTCCTCTACTTCCTGCTGCTAGCAGTCCCTGGGACAGCATCAGAGAGACCGGATCGAATCCCCACGCTGCTCTCATGCTATTACCAAGCATGAGAGCAGCGCGGGGATTGACCTTAAGAGGCTGGTTTAATGCTCGCACAGGCACAGGCACAGCTGGGTTGGAGAAACTTAACTGCGCATGTCTGTTTCACCAGCCAAAGACGACCAGCCAAACTGACATAACACACTTAGCAGTGCTCATCACGCTGCACCATCTGCCATGGCCTGGCACGGCCCCTCCCTCAGTGGGGTGACTCTCCTCCACCATTGCAGAGGAGCACCCACTGGTTAATTATTTAGTCTTGCGCCTACATCTGCTATACCAGTTGGTTTCTCACACTGTATTGAATCTTAAAGTCTACAGAGCTAGCCGCCCTGTTACATTACAGAGCACGGGCAGCATGGGCCGATAGGCAGTATTGGCCCAGCGGTGTAATGCAAAATGATTTGGCCCCCTGCAGAATGGGCTCAATGGGGCCCCCTGAATGGTCGGACACCCTATACTGCAGCAGCCTGTTTGGTAAAGCAGGGTGGCTTTCCTGAGTGTTTAACTATTTCTTATTCCATACCATTGCACGCATTCTGCAAGGCAGGCAATGGCATGGCTTGGCAGAAGAGGGTGCCTCCTCCAAAACAAAAAAACCCTGGGAGGCCCCTCTGCAAACCGGGGGCTGTAGGGGCCTCTTTTACACCCTTGTATGGGCCAGTATGGTACTGCTGCTGAACTTGCACAGTACTCTTATTGATATGCCCCGGATACGTCAGGGATTGTTGTTTACCATTCTCACTACTCGTGTGTTACAGGGTTAGTGAGGATGTCTGCTTCATCACCAGTCTTACAGCTACTGGGAGAAAGGCAGAGAATACCCCTGGAGTCAGGTGGTGAACACTTTGAATGACTTCCAAGGTTGTGCAATACACGTATGTGCTCATAAAACATTTTATCATCTTAGTCTTAAAAAGCTTTGATAAGAGGTGTGATTGTTTCCTCACATAAATTGTTGACGATTTCACCATGTTAACATTTGGACCTATCACGTGATCACCAGCAAAACTCTGATCTCTGTAAAGCAGAGAAATGACTCCACTGAGTTGCCTATACTGGTTCTTCTTTTATGCTATTCCTTGAGGAATTGTCCTCTTTTTATCAACCATCTTCCACTGTGTACAGTTCCTGGAAGCTTCCCTCAGCAGCATGCAGCACTTTGAGTGCCACACACGTTCACTCATTTGCAATGTACTCTGAAAGATAAGATGTGGAACAACTATACACACAGTTGAGTGAGTGAATGAACTCTCAGAGGGCTGATTCACAACAATATTTACACCTAAACGTAAGACTTAGATGGACTGATTGCATTATTTAGAAGTACAAAACAACATCCCTAATTTTTATAAAAGCTGCTTTGTACTTGAAAGGTACGAAAAACACAGCAGCAGACCAAGGTCAAGCACATAAATTCCATCAGTTTCAGATATTGTGCATAGGTGCAACTACTCCTGAAACCCGCTGCTAAGAGATGTCTAGTATAAGAAATGTCCACAAGAAAGGAAGGTGCACTCAAATAGAAGTCAATTAAAAGGAAATATTTTTCAAAGGTTCTTCTCTTTATTCATGTAGGTTTTTTCATAAAACCGGCACAGCCAACACGTTTCGTTCCGCTAGTACCACAGGAACTTCGTCAGGGCTGTAACAAACATAAATACATATATAAGACATATATATACATGATACAGACTAAAAACAAATAATACATTACAACAAGACCCAAAGAAAAACACACATAAGATACAGTTAGATTGCAAAAAGGTTACCAAATTAAGAAAAGGCAATTTTTTTAAAAAAGTACTACAAATCTCAATAAAACCATATCTCCTGTTTTTGCTATGGCACACAGAACATAATATTTAGACGTACAATTTTCCACAAACAGTATCAAGTATGTAAGTAAAACAGGGGGGGGGGAGAAGAAAAAAGGGGCTAATTGAGATTTATAAGTGATAATAAAGAAATTTTTGTAAATAGACAAAAGTAGAAAAATAGAAGAAAGTGAGAAAAAAAGTAGAAAAAAAGTAGAAAAAAGTAAGGGTGATAAATAAATCATAATACAAAATAATCCTAGTAAAGAGTAAAAAAAGTTAAAAAAAAATGCAGCAAAAGGGGGGAATGAAAAGCAGGCAAGAAGTGAATGTTTCAAAAAGTGAGAAGACATCTCAACTTACACAAAAGTACAACAGGACTTTTATGACCTGCAACAAATTCACGATTGTTCTCACTAAGTCACGTCACCAAGGTTGAACCATCCTAGGCAATAAATCAGAATGGATCTAATAATAACACGAGAAAAGCAGAAAAGACAAAATCAGATGTAAGAAAAATACAAAACCAAGAGAAAGTGTAGAACAGAATCTAACTCAAAGATAAGCACAAACACTGTGAGTCTATATAAACACCACACAGTGTGGAAAAAAACCACAAGTGTGAAGGATGGGGGCAAAGTAAATGCCTCCCCTTTATCATCTAGGGTCATATGTAGGTGGCCAAATACCGGTCGGTAAAGCCGAAAATCGGTAAATTTCGGCTTTACCGACTGGTATTTAGCCCTGTGAGATGTACGTATTACCGAATGGCATTGGTAATAACTATTCGGTAAATAATTACCGATTCTTTATTTACCGATCGGAGAACACCGAAACAAAGAATACCGAATCAGTAAAAATCCCAAAATGCGATGTAGCAAAAATCGGTATTACCGAATTTGACCAAATTCGGTAATAACGAATCGGTATTTACCACTGATCCTGAGCAGGTGGTAATCTGTTGCAGTGCATAAAAAATCAGCCCCAAAAGGCAACAGTGTGAACACAATGGCGGGCCTCTACCTCATAGCAAGGTGGCTACGCTTGAGAGCAGCAGGAGTGAGGATCTGGAGACGGGAAGAGCGAGTGTACAGACTGCGCATCACATTGTTTCAATTGACTGAACCAGAAATCCATGACAGGTACAGGCTGCACCCACACACCATCCTTGACCTAATACGGGACCTTAAACCCTATCTTGAGCATCAGACACTAAGGGCGCACGCAATATCCACCCATGCCCAGGTACTCTGTTGCCTGCACCTCCTGGCATGAGGAAGTTACCAGGGTGTGATAGCCATAGCAGGTGGTGTGTCACAGAGCTGTCTATCCCATTTTTTCAACACCTTCCTGGATGCCATGATGGACAGAATGGAACATTACATAACCTTCCCTAGTACACAGGCGGAGCTGCAGAGGACCAAGCTGGATATCTACCAACTGGCGCAGTTCCCAAACTTCATTGGCTGCGTCGATGGGACCCATATACCAATCTGCCCACCTGCAGCAACAGAATACATTTACCGCAACCGCAAATCCACCCACTGCATTAATGTGCAGGTGATATATGATGCCAAGTTCATCATAACTGATATTGTGGCCAAATTCCCAGGGAGTACCCACAACTCATATATATTCAGGAACAGTGGTATCCATACACGTCTTGCTGCTGGTGATTTTGGAGAAGCATACCTACTAGGTAAATCAATGTGACACACGCTGATGTACACCTTGGCTCAAGCTATTGGTCACACAAATTAATGGCACTTTCTTTAGTATTTAGGTGACAGCGCATACACCCTCCGGCCTTACCTACTCACACCATATCTCAACCCAACCCCCCCAAGGGACAGGAGATACAATGTGGCACATAAGAGCACACGCAACGTGGTGGAGCGCACCTTTGGACTGTTTAAAAGCAGATTCCGTTGCCTACACAAGAATAGAGGTGCACGTCAGTACAGCCCCATCAAATGTTGCAAAATTATTGCTACATGTGCAATGCTACACAATCTGGCCACAAAAAAAGGAACAGCAGTGGAACTTATGGACTCTGAGGACGAGGACCAGGACAACCCTCAGCCAGAGCCCTGCGCAGCTGGTGTTGCAGTTGAACATGATGGGAGACAGAGACGGGCAGAGATAACGTCAAACTATTTCTGAGTGAGTAACGAGACAGCCAGTAACAGTTTATTGTAATGGTGTTTAATAAGCACACCATCAGTAGTGTGAGCAGTGTCCATTTGGACATGGGTTACATCACCCATCTAATGTCTGGCAATTGGCAGTAGTTCCTATTTCCTGCGTCCACGCGCTGCATGTGCACGTTCCCTGCTAACACTGTCCGTAGTGTCAGACTGTTACTGCGCAGCGCTGTGGCGTTCGCTGCGCCTCCTGCCCTCAGTGGGAGAGGGCGTAATGCTACCACGGCTGGTACCCTCCTCACTGTCCCCCCCTTCCACTGTGGCCGCCTTCGCATTCTGCAGGAGCTCTAATGCAGAGGTCATTGAAACCATGCCCCTGGCCGCATCCTTGCTACAATGCGCCATCTCCTCCTGCATGGCGATGGACCTGCAAAACATCAGTGAGGTTGCAGTGGCCAGCCGGTTCACGGCCTTGGTATAGGCCTGGAGCCTCTGCCTCTCCCTGCGCCTGCCAAGACGGTCCTGCTCCAACTGGCTGCAGAGGTTTTCCACAGAGGTTGCAACTCTCTGCATTCCCTCACACATGTTGTCTCCCATTGCACTGATGCCCATTTCCATTCTGTGCATGTGTTCTTTGATGTGTGCCACCTCCCTGTGCAGTGATCTCATCTCCCTCCATTGCAGGTGCTGGACCTTCAGCATGTTGCCTTCCAGTCCAGCAAACACACTTTCACCCTGTTCAGATGCTTCAGGACTGGCCGGCCTTGCCCTGCGTCATCTGGATGAACTGTGGGCACCCTCAGATGGAGTACCAGCCCTCTCCCTGTTGCCCCCATCATGGACTGGAGACTGTTGGCCCCCTGTGCCCTCCTCCGACGACTCCTCCATCTGCTGGAGGGTGGCCGCGGCATGCCTCCTGCCTGACTGTGGTGGTGGTGGTGTTGGTGATCGTCGCAGTGGGGACTGGATATGAGGGGATGGCGGCGTTCCCTGCTGCTGTGGTGATGCCTGTGATGGAGAAGTTGTTGGTGGTGGTTGCGCGGAGCTTGTGGTCCCTGCAGGCATGCTCTCTTCCTCATGTTGCCTCCACTCTGGCCTGGCTGTCTTTGCTCCGCTCCCATCTGCAGCACTGCGAGATGTCTCGCATGTAATGACACAAATGTAGATATACTCACTGCTCTGTCTGCATTTGAATTGCATTAAACATCATGCCTACAGATCCCAGTGAGTGTCCTGAGATTGCCAATTACTTTCACATGCTATTGTGTTTGCTACCCTGACTGTCCTATACATCAGTTCCCTCGAACTACATCTCCCACAATGCATAGCAGGTAATGAGTAAGACCTGCAGTGGAGTGGGAGCCCCTATGCCACTATGGGGAATGGGGTTGGGGAGGGGCTAGCACATCATGCTGGGCATGCGTCTTACCTTGTTTCCTTGCTGCTCTGGCAGAGCTGTCTGCATCCCCCACACCACTCACACTCTCCGGCTGGAGGGTGGACTCCACCTTCAGTTCCAGTGGTGTTGGTGCTGGTGCTCTATTCTTTCCTCCGCCAGTTTTGCCAGCCTGCCTCTCTGCCATCTTTGCTTTCGCCGTCTTCCTGAGGTCGTACCACCTCTTCTTGATGTCCTCAATGGTACGCTGGGTCACACCTATGGCATTTATTTTGTTCTGTATGCCAATCCAGATCTGTCTCTTTTGAGACTCGGGAACATGGTGGGACTGCTTACCAAAAAGCCGGTCATGGTCCTGACTCACGTCCTGGATCAGTACCTCCAGCTCCTTTTCGCTGAATTTCAGCTTTCTTTTCCTCTCACTTCCCTCCTTCTCCCTGTCCGGGCTTGCCATTTCAAAAGCAGTTTTTTATGGTTTGTAGCTGTGAGGCTCTATTGCACCTGGCTCCTCAGCTCACCTGCCTGCCTCACAGTAAGCTCCAGGTTCTCTGCAGCTGCCTGGGTGTGGCCACTTACTGTCTGGGAGGTGATTGGGTGACACAGGATTGGCTGATTCATCGAATTACGAATTTTTGAATTACCGATTCTGTATTTACCGATTCGGTAATGAATTTGGTAATTCCGATTCAGTATTGGTTTTTCAGTATTTTTTTTTTTTTTACCGATTCAATCCAAATCGGTACTTTTTACCGATTTTTAATGAATCTGTAAAATTTACCGATTTTTTTTATCTACATCGCATTTTCCGATTCCTTAATACCGAATCTGTAAAATTCAGTATTAAGGAATAGGTATTCATGTTTTACCTACCTCGTGAGTAATATTCCAATGTCCATGTGACAAAAATCCAAGAATATGAAAATGACAATGTTGTCGCTCCTTAGGTACTAGAAAGATTGGAAGAATAATATCAAAATTACTGATCAGTAAAATGTCCCAGTCCAAATCTATTTTACCAGCCCCCAGTCGGATGATAAGAGAGCATTTGTGTACCTCACACCTAGTCCTGTGAATCAGCGCAGGTGAAGTTAAACAACAACTGTCGATAAAGGCACCAAAAAAGGGGGGTTCCTCTTAATAAGGGATCCTCCTAAACTTAAAAACAATAAAGCAAGCTAATTAGCAAGCACAAAATAGATTAGAGACAAATGTTTTTATACCGAATATAGTCCATAATACAACTATACAATTTCTCACCTATTTATCCGACACAAAGTCAAATCGGAAGAATGCGGAATTTCGAAAAGAGGATATTCGGAATTCTTAAATAGTGATGCGAGTTCATAGACAAACTGTCAATAGAGTGCAAATACCCGTATTGTTAGTCTCCACACCCAGAACATTTTTGGGGGATTCAAAGTCTCATTCTTATTCCCCATTTGTCATCCATGTGCATACAATCACACCTATTGCATTAGATTTGGTCAGAAATTACCACATTCATCGGGAGAGTGCCCAATTTCATATGATGATTCTCAAGGTTCTAATTCACGCTGTCAATAAAGCACCAATATGTGTATTAAAATCATCCCTAACTCGACCAAATCTCAATCATAAAGGTGTGCCAATAACACCGCCGCTTACCTCCTTTTTGGTTTAGGTGTCTTGAAAGGCATACGGGCCAGTATAATGAGCGTGATAATTCATTTTGCACACTCACAATAAATATAGCAAACGCCTTTAGTAATCAATGAATGGCTCAACACCCAGTATAAACTGAACCTCAACTTAGTATGGGACCAACAAATCTCCGTAATGCTTCTTAAAACATTATAAACATTATAGGTTCACTGTGTGCCCTATAGCATGTTTGAGGCTGAAACAATACCATTCAAACAGAATCCCACCCCTTGAGTGAGCCATTGGTTAAAATTCACCACCAATTCAAAAGGAAAGAACTGTATTAACCTCCACAATACTTATTAATTCATTATAATCACTATCGATTCCTCATGGCCCCCAAAGAATTTAGTTAAAACGCTAAAGTAACAACAATTTCACAGCACCCCACCGCAGTGTCACACGTTGCTTATAAAACAAAACGCACCCGTTCCCAAGGGGAGTGCTGCATTAAGTGACCAACTAAAAAAAGGCCATACTACCTTTATGTGAATTGACGTCTCCAGAGCAGCATAATAATCCACACTCGACCCGCTAACGGATTACCTTCTACCTTCCCTCATCCGAGTCAGTGGATCACCCGTATCTTATTGCTCCAAAAAACATCCTTGTTACCTATCAATAAATTAAGGGAAAAGTATCCATAACTGGCACAAGAGCAGGTTTAGATGATCAAAAAAGCTAGATTTCTGCATGGAGATCTTACCTGTAATAAGGTGTAATAAGGTGTACTGCTCTCTGTAGTCCGATGTCCAGCAGCGATCGAGCCCCAAGATTCGCGCCATTTTAAAGGACAGATTGATGGTGCTGCAAACATGACGTCATAGCATCACGTACATACAGCACAAGCCCACACGTAAACTTATGGCAATCGTTAGTAAATTGAGTGGCCATCTTTAAAACAAATTCTCCATGCACGAAATATTGTCAGAGGGAAATGCTGCCAGAGTTAAGACAGCAATAAAAATAATAAAAACAAACAACCATGTCATAAGGAAATTTAATTGTTTAACAGAGTAAATTAATGCAATATGCATAGATGCAGCATTATCAAACTGCTGCATCCAAAAAGGCCCATGTGTATGGAACCCGATATTAAGAATTCTTCCAGCCTTTCAGGAAATAATGGTTAGAACAAGTAGCCAGTGTGAGGCACCTTTAGGAATTTATATTACTAGCTTGCAATCTGGAGTATGATTAGTCGTAGAAACGGAATGTGATCCTACATGCAGACGGAAAGAACGCCCATATGTCACGGACGAAAATGCAAGGAAGGCGGCCATCTTGGAACTTTATCATTCACTCGAATTAGTCTATGAGAGAGACCACAATCAATATTCCATAATGCCCCAAAGCAATGAAAAGGGGTCCAAAAAATATTGTAATCTATAAAAAGCGCTCAGTCAATCAAATTTTTTGACCAAAGGTTTATCAGGGCAAGTGATAAATCTTGATGAGAACAACAGCTAAAGCTAAAACAATAACAAATCAAAATAAACATACTGTGACTAAGACTATTAACTGTGTAGTTACTGTTAACTATTAGCTGTAGAATGACAGGGAGAGAGCTCTCGATAGTCATACTCTCACCAAGGCAATAAAAACAAGCATTTGCAATACAATAGGTCTCGCAGTTGTTAGAGTTTGAGCCATTGGCATTGTAAATGGCAATGTCTTTTATTTATGTGTTCGTTTTTGAAACGTTAAATAAAAGGCATTGCCATTTACAATGCCAATAGGTTAAACTCTCGCAATTGCGAGACCTATTGCGTTGAAAATGCTTGTTTAATGAAGATGTTATTTTACTTTTTCTTTGTGTTAGTAACAGTGATACCTCCAATAAGCTACTGGCACTTGAGTCTGAATGGACAAGATCACTTGGAGATACATTTCCGGTAATTGACGACCCAGAATCATCAGTCAATAAAAAGAATTTTTCCTCCATTATATCCTGGGAAAACATCGCTTCTTGCTTTGTCCCCCCTGATTTGCCCTTCGAGAGAGACAAATATCTCCTGGGGTACAGCAATATCAATCTCCCGACCCCCAGTATCGACCTCACCGAAGGAAACAAGATTACTATCTAATTGTTCTGGTCACTCTCCTAGGTAGAGTTGCTGCTCGGGGCACCAACTCTTGCTCATCCAAGGGTGAGGCAATTATTGTGGCATTTGGCTCACTGTTCTTACTGCTTATCAGCTCGCTCTGGATTGACGCCTAAGCTTCAGCTGGAGTAGCCTTGACAATATCTGAGGCAAGCATTGTATCTACTCCTTTTATGCCTTTACTCCTGGTTGCTGAGAACAAATAAAATATTAAAAGCTACGTTCCTCCAGACTTACACGGGCAGCATCACTAAGTCAGTTCTTTGGTTGACTCGGGAACTGTTTTCTTAGCTCAGAGAATCAGCGCCACACAGATATTTGTATTTGTGTCTCCTCTCTGGTCACTTCGATATGGTCTACAGTATCCAGCGACGCCCTTGCCTCTAGCCATGTTCACCACAGACAAGACTGTTTGTAGTCAGGATTGACTGGACTTTGTGCGCATTCAGTCCCAGTAATGGTGGGATTGCAGTGATCATTCGAGCCCATGCTGGGAGTGACGGGAAAATGCCTTGCGTTGTGAAGGAGCGGTCTCTTCATTGCCATACTCGTGTCTCTCGTTGTGGCTAGCATTACTGCCAGGTGGCCTTGCTGGGCATTGAGAGTGGCGAAGTGTGGACAGAATTAGGGTAGTGATGCCTGGGACATTGCTTGCCGGCCGATTTGCACCCTGTTCTAAATTCCCCTTATTGTTTGTGTTGTTCGCTGTTCCTTTTCTTTGATCGCTTTTGCTGCCAGCTGTTGGGTGCACCATTTCACAGACGAGTCAGGGGTGCCCTGCTCCCACTAACACTGCTATGGTGCTCTAATAGTCGACCTGACCCTATCCCTGGCGCCGTGCCCGTGTTCCCAGTGCGGCCCAGCCGTCCACAGTATGACACACTGGGGAGGGACTCAATCCTCGGCCGTGGACCACGGGTTCACTGTTAACAACACAGGCTGATTACTACAGGCATTAGTTGTCATAGTGCTGCCTTTTCGAAACACAGAGTTGTAGTGCTTGTAAATAAGTATGTACGTCTGACAAGCATTCTCCCCTTTAGCTACTATGGAACAGGCAGGTTTTTTCCAGACCATAAGAAGCGGAGGGTAGAAAAGTACACAAGGTACCTCTTGCATTCCGAAGCACCAGGACGCTCGGAGGATACCGTCCTCCTGCAGTAATGAACCGGAGCCCAAGATTTGCATATGAAAGGTTTATATAATCTAGAACATGCAAGCTAGTTGGCACACGCTATTTTGAGTTGGCCGCCGCTTGGGTGTGTTTACAGGAGAACATGTAACACATTCTTTAGATGACGCGGCACTTCGCAGGTGTAGGTTGTGCCCCTGAGACTTAGTCATGTATGTTGTTTGACCGGTTCAGGCGTGTTTCTTTCTCTCGGTTTACTCAGAGATAAATATAGCTTCCCCCATACACACCACATTGTTACCACAGTGGGGCGCTCTCGCAACACGATTATTGTGCACATTTTATGAGTTTCAATAAGATGATAGCGCACTGGCGTACCAACTCGTAACAATCCACTTCCTATTCATGTGTGCTACAGCAGTTTTATTTAAGGGCCTAATCTGCCTCAAAGCCGGAAAACTAGACCTTGTTACTATTTAACTGTTCAATTACATTTTATTTTATGTTTGATTGGAATCCACTTAAAAACAATAAAAGAACTACAAAAGGCAATCAAAATTACCAATGTACAATATTTCGTGAAACTTAAACACTTTCCCTTTCTTTAAGGAAGACAAGCAGCACTGAAAGCGATCGCGAATGCGATCGCTATTATAAATATTAATTGATCATAGGCACGTGAAGATTAAGTGATGTGCCGAGATCAAAGGATGTTTAGCCATCGCTTCCCAGCTCCAACAAGAGCAGAGTCATGGAAACAACAAGCATTACCCCTTCCTCCAGCGCTTCCGTTGCTGCTCGTCGTGGTTCCTCCGCGGGCACCGACACTCGGCCACAACTCCTCGCTGCCCTGCTCCTCTTCACACCGGGTCTCCGAGGTGAAAACGATATTGAAACTTAAGAAGCTCACTCACTCACATGTCCGCTCCTCTGTGTGTCGGGCGTGCACGCTGTAACCCTAGTCTGCGGCGCAAGGAGCACCGCACACGAGGCAGGCACATAGTGCCCGAGGTGCGCACGAGAGAGACCCAGCGAGCACAACCTGCAGCGTGGAGCGCGCCGAGCAAGAGCGGACAGTGTACCATCATGGCAGAGGCAGATTCAGACGTGGGCCTTCGGATTGCGTCGCGCACGTGAGCTTGTAACGTAGACAGCTCACGCGTGTGACCCAATCCCAAGGCGCGCGTCGGAATACAACTCTGCCATAGACAATGCTGCGCGCGTGGCCAGCTCTTGTCTCCCCTCGTTGTCGGCTGAGCCGACAGCTATAGTTCTCTCAGCGAGAGCGTGCTTTTGCGCGCTTTTCGCAGCGAGACCTAAAAACATGTCAATATCTGGCATGTCCCAAAGTTCCAATGAATCTGTCCATCTCCAACCTGCTCCTAACGTTATTTGCAGTCACTAGTGAAAAGAAAAACTTAGAGAAGAAAGAAAATAAAATAAGATCGAATATAAATGAAAAAAAGAGAAAAAGAAAATAAGTTGAAAAGTGCAGACAAAGATATAAAAAGTATGTGAAAAATAAAGAATTGAACAAGAAACAACAAACATAAGATCAATGACAATCACATCATGTTACAGTCATTTCAGTGCACTGTATTGGGTACATTGTGTATTAGGGCAGATCACTTCCAACGCTATCAAAGGCAAAACAGATATTCATGGGTCACATACATAACCAAGGAAGTAGTGGAGCTCACTATCAGTATTATGACCAATTTCAGTAGCCTACAATTGACATATCCATTTAGCTTCCCTCTGTCTGACCAGTAACTCTCGATCACCACCTCTATTGCCTAGCGACAACATTGTCATTTTCATATTCTTGGATTTTTGTCACTTGGTCATTGGAATATTACTCACTAGATGATATAGGTGAGGCATTTACATTGCCCCTATCCTTCACACTTGTGGATTTTTTCCACACTGTGTGGTTTTTATATAGACTCAAATGTTTTTGCTTACATGTGTTTATCTTCGAGTTAGATTCTGTTCTACACTTTCTCTTGGTTTTGTATTTTTCTTACATCTGACTGTCTTTTTTGCTTTTCTCGTGTTATTATTAGATCCATTTGGATTTATTGCCTAGGATGGTTCAACCTTGGTGACGTGACTTAGTGAGAACAATCGTGAATTTGTTGCAGGTCATAAGTGTCCTGGTGTACTTTTGTGTAAGGTGAGATGTCTTCTCACTTTTTGAAACATTCACTTCTTGCCTGCTTTTCTTTCCCCCTTTTTGCTGATTTTTTGAAAACTTTTTTACTCTTTACTAGGATTCCTTTTTATTATGATTTATTTTTCACCCTTTCTTTTTTCTACTTTTTTTCTCCCTTTTTCTCCCTTTTTTCTCCCTTTCTTATATTTGTCTATTTTTCTACTTTTGTCTATTTACTAACAATTCTTTATTATCACTTATAAATCTCAATTAGCCCCTTTTTTCTTCTTTTTTTCGTTTTACTTATATACTTGATACTGTTTGTGGAATATTGTACTTCTAAATGTTCTGTTATGTGTACCGTAGCAAAAGCAGGAGATATGGTTTTATTGAGATTTGTAGTAATTTTTTTTTTTTTTTAAATTGCCTTGTCTTGATTTGGTAACTTTTTTGCAATCTAACTGTATCTTATGTGTATTTTTCTTTGGGTCTTCAATTATGTATTTTTGGATCTTGTAATGTATTATTTGTTTTTAGTCTGTATCATGTGTATATATATGTCTTATATATGTATATTTATGTTGTGTATATTATGATTGTTACAGCCCTAATGAAGTTTCCATGGCACTAGGGGAACGAAACGCGTTGGCTGTGCCGGTTTTATGAAAAAATCTACTTGCATAAAGAGAAGAACCTTTGAAAAAATATTTCAGTTTAATTGACTTCTATTTGAGTGCACCTTCCTTTATTGTGGACACTGCTTTGTACTGGTACCTGGATTTACTCTCATTCAAATTTTTGTGTGAGTGAAACTATGAGTAACAGGGCAGAGTAGATGTGAAGTGGACCTCACAGGATGGGAAGGACCTGTGCGTTTCTGAACAAGCACTTTTGGACATTCACACATTTCTCCTCGACGCGTAAACCTTGGATACGGCATAAAATGGACAAACTCCCTGGATGTAGGTTAAGAGTTTTCTCCTTAAGGAAAAGCATTTTCACTGTGGAGATAGTTATAGATTATGCAGCAGAATAAAACATGTATATGTTTCAAGCTTAAAATCACAAATAGCTTTATGGATTGTGTTCTATATATGTAACATTATAAGCATAATGCCTGGGTGACCTGGCATCCTGGATTGGCTGGGACAGTCCCGGGTTTGATCATTTGTGCCAGCAGATCTCACTAAATTCAAGTTCAATAGCACTTTTAATAGCCTGTGTAAAAAGTTGTATTTAATTTATTTCCCCTATTACCTCGGTGTCTGTGTTTTCTGCAGCGGTGGTCGCTGTCTTCTGAGTCATTCTAGCCCCCTCAGTCGATGTGAAATTATAGTACTACTTCTACTTTTGGGAAATTTTAGATTTTAAAATCTGGTCACCCTAATAATGCCACATTCACACACCAAGAATTTCTATAAAATGTGCCAGATTCCTCCATGCCTTCTGACTCTACTTTTCCAGCCCTTCACTTTCCTTTTAATAAATGACTGCTTTGGGGTGTGTTTCAGGCTGCTAAGATTTCTCCAATTAAATCCTAGGGGAGGAAACAAGGTGACATGAACTAATCTGTAACCCTGGAAATAATAAATGGAACTGTCACAGACGATTATATGCCAATTACATTCTTGCACGTTTTTTGGGTTAAAAAAAACAACAACTTGGGATAAAAAAAATCTGGGATAAAAAAACAGAAGAACATGAATTTGGGATTACAAATATCAGGGACGAGTTAAAGGCTGAAGAAAGGTTTATACGGTAAAGGGAAATAAAACTCAGATTTTGTAAGATAAAAAGCAGAAATTATTCACCAAAATGGCACTTGCTTTGTTTACTTGCACTTTAGACGCCTCTAGCAAGCACAAGTCCTGTTAATGGTTGCTGATAAGAAAACATTTCAAAAGTAGATGGTGACAGAGCCATGAAATTATTTTAAAATCTCCCTGCGTAATACCAAGAGCCATAGTGAGGACATAAACAAGACCCAGCCCTACAATTCCACAGAACCAGGGCTTTAAGTGGGCCGGTTCTCACCAGTGCTGGGCACTGGCAGTTTTTTAAAGGGGGCCTCGAAACGGGTCTCTATCGGGCTCTGTTTTGTGCACTGGCACAGGCGGTCAGTTTTTGGTGGACTGCAGTGACAGCAGGCACCTCATGTCAGGTGAGCATTGTAGGGCAAAGGAGATCTTATTTTTTTTTTTGTTAAATAATTTTTATTGAAGTGAAAGAAACACAGGAGAATCAAAGAATATGAACACTTAACAATCCTGATATAAAGGAGAGTACATAAGTATGAACGAGTAATATTCATAAAATACATGTGATATAGAATAAGAGGAAGTGAAATTGCATAAGACCTATGTAAACATTCCAAAAAATAATGACTATGAAAAATAAGTATTTATAGCAAACCTGAATGTATCATAATATACTAATACATAAAAACCTGGGTAAATAAAGAGGGAAGATAAGATAAGAATAAAAAGATTTTGTTTTTTCTAGAAAGGAAAGAGCGAAGGAGGAGAGGAAAGAAAAAGGAAGATATAAGCAAAAGAAAGAGAAGAGAAAAGAAGACAGAAGAAGAAAGAGGGAAGGAAGAAAGAAGAAGGGGAATACACAACAGAATGAGTAACCATAGAAATTAAGAAGATGATGATAGAAAGGAAGTAAAAGGTAACCATAGTAGATCTGATTTAATTTGTAGAGGGGTTAAAGGTTGAGGTACAGAAGCAATTCTATGTTCATCACATATTAAATTCCACCAAAGTAAAAAAGATAATTTAGAATTGCCTTTCCAGCAAGTTAATATAATTTTAAAAGCGACTGCAATAAATAGATCAAATAAAATAGACTTGGAGGTAATTTGATCAAAATCAGGTGACATTGTACCTAAAAAGACATTTTGAATAGTAAATAGAATAGTATACCGAAAAATCAAAATATATTTTGACCAAATAGCTTTCCAAAAAGTAAGCACCTTAGGACAATAAAAAAGTAAGTGTGATAGAGACCCCTCAGCAGTAAGACATGACCAACAGAGTCACGTACCGCCGCCACCGCCGAGAGTCATTAAACGGGCACTAAAAGCACCAGACGTTCCAGCCGCCACCGCCAAGAGTCACGAAGGCATCAGACTCCGCGCCGCCGCTCCGGGGGACTACAAAACCCGGCAGGCCTCGCGGCGGCGCGTGCGAGGCGACGACACACGCGCCAGAGAGCGCCACCAGGCCCCATAAAGCGAGCAGAATCCCGGCAGAGCGGGGGAGAGTCACGTACCGCCGCCACCGCCGAGAGTCATTAAACGGGCACTAAAAGCACCAGACGTTCCAGCCACCACCGCCAAGAGCCACAAAGGCATCAGACTCCGCGCCGCCGCTCCGGGGGACTACAACACCCGGCAGGCCTCGCGGCGGCGCGTGCGAGGTGATGAAACACGCGCCAGAGAGCGCCACCAGGCCCCATAAAGCGAGCAGAATCCCGGCAGAGCGGGGGAGAGTCACATACCGCCGCCACCGCCGAGAGTCATTAAACGGGCACTAAAAGCACCAGACGTTCCAGCCGCCACCGCCAAGAGTCACGAAGGCATCAGACTCCGCGCCGCCGCTCCGGGGAACTACAACACCCGGCAGGCCTCGCGGCGGCGCGTGCGAGGCGACGACACACGCGCCAGAGAGCGCCTCCAGGCCCCATAAAGCGAGCAGAATCCCCGCATCGCGGGACGCCCGGGGCTAAGCCTGGGCAAAGGGCGGGCCCTCTGTGGCCCTCAGGGGACCAAAGGAGACGGGGCGGGCCACCCCCCTAACGTCATACCACTTCCAGGATAAAAGATTAAGGTGACTGTTTGATGACCATTTATTCTTTCATTGCTTTAATAACTGCATCAGTAACCAATACTATTATTGTGTCACCTTGACTTTCCGGATTTATTTCTCCATAATGACTAAAGTAAGAAAGACACCTGTGGCCACAAGATCATCCACAAGAAATAAGACCTTGCCATCCACACCTTTACCGACACTCACAGCCATTGACCTAATGCTACAAAAGACCATAGGTGTAGTTGCGGATGCTATTCAAAACACAGAGAGGCGTCTTTCACTGTCCCCGGATTTGTGTTTTCCCAATTTATCACAGCATACTACCGCAAATACCACCGCAATTAATAATACTATGGATTCCTCTTTTAACCAGGAGGAATCCCTCTTAATGCAGTCTTTTACAGGGCTGCCAAGAGGTCAAAAAAGCTGTAGGAAAACCGTACTATTGTCCTCACCTATAACAGTCAATAGTTTAGAACAAAGCCCTTTGCTTGTTTCCAATTTGGGGGGCAATACTTGTTCTTCTCAACCTGGAATATCCACACCAAATTCGCCAGGGGGTACTCGTGTTGAAAATTCACTACATGATAATGTAATAACTGTTGACAAAACACTATCCCCCAACAAGAGAAAGCGTCAACAAAAGAAACACTTAAAAACTAAATCAATAGTAAGGAAAATTTACAGACCATTAGGCCTTCACAAGCCATCGGCAAAGGATGTTTGGCTAAACTTTAGGTTGGCTAAAGCACCCAACGCTACACAAAACCCTTCCTCTACACTTGCCACCAAGAATGTTAGCACACAAAATGACATACAGGCAGAGCATACTAAGACAAACTCAGTGCAAATGTGCCAGACCAAAATAGCCAGTGCACCGGATAATATAACTTCAACTGTTCTGGAAGATCTGATTAAATCTTTACTGCAACCATTGTGTAACAAAATTACCTGCATAGAGCAAACCCTAGCAAAATTTGAAAAATTACAAAGAAAGGACACTTCAAGTATCCTCAAGATCCTTTCTGTACCAAAACCAAAGGAAAGCTCTATACCACTTAAGAGTAACCTTAAACAATCGAAGATCTTGAAGACACAAACAAATATCACTACCTCAAGTTGCAGCTCTGTTTTGACACCTTCGCTACCTGTAAATACATCAGTGCAAAACATTTTAACACTAACGACACAAGCTAATAATAACACAGTCATAGCACAAACCTTGCCCACCTCATCTGAGAGCCATATATCTGACAATGATGAGAGTGAATGGGCCACGGAAGGTATATCTCCTGAGCCTCGCGACGACCAAACTGAGCCACAAAGGCCAACAATTACACAAAATGCTACTTTAGACACACGCCCAAATCAAACACCTACAACAACAAACCCAAAAAAAGCTACCCACATTCACCTTCCACCTGATTCTCATCGGCACACCATAGTCATGATTGGTGTACCAGGGGAGGCGGTATTGCCATTATCGTCAAACACCCGTTCGAGTGTGTCTTAAAGCCAGTAAAAATTGAGGACAGCGAAGCAGGCGAATTCAGCATTAAAATGACTCAACATGAGAACATCTCGGGCATCCTAATATATAGACCCCCTGGGTCCCTGGGCAACTTCCGCAGTAGCTTACTAGAGGGGGTTGCTCAGACCGCTATCAAACACAAAAAAGTTTTGGTGCTGGGCGACTTAAACCTACACCTAGAGGATCAAGGACAGAAGGAGGCAGAAGATGTTCGTCTGGTTCTACAAGAACTACAGCTTAACCTGCTAAGTGTCGCAGCCACACATCAAAGAGGTCACTGTTTGGACCCCATTTTTGCGAGCTGGGATATGATAAAAGTACTCACCCCTTGTCAGCTCCCGTGGACTGACCACTTCCTGGTCCCATTTCAATGCTTCTACCATACTGCTAAGACCATTGATAATGGGAAAGGAAACACTATGAAACGCAAATGGAGACAATACTCCAAAGAGAACTTTATAAACGCCATCCAGAAAGCACAATCCCTTCGGTCCACGGATAGTGATCAGGCGAACAAGGATTTTAATCTACTTGTAACCGCCACCTTAGATGAGCTAGCTCCCATGTGCAAGGGCAAAACTAAAGAGGGCAGACAACGCACCGCCCCATGGTTCACTACAGAACTACAGCAAACAAAATCGAACTGCAAAAAGCTTGAAAGGACCTGGAGAAGGAACCCGAGTGTACAAGCAAAAAACAGTTATAGCTCAGCTCACCGGAGCTATCAGTACGCGGTGCGTAGAGCAAAAGCCAAATACTTTCAGACGCGTATTGAGGATGCTGAGTGCTCCTCGCGAGAACTGTTTAGGATTTATAAAGAAATATCTCTAGTCTCTAGCTCTAATACCCCTACTAAGACCTCCATGGAGGGATGCAATAAAATCGCTGACTTTTTTTCTAATAAAGTCAAGAAGATCTACGCCTCCTTCTCTCAACAACCAGAAAAGGGTATAGACTGTATAGCAGACAGCTCACTGACAGCCCCTGATTCCTCACTACGAAATTTCGAGGTCCCCGCAGCTGACAAATTAATAAAGATCTGTCGAAGTGTGAAGTCTGGGTCCCCTAATGATCCGGCCCCGGCCTGGGTATTCTCAGAGGGCCTAACAGCCCTGGAACCTCACATTAGACACGTCCTACAAACCTCCTTTTCCACTCAACGGGTCCCGATGGAGTGGAAGAAGGCCATAGTACTGCCAATAAGGAAAAAACCAACTGTACTGGAAAACCTCAGACCCATTTCCTTATTGCCGTACGTGGCGAAGGTGGCTGAGAAGGTGGTTAACGCTCAGCTCACAGAGCACCTGGAAAAATGGAATGTACTCCATCCCTCACAATCAGGATTCAGGGCGGGCTACTCCACGGAGACGGCCCTCCTAAGAGCTACTGAGACCTTAAGAGCAGGGGCAGATGCAGGTCATACTATGTCCTTGATTATGCTCGACCTAAGTGCGGCTTTTGACACCGTAGCACATTCCATCTTGCTACGGTGTCTGCAAGAAGCCGGGGTCGCGGGTCCTGCGCTGTACTGGCTGCAATCGTTTCTGACGGAAAGATGTTTCCAGGTACAGCAAGGGACTTGCCGCTCAGTGGAGATGTCACTAGACCAGGGAGTGCCTCAGGGCTCAGCTCTGAGCCCCACTCTTTTTAACCTATACATGGCCTCACTAGCGAAAATTGTACATTCCTATGGGGTGGAATTGGTGTCGTACGCTGACGACACCCAGCTGCTTATCTCCCTATCGCAGAACACCTCCAACACCCCTCACAACTTTAAATCCTGTATGCAGGCCCTAGCAGAATGGATGGATGCCCACTGTTTAAAATTAAACGGCTCTAAAACAGAGGTGCTCGTGGTAGGGGGAAAAAGTGAAAACTGGTCGGCTGAGTGGTGGCCTTCATGTCTGGGCCCTACCCCAATACCATGTCAGGAGGCTAAGAATTTAGGGATCTGGATGAATCCTGCTCTCTCATATGATGGCCACATCAGGCGTCTTGTGGGCAAATGTTTCGGAGTACTAAAGACTCTAAATAAAACTTTAGACCTCCTCCCTCTATCGGCCAGAAGGAC
The DNA here is from genome assembly GCF_964263255.1 of Lissotriton vulgaris. NCBI lineage: Eukaryota > Metazoa > Chordata > Amphibia > Caudata > Salamandridae > Lissotriton > Lissotriton vulgaris. Next base: position 248,694,990 of record NC_141694.1, read on the forward strand.
ACTAACGCAGGCACTGGTGACCTCGCGATTAGACTATGGAAACATCTTATTCCTTGGGGCTACCGAGGGCAGCATAGGTCGCCTACAAGTCATACAAAACTCCGCCGCCAGACTGGTGCTAAGAAGACCCAGGAGAGCCAACTCGAAAATGGCGCTGGATGCGCTTCGTTGGCTACCTGTGAAGAAGCGTGTGCGGTATAAGTGCCTCCTCTTCTGTCACCGTATCATCTGGGACAGATCACCGACTTACCTAAAGGATCTAGTCAGCAGATACGAACCAACTAGGACCCTCCGTTTGGAGGGCGCCGGACTGCTGACAGTCCCTAGGATTAAGAAGGCCAGAATGGGTGGACGCTCCTTTGCACTCCAAGCAGCTCAACAGTGGAACAAACTTCCCTCTGCACTGAGACTGGAGAGCAGTGAAACGCGGTTTAGGGCTCTGCTTAAAACTCATTTATACTCTTCATAAATACGGGTAGTTTGTCTGCTGATCCATGGACAGCGTCAGCGCGGGGACACGCCGCGATGGCGTTACTGAGCGCTTTACAAACTCTATATTATTATTATTATTATTACTTGAGACAGGTAAAACAGAAAGCTATGGGGACCTGAAAAATAAAGTAAGCCATTGGCTAACTGTTCATAGACCGATTCCCCCTTACATCAGTGGCAAAATAACAAATGTTAGGAGAGTGGAATGGGTGGGAAATAGATTTAAGTCCACAGAGGGCGACTGTGTTGTAGTCAATTTTAAGGATGGCCGTGCGGCAAAGCATATAACTGACTGGAAGGATAGCTCTATCAGCAGCCTGATCCGTACCATGGATTTGAGTTATTTCTACCCTCCGAATAATCATTCCCTAACATCAGTGCACTCATATCACACTGCTGAGTACGAAAGAGTCCCAGACAACTATAATCAATATCACAGTGGGAAAACACCCAGAAATCAAGGACACTACACTGCTGGTGAACAAAGGCAGCCTAGGAGGAACATATCCTGGGAACCTAGAGAGGTTAGTTATCAAGGTACCTATCCAGAGAATTGGGAGGTTGCTCATGGGGCGTATTATCATCAAGATCACTCCCAATCTATATACCCAAAAACCTACTAGAATGTACCTATTACTAATAGGTTTGACGCCTTTTATTACCAGTGCGATCTGGAGGGGGTTGACTGACTTCAGGCTGGCCCACTTACAATAACATCAGATGATTTTACAGTACCTAGCCACGCACAAGGAGAGGCACACAAACAAATCATAGTAGCCCCCCCTCTGATGACAAAGCTAGATAACTCCAGTAAGACAGTGTCAATCATAGACCATCTAACTAATAGCAGCAAATCACCTGTCTTGCTTGAGGCCCGTAATCCCCCCTTGGCCCTCACGGAATTAGATTTGTTCAGCACTGTAAACGTGGGGGCTATACACGCAGAACTAACCAACTTGATGCCAGCTCCAACTATCAGAGAACCTGTCTTAGAAACCGTATCTGGTGATTGTAGCATGAGCCTAGCCTCTTGGAACATAGCCGGCTTGGCCGATAAATTACGTGACCCTGTCTGGTTGACATCTGTTAAAAAATATACAATTATATGTCTTCAAGAGACATGGATGGAGGATAAAAATGCCCACATTGAGGGGTTTCAAAGCTTGGTTATACCCGCAGCTGCATCAACTAGGGGAAGAGCAAAGGGGGGCTTGGCTATCTTCATTAATCTAGGTTTATGCTGCAAAATAAGTAACTGTCACAATGCCAATCGGAACATTCAGATGCTTGAACTGAAGAGAGGCAAAAATGTTTTGATCCTGATTAACTTTTACAATGCTAATAATGGCAATGGTAAATGCAACATTGTGTCCTTAACAGAGATGTTGAGAAAAAGTGCACGCACTCTGTCACGGAAGATGCTGATTGTAGGTGATTTTAATGTACATCCATGTGGCAATCCAGGCTCCACCCCAATGGGATCTTTGGGATGTAACAGTGTAGAAGGCTTCCATTTTGCCCATTCTAGGGGAGGTGTGAATTTGAACGACTTGGTGAACGAAAATAATCTAATTGTAGCCATGTCCATGGTCCCTGAGACAAAGGTCTATGATGTTTCAACTTTTAAAGGATTAGGTCAGGGGTCCTTTATAGACCACATATTAGTATCTTCAGATCTTGCAATTTGGGTCTGAAATTTCACTATTCATATGAGTGTCTACAGTGATCATAACCCCCTAACTATCAAACTAGGTGGGACTTTATTCGAACAGCGAATGTCCCGCGAAGAACAGGGAACGATGAGCTGCATAAATGGTAGACGCTGTATAAAGTGGATAATGGTAAACGAAGCAATCTTGTACACTAAAATAAATAAGACATGTGAAGGGGAATTGTTAACTTGTACATCTTCTTACTCACCCCCTGAGAATATTTTGTCCGGGTTCGAGGCGATAGTATCAACAATTGGCTCCATGCTAACAGCACCGATTAAAGGACAAAGCAGAAATAACTCTAAATGGTTTGATCATAACTGCTCTAAGGCAAGTAGAGATCTAAAAAATGTGTTAAAAATCAAACCCAGAGATCATGACCAAATTAAAAATCTACGTTTGACCTACAAGAAAGCATTAGCCGTTAGAAAAAAAGAAATCAAGGCTAATACTATGGAGTCCCTCCTTGATCCTTCGGTGCTGGGGAACAGTAGTAAGTTCTGGCAAATTATTAACAAACCTCTGTTTGATAACCCCAATGATACAGCCCTTGGCACTAACATCCCAGAGGAGGAGTGGGTGATCCACTTTAGTACAATTTTTAAGAGTAATGAGCAACGGGCATAAAATGTATTTTTATCTTCATCTGTGAATCCTCTGTGCTTTTCAGTTAACGAGGTTGAAAGGGGTATTCAGGGACTAACTAGTAACAAGGCCCCGGGTCCGGATGGTTTACCACCGGACCTTTTTAAGTCCAGTATTTCCTTTTGGGCACCGGTCCTCACTGCGGTAGTGAACGCAGCTGTGATCTCGGGATGCCCAAATGCGTGGGGGCTATCGACTATAGTCCCTGTTTTTAAAAAGGGCGACTGTAGCAGCCCATTATGTTACAGACCGATATCTTTAATCAATTCTGTAGCTAAAGTGGTAGGTGCAATAATTCTAAACAGGCTATCCACATGGGCAAAAGAAAATAATATTTTATCACCTATACAATACGGATTCAGACCCGGTCATTCGACAATCACACAATGTCTGAACCTGTATCTGATCCTAAGCAAATATACCCTGGCCAAACAAGGAACTGTCTATATGGCATTTATGGACCTATCGTCTGCTTTTGACTGCGTGGACAGAGGCAAACTATGGGCTACCTTGATAAAAATGGGCGTAGAGAGGAATCTAGTTAAATTTTTGGCTGATCTGCACTCGGATACAAGAGCCAACGTTCGTTACACTCAAGATCTAAAAGTAACGGGTGAATTTAGAATAAATCGGGGTGTGCGACAGGGATGCATCTTGGCTCCATTCCTCTTCAATTTGTACATCAACGAATTGGAGGAATATCTGCTAAAAACTGAAGCCGATTACCCCTTTGTAGAGCGCAAGGGGGTTCCTGTGCTGCTTTATGCAGATGATGCTGTCCTCATTTCTAGAACAGCAAATGGCCTCCAGAAACTACTAAATTCCTTCTTTAAGTTCATGGAGTCCCGTGGCCTAACCATTAATATTTCTAAGTCCTACGTCATGAAAACAGGACAGGGTTCACGGAAAACTAATTCTTTTAGTATAAATGGGGAAAAAATCCCTACCACCAACACCTTTTCATACCTTGGAGTCCTATTAGATCATAAATTATCCTGGGGCCCCGCTGTCATCAAAAAGAAGGGTGAGGCAACACGTGTCAACGCGGCCATTCTTGGCTTTGCGAAAAAAATTGGAAATTGCCCGACGGCCGCTCTGCTTAAATTATATCAGGCAAAAAGTGTTGCTGTCGCCTGCTATGGTAGTGAGCTCTGGGGCTATTGTAAGATAAGGGACCTAGAGGTTACAGAAAATAATGTTCTGAAGAAGATACTGAGGCTACCAAGGGGAACTGGGAATTTTCCGGTGCATGAGGAGTTGGGTGTCCCCTATTTAAGTGACAGAATAGCAATGAACCCGGTATTGTGCTGGTTGAATTGCTGGCTTAATAAAGATATACCCCTCACCCAAGCCATACTAAAAGAAGCCCTAACATTGGATGGTAGGTTAAAGGTTCCGTGGCTGAAGTATATAAAGGACTGTTTGTCGGCAATTGGCCGGTCCGATTTATTTTTAGCTCCAAATTCAATCACGAAACCCGATGTTATTTTTGTAAAAAATGCCATGTTAACACTTAGATGTACTGACAGGGAAGAGGCTGAGCTACAGAAGGACAGTGTTAGGAAACACCTACTTCTTAAGACTTGTCCACAAATGGAACCTTACTTATCATGGCCCATGACTGGCTATGAACGCTTTCTGTTAACAAGGTTCCGCTTTGACCTATTCCATCTCTTATTGGCGGTACCAAGTGGGGCTCATCGGGGCGAGGTGTTGCCAGCTTGCGGCTGCGACGGGAAGTCTCCGCAAGACCTGGCACACTTTTTATTCATTTGCCCTTACTACACACTACCCCGGAAATTATATCTTAAACCGTGCCTCAAAAAACGGAACTTTGCACAGATCAAACCTGCACTTTATTATCTCCAACTACTGAAATGTGATTGCACTCTATTTGTTTGTAACTTTTTGAAATCAGCTATCACTTTCAGGAAAAGTATGGATGGATAATTATGCTGCTAATGCCTTGTGCACTTTTATCTTTTATAAATTAAACTATTTATGTATTTATTGTATTTTTAAAAAAATGATCATGTTTTTAATTGTCTGTTAATGAATTGTACTTTTATGATTGTAATGCTTACAATCGAATAAAGTTATTTGAACTTGAACCAACAAGCTGATGACATAGAATGATTGAATTTATGTAAAAGTAGAGGAGTAATAACCACTCTATTGTAAAGTATAGAGATTGCGTAATATTTGAAGCTTTGGAGGTCTTTAACAATTTGTGCCAGCACTTATCCAATTGAGGAATGAATAATGTCTGGGATAGGTCCTGTTGACATTCACGTTCAATAGTTGACTTGCTTCGTATGCACTCTGAAGTAGATTAAAGTTTATAAATAAAGGAAGCACTAGGAATAGATTCAGTAGAAATTTGATATAAGGGAGTATCACGCGTTAAAGATGTAGGAGTAGGGTTAGAAATACATTTCTGTACACATTCCTTTAATATGGGAACTAAAGTATTATATTGGTGAAGACATGAATCAGCTAAATGAAATGTCTCTTGCAATTGATGGAAAGATAACCATGCTATTACCAAACATTTAGTTGACATAAAAAAGGCCCTTCTCTTTCCATTGTTTGTAATAAAAGGATTTGTGTTGAAACTTAATGTACCTATTAAACCATAATAAGGAGGCTAAAAAAGACTGATATTTGTCAACATTTTTAAAGAAAAGAGTACGTAAAAGGTATTGAGAATGTTTCAAAATAGGGTATTTAGAAATAAAGGAGCAGTTAGACATGTATGTAATATCTCGTACTGAAAAATCGTTTTGCAAGGAACATTTAACATTGACCCATGAGGGTTTAAATAAATCTTTATAATCTGTATCTAAAGTATAAAACTGACAAATCCGAAAAGCATTATGATATAGTTGAAAGTCAGGAAATCTTACCCCCTTCATTCTTGTAAGATTCAATTTGGAGATAGCAATACGTGCATGTTTAATATTCCAGAGAAATTTAATACATAACAAATTAATCTGAGTAAAGTAATATTTTGGTATTTTGAATGGCAACATAGATAATAAAAACAGTACCTGGGTAACAATCATCATTTTAATTGTATCAAGCCTGCCCCACCAAGATAAAAATAGAGGTGACCAAAGATTTAACAAATTGGTAACTTTAAGTTTTAATGCAGTGAAATTATAGAGTAATGTGTCACGAATATTAGAAGAAAACCATGTACCTGGATACTTTATTTTTAGGGACACCATGTGAAATTGGTTGAATCAAACATATGTCTATAGCATGAGGGATTTAAGGTTTAAAACCTCATTGTTAGAGAAATTTAGTTTATAGCCTGAAACCTTTGAGAATGCAGCGATCTCTTGTAAAAAGGGGGGTAAGGAGGATATAGGATTAGACATATAGATAAGAACATCGTCAGCATAAACAGACAATTTAATGTGATGGGATTTTATTTTGAAACCAGTAATGAGAGGATTGCTTCTGATGCGTTCCAACAAAAATTCTAAGTATAACAAAAAAAGTAACGGGGAAAGGGGACAACCTTGACGAGTACCTCTTTGGAGAGAAAAGTATGAAGAAAAAAGACCATTAATGAAAACTCAAGCTTTTGGATTTGTATATAATAATTTGACATATGACATGAACTTTGGACCATATCCAAACCATTGTAGTGTGTGTATCATGAAATCCTAATTAATTTGATCGAAGAATTTTTTTGCATCCAAAGATAGTAATGGAGAGGGATATTTTTTGCTAAGAGCCAAAATATTGGAGAACATTCTAGCATTATCAGAGGCCAAACGACTTTTAACAAAACCAGCTTGATTAGGGTTTATTAATGAAGGGTGTAACTTTCTCCAGACGAGATGCTAACATTTTTGTAAAGATTTTACAGTCATAATTCATTAATGAGATAGGACGAAAATGTTTGCAATAGGATGGGTCTTTATCTGGTTTGGGGATTACAATATTAAGAGCTTCTAAAAAAGAGCCACAGGCTTTAGAATTGGAAATTAAAGAATTGAAAAGTTAATTTTGGGGCAAATATTGAGGAGAAGACTAAAAGTAATTCAACTGAAGAACCAACAGGGCCAGGGGCTTTTGCTTTTTACAGGGATATGAGAGCATCAGATAATTCTTGAAGGGAGATATCTTCCACAAGTTGTTTAAAAAGATCTGAGGAGGTTTTAGGTTTGGGAATATCTCTGAAAAAGGAGGTAAAATCTTCTTCAGATGGTGTAGTAGTTTCTGTGTATAATAGATTATAATATGATTGAAATGTACTAATAATATCCGAGTCAGTTGAGAGGAGTGTGTTATTCTGTTCTGAATGAATAGGCCCAATAGTTTTGCATTCTGATTTGATTTTTAAATAATTTGCTAGCATCTTTCCTGCTTTGTTTTGACCTCCGTGATATTTCGATTTAATCTTAAGGAGGATGTTACATGCATCTGTAGTAATGAATTTATTTAGGTTGGACTTAGCTTTAATTAATTCTTGTAATGAAGATGAGGATTTGGATGAGTAGTAATTATGCTCTTACGTTTTGTTAGCATTCTGTAGCTTTTTTGGGGGGGGGAGAATAGGCAATTGTAAAGGCTCTTAAGGATGCTTTAAATGCATCCCAATTATTGTTTAATGAATTATCTAGTGAATTATTAAATACAAAAAACTCTTTGATGTGGTAGTAGAAAGGTCAATAGGAGTAGAAACAGGAGCATGGTCAGAAATAAAAATAGAACCAATTTCAGATATTTGGAGACAAGGTAACAATGATTTGGAAATTAAAATATAATCAATACAAGATCTAGTATGATGTACAGGAGAATAAAATGTAAACTCTGTGGAAATAAGTTCACCACCACTCTGTTCAAAAAGGCAACAGATAAAAACACTATCTTACACTATAAGAGTGCCCATCCACAGTGTTTAAAACAGAACCTCCCTTACGGCCAACTATTGAGAATCAGGCGCAATTGCTCTGAACTCGAAGAGTTCGATGCACACGCAGACATCTTCTGCCAAGAATTAAACAAAAGGGGCTATCCCCAGAAACTCCTGAAACATTCCAAAAAAAGAGCACGCTTCACTCCCAGAGAAGATTTGTTGAAAACAAAGAACAATAAGGAATTGGAGAAACTGGTCTGTGTGACTACCTATGGGGCTCACACTAACAAATTTCGCCAAATCATCTTGCGTAATTGGCACTTGCTGGAGGGAATGGAATTCCCTTTACAAAAGCCAATTTTTGCAATGAGGAAAAATCCGAGCGTCGGCCAACAGATCATTAGAGCTGACAGCTACATACAAAAAGCAAAGAGTGACCTCATATCCAAATGGAACCTCAAACCCATTACAGGCCACCATAAATGTGGGACTTGTGTGGCCTGCAATAATGTTGTAGAAGGAGATGAATTTTGCCATAATGGCACCAAATGGAGACACAGTTTGCACACAAACTGTAAGAGTAAAAATGTCATCTACGGGATTCTGTGTGCGTGCAATAAATTGTGCATAGGCAAAACATGCCAACAGGTAAATGTCAGGATAACACAGCACCGCTCGAGACTAAAGAAAAAAGTGCAGAATGCCCCAATGGTGGAGCATTTTCTAGCTGCAAGCCACAGAGAAACAGATTTTAAATGGACGGTCCTGGCTGGAATAGATCCACAACATAGGTCGCCTAATGTAGAGCAGGCACTTTTGCGCAAAGAGGCGTATCTGATACTCCGCTTTGATACCATCAATACGGGCCTCAATTCAATTAGCGAAATTTCCAGACTCTGAAATTTACTTATATTCAAATTGACTACAGGTCCCACAATGCACCACTGGTGGTTTTCAAAATAGCCCATCGGTGATTGGTCATATAACAGTGAGCCTCTCAGAGAGACTGTTGGAACTGTATCCCATTCACTCCACTTGACGGAATGAGGAAGTGGAACACGCTGAGACACCAGCAGGTACGTGCTGTCATTTGACTGCAAAACGGGGGAATCAGACCACGCTGCCCTGAAATGAATAAGCCGGCATAGCATCATAGCGCGCTCTCTCCTGAGACTTATTGAGCCTACCTGATGCAAGCGCCCGGCTCCCCACAAGCCGCGCATCCCATGGATTAGCTAGCGAGTGCGCTTCTAAACATTCGGCGCTCGTTGTCCCCCCTTTCTCTGCAGATACAATCACAGGAAAACTAAAGGGGAACCGGCCCACTCCAGGACCCTCCCTGAACAAAGATGATTTGGAAACTACGGCTACATGCCCACTTCCAATAATATTGCAGCGTCCACCGGATTCCCTCCCGGTCAAATATCCAGGTAGGAAACAACTGGCTATTTTTTCTTGACGTAGAGCTGGATAACATTACCTAACACAGCTGCCCATGACACAACACTTTGTGTCTTTTAGAGAGCACACAGACTCGACAAATCCCGTTTTAGCACTCTGGATGAACTGAACTTACCTCAAGTCCCGTGAGGTACGTTTGATTTTTTTTAAAAATTGTACATATGAGAAGGTATGAGTGGGCTCAGGCGAGCAACTTATAATGAGTGTCCACAATTGTTTGTGTTTTCACTAATAGGTTTAAGGAACAGGGGAAAGAATTCACTTGGCCCTGAAGAGAGTTTGTGAAGAAACCCTGCAAACTCGAAACGCGTAGGCGAACAGGATTACGTCCTAAGTTTGGAAATATGAACAAAACATTTAGGAATCTATAGCCTATAAAACATTTTCCGAGAGGTTATTTGTTTACATGCAGATTCATTGAAAGGCTGCTTTTTGGGCAATAATTGCTTTTTGATGGAAATATGTTTGCTTAATTGCGTTGGTTGATGTTATTGAAGAAATATCTTGACATCTTTCCCTCCCCCTTTTTTGATACGTTTTCACTTTATTGTTAATTAATTTTTTCTCACCAGCCATATTGTTTATGTCTGTAAATTCATGTTTTGTATTGTTAAAGATTAGCCATCACGACTTTGTTGGCTATTACGTAAATGACAGTGAGATTTCTCTGTACATGCAAAGTTTCTCTCAACAAAATTGATGAATAAAACGGCGTGAATAATCGCCTTGATAAACATATTAAGTTTTGTTTATCTTTTCACCCAAAACCGAACAGTGCAAAACATTTTGAAGTGCGGGTTCCTTTCTTTTTTACAAAGTATTTGGGCCCTTACCCCACTTCTGTCCGCATGGGCCGAACTCCTTTTTGTTAGACAAGAAAAGTTACAGCATATGAAGGCTGTGTGAAAGAACACGCTTCAGAACTTTTCAGTTAAACAAAATCAATAAAGTCACTTGCAGTAAGCAAAGCATACAGTAGAATGCATTCTTTGTGGAGCCATAACATATTTAAATTCCGGTGCGGCAAAGCTTTTTAATTGGGGCAGACGCAAGTGCAGCGACCTAACAAGGCGGCCGCTCGCGTGCTGACATCAAAAATAAATTACAGCGTATGGAGGTTGTGTGAGAGAACTCGCGTCTGAGCTTTCCAGTTAAATAAAGACTTTAAAGTCACTTTCAGTAAATCAAGCATTCAGCAGGATGCAGTCTTTGTGGAGCCATAACATGTTGAAATTCAGACACGGCAAAGCTTGGCAATTGAGGCAGACGTGAGCACAGCGACCTAACAAGGCAGCCGCTCGCGTGCTGACAGAAAAAATGACCGCGTATGGAGGCTGTGTGAAAGAACACGCTTCTGAGTTTTCCAGTTAAATAAAGACATTAAAGTCAGTTTTAGTAAATCAAGCATTCGGCAGAATGCAGTCTTTGTGGAGCCATAACATATTGAAATTCAGGCACGGCAGATCTTGGCAATTGGGGCATACGCGAGTGCAGCGACCTAAAATCGCGGCCGCTCGCGTCTGTACGATGAAGAAATTACTGGGGGTCCAAAATGATTAAAAGCAGGTAACATTCCTTCTAGAAAGCGGTCTCCAGACTCATCGCATCTTCAGCAATGGAAGCCCGTCACTCCACATCCGAATAACCGTGATAAGAGGCTCGAAATAAATTCTCGAGTCCCGTGATGTGGCGGAGCTCACAGAGAGTCCTCCATTACACCTTGGCGCGCAAGCCAAGCCCCCCCAAAGGAGATCTTTTAAAGAGTCATTTTCTCTCTGGATTTCCCTTCTCTTTTTGAAATTCAGGAGCAGCAACATTTCCGTGATGCCACCACGCTGTAAGTGGAAACTCCTTCAATATTATACACAAGCCATAGTTGTTGCTTATTTATCTCATGCATCTAACAACCATTGACAAAGCCAATAGTCCTGACTTGTTGTAGGTATGATGTGTGCAATGACAGAAACAGCAAAATACAAATCGGGCGGCACAGTATGAAAAGCACAGATTTTTTGTTTACGTGTTTTTAAGCCACACCCTTAATTATATTGGCCATGCTCTTTGAGAGACCTATCCCCCCCCAGTTTTTTTACCCCACCTAAAGCCCTGCACAGAACCATTAAGTGAATCGGAAAGGTACTTAATTGTGTCCATTCATTGCTCAGAGAGGTCACTGCGAGATCAATGCACCTTCTGCGCCATTCTTGATCCATTCTGCAGCGTTTGTTTATGGCCTAAAACCATGAAAATACGAGTCTGCCTAAAAACACGAAAACAGTGATAGGTTTGACTTACCATTTGCCAAGTTAAGCTTGCCTGAAAGTGCTACAAGCCACCTTCCTCTTTGCAAACATTATAATGCCTGGCTGTACTTCAAGGACAAAGTGGCTGCAATACAAGGTCAAAGGGCCGGACCAAGCAGCTGCCCAGAGTGTTAGGAAAGTGACTAAGAACGGTTGTACCGAAGGAGCTTTTCTCCAAAAGGGAAATGACGCAGGCTCGGGCCATTGTGAGTTTCAAGTGTAAATGATGTCTGTTTGCCTTTCTGCACCTTGGCAGGCACAGAACTTCGATTTCTCTATCAGGAGAGCAGTGAACTTTGTCTCAGGTGGTGACACGAGGAAAGTCCACAAAGATAATTCAATATTTAGGGTTAAGAGTGTTTGCAGAGCCTGTAGCTGAGTAGAAGAGTGTTAGGAAAGTGACTAAGAACGGTTGTACCGAAGGAGCTTTTCTCCAAAAGGGAAATGACGTAGGCTCGGGCCATTGTGAGTTTCAAGTGTAAATGATGTCTGTTTGCCTTCCTGCACCTTGGCAGGCACAGAACTTCGATTTCTCTATCAGGAGAGCAGTGAATTTTGTCTCAGGTGGTGACACGAGGAAAGTCCACAAAGATAATTCAATATTTAGGGTTAAGAGTGTTTGCAGAGCCTGTAGCTGAGTAGAAGGACAGGGTTATTAATGGCTGAATGCATAAAAAGGGATGAAATAATGAATGAGTGAATGTATGCCCTCCGGGGTGTACATGATTTCCAGCCCCAAATTGGATTTTCATAAGCCATACATCTAGGAAACATTTTCCCTAGGCAAAAAAAACATAAACCATCGACTAAGTACATAAATAAGACAGCTCATTTTTTGTATGAACAATAGCTGGAAGCACCAAGTACTAATGAATGCTGGATATGTGAAATGTGCAAGACCTCTACCAAGTCGATGAATAAACAAATAATTCATTGATGCTAAAAAATATAAATTGTGCAAGAAGCTGAACAATTTTAAAAAGGTGAGAAAATGTTAAAGAGCAGTCATTCTTTGAGAAATAGGTCAAATGTAAGTATATTTCTGAAAAACAATATTTATTTTTTTCATATCCAGAAAGTAACAGGATTTTGAATGTATATACCACCTACAAGGAAACATGTCTCTCAGATCATGTCGAAATCTACGCGTATTACCCAAAGGAGCTCAAATCTTTGGTTTTATTTCAATTTATATATATAATATAATTACAGCCAGCCCGCTTCATTTTTCTTCCACCCACTTCAGCACACAGCATGGGGCAGCCCACTTCAGCCCTTGTCTAACTTCAATGCGAGTGACGGCATTCTCCTCTTTCAGAAGTAGCACACCCACAAAGTAATCCCCGTCAGTGCCAGGGACTACAATGGTAATGTGTTCTTTTTTATTACAAAAAATGGTTTGATTTTAGTAATTTGAAGGTATGGCAGTTCACAAAACAATAAACGTTTCCAAAAAGCATGTTAAAACAAAATAAGCATTGACAAAGCCAAAAGGCTGTCAGCCAACGGCAGACTTCCTGGCTTTGCCAGTGCTTGATTTATTTGCATTTGCTGTAACTTCAGATGCCGCTCCCTGGAGCGAAGAAATTGAGAAATAGTTGTAAAGCAGATAATGGTTCTATTGTATTCATGGTTTGGACTTGTCCGACTTAGTTATGAAGATTACAGTATAGTCTGTTCAAACATATTTGTAATACTGTTTCATCCTCACCTTCCTCTACAAATTGTTTCATCAGCTGCTAAGTAAAAACTGTACTAGCAGATGTGGTATTTCTGACTGTGGCAACACTGTTTCCTGTACCAGAAAAGTTGAAATACAATTTCTGGTATTATGAGATGCAGAAGTTACTAATTTGCAAGACTGTATATGCGACACTTCTTGATGGCGTAGGTAGTCTTGGGATGAAGTTTCTGCACTTTCTGATCGTGTAGGAAGTCCTTCAAAGCATGGGAATAATTTATCATAATCCACAACCACTAGAAAAACTGTAGAACAGCGAACATTTTCAAATTTGTTTGGCATGCCAGTCTGGCAGCTTGAAGGATGACATTTCTGTTCCAATAGTTCAACAATTTAGCAATAATATGCATTTGAAATGTTCCTAGGAGAAAAAAAAGCAGAAATAGAACCCTGTTGCTTACACAGAGATAAAGTGTAATAGACCTTTTTGGGTTTCAACCAGTTCCTGCTCCAGTTATCAACAATATTTCTGTTAGGACTCTTTACCCTTTCTGGTACTCTCAGCATTATGATATTATTACTGCAGGATTTACCTTCTACATCGTATACTGACAATAATAATTTCTTCTCATCTTATGTTGGCGTCAAAACTTTAGTTTGAAGGGAATGAGGTCCCTTACTACTTTGGCCACATCTTATTTAAAGTACTCTGTCACTTTCCCTAGGCCTGCCCGTGCAAGATTAACATCCAGGCTCATGGCTTCCATTTTGCCTTCCAATGACAATCTGGACTGCCAAGTATTCTCTAGCACATCTCATATGGAGAAATCCTTTTCAGATACACCAACTATATCTTCCTCATCTTTCCTATTTTGCTATGAGGTACTAAGTATCAGTCCATTTTGCTTCCGATCCAGTGTTTGGAGCTTTCACCATGCATGAATATCCACCTCTGCAATCACATGCATTACTTTCCCATGTATGACTAGACACATTCCGCAGCTGTAAGAGCACGCATGGCCTCACCGGTAGCCTAAAAATTAGTTCTCTTGAGTGCAGTAGTCCATGTTGGATTCAAAATATTCCCAGCATTTTGAAGTATCCCTCTAATTCTTTGTGGGCAAAGTAAGTTATAAAAAGAAATCTCGCCTCTGAATAGGCCAGCTTTTGAGGATTCACCATTGTGAGTGACGTGATGTTCTAGAAGATAGTTCATAATAAATCAGAACAATATTAAGAGCATAGCTATCTGGGCCCGTATATTTCTATCATAAGTGAACCTGTTTCTCATCTCTCTTCCATGGCAATAGTACATAAGGTTATTCATCAGACAGCCCCCTTTTTCTAGCCTCTGAATTTTAAGATTCTGCGGCCTTGGTGTTCAGTAACCACAGCTTTCAGATGCGTTTGGGGAACACCTTAGAAAACGCTCCCCCCTGCACGATTTTTTGATGGATTGAACACTGACTTTACTTATCGACCATTGTAATGACCGGATTCTCGGACCAAAAACTATCCACTCACCTAGATGCAACCAACCCGGCCAAAACGTAACACCATCCCTTCCCGGATCCTATTTACAACAGTACCTGAGTACTTACCCGGGAATGGGGAATTCGCAATATACAAGCTTATACCATCAAAAACACTGCTAGATCTAAGGGATTACTAAGAATAGTCACTAATAACTACGGAATTCCATGTCTCATCCTATGATCTCACCTTATAGCCCCGCGACAATCTGGCCCGGGCTATTCTACCCTCCTTCACATATTGGAGAGCAGCTCACTCTATCACACCAACCACAATTGGTGTTCTCATTAACGCCCTATCTTGAGCGATTTCACTCCACACCATCCACAATTGGTGTTCTCACTAATGCCCTATCTTGAGCAATCTCATTACATACCAATTACAATTGGTGTTCTCATTAACGCCCTATCTTGAGCGATCTCACTGTCCTATTAATACCTTCTGCTCTCTCTCTCTTTCTATTGGGAAGTTCCTAAGTACCTAATATTCCCTGGAAGTTATTTCCTATCAAAACTACCCTGTCTTCCATTTCTCAGTAACCCATAAGAAGGGAATTGCCCATCCTTCTATATGACAGCACCTGGCTAAATAGAAAGGTTAATTCTATCTTAGTAAACAACTCTCAAGTACAATTACTACGTATTGGGGCCTCTTTACACACTAATAGGATGACAAGGAGGAATAGCAATGTAGATGAAAGGGAAAATAATTAATCATGAGAATGCACACATACACACCTAAAAGATACACAGATCTGACTAATGCATTGCAGTTATTCTATGATCAGAAGCAGTACTCTTCACTGTCTTCAGTTACCTGTAAGAAGGGGATCACCAGCCTTCTGTACGTCAGCACCTTGTTATGAAAAGCCCACTTACTCCCTCCCAAAGGAAAATATACAAATGATACTAATGCACATCGGGGTCTCTTTATTAGAATGACAAGAAGGAAGCTTGAAGAGAGGTTACTCACAGTTTATTTTGATATTTCCACGTATTGTATTCAAAGATGATAGTCTGAATCTTTTCCTTATGAGTGAATCTGAATTGAAGTTAAAACATCCAAACCTTCACTGTTTAAAAAACATGTCACGGTCACAGCTTTTGATAAATGCTAAGATCTTTGATCCCATTAGCGTAAAAATAAAACAGAGCTTTTGATACACGCTGAGATCCTTGATCCCATCAGCGTAGGAGTTGAATGTTAATCAAATTTTCTTCCAATTCGACAGAAGATAAGCTTACACACACGTTGGTTGAGTGACTAATGACCAGACCTCGTCGCCAATTTGAAGTGAGCCCACACAACCATAAATGGTAGTACAGATGTTATTTATTAGCTATTAGTCACAAGAGCTCCCAGGAACTGACAAACAGGCAGTCCAAGGACAGTATTCAAAGCTAAACATTCTGTATCCATAGGAATGGAGATGACCAAGTAATGTTCTGATAAAGCATAGACATAGAAGAAGGAGACTAGATTATTACAAAGCTTTATTACGAAAATAACAATTCACACATGGCTGAAAGAAAAGTGAGAGAGAGAGAGAGAGAGAGAGAAACTTGTTTATTTAGACCTTGGTCTTTTAAACAGTACAGAACACACGCAATTAGACTCAAAAAGTATGAACAGACAAAATTCTACTACATCCTAAATAGGTAAAATTCAATACTTGTTAAAATTAAATTAAAAGAGGGAGACGCCCTCAGAAACACTACATACAATACGCCCTATTTTACAGAAATCTCAAAAATCGCTAAAAGGATAAGAAGAATATTTTCATTTTATAAAACTTTAAAACAATTTAAAATCAGTGCCCCTCTTTCAAAATCACCTTTCCATATTCTTTTAAACTCCTCAAAAATTTACCCAATCCGATTGCAATTTCTAACGTGGGCATATCGGTAAGTAAACATATCGCCTGGGCACGTGAAGTTATCTTATGTGATAAAAATATCGGACGTAAAAACAGTTTCCTTATATCCTGTACAAATAAGCAATCAAGTAAAATATGTGCCATATCATGTCTTAGTCCGCGTCCACAGTTACAATTACCTTCTGGGCCGATCAGTGCAGATTTTAATTTTCCATCTATCTTCCATGGGTTAATCCCAACCCGAGTTCTAAGAATTTCATATCTCAGCACTCGATTGGGCAGAATGTCCAAATACGGGAACCAGCCATCATTAACCCATGACTTTTTTAACCACTGGACCGATTTTTTCTCTGTCATATATTCTTGGTCCTGCGCCCTAGAGAGTGACTGGCCTTGTTCCCTAAGGGTTTTCTTAGTAAACTCGGCTATCAAGGTTTCCTGGGAGAATTTCACATTAAGGCACCCAGTTACTTTCTGGAGGGTTTTATTCACATCCTTTGCCCAGGCAAGATTACTTATTTGGATCTCATCCCTACACCACTGTGAGACCTTTAGTGTCACTCCTGGGTCTTGGCGCTTCCAGAATCTTACCAGGGCCATTTGAGATTGTACGGTCCATGAAGTTAGCCCTAACTCCATTCTTATTGCTTGAACCATAGTACAATTTGGTAAAGACAATAACATTTTTAAGATTTTTCCCTCTTCCTGGTCCCACTCATGTTTACCGCTCAGGAATAACACCTCTGCGCCATATAATACTTGGGGGGGAATCATTGCACTGAATGCCTTTATCATTGGTTTATGAGTCATGTCGCCATATTCTTTATTAAACTTTTTCAACCCACATGTGGATGAAAAAGCTTTGGCTCTTTGTGCCTCCAAATGGGTGCGCCAATTTAGCGCACTGTCAAACCAGAGGCCTAGATATCTATACTCCTTAACTGCCTCTAATTTGTTATTACCCAAAAACCAATTAAAATTCTTCTTGCTCTTACCAAAACATAAGACCTTGGTTTTTTCCATATTTACAGTCATAATTTTCCTATCACAATAACCTTTAAAAGCATTTAGTTTCCTTTGAAGTCCCATTTCTGTTTGATCTTGGCTCACTAAGTCGTCTGCGTATAATAGGCAAGGCACTTTGTTCCCGCTCATTCTAGGGCTTGCACTTCTTTCTACTTCAAGTGTCGCAGGGAGATCTGCCAGAAAGATTGAAAATAACAGGGGTGCCAGAACGCACCCCTGTCTAAGGCCATTCCCTATCAATATCTTCTGGGTTAGTGACCCATGCGAATCTCTAATAACCTGGGCCCAGTTCCCTCTATGTAGATCTTTCAAGATCATCAACAAGTCATCCGGAATTCCGTAACCTATCAAATCCTCCCAGAGTTTGTTCCGGTCCACAGAGTCAAACGCGGCTCGAAAGTCAACAAAACAACAATGCAACTTCCCATTTTGTTCTATTGACTTCCGGGCCAACGCCCATAGGGCAAAGCAGTGGTCAATTGTAGAATGGCCTTCCTTGAAGCCGCCCTGTTCCACTGGAATAATTACTCTCTCCTCTGCCCAAGTCTTTAACCTACCTAATATAATTTTCGCAAATATTTTTTCTCCTATATCGAGTAGGTTGGTTGATTGATTTATAGTTCCTTGGTGCGTTGACGTCCCCTTTTTTATGGATCGGTCGAAAGAAAAGTGATTAATCATGATGTACAGGCAGGTATTGGGGTCTTTATTAGAAAGAGAACAAGACAAAGAAAATATTGCAATAATACAGTAGGGAATTATTGATGCAAACAGGAACCTAAATATGACCTAGAAAAGAAAAGGGGATGAATAATTATATATGGTGCAAACTATCTAAGAATACCTCACCCTGTTAAGAAGGGTCCAACTGTCTGTTCCTCTCTCTGGTGGAATCAGGACTCTCTCTCCTTCACCATCACCAACGTACTAGCTTCACTTCACTGGTTCAACTTCTGGTGTTTCTCCTGGTGTCTGTATTTCACTGACTCTAACTGCACTCCAAATGTAACTTTATCGTCTGCTAACAATTCCAACTCTTCCATCTGCCTGGTAACTGCTCCACAGATCAGCTGTCCAACTCACAGCTCCAGCTCTCAGCTCCAGCTCTGCAAACCAACTGACTCCATCTGACCAAACTGATCCAACCGACTTCTTCAATTCCAAAAATCATCTGACTCCTTCAATTCCAAAAAACATCTAACTCCTTCAATTCCAAAAACCATCTGACCCCTTCAATTCCAAAAACCATCTGACCCCTTCAATTCCAAAAACCATCTGACCTCTCTGCACTTCTGCTCTCTGATAATATGGGAGGCTCTCTGCTCATGGAAATTTCCAGCCAGCAAGCTACCTCCTATCAAATTCCTGTACCAGGCTCCCTGCTCCAGACGCTCCCACAGTTGCCACCTGCTGTTTCGTCTGGAGACTTGAGCACTAAGCACATTTCTTGATAAAGGTTAGTCTTAACCGGTTTGCAGAGAGCGAAAACAGCTTATGACTAAAACATTACCTTTGGCCTGCAAGCGCCTCAGTCAGCAGAGGCAAAGAAAAGATGGCTACCCTCTAGTTTAGGCCTCTAGGCCAGAAAAGAGGCAATAGAGACATAGAATCATGCCAAAGCCAATAGGCAAGCCCTACAAATAGGCTAAAAATAGGGATCTAAACACTATACTAGGATGGTAGTAGACCAAAGTCACCATCACTCAGAAATAGGACAAAATATCCGGTCGCTACAATAGTTGATAATGATTGTGGGTGCCAGTCCATAATTCCACCCCTATTGTGCAGCCATGTGTCATATTCATCAGCCAGTGCCACCTCATCCTCCAGAGGTTGCGAGGTCAGCGTACCTCTTCTTATCCAGAGAATGTGAAGACAACAGAAAGTGAGGGACGAGGGACTATTAAGAGAATCGAACATGGGGTAGCAATGTGGAGACTAGCTCCTCAACATAGTGCTTCTGTAGTAACGTACTAATAGTGAATAAAGAGGCTGGTCATCTTGATGACTGGTCTGTGTGCAAGTGACAACTCGATATTATATCTTGATGTGATTTTTTGATAAATGGGCGGTATGGTTTCTGCCATTTGCTACATTAAGTAAGTTTAATAGAGCTTCCCTCCGCATTCAAATACTCTGGTACAAAATGCGGTTTTTCAGTTTTTTTGGTCAAGGCTACTAAACAGCCCCAGCTGCCTGGTTGGGAAAAGATATTGTGAACTTACAACATGCTTACAGCCCGCTCATTGCTTACCATTGGTTGGCTGGATTGTCACTCTCCGTGGCTTGCTTCTTATTTGAGGACTTGCCTTCCCTTGATGTTTTTGTCACTCTCCTGGTGCATAGCCACTAGGTCATCCTTTTGACTTGTCAATTAGCATCTTCCACTACTCACTTTTAGGGAACCACTTTTTGTTTGGGCCCTCCATCACTGTGCATTTGTTTTCTAGCTCTCTCCTGTGTGCTTATCCCATTCCACATATCTCCCCACTCATGTTTTTGTTCCGCTCAACCTAGTTTACAGTGACACACCCCTCACATACTGAGTCTCTGGGCACCTACATTATCCTGCCCAAGTAAGACACTCAAAACACTTAACTTGCTAATTTGCTAGGGAATGTAACATCTGCCATGACCTGAGATCACACTTCTGCGTTGGCACACTCAGTAGCACGATATGGAAGGAAATGCCTTAGGGCCAGCTGTACATAGACTCCCGTTTGCGATCTCCTAAAAGCAATTGTTTTTGAGGTAAAGATTTCTACATCTGACACTTAGGGCCCGATGTAGGTAGGGCTTTACCGATCGGTATTGGCCGAAAATACCGATTTTTGGCCCTTACCGATCGGTAAACAGCCATCGAGATGTAGGGAACCAAAAACAGAACGAATCGGATAGAAAACCGATTCGGAATGAGTACCGAATGGGAAAGAATCCGATACGTACATACCGAAAATCGGATATGTAACGAATCGGAAAAACACCGATTCGGTTACAAAGACCGATTCGGTCCTTGTACCGATTCGTTAGTGACACCGAATCGGAAAATCACCGAATCGGTCCAAGAACCGAATCGTTAGTGACACCGAATCGGAAAATCACCGATTCGGTCCAAGAACCGAATCGTTAGTGACACCGAATCGGAAAATCACCGATTCGGTCCAAGAACCGAATCGTTAGTGACACCGAATCGGAAAATCACCGATTCGGTCCATGTACCGAATCGGAAAAAATACCGATTCGGACATGAGCCGAATCGGAAAACATGCCGATTCGTATGAATCTCCGATCGGGAAATTCCCCGATTCCGACA
Organism: Lissotriton vulgaris; assembly: GCF_964263255.1. Lineage (NCBI taxonomy): Eukaryota > Metazoa > Chordata > Amphibia > Caudata > Salamandridae > Lissotriton > Lissotriton vulgaris. The sequence goes on from NC_141694.1 coordinate 248,715,905, forward strand.
GTTGGGGAGATGTAGGGAGGCACAGAAACACCGAAATCGGCTCAAAATCGGTAGAATTCACTCGGTATTTACCATGGATTGCAATCAGGTGGTGCCCAACTCCAACCCATATAAACAGTCCCAAAATGCTTTGCAACTTGCAGGATGGCAGCTTTCTATGTCATTGCGAGGCGGCTACGGCTACAGCAGGAAGGACAGAGGGAATGGCTAAGAAATGAACAGGTCTACAGACAGAGGATAACCCTGTTCATGCTCACTGAGGCAGAGATCCTACAGAGATACAGGCTGGACTCTGACACCATACTTGAGCTCATCAGGGACCTTAAGCCATACTTGGACCACCACACCCCAAGGGCACACGCCATCCCTGCGCACGTCCAGGTGCTATGCAGCCTACACCTGGTAGCGTCTGGCAGCTATCAAAGTGGAGTAGCAGCAGCAGGAGGGGTGAGCCAGAGCTGCCTGTCAAGGTTCTTCCACATATTCCTTGACGCCATGATAGACAGGATGGACCAATACATCTCATTCCCTGCAACCCACGCAGAACTGCTACAAACCAAAGCTGACTTCTACCAGATGGCACAATTTCCCCAAATCATCGGTTGCATAGATGGCACGCATATTCCGATTTGCCCACCAGCGGACACCGAATACATATACCGCAATCGGAAATCTACACACACCATCAACGTGCAGGTGATCTGCAATGCCAAGTGCACCATCACAGACCTGGTAGCAAAATTTCCAGGAAGTACCCATGACTCCTATATATTCCAACAGAGCGGCATATATGCACGGCTGATGGCTGGCGATTTTGGAGAAGGATACCTCCTAGGTGAGCCACATCATCAGACCCCCATAACACATAGTAGGTAGGTGTAATACATGTATGCATGTGTCTAATGTGACCCCTTTCTCTTCCAGGCGACAGTGCATATGCCCTCCGCTCATTCATACTCACCCCCTACCTCAACCCCTCCACACCCAGCCAAAGGAGGTATAACCGGGCCCACATACGCACCAGGAATGTTGTTGAACGGACCTTTGGCATCTGGAAAAGTAGATTCAGATGCCTGCACAAGAGTGGAGGTGCAAGGCAGTATACCCCCATCACCTGCTGCAAGATCATAGCTGTATGTGCAATGTTACACAACCTTGCGGTCAAGAAGGGCACTGAGGTGGAGTTGTCTGACTACGAGGACTATGACGACGACGAAGCTGTGCCACTGACACAGCCAGCTGGGGTGTGTACGCCAAGTGATGGCAGATACAGACGTGAGGAGATCACTGAGAACTATTTCTGACTGAGTACAGATGCAAAGACAGCTAAATGTTGGTTGGAAAAAAATAATTTTTAATAGTGATGCACCACAGTTACAGCACTGATGTGCATCAAAAAATGGAGATTGTAAACTCAAATAAAGTCCAGGGTTCTGGTTTGCTCATCCCCCCTTGCCAGGCTATTTTTTGGCCCGCTTTCCAGACCCACTGGGGTGTCCCTCGGCCCCCTCCGAATGCCCAGCAGCATCAGCGGATCGCCTGGTGCTCCTCCTTGGCTCTGATGCAGCGCTGGCCGGGCTGCTGCGGCTGCTGCTGTCTCCAGCATCACCCAGGTCCAGGGCAGGATTGGAGGCGGCGTTTGATATTAACATGGCCTCCATGGCCGTGGTGATCCTGGCCATCCCCCTGGTGAGTTCAGCCGTATGCTGACTGAGCACAGACTCTTGATTTGAGCTGCGATGGCACAGCTGTGCGGTCGCCGCTGCAAGGCGGGCCATGGCCCGGTTGAGCACCCGGGCATCCCTCCTGCGCGCAACCTCATGCTCCTCCTGCCTGGCAGATGAGTGGGTGATGGCAGTGGTCAGCCTGCCCAACCCTGCTGCCACCTCCTTGTTGCTGTCCACAACAGCCTGGAAACCCTTCACCAACTCCCCCATCTGCATGTTGTGCTGCAGGAGCTGGCGTTGGCAGGCCATGGTGGATCTGGCCTGTTGGCGCTGGATTTTAACCATCTGGCCCTCCAGGCCCAGGAACACACTGCCCTCCCGTGCTGGTGCAGCAGTGGTGGTGGTGGTGGCACGGCGTCTGGCACTGCTGCCTCCGGCCTGCTGAGTGGGCTGGGGTGCCACTGGTGGTGGTGTGGTGCTGGCCGGTCCCGGAGCCCCTGCTCCCAGGACAGGTTGGACGGGTGGCAAGGCCACGGTTGTGGCAGGAGCTGGTGTCGGCGGAATGGTCTGCCTTGTAGGGGAGTTGTCTGGTGAAAATTGCAAGGGGGGTGTGCTGGACAGTACTGGGGAGTGCACTGCCTGGAAATCAATCACCAGGACTCCCTCCATTTCAAGGCCTGGGGTGTCTCCTTCCTCATCCTCATCCTCCTCCTCCTGGCCAGCCTGGCTGGTGCTCGGCCCTGCGACTGCAGTGTTTGATGTTGATGCTCCCTCTGCTGTCACAGTGGTGCCGCCTGATGGTGCCCCTAGGTACAAAGAAGCATTTGTAAACTGAGTGCCGATGTATTACAGTCAGTACAATTATGGCATTCCACATGTCCTTGCATCTCCTTACACCGTGTCACACTGTTTCCTGTCTTGTGATTCTGCACTGACATATTTGGCTAACTTCTGCTGACTACATGTACCATGATGCTTGTCTCTTGTATGTTGGTGACAGTACAGTGCTGGTGTTTGCCTATGCATTGTGTCTAATGGGGAGGTGTCTGGTAGGGTGTGTCATGATGCGCATGCTTCTTACCTGTAGCTGTGGCTCTCGCAGTGCTGTCCAGGGTCCCGATCCCTACGATGCTCTCCCTCTCGATGGTGCTGGAGACAATTTCCTCCAGCTCGGTGAGGGGTGGCGCCGGGTTCTTGCCTCCTCCGGTGTGTCCAGCCTGCCTTTGAAGGTCAGCCAGCTTCCTCTTCGTGAGGCTGCGGAGGTCGTAAAACCTTTTCTTCAGTTCCTCAATGGACCTGGGGGTGACACCAGCAGCGTTGACCTTCTGGGCGATGTCGGCCCACAATCTCCTCTTGGTGCTGTCTGGCACGTTGAGGGACAGCTTGCCAAAGAGCTGGCGGTGCACCCTCACCACCTCCTCAACCAGCACCTGAAGTTCGGTGGTGGTGAACTTGGGCTTCCTCTTTTGGGAGGACTTCTGGCTTCCTGCCTGATCTGCCATTTTCTCCTGCTCAGTTTGCAACCTCCTTCTCCCACTGCTGCTAACTGTGTGTGTTGGGCTCAGGCAGGCTTTCCAGAAACTTCTAGAAACTTCTTAATTAGCTGCACCTGCCAGGGTTGCCACTCCCTGTTTGGGTGGGGGAGGGGGAGCCACCTCATTGGCTGAATCGCCTATTGCCGAATCGGCTTTTACCGATTCGGTAATATCCGAATCGGTAAAATCCGATTCGGTATTATCCGATTCGGTAAAAGCCGAATCGGGCCCTCAATGCATTCCTATGGGCTTTTTCGCCATGGGTCTATGATTGCCGAATCGGTTTTTACCGATTCGGCTTTTACCGAATCGGTATTCGCCGATTCGGAAATATCCGATTCGGTGGTAGCCGATTCGGTGATTTCCGAATCGTTGTTGGCCGATTCGGTAATTTCCGATTCGGACCGAGCAGAATCGGAACGTACCGAATCTCATTACCGATGCCGACCGAATCGGTATTCATTCGGTATTTTTTTCCTACATCTCGTTTTCCGATTTCAGAATACCGATTCGGCCCGCCTCGGTATTTTGAAATCGGAAAATCGCGTTTACCTACATCGGGCCCTAAGTCCTTTTTATTATGAGAGAAAAGCTGCCATAGTTTTTACTATTCTTGCTAAATGTACTTTTTGCCTCTTTGAGGTGTAATAAAATTGTACTGATGTTAGACCTGGCATCTTTGGCGTGGTTTCCCCTGTCTTTTTGCCTCTACCTCCTGTATTTTTGATGCTGTGCTGGATTTCGTTTTTGCTGGTATAGATGCTTTGGGCACTTTGCCACTGGTGATCAGTGTCAAAGTGCAAGTAAGTGCTCACTGTGTAAATTGTGATTGTAATTGGTTATCCATGATTGGCATATTTGTATCACCTAGAAGTCCCTAGTAAAGTGCACTAAGTGTGCCAGGGCTGGTGATACAAATGCTACTAGTGGGCCTGCAGCACTGATTGTGCCACCCACATGAGTAGCCCTAAAATTGGGTCTCTGGCCTGCCACCGCAGTGCCTGTGTGCAGCCTGTGAGCTGTCATGTCCTCCTGGTCAGTGTCCCCACTGGCCAGGCCTAACCCTTCCCTTTCTGTGCACATTGGTCACCCCTATGGAGGGCCCAAGGTACCCCCTTGGGCAGGGTGCATTGTATGTAAAAGGTAGAGCATGTATTAGTGCAGGTGTCATGCTCTGGTAGTGAATGACAGCCATTTTCGTTTTTCACTATTGTAAGGCTACCTTGCCCATAGGCTACCATGGGGAATGCTGGCTACAGTGGCTACCAGCATATCTTCCCATAGAAGCAAGGTAGGACATAAAGGTCTGGTATCCCTGAACTCAGAATTTAATAACACATCTTTTAGGAAAGGTGTTTTTAAATCCTGTGTTTGAGAACAGCACTTTTAGAAAGTTGCAGTTCTCTTGTCTGACCTTTCTGTGTGTCTTGGCCTGTTTGTGAATTGACTGTCTGGTTTGTGAGTGGCAGGGGCTGGGTGGCTCCCAGAGGATGAGTGGGCCATCCTTGGGCTGAATAGCTTCATCTGCATCTAGAGTGGTGGGAGGGGGTAGGACCTGGGACTGAATAGGCAGTGGGAAATATTCTAGAGGAGGCCCTATGTGGAAAGACCTTTACTGTTTTAGGAGATTTCAATTTTCACCTAGCGAACTGCTCAGACCCGGATACATCAGCCCTAATGGAGCTGATGAATGGTGTCGAATTAAAACAATTGGTCATAGGCCCTACTCATAATGCTGGTCAGACGCTGGATGGAATCTTTACGAACCACCCTGACCTTGAGGTTACAAAAATCTATCCAGTCACCTGGTCGGACCATGCTGCAGTGCTCCTCAACATCCCTGCAACTAAATCCCATAGGGCAAGGCAGATTATAAAATTAGCAAGGACATGCATGGCCTGGAATAAGATAGAGGGGGCCTCCCTGGAGGATCTTTTGGTATCATCAACGGCTACGCTCCCATTAGATGTGGAAAAAGCGGCTGTCACCTATTCTAATTGGGTTGATCACGCTTGTACCAGTCTAGCCCCGCCTAAAATCTGCTGCCCCATTCGAGTGATTCCGTCAGCCCCTTGGTTCTCAGTGGAGCTTAGAGAGTATAAGCTAGTCTGTAAGAAACTGGAATGAACTTGGCGGAAACATTACAATGAGGTAGACAAAAGAAGACTCAAATCAAGTCTGTTGGTATATAAAGATATGATTGGGAAGGCAAAACAAAGATACTTCACTACCGTACTAATTGTGCCAGGAGCTCGCCTAAGGAACTGTTTAATACGGTTTCTAGCCTTGCTGCTCCAAAGCCGGCAACTACGACTCCCAGTCTGGAACTGTGCGAAAATCTAGCTCAGTTCTTTTTAAGCAAGGTGGAGAACATCTTTAACTCCCTTGAAGGTCAATTTAGGAATAACTTGCCTGAGGCCAGGTCAGGGAACTCAACAGCCAATTCAAGTAAGGACAAGCTTTTGTACTTCTCCCCGGTGGGTACGGAAGATATTAAGAAACTGCTATTATGAACAAAGCCGGGCTCCCCCAAGACCCTTTCCCGGCCACTGTGGCGAAGTTAGCCGCGGCTCCCATACCTACCACCTTAGCCACTTTGTTCAACAACATGTTTGTGGCTGGTGACTTCCCGTCTAGCTGGAAATGGGCCTCGATCCTTCCTTTGCTGAAGAAACCAAATCTAGACATTACCGATCCGAATAATTACCGCCCTATCTCCAGACTACCGCTACCGGCCAAACTAATAGAAAGAGCCATGAATAGTCAGCTTAGCACATTTTTAGGGGCCACACAAGCCCTCGATCCATCTCAACATGGTTTTAGAGCAGGCTACATTACCGAATCTGCCTTAATCAAATCGACTGAGGAGATCAGGAAAGTGATGGATGTTGGGGGCAGAGCAGCCCTGGTCCTGCTGGATTTGTCCGTGGCCTTCGATACGGTCCATCACATGATTTTAGTGGACCGTTTGGAGGCCTGTGGGATACAAGGAAAAGCCCTTGCCATCATGAAAGCTTTCCTTAATAATAGGGTCCAGGTTGTGGCACAGGGGGAGTTTGAATCTCAACCTTTCGTGCTACCCTGTGGGGTTCCCCATGGATCCTCCCTGAGCCCCACTCTTTTCAATGTTTATGTTTCCTCACTGGCCCCAGTTATTCGATCCTATGGGTTTGAACTTACGCGGATGATACGCAGATTGTGGTGTCACTGCTACCAGGTAAAGAGGAGGGTGTAACCAGTAAATTCCAGATGTGTATGTCAGCGGTTAGTAACTGAATGGCCAGGAACTGTTTAAAATTAAATTCGGCCCAAACCAAAGTTTTACTTTTCGGCTCTAGCGATAACTTTTGGAGTCCGAACTGGTGGCCTGATGGGATGGGCATTCCCCCCCACTCCAGTCACGAAGGTCAAGAACTTAGGGGTTCTGATCGACGATCAGCTGACCTTTAGGCCCCAAGTCAATGCAATGACGTCATCCATCGACTTTACATTGAAAATAATCCGGAAGATCCTTCCTTTTCTACCAGATGGGTATAAGAAAACAGTGGTGACCGCCCTGGTTTTATCCCGACTGGATTATTGCAATAGCCTATTTCTTGATGCTCAACAGGGGCTTCTCAACAAATCACAGGCCTTGCAAAACGCAGCAGCTCGACTCATCACAGGCTTACCTAAGTTTGCATCCATTTCCCAGGAATTGGTGAAGCTGCATTGGCTCCCAGTGCAGAAGCGGATCTCTTTTAAAGCCTTGTGCATAGTCTTCAAGGCCCTTAGAGGTCTCGGCCTGTCGTTCTTAAAATAGTACTTCCAATGGTACATGCCGGGAAGACATCTTAGGTCATCTAACATGGGGCTGATCGTGACCCCCAGATAAGGAAAGCGCGCTTGGGAGGCAGGAGCTTTGTCTTGGGGGCAGCCAGGGCTTGGAACACTCTGCCTTTGGCTCTTAGACAGATTACAGACTTGATGGCCTTTCTTAAAGGTCTGAAAACATGGCTTTTCTTACATTAAACTTCAGGCTTAGCCGAGGGGAGCTTTCATTCCAGCGCCAGGACACCGTTTGGTAACAGTGCGCTCTATAAATGTTATAAATGAAATAAAATAAATAAATAGGGCCGTGCATGCCTTCCACAATGCTGGCTCCACCTCCTGCTGGGTCTGCTGACGACCCTGGCCCTTTCTATGAAAGGAAAGGAGAGGCCAGGAAAACAAAGTGCTCAAGGAACACCCAGAACTGGTTCAGACCGGGCTCAGAGCCCTCCTGCACAAAGGGAATAAAGACTATTAGGGGTATAAGTACAGGAACCCTGACTACAGAAAATTAGATCATTCTGGAATCAAGAAGGAAGTTCTGCCAAGGAAAAAGTTGAAACTGAAGAAGGAAGACTGTCCTGCTGTTGCTCTGCTGGACAGACCTGCTGTTGTTTTGCTGCCAAGGAGAGGGGAAGGACTTTGCTGTGTGCTGTGTCCCCTTGCTTGAAGGAATCTCCAAGGGCCTGAGAAGAGCTGTCTCCCTGTTAAGAAGTCCCAGGAACAAAAGGACTTCACCACCAACTTCCCTGAACTCTGCTGAGAGAGTTCTGTCCTTCGTAGAGTGCTTGACCAGTTGTGGTGCCTCTGGAAGTTGTACCTGTGTTGGGAAGCTGGAAACCAAGATTTTAAAGACTTTCTGCAAGTTTTATCGTATCGCTCGCTTGTGGAGCGCATCCCCGTCAGTGCGAGGAAATTTCCGCCGCAATGAAGGCCGAGATCATCGCAGCGCCTGTTGCCGTAGCCAGAGCCGTCGCATCCTTCATTTGCGGGACGCACCAGTCCGGTGTAGGAAGATTACCATCGCTGCGAGTATCGTCGCAGAGCCTATCTTCACTGGGTGAGATCGTCAGACCGCTTGCTTGCCGACCGCATCACGTCGCTGCGAACATCGTCGCAGAGCCATCGCATCGAGAATCTGTGAGAGGAAGATCGCCGCTGGACCGCACATCGTCGCCCCGGAGATTGCCGCAGCCCCAAACATCATCACATCGTGCCCTTGCTAGCTATTTCACTATGGAACCTCCGCACCGGAATCCATACAAGGTATCGCCTCCTTCCCCATACAGACCGGATTCATCGCAACATGCCCGCTACATCCAGCAGGATTGTCGCATCGCCTCCCCAAAGTCTCAGAAGTGATGCATCGCTTGTTTTCCACCGCACCAGCTTCTGTTTTGGAACCTTGTAGCTTTTAAAGGTACTGTTGGCTAAACGTGACGCAACTGTGAACTTTTCATGCAACTGTGTATTATTTTAACGCAACCTTAAGAACTCTTTTGCAACCATATTCTTGAACTGTGTATTTTGGATTTTTGTCATTTTGGTCTTGTGTAGTTTAGATTAAAATACCTTTATTTTTTCTAAACTGTTGTGGAGTCAGTTTGTGGTGTTTTCACTGCGTTACTGTGAGTGCAAATACTTTACACATTGCCTGTGATAAGCCTTGACTGCTCGTGCCAAGCTACCAAGGGGGTGAGCAGGGGTTATCTCAGAGGGTTTCCTCCTTACCCTGACTAGAAGCAAGGGTCCCTATTTGGACAGTGGTACTTACCTCTGCCAACTAGATACCCCCAGTTCTAACAACTGCAAGAAGTCCCAGCAGGTTAAGATGCACAACTCAGCTTTGAGATTGGTGATAATATTTGCCTCTCATGTGTGTTTGCTTTTGACTTTTTAATTCCTGGTTACTGTTTTCTGCTCTTCAAGGGGACATGTATCTGGTTACAAGAGTAATATCTGAATAACTTTATTAGGAACCTGGCCCCCTTTCTGCCCTTTGCCCAGGGAAAGAACATTTTTAGTTTGAGCTTGAAGCAAAATTTCATTTTTGCTTGAGGACATGGGAGTCGCACCATGCTATAATGATGATAGGTAGGGAGCTAATTGGAATAATGTATCACTTTAGTTGTTTACATTTGTCATCACCTTCTAGAGAGTAGAAGGCAATATTAGCATCATTTCTTTGGATTTCAGCAAGTCTTTTGAAATATATCACAACCCCATTTTGGTGTGTGATCTCACAGCCCCCTCCTAATTGAGAAAGTCCAGGATGGCAACTACTTTAAAATACTTATTTTTAGGTTGAACCTGTCAGCGCATGAGCTGCTCTGCAAGGTATGCTGTATTTAGATATGGACTTGAAGCTCCACCCATCTTTTCAATTGGCTCCTGCTACTGTCCTTTCTAAATGGTTGCTTCTGATTCAACTGGATGTTTTACTTGGGTTGTTACACAGTCTGCTTTAGCTACAGTTTGTGAGCACTAATTTCTTTAATGTCTTTATCTGCTATTAAAGACCCAACAGGCTCTCCCTAACCCACCCTGTTTTCATGACAGCGCGGCACCCAATCATGGACGCAGCGCTTCCTCTTTCAAAAATCCTCCCTGCACAGCGCGGCACTTCTGCACGCACTATGCTACTTAACAAATGCTTCTTATTTTTAAAAATGCCCCATACCGTGCTTTTACCTCAATGGCGGCCACACCTTTCTTTAGACGAGCCGCGTCTCAAATGTTTTTTTTTTTGGTAAAAGCGTCCCATAATGCGCTTTTACCTTAATGGCGCCTGCGCATCTTTCTTTACACGTGCCGCATCTGAAGAAAGGGGACATTAAACATGTGTTTGACAACTTTAACAAATGCTTTTTTTTGTAAAAGCGCCCCATACTGCACTTTCACTTTAATGGCGAACATGCACCTTTCTTTAGACGCGGGTCATCTAAAGAAAGGGGTGGCCGCCATTAAAGTGAAAACCCGGCATACGGCGATTTTACAAACAAGCATTTTGAATGTAATAGGTCATTCATTTGCGAGAGCATTATAAATATTTATGTTTTAAAAACCAAAACATAAATATAAGGCATCGTCATTTACAATGCCAATAGCTCAAACTTGCAAATGCTTGTTGTTACTTGTTTCTGTGTTCTCCTACCACTCTCTGTTGTGAGTTCCAACTTCACACAGTCTCTCACCCATACCATCTACTTTTGGCAACAGAAGGAGAACATTTGTTTTCTGAATTCACCTCAAAGGATACCGCCATGAATTGAACGCGGTTCACACCAGACATAAACTCCTAGGCTGAACTAGGACGCTAAGAGCATTATTGAAGTTGAACAAAGAATTTGTTCCCAAAATCAAATAATCTTTATGCTTCAAGTAAACCTGTCCAAAATATATCAAAATTAGAAGATCTCTTAACCAGTTCCAAATCAAAATGTACTTGCATTTCTTGGCTCTCCAAAATATTTATCCTCTTCAGAATCCAGTAGTGTAGCCAGGGTGCAATCGCCCTACAAGCAAGGAAAATGCTCCACCTTTAGTCGGCTAGGAGGGTAAAAAAAGCCATAAGCTGGTTGCAGTTGGGCCATCACACTTCTGTCCACTGGTGCGACTGAAAATGCCGCACTAATGCAGCACTAATGATAACTATGACCCCAACACCAATGCAAGAATAAGCATGAGTGGATTTTTAAGCCCATTCTAAGATTTGAGTTTTGACAACACAGCTTTCAAAAATACATATTGCTTACAATAAAGTGGATTTTGAGTCTAGCCCTTACAGTTCCTGTGTTCCTCGACCAACCTGTTTCAACCATTGGCTTGCGATCTTTTTTTCAATTACGCCTTGGGTCATGCAGGCAAAGTTTTCATCTTCAATACTACCATACCACAGCTAGTGACTGTTTGGGTGTATCATTCTCCCTCCTCTCAAGTGCTTGCATTGAACTACTCGAGGGACTACTTTAAAACTATTGCCCTCTCAGGCCAATGCTGCTGACTTCCCCCAGTCTGTCTCTCTATTGTTTCTTCTACCTCTCCCTCCTGCCCCTGCCTTTGGCTGTCCCTTGTTCCCCTATGCATTTCTCATTTGTCTCAAACACCACCCTGTTTTTCGCCCTCCTGCTCATCCGTCATTCCACCCTGTTCTCCCATTTCCCCGGCCCTCCACCATCTTATATCTCCTTCCTGCATCCTATTTGTTTCCCCAACCCACACTTCCCTTTGAGTGCAGTGGCATAGCTAGATCTACTGCCACCTGAGGCAGCCCCTAAGTTTCCCACCTGGTGCACGTAAGAGGGGGGGTTGTGCTGGCTGACTTGTTCGGGGGTGGGGGCTGGTGGCTGACAGACGACTTGTTTTCGGGGTGGGGGGTGCTGGTAGTCGACAGATATGACTTGCTCACCTCCGCCACCCCCAAAAAGAGTGCCTTCCAGGGTGGATAGCCCCCCTTGCTATGCCACTTCTTCAAGTGACTTCTTAAAAATGCTGCTAGTGCAAGGCTTAATTGAAGAATCAAAAGGCGAGCTATACTGAAGGGTCCTTTGCCTTCAATATCATCCTCTTTTCAGGTCTTGCTTACAGACATTTTTTAGCTGTCAGTTGTCAAAAGATGTCTTGTGGGCCATGTCAAAAACGTAGAGTGGGCTTGGAGCACGCCTATTGCTTACTATTGGTTAACTGTCTTTCCGCAGTAATGTTGTTGCCTCTTATTCAAATGCTTTCATTTCTTTTTTTGTGTTTGTCCCTCGCAAATGCTCACATTCATGAAACTACTTTTTCTTCCACTCTCTCTTCTGTGCTTGCGTCCCTGAGCACTGCGCATTGCTCCCGCCTCCCCTCCCCCCCAGCTTGTTCATTTTCTTTACCATGAGGGCTGTTTTTCTTTTTCTAAATTGATTTTCTTCCCACCACCACCACAATCCTCCATTGCTTTCCTGCCCACATTTCATTGTTTCCACACCTGCATTGACTTCTCCCTCACCCACTACTCTGTTGCTACTTCTTCGCACCCAAAACAATTTCTTTTCAATTTTTTTCAGAGTCTGGCAGGGGCCATTTGCTGCTGGGCTGATCCGATCCAAAAAACACTTTCACACAAGGAAAAATGTACCTTTTTTATTTACTGCTCCAAATGGAGTATGACATCTTGGAATGTTAAATAATATAAAACAAATTAAGTGGCACCTACATCATTCCGTATGTGCGCACATGTGCGGTGACGTGTGTGAATATGTTACCACACCTGCATGCGCACGCATACTGACATGGCCAACAGCAGTGTCTGGATGCATAGTCCAGCATTCAAGCGTTCAAGTCATTACAGTTTTTTCTATTGATGGTGCACAACAGAGAAAATAATTTCTTTTTGCCAATGAGGTACATCAGCTGCAAAAACCATTGACAAAGTCAATAGTCGAAAAGGTGAGAGCTATTGGCTTTGACAATGCTTGTTTATTCTGTGTCCTCAAGATTGCATGGTGAATTCTTCTTATAGAAAATTAATTTAAAGTATTAAGTCTCACATATTTGTGGACTTTCAGAATAAAATGTTGTTGTATAATTTATCAACTCTTGGTTATGACAATTAAAGTGTCTGGCTTAATAGGATCAAATTTCACTAGAGACAGCTTTTTTATAGATAAAATGACACAAGAAATTGTACCACTAGCTCCATTATTTTTTAAAACTTCCCAAAAAAACACGGTATAAAACTTTAAAAGATTATCTTTTTAACCCCTTTGCCACGGCCGCGATTTCGCGGCATTGCGGCACTTTCGCAAAACGGGCGGGGCCGCGTCAGCCGTTGGACGTGCGCTGCACTACGAAGGTAGTGCTCGCGACGTCCAACGGCCAACAGAAGCACTTAACGGGTTAAACTTCAGTCCTTTTATAAAAAGATTAGCTTGTCGGATCTCCAGTATTTAAAAATTTGAGAATGTGCCAGTCTCGGTCTCCAGTTACAATTAAGGCACATAAATATTTGGGAAGGTTGTGGTCTGTCTGAGTTAAGGTATTTTATAATACACAACAGGCCGATTTCCTGGCAGGAAGTATTGGCAAGGGCGGAGAGCCATCGGAAGCCGACCTTTCTTGAATATCTACGAATTGCTTCTTTATTAAAAAAGACTAGTGGTATGCTGGATTCCCCCAATCACTTGGTGGTAGCCCTTTATGGGGCCAAAATAAGAGGGTTAGGAAACTGGTATAGGTTGTTACCTAAATTGGGACAAGTCCCTGTGATAAATAATCACCTGGAGAAAATAATTCGGGAGACCTGATGTAGGCTGTCTGGGAAGGAGTGGGAGTCTGTGTGCCATTTAGGAAGTAAATCATTATGTGCTGCCAATTATAAAAGGACGGCCTTCCTATTGCGATGGCTCTTTTATCTAACTCGGGCCACCTTAAGTAAAAGATTCTCGAGAGTTGAAAACAAGTGTTTTCGATGCCAGATAAATGGAGAAGGTTGGTGGCACCACACTTTTTTTCATGTCCATGCCTAAAGATTTTCTGGGAGACAGTTTTTTTTAGATATCGAGCAAGCAATCGGAAAGAGAATTCCGATCGAGTCTGAAGCTGCCTTGTTCTGAATATGCAGAGGGAAACAATGCAATCCGAACCTCAAAATGCTTTTATATTTATTTTGAGCTCGGTAGCTCGCTCCCTAATTTTACAAAATTGGAAATCTAGGGAAGCCCCTCCCCATCCGAAATGGTTCAATAAAATGAAAAGGAGCCAAAAAGTTGAAGAAGCCTACACCAGGAGGGTAGGAGCCACTAAAAAATTTGAAAAAATTGGAAGTTTTTTAATGAATTAGAAAAGATTAAAGAGAGATCATACTACTGGAAGTGGTGAACCAATGCAGCAGCTTTTAATTAAGAGACATTTGCATTTTTATTAAATTGTATTTTAGGGGCATTAGCACTTTTTAGTTTATGTACTTGTTAGAATTACGTATTTTGTATTTATATGATGAGCCATTATAGCCATATTTTCCTGTGTTGAAAAGAGCGGGCAGCTATGACAGAATTTGTTGATAAGAGGGCACTAGCACTTTATTGATATTGCACTTTAGGCGTAGGAATTATTTTCATCATTGTTATATAACAAGATACATTGCACTTTGCACTTTGATTTGTGAATGACTATAGGATTAGCTGCTTTAGCTTTTTATAAATTTGCACTTTGCACTTTGCATGGCGAATGACTGTAGGCTTAGCTGCTTTAGCATTTTATTGATATTGCACTTTAGGCGTATTAGGATTTTTTTTCATTGTTGCTATGTAATAAGATACATTTGCACTTTGCACTTTGCACTTTGTTTTGTGAATGACTATAAGATTAGCTGCTGTAGCTAAAAAGCTGTCTTACTGTTTTTTGTTTTTTTCTCTTTGTAACCTGTTTCAATGATTTTAAGTATATAATGTATCATTAACCTAATGCTCTGCTCAAATAAAAAATTTGGAAAAAAAGGAACTAAAGTTGTTTTGCTTTTGCCAAGTCTACGCATCAGTAGCCCCTGGCAGGGAGATGAATGAATGAGAATAAATATAGACTCAGTCAGTTCTATATTAATGAAGACATACCCAGCCGGGCAGGGGTCTTCAAAGTATATATTTCAATCAAAACATACAAGACAAAATAACACCTTCAGCAAATCACGTGCGTGGGGCACAAGCCTGTACCCAACCACGACCATATACAGACAAAAACATACACAAAAGGGCTTACAAGGCAAGAATCAACAGTCTCTGTAAAGTTCCAATTTTTGGACAGAGAATTACTTATGGGTACCATTACACAGTTTTCTATTCAGAGTTCCACAGGTATATGGTACACAGTGGGTCGATGACGTTTCGGACCCCCGCGCTGGGGTCCTGGAGCCAGAGGGCCGGATCAGTCGGCAAAACTAGAGTTCCTGGTTCCTCTCTAGTTTTGCCGACTGATCCGGCCCCCTGGTTCCAGGACCCCAGCGCGACACGGCGCCCCCGGTATCACCCGGTTTTCAAGGTACAAGCGGACTCGAGATACAAATCCTCTCGCGCCTCTGGACCTTCATAAGTTCTATTTGAAATATTGTAATTTCCTGGACTTAATTACTCAGCCGTTCCTGATTTAGTCAACCGCTTGCGCGCTCTTATACGAGTCTGCGTACCGCTGGCCTGGCTAAAGAGGCTAATAACCAAAAAGGCAACCATTGCTTTGTCCTGATGATGGACCCCATTATTTAGCAAGGGGGTCCGAAACGTCGTCGACCCACTGTGTACCAGAGACTGTTGATTCTTGCCTTGTAAGCCCTTTTGTGTATGTTTTTGTCTGTATATGGTCGTAGTTGGGTACAGGCTTGTGCCCCACGCACGTGATTTGTGAAGGTGTTATTTTGTCTTGTATGTTTTGATTGAAATATATACTTTGAAGACCCCTGCCCGGCTGGGTATGTCTTCATTAATATAGAACTGACTGAGTCTATATTTATTCTCATTCATTCATCTCCCTGCCAGGGACCATTGTTGTGTTTATATGATTAAGCTCCCCGAGGTCCCTCGCTGATACCAATTGGGGTCCCCTTGTTGTTCAAAATAGATACGCATCAGTAGCAGCACGTAAAGCACACCCCCAACTTGCAATATATTAAAATGCACTGCAAACCACAGATGCCATAGTGATTCCCATGGCTTGCATTGCCAGTCATTGCAAATTTCATGTAAGTGTATCAATGGCAGCCGCAAAACATTTAAATTGCAGACTGCTTTCTCTAATCATATGGGTAGTGATAAGCTGCTCCTGAGAGACCACACTTTTAGTGTGCCATTCAGGTATCAGGTGGAGCAGCCACCCCTCGCCATGATTATATGTTTCATAATGTTCCCAATGTATAGCATCCATCCTTTTTAAGGTCGAAGCCTACAGCTAACGACATCTTGGGAACATTCAGAAAACTTCCCTGGGAATGCATTCCGCCCAGTACATACAATTGGCTTGCTGTTTATTTGCTGGCTCTATTTGTTGTAGGCTTGTCAGCTTGAGCTCATCCCTTCAGTGCGCAACCCCTATTTACTGTATTCTTCCACCAGTGCTCGATTTCTGTTAACAGATCTTTACATCTTGTTCTGATCTCATCACATTTGCTGTGCAGTCTTAAACAGATGTCAAATGACAGGGTCTGTCTTCCAGGGAGCTTGTTGTTTACTTTACTTTCCCTGACTTCATAGTGAGAGGATTTATGCAACATCATACTGGCTACTGGGGGTGTGCTCGATGGAGGTTGTAAGAAGTTGCTTTTTTTCTAGCACACAACACAATTTAAATGTCTGCAAATTAACTGAACATATTTCAGAATACCTCAGAAGTAGAAAAGCACAAATGAAGCACTCTTATGTAATTCTGAAGTGTGGTGTAAACAAATATTTTAATACGATTAAACCAAATCAATTCACTAGGTGACGACATTTACACACAATATAGTTTGGGCGCTAGATACTTTTATCAGTAAAACAGTATGACTGTGCAAATGTAATGGTAATTTCAATTGGAGATGTGTTGCCTGTAATGGAAGTATGCTACCACACCATTCATCTTTCACTTTAACACACTCCATTCTATTGTGCACCTCTCTAGACCATTGCCATCTATTCTGCCCACTCCACACAATGCCACTCCACTCCATTCCATTCCATACTATGTCACTGCACTTTTCTCTGCAGATCTCCACTCTATGCCTATCTACGCTACACCACTCTACTCTAGGCCAATGCAGTCTACCCCACACTACTCTACTATGCAGCACTGCACTCTTCGCTACTAAACTCTACACCACTCCACTCTGCATCAATCCACTCTATTCTGCATTACTACATTAACTATGCCACTGCACTCTATGCCAATGCACTCTACTCTGTTCCACTCCATTTAGTGCCACTGCACTCTATGCTAATCCCCTCTACTCCAGTCCACACCACTGTAATCTGCTCTTCACTCTTTACCACTCTACTCTATTCCACTGTAATCTACCGTGCACAACTTCACTCTACTCTGAAACAATCTATTCTACACCACTCCACTTGATGCCACTGCACTCAGCACTACTTCACTCTGCGCCACTGCACTCTACTCTGCACAACTGCACTCTACACTCCATATCACTTTACTACAAACAATGCACTCTACACCACTGCACTCTACACCAATCTACTCTGAATCACTGCATTCTATGCCACTATACTCTACTCTGCAACATTTTATGCGTCTGCAGTATAAACCACTGAACTCTACACCATTGTACTCTACATCACTGCACTCTACACTACTCTATTCTTCTCTGCACCACTGTACTCTATGCCACTGCTCTCTATGCCACTCAACCCTGCACCACTTTACACCACTGCACTCCACACCAATGTGCTCTGTGCCACTCTACTTTACAACATTGCATCCTACGCCACTCTACGCCAAAGTACTCTATGTTACTACACTCAGTATCACTCCATCCAAAGCCACTGCACTCTACTTTGCACCACTACCCTGTACTCTGCACCACTACACTCCACACCACTTCACTATATGCCACTCTAATCTGCAACATTGCTCTCTCCACCACTGAACTCTCCACCCCTCTTCTCTGCACTGCTGCACTTTATGCCACTGCACTGCACCACTCTGCTCCACACCACTCGACTGCACTCAATCAAAATATACTGTACGCCACTTCACTCTAAGCCATTCTCCTCTGCATCGCTCCCTTTAATGCCATTGCACTCTATGCCACTCTAATCTACTCTGCACCTCTACACTCTATGCCACTGCACTCTTCAACACTGCAGCCTATGCTTCTGCACTCTATACCACTTCACTCTACTTTGAAATAATCTACTCTACACCACTGCACTTTATGCCACTCTATTCCACTTTGCCTCATTCCACTCAACTCCACTATATGTCACTGCAACCTACTCCACTCCATGCCACTCTATTCTACACTGCTGCACTCTACGCCACCACGCTCATTGTCAATGCACTCTACATCACTTTACACAAAACCAAAACACTTTACGCCACTGAACTCTATGCCACTCTACTCTACACCATTGCACGCTGTGTCACTTTACTCTTCACACCTCTACCCCGCTGCACTCTACACCAATGCACTCTATGCCACTCTACAGTACACCACTGCACTCTACAACACTGCACTCTCCGACACATAACTCTTTGCCACTCTAGTCTGTACCACTCTACTCTATGCCCCTGCACTGTACTCTGCACCACTCTACTCTACACCACTCTACTGCACACTACGCCAATGAACTCTATGTAAATTCACTCTACGCCACTTCATGCTATGGCACTCTAATCTACTGTGCAGTATTGCACTGTATAACACTGCACTCTGTGCCACTTCACTCTATGCCTCTCTACTCTATACCAGTGCACTCTACAGCATTATACTATGCAACACTGTACTCTTCACCTCTGCACTCTACACCACTCCAGCACACTATCATCACTCCAATCTGTGCCACTCCTCTCTATGCCACTCTACTCTGCAACACTGTACTCCATGCCCATGCACTTTACCCCACAACTCAAAGCCACTGCACTCTACCCTGCACCTCTCCAATCTACCCTTCACCACTCCAGTCTATGCCACTTCACTCTTCTCTGAAACAATCTAGCAGGTGCACATCCATCCACCTAACGCCACATATCTATCTATCTATCTATCTATCTATCTATCTATCTATCTATCTATCTATCTATCTATCTATCTATCTATCTATCTATCTATCTATCTATCTATCTATCTATCTATCTATCTGGTTATCTATTTATCCACATTCATATATATATATAAAGATTCCAATCCCAAATCGTTTGTGAAGAAAACAGGCGCTGACTCAGTAGGATGCGATTTTCAAAGAGACGCTTTATTCCATGTGATGGACTTTGACGGGTTTATACGTATATATATGTATATACATTTATCTATGTATATACAAATTCATAGATAACCTGTCAGATGAATTTACAACTCTTACCTATAAGAATAAATCGCTTAATTAACAAATTTTACTTATAAGAATAAATTGCTTTAAGAATGTTAGAGTGCACGCAAGCCACTCTACTGCAGGAAATATTCAGGAAATAGTGGTGGACTATACTACCCGCTAATGACACACTCCCTCTCTAACCTCGTCTGACTGAAATATATGTATCACCTCCCTCTTGAGAGCAGCCCCCATGCCCATTTTAAATAGAACATGAATTGTGTACTATGACACCGTCCTTATGGACCATTAACGAAGAATGCTTGACAGTTTGCAATAGTTGAAAGGAGTCTCCTATTAAACTGTCTCAGGTCCAGTTATTTTTAGAATCAATTGTATATTTAGGTTTGGATTCAGCACTCTCTTCAAAGACAATCAGCAGTCTTGTAAAAACATCCCCCTCCTTTTTCTATCAACAATGATGAAGAAGAACCAAGTCTGTTGGCCAAATGAATCTATTCAATTTACAGCTATTTATATTGCTTGGCAGTACTGTCATGTGCCTATTTATAGCTCCAGATAATAAAAGAAGAGAACAAACCTATAAACTACATTTTTTATCTCATAAATCCCTACAACTTCCACTTATTCTAACTCTCTAAAAAATTATACCATTAAAGATTTAAATAGAACAGTAAAATAAGAGGGAAACAGTTTTGTCACAGTTGGCACGCCAGACAGTAATGCATAATATCCCAGAATGCAGTAGCGGCTGGCAGGGCACGTGTGTGGAGAGGCAGGGGGTCAGCCGGGTGGTTGACAAGATGCAAAATTAAAACACCTTCTCACAGCCACCGTAACTGTCTCTCCAACATCGTGTCTCCTTCTCTGGCGAGTCCCGGAAGCAGGGAGCACACAGTCTCCCCTATGCCAATCACAACGCTGCAATGAAGCCTTGTGATCGGTCGTAGCACCATGGTTAGGCACTGTGCATGTTCCTCACTAGGTTGTGTACTATAGCCTGGTGAGGAACATGCAAAATGCGCATGACTGTTTGGCTGGCCCAAGACCGGTCGGCCAAACTGTCATGAGTACTTGGAGTGTGCAAACCACTCCTCCCACTGTGCCACCAGCCCCGCCCGTCCAAAGCCAGACCTGAACCTACAAAAAACAAAATGATAATAAGGTTATTATCATTTTATTTTTCCTACTCTGAGAGCAGTGGGGTGCCACTCCTCCACTTTAGCAGAGGAGCTGCCCCTTCAGGAAGACTTACATGGTTGGTTTCGAGCACTGGTCCTTTTGGATAACTCTAGTAGTGGTGCCAAACATCGAATTGGGATCCGGTGATGGCAGTTATTACTGAAGCTTGAACAGTTAACTAACTATTCTATGGAAATGGATAGAACACAGGGGCGTGAAAGTATCAAAGGTCTCAGAACTATTGTAAACAATTATTATTTCCATATTGCTTCTCCTCTCCTCACTGTTTTGGTGGCCACACTGGAGTCAGACAACCTCCTCAATAATGTTTTACTTTGTCCATCACTAACATAGCTGTAAACACATAGGGCCTTATTTAGAGCTTGGCTGATGGGTACTCTGTCCCAAACGTGAGACATACCATGTCCATTTTATTGCATGTGCATTACATCAAATGCGCTTGTAAAAAATCAGGCCCTTGGTACTTAACTCAACTGGACAAGCCAATTAGAAACAGTTTTACCATAACAAGGTAAATTAAATATGTTAATTTCTGTCAACATGTAAAATTCTAACTTTAAATGTTTAACTAATCCTGCCAATCTGAAGTGGCAATCTGGTCTCAATTTCTCCATTAGCTGTTAGAAAATACCCTCCAACCCACAGCCTGTCGTTCTCTTGTGGTAGGTTTCTGAGTTCCTACGGGATATGACTTCTCTTCACAGTGAATTGGCTTATTTTGCTATCACAAAGTGTTTTATACATACTTCCTACTATGTGTGTAGCTTCTTAACTGGTCCAAGAATGTTTTCTTCTGAAATTGATTTTAGAATTTCAGGGCAGGATGTTACATCCCTATCACATATGGTGATAATAGTTTAGGAGAGGGAACCTCTCCTCAACCACTAGCAACTATGGTGCAAGCAGCAGATAATCCCCAGAGAAAAGAGTGGTTAGTTCAAGCAGCATCAAACAATCTTCAAGTACAGAATTCAACAAAAGAAAATTCCCAAATCAATGTAAAAAAAATAGAGAAAAATGTTATGTGCAAACAGACACTAACATCATTCACATAGGTTAAGCGGAACTGTAGAAACTTGGGTTACTGGTTCAAGGGGGTGAAATCCTACTCAAGCTACATACCTAATTCCTGTTAAGCGGAAACACAAGCAAACCTCAAATTACCCTGTGCTTAACCTTCTGGTAGCTTGGCATAAAAGCTGACAGGCTTAACTTAGAGGTGAAGGAGCCTTGGCCCACTTGTGCCGTGCAATTCAATGTCGGATCTCCGATGGTTCTTTTTAGCAGCATGAATGCGTAGAGGGAAGGAAAGATCGTGGTTCATTTGAAACACAGTGTAACACAAATGGCTATACCACAACCCAAACAGACAACCAAATGAAGGTTAGTCAATTTATTACAAACTAAAAAATTGTTGGACATATCCACATCTCAGCATGAGGGTACAGAAGTACAAAGGGAACAGCAGGAAACCGATCCTTCTGAAAAGGTTCACCAATTGTAACATAAGAACAAAAAGCTCAATTATGATTAAGCAAGAGATGAGAAAACAAAAACTCAAGCCTCCATGTATCCACACTTCTTCTTGGTGCAAAATTAAATCTAACTATATCTACTCTAACACTAAAGGGGCATTTCTAAACTAATTTACGAGCTGGGCAATAGAAAAGAGGGGAAAAGGTGTCATAGACAAAGTCTCACTAAGAAGTCACTTCACAAAGAAATGGGTCAGAGGTATGAAGCCACAAGCAAAAGGAAGAGCACATCTGCGTGTAGGTGTACTCTGTCAGGTGTTCAGGCGGAAAAGGGGTAACTATGCCTCTCTACAAAGCTGCATATACATAAGATAGTATTCATCAAAAGTCCCATAATACTTTTAGTTTCTCAAGTTGTACTCTTGGCTCAGCCATGAACTTTTCTATCACACCGACTCCCTTCAAGGCCTTCCCCACCCACACGCACCTCTGTAGCAGCTCGTGCTTGGTCTTCATGCTGTCTACCATGTGAAAACAAATCCCTCCACCTTATCTCCTGCGACCAAGCAAACTGTAACTCCTTCATTCTGCAACCATGCCTAATGAAACTATACCCCTACTCTACTCTAGTAAACGTTGTCCACCTGCAATGCAAACGTGTGACAGGAACATTTTGCAGATTTTATTATACAAAGTTAAACATCACTGTCAGCAATGCAGACCCTTTTAATGCAATACAATCGAGGCCTATGAATCAAGCTAAGTTAATAAATTCACCATACAAGATAGGCTAACAAATACATCAACTGACTGTATCAACACACATTTTACATTCAACATCCACCTAAAAGAGCAGTTATCATCATTAATGCATCACCAAATGAGGAGTTAATAAAACCTAAACCATGTTACATTGGTTGCCATGATAAGTACATGTTTTAAAGATTGAGCATTAAACCTTACATTTGGTTGCATTAAATTGTACAATAACATGTTAGTTGATTCACATTTTCTTCTAATATCTAATTTTCAAAAATATTAGCTAATATGTGAATGTGTTTTACAATGATTACATTACACTCCTAACAGATACCCAAAGTAGGATACAAATTGTTTGCTCTATCAGAGGCAATGAGTAAAGTAGTTATTCTCAACTAGGGAAAAATCAAGTTGACCGACAACGAATGCTGGCACACAGCGTGTGGAACAGCACTCTGCTGGTTATTCTTCTCGTTAAACCAGAACTACCTTTAATTTGAAAGTTGAGTACATCACCGCTATTAGTAAAACGTTCTTTGAAGATACAAATTGATTTATTTATTGGACTACTGGAACTGTCAAATAGTCCCTGATGAAACGATGTATATTATGAAACACATGTTGGCCGATTTGTGCTTTGACAATACATTTTTTGAGAATTCATTTTTTCTTTTTTTCCCTTGCAATTCTCTCTGTGTATGTAAAGTATTTATACAGCACTTAACAGTAATAAAGTGAGAACACAACACAAGAAAAATCCCACACCAATTTAGAAAAATAGATTAAAATGTAATATTTTTTTTTATACCAAAACAACAAAATCCAAGCAGTAGAACCGGAGGCATGCAATTTTAAAGATTACAGTGAAAATAGTTCCTAAAATGTCAAAGTGGCAACTGTGGTAATCTGGTCACGTCGAACTGGGACAAAGTCACAAGTTCAAGCCTATTGCAATGGAACAGGGGTCGGATAAGGGGACCTTTTACAGCCTGCTGAACAAAAGTACCTTAAATCCTGGTTTGCAGAGCATTGCAAAATCCCATGTTGAGGATTCGTTGTACCACGGTGGGTCTGAGGAAGCTGAGATGCGGAGTACTGTGTCATCATCAAGGATGCAGTCGACGAGAGTCTTGCAATGTGAAGTCCTGCATCGAGGAAGCATTACGTAAATGCAGTTCAAGGATGCTGCGGTGCTGCGGCTGTGATTCGAGGTCCTGCACCAGGGATGCTTCGTGCAATGGAGGTTCCGATGCAGCTGCAGGGAGTTGTAATGTGTCAATTCTGCTCACAGGACAACAGCTGGGCTGGCAGAGCACCTTCAAGCCCATTTCAAAAGGCCCAGGACTGGAATGACACCACTTGGGGTGTAGAATCACAGCAGACAGAGTCCAGGTGCTCTGTTCAAGGTGGTTTGAGCCTTTTCCGTTCCTGAGACTGTGATCAAGAGACCAGCCAACTATCCCTAGGAGTCACTCTGGTGGACCTGGATTCAAGATGCAGGTCCAGTCCTCTTCACTAAGAGAGAAGGGCAGCAGAATAGATATGCAACAGAGTAGCAGTCCTGGCAAAGCAGCACAGCAGCCCTTCCGAGTCTTCCAAAGGTCCAAAGGAGTAATCAGGAAATGGGTCTGAGGGTCAAATATTTATACCTATGGCCACTTTGAAGAAGGTGAAGTTTCTAGAGGCTTCCAGACCCAGAGGTACTTGGAATGTCTTGCCTACCTGCTCTGGCTCCAGCTTGTCTAAGGGCACAAAAGATTAGTGTTAAACCCTTGGTGAGGGTGCTCAGAGACTTTGTGATGCACAACCGTGGTAGTCAGAGATGGTAACTTCTGTCAACGCCTATTCGCCCTTTGTCTGACTGGCTGGAAGCAATACCCAAAGACCAACTGCCAGCTACATGTAGTCCTGCGACCCAGGATACAAACTGCAGGAACCAAACGGCTAGGGCACAAAAATACCAATGTTTTAAAAGTGACATTTTCAGAATTGTGACTTAAAATCCGACTTTACATTACAATTCCATAGACACCAAATTCGACATTCCTATCTGCTCCCAATTAAAGATTACCACTTATTAAATGTAATAAGGGAACCCAATGCTCCTCAGAGTAGTAAAAAATGAATTTAGGAGTTTTTCACTACCAGGATATGTAAAACTTAAAAGTACATGCCCAACTTTTTAGTTACACTTTACACTGCCCTTTGGGCTGTGTTCCCTACCCTAGGGGTGACATATGTATTAAAAAGGGAGGTTTGCATCTAGCAAAAGGGTTATTTTGCTAAGTTGAAATGACAGTTTAAAACAGCACACACATGATGTAATGGCAGGCCTGGGACCTATATAAAGGACTACTTAAGTGGGTGGCACTATAAGTGCTGCAGGTCCACTTGTAACATTTAATTTATAGGGGCAATTTACATATAGAAGCGCTTTACTAAGTAATATCTTCAAAGGAGAGAGCACAAGAACTTTAGCACTGGTTAGCACAAGTGTGCAGAGTCCTAAAAGCCAACAAAGATGAAGGCACAAAGTTGGAGGATGACCATGAAGAGAGTGCCAAGTACAACAGGAACCAGCAATATGAATCATTAAGGTTCAAAGTCAAAAAGTACCAAGAAAAAAGTAGAACAATCAAAGGTCACTGTTCACAGTACATCAGTACCTAGCCATAATTTAAGGATGATGGAGTGAAGATCGGATACACCAATTGGGCCCCTGTCAAAAGTTTTTATATTGGACTTAGTCTCTGAACAGAAGTCAATATCTTCTAATATGGTATGGTCTAGATGATGCTCTTAGTTTTAGTACCAAAAGCTCTGTGCAGGACAACCCTGGCTTTTGTAGCCAGCAAGATTGCTTCATGGGTTAGATAGATCCCTGTCCAAGGTTTTATCTTTGGCATTAGTCATTTTTTTGGGAAATGAAACTCCTCCAGCAGGGCAAGACTAGATGTTCGAGACCAGATTCCTTCCCCGCCATGTCCAGCTGAAACGTTTTTTGTGTGGAAAAAAACTTTGAGTGAGACAAACATAGTTTTCATGCATGCCTTGCCTGCCACTTCACTAGGCAAGCCTCAGCATCATGTTCTGGTCATCTCATCCAGAGGTGGAAAGAATGACCAAGTCCCAAAAACCTGGAAACGTTCTCCTGGTCAGTCCTACAGCTTCTTGCTCCTCAGGGCAGGTTTCTACGCATCAAGT
This sequence comes from Lissotriton vulgaris, assembly GCF_964263255.1. NCBI lineage: Eukaryota > Metazoa > Chordata > Amphibia > Caudata > Salamandridae > Lissotriton > Lissotriton vulgaris. Next base: position 248,741,566 of record NC_141694.1, read on the forward strand.
TTCTCACCAGCCATTGCTTTCCTGGAGAGGCTTTTAGGGCTCAGTTGAGCTTTGTGGTTAACTGAGCCCTAATGGAGTTATGCGTCTTTCTGCTTTTGTGTCCCTGAGGCAGAAAAAGATTTGTCCCTTCGAGGTCAGTTTCTGTCCCTGGGTGGCGGCATAATTCAGGAGTTCTTCAGTCTTTGAGTGAGTCCTTTTTATCGAGCAGGAGTATTCATGTAGCAGGTGGAGTTTTCCCATGTCCAGAATTATTTTGAGGAGGTGTAAGTTGAAGTGTCAATTTATCCTGTGCATCTACTAATTGGAGAAATTCTACCAGAAACGTTCTAGCTATTTTCTCACAGCCCCATCTCCTTTTGCAGTACTCCCACAGTGCCTTTCTGTAAAGCACCCTGTTTTTAGATGGCAGAAAACAGTTCCTATGAGGCAGGTCTATCTAAAAATCCTTAGCCACTCTTTGGTGAGCTTTTAGGTGAGCTATCTTTCCATTTGACAGGGTCATAACTAGTTCTCTCCTCTACTGTGTATGGTGCCCGGATGTCTGGGTTGGACCTGAACAGGAAATCCCTCTCTGACATCTTCAAGTCAAAAGAGGTAGTTTTAAGCTGTTGTTTGTTCTGCCAATGGTTTCCATCCATCTTCATTTCCAGATACCCAGTTCTGGCTCAGGCAGCATAAAGAACATTTTTACAGAGTTAATTTTCTATCAATATTCATATTTGACCATTAAATAGAGTTTGAAAATGATTTAAGAAACAACCTTCAAGCATGGATCTTGATTTTCTTCAACGTAGATAGGAAATAAAGGTGTTACTCCCCTCTAGGCCTGCCAAAGAAAAGACTAACAAGGTCTACACAGTGAAATAGCTTCTGGGTTTTGTTTATTAGTGAGAACATACTACCCCAATATGAAATGGACTTAATTTTTATATATTAGCACCCTGACCTGTGTGCATTCAGGACACACTTTAGGCATTACTTACTAACAGATACAAATCTCCTAGATGGCATAGGCACTGTTTGTCCACCATGTGTCTCTCCAGTGCATTTAAAATGCAGCCCAGTCAATGCATAGTGGTGTGCCTGGCAGTTATATTTTGTCATATATGTAGGTAGTGTAAATACACACTGCAACCCAGGTATGACACTAAGGGGCCCATTAGTATGTCGGGTGGATCGCCACCGCCCTCATGGTGGTGGCGATCCGCCCAACATTTTTGCCCACCCACATGCCAATTCCCCCGCTATATTATTATGGCGGGGGGACCCCGGTGGACGGAAAGACTGTCTGCTGGTTTTCCGCCGGTAGGCAATCCGCCCGATTGCCTACCGGGCGGAAAAGCTGTTAATATGCATGCAGGGTTTTTAAGATGCATGCAGGGTTTTGCGTTTCCTTGGCAGCAATGAAGCCACGGAAAGGCAGGCGGTTCTCAACATTGGGGGCCCGTAGCGGGCCCCCAGGGATTCTGGTGGGTGTGTGGTGCACATAGGGGGTACTGGTACCCCCCTGCATTTGACATTACAACGAGGCAGGCACTGCACGGTGCCGCTCAGGTTGTACTGTCAAATACACTACTTGCATTTCTGGCATTGCGGTAGGCGGTGCTTTTAGCAACACCCATCGCAATGTCAGAAATGCGGGATGCGCCCGCCAGTGTGGCAGGCGCATCCTAATGGAATGTGCGGGACCGCTGCATGCATTGCGGGCGGTCCCATTTCCCGGGGGTATGGCGAGCGGATAAAGTCCGCCCCTCATGCTAATGACCCCCTTAGTGTCCGCCATAGGTCCATTTGCTCCACCATCTGAAATGGTCTTACAAGAATGTTAAATAGACCAATTAAGCAAAACCAGTTTTACCAATGCCGTCATAGGGCCAGAGCGCATGCACAGTTTAGCAGTGTCACAGGGCATAGAGGCCTAATGCCAGCAAAACTAGGACCCAAGAGAGTACAATCTGTGGTTGCCATTCCGCCAAAGTGAATTTTCTACAAGACCCTACCGAACCCATAACTGTCCAAACTATCATAACTTCAGAGAATCTTTTCCTCATTCAGGCTTCAACTGCCTCACCTGAGGTAGATATTATCTTTCACCCAAAACAAGTTGTGTCTTCCATATCACTGCACTGGTCTATGTGTGATCTTAATCATTCTCTCCATAGCTATGCTGATATTTCAACTCATCGACAAAAACACCTGCTGTAACCACTGACCCAATCAATCGAAGAAATTGTGCCTGCAATCAGAACAACTCCCCATTCTTCCTATCATTATACCTAATACACCCAACTAGGCACAAACAAGCTCAAACAAATCAGCTGCATCGGAAATCCATAAGATAATAAATCTTCCCAGAATTGTATATTTTACAATGAAAGGCTGCTAATGCTCATCATTGCGAGATGTCCAACCCCATTCTTTGCCATGATGTTGGCTTACTGCGATTTACTGAATTATGGCCTAGCTGTCCGCTAGCATCATTGACCCACTAGTTTCTCAAAGGCACGCTATCATTCATACTAAAAACAAAAGACAAACAAGGAGCTGTCACTGCTATCACTCACACATTCAGTTGTATGATGAAATATCGCCTACAAACAAATTCTGGTACAAAAATATGGTGGTAAAAATATCAAAAACAAAAATATTGACTTTCCATGCTCATTATATAAATGTTGAAAAATATTGTGGTCCAAGATATTGGCATTATAATTGAAGGTAATTAATAAATTGGACATAACATTATAAGAATTTTAAATAAAAGTTAGTTTTTAAATAACATTTAAATATTTAAAACTGTATGTAAGATAAGAATAACATTCATGCATTGACTTAATAATTTTAAAACATCTTTTAAACTACATATATCTTAAGCAAAATATTTATAATCAATTCAAATAAATGTTTATATTAAATTACAAATGTAAAACGTTATTGCACACAGAAAATAATATTTAAAGAAATACAATTATTTTTATACTGAAGAATATGAAAACACATATAACTATTAAGCATTTAAACATTTTAAAAGTATACTCTACATTTATTCACCCATCCTAAATAGTATTTAATAATAAATGTGAAAAATACATATTTAAAAAAATACTAAAAACATAACAGCATAGTAAATCATTAAAAACACCAAACACTTAAGAAAATTAATTTCAAAATATTTTAAATAAAATTTTAAATTAAATATTCTGAAATATATTTCATAAAAGAAAAAAGCAGTATGTAGGAACTGAATTCCGATTCAAAATAATATTTTTTTTTAAAGAAAAAACAGTTATTCAAATATACTACTGTTTCTAAAATCCTACAAACATTAGACAAAGTGCGCACATTGGGGGTTGGACAGATTTACTATTCTAATTTCAGTCTAGCAAAGAATGGAGAAAGTTCCTACGTTGGGGGAAAGGGAATTCAGGTTTCATTTTCTACTTCCGCTCTAACAAACATCGGGGAAAGTGAATACATTAGGAGGGTCAGATTTACTTTTCTAATTGCAATTACACAAAGACTGTTGAAATTGCATACATCATAGGAGGCAGGGTGCAATTTACTATGCCAACTCAATGTTAACAAACATGGAGGGATTGTGAGTTATTATTCTACCTCCAGTCTAAGAAACATTACGGAAAATACATACACTGGAGGCGGGGGCACATTTTCTATTCTAACTCCAATCTAACAAACATTGGGGAGAGTGAACACATTGAGAGGTTTAAACCCAACACCCCCCCCAAAAAATATAAAAATAATATCATCAATTTAAATAAATAATTAACAAATCCTAAATATTTTCGCGATCAAAAATATATACGATAGCTTGAAAATAGCAAATATATAAAGATTGTAGAACACTATTTTTTTGTATTCTAATAAATAAACCATAATTAACAGTAATTAAAATAGATGCATATTGTGCGACAGTGGCGATCTTCGCATAATTATAGATTTGTTGCATTTGCCACATCATCCATCATAGCCACATAATCTGCAGATTTTAAACTGTGCCAAAGTTACTAAATTTGCAGCAACATTGGCCCTTTTCAAAACTGGTGTAGTCACCTTTCTAATGCTTATTGCTATATTTGGGTATTAATCTGGTACTAATGAGGTGCAACCAATGCTCAGGCAGTGTTACTAAATTCAACAATCACATAATAATGAAGTAAAACTGTTTCAGAATGTGCCGTACAATGCTGCATAATTTTCCATTTTGCCTCATAATTTACTCACCCCTGCCGCATAATTGGCCCTCTCCTGCCGCATCATACCAGTGGCCCTGAATATAAAGTAAAAATATTTTAACATATAGATATATAATAGCATACATATTTCATTAATACATTATTATACATGTAAATATGTTTTAATATATTTTACTTAAAGGTTACACATCCAGTCCCCCAATAAACCGGACAGTCAGATATTAAAATGTATTAAATAATTTACAAATGTTTAAAACAAATCTTATGATAAATATGAATTAAAAAAGGAATCAATCAACATTAATAAATAATTTTTTTAACACCCACCAAAAATACCAATACACCTACAACCAGCAATTAAAATTAGTAAGCAATTAAAAAATATATGAAACTTAATAAAAAGAATTAAAAAGAAAATATATATATATGAAACTTGTAATCAAATAAATAACAGATACCCAATATAAAAGAAAATAATTAAAATATATGAATATATATTTTTCAAATAAACTATGCACCCAGACCCCTAGTAACCCCCAAACTATACATAATATTATTATAAAATGCATTTCGCAATCACATAAGTAATGAACTAAAACTACATTATAGTAAACATTATTTTAATGTTTGGTTTATTGTGAAAAAATGCTATAGTTACCTTCAATATTTTTGTACACAATATTTTTGTTTTCACAATATTTTGGTCAAGCAATATTTAGGAGGAACACTTCATTATGCTGCTTTTTGTTTTATTACCACTGTTAATATCTCAAAAATGTTATCCTTTTATACACATGTAAAGTAATTTGCCTATATATTATCTATCACTCACCAAAACCCAAAGCTAATTTAATTTACCAGATTACAAAGTACTTTCTCTTAAGCCAGATGCAGGCCTTTAATACCCTGTGTGCAAATTTACTCACAGGTTACACCAGGTTTACCTTTCAAACATGACGCAAACTGTCACCAAGTGTTGCTTTGGGAGTTACTGGAAAGTAACCTAAAGTAATATAAAGGAGTGCTGGGTGCTATTTTGTACTATTTTGCATTAAGGAGGAGTGCCATGGGTGGTACACGGGTGTTCTCATGCAACAAAACATGGATCTTGATACATCTACTAACTTTGGTAGATGCTTTGCATTGGGCAAAAGCTAGGGCAATCTGAACCCTCCTCTTTTGGACTTCAATATTGGCTGATCAACACCACCCTTGAAAATCTTATGCATCTAAACAACCTTCACTAACGCCCATTCTTCCCACGCACAACCAACGCAGAATATTAGATCACTTCATTGCTAAACCTTCCATTATAATTTCCCACAAATAAAATTCGAATGGTTGTATCACCTGCTCATTCTCTCCCACGTTCTTGTCTCCTCAATATCAATATCCACCATGTCCCCTACCTCAAAAGTTAGGATACGTTCTCTAAAAAATGGTTTTTAATATACTTCAAAATCTCATCCCAAGGATAATCAGATGTATTAACCTATTTGCTGATATTAAAAACTGATCATAGGATAAAAAACAATCTGCAAACAGGTGGACATAATCGCAGACGAAGTAACCATGGAAACAATTTGTACATAATGTATTTTCAGAACAACACATTGTATATATTACAAATATTTCATAGCATTCAAGGTAATGGATAACGTACATCTGTGCCCAAAGGATCATATTTAAATAACATTATCTAACGTATCTGCCCAAAAGACTAAAGTTTATCAGCGGTGGTTGGTGGCAAATCGCACTAGGCGGGGGAAGGCACCAAAAATTTCCACATAACAAATACAAATAATACATATACACATATATACACATAAACACATAACACATAAACATAATACACATAACAAAATTCATACATATACACTTTAATATAAATATATACATTAAAAAGCTCACTTACCCTACACTGCTGCTCCACGTTCTGCAGCATGTCCTCACTGTTCTACAGCATGTTCTCCAAGTACAAAGCCCACAGCCAACTCTCTCATCCAATAAAGACGCTGTTCTAAAGCATCTTGATTGGCTGGAGTGGGCTGGCTCCATGCTTTAAAAAGCACTGTAGGCCTGTGCATGATCTCCACCCCGACTGTCCAAGACAGCTGGATTGGAGAGGTTGAATTGTGTATGTCAGTTTGGCCGTAACAAGGTAGCCGGCAATACCAACATGCGCAATGCAAACTTAAGTGGCCTTTGTTCACTGCCGCCAATCATTGGCAGCTGCCCTGCCCTGCCCTCACCCTCCTTTTGCTGGCAGAATGCGTCAAAAATAAAATGGTGATAAAATCATTTTATTACCACATCATTTTTGACAGTTTCTGCCCAGCAGTCTGATGGAGGGCAATGGTCGTCTGCTCCCACGGAGGAAAAGCCGCTAAGGTTTATCACAGTGCCTTTAAAAATATTCTGTTGAAATGTCAGTCATTAGTCATCATTGAATGCAACATTAATTTCCTTTTGATAAAGTTTCTGTTCACTGAAATTGATATTTTCATTTATGGTTGAGTGACTCTACTGGTATAGATTAATAAAATAAGAAATAAATAACATTGGTGTAGTTGCACTACTTTTACTAGATCTCCCAGCAGCATTTGGCAGCATTAACCACCAGCTACATCTTCAACATTGGTCAGATTGCTATATTAAGGGCCTAGACCGGTACTATATATAAGGGCTTCCTCAAACAAAAGAATTCAGGCTGAGCTGTGGCGACCCTATCCTCGTTTACTCAGGCCTTTGTCCCTGGGAGCTCCCCCAGGTGCTGTAACGTCAACTCTAAAATTCAATATGTATCTCAGTCTTCTCACTCATCTGCTACATAAGTTTGATCTTACAGCTGTATGCAAATGACACAGGAAGTATTCACAATATAGCGGGGAAAAGAGGAAACAGTCTCTCCTAGCCTTCCCCAGGAGGTGGATGCAGTGTTCCGGTTAATGAGTAAGAATTTTATAATGCTCAGTCCATCAAAATCCAAAATTCTGCTTACCAACAATATGCCAGTGAACTGGGATTTTTGTAAATCTTGCAAAGTTAGGCACTTTGGGTCACATCATCCACCCCTCAGATTTCATCACTTTACAGGCTCTGTTTACAATACCTAAATATTTCCTTTTTTGAGATTTTCTCAAAGAGCGATGCTGATAATTGCATTGAATATGATTTGCCTACACTTTGGTAATACCGTCTGTCAAGGTTTGACCTAAAATAAGAGACTTCAACATATCCAAAATGCCTCAGCCCAATTATTGTTTGGTTGAAGGTATCCAATCTTCTGTTGACAAAATGAAGAGACCTGCTCTGACGTACGGTCCAGAAAAGGGACTCGTTTCAGCATCTGGGCTGTATGCACTGTGACAAACACAACAAGATGATGGACGGAGTGCTGAAAGTATTCAAACACTGACCCCCCAGTCGAGAGATCCAGGTTTAATCCATTTTTCTTTTGCTCACCATGCCACCCCAGGTTGTACCCAGCCATATGTAAATCAGTCTTGACCCAGCTCCCCATGGGGACACTGCCAGGCCAGGTCCTACCTAGACGGGAAACAAGCATCCTGATACTGGTTTCGGGGCATCACCCCACATCAGCCAGTCTATCTTGAAACCAATGGCACAGCGAGCAAGGGAGAAAATACTGACCTCTAGTCAAGCGATCTGGGTTTAATCCATCGTTCTTTTGCTCACCACGTCACCCCAGTTGGACCCAGCCATATGCAAATCAGTCAGTGAACTGTAGTTGAGGCCAACAACCCTTCTGCATACTAGAGTGGTTATAGGTGTAACTGATGACAGCATGATAAAAAATACCATAAGTACAAAGGTTTGATACAATGGGAATAAGTATATATTGAAGAAAACAGCTGAGAGCTCTGTGCCCTCACAGCATTCACAGCTGATATCCGTGGTCTTGGACGGTGTAAAGTCTTCCCTTGGTCGCCTGAGAAGTGTTATTATATACTCATTTTTATAAGGATTATAATTATGGGGGAAAGGTGGTATCTCTTTAGGGACAAATGGAAGAGGCAGAAGCTTTTAATTATATAGTCTTATTAATAAAAAAAGCACATTGAAGAGGGACTATGAGGGACTGTGAGTGGGGTGTGATCAGTTCTCTGTCGACTCTGAAAAGTTTTCTTGAATATTTAGTAGCACCGGGTATGTACGAATGAAAGAAAGATTTATTTGCCTTGCACATTGATTTTTTTGTACACTTCATCATGGAAGCAGCAAGCCATGGAGTCTCTTTCCAGTCAATGGTTCTTCCAGTGTAAATTCAGCACTTGTCTGCATTGTTTCAGTAGATGGTATTTTTGATCTTATCATATAAGTATTGTAGGTCATGGTAGCCCACTTCTTAATAGACTCCCTTTTACCTTTTATTTGGCACAGCTGCATCCCTCCCTAATCATTCTGGAGCTTCTAATTTTCAGGTCCTTATTTATGAGGACTTGCACCGCTGTTGCCTTACTGTTTTGTGATGCTGTAGCGGCGTAAACAATATGCCACACTGCGCCTGGTTTACAAAGTAATGCATCTTGGCAAATGCAGCACTTTGTAATGCCCTGCACTACATTATACCTGCGGCAGGTATAATGCAGGGTGGGCGTTCCCACGTAAAAAGCCGCATACGAGTGGCACAGTGAAATATATGAGATTTCACTCCTCCACTCCTATGACTTGACTCCATCACAATCCTTCCGTTCGCTTCAAGCAGGCGCAAGGAGTGACACAGAGCCTTTTACATGGAACTCGCCCCATGTCTAATAACACATTGCTGGAGTTGCGTCAGTTTACCGACACACTCCAGCAATATGTCATTACTGCGCCACAAGATACGTCAGGATTCTTGATGTATCTGTGCAATCCTTGTGACATGGAGCGCTATAGTGTAAATACAGTACATCCATGGAGTTGCAAGGATGGGGCAGTGAAAAGTATTGCATTTCTGATTTCCCCCAGCGACGCAACACTTTTCATAAATGAGGCCCTCAATGTGCTCACTCTAATACCACTGAAGTGTGTGAACAGGCAACATTTTGAAAGCCCAAAAAGCCATGCATTTCTAAAAACTAGGCCACATTCTGAATGCTGGACGATGAATGTATACATGGTTGTCGGTTAACTAAAGTGCCATTGCACATCTCTCGAACTTCTGAGGACATAACTGCGTCAGCTGCTTATTAATATATATATTATTTATAAAGCGCATGAATGCCCGAGGGCTTAGTGGAGCTAGGGTACGCAAGATTCGCAAGAAAGGAAGACTAACATGGGAGTGTTAAAAGCTGGGATTTAAGTTCTTTCCTGAGGCCAATAGATAAGTGTAAAAAGCCAGGTTTTAAGTTGTTTCCTGAAACTGGTCAGATTGGACTGATTTTTAAGCTGAAAATTGAGTTTGTTCCGGAGTTTACAAGTTGAGAAAACAAAACTTCTGTCACCCCAGGTGACTTTGTTGCATTTGGAGATTATCAGAGTATTGGATGCAGGAGATCAAACGGATCTCCTAGGTGTGTACCATAAGAATCTTTTCCTCAGGTACTCTGAACCTATATTGTGTAAAGATTTGTGACCCATACAGTGACTTATAAGCTACTCGCTTTTTGATTGGAAGCCTGGGGAGCTCCACTAATGTGTGAGAAACACATTTAATGTGGGCATTCTCTTAAGGAAACAAGCAGCTGCATTCTGTAATATTTGGAGTTTGTTCATGGAGCATTTTCGAATGCCCAGATAAATGGCGTTGCCATAATCTTACTGGGAAGTACCAGCGCTGATGTTTTCTGAAGGTCAAAAGGGATAAATTGGAGGATTTTTTCAAAAAAATTCTTAAGAGGAAAAAACAAGAGGATGGGAGCTTATTAATCTGATCTGCAAATGAAAGATTTGCATCAGACATCAGTCCCAGTTTCCTGACTTTTGGGATGGGGAAAGAAGGAGGCCCAGGTGTTGCTGCCACCAAGATGGGTTCCAGAAGGAGATATCCTGTCCAAAAAGAAGGACCTCTGTTTCATCCAAATTTAATTTAAGGCTATTGTGTCTCACCCAACATTCACTCATACAGCTGTTGAAGCAATGCGAAACATCCTCAACATCGTTAGAAATCGACACCACAATTTGGGTGTTGTTAGCATAAGAAATGTTCGAACAGTCGAAGGAAAGGATCAGCATAGCTAAGGGAACTATATATACAATGAAGAGTGTGGGGCTCAATGCTGACCTCTGAGGGACACCACAGGGCACTGAGAATAATTTGGATGTAAATGCTCCAAAGGAGACAGATTGCTCTCTGTTGGTAAGAAAAGGGCAAAACAGATCTAAAGCCAGTCCCTATCTTATGTAAATAGTCTATAAATGGAGTGGCTCACTGTATCAGAGGCAGCACATAAGTCCAAAAGGAACACCACAGCCTTCCCTCCATTGTCCATAATAGATCTAATCTCTTCAGAGGCAGCTATCAAAGCTGATTTTCCTGAAACCATATTGAGCACCAACAAAAGGACTCCGTTATGTCTAAGTAGTCTGAGAGTACCTAGTTGAGATGTTGTTCAAGAATTTTAGCTGGCATTGGCAAGCGTGACATCAGAGAAAAATGTGTTATCCTAATTAGGATTGAGATTGGATTTCTTTTTGAAATAAAAAGGAGTATGGGAGCTTTTTTCCAATTGGTTGGAAACTGTCCTGGAAAAGATAATGTTACTCTACTCTCATCCTTTCAAAGGACTTCTGTATGGTGATGAGGGTTAGAGTAAAGGTAAGAATGAAAAGTACAACAAGGCTCCAATGTCAGCAAGCTCTACACGTAGCTTTGCCGAACTGATGTCCATTAACTCATATATACTATTTAAATATGCCTACCCATAATTTACATAAAAGTTAATGTCCATTGCAAATAATTGAAGAAAACGCGTATTACTGAACCCTGCATGGGCTCTGGGTTGGGGGGTGAAAGAGGAGAAACTAAGGGACCTTTGCCCTGATACAGAGGTCCCTCTGTGAAGTGGTTGCTGGGAATGGACCAGGAAGACTGCTAGGTGGTGGGTGCTGCCAGGGGAAGCGATGAGGCAAACAATGGCATTGCCATGTGCTAGGGGCCTTACCCACAAAGGTTCCTCTCTGCACAGTTCTTGGACTTATTTATTTTCCCCAGTTTTATATAGCGCTTGCTAGTACCGAGGGTATCAGATCGCTTTACAAGTTATGTGACTATATTTATAAGAGGTATGTGAGGGGGTTCATATGAGTCAGAGTTAAATAAATATTAAATCATTTCGTGGATTAATTGGGGCTTGTTTGCCTGTGACCTTTTCGAACATTTATTAACGGTGCCTGTATGATGTCCTGAATGCACCTGCTTCATAAATAATTGTGTGAATGCATTACCTAATAGCTGCATATTAAATGTGCTCTAAATAGGCCTTTCACAAGCTGGTACCCCCATTAACAGACAATAAAATAGCAGTCATTAGGACACAGTAAACTGCCATCCTTAACCCTAGCAAATGTCACATACAAAACTGAGATTCATTTTTAATCCCAAATTCCACCACAGGCTATTTCTGTTAGGCTACTGATGTCAAAATACAGACTCAATTTGGAAACGCCTGTCCTGAGATGTCTCATCATCACGACGCCTTCAGGAGGCCTTTGTTCCTCAGCACAGGGCTGCGAGCAGCTGTACACTCCGTGCCTAACACTCTTCTAAAAAGGGTCATTATTCTAAATATATCTCAAGTGATCTGAACACTTCCAGATAAAAGCCTTTTCCATCAGATGTGCTTGGGCTGTAAAAAAAGCCGCACGGGGAAGAATTCTCCACAACCCTCGCCGCCAGCTCTGTTTGTAACATTATCTGAAGATTGTGTAGTGCCACAGGCTGGCTGGACCGTCCATTTCTTTAGGCACTAAAATTCTGCGAGCAGAGGTGCCGGTTACACAGCCACAGAGTGCATTTGTGCATTGGTTGTTACCTATTTGAGACTGTAGTATCAATTGTCAACATTAGGAAAAATGGGAGGCCATTGCTGACAACCCTTGGACTCCATCCATCTTCAGACACCACGGTGTTGTTAGTACACGGTGAACCCCACAAATATAAACACATATGCTTAAGTGTGGCTTGGCATTCACACGGTTTCTGAACCCATGACACAGTATCATGAGCAAGCCCTGTGAACACAGCACAGCTAGGAGCAACATGGCAGGGATTCAATGCCACTGTCAGTGAGGTGCTGCAAACCACGTGACCAGCAGGAGGGCTGCCTGTCCTCAGTATGGAGAGAGTAGGATTATAGCTATCCTAATGATCCCATGGATGATGTGCACTCACCTGACACTGGGTTTCTATCACGGACCACGGTCACTTACTGCAGCCTGAACACAGATTTATAGGCTAATAGGTCCGCCATCTTGAATGTTTTGAAAGTAACCTTCAGGCAATCCTGGAAAATGGATGGCAACTCCCAGTAGTGATGTTCTTGGTAATGTAGGGAATTTGTGAGGTCACTATGACACAGTAGACTGTGGATGATTGGCACAGGACGCTTACTTGGAAGAGAGGCAGCTAATCCGCCCTTTGGTGGAGAACTGCAGATTAGTGCTTCTGGCACTAATCTGAACAGGTACTTTGCAACTACAGTATATATGAAACTGCAACTTACTTATATGCCTCAAAAAAAATCCTGGAGAGCCAGGAACAGGGATATACATGAACAGTTCTCTTTTGGACAAGGGACAGGAGCACATCCTGAGCCCATCTTCAGGTAATGAGCCTCAGTGCCTTCATCCCAGAGTTAGTGGACCTACCTGTGTGTGTGGCTTGCCATGAACCTCCCCAGATCTGGCCATATGAAGAAAAAGAAACTAACAAGCGAGATACACTGACTGTACATCTCCGTGTCCACTTGGAAACTTTCATTGTGGATACTGCCTCCTTTGCCATTAACTTTCTGTATTTGACATATGTGCCTCTTCTACCACTACAGCGGCAGCCTCTAAACAATGCAATTGTCCTTACCATGACATCTTCCCCTCATTTTGCCTTTTACCTCAACATTAATACCTTACCCTTAACTATGCCCATTAGCAAATAAAAAATGGATATACACTAACGCCAATCGCATTGCTAATTTATGTGCTAAGCTTTACATATTCAATTATTTGTATTTAATTATATTAAATTAACATTGAATTTGTTATCGCTAACCAAATCCTAAATTAGTTTAAGTTATAAAGGTTAAAGTACCCTTACTATATAAAATTAATTTCAAATAATATTTGTTAGTTATGGTAACCTGAATCAATAGTTGACTCAAATCCTAGCACTAATTAAGGTTCATTCACTATTTACTTTGTATTATATTACATTTACAAACTTGGAGTTCTTACCCTAAATAATATTAACCTTAACCCAGACCGTAACCCAATCCTTGCCAAAAACAATTGTAAATATACATGGTTAATTTAATTTAACTAATTTTAACTGTAATGTTCATTAAATTATTTATAAAACGTATGCTCTCGCTCTAATCCTCAGGATAACCAAACATTCGCCCTAACCGATGGTAATTGCTTTACTGTCTTAACTGTAATTTTATTTTATTAAACTATTTTTATTGTGTTCAATTACATTGGCTTGATTTAAAAGGAAATGGTAAAGTAACTATGGTTGATGTAGTGTATTTAGAGAGCGGTGATAATATGTCACCTATTTACTTTTTGGCAGCAACAGGAGGACTAGTTGGGGGTGGAGAGCCAGTCAAATGACTAGAAGCTTGAACTGGTAAGGGAGTGTGAAAAAAATGTCTCCAGGCTTCACACAATAATCTGAATTTTTTGTCAGGAATGTTGGGGTTAGGCAGTGGGTAAGTTGGCTGGGAAGGTAGTGGTTGAATTCTTGCGGTTAGCAAGTGCACAGCAAAATTGGAATGGTCTTACTTGGATTGGTGAGGTTAGGGAGCATGTGGGTTGACTGGAATGATAATGCTGGGTATTTTGAGGTTCGGGAGTGGGCAGGGTGATAGTGATGGCAATGCTGTGTTTGTTGAAGTTAGGAAGTGGGTAAGATGAATAGGATGATATTGATGGGATTGCTGAGGTTGGGGAGTGGTTAGGGGGATTGGGATAACAATTATAGAATTTTTGAAGTTAGGGATAGGATAAGGTGACTTGCATAGTATTGATGGGATTGTTGTGGTTAAGGAGTGGGTAAAGTCCCACTGACTTCATGTTTTGTGCTCATGTTGAAAATATCTATGTATGTATTGTGTGATATCTATAGGGCAAACCTACTCAAAAGGCAAATGAGCACTGTATAGGGCATAGACAAGCACACATTCAACAAGTGATAGGAGCGGTAACTGGTTTCTGAACTTTTAAATCTTGATCTAGTGCTCTTTAAAGAGGTGCATTGTCGAATCTTTCTTACATTGGAGCAGCTTTAGGGTGGTCCTGATCCATACAGGGAAGTTGTTCCAGATCCTGGGTGCATGCCAAGTAAAGGCCTGCTACCTTGTTTTTGCACTTCTTATTCTGCATCCTGATGGTATCCCGGCTACAGGTGAGTCAAGAATCACCAAAGATGGTGAACTTGTCTGTAAGATAAGATAAGCTGGGTGCTGTTTGTGATGGCTTTATAAATGACGCAACTGATTTTGAAGATTGTACAGGATGGCAAGGGGAACCATTGGAGTTCCATCAAGATGGGAAAAATGTGATTATATTTCTTCAGTACCTGGATGAGACATGCTGTATGTAGGTATGTAGGATTCCCTTAAGGGGCGCCAATGAGGAGTTTGGGAGCGCAAGGAGCTAGTTATTGCAACCGTCCAGATGCAAGAGTACAAGGGCTTGAACAGCAGTTCTAAAGTCCTTTTCTGGAAGAAACGGTTTGACTTTCTTTAAAAGAGAGAGCTGGTCCCAGGCAGATTTTTTATTTTTTATGCAATGTTTTCCGTGATAGTGAAGTTGGTGTCCAGGGTGAATTCAAGTGGCCTGGCATTCATGTGGGTCAATGAGAATAGTTCCAAATTCCATATTTTATTTTTATCAATGCATTTCCATCCCTTTGGTGGCATTGGAGATCCCTCAGATGCACCTCCTGGTGGTCATCAAGGGTGTCTTACAAAAGTGGGGCCGTTGTCTAGTTTGGGAGCACCCACTAGCCGCCGAACATCATCAAAAACATAGAGACACATAGAGCACCTCCAGCGGACTCAGAGACTGTTGAGTCTAGGGGGGCGCTAGGTGGTACACATCCAAGATGGACGCACATCTGTGTGGCTCGGGAAGCTTGGCGACCTTATCCGCTATTCATCCTTAATTTTACCGCCAACACTGCGCTGTGCCACTACTTATATGCCCTTTGTAGCTTCCAGAACACCTGTGAAAAAAATGGTGGCTCTCCTGGCCTCAGAAACCCTCTTCATTGACCTCCCAGATACTGACGATCTGCGGGAGTAATGCGCCAGAGGACCTGAGCGGCTGCCGCCACTCGAGCCCCCGGGATTCCACGTGGTTGGAGGCCCCGACTTCATCAAGCACTTGAGCCCCGGGGCTCTCACGAGTCTGTGGGCCCTGTCTGCAAAAGGTCCACTACCCAGCTAATCCTGCATGTAAGGATCACCTCCTCAATACACCCACCTCAACCAGAGAAACTGTTGTGGCAGCTGGGACCTTTAACACTGCACGAACAGGGAGGTGCAGTGAGCTGACTGGAACCGGGAGGCTGTTCTCGACTCGTGAGGGTGCGCAATTACTCTCTCTCCCTCCGACCGCTGCTCCGCCACCGTGGTAATGCCCACGCAAGCCCTCGACTTGTGGAGATTGCCCGTTGGCTGAGCCAATCTAGGGGCCGCTATCGTCAGACAGAATTTGCAACACTGCAGGGGAAAGTACACACTATAATCATCGCCCCAATATACTACAGCGAGGATGGCGCCATTTTGACAGAACCAACAGTCTCAGTATTGCTGTATGGTAGCTGCTGCTTTGCTGCACCCCCGGCCTGGAACGCACCCCTTTCTTCTTTGGCATCTGACGGCTCTGCCCACCCGCCAAATATCGCCCCAGCCTCTACTGAAACTGCTGTACGAGACCCTAAAGAGGCGAGCATGAACACGTTGTCACCGCTTGCCTCCCTTACCTGGGGACACTGTCCATGAAGAACGAGAGTGCCCCTAACCTGTATCACTACACCTCAACTTGGGCAGACAATACACGAAGATCACCTGTCTACCCATATTGCTGCAGCAGTTACTTAAACTGTAGAAAGATGGGGAAACCTGATGGGTGACAACCTAGACTCACCTTCGAAAATAAAAAGGCCTCTACAAGATCCACCGCTGCAGACTCTGGCCAGAACAGTGTAGACCAGGCCTCAGCGCCCTCGCCATTCTCCAAAGACGTAAGAGTGTATAGGACATCCCCTGAAAAACCAGTCAACCTCAACCAGGCGTAGTGTCAAAGGGCTACTGACGTGGAAATCATTCTGCCTAGTGAGCCAGCTGTATCCAGCCCACAGCGGATTGTAAACTTTGATGCGTCTCGACAATCGGCGACTGCATGGGAGAGCACGGCCCGGGCCTCCTCCGGGTACTGAGGCAGTACCTGCGCTATTATCCCAACCGGTCCTTGGAAGCTTGTTTCGGGTCCAGGGAAGGCATGGCTTGGCAGTTCGGGCTGGACTGTTCCCATGAGGCACAGGGTCAGACTGATTTGCATATGGCCATGTCTGAACTGGGGTGTGTGGAGTGCAAAAAAACTATGGATTTATGCCCAGATCTCTGTACTGGGGTGAATGTATGACATTGTTCTGTATTCTGTCCATCAACTGTGGTTTTTGCAGTTGTGGGTGGGCGTGATATAGGAGCTCATCAGCAGTGGTGCAGCTGACACCTTTAGGCTATTGTTAGAGAAAGGTACTGAGATGAGAATGTTAAGTCTTTGTATTATGTATCTTGGACAGCAACTCACAAACGTATCAATATCCATGGACATGAACACAAAGAATACGCACATTGTACTATCCATTTTATTGGTTAAACGGAGATGTAATGGCAACTCACACAAGCAACTATGCATTAAAATGCTAACATGGAATGTCAGAGGCCCACATGACCCTCGTAAACGGCGACAAATACTGGCATACCTCGATAGACACCATATACAAATAGCAATGCTGCAAGAAACACATACCGATCCCCGCCACCCTAACTGTTTTGGTAGCAAAGTAGCCTCTGCCAGTGTGTGCTCTTCATATTCATCATATTCCCGAGGCATGATCATATTAGTTAAAAAGAACACATCCTTAATTTTGGGGGGCATGTTCAGCGACCCGACGGGTCGTAGTTGCCTGCTTTGGGGTTACCTGGGCACGCAATCAGTCACCTTAGTTTGTTGCTACGGCCCTAACATGGATGACCCAAACTACTTCAATATACATTGGGGACACATATTTAAGGTGGGGTCTACTCATGTTATATGGGGAGGAGATTTTAGCACTGCCCTGCGTCCATCTATGGATCGCTCCAAGCCCCTTCCGCACCATTACACTAATACTCAAGATACTCTCTCTGCTTTATTTCTTGATCACGGTGTAATTGAAAGGTGGAGATATTTACACCCAACTGACAAGAAAGTCACCTTCCATACGGCCAGACCCATGACATGGTCAAGACTCAATTACTGGATCTGCTCGCAAAGGGTAGCCCCATGGACCCTCTCGGTAGAGCATCTGGCCCGCACATACTCGGACCATGCACCGGTATGCCTGGAGATAGCCCCCCAATTTAATTGCTACTCCACGATGTTGGAGATTGGGGCCGGAGGCACTGTTGGATATTGTTTTTCAGGTCGAAATAGTAGAGGAAATCACAAACTTTTTTGCCAGGAATAAGGGCATGGTCACCCACGTGGGCACCATATGGGAAGCTTTCAAGGCCACTATACGTGGCTCCTGTATGGCAAAAAGCTTTGGTGTACTCAAAGATATCCGCAGAAATCTGACTTGCCTGGAAACAGATAAAGCAACTTGAAACTCCTATGAGGGGTGCGGAGTCTGGTGTACAGAGGGCCACATTCCGAGAACAAATTATAGACTACACTAGTACTGCAGATAGAAAAGTCAAATTTAGAGGCACTTACTTTGTTGCCCGTTGGTTCGGTGAGGGCAAACGACCCGGCTGTGCACTAGCGAATGACATTAGACAACCTCGCTTCTCCAACTATGTAATGGACGTGGTGGACGGAGGTGGGATGCGGCACAGGGACAGTCTAGAAATGTTAAACACTTTTATCACATATTATACTGGGTATGTTACTGTTAGCACGCAACTTTTAGCACGAAGTACTGTTACCACGCATCTATTACCACGCAGGACCCATTACCACGGATACCTTTACAACGCATTACTCTACAACGCTGGTACTATTACAACGCATACCATTACAACGTAAGTTTAGGTAAGTTTATTGGTAAATTTATCTTTTTTAAATAACATTTATTAGGGGTATTGGGTTTGGGTTTTGGGGTACAGGGGTATTTTTAGGTTTCAGGGTTGGGTTTGGGTTTTGGGGTACAGGGGTATTTTTAGGTTTCAGGGCTGGGTTTGGGTTTTGGGGTACAGGGGTATTTTTAGGTTTCAGGGTTGGGTTTGGGTTTTGGGGTACAGGGGTATTTTTAGGTTTCAGGGTTGGGTTTGGGTTTTGGGGTACAGGGGTATTTTTAGGTTTCAGGGTTGGGTTTGGGTTTTGGGGTACAGGGGT
This sequence comes from Lissotriton vulgaris, assembly GCF_964263255.1. Classification (NCBI taxonomy): domain Eukaryota; kingdom Metazoa; phylum Chordata; class Amphibia; order Caudata; family Salamandridae; genus Lissotriton; species Lissotriton vulgaris. The sequence goes on from NC_141694.1 coordinate 248,760,555, forward strand.
ATTTTTAGGTTTCAGGGCTGTGTTTGGGTTTTGGGGTACAGGGGTATTTTTAGGTTTCAGGGCTGGGTTTGGGTTTTGGGGTACATGGGTATTTTTAGGTTTCAGGGCTGGGTTTGGGTTTTGGGGTACAGGGGTATTTTTAGGTTTCAGGGCTGGGTTTGGGTTTGGGGGTACAGGGGTATTTTTAGGTTTCAGGGTTGGGTTTGGGTTTTGGGGTACAGGGATATTTTTTATATATATATTTAAAAAATAATAAATAAAAATTAATATACTTAATTAAAATATTTAATAATAAAATAATTATTAATTAATTAAAATATTTAAATTATTATTAATTACATTATTTTAAAATATTATATACTTACTTATACTTATGTTGTAATGGTATGCGTTGTAAGAGTACCTGCGTTGTAGTGTAATGCGTTGTAAAGGTATCCGTGGTAATGGGTCCTGCGTTGTAAAAAATGCGTGGTAATGGTATGCGTGCTAAAAGTATGCGTGGTATCAACATACATCCATTATACTGATCTCTATAGCTCTCAACGTACATCTCCCCCTGATTATTCCCCTTACCTCCAGGATATAGCTCTGGTCTGGCTAGGTGACCATCATCTGGAGTTTTTGGCGGACCCTTTTGAAAACGATGAATTTCGCGCAGCCATCATGCAGATGCAGTTGGGCAAGGCACCGGGGTCAGATGGCCTTCCCATAGATTTAAAACCTATATCGATCAACTCATACCAGTGTTAAAAGAGGTGTTTCTCAAGGCTCACGAAACACAGATTCTGCCCACGTTCATGAGAGAGGCACTGATCACCTTGTTGCTTAAACTGGGAAAGCCTGCAGATCAATGTGAATTCTATTGGCCCCTCCCTCTTATAAACTTCGATGCTAAAATCCTCGCAAAGCTCATAGCAAATCACCTCGCCCTACTAATGGAGAACCTTGTTCTCCCAGACCAAGCGGGCTTTATTCCGGGAAGGGCGACCTCCCACAACCTTAGGACGCTGTTCTCGATCCTTCGGACCGTTGACCAGAAATTGCCTTTGGGGGCGGTATTTCGACTCTGTCACAGCCCTGCTGGGGTACACTAAGCAGATCTCGGCTATACATGGCAAATTTGTGTCGCTTGTCGCTGGGGTTGGGGACTTGCCCCAAAATTTAAAGACTGGTTTGAGGATATAATACGTTGGCAAGACCAAACCTGTACATATGCTGAACTCATGCCACTTCCTTCACACCCGTGTGACATATGGGGCCCACTTAAGTCCTATCTATTGGATCACCCAGTGCATATTCAACAACCGTCCCCAGACTCACGTTCTCCAATAAATGCTTGACCTACCTTGCACTCTACATACTTTATCCTTACACACTCCCCTTTGTAATTCATTCGATATCCTTCGCACCCAAGAGAGACACATCAGCCTTCTCATGCTACCCTCTGATGTTCCAATACCGTGATGCCATTAAAGATGTATACAAGTGCCAGATGTACTGTATGTGTTAGATTGTGTTAATTCACATGCCATTCTCACCGCCAATCTCTCCCATGTTATTCTACTGTTGTATGTAAAAGGCATATGCTAACTTGTAAATGTGCATTGTCAATAAAATACAAAAATAACCTTTAGTCTCCTTTGGAAACAAACAGGCCGCAGCACTAGAAAATGTTGGCAAGGTGCAATGTGACACAACTTGCTAAGCCATTCAATGAAGCTTTTGCTGCATTTGGCTTTTTCCGTTTTCTTTTGCATTGGTGTTGTTGAGGATATTAGACATATGCAAATGCTTTCCTCTATTATGTTTATATTTAGTTTCTTTTGCTTTCGCATTACATTGATCACTAGAAAGTGCTACATTAACGCAGATCCCCTTTTTTTGAAAGACTGATCTTAATATGATGCTTTTGCACATAAAATAGCTTTATTAATTGACAATTCAGGGCAAACTCTGTTCAAAACAGCTTGTAGGTTCAATTTGTACTTTGTCTTATACATTTTAAAATCATTAAAAAAGGCTTGATTGCACATAATTTAATTGGGGGTTTTAATCTAATATGCTAACAGAGAGAGAGGAGTATTAAAAGAACATAGTAAATTAGCGGCATGAATGCAAAATGAAAAAAGATACACACATTTATATTGTTTGAAGTGAGATCAAGAGAGACATAGAATGGAACAAGACTGCTGTATTCTGAAAAACAAAGGCTGGCATTCATCAGAAATTCAGAATATCAAGCTTTATGTAAATGATGCTTTTTGAGCATGTTGTGTGGCTCCATTGAAGAATGGTGAAAGAGCTCATTCAGGACGGAGTCCCATTGGTGCTTTGTACAGTTATAAAACATCTAAGAGTGTACCCTTGCCAATTTATTGAAATGACAACATAAGCATTAAAAGGCTCAACTAGTTATGAGGAGGTCTTGTCAGCCCCACTCCACATCCTCTGCTGGACACACAAAAAGGCCCTGTAGTGGTATTTTGGACAGAAAGTCTTTTGTAATGGTAGAAGTAAAAAAACATCAAAGTAATGCTCTGAGAAAAAGCACTTCCCAACATTCTCAAAGATGCTTTGTTCTCCAATTCTGCATCAAATATGCATGTGTTTGCATTTAATGTGCCATTGTGGCCAAAGGGGAGACGTGGATATGCTGCTGCCACATTTCAAAGTGATTTCCATATGTAGGCCATTTCTATGCTAAGTGAAGCAAATTCTATTGTGATTCAGTTTTGTCTCTGGCTCATTTGGCATTGAAAATGCTAAAATGTTCGCTTTCTGGGCTTTTAATTAAAAAAAAGTGTGGCCCTAATTCTGCGAAGAGCAGGAATACTGATTTCAGCATAAATGAACATTTGCACGGTATTGTCCAAGTTGGATGAAAATTTCTGCACACAGCATATTAGCCGCCCTAAAAAATATTATCAATAAAATAACTCATCATTCCTAGTTTTACTACCCCTATGGGGAATGTATGCCATATTAGCACATTATCACCCACGCCAAGGTGCAAAACTCAGAATTATGACATATTACCACACTTAGTAAATACCGCACTCTACACTCGGGGCCTTATTTATGAAGGACTTGCGCCGCCGGTGCGTCACTTTTAACATGGGAAAAAGTGACGCATCGGCGGCGCAAGTTCTTCATAAATAAGGCCCTCAGTATTTACTGGGTATAGTGGCAGAATCCCAAATATCACACCAATCAGAATGAAGACGAATGTTTGTTGAGGCAGAAGATGAGAGAAAAAATGACTAAACGCAAGGAAAATCAAAGAAGACAGAACTAATAAATATCTCCGGTAATCACTGGGTAATGCAGTGGGCACACTGGTCGATTAATGGGCATGAACAATGTTGTCATAACAAGAGACTAGGGTCCTGATTACGAGTCAGCTGTTTTTTTCCTGACCCATGCATAAACACCTGTTTACATATGGGTCAGAATTGCAAGTTGAGTGTTAAATTTAATGCATCTGATAATTAACAGATGCATTAAAGACCTCATGGTCAAACCTGCTGAAATTTAACAGGGGAAACCATACAGTAATTACCGCATCATGCAGATTTTGGTATGTTAAACACTAATATCCACATGTCCACATGTCATTCCCCAGAAACTCATAACAGGTGCTATTTATTGCATCCAATGAATATTGAACCCCATGGTATTGTTTTTTACCACGTGCAACAAACAGCTCAATACTTTTAATCAGGCCCCTAATGTTTCACCATCACAGCAGCATTGAACGATCTTTGTATGGTAGGGCCCCTCTCTTCCTCTCTGTTTTACCAGCAGCTTAAAGCTGGTGGTAAAAAGAGGTACAAAACTGAGGGGGCACACACTATTTACAGTCAACTTGCAACAGGGGCAACTGTGACCAAAATGTTTGCTGTGGTGCAAGTATTAGTGGAGCAATGGGTTGAGGGGCACTGGGACAACGAGGTCTGAGCATATAGGTGACTGCAGGTGGATTTGGGAAATTGTCAATTTTGGTTACTTTTTTAAAGTTTCATGCAAAGGGATTGTTTTGATGCTTGGGAGGCGAGGAGTTCCAATTTTTGGAGCACATCCTGATAAGGACTGTGCAATTGGTTCTGATTTCTTTCGGATGGTGGTTTCCAGTAGTAGACTCTGCACTCTTGTTCTGCTTTGCCGTCCTGAAATTCGGAATTTCAGGTTGAGGCATAGTGGACTGGTCTCATGTTGTGCCTTATGCTTAATGCAGGCTAGTCTGAAATGAGTTCTAGCTTCAAGGGTTAACAAATTGAGGGATGCCAGAATGGATGAGATATGCTTGAATTGAATTTCCTGTATCTTGAGACTAGTCTGGTGCTGTGTATAGAGTTGCTCTTTGATGATCCCTGCTCAGACGTGAGTTACCATGATCTAGTCTTGAAAGTGCCTAGTATTGGATAACTAGTTTGAGGTCTTTAGCTGGGATCGATTTTTTTATATCCTTCTAGCTTGAGCTGAAACTGTGCTCCCCTTTCTAGGTTACTGATGTGGTCCCCAAAATTTAGGTGGTTGTCTAGAGTGAATCCTAGGGATTTTGTGCCTTCTACAATATTTGATTTGCTGTCTAGAAGGGAGCTCTTCTCGAGCCATTTAACTACTGGGAAGTTTATGGTGGTGCATAGTCACCCAGGACTGGATTTAGAGGACGACTTGGTGATGTGTTCTGTGGAGATGATTTTCATGGAGAGCTGTGTGTAGTCTGTGTAGAAGTGGCAGTTGAGGCTTGAATGTCTGAGAATAGAAGCAAGAGGTTGTGTGTAGCTATTGAAGAGCATAGGAGGAACTACCTGGTGAAGTTTTGCTATTTCAGAAGTGGAGAGTTTTTTTTATACGTTGACACCAGTTTTCCAGAAAGTGGTTTACCCATCTTAGGCCCATTGTGATCTTGGGAGTTCTTAGGAGTTTATTAGGTCAGGAGGAGGATGCAGGGTTCACATTTGTGCAGGATTCCAAGGGCGTCATCGACAATTTTGAGAATTATGCTTTTGGCGACCCTACCTCAGGTGGACTCTTCCTTCTCTTCTGTTGCTTATGCCTGTCCTGACGCAGAGGACATTATTCGGAAAGGTGGGCACAAAATACTACTCATGCTACTGTCATGTAATGGATACAGTGTAAGTCCCCTTTCACCACATTGCCTCTTTTTTACTTTTATTATTCACTACTAATAATGAATTTGGAAGTTGCCAGAGAGGACATCCTAGAAAGACAGAGTACGCCTCCTCATGTAAACTAGAAAGAGCAAGGTTCTCAGGGATCTAAGGAAAATAGTGTTTTCACATAGAGGGCTAAAGACAGATGGGTAACACCCGATGCCTGATTTTCCCAGTCTGGTTGTATGACCTACCTTAGGTTCACCTAACAGGTGATCATCCACTTGTGTGAGCCTTCGGGATCATGAGAGGAGCTTAGGGCATGACCCCTTGCTGAAAGCTTTGACTGCCTTCAGAATGGAAAATCTGGGCCTGCTCAGCTTGCTTTCACTTCTTTCCTTGCTCACGAGCTGTATTTGTACAGGAGTAGGCAGTAGTCCTGACTTGTAAAAATGTGCATGGCTACAGCTCATGTCGCCAACTCCAATTTTTGGCCATTTGTTAACATCTCTTCTTTGTGCAAGTTACTGTTTGGAATACCGGCGTTTCTGTAATACCCCCATTTTTTAAGTACATGCACACAGCACCCCAGTGCTACTCTCACCAGGTTGGGGCTGTGTACCTTCTTAGATATAATTATATGTTTCTCACCCACCCCGTTCTCCGTCACAATGGTAGGTGCTGTGCCCAAGACAAGATAAGAGCAAGACGCAAGCTACCAAAATACTGCCTTATTAACGTGGTAGAATGTTGCCTAAACCAATGATAATTCACTGTGGGGCATTTGGTCCTCAGGATAAAGCTTAAGATGGTAAAAGATGTTAAGCTTCAACTGCACATACTTTTTACCCCGATCAGCATTCTACTGGGCATTTCGCCAATCTCAATAATGTTAAGTTAGCCATTCTGAAAGGAGTGGAATGTTCCAAGGCCTGGACAAAAATGGTCCTTCTGCATACCCAATTACTGACTCACTTTCAGGTAATTCACAAACATTTCTCAGATTAATTTTCTAAGTCCTTCATGCTTTTGCAAGCATTCCTCCCATCACTTTTGTGTGATTGAGGACTCATATGAGATCCATTACCACACTTATTGTCACAAATCCCACAGAACTGATTCAGGCAAAGATTGAGGTTTTATGATAACAGAAAGTCCCCCCCCCCCAATTTTGAAAAGAGTACAAAACGTGGAGCAGTACCCACCTCTACAATTTCCTCCACTGTAAGTATGGTATGATTGTGGAAATTCCGCCTATAGATTCTCCTCTAGATTTTGCACTTTTTCCACAAATAGGAAGACATTCACTAAATATCTAATACTAAATCAGACACTCCATTCCAACTTATGCCAATCACATGTTTTATGCTAAAAATAGAGACATTATTAGAGGCAGTCTTACATTGTGAATACTGCATTACATCAGTGCCATTGTACGGACGGCACTCTCCATTGAGCCATCTACATCGGAAATACCACAAGGAGATGTTCAAACATTGCATTAGGCATATATAATAGAATCTAATTTAATTTTAAGGTTATATAATTTGAATAAGGTAACATGATTAATTAAATTTGATGTAATTTAGATAAAGACCAGGGATCGTGGTACATGTTTAATTAATTAACATTTAATGTATTTTAATTAATGGTTAGGGTTAATTATTCAATTTAATATACTTTATTGAGGGCAAAAAGTTGATATTAGGGTTAGGTTAACAGTTGGGTATCCAGGCCCCATAATTCTGCTCCAGATGCAATATGCCATCTGAGCCTGGTTAACACCACTTGGTCGATGTGTTGTGAGAAACTATGGCCATTTGAAAAGGAAGAGCCTGAGGAAGGCATTAATCAAGGTCTCAGATTTCTCAGGGGCCTTTTGAATGTGTGTTGCTCACTTTAGATTAGTGGCTGCGGTCATCCCGTGATGTAAAGGTGTTGACATCTTCGAAACATTATTGACAGTGAAGATTTTATTCTGCCTTTGATTTTTTTATAAATACTATCGTCTTATATTTTGTTTGTTTATCTTTAGGCCATTGTTTGAAGCAATATTTTTCCATGGCTGTTTGTTCGGCCTGTAACCATTTAAGAGTGTTTGCGATGAGGATGGAACCATCAACTTATAGGAGGGTGGCAGTGCTTAATTTGTAAGAAAATAAGTGCCAGAGCTCTCATCAGGAGACCACTGCAGCTTGCATCACGCATTACCCCTGCCATGCTGCCAATGATAACAACCCCACTCGCCTACAAATGTGACAATTTGGACTATGTCCAGGCCTCTAAAGCTATAAGAATGGCTTGGACGGCAGGTAATAGTCATTTTTAATGTATATTGAATTAATAACTACCTGTTTGTTGTAGTCATCTCTAAATTAGCCAGACAGCGCCACCTTGCAGCAGACTGTCACAAGCGCCGGTGATGACAATTGAGTGCCTTGCCGAGCACCGGAAACCACTGGCTCAAATTAAGCACTGCAGGGTGGGTACTTGGAAACCACTACTTGAAGGCATGACTTGGGAAGCTTTCAGAACGTCCTGGTACATATTGTTGGTATACAATGAGAGCTGTGAAAAAGCTGAAGACAGCCCTTTATGACTCCGCATACAATGATGAACCGACCGCTCATGACAGCATTTTGGATTAGTCTTCATTGAGGTGTTGTGTCAATGTACAGCCATTTTATGAGCAATAACAAGGCCGGGTCTAAGCCCATGTTGGCAGGTTTGCTTTGCAGGTTCCCTGATACAGTCCGAAAGCAGATGGCTAGTTCACTAAAGCGACACAGAGTTGCACCTTCTTTAGTGAACTGCACTTGTAGCTGATATGTAAAAAGACAAATATTTGGTCAATCATTGAGAAGCCTGTCTGAAAACCTTAGATTGGAATTGAAGATGTTTTCATGTTCTGCCCAGGTCTATATGCCCTTTAGGAACTGTGTGGAGACAATGTTGATAAGGCGGATGGGCTTGAAGGATTGTGCCTCATTTTTAGCGCCCTTTGTGCAGTGTTGGATGATATTGCTGTTCTGCCAGGTTCAGAGATGGAAATCAGTACGAAGGATGTTGCTCGAATTTTCACTCACAATGCAGTGATGTATTTAAATACTTCGGGAGGGATCATACCAAGACATGGGGCTTTTTTTCCTTTCTCAGCCCCTCCATTACCAAACTTGTGTTCTGTTTCTAAAAGATAGCATTGCATTTAGCTTTCCTAGCATTGTATTTAGCGTCGCTGCTTTGTTCTTGTTTGTAGGGGGTGGTAAGGCCACTTAATTTCGCTCATGGCTACAGATACTGGGGCATATTATCAAGCAGGGCGTTAAAAATTATCGCCGTTTTAGTGGCAGAAAACTGCCGTTAAAGCGGCGATAATAGGTTTGATAATATGGCCTTGTGAATTCCAATTGAAACCCATGTTCTGGTGTGAACATGGGCTTCTATTGCAATTCCCCAGGGCATATTATCAAGACCATTATCGCCGTGAATTTATCTAATTTCCTTGCCCTTTTGATTTTTTTCAAGGTGACTGCTCAAGGGTTTACAGTGTCTTCTAAAACCAGGTTGCATCATCTGCATTTATTTACATCTTAATGCGCTCCCACGTGAATGTGTAGTTCTGATGGGTGCTGTTGAGACCAGGAGACTTTGGTAGTAGTCCTTCTTGATGGGGTATCCTGATGATCAGCGTGAAAGGGTATTTGAATAAATAGAGTTTCAAAAATATCGCCCTATCATAATATTGAGGAAACAACATTGAGGACCAAAATATAGGTAAGTACAGGGTTACTTTACAGCACAAAATATACCTTGAACATATCTATGCCTTCTTGATATTTTGTCCTTGATATTATGGTAGCAAGATATTTTTTGCAGAATATTTCTATATATCGTAAAAGGGCAAAGCACTTGAAAGGATTTTTGATCTTTTGAGAGAGCCCCACAAGCAATGATGAAATAATTGATACCGGATCACAGAATGGCCTTCGCTATGACTGTGAGATCTTCTCATCAATAGGGTCAAACTTTGCTCAACAGCAGTCCAATTTCACAGTAGGTATTATAAAGGTAGATTGCCTAGCCCACAGGAGGCTATCGAAATGATCTCCAGGGTTTTAACCCTTGCAAGAGAGGCATTTGCCAGATTCCCTTAGTGGCCGATTTTAGTGACACCGGCTCAATTATTTGATGACGGCACTAGAACCAACCAGCATCAGCTCGGTCTTGCGGGCATATTGAGCAATACAAATTTCCTACTTAACTGATGTGCATATTCCTGAGTGAAACACCATGAGCGTCATTTATGAGAAATGACGCATCGCTGCGTGAAAGCAGCAATGCGTCACTTCTCAGTGCGCACTCCTTGTGACATTTCTGATGCATCATATTTAATGTATGACGCATCATGTCGCAAGGAGTTCCAGATACGTCAGTATTTCTGACGTATCTGTAAGCGCAAAAGTGATGCATTGCTGGAGTGTGTCACAAAAGTGACGCAACTCCAGCAATGCGTCCTTTCACATGGGGCAAGCCCCATGTGAAAGGGCCTACATCAGTCTTACGCCTGCTGTGAGGCAGGCGCAAGATTTTGATGCAACGGCGTCCTAAAAGTGACGCAGTGAAATCTCATAGATGTCACTGCGTCACTTCTACGACCCTTCCTTGCGTCAATACGCCCTCCCTTGCATACATTATACCTGGCGCAGGGGTTTTTACAAAGTGACGCATCTACCTAGATGCGTCACTTTGTAAATATGGCGCAACAAGGCCCATTTTTTACGCCACTGGTGCGTCACAAAAAGTGACACACCGGTGGCGTAAAAGTGATGCACAGCCTCATAAATGAGGCCCCCTATCTTTTTGATGGATCATGTCTCAGAAATGATTATGGTTATTTTTGGATCTGGGTATACTGTATGTACTGTGCATCATAGACCATAGTACCAAAAGTGCACATCTTCCAGGCTTGTGCCACGGCGCACCTTTAAAACTGTGTGCCAGGTGCAAATATGGGAATATGATGAATGTACTCCCTGTAGGGCAGCCACGAACTCATCGTGCCCTAAGGCTAGCATATTCAAGTGAAATACGGAGAAGAAGTTTAAAAGCCGCTCTCTGTTTCACAGTACAGTACACAAAATAGTGACGGATAGAATGCATGAATTAATCTCAGTCACTGGTAATTACTTGGGCCGCATTCCAATCAATCGTTATTTTGCACACCATGTCACCTCAGTTTGGACCCAGCTATAAGCAAATCAGTCTTGACCCTGCTCTAATCAGAACAGTCCAGCACAAACTACCAAGTCAGGTCCTCCCTGACCCGGAAAACAAGCAACCCAGGACCCGTTTTGCCCTAGTTATGGGCTCATCAGGTAGGCTTAGTTCCAGTGACACAGTGTGTAGTTGGGGTCTGGACTGTTCTGATTGGACCCTGAAGGGGTGTCAAAAGACAGCACTGGGTGTGTGATTGCACTAAAAGTTCTACTCTCCAACCTTGCTGCGTAGTATCATGGTCCAGCCCGTGTGAGTAGGGATGGCATGATAAGGTCTGTAGCAACGCATTCGTATGCACCCCTCTTTCATTCCATACCCCTAAATTATTGTTAGTCCTGTGTCATTTGCCTACCACAAAATGGGTGTCAATAGCCGGCTGCTGCTCAACCTTTCACTTGGAGCTGTTGTGTGCACCTTCAGATTTATTTTATGTACATGCCAAAGTGTGCTAACTATTTGTATGTTTTAGTAATTTTGTATGTTTTCAAGATGGGAGGAGGAGTATCCTGTTGCAGATGCAGATGCCATTACAGCAACTAAGTGGTTACACAGAGATTTTAACCCTCATTTCAGAGTACTATACTAGACCTCAAGTGACCGGGGAACACATTTTGTGTGAACAGTGGTACAGGCAGTTTACAGGACTCTAGGGATATACCAGAATCAACAGACAAGATGAAGAGGAGCAGTGGTACCCTTAAGAACAAGTTAGATACAACACATTCAGAGACTAAACTAAAATGGCCTTATGCCCTGCTGTTAGCACTATGGCTCCTCAAAGCAATTGCTTCCTAGAAGACCAAATTCAGCCCAGATGAAATAGTTATGTGCTGACCAATGAGGATTCTCCCAAATCCCCCAGACTCAGCTGCTGAGGTGGATTAGCAGTTAAAATATGATGCAGTTTTGCAGTATTGCAGAAAGCTTATACAGTGTTTCTACAGTTTCCATTCTCAGGTTCAAGCAACCTTACATGAGGGTCTGACCAATGCCTGCCACCCCCTCCAGCCAGTGACTGTGCATACATGCATGAGCACCAGAGGCTGACCGCACTGCAGCCTAGCTCATGAGGTCGTGATCAGGTCTTGATGGTCACCAATACAATCGATAAATACCATGCTCTGGCAACATGGATACACTCATACTGCAACCAACTGCTCCTCCTACTGACAATAGCATTCCAGCTTCTCTTCACCTGCTGGAACTATCAGTGCTGCTATCTTGCCACCTGCTGGAGGGACAAGTCCCCTGTGTCCATGTTCTCTGCTTGCTCCATTGCCACAAATGTATGCTGCTCTTACAGCCTCTCATTGTTACCACCTCTATCTGAGGTAAGTGACCTTCTCCGGGATACAGAATCCCTTTGTGGGTCTGGTCTGCTATATTTGCTACAGCCGCCACAGGCCATAGACAAGGCGGGAGCCCAGCTGCGACTGGGCCTCGAATTGAATAATAATAAGATATGGCCTTCTACTGATCCCCATGACTCTGTGCCAACATTCCAAATGCAAATCCATGAAATGCATGACAACATAAAGTAAAGGGTTTGGTATAATTGGGGAGTCCTAAGGCATGCACAGATTTCCAAGAATGCATTTCTTGCTTCACTAGGTCACTGTAATTGTTCGAGGGTGTCTTTTCTGCCCTAATCTTGCAAAGGTTTCACTATTTTGGCATAGCTCAGGATCCACTGTCAGCAATATCACCCATTCCCAGAAAGGTACATATCTGTGAGATAGTGATAGGGTGGAGCTACTAACAAATATATTCAACTAGTTCAGAGGACAAGTGGCTCTTACCAGAAGATATTTCAAGACCACAGTATCACAATCGAAGAAGGCAAAACTGTATTTTTGTTGTGGAAGACCATTGCACTTTATCCAATTTGGTAAGGAGATCGATGGAGTCCTTCTTGCAATGATCTAGAATAAAAGTTGCCAAAGCCAGATCGTCAGCATACTGGACTAAAGTAGAATCCTGAGGGCAAACTAACGTATTTAAATCATTCTTCATTGACTGGGAAAAGATAAAAGGAGGTAAACCCCTGAGAGAGTCTGGTCCATGAAAGGAGAGGCCAAAGGAAAACCACAGTAAACCATTGGGAGTTTTACAGGGATATAAGAATGGATGGTGGCAGGGTGGGAAACTACAGAGAAGGCGGGAGAACCACATTATTGATGTCACTTTTGTGACGTACAAACCTATACACATTGGCTTTCCTGTCTTACGTATCGAGAGAATCAAGGTATTACATCTACTAGCAGTTGGTAATAAAAACCCTTGCTTAATCAAATCAACTATTATAGGTGTGGATCCCTTCCTCCGCCTCAAGTTTTAATGGGTACTTGAGTTACAACCATTCTGTTTCCTATTCCCCAGCTGTCTGCAGATAAAACATTACCCTCCCATTCTCAGCGCCTCTCCCCTGCTCCTCCCATTGCCTTTCTCAGCTCTCCTTACTCTCTTTTCCTGCCCCCTTTGTTCCTCCTTTTGTGGTACTCCCCATCCTGCACCATTAACGACTCTCTACCACATTCTGCAAATTCAATCAGGTCAGTTTTGATTCTACATTCTGTTTCTTTCTCTCTTGTGATGCTATGCAATTGTTAGCAACCATCACCAATTCAGCTAACTTGTTAGTTAATCATCTGATGCAGATAGTCAACAACTAACTCCTAACATTCGGCACAATCAATGCTTAAAAGCAGCACCTATAGATTCCTGAGACATCTCTAAAGAACAGACTATACTTGAGAACTCTCAAACACATTCTTAAGTCAGTCTAAATAATCAGCCAGTACATATTTACTTATTTATGCCTACTATCCCTCCTGAGGTATAGGCCGTCAACCAGGACTCGCCAGCCATCTCTGTCTTTTGCTTTTTCAATCTGACTCCAGGTGTAACCCATCTTCTTGCAGTCAGCTTTGAGGCCTCGGCACCAGGTGTTGCTTGGGCTTCCTCTTTTCCTTTTCCCTTGAGGGTTTCAGGTCAGGGCTTACCTGGTGGTGTTTGAGGCAGGCTTGCGGAGGGTGTGACCTGAGCAGCCCTAGCATCTTTTTATGAGTTCTTCATGGGGAGGTAGTTGGGAAGTGTGCTGCCATAGTCAGGTGTTGCTGATGGTGTTTGGCCAGCAGATTTGGAAGATTTTCCTCAGACAAGTGTTGATGAAGGTCTTGTCTTTGTTGGTGGTGGTCACTGTTGTCCTCCAAGATTCTGCTCCATACAGAAGGACCAAGTTTACATTGTTGTTAAAAAGCCTGATCTTGGTTTGCAGCTTAAGGTTCTTGGAGCTCCATATCTTCTTTAGCTAAATGAAGGTGTCCTTGCTTTACCGATTCTTGCCTTGATGTCAGTGTCTGTGCTGCCCTGCTTGACTACTACACTACTCAGGTAGGTGTAGGCCTAAACCTCTTAGTCTGCAATAGTCACTGCAGCTCTGTTGTCCATGTCAGGTTTCAGAATCTTGGTTTTCCCCCATGGATGTTAAGGCCAAGTGGTGTTGATGTGGCTGCCATATTATAGGTTTTCTTTTGCGTCTGCTGATGGGTATGGGAGAGTATGGCCAGTTCGTCTGCAAAGGTTGTGAACTGCAACCAGGATGTCCACTGGATCCCATTGCTTCTCCCTGCTGTGGATGTCTTCATGATCCAATCTATGAACAGCAGGAAGAGAAAAGTCGAGAACAAGCGGCCCTTGCGCACTCCGGTCCTCACTTGGAAGACTCATGTGAATTGTCTTCCATGGACTTAGTTGTAGGTTATTCCCTCGTAAGAGTTCCTGATGATTCTTGCAAGTTTATCTGACACACCATAGTGGCAGAGGAGTTGCCAAAGGGTCTCTCTGACCACACTGTTGAATTCCTTCTCATACTCAATGAATTGACATAGAAAGGGAAGTTTCATTCCAATCAGTAAGTGCTTCATCCTTATTTTACTTCCAATTCGAGATCTTAGTCCAATCCGTTGAAACTGGACACACATTCGCAATCACATTAAATGAGACATCCTTTGAAATTAAATGAAAATTGGTATTTGTAAAGCGCACGGCTACTCCACAGAGATTCCCGGCGCTGCAGGTCTGGCTAGGGCCACAGAAATCAGAGTTCGGAACAGCCAAACTAAAACCAGGACAGAGGCATTATGGCAAAAAAGGCCAGGTTTTTAACTGTCTCCTGAAAGCAAGCAGGTCCTGGACCAGCCTACGATGAAGAGGCAAACTATTCCATAGGCGGGCGTCCAGCACTTGGAATGAGCGCCCGCCTGCCCGTGAGCGGGAAAATTTAGGAATAAGCATCAGGGCCTGACCAGAGGACCTCAGGGCACTATATTGAACATAATGTTGAACCCGTCTCCTGAGATAGACGGTGCCCATGCCATGAATGGCCCAGAATGCCAGAACCAAGGCTTTAAACTGGATCCTCTTGCTTATTGGGAGCCAGTGCAGGGATTTTAGATGAGTAGACATGCATTCAGCTTGCCTTTATTACAGAGCAACCCTCAGACACACCAATGTTCCTGCCAATCTTTTTCTCATTTTACTTGGCACCACCAATCACAGTGATTGATTCACATCCAACCAGTTATGTCCACAGGTCCAGCAGATCCCCGTCTCTCAGGTCCTTCCTCGCTTTCTCTTTTTATTGTGGTTCAGTGATCTGGGGGAATAGATAGAGAGGAGGAAGTTGAGCAATCGGAACACCAACCTTGACTCTGTCCCTAAGTGATTCATTTGGTACTCTTATTTCTCCTGTGTATTTCTTATACCTCCTATTTGGGATCCATGCTTAAGCTTCTGAGCCTCCTCATGTCACTGGAATAAGAGAAGCCATTGCTTGACATCTGTTATTTTTTTATCATCCTTTAGTTTTTTCTGTAAGTTGGCTAATCTTTCTGCCTCATAGGTACCATGCTCAGAAAAAGCCTTCTTTCCATCCTCATTAATGAGTCTCACACACTCTTGTAAGTACTTGCACATGCCTTTACCACATTGTTAGTACATAATAAGGGCAGGAATCCCTACTGGTGGGGCTCGCTACATTCAGATTTTGCCACCCCATCTCTTAACTTACCGTTCACTTACATCTGTGCAGCAAGGAGGGAGTCCTGCGGCCTTGTGCTCAGTTTTACATTTTCTAACTGATTTCCTCGGCCAGGGAGAAAGGGAAAATATCACACACTAACACTCAAAGATCTTCTTACTCTCGGGGAACCTTCAAGCAACAATCAGAGTAGCTTGTGAAGAGTTTGCTACAATTAGATCACAGGGCCTCTGTCTCACACACATTCATCCTTCAAGGCATTGTGATTAGGGTCTTAGCACCACTACCTTGCTTCCCCATTACCACAGTATTTCTAGAACTGCTCGCTCTAAACCATGGATTCTCACTTGCATACGCATTTCCTATTTTTTGGACTCCTCACAATCCTACCTGTCCAACCAACCTATTTTCCCTTTTGCCTACCCAGACCACAAATGGGCACCATATACACCAATACAGGCCATGCAAAGGAAGCAAGCAAGCAATTATATGGTAAGCTCAGTTAGACTTTACCTACATTTTGGTTCACTTATGCTTTTGCTTTTATGCAATTTTCCAGGTCTGATGCTGGGTCCTGCTCCACCCCAGTCCCCCTGTGAATACCTTTCCTTATTTTTTCACCTGGGTTCAACATGTGGAGTCCAGCCCTATACTCTCCTGTCTACTGCATGTGGAGTAGATTTTCCCAGCCTAAGAACCATCTGTTAAAACAAAAAACAACCTGTCTGGAAGCCAAAAGTCTATCATGCATAAAATGCAAAAATAGCGAACAGTGTACCAGAGCTATCACCCAAAAATGAGAATGCAATGCTAAAGTGCATGCAAACATGAACAGCTTATATACATTTTTCTCTCTATACAAGTTACACACATAATAGCAACTTGTTACTTACAGGGAAACATATCTGATGAGCAGGTCACAGGATCTTTGCATGGAGAAAATGTAGGAAGCCCTACGTTCGGCTTCAGCCAAATTTGCAGTAATTCCTAGGTTTAGGCAGTCTGCTTGGGGAGGCAGAGGTTTCATGCTGGGGACAGGCAAAGCTTGGAATGCTCTTCCACTGCACATCAAAGAGTCGCCTAATCTTTTAACTTTCATGAAAGCCCTGAAAACCTGTTTGTTTAATACTATCTAGTCCTTTTCTTCATACTTCCTCCTCTGCTATGCCATTAAAGTTTAGCACCAAGAGACCCCAGAGTAACCGAGCAGTCTATATAACTAATTAACCCAACATAACAATTAACATTGAAGCAAAAGATACAATTCATGCACATACTACTGACTTCATTAATTTATTTAAATTGCCCTTCTGGTTGCCAGAACTATTTGACTACGAGATGCAGGAAATGTGCAAATGTACCACTATGAATAACAAGACTTCTAGGCTCAGTAGATCCATGAAACTTAGCAGGCACACAGAGACTTAAGGGCCCTTCAGCTCAATAAGAAAACAGCATTCATATTGGATTAGAAAATATATAAATACATATGATGTACAAATGAAAAAGAGACACTGATGTTAAAGTAATGAGAATACAAGATTATGAGGCGGATTTAGATCTTGGCGAACAGGTTACTCTGTCACAACTATGATGGATATTCCATCTGCCAAAATAACAATCCCATTGAATATAATGGGTTTTATATTTCAGGGCATGAGATAGCCGGCAAGGTTGTGATGGAGTAAGCCGTCCGTCAATATCTAAATCAGGCCCAATGTTTTCACAAATTTATCATACATGTAATTAACAAGCATTTACAGTGCAACAGTCTCGCCTTTGCAAAAGTTAGCGCTTTTGGCATTGTAAATGACAAATGTTTTATTTATGTGTTGGTTTTGGAAACAGATAAATAAATGGCATTGTCATGAGAAGTAGAGAGTAAGTAGTAGAGAGTGAGTAGTAGAGAGAGTAGTAGAGTGAGTAGTAGTGAGTAGTAGAGAGTGAGTAGAGAGTAGTAAGTGAGTAGTAGAGTGTGTAGTAGAGAGTAGTGAGTGTGTAGTAGAGAGTGTGTAGTAGAGAGTAGTGAGTGTGTAGTAGAGTAGTGAGTGTGTAGCAGAGTGTGTAGTAGTGAGTGTAGTAGAGAGTAGTGACTGTAGTAGAGAGTGAGTAGTAGAGAGTGAGTAGAGAGAGTAGTGAGTAGTAGAGTGTGTAGTAGAGTAGTGAGTGTGTACTAGAGTGTGTACTAGAGTGTGTAGTAGAGAGTGTGTAGTAGAGAGTGTGTAGTAGAGAGTGAGCAGTAGAGAGTAGTGAGTGTGTAGTACAGTGGTGAGTGTGTAGTAGAGTGTGTAGTAGAGTGTGTAGGAGAGCGTGTAGTAGGGAGTGTAGTAGAGTGTGTAGTAGAGAGTGTGTAGTAGAGAGTAGTGAGTGTGTAGTAGAGAGTGTGTAATACAGAATGTGAAGTAGAGAGATTGAAGTAGAGAGATTGAAGTAGAGAGATTGAAGTAGAGAGATTGAGGTAGAGAGATTGAGGTAGAGAGATTGAAGTAGAGAGATTGAAGTAGAGAGTGTGGAGTAGAGAGTGGAGAGTCTGTAGTAGAGTGTAGTAGAAAGTAGTGAGTGTGTAGTAGAGTAGTAGAGAATGTGTAGTAGAGTAGTAGAGAGTAGTAGAGGGTGTGTAGTAGAGTGTGAAGTAGAGCGTGTGTGTAGCAGAGTGTGTAGTAGAGTGTAGTAGAGTGTGTAGTGTAGAGTGTGTAGTAGAGAGTGTGTAGTAGAGAGTGTGTAATGTAGAGTGTGTAATGTAGAGTGTATAATGTAGAGTGTGTAGTAGAGAGTGTAGTAGAGAGCAGTGACTGTAGTAGATAGTGTGTAGTAGAGAGTGTGTAGTATAGAGTGTGTAGAAGAGAGTAGTGGCTGTAGTAGTGAGTGTGTAGTAGAGTGTGTAGTAGAGAGTAGTGACTGTAGTAGAGAGTGTGTAGTAGTGTGTAGTAGAGAGTAGTGACTGTAGTAGAGTGTGTAGTAGAGAGTGTGTAGTACAGTGTGTAGTAGAGAGTAGTGACTGTAGTAGAGAGTGTGTAGTAGAGTGTGTAGTAGAGAGTGTGTAGTAGAGTGTGTAGTAGAGAGTAGAGTGCTTAGCAGAGAGTAGTGACTGTAGTAGAGAGTGTGTAGCAGAATGTGTAGTAGAGAGTAGTGACTGTAGTAGGGAGTGTGTAGTAGAGAGTAGTGACTGTAGTAGAGAGTGTGTAGTAGAGAGTGTGCAGTGATTTGAGTTTTACATCAAATTAAAAACGGGAACGGAACAAACTCATCCTATACATTATTGTGGTAGGTGCCCACGCATATAGGGTTAAATGATGCGTTAGATGCCACAGGTCCCACCAACACGCTTCCTTTATGATAGGAGAATGCCCAACATCGCGGAGATTTGCTCTCTGCTCTTCCCGGATATTTGTATTTTCAAATATATAATGTTATCCTGCTAAACGAAGACGATGCTCAAACTATAAAAGAAGAGGGTTTCACAGATATGTTAGTCCTTCCGGGCAAACGAAATGACCCAAAGAAAGATCAAGTGACAGTTTAGAGCTCCAAGTGAGTCTTAATAAAATCAGTGTCTGGAACGCTTAGCATCAAAGACGAGCGGGGCATCAAACTGCAGTGTTATTCAATCAAAGCTTCAAGGCTTCTGAGCGCTAGCCGAGAATTATTTTTTGTGAAGCACTAATCACTGTGGAAGGTGCCCCTGCTATCCCAGATGTGAGAAGTCAGTCTGATATGAAAATAAGCAGTATTTGGAATTAATGTATTTGGCAGGGGGAAGGTGGGGCGGCGCAAGACCGTACTGACGAGTGAACAGGAGCCATTTTGTACCGAGTGATTCTGCCTGTGTGCATGTAGACAAACCAGGCAGCAGCATGAGCATGTGATTCGGTAAAATAAAAACGGGGCTTGATGTTAGGAGGGGGGAGCTGGAAGCTGCAGGTCCCCGGAACAGAAGGAGGAAGGGTAGCTGCATCCCCTGTGTGACAACAGGAGCCAGGCATTACCGGGGGTACAGGATAACAAAATTGAAGAACCACACCTCTTAGTCCAGAAGTTGTGATATACCACTTCATGTGATTTCATTTGGGGCAGTGGGCGCCTTACATCATATCTGCCACGCCAATCATTTGCTTAAAATTATACCACATGTAACAGGAGGAAATAAACGGTCAGACTCCAAAAAACGGCCCTAATCACAATAGTATTATTTCACCTGCGTGAATATAAGTCTTTGAAATTCTGGCCAGTGGTAATACACACAAGTAATATAAAATTGTTGTTCCAAAGAGCATTAAATGGAAATAAAAAAATTAATATGCTGGAGATCACAAGCTTGGCTTGTGTTGTGTAAATGTTGTAACCTGCTTCAGTAATACCCAGATGGCTAGCAACATTAAACTTAATTACAATGTCCGGACCATGCATGCTGTTCGGCAGCAGTGAAAGGATCCCGCGCTCTAAGCAAACGCCTTACAGGCTGTGGGACTCAGCTTTTCTGCTGTCCAGGTGGAATAGGCGGTGGGTGTGGCCACATCTTGAAAGCTTTTTTGAGACAGGTTAATCATGCTGTGCCACTGTCGAGTCACCCCACCGCATTGCTATGTCATGCCGTGAAGTGGCAATTTAAAAGTGTATGGAAAGATTTGAGAAGCATGGGCCTAGGGCCTCGCAACCCGACCCGCTTGCCCCTAACGTCAGCTACTGCAGTATGGACAAAAAGGGCCGCCTTGCTCAGTGGCGTAAAGTTACGTAAAATGGGGTGCCCCTCAGATTGTGAAGTCTCCCACATTTCACAGACCCCGTTCCTATAAAAATTTATAATTGCATAAGATACGTTTTTGCGTAGTGGGTGTCGGAGCTGATTCTTAAATGCAAATACATGCGAACATGCCATTATTTTTTTAGCCCTGTTGTTTGTATTTAATTCATTCTTTGGTGTTTTCTGCTCGCCAGTACGGGCCTGTTTCTTTGTCGACTCCTATCCGTGCTTCTGTTTCCTTCACCTCTGTTTTTTTGCGGCTTTCTTCTCCCCCGGTGGACGGTGTGGGGCAGTGACTGGCCCCCCGGACCACAACGAGCTCTGAAAACAGGACAACGAGCGCTCACAAAACGGCACCGGAAGAGACAAGTTGTCTTACGAATCCTCTAAGCAATGGAGGGCGTGAGATCCTCCTTGTGATGGCCAAGCTATCTGATGGGGCCATGGTGACGGAGACTCGTTCTCCTAGCATACACCAACCTTACGCCTGGATGTTCTGATTTTAACCAAACAGAGATTCCCTTCCCATTTCCCGGTTGTCACCTGGTTGGTTCTTTACGGACTCAAAATGCTAAGGGAAAATTTGCTTCAAACTATTAGTGTCATGCTCCATCTCGGTCTGTACTCGAGACCCCCCCCCCCTTACCTAAAAGCGCTAAACAGTTAAATGACACCCACAAACAACTTAAACGTACCTAAGGCTACCAGATGACAGCCACCGAGAACACAGCTCCTGTCCTGGACTGTTTTACACAATGCATTCTGGGAGCAGCAGTCCTGGGCCCGTTGTACTGACCCAAACGAACCAACGCTCAGGAGTTGAAAACTGCATCGTTAGTGACAAGGGGTCATCTGATAACGCCTCGGCAGGGGGTAGTTCACGCTCCGTAACTACCATTACGATTACCGCTGGCTGCCCTATTGTGGATCCCGCCACCCTGCCAGCCCTTCACAAACGCTACCTGCCCACACCCCCACCCAGTCCGGGTGTTACCTGGCGTCCGGCTCGGTCAGCACGGTGGTGTCCAGGTAGTCGATCTTGTAGAACTCGAGCAGCACCGGCAGATTGTCGAACTCTTGGTTGCCGATCTTGAAGCGCCTCGAAGGCAGCAGCGAGTTGATGATGTAGTGGTAGACGTGCAAGTTCTCGGACACGGACAGCATGTAGTCTCCGGGGCACGTGGACGAGTCCCACACCAGGAAGACGCCGTCCCGCTGCCCCTGCAGCTTCCGATGAGCCTAGTTGCGGGACACCGGCCTGAAGTAGCAGCTCGAGCGGTCCGACGAGTCAAGGCGGGCCGAGGATATGGCTTGGCGGAGGTGGGCCCTGGGGCTGCAAAGGAGGTGTCACCGCAGGCCAGGGGCTCGCACCCGATTCTCCTGACAGGGAACGCAGAGGGCTCCTCAGCCAAGGCGGGTGCGGTCCCCCATCCTCCGAGTATTTGTTTATTGGTTCAATTAATTACAATTGTTAACAAAAGAAACAAGGAAATATTTATTTTCTTGTAAACACGGGGAGATTATGTGATGTGTTACGCAAAGAAGCCCCTCCCGCCCGGCGTCGACGACACTTCCGTTGCCAGGCAACGGCCCCACCGGCACCAATCCCAGCGCGGCTCCTCGTCTGACGTCAGAGGAGCTGCGCTCGGGATTTGTGAGGCTACCGAACTTCCCGGGCTGCGGCGGTGTTTACGGGGAGGCAAGTTTTAATTTACATACAATGCCGCTGTGGGAGGCGGCGGTGATTTTAGACAGCGCACCTTCTAGCACAGTGCCTTCACATGCGTAAGGGGAGAGGAGCCCGGTGAGTGGGGTTGAGGGTGGGGGTGTACGCGTGTGTGTCTGTTTGAGTGTGTCTGTTTACGGGGGTGGTGCGTGTGTGTGTGTATGCAGTGTGTGTATGTGCGCATGCGTGAGTGTGGCTTGGTTTCAGAATGGGAAAATGAGGCACGGCGACGTGCGCGCTCACAAGGTAGAATCTCCGGCAGGAGACGCTCGTGACAGTCTGCTGTCCACATTCCCCCGAAAGTGATTACATAAGTTGTCTCGCCCTAGACAGCAAAAAGCTTCGCTTTTTGTTTTCGTCTAGGCGAGACCTAAAAAAGGAATGGGGTGGGAGGGCCATCCCATCTTGCGGTTGGGATGCTCATCTCAACCCTGGCACCTGAGGTGGCAGATTAGTGATTTACCTCTAACATGTCTGTGTGTGGAAGGCAAAAGTAGACTAGACACCGGGGAAATATTTCTTTGAAAAAAGAATGCTGATGGGGGAATGGGCCTACATGGCATTGGCCAGCTTCCCCAACCGTTGCGTCAGGATAGTATGAATGGGGGATTTATCGCTAATTTTCCTGCTAGTGGGCCAAAAGGCCTTTAGAACAAATGAAAAATTAAACAAATTAATGTGGCAATGCGCTACCTCATCATGCAGTCGAAAGTCCCCCGACGCCATGGCCCATGTCAGTCTTTCTGCCATCCTTTAAGAGTTTACTATGTTTACCTCCGATCAGCACACCTAAGGGAGGTAGATAGCCTCCTAAGCACAAGTATCGGTGTCCAAAATGTAAAGAAGGGGGGTGATAATGTCTATGATTTCTGGAGGAGGTGTTAACTAGTAGGCTGGGCGGAGTTCACGGAGTTCCGCTATGCGGAACTCCGCGGTGACCAAAAAACTCAGCCGTGCCACATGGAGTTCTGCAAGAGGCGGATTGCATTAGGTCGGGCCGTTTGTGCTGAGTTTTAGCACCGGGTGATTGTCTTGCGCTGGAAGCGCGAAAGACACCATGCGTAGTGCAAGAGGGCTCTGCTTCTTTCTGCCGCTTGAGTAGATTTTCTACTCCAGCTGCAGCTTCCTCAAAGTGAACGGATGGTTTCTCAACACGAGCAGTTGCAACCATCCATGACTGACCGCATTGAGAAATCTCACTGGGAGGTGGTCTAGCGTTCGATTTTCCTCACATGCGCTCGCCAACATAATGTTGGAGAGCGCGGAATAACTTTTATGGAACTCTGCATGTTCTACGAAGTGGATAGTTTGGAAAACGTGTAAAAACTAGGTCCAGTGAATTTCTCATTTCCTTCTGATTCTGAGGTGACTGTAGGGTAGGACATTATCTTACATAGAATTAGACCTTGGCGGAATTTAAATTAAACTTGCGTAATTTGTGTCATTTTGGGAATTTTATGTTATGCTTTCTATGCAACATTCCCAAAATTAAACAATTATATCACCTTGCATAATTTCGTGCCATTTGCAGTAAACATTTCCTGCAAACGTACAATGATTTAAAAAATGTTTTACCATAAATGGGCAGGAGCATCAGAACACAAGCAGCTGGTGTTCACCGAGCTTTTCATCAAATGTGCCCTTGCGCCAAAAATTGACATGAGGCTGCATTTCACTCTAAAATGTAGTGAGAAATGATGGATTTGTATTTTGCATAATTATGATTAATTTCATGTAATTTTGCAAAATTTTGTAAAATTACACAGATGCAAATTACACAAATTGTGCACGCCCCTACACAAAATGCCATGCATATGTCAAATTATAGTTCCAAAAACAAAAGGATCCCCCTATTTATGTGGCAGAAATCTTGGGTATTCCAAGCCAATAACAAAGGTCTTACTATACTGCATTGCCACGTCTCCTGAGAAAAACGGTACCCCACATGTGCTGGTGGGTCTAATGTCCGGGATAGCAAAGGGACAATAACACAGCAAGGAAGCATGATGATTTTTGTTTTAAGTTACATTGAGTCTTTGGAAGAGGGTAAATGAGGTGTTTGAGGCCGAAATTGACCAGCACCTAGGGAAACCTACCATCCCAGACAGTTCTGAAAACTAGATACTAAAAGCAGTCCGGAGTGATATAGATTTGATTGATCCCACTTCATTTTATTACGCAGAAATGCCCTGCAAATGTTACATTTTGGGTAATAGAATTTCCTCATGTTTCTGTGAGACGACGTTCTGGAATCTGTTCGGAACAACAAACGTGCTACTATCCAGTGTACCCAAACTTCTGCCAATAAAAATGGTTCCCTACCAGCGTGGGTGGGCATATTCCCCGCAATAGAAGAAAAAATGCTCAGTGAAATTGCCAAGAATTTTTCTTAGAATTTCAATCATTCTTGGAATGTAGACAGTGGTGATATTTAGGCCAGCAATCTGTCGGCACCCAGGGAAACCGACCAACTATTCACAATTTTGAATCTTTGCAATCAGAAGTACCTGACAGACGTAATACTGTATTACTTTTGTAGATCAGATTACAGTGTGAAAACCTACATGTGAAAACATTTACTTATTTCTCTTTTTACCTACTTACCTTTACTATATTTTCATTTCAACAGTTGGTGCCTGATTTAGAGTTTGGTGTACAGGACTCTGGCACAAACGCAATGAAGTACCCTTTTCGCCAAACCCTCGGTCCGTACATCTCATTTAGAGACATATGGACCTTAAGTATTCTATTGACGGAGACCGGTTGGCTCTGTCAATGGAAAATTTCCTCTGACGGCATCAATAACAGTAAAAACAGGGACAGAGAAAAGACAAGAATGACCCCCACATACTGGTAGAAAACAGGAAAAAGACAAATGTTAATGTTACTGGGATTTATAAAGCGCACGAATACCTGGAGGTTTCTTAGAGCTGAGGACAAAAAAAATTTAAGATTGGAGGATAGCCGTCATATTCGGTAGCAGCCATCCAACATACTTTTAATGCACTGAAAGGAACCATCATGACAGGGGTTCCTTTCGATGGACAGAGATGACAGCAGAGTTGGCAGCCATCTCTAAATTTGGCAGATGGAGTACAGTCGAGACGCCAGAGGTAATGTCCACCGCCATCCTAATAGACACTACTTCATCCCTCAAATACTAGAAGAGACATTTAGCTCCTTGAGCGATTGGCACAAACGTGATCTCTAGCTTCGTTCTGAATATTGTTTTATTTTCATAAATGTATAACCATCCAAATTCAGCCATGGGTTTCACATCTCTTTCACTCACAAATTGTGTGCAGTTACCCCAAGAATATGAAATATTTACCACCAATTGCCAAAACTGGTCTTTTCAATGCTGCTTTCTGTGATTTATGGAATCTGGGAAGAGGACAAACTTAGCACAGCAAAACTGTTGTTGATGCTATTTTTAGAAGAAATCAGCACACATACTTGAACAGCACTTATTTCCCATTTTTTGTTAAAAACAATCAACGTTTGTCACATTTTGGCTATAATCACATTGTAAATTTACAATCCTAAAAATGTGGGAAAAAAAAGATTGGCCTGATTTGTGGAAAACATTATGAAGGTGTAAACATGGTTGCTCTAAATATAAAAAAGGATCAGCACAAGGAGAGTTCTTAGGACTTAAGTAGTTAAAATGTGCAATAGATCAGGAGCACTGCAGAGGAGCAAAATTAAAATTAATTAAATGGGTTATTTGAATCAAAAAGTCTGTTTGTAAGGATAATGCAATTTTGTTGTTAGATGTAGTACTGAATAGAATCAGAGAGAAGGAAAAACCTTGGAATACCCCATTTGTCACTTTGGAAAGGGAATCATCTAGCTTTACTATTTTAGAAGAATTGCTGAGTGGAATATCTGAAACATAATTTAGGACTAATTCTAGGTGAGCAGAATGTTATTGTCAGGCTTGCTACCCGCCAGACCGCGAATGCAGATGGGGCGGAGCAAGTCAGGAATAAAGACGGAAAGCGGCAAGGGAATAGTGCTTCGCATTATTGTTCACACAAGCGTGTCATATGTCTCTGCCCATTGACTCACCTGTTTACTTCGGGGTCACTTTTGCGTTCGATGTCGGCTTCCGGCGTCGGGCTGCACTACAGCATTTTTCCTCACTCCTTGGGACTCGTCTTCATCGCGGTTGGCCTCACGCTTACTTAAGCAATGAAATCCTGCAAAAGAGGAAAGAAACAGAGAAACTCTAAAAAATCCAGAGTTTCAGTAAAGTCTCAACATGCTCTGAGCAATAATAATAACTGTGCTATACTTATCTAATATGTCTCCACAGCGCTTAGAGATTCCGGTTCCTGGTGTGCACTATTCCCAGTTAAGATAGAATTAAAAAAAAATAATTAGTCAAATTCCTGAAGTCAAGGAATTAATTATAAGGAGATGTTCTGTCCGAATATATGACGTTACATCGCATACATTCACTATGCATGGCTTTACAACGCTGTTGTTACAACGACCGCGTTCTCACTACGCGTGCCATTACATCGCAAGTCGTTTCAACGACTTGTTGTAGGTGGTACGCTGGACTTAGGAATACTATTCCTACTCCACTTTGTGCAACAACCCGGAAGGTGTTGGATTTAAAATCCAACTCATTCCCCAGTGTTGCACACACCCAACAGCAAGTCGTTGATAATAGCGCGTGCGTTAACAACGCGGTCGTTATAACAACCGCGTTGTAAAGTTACCACGTTGTGTTTACAGCATTGTAAACGCTGTTTCCCATTTAGCCCTGCCTATTTTCTGGTGTTTTTGCCTGTTTTTCTTGTGTTATGTAAAGTCTCTCCAGATGGGAAGTGTTTTTTCTGTTTTTTTCCTTTGGATTTATTATTCTGTTTTGGGGCTAAGTAATGTTATGTATTGTAATTGAGTGGTTAGTACATAGTATTTCTTCTCATAAATATTTGCCATGTTTCTTGGTTAATGAAATACCTAATGCTCATATCATTTTACATACACAGAAAAGATGTGTAATCCTGCTTCTCATACTTCTGAATTTAGCGGAAGAGGTGATATTCACAGGTAGTTATGTGCTGTGTGTGAATACAATGTTAAACGGAAGAGAAACTGGGATTGAATCTGTAGAATAGTTCTGTTCAATTACAACGTACCTTTTGTCTTTCATAGAGGCCTTCTCTGGGATTCCGAAGGTTTCAGTTCCTCTCTGAAGATCTGGATGTGTTTCTTTTCTTCCCTTGTTATCCCCTCTTCCCCCATCTCACCATTCCAGGCTTTGACATTGTTGGGCTTCTGTGGTGGATTAGGGAAGTTGGGACCTCGTTACTAAGCTTGCATCTCACCCCTGCGGAAAACCAAAGGTGAGAATTATAGTTGTGGTCCAGGATGTCAAAGACCACAAACAAACTGAGCAACAAAACACCGTCCTGATTCCTCATGAACTGGAAGCTTCCCAAGATAATTGTTTGCGTGGGTTGAGTAGGACATTGTGATCTAAATCAGGGGTGCGCACAATTGTGAAGGATCCCGGCTCACAACTCTGCAAAGTAATTTTAAAAGCATGAGAGCTACTCAAAGTGGGTAACTCCTGTATTTTTAGAAGAATTACATGTGAGAGGCACTGCTCACCCAGAGTAGTTTCTGGTCCCTGCCCGCACACTTTTCCAGACCCAGCCAGCATTTTGGCACAACTCCCAATATGATATGTATATATGTAAGTCCACCACACCTGAAATGGCACCCTCTGGATTGCTGGTGGTGTCCTGTGGGAGGGTGCAACCTAAGTTATTTATCCTTTTCATTTTATTGATATCCCAGCAGGGGCCCTCCAAAGCAAGAAATGATGAATGAGAAGGCAGGACCAGGTAGGAATTGATGGATACGGTGGTGTTGTGGCTCCACAGCCATCGTTTCCTTGCTGGGGCTCCTTCTGAAGAACATCAGTCAAATGATGCAGATAATAGACCGAGTCTACAGCTTCCAGCGCGACACTAGAAGCACTATATGAATAGAAATAAATAAAAAAGCATTAGATGCAAGGGAGGACAGCAGAGGGGGCATTATCAACGACACAGGAAAACCAGAAAACCATACCTTCTACCCATCAGCTGATATTTTTCAGGGGATAGAATGTCTTACGCAGTATCAAACGAGGGGAATTGAACAACATGAAGGATTTTATCAGCCTGAAAGTTGTCACATTTTCTTACCATGAAACTGTGACAAAACGGCATTTGGTATACTTTTATGAATCTGAATGCGACCTGCAAGAGCATGATCCAGCCACTTGATGATGCTAAGTACTTGAATTAATTGTGAATATCATCAGTGGGACTATTGATCACTTGAGAGTATCCCAGATTGTTCAAGTATTTCACAATATTCTGAGAATAAGCCGTCTCCGGGACATCAGTCTGCATATAAGGCTGCGCAGGATGAAGAGTGGTTCAAGGTGGATATCACAACTTGCAGCAGGTCAAGGAGACCAGCTGAGAAAGATTATGTTAGATTTTTGGAGAGTCGTAAAGGCATGCACATGTCAAAGAGGAGAGTGTGCTGGCTCTACATGTCAAGAGCATGTGTTTAAAGGACTCATAATGCAGGCCCTTAGATTAGTTGAAGGTGATATGAACTTCATGAATTAGCATCACACTTCTCACCAGGCCTGTTTCTTAAAGATATTAATGGGACTATCTGGTAGGATATGTAAAAGGAATGGAGTTATTTATTTTGTAAACAAAGCATTAAAGAGCAAATGGAGTACGTGGGTAGGGGACATGGTGAGTGATAATCTTGCAGCTTTTGACAGCATACTTAGCAGCAGATCTTGCATTTAGGCGAGCTCCCAGACAGCAAAAGGGAACTTCCATGGTGCCAGAAATCTGCCCAGCTTGGGGACCTCCTGCTGATGCCATTTCTTTCTGATCTGCATCCATGCATGTGACATGTAGCAGTGCCATGCAGGGAAAATCAAGCAATGTTCCCAACATTTTGTCTTTGAAAGAAGTTGTCGATCAGTCCTGCTTCCATGACATGGTAGGCCAGTCAGCACTGATCAGTTTTCCCGAACTGTAATGCACAGCCTGGTGGGGAACATGTACAGTACCCTGTGTCCGTCTGAGTGCCGAACCATGGCGCTCAGACCAATTACAACACTGCATTGCAGCGTTATGATTGGCTTACTGCCCCCGCCCCCTTCTGGAAGCAACCTCTACTGCTATATAGACCCCTTCTTTTATTTTTTTTGTTCCACTTGTAGAGTCCGAAGCAACTGTCTATAATTATGTTCACATTTGTTTGTACTGAAGTGCCAGAAAGTGCTTGCAAAACCATTTTTTTTTTCAGTTGTATGAACACATAATACAAGCAATTAGATAATGATTGCCTCTTGTGAAGACAACAACAGAACCGGACTCTTAAAGAGAATTAAGGGCACAGAGACGCAGCCTTTCCTGTACCATGGTTTCTATCGTTGCAATCCCACGCTCATTTGCCAAAATCCAACATAACTGGCAAAGGGGAATCAAGGACTTGGTTTGACAACAGCCGCAGAAAAATGTAATAGTCTATAACTTGTGCATTTCTGTATTTTCTATTTTCAGCTATTGGACTTGAGCAGGATGTGTGTTAGAATGGCTAAACCAGCAGCAGCGACGGTTCCCAAGCACAGTGTTTGCTGTCTGCGTTCAATGTCTTACAGTGTCCTTGAACTTTGGAACCCTGCCGGCGTGTTCATTTGGAGCTGAGTATTAGGCAGGAATTCGTCCAAGATTTCCAACAGAGTATATTGCTTCAGGCTTCCAGCTTCACTCTAATTAGGCCGTTGACTGACTTTGTGTGACACGGGAAGCGTTCCCACTGCATTATCTGCAGGAGCAGAAGAGTAAATACTGAGAAAAGACTTCGATAATGCAAGTCACGTCACGCATACATGTCAAAAGCACAACATCAACAACAGCACAAAAAATAATAAATAATAAAACAAACGTGAGTTTAATATGCATCAACAGCTAATTTAAATTGAAAGAAAAAACAAAAACATATGGACAGTTATTAATAGAATATCAGACAAGGCAGTAGATAAGACTAGATCGTGGAAGCACAGCTCTAGTGATTTGCATTAAAAACATCAGCCAGGAAGTGAGAGACAAAAACGCAGTGTAGGTGTAGCTAAAAGTTGCAAATATAAAGTATGGAGGTCTGATCTGTCTTAAATCCATATGTGTGTGTGGGTGTGTGTTTATATATATATATATATAATTACTGAAAAAACCATAGGTTTCACACCAGTTATAGTTAGGAATTAGCATTTAAAAAAGCCTATTAAATTCACTGAAAAAACCATAGGTTTCAGACCAGTTATAGTTAGCTGGAAATTTTACTGACATAAAACCATTGAAATTCCCACGTTATAGTTAGTTGGACTCACTATAACTTGCGCGCCTGCAATGCACTGTTGATGACGTAACATATTACATCATGACATGGTCAGTGACATCACTCATGACATCACTGATGACACCATCCTTGTGACAGACTGACAGACCTCCTTTGGGTGTAATGTAACCCTTGAAACACATATTCAAAAATAGAAACTAACATTTTCAAAAAAATTGAGATACCCATACCAGTTACAACAACCAATTCAGTAATTCCACCATCTATATACACATCCTCTCATTCAGCAACAGTTCTATATAGTCACTCATACATATACTCACTCATCATATGTAGTGATACACATATACATCTTGTTACACACCGACAGTCATCCAAAAGTTACTCACACATGCAAATAAACTATTGAACATCCATTTATTTGCATATACAGCTATACACACACTAGTACATTACTTCTAAGGAAACTTACACATACTTACTCTCTTAAACAATCACTTATAGAAACACATACTTATTTAAACAGGAACTCTTTCAATCTCTCACTCTCACATATACTCACTTATATACATCAATACTCACATATACTAGATCTAGATTAAAACATATGTAGTTACTCATAAAAACACTAGTGAGGCAGGCATTTACTCACTAACACACACATATTCACACTCATCCACCCATACAGTCCTGCACATACGCTGTCTTAAAAACATATACAAACAGTGAGTCAGTCACCAACCCATGCAGCCACTTATACACAAAGTGAAACACTGATACATATATTTAAAATATTCAAAAATTACTCGCTAATATATGTATTCACTAAGATACACTTTATAAGCCAGTTAACCAATCAATATTTTATTAGAAATAAACATCCATTTACACACTTATTTAAACATTTATTCGTCCATCGACCTTTACAAATACATATATAAAACATATTGATATTTCAGAAAGACACACATTCACTGGATTGTGTCATCAGTGATGTCATGAGTGATGTCACTGACCATATCATGAGTGATGTAATATGTGACGTCATCAGCAGTGCATTGCAGGCGTGCAAGTTATAGTGAGTCCAACTAACTATAACGTGGGAATTTCAATGGTTTTATGTCAGTAAAATTTCCAGCTAACTATAACTGGTGTGAAACCTTTGGTTTTTTCAGTGAATTTAATAGGTTTTTTAAATGCTAATTCCTAACTATAACTGGTGTGAAACCTATGTTTTTTTCAGTGAATTTCATAGGTTTTTTAAATGCTAATTCCTAACTATATATAAGGCCCCAAACCTATGTTTTTTTCAGTAAATTTCAAAATTTTGTTAATAGCAAATGTCTATAGCTATGAAATGTAATATTTTTGAAAATGAATGAATCCTATATTATATTTGTATTTAAATTTTTTTTAATGTATTTGAATTTGAATTTAAATTTGAATTTGAATTTGAATTTAAAAGCATTTGTACAGCGCTCGTTTACCCAGCGGTTTCATGGCGCTAGTGGTGAACAGTGGGCAGCAGCAGCTAAACAGATTAAGTCAGGTAGGCTTGCGTGAAAAGGAAGGTTTTAAGATTCCTCCGAAACAGAGGGTAAGAAGGTGAGGTGCGCAGGGTAACCGAAAGGGAATTCCAAAAGGTTGGAGCCAGGACTGCGAATCTCGCTCCGCCCGCCTTCTGCTTTTTGTAGCGAGGGATGGTAAGGAGGGCCAAATGAGCCGAGCGAAGTTCTCTGCCTGGACAATATGGCTTAATGGCAGAGCAGATGAACTCAGGAGCAGTGCCCGATCTGGCCTGGTACGTGAGACAGCCGAGTTTGAACAGGGCGCGCTCTCTCACGGGGAGCCAGTGCAGTGTTTTGAGTAGTGGGGTGACTCGGTGATATTTAGGTAGGCCGTGGATCTGGCGGGTCGCCTGGTTCTGCACCAGTTGTAATCGGTGGATCGCGTATGCAGGGGCCCCATTATAGACTATGTTGCCATAGTCTATACGGGACAGTACCATGGCCAGCATGATTATTTTTAAAGCTGAGGGAGAAAAAAAACGTGAAACTTTCCTAATTACTCTAAGGGAAAAGAAACAGGAAGAAACCACGGAACTGACTTGTGAGTGGACAGTGAGTTGAGGATTAAGAAAAATTCCCAGGGTTTTTACTTTGGGCACAGGAAGTGGAGGGACACCAAGGGAAGGGGGCCAAAAGGAGGGGGACCATGGACTGCAACCACCTCCGGTCAGGACCAGCTCGGTCTTGTCCGGGTTGAGTTTGAGGTGGTTGCAGTTCATCCAGTCTTGAATGAACGTCATTACTGTCTGGACGTTCAGGGCAGATGAGGGTGAGTGAGACAGGTTAAAGATTAGCTGGAGGTCATCCGCGTAATTAAACACGGTGACCTCCAGTTGCTGTAACATAAAGATGAGGGGAAAAATGTAAAGGTTGAACAGAAGAGGGGAAAGTGATGAGCCCTGAGGGACCCCGCACTCTACCTTGCGAGAGGCCACAGAAAAGCCAGTCAAACGGACCGCTTGAGTTCTCCCAGCGAGAAAGGACTCCATCCAAGAGAAGGCTAAGCCTTCTATGCCCGCCGCCCTGACACGGATGAGGAGGATGGAATGGTCCACCGTGTCAAAAGCGGCGGATAGGTCTAGGAGAATCAAGGCTTGCGGAAGGTTGGTTTCAATGCCTTCACGCAACTTGTCCATGACTGAGATGACCACTTTTTCGGTAGAGTGCAGGGGACGGAAACCGGCTTGACAGGGGGAGAGGCAGTGATTTGCCTCAATGTGGGTGCTCAAGGTGGAGGTGATATGGGTTTCAAGAACTTTTGCAAGGTAAGGGAGGAGTGAAATGGGGCGGTAGTTAGAGGGGGAGGAAGAGTCGGCGTCCAGTTTTTTTAAAATTGGGATGACAACCGCCGATTTGTGTGGGCTGGGGACAAATCCGTGCGCAAGTGAATCATTGAGAAGGGTCAAAGGGGGAGTGGGACAGGCTAAGTAGACTTCCCTGAGGATACAAGCAGGGGCAAAGTCCAGGGGAGAGCCTGATTTGACCCGATGAAGCAGGGGAAGGAGGGTGTCATTGGTTAATAATGGAAAGTTAGTCAGTTTAACAGTAGTGGGGGGGAGGGGTTAACAAAAGTAGAAGAGGGCGGAGGGATGTTGTGTTTGATTTTGACAACTTTGTCTATAAAAAACTCGTTAAGCGAGTCACAGAGGGACTGGGAAGGGGGGATGGTAACCGTGGCTCTACTGGATGTGGCAAGTTCGTGGACAGTGGAAAAAATTTCCTTCGATTGAGACTCAGCTGTCGTTATCCTGTTGGTGTAGTATTCGGCTTTTGCTTCCAGAATGCATTGTTTATAAATTTGCAAAACAGACAGATAGGTTGCCTTTTGAACGGGGTCATAAGTTCTTCTCCAGACTCGTTCGGCCCTTCTTGCAGCTAGTTTCTTTACTTTAAGGTCGGGAGTAAACCAACGGTTGGCTGCGTGGGCCCGTTTAACTGAAAGCCGCTTTTGGGGGGGCGAATTCATCACCCGCCGCCGTGAGCCAGTTGTTAATGGCGGCCACCTGAGAGGTGGCTGCAAGGCCAGATAGATCAGGGCTAGTTTTGGCCAGGGCTGAGCAGAAGGAAGAAATGTATATATATATATTTTTTTCTTGCCCTGGAGCGCTCCCGGGGCGCGCCCCGGTGAGCGCCCCGGAAAGCGTAGTCTTTTGAAGCGCCCCAGGGCGTGCTCCGGAGAGCGTCCCGTTAGCGCTATTGGCACGAACGAAAACATCATCGTGACATATCGCGTAGCCGCGTCCACGTGATACGCACAGCGTAAGCGCACCCGGAAGCACTCAAGCGAATACGATTGCGCAACGTAAACATCCGACGCACTTACGCGACGCGACCCTGGGGGCGCGTCGCGTAAGCCCGTCGGGTCATGTGACCTGAAAATAACACTTTTAATTGGTGCAGAACAGTTTTGGTTTCATAATGATGAATTCCTTAGTCTTGTGACCTGAAAATAACACTTCTCATTGGTTCAGGACATTTTTTTTTTTTAAATGAAGAAAGACCCCACCTTTTTTCCTTATTCTGACTTTGTCCTTTGACTGAGGAAGACCTGTTTTGAAATCTTTTAGGTATATTTTGTACTTTGAAACGGCTACAGTTGCAGCATCAGCTGGAGCATCTGCACCACCACCACCACCACCACCAAGAGGACCACCACAACATCACATTGGTGGTCAAGAAGAAGAGGAGGAGGAGGAAGAGGAGGAGGGGACGAGGAGGAGGTGGCCGGAAGAACACAATACCCCATACCAACCCAAGCCACACATTGTATGGGAGTTTTTTTCCATCCCTGAGGGAAAAAAGAAAGTGAATGCGGCAAAGGTGACTTGCCTTATCTGTGACATGGAACTCTCATGGGGTAACCCAAATAAAAAATATTCATTTGGGAACAATACCATGATAAGGCACATGCAGCACAAGCATCCTAACAACTATGCTGCCGCAGAGATGAGAGAACTGGCCAGCAACCCTCCCCAATCTACACCCAGCACCTCCAAACGAAAACAACCCACTCAATCGGGACCAGAGACAAGGGAGACAATCCCTTGCATTCAACCACGATTTGGAGAATTTCGGGTCACCTGTATTTTTTGTGGTAAGACCATCTCCTATGGTGAGCAGAGCCTAAAGCTCATCCTCCCTGCTGGTGACAACCACAATTGCCCCAAAAAACCCTAATTTTTTCCTGATTTTTTTTTGCTCCTGTTGAGCCATTTTCAATTCCCCGTTTTTTGTTTCCCCCCATAAAAATAACCAAAAAAAATACAAAATAGTTCATAAAATCCAAAAAAAGTACAAAATGTTCAAAAAACATTAAAAAAAATACAAAACAACAAAAAGAAGAAGAAAAACAGTTCTTTTTAGAACTACCTCCAATTTCTAAAAAAAGGCTACATTTTTTCAAAACTCTATCATTCATTTTTCCCCATGGCACGCTCCCCGGTGCGCGTACCGGGCGCTCCCCCAGCGCAAATCAAAAAAAAAATGTTTTCACCCGCGGGACCTTTTATAGCCCCCACATCAAACCTAGGGGGTCAAGGGGGGTCTACTCTGCCCCCTTATGGTCATTCCCCCCTTTGTTTTTCCCACCTCTTGTGTCTCGATCCTACCGAGACACAAGATGGCGGCCGCTCCGGAATGTTTCGAATGTTTACAGACACCCAAGAGCTAATCAGCTTTCCGTGCGCACCTCGCGTGGCGCGCCCAGAGCGCTCCCCAGTGCGCGTACCGGGGCGCTGCCATAGATATATATATTTTTTTGAGCCTAAATTACTCATAATCCACTGGAGCACATATCTTGAGACATAGCAAAGGCACATCGGGCTACCAGTCCCTACAATTTTGCCAAGTTTGGTGGAAATCTATTCAGCCGTTCGGGCTAAAAGTGAGGTTGACCGCCCTATGGAAATTAACATGGGGAAAACACGTTTTGGGACCCCCTTTTATCTCGGCCCCCGCTTGACGAATCCCCCCCAAACGTTCATGGAAGGACCGGAGCGCCGCGAGGCAAATTTGAGGAAATTTTCAGGCAGATTCCTCAACCGGTGCCAAAGTTATTCACAATAGAATGTTGAGATTTTGCATTGAAAATAATCCTAACTATAACTACCTACTGGCGACTGCCAGTAGGTTATATATATATATATATATATATATATATATATATATATATATATATATATATATATATATATATATATATATATATATATATATATATATATATATATATATATATATATATATATATATATATTCAATGAAAAAACCATAGGTTATAGACCATATATAGTTAGGAATTCGCATTTACAAAACCTTATTTTACTCGCACAAAACCATTGAAATTCCATATATAGTTAGTTGCACTAACTATATATCGCGCACCCGCAATCCACTGCTGATGATGTCACATATTACATCATTCATGACATGGTCAGTGACATCACTGATGACATCACTGATGACATCTCAAATGACATCACTGATGACATCACTGATGACAACATCCAGTGACTGTATGTTTCTGTAAAGTTAAAATATGTCTTATATTTTGAAGAATGAGTGGATGTATAAGTGTCTGGATGAAGGATTTAGTAGGTGCATGACTGACTGATTGAGTGAGTGATTAAATGTGTCTCACTGAGTGCATGGGTTAGTGACTAAACTGTTTTAATTTGTGCATCATTATATCTGTTGTTCTACAAACTGCTGCATATGTTGATCAGTAGCTATATGAGTAACTGTATGGGTTGATTGGTTGTCCAAGTATTTGTATGGGAAACTGAGTGTGTGTGTATGGGTGGCTGGAAGGTGTGTGACTCTGTACATAGATGTGTGAGTAGTTGATTCACTATATGTATAGATTCAAAAGTGCATGTGCAAACAGCTGTATGGGCGGTTGACTGTGCATGAGTGTATTAGTGAGTGAATGGATATCTCAGTGCTACATGTCAAATTAAGTACATATGTAAAACACAGTACATGTGAGAGTTGACATCTATAAATAACTGTGCATAAGAGCCAGTGAATGTGTGAGTGGCTGTATGGATCATTGTGAACATGTATCAGAGATTGTATAAGAGAGTAAAGTAAATATGTGTTAGTATATGTTTGAATAAGTAAGGTGTGTATAACTGTATAGTTGAGAAAATGGAGGTGTGATTGATTTTTGGCATAACTGACTAGGTGTGTGAGTAACTCCATGGATGAGTGACAGTCTGTGACTGTCTGTTTACACTGATTGTATCTAAGGTTATATTAGAGTCTGAAGAGGTTCATGGTATTATCACATGAATGATATCATCAGTGATGTTATCAGTCATGTCAAATGAGATGTTTTCAGTGATGTCATCAGTGATGTCATTTGAGATGTCATCAGTGATGTCATCAGTGATGTCACTGACCATGTCATGAATGATGTAATATGTGACATCATCAGCAGTGGATTGCGGGTGCGCGATATATAGTTAGTGCAACTAACTATATATGGAATTTCAATGGTTTTGTGCGAGTAAAATAAGGTTTTGTAAATGCGAATTCCTAACTATATATGGTCTATAACCTATGGTTTTTTCATTGAATTTCAATGGTTTTTTAAATGCAAATTTCTAACTATATATGGTCTATAACCTATGGTTTTTTCAGTGAATTTCATTGGTTTTTTAAAAGCTAACATCTGTAGCTGTAAAATGTATTATTCTTTAAATCCCAAAATATATTTAGGTATTTATTGATAATTTTTTTTAAATATTTTTTTCTTCGCTTCTAGTTCGCGAACCGGGAAGCTTTCCGTTAGCTCATCTTGATGCCGCGATCTAGTCCGCGAACCGGTCAACGTTACGTTAGCGGAACAGTGACGCGTCGCGGAAGCACGACGTATCACGTTATCGCGTAATGCGTCTAATGACGCGTCGCGTTAGCGCTCCCGGAAGTGCTCCGGACCGCGAACCGGAAGCGATCTGGGACGCGGCGCGCGCCGCGTAACGTAAGCGGAACAGGTCATGTGACTTGTTTATCAAACTTCTCATTGGTTCATTTCACTTTTGGTTTCCAAATGATGTATGACTAGGTCATGTGACCTAAAAATAACACTTTTCATTGGCTCAGAACTTTTGTTTTCCCCAAATCATGTAAACCCCTCCTTATTTCCTCACTCTGACTTTCATCTTGGTGAGAGAAAGACCATTTATCTGAAGTTCCACAATGGCTTCCATTCTTGCTGCAGCTGGTGCACCCCCACCACCACCTCCACCTCCTCATAAGAAGAGAGGACCACCTAGTCAAATTATGACTAACAGAGAGGAGGAAGATGAGGAAGAAGAAGAAGAGGAGAGAGAGGAACAACAATTTGTCGAAGAGTTGCCCCGGGTTTCTAAACGAAAAACCAGTTTCATCTGGCAGTTTTTCACCATCCCTCCTGGATCAAAGAAAGTGAATGCAAAATATGCCACCTGCCTCATCTGTGATTACAGATTGTCGAGAGGCACAGAAAAGAAGTACAGTATGGGGAACTATACAATGCATCGTCACATGAGCAGGTGGCATCCCTTAAACTACAGCCGGGCTGAGTTAAGGGATCTTCAAGACAATCCCACGACAACTCCTGTGGCCAGATCTACCTCCACAATGTCTTTGACGGGAAGAGAGGCACAAGAAACTGTGCCAAACATTCAACCCAACTTCCAGCATATGAAGTTAACTTGTATATACTGTGGTGGTATGCTGTCGTATGGCAACATGAGCGTCAACCTGATTTGATTGGTTATATACCTGTATATATATAAAGGGAGAGAAGGAAACACAGCCATTTTGACTACTACTTGTTGTTGTATATATCATTTAGAATATCAATAATAACATCAACTTGTTTCTAAAGGTAAGTTGTTATTTTTAAAACTGAAGTATATTGTGCACTATAAGTAAATATGGTAAACTTTTTCAGATAGTTATATACTATCCCTCTGTAAGAGTTAGACATTGAGAAAAGCTTCTTTATTATAATTATGGACTGATTTAGGTTTCTGTGGTATAATTATAAATTTACTTAGGCTTCTTCACAGGCACTTTTTAATAGTACTAATTCACGCCTGAAACCATACAGTGCCCATAGATTACTTCTCTGGTATAAACTCACAAGTGCCTGTCTGAACTTAAACCCAACAGTGCCCTATCTCTACTTATATATTTATTTTTTATGCAAATTACAGCAAAAAAATGGAAGGTGAGCAGAATGTTTCCTTCGAAATTGTTCTGGAGACCAACACACAAAAAGTAATTGAGGACAATGAAGACTCTGATTTCATGGATCAATCACGGGACCATGAATTAGTTCAATGTGTGGAATCAGTGGATCATTTACTTCATTATGATGACGGTCAAATGTTTGAACTTATGTTCACTGAACAAGAACACATATCAGACAGTGAAATGCTAGACGTTCTATTAAATTTCGAAAAACAATCCGAAAAATAAAATTATATGTAATATTAAAAAATTGTTTGAGTCTTTAATCATTTTTATATGTAATTCATAAAGTAGTTAAATGTAAGAAATGTTATTAAATTTTGAAACACAATCACAACAATAAAAAATTGCTGAAAAAATAATAATATTAAAAAAAAATCAACAAAACCAACAAATAATTAACATACAGTATTAGAAAAGTCTTTCATTCTTTTATCCATAAAGTTCGCTGCCCAGAACGCTTTCCGGTTCGCGAACTTGGCGCTTACCACGCAAAAAAAAAAATTTTAATTTTTTTTTTTGGACCCTCCTAGGCCCTTTTAAAACCTCCACATAAAACCTAGGGGGTCAACGAGGATCTACTATGCCCCCTTATGGTAATTTCCCCCTTTGTTTTGGCCTCCTCTTGTCTCTCGATCCTACCGAGAGACAAGATGGCGGCCGCTCCGGACTGTTTAGAATGTTGACAGACACCGGAGGGCCAATCAGCTTCGCATCGCAAAGTTCCGATACGCGAAAGGTTCGCTAACCGGATCGCTGCCCGGAGCGCTGTTACAGATATATATCTTGATTTAAACGTTAATTTCTCAAAATCCACTGAAGCACATATATTGAGACCTAGCAAAGGCACATCGGGCTAACAGTCCCTACAATTTTGCCAAGTTTCGTGAAAATCCATTCAGCCGTTCGGGCTAAAAGTGAGTCCAACCGCCCTATGGAAATTAACATGGGAAAAAGGCGTTTTGGGACCCCCCTTTTATCTCGGCCCCCCCTCCACAAACCCCCCCCAAATTTTCAAGGGCTGCTCAGAAACAAAATGTGCCATTTTCCTGAAAATTTCAGCCAATTCCGTCCACAAACGCAAACGTTATTAGGCATAGAATTTTCAGAAATCCCATAGGGAAAAAATCCTAACTATATATACCTACTGGCGACCGCCAGTAGGTAATATATATATATATATATATATATCCAAACACACTTTCTCCATTAATACAGCCTTTGACCACAGCAGGGCGGCTTCGTCAGACAGGAACGGAGAATCCTGCCAAATGTATCCACACACCATTTCTCAACAGAAATGTGACGACTCCAGGTAGGTTGGATTAAAAGCATTTATTTTCACTTCGAGGCAGGCTGACAGTCCATTTCAAACACTTTGCCCTTAACTCCTTACGCGTTTCAGCTTCCCTTTCAGCCTTGGTCACAGGAGGGCAGTTGCATTTAAACTGTTTCTGGGTCACGTGCTTATGTAGCTCTTCAGACCATTCTATTGGCGAAGGTCTGGCCATTAAAGTGTCCGTGTTTAAATGCACGAGCAAGGGATGCAAGCAGAGTTTTCTGCTCTGCTTGCTGGTTTGGAAGGATTTTAAACAAACCCTCGAGACTGAAATGCGAAAGGCAAGTCCAGTGCACTTTTTATGTTTTACTCGTGCATTTAAACACGGACACTTTAATGGCCAGACCTTCGCCAATAGAATGGTCTGAAGAGCTACATAAGCACGTGACTCAGAAACAGTTTAAATGCAACTGCCCTCCTGTGACCAAGGCTGAAAGGGAAGCTGAAACGCGTAAGGAGTTAAGGGCAAAGTGTTTGAAATGGACTGTCAGCCTGCCTCGAAGTGAA
Source organism: Lissotriton vulgaris (assembly GCF_964263255.1). Lineage (NCBI taxonomy): Eukaryota > Metazoa > Chordata > Amphibia > Caudata > Salamandridae > Lissotriton > Lissotriton vulgaris. The sequence continues at coordinate 248,801,510 of NC_141694.1, forward strand.
AATAAATGCTTTTAATCCAACCTACCTGGAGTCGTCACATTTCTGTTGAGAAATGGTGTGTGGATATATATATATATATATATATATTATATATATATATATATGTATATATATATATATTCCGCTCACATAATCTACTGATAGAAAAGAATCGTACTTCCATTGATGAGAAAACCGAAATGGGTAAATTCCGGCTGGTAACTCCATATTCGGCGGAAGCGAACTTCTTGAAACGTATGCTCCAAAAGAATTGCCATATATTAAAGACTGACAGTTGCATCAAAGATGACATTCCTGATTATCCTTTGGTAACCTTCAAGAAATCCAGGTCTCTAAAAGACATGTTGGTCCAAAGTCATTTAAAGAAAATTGAAAGGAAATCCAACACACTCGCTGATTTGAAGGGCTTTCATCCTTGTCACCACTGCAAAGCCTGTGCACACAGCAAAAGGGTGAAAAACTATGAGATACCAAATACAGGAGTAACAAAAACAATCAATAAATACCTTACCTGCAACACTTCCTATGCAGTATACTGTCTCAAATGTCCGTGCGGACTACAGTACATCGGGAGTACGATTAAACCCTTAAAATTAAGGATTTTAGAACATTTAAGGGCAATAGACAAAAATGACCAATCGTATCCCGTCGCCCGACATTCCCAGGATAAACATTCCAGCAACAGACATCAACTTCAATATTATGGATTGGATTATATACCAGAGAACCCCAGGGGGGGAGACAGATTACATAGGCTAAGAAGACTTGAGTCCCGATACATCATAGACTTAATGACTAAACATCCCAATGGTTTGAATGCAGGGGAAGAATTGGCATCTCATATTGGATTTTAAGTAAGAAACAGAAGTACAATAAACTGATGCAGGCTTGCATCTCAGTAGAAAATCAATGACTTCAACCCACATATGAATTTCTGAATTGCATTTTTTCTAAGAATATTCCATCCGAATCAACTTATAGAGACATTGGACAAGGTTGCCAAGAACAGAAACATTTGTGTAGTTTTCTTAATTCCTCTAATATCTTGAAAAATATGATTAATTGAAGTATGACATTAAGGTAATCCTTCCACAGTCAAAGTTCTTGAACCGATGATATATGTCTATGATATTGATAATTAAGGTTGTGGTAATACATTTGTAAGTCAAGGGAGAATTGCCGATCCACGGCTTGATTATTTTGAAACATCAGTGGAACTGCCACAGTACAATGGTTACGCCAGCATATGGCTAAACAGCTTATTCTAAAATTGGGTTGCAGTTCCAAGATGGCGAAAAAATTGTCAGTTGAAAAGATACTGGTGGCTTTGGTCCGTAAATTTCGGAGTAGCCGAGTTGAAATATATGTTTAACTGTATAAACCCTAAATATGCCGAAATAATTTAGCCGATACACGGCGTAGAAATGTTATTGTGGCAATGTGCGCGCGATCGATATTTTTTCTTCGCTCAAAATAAGTTCGATTGTATTGTGCTTGTGATTGATTGACCCTGAATAGTGGTGAAATCAAAAAGAAAAGTTACCACAGTTTCTATAATGTACTGAAACATTACCTGATGTGCACTGTGAACAACATCCAATATGGCGTATAATTTAGTCCCTTGTTTGTTTTTACCACGTAATCATACGAGAACGCTATTAAAAACATGGCTTACCATCAATGTTTGTAACATTGAGTAAGGCGGAGCGCTGAAACGAGTCTGTTGCGAATTTTGAAATAAACAACATCGGAGAACTACCCCCGGAGTGCGTGGTTTCTTGGGCAAATCTGGTGGAAACCTTGAGCTGCATATATATATATATACATATTCACTTAAAAAAACCATAGGTTTCAGGCCTTGTATAGTTAGGAATTAGCATTTAAAAAACCTTTGAAATTCACTGAAAAAACCATAGGTTTCAGGCCTTATATAGTTAGGAATTAGCTTTAAAAAAAAACTTTGAAATTCACTCAAAAAACGTTTTAGGGGTGTTATAGTTTGCTGGACATTTCACTCATACAAAACCATTGAAATTGCTCCTATATAGTTAATTGGACTAACTATATTTCGCGCACCCGCAATGCACTGCTGATGATGTCACATATTAGATCATTCATGACATGGTCAGTGACATCCCTGATGACATCTCAAATGACATTTTGTACAAGTACAAGCTTGTACTTAAGATGTTCCCCACTGGATGTTGGTTAAGCGTGTGATCAAGGCACGTTTGTGCTGAAACGCGTAGCGTTACTTGGGAAATAAACGCTAACTAGCTGTACTTCTTCGAGTACATGTGGTGCTTATTGCAGCAGAACTTTGGAAACTATTAAAAAACTCGGCGGTGGGGTTAGCCGAGAGAACACGCCACCTGACAAAGGGAAATGGATCCCGGAGAATAACCCTCTTGCTGTGTTATATATATATATATATATATATATATATATATATATATATATATATATATATATATATATTTACTCATACAAAATCTGTGAAATTCAGCTGTAATATTTACCTGAGCTAACTATAACCTACATTCCAACAATGCACTGCTTATGACCTTGCATATTACATCACTCAAGGCATGGTCAGTGACATCACTGATGACATCTCAAGTGGCATCTCAAATGACATCACTATTGACAACATGCAGTGAGAGTATGTGTTTTTAGGAGGGTGTTAAAGATATTTACTAAGCTACTACACAAGTTAAATTAGTATACTAGGTGCACTACTACTGAGTGATACAACTTTTAACATATATTATGTGAGTGGCTGTGTAACTGTATGTATCCTTGTTTGTATGGGTTTGTGATTGGCTGTATGGGGGTATTACTCAGTGTTTAAATAGCTCTGTGGGTGACTTTATTGATGAGTGAGTAGATGTATCAGTGGTTTTATGGGTCAGTGAGAGGTGGTGTGAGTGGCTCTATGGGTAGATAAGTGGGTGTGTACTGACTGTATGGGTGAGTGAGTGGGTGTCTGAATGGGTGTATGAGTGGGTGACTGGGTGTGTAAGTGGCTGTATGGGTGAGTGAGTAACTGAGTGTGTGTTTGGTTAAGTGAGTTGGTGTGTGAGTGGCTGTATTGGAGAGTGAATGTATGTGTGAATGGCTGTCTAGGTGACTGAGCAGATGTGTGAGTGCGTGTATGGATGTGTGAATGGGTATGTAAGTGGTTGTGTGGGTGTGATTGCTTGTATGGGTGAGTGAGTGGCTGTGCTGCGAGGCTGTATGGGTGAGTAAGTGGCTATGTGGCTGGCTGTGGGGGTTAGTGACTGGTTGCATGAGTGGCTGAATGGGTGAGTGACTAGTTGAGTGACTAGTTGTGTGAGTAGCTGTATGAGTGAGTGAGTGAGTAGATGTGTGAGTACCTCTATGGAGGAGTTAGTCGTATTGTGAGTACTGGTCTGTGAATGGGTATGAGAGGGGTTTGTGGGTGTGTGATAGGGTGTACGAGAGGTTGCATAGGTTTTGAGAGGGTGTGTAAGTGGTTCTGTGACTGATGTCATCAGTGATGTCATTTGATATATCTTCAGTGATGCCATCAGTGATGTCATTGACCATGTCATAAGTGATATAATATGTGAGGTCATATGCAGTGCATTCCGGGGGCGTAAGTTATAGTTAGCTCTGGTAAATATAGCTGCTGAATTTCGCTGGTTTTATATGAGTGAAATCTTAGCCTAACTATAATGTCCCTGTAACCTTTACATTTTTCAGTGACTATCTAAGGTTTTTTACATTTTATTTTCTAGCTATGACGTTCCTTTAACCTTCCTTTTTTTCAGTGAATTTCTAAGGTTTTTCAAATTCTTTTTTCATAACTATAATGTCCCTGTAACCTTTGGATTTATTTGTGAATTTCTATGGCTTTTTAACTAGTAATCATGTTTTCAGAGTGGTAGAGAAATTGGGCAGGGCCTCAGGCCAGCTCTCAGGAATCCTCCTGTGTTAGACCTACTAGAGATAACAGGAGGGCTTCTGGGCCCCCAAGAACCCTCAGCATCCAAGAGGACTTCATCCCCCAACCAGCAGTTTGCCCAGAGGCGTGTTTACAGAGTGGTGGAGAAAGGGGTCGTGGCTTCCAAAGACCTCTCAGCAATTTCGCTGTGTGGGACTTTCCCGAGATAACAGAAGGGCTTGTTGGTCCCCATGGACACTCTAGAGCCCCCAATCAGTCCTGCACCAGGAGGCTTGTTTATAAAGTGATGCAGGAGGCGTATTTTGAGAGTGGTGGAGAAACTCCAAGCAATCACACTCAGTCAGACTTACTGGAGGTAACAAGAGGGCTTGCTGGCCCCCAAAGACTCTCAGCATCCAAGAAGACTTCATCCCTTCAAACAGCAGTGCACCAGGAAGCGTGTCTGCCAAGTGGTGAAGAAAGAGGGTGTTGCCTCAGAAGACCTCTTGGCATTCCCACTGTGTGAGACTTACTGGAGGTAAAAAGAGGGCTTGTTGAACACAAGGACGCTCTGCATGCAAAGGGACTTCTTCCCCCAACCAGTTGTGTGCCAGGAGGCGCATTTCCAAAGTGATGCTGAAAGGGAGCAGGGCCCCCGGTGACTTGCCGGTCGTTTAATTATTTATTTGTTATTTACTAAGGGAGGGGGACTATATAGCCCCTCCATCCCTATGCTTTTTCCAGCCTTGAGGACTCCAACTCCCGGGGCTGGGCATTTTTAAATGGGGGAGGGGGGACTTTTTTAAAGGCAAATGTCAGAATGAGTGCAAGTAGGAAAGAATGAAGTAGGAGGTATCTTTCTTGAAAGAAGTTGAGTCAGCAAAATTGAGTACAACATTCACGAGAGCATAGTATGATGATACTGCCAGCATAATAGTATACCTGAAGAGTATAGGATTTCATTGCAGCATTAGGGGCTCTGTCTTTTAGACATATGGTGACATGTATTTTTTGGGGACATTGCTGATTGGTTGTCAGATGTTTGGAAACACATCAAAAAAGAATTCCCAAATGAAGAAGTGAGTGATTCCCTAATGGGAAGATAAATATGAACCTAGTTAATGATCTGAGGTCCAACCAGGAAAATTTACAGCATTTATTAATTGCAGGTAACATTGGCCAATTTTCAAGACATACTTAAGGGGTACAGGCATGTAAAATTCACTCTGGCCTCTAAGGGTAGCAAGTGAACTATAAGTCGAGTAAATATGATATGATATCTACTTCTAGGATTTACTCCTGTTTATTGTGCTTCAGGTTTTGTGTTTTTTGCAGTCCCTAATTCCTTTAATCTGTATGGTGAAGCCAGCTATTCCATAGCCTATACAATAATAATGTCACACATACTGACTGAACTTATGTTTTCTTTTTTTATTTTAAAATTTAATTTTTTTGTTCTCTTATGCCTCCTTGAGCTGCCGGACTCAGTATTAGCATTGGAAGGCTATGCAGAATACTACGTGAAATCCCTCGTAGCCTTCTTTTTACATTTAATTACATTTTAGTGGGAACTGCATCTCTCATCATCAATCTTAAATCCAATGCCCATGCAGATGAGGTGCACTTAAACTGTTGGATTCCATTGAAAGAAAAAACAAATTCACAAACAAAAAGAGTCTCTCTAAAGACATTTCACTTTGCATCAAACCAATGACTTAAAAAGTCTTTAGTTCACGAAATTTAAAATCCATCCACGTCAGTTCATTGCAGAAACGCACCAGTTAATTTTATCAGCAAAACTGCAAAATGCTCATTAAACACCTTTGTTTCAGTCAGACTCTGTGGTCCTTCATCGGGGGAAATTGGGAGTACAGTTGCAACTATTTGTTTGCACTTTGAGTCATAATTGAACTTTGTTTGCTACAAACTGAAGAGGGAGCATTTGACATTTTATTAAAAAAAACTTTTTAAGGCAGTCATTTGATATAAAGTAAAGGTGCGGTCAAGAGTTTTTCCACAGATAACTGCCTTAGTTGGGTGGAAAATATGCAATTGAAGTGACTTCCTAAACCCACTTCTCTCATAAGAAACTCAGATGAAATCGATTGGTCGTGGCACTTCTTGGTGCACAGTGGCGACCTTGTTGTTTTTGCAGTATATTTAATCAGTTTTTAAAATAACTTCCAAGTATAAATTACAATTATTTCCCACTACACGGGCAACATTGATGACATATGGTCTGGTCATCTTCCACGGATCCTTCAACGGTCCCTGGTTGAACCCTGCCAGCATAATATTCTGTTGCATCATTCATTCCACAGCCCAGTGACATCACATCACTTTTCCTTTTGTTTGGAAAAAACAGCAGAGCATAAAGTGTTCCTGCCCATTTGGTTCCAGGGGAAATTTCTCTTTCAATAATGTGGGATCTCGTGGCCTCCACGGATGAGGATGGTGCCACTTCCATTCCCTCACACACATGGAAAGAGGCTACTGGGACCTCTCCACACATGTGAGGGTCTCTAAAAGAGGCTACTGGGAACGCTCCCCACATATGACACAAAAGGATGCATAGTATTATAGGGCGAGGAAATCCCCAGATTTGGTCCGGTTACTATATTTTTTTATGAAAATTACACGTATAATGGTAAATCTTTTTTGCTGGTCATCTGAGTGAAAATTGTACAGCAGGGCATACCTAGAGTCCAAAACTCATTTGCTAACAGGCACAGCTAGTACAGGTAACAGCAGTGGGAAGGGGTGGGGCGGGTGGCGGGGGTCAGTCGACCGATAATGGGCTTGGGAAAGTATTATAAAAAAAATAAAGCCACTCACCTTGCGCTCGTGGCATTGCTGACTCGACGATGCGGTGCATGCAAGGTAAGTAGTTTTATAAACCTTTTTATTTGACTTTCCCTATCGCGTCGTCTGTACACTCCCCCCACCCTCCCTGCCCTGGCCCCCCCGCTGTTACCTGCGCCGGCCATGCCTGTTTGCTATATCAGTGGGAGACTGGTCTGACAGTCACAACACACATCAGTTTCACAGTGAGACATTTTCTGCTTGATCGATTTTCCCACTTTTAAAAAAATCACCCAAAAATGCATAATCGGGACAGGGAAATTTTTTTGTAAATTATGTGTAATGCGAAAACTGGAAATTAGTTAAAATTTTTGCCTGGTTCTAGATGGCATATGTCCTGTAACCAACAGAAACATCTGTATGTATTGTCTCCAGTAAAACCGGCATGACCTAATTTTAACGGGGTTGCCCACCATTCCACCATATGCAGCTCCCATCCGTCACCATGTCCATTTGTGATGGAATAGAAGTTCTCGCCCTTGAGTAGCCTCTTACAGATTGGAAACAACACATTATCCCATTGAATGATATATTTATTTGTCAATATTTTTTCGGCTATTAGTTTCAGGCTTCGATGAAACCATAGGACCTCTTCTTACCATTGAGGTAAGGCAAATATTAAATCTGCCATTTACGCTACTTCAATATGGCCTGATCATTTGATTACTCTCCAATATAATCTTTTCCTTACATTCTACTTTAACAGGGGTACTTGCAGCCACGTCACCATAAGTTCTCTTTCTTCAGGGCTCATCATTGACTTTAGTCCTGATGATGACCTGTTAACTTGTTGAGGGTCGAAACGCTGTCACCTAAAATGACATGGAGCAGAGATTAATATTTGTTTGCCTGGACAACACAATCTATCATCATGTATGATGACCAATTTCTGCTGCCCCTATTGGCCACTTCTCTTTAATATGATTTAAAACTCTTATAATTGTATTTTTTTAAAAATCTCAAACATGAATCACCCTTTGGGCACCAAACAATTCTCAGCAGTACTTGCGCTTTTGTTTGTTGATTTTTTAAATACAAGAATAATACATTTCTTCCTTCATGTAGCGCTTGATGGTATATTACAAATATCAAATCGAAAATATTGTTATGTCAAAAATATCATGGGACAGAATATTGCCGGTAAGAATATCGTCCTTTTAAAAGTTTAATATTTTTGTATTTAATATACTTGTATATAACATAGTTTTAAAATTATTTTATGGTCTATTCATTTTTGTATTATGTTATTATTATTTATTTTATTCTTAATTATGTGGAATAATATTTAATAAAGTTCATTTTATTTTTGTATTGGCAATATATTTAAAGATTTATTTTTTGTTTAATTTAATGTTATTTATCATTGGGCACTTGGATTTGTAGGGGAACAGAGTGGAAAGTTTTTTAATATATAAATTACAATTATTTAAAAATAGTTCATTTATTTTATACATTTCAATTTGTCATATTGTTTAATAATTATGTAAAGCATTTTATTTGTAAATAATTTAATGCAAAACGTCAATACTGCAAAGTCCGCCACAGCGGTGCTTCTACACTGGTGCTGGCTATGGGTGCATTACCCAAATAATATGACTTTACTATTCTGCCCTTGAGGGAAACACTAGTACTCCAGGATTCCTTCTATAGCATGTTTATTCAGTAACATGTTTCGGTGTCAAACTCTGTCAAACAAGTGCTGAAACATGATATGGGATTCCAGTGTTTTTCTTACGGGACCAGTAAAATTATATATATTATATATATATATATATATATATATATATATATATATATATATATATATATATATATATATATATATATATATATATATATATATATATATATATATATATATATATATATATATATATATATATATATTACCTACTGGCGATAGCCAGTAGGTATATATAGTTAGAATTTTTTCTCTATGGGACTTTTGAAAATTCTATGTCTAATAACTTTGGCGTTTGTGGACGGAATCGGCTGAAATTTTCAGGAAAATGGCACATTTTGTTTCTGAGCAGCCCCTACAAATTTGGGGGGGTTTCGTCAAGGGGGGGCCGAGAAAAAAGGGGGGTCCCAAAACGCGTTTTTCCCATGTTAATTTCCATAGGGCGGTTGGACTCACTTTTAGCTCGAACGGCTGAATGGATTTGAACGAAACTTGGCAAAATTGTAGGGACTGTTAGCCCGATGTGCCTTTGCTAGGTCTCAATATATGTGCTCCAGTAGTTTTTGAGAAATTAACGTTCAAACCAAGATATATATCTGTAACAGCGCTCTGGGCAGCGATCCGGTCCGCTTATCGGAACTTTGCGCGCAGAAAGCTGATTGGCTCTCCGGTGTCTGTCAACATTCTAAACAGTCCGGAGCGGACGCCATCTTGTCTCTCGGTAGGATCGAGAGAGAAGAAGAGGTGGAAAACGAAATGGGGATTTAATGAAAGGGGGCAAGGTATCCCCCTCTTGACCCCCTAGGAATGTTGTTGGGGTTATTAAAGGGTCCCGTGGGGAAAATAAAAAAAAAATGATTTTTCACGGTAGAAGCGCGGCCGCGAACTGGTAGCGAAACGGGAATTCGCCATTTTGTGCTTCGTTAATTAAATTACTAGTTATAAGTGGGTGCGGGAGACGTATCCTAATCCCCTATGTTTTCTGAGGGTGGCTGAGGAGGTTGATATATGTTGATACATCTCTTCCAGCGGCTGTGCGTGAGCTTTTTTTTTTTTTTGCTGCGTGACAGTCCGGAGCGGCCGCCATCTTGTCTCTCGGTAGGATCGAGAGAGAAGAAAAGGTGAAAAACTAAGGGGGAATTTAATGAAAGGGGGCAAGGTATCCCCCTCTTGACCCCCTAGGAATGTTGTTGGGGTTATTAAAGGGTCCCGTGGGGAAAATAAAAAAAAAATGATTTTTCACGGTAGAAGCGCTTCACGGGCCGCGAACTGGGCCGCAAACTGGTAGCGAAACGGGAATTCGCCATTTTGTGCTTCGTTAATTAAAGTACTAGGTATAAGGGGGTGCGGGAGACGTATCCTAATCCCCTATGTTTCCTGAGGGTGGCTGAGGAGGCTGATATATGTTGATACATCTCTTCCAGCGGCTGCGCCATCTTGCCTTTTTTCGAATGCCACAATTTTGTCGTGCACGGCAGCCATTTTAGATGCCAGGCTGGTCCCAGGCTATCACCTAACCCTGCGGATGTAGTTTATGGCCCCAGCTGTAGAGAATTCAGACATGCCAATCCTCCTGATTCAGGCGTGTGACTACTGATTTCAGTGCTAGTCTCCCGCCTCCCGATTTCTGCAAGCAAAAACCCGGGGGCATATTACGAACAACTAGCGATAATTTTTGTCTCTAACTTGTTTAGAGACAAAAATTATCGCCGCACATCGGCGATTTTTATCGCAGATAAACCTTGCTATTATCGCAGAAAAGTCAGCGATATTCATGTATTATCGACCTAATGCTCTTAGCCATGTTATCCACCTCCCATTGGATAACATGGCTAAGAACTGCTCAGGGCAGGTGTTAGATTTTGGAGATATTCGCGCTTAGCGCGAATATCTCCAAAAGTTGGTAATAGAAGGTAGCGATGTTAGGGACTGTTTCCAGTCGCTAACATCTTGGCACGCCACTTTGCATGTCATTAGTGATAAGTATCACTGACATGCAAAGCGGGGCCCAAGATGGTCGCTATCTCCTTTTAGCTGTCACTAACTGGTGTTAGCGACAGCTTGGTAATAGGGAAATAATTTTATCTCCGCTTTCATGGCTTTTAAAGCCAAAAAAGCGGAGATAAACCCCCTTGATAATATGCCCCACGATTCCTTGGGGTTTCAGCTGACAGGGCTTGGTATTGTGTTACATGGTAATTTTTCCATGAAACGTCAGAGGGTCGATGCAGGGGTTCTAGAAGAGGTGATAAACCATTTAAGCCTCATGAACAAGCGCATGGTCTTTTAAAGATTTGTGAAGTACTCGGGGCGGCGGTGTGTGTGTGCCCTCTTTCAGGAGCGGGCGGGGGGGCACTGCCAGCAACTTGCCAGGTCAGGTAGTGTTCAACACGTGCATCATCCTTTCTCTGCCTGCTATTGCGCTCCATGCTTCGGAAAGGTAAGAAAAAGAACGTGCATTTGAGTTTGAAATGTCCGATCCTGCAGCAGCACACTTCCAAAGCCCACACATGACAATAACCCGATTCAAGGCCCCATTCACCCGTTTTTAAAAAAATAGATAACACTCCAACAAAGTAAGGTTATAAAACTTTATTAACTACTAACTTTAACGAACGGAACAAAAACTAAAAACATTTAAACATTTCTCAACACAAAAAGCAACAATGGTTAGAAGCTGTCTTTTGTGCGAATAGTCCCAAGGCAGCACAACGTGCAGAGTTCTGGACGGCACCCAGGTGATGTCGCCTGGGTGCCGCACTGGTTTAGGGATCCTACAATGCTGCTCCGAAAATTGGCGTGGGGCGTCCCGGGTGGGGCGGGGGGAGGCCTCGTCAGTAGCGGTCTGTTGTGCGAATAGTCCCAAGGCAGCACAACGTGCAGAGTTCTGGACGGCACCCAGGTGATGTCGCCTGGGTGCCGCACTGGTTTAGGGATCCTACAATGCAGCACAGAAAAACAGCGTGGGGCGTCCCGGGTGGTGCGGGGGGAGGCCTCGTCAGTAGCGGTCTGTGTCCAGTGTCACATGGCTGACACAACATGTACGACAGGCACCCAGGTGATGTCCAGTAAACTGCCGCACTGGTTTTGGTATCCTACAATGCTGCTCCGAAAATTGGCGTGCGGCGGCCCGGGGGGGGGGGGGGCGTGGGGGAGCCGGCGTGAACGGGCCTCCCCAGGTGGCGGCCATCTAGCTGAGTTGCGCTCGCTCTTGCGGCCACAGCGTCTCGCTCACCATGTTGTTGAGTTGCTCCCACTTTTGCAGTGTAGCGATAGGCGGCTGCCACATGGCTCTTAAAATGGCGGACGGCTCCTCGGTTTTGGGCCTGGTCCACTGAAATGGCCCTGGGACACTTTGGAACTCGGACGCTTGCCTGCTAGGGCTTGGGCTCCATTCTCGAAAAGCGTCCCCTCAGCCGTGAAGATTGTATAAAAGTCTTGGGGGCCCCCGACTCCCGCAGGCTTCCGGTGGGGAGCGGCTGCCATGATTGCTCGCGGAATGACCACGACGGAGCCACGAGATGGTGGTGCTCTCATGCTGACGCCAGCTTCAGTCTGAATGATCCAGAAACAAGGTGGGGCTTTCATCGTTTGGGAAAAAAAAATGTTCTAAACCAATGAAAAGTGTTATTTTTAGGTCATATGACCAAGCCTTCCATCTTTAGGAAACCAAAAGTAAAATGAACCAATGAAAAGTTTTATAAACAAGTCACATGACCTGTTATGCGGCATAGGGCTACAAAAAGCGTAGAAAATCCGTTGGCACGTGAGGCGGCATCAGTAGCGGACCGATGTGCGAATAGGCCGAAGGCAGCACAACGCGCCGAGATCCGGATGGCACCGAGGTGGTGTCCAGCAAATTGCCGCACTGGTGTGGCCATCCTACAATGCTGCGCCGAAAGACGGCGTGTCCAGCTGAGTTCCGGTCACTCTTCCGGCACAGTGACTCGAACGTGCCGAGATCCGGATGGCACCGAGGTGGTGTCCAGCAAATTGCCGCACTGGTGTGGCCATCCTACAATGCTGCGCCGAAAGACGGCGTGTTCAGCTGAGTTCCGGTCACTCTTCCGGCACAGTGACTCGAACGCGCCGAGATCCGGATGGCACCGAGGTGGTGTCCAGCAAGTGGCCGCACTGGTGTGGCCATCCTACAATGCTGCGCCGAAAGTCGGCGTGGGGTGCCCCGTTGGCTTATGAGGTGATGTCAGTAGTGGACTGATGTGTGAATAGGTCGGAACCAGCACAAGGCGCCAAGATCCGAATGGCAAGTCCTGGATGTTGGGTGCCTCAGTTGAGATTTCTGAGCAGTGCTTGTAGGACTGTCTGAAGCTTATTTGCACCTGCTGCAGCTTCACTATTGCCCTGGTGTGGCCAAAGGTGGCACATGACATAGGCGGCCGGCTCCCGAGGTCCGGCGGAACTTTTTGCCTTTTCCTTTCTGCTTCTTTTCCTACAATGCGTTTCATCTGAAGACACGACCAGGTCCCTGAATGTGTGCAGGGGGACGCTATTGATTGAATGAAAATGGCGGCTTGACACAAAGCTGACTCAAGCGTTACTGTTGGTGCTATACAGACAAAAATTGGTTTTCAGTTTGTACATTCTTCAGGTTTTTTTTTTCCATCCAAGTCTGATTGAGAGTTTGTAGAAAAATGGCTTCAGATTTTCCACATACTACTCTTCAACATTCTTCCTAAATGTAACAATGTGAAACTCACTAGGAGAACGGCTGTTTCTGTTTCTTTTCAAAATGCTGCCACCAATATTTTCTGAATGGAAGACACCATCTTGTAGCATAAAGGGCCGAAAGGGGTTCTGGTCTGGCCGATGGTTGGTGGAGACATTTTGACTATATCTTGGACCTGCCCGGCCTCGCCCAAAATGGCGCCGGTATAAATGGGACTCGTAACTCCTTGCCCGCAAATGTATATCTAGAAAATGTTATTGTAAGTGGCCCTGTCGTATTTTAATTACAAAATGTACGTCCACCGATTCCGCAACTGTTAGACACCTTTGTTCTTGTCACCTAATGGCCCGCTCGTTACGTTCTTCTACAGTGTAAATGTCTCCTCATCATATACGATTTCAGTTTGCTCCGTGGCCGGCCCACGTGGTTATAGGCCCGTATTTGTATACTGACATTTTCACAATAAAGGTTTTTAAAACAAAACACGGTAGTAGTATTTACATTTGTAAAGTTTTTACTTTTAGTGACTGTTTTCGAATCAGTAAAAGGCAAGTGAAATAAAGCAGTCCAATTACATGACGGATAAAAGGTATAATATGTAGGAACGCAGTAAAGATAAATGGTCAAGGGCAGTTGTGTTTTTCATGTCTGCAACATAAAGTGATCGATAAGAATCTGATAATCAGGCGTATCGGCGACTAAGACAGCAGGCCGAATCTCTTTTACTCAACGGCTCCGTCATGGAAGGAAGAAACGCCCTTTTTCTCGAAAAAGGAATATATTTTACTTGCAAGACAGTTGTAAATTTTCCGGGAAAGTACATTAGCCTGGAATATTATAACATATGTTTGAAAAAAAAATATTGTTTGAAAATAATAAAAAGCGTAATTTTTAGGTCATATGACCAAGCTTTTCATCATGAAATTAACAAAAGTAAAATGAACCAATGAAAAGTTTTATTAACAAGTCACATGACCTGTTATGCTTACGTTACGCGCTGCGCGCCGCGCCTCGGATCACTTCCGGGTGCGCTAACGCGGCGCGTCATAAAACGCATCACGCGACAACGTAGGTCAAGAATATAGTCTAAATGTCTCCACCAACCAGCGTTCAGAACACAACCCCTTTCAGCAGTCCAAAAAGTTCTGTTAAATGACAACAGAGGGGACAGGCAACAAGAACCATCAGTCAAAGAGGGGAGGGCAAGTTCTTCTCTTCCGGTTCATGTTGGGGCGCTACCGGAACTGATCGAATTGGTAGTCTATAGTGTTTCTGTATGTTTCAGACTAAAGCTGGCGTCAGCATGAGACCACTACCATCTCGTAGCTCCGTCGTGGCCATTCCACGAGCAATCATGGCAGCCGCTCCCCACCAGAAGCCTGCGGGAGTCGGAGGCCCCCAAGACTTTTGTAGAATCTTCACGGCTGAGGGGACGCTTTTCGAGAATGGGACCCAAGCCCTAGCAGACAAGCGTCCGAGTTCCAAGGTGTCCCAGGGCCATTTTAGTGGACCAGGCCCAAAACCGAAGAGCCGGCCGCCATTTTGAGAGTCCTGTGGCAGCCGCCTATCGCTGCACCGCAAGAGCGGGCGCATCTCAACTACATGGTGAGCGAGACGCTGTAGTCGCAAGAGCGGGCGGTAAACAGCTGAATGGCGGAAGAGGCACAGTGTAGCAAAAGCGGGCGGAATGGCAACTAAAACGATAAAGGGGCGCCCCACTACAGCTTGTCTTCAGGTCAAACGGATTGTGGGACAAGGTCCAGAATTGAAGAGTCATCAAAAGGCAAAAAGTTCCGCCGGACCCCGGGAGCCGGCCGCCTATGTCGGGGGCGATCTCAGGCTACACCAGTGCTATAAGACTTGGGGAGGGTGTCGGAGCCAAGCGTCTTCTCCGAGTCCATGGCCATCACACCGCCCCTCAGGGGCCTCCGTCAAGCTGTTTAGGAAGGTAACATATCACATTGTTTTCTAATGCAGTCAGGTCCACAAACGACACTCACTTACTTTGAGAATAGTGAAGCTGCAGTAGGTGGAAATAAGCTTCAGACAGTGTTACAAGCACTGCTCAGAACTCTTAACTATGGCACCCAACATCCAGAACTTATGCTATTTGAGAATGGTAGTGACATCGAAGCATCTCAGGGACCAAAACCATTAACGTACTTTCACGTATGAAAATCTTACTTGGGGAGGGGGCAGGAGCGAAGCGCCCCCTCCCAGTCAGCGCCACCACACCGTATGTTGAAAATCTGAAGCCATCGTTCTACAAAGTCAACCAAACTTGGATTGAAAAATCTAGAAAAATGTACAAACTGAAAACCAGTTTTGGTCTGCATAGCATCAGTAGCAACGCTTGAGTCAGCTTTGTGTCAAGCCGCCATTTTGATTCAACAAAGCACAGGCATTGAAAAAGGCTGAAATTCAGAACTCTAAACTATGGCACCCAACATCCAGGAGCTT
This sequence comes from Lissotriton vulgaris, assembly GCF_964263255.1. Lineage (NCBI taxonomy): Eukaryota > Metazoa > Chordata > Amphibia > Caudata > Salamandridae > Lissotriton > Lissotriton vulgaris. Next base: position 248,817,107 of record NC_141694.1, read on the forward strand.
GCTATCCGGATCTTGGAGCCTTGTGCTGTTTTCGTTCTATTCACACATCGGTCCACTACTGACATCATCTTATAAACCAACGTTATGTAAATAGTTTTTTAATAAAATGTTTTACCCTGTTTCTTTGCTGGTGTGTTGTCTATATTTTTAATATTTGCATAGGGTTTGTCGTTATTTTGTGCGGGATGGGTGATGGAGCCGAGCTGTCTTGCAGCCCTCATGGTGTGGAGCTCAGTTCATCTCACTATTTTCGTATTTCTCATGAAGGGTTGTTCCTAATATTTCTATTTTAGCGAGGTCAAAAAGAGATCCAATTAGTGGCCTACTGATTTTGCTCGATTACTTTTATTTTTTTACACGATTTTTCACTATCTGCAAAGACTAAACAGAGTATTGCGCCTTTGTGCTTGTTTGTAAATAGAGAATGATCCAAAGAGAACCAATTCTAAAACAGTAAATGCTTGGACAACAATCAATCAAATGGAGAGACAAGGAGGCACGACGGATTACAACGGGGGTAAAGGCCTGCGTTAACTACCCTTCAGTATCTGCAAAGAGAGAGTACTACTAAGACAAAAGAGGGGAGGGGGGGGGGGTGCAGCGTTCAAAGCACATCAGCGTGCATAAATACGAAAATGTTTTTATCTATCACGTACTTGACATTTTAAAGCTTTTCATATTTGCTATTAAAAAACCAATGAAATTCACAGAAAAAACCATAGGTTATAGTGGATATATAGTTAGGAATTTGCATTTACAAAACCTTGAAAATTCAATGAAAAAACCATAGGTTATAGTCCATATATAGTTAGGAATTAGCATTTACAAAACCTTATTTTACTCGCATAAAACCATTGAAATTCCATATATAGTTAGAAGCGCTAACTATATATCGCGCACCCGCAATCCACTGCTGATGATGTCACATATTACATCATTCATGACATGGTCAGTGACATCACTGATGACATCACTGATGACATCTCAAATGACATCACTGATGACAACTCAAATGACATCACTGATGACATCTCAAATGACATCACTGATGACAACTCAAATGACATCACTGATGACATCTCATTTGTCATCACTGATCACATCACTCATGTGATAATACAATGAACCTCTTCAGACTCTAATATAACCTTACATACACTCAGTATAAACAGACACTCACAGACTGTCACTCATCCATGGAGTTACTCACACACCTAGTCAGTCATGCAAAGAATCAATCACACCTCCATTTCCTCAACTATAAAGTTATACACATCTTACTTATTCAAACATATAATAACACATATTTATTCTCTTATATAATCCCTGATACAAGCTCACAGTGATCGATACAGCCACTCACACATTCACTGGCTCTTATGTTCAGTTATTTATATATCTCAACTCTCACATGTATTGTGTTTTACATACGTACTTACTTGCACATGTAGCAATGAGAAATCCATTCACTCACCAACACACCCATGCATAGTCAACCGCCCATATAGCTGTTTCCACATGCACTCTTGAACTCATACTCCTAGTGAATCAACTGCTTACACATCTATGCACAGAGTCACGCACCTCCCAGCCACCCACACACACACTCAGCCTCCCATTAAAATACTTGGGCAACCAATCAATAACCCATATGGCCACTCTTATAGCTAATGATCAACACATGCAGCAGCTTACACAACAACAAACATACTGATGCACAAATTAAGACAGTTTAGTCACTAACCCATGCACTCAGTGAGACACATTTAATCACTCACTCATACAGTCAGTCATGCACCTACTAAATTCTTCAGCCAGACACTTATACATCCACTCATTCTTCAATATGTGAAACATATTTAAACTTTACAGACACATACAATCACTGGATGTTGTGATCAGTGATGTCATCAGTGATGTCATTTGAGATGTCATCAGTGATGTCATCAGTGATGTCACTGACCATGTCATGAATGATGTAATATGTGACATCATCAGCAGTGGATTGCGGGTGCGCGATATATAGTTAGCGCTTCTAACTATATATGGAATTTCAATGGTTTTATGCGAGTAAAATAAGGTTTTGTAAATGCTAATTCCTAACTATATATGGACTATAACCTATGGTTTTTTCATTGAATTTTCAAGGTTTTGTAAATGCAAATTCCTAACTATATATCCACTATAACCTATGGTTTTTTCTGTGAATATATATATATATATATATATATATATATATATATATATATATATATATTACCTACTGGCGGTCGCCAGTAGGTATATATAGTTAGGATTTTTTCCCTATGGGATTTTTGAAAATTCTATGCCTAATAACTTTGGCGTTTGTGGACGGAATTGGCTGAAATTTTCAGGAAAATGGCACATTTTGTTTCTGAGCAGCTCCTGGAAATTTGGGGGGGGGGTCGTCAAGGGGGGGCCGAGAAAAAAGGGGGGTCCCAAAACGCGTTTTTCCCATGTTAATTTCCATAGGGCGGTTGGACTCACTTTTAGCCCGAACGGCTGAATGGATTTTCACGAAACTTGGCAAAATTGTAGGGACTGTTAGCCCGATGTGCCTTTGCTAGGTCTCAATATATGTGCTTCAGTGGATTTTGAGAAATTAATGTTTAAATCAAGATATATATCTGTAACAGCGCTCCGGGCAGCGATCCGGTTAGCGAACTTTTCGCGTATCGGAACTTTGCGATGCGAAGCTGATTGGCCCTCCGGTGTCTGTCAACATTCTAAACAGTCCGGAGCGGCCGCCATCTTGTCTCTCGGTAGGATCGAGAGACAAGAGGAGGCCAAAACAAAGGGGGAAATTACCATAAGGGGGCATAGTAGATCCTCGTTGACCCCCTAGGTTTTATGTGGAGGTTTTAAAAGGGCCTAGGAGGGGCCAAAAAAAAAAATATATATTTTTTTTTTGCGTGGTAAGCGCCAAGTTCGCGAACCGGAAAGCGTTCTGGGCAGCGTACTTTAAGGATAAAAGAATTATAGACTTTTCTAATACTGTATGTTAATTATTTGTTGTTTTGGTTCGTTTTTTTAATTTATTTATTTATTTTGATTTAAAAAAAAATTATTTATTATTTTCATAGTTCATTAAAACTTCCAGCATAATATCATCTGGTATCTCGTCAAACATGGATGTTTCTGTCTCTTGTAAGCTTTGAATAAATTGTTCATCAAAAGATTCATCCATAAAATCTTCATCCACATTTTCTTCAGTTAAAATGTCTTCGGATGTAATGTCGAAGGAAACATTAGTTTTTTCTTGCTCCCCTTCCATTTTTTTGCTGTAAATTGCATAAAAAAATAATTATATTAGAAGAGTTAGGGCACTGTTGGGTTTAAGTTCAGACATGTAGTTCTGTTTTTTTAACAGTGAAGTTAAAGTAAGTAAATTCATAATTATAGCAGAGAAGTGTAAGTCAATCAATAAATGTAACAGAGGAGGTTATCTGTATCTATAACTATAGCAGGGGGACAGTAAATAATTATCAATAAACGTTTTTACAAATTAATTTAAAGTGCCACTTACAAATTATCAAATAACTTTACAGGGAGGTGAAAAGGCTCTTGAAATGTAGTTCAGGAAGTAGCAGTGAAAATGGCTGTGTTTCCTTCTCTTCCTTTATATATATTCAGGTATATAACCAATCAAATGTCAGGTAATAAAAATTGTAAATGAAAGTAAAGTTTTCATTGGTTGTCAATTCCAATATTTTAGATGTGTTTTGTGAAGTAATTTACCTCAGGGTATTTAGATAGGTCTACAGGCTAAATGGCTAAATGAAATTTCAATCAAATTTGTGAGAATGAAAGGGATTGTTATGTAGTATGAGCTAATCTATATTTGGTGAGAGTGTCTCTAGTCGTTTTTCTGCTAATTACTTTCCCACCTTTTTTTAGGACCGCTTTCTGGAAAGCGGCCCGGTTAGCGAACCTTAAGCGTCACGGGAGTCCACCATTTTGTGTTTCGGTCGCATTAAGATACAAGATGGAGGGCAAATAATGTTCAGAATGTGTAGAAGGGGGCACGGTAGACTTATCTTGACCCCCTAGGTTTTCTGAGGGTGGCTGAGGAGGTTTATATGTGCGGAAAAAAAACATTTTTTAAAAAAATTCCGCGAGGTTAGCTTTCGGTTAGCGAACCGGGGAGCGTATTTTGGGGAAAATTAGTGAAAAAAGTTAGAAAAAAATAATAATTGTGAGTGATTAGATGAAGGGTAGCTCTGAGAAGAGCTTTTGGGTTTATGGTACATTTAGGTACTTATAAGTAGGTACCAATGCACATTCTTAAATTCAGAATGAAAATTCTGTTGCCCTCATCTGAGAAGTGAACTCCATCTCCTCTGTAGATATCTTGCATGTAGTAACACAAGTTATTGTTGTACAGGGAGCCCATTCCATGGTCTCTCATGAAAGCTGAAACAGATTTGTTTACATGCTTCCTCGACTTCTCAATTTGTGGACAAAATTGGTTGGACCACCTCCATTTCTGTCTTTGGCATATATTGGAATATACCAAGGCAGTTTGAGGAAAAAGTGCCGTTAATTGCTCAAAGGTGTCCTTTAAAAGCATTTCCAGACCTACCCCTGTCAAAGTGCCCAAATCATTACCTCCACAGTGCACTATTAACAGGTCAGGTTTTGGCAAATGCATAAAGGTTTTCACCAATGGTATCAATTGGTGACATTTTAATCCTCTTTGGCCCAACCACTTAATTTCCACATCTTGTAAATTGAGGTTGGGTAAATTTCTGCTCTCAGCATACCTTTGAGCCCAGTGGATGTAACTATGTCCAACAATCCAGACGTTAAACATGGTGGGAGAAGGTTGTGCTGCAGTCAGATGAAGTGTGGTAATGAAAGGGCAGTTGAAACAGTAGGAGTTTGTAAAGAAAAAAAACTGTGGAGTTCCAATGCTAATGATTCATTAGCAGTGATTGGTGTATTTCCAATTCTGAAAACAGAAAGTTAGGGTGCATGGATGTGTTCTTTGAAAGATGTAATTTGAATGGTCAAGGAAAAAACTTTTAATGAAAGATTGCACTGGATACGCAGGTGCACTGAGAGTTCAGAGTTCAATTGAAACATTGTTGTGTGAATTTGCAAACATGAGAGGTCTTCCAGGAGGTCGTTGCTATGGAAAAAAGGCAGAGAGGGCAGAGGGGGGAAGGGTTTTGATTTGAAAAAAGTGAGGGAAGAGTTATGATTGGCTAATATGAGAGATATGTGAAATGAATATCTGTATTTCTGTGCTTTCAATAGCTGCAGACTCTGGAGTGCATCCCTTTTCTTCTGCTGAAGACAATTTGGTGTATTTCTGAGACTGTTTTCAAAACTCAAAAAGTATTTGCTAAGGTGAGAAAAGATTTATTTATTTTAGATAGAGAATAGTATGAATTAAGGAGAAAATGATGAAGAAAGCTGTGTTTTTAAACTGTGGCTTTGTCTGTAGTGATATAGAAATAGATTTTGTTACTTTGAGAAATTGTAATTGCATATTCGGTGTAGCATTCTGGCATGCAGTAACACAAGTTATTGTTGTATATGAAGCCTATTCCATGGTCTCTTATGTAAGCTGAAACAGATATGTTGTTTTTAAAAACCATTTTTGAAATCAATTACATTTCTGGATATGTACTGCTAGAGCTTCATAGGTTGTTTTGGGTCATATTTATAAGGCATTTGAGTGTAATTGATGTTATTTTTTTCCTTTTTAAATGGAAAGCATTCCTCATGGGGCAAGTGTCTTGTAAATACGTTCCCACCTGCGCTTGGCAAATTTAGATTTTGATTATGGGAATTACATAGCCATGTTAATAATGTCCAAAAAATGGTGCTAGGGCATTCCAGAAAACGCTTTCATGTGTCTCAAGGATATTTTCAGTCATTTTCTCTTGAATGCAGGTATACAATTGATTTATATGTTGTGTTTAAAAACGATTCTTTTCTATAATGTTATTTTTTCCTTTTTAAATGGAAAGCGTTCCTCATGGGGCCATGAGCAGTTCTTAGCCATGTTATCCAATGGGAGGTGGATAACATGGCTAAAAGCATTTGCTGGATAATGCATGAATATCGCTGACTTTTCAGCAATATTGATGCATTGCGGCCGCTTCTTATCGCATTTGCGAGCAGTTCTTAGCCATGTTATCCAATGAGAGGTGGATAACATGGCTAAGAGCATTTGCTGGATAATGCATGAATATTGCTGACTTTTCAGCGATATTCATGCATTGCGGCCGTTTTTTATCGCATTTGCGATAAACCTTGCTAATAGCAAGGTTTATCTGCGATAAAAATCGCCGATGTGCGGCGATAATTTTTGTCTCTAAAGAAGTTATCGCTAGTGGTTGGTAATATACCCCCGCGTTTTTGGTTGCAGGAATCGGGAGGCGGGAGAGTAGCACTGAAATCAGTAGTCTGACGCCTGAATCGGGAGGGTTGGCATGTGTGGATTCTCTACAGCTGGGGCTAGGTGATAGCCTGGGACCGGCCTGGCATCTAAAATGGCTGTCGTGCACGACAAAATTGTGGCATTGTAAAAAAGACAAGATGGCGCAGACAATGTTTATCAATAAGGATTCATTTATAACGAAATATTTTATCGCACTGACAAATTGGTTGTCAACACTTCCTGATTTCCTTCGAATCGAACGTTAACAGACGTGACGCAGCAAAGAAAAAAAAAAAAGCTCACGCACAGCCGCTGGAACACATGTATCAACATATATGAGCCTTCTCAGCCACCCTCAGAAAATATAAGGGATTAGGATACGTCTCCCGCACCCCCTTATACTTAGTAATTTAATTAAAACGAAGCACAAAATGGTCTCCCGCACCCCCTTATACCTATTCCCGTTTCGCCAGCAGTTTGCGGCCCAGTTCGGTGTTCGGAAAGCGCTTCTACCGTGAAAAATATATTTTTTTTATTTTCCCCACGGGACCCTTTAAAAACCCCAACAACATTCCTAGGGGGTCAAGAGGGGTATACCTTGCCCCCTTTCATTAAATTCCCCCTTCGTTTTTCACCTCTTCTTCTCTCTCGATCCTACCGAGAGATAAGATGGCGGCCGCTCCGGTCTGTTTAGAATGTTGACAGACACCGGGGAGGCAATCCGCTTCGCATCGCAAAGTTCCGTTTCGCAGGTGGGAGCGTATTTATAAGAAACTTGTACCATGAAGAACGCTTTCCATTTAAAAAGGAAAAATAACATTATAGACACTCATATGCCTTATAAATATGACCCAAAGCAACCTATAAAGCTCTAGCAGTACATATCCAGAAATGTAATTGATTTCAAAAAATCGTTTTTAAACACAGCACATAAATCAATTGTATACCTGCATTCAAGAGGAAATGACTGAAAATGTCCTTGTGATGCAGTGCTGGTGCAAAAGATTTTCTATGTTAAATAATAAGTAGGGCGTTAAGTTTTTGATGACTGTTATTCATTTACTGTTTGGTAATAGTGGTTAATAACATTTTTTATTATATTTTTCCACAGATTCAACTGCAGATCTTTTTTAAATTTGAAAAATGCCTATGAAAAATAGAATTAGAAAGGCTAGAAAACGTCAAAGACAGCAGGATGATGTTTTATTGCAGCAGTCCTCTTCCCCAAATACTTATCAAAACACCAAGAAAGCTCCGGGTAAGAGCACAAAATCATTCTTAAAAAATATTTTTAGTAAAAAAAGTATTTTTCGCCAAAATGTTTCAGTTCAGAAAAAGAAGAGTAATTTAAATGGAAAGGAAAGACCCATCAAAAATGTTACTGGTAGAGGAAGAGATAACTCTGTGCATGATAGTAGAAGGAAACAACAGTTTTGTGACATTCGAAAACGAATGTTTCGTAACAGGATAATAGTTAATTTATTAAGAAATATTAAAAAAGGCCAACAGAAAGCGGCATTTTATAAGAAGAAGAAAAATGTAGAGAAAATTATTGATCATGCTTTTGAAATTAAGCGAAAGTTGTTTATTTTGGTAATCAATAGAATTAGGAAACTAAGCAAGGTAATTTCTGATTTCAAAACAAACAGTAGATGGAAGAGAGTAGTAAATCGTAGTAACTTTTGTGAAGTTTTTTCCGGAGAATGGATGCATAGTTCAAGTTCTGAGGCATTTTTTAATGAGGAGAGTTATTTTCGGGATAATGATTTGATGTTTGCAGTTGACACCAGTGGTCGAGCTTATGAAGTGAAGGATGGTTGTCCAGTTGAAAAAGAAAAACTTGTGACAACAGAGACAGAAGAGGTGCTAAGTGATGAGGTTTTAGGAAGACGTCCTAAGGGTCCTGTGTACATTTGGAAGTGTAGTTCTATTTGCAGTGTGCGACAGGTTTCCATCAATTTGCTTTGTGATTTTATACGGACATTTAATAAGAAAAGTTTGAAGCAGAAAATGAAGTTGTTGCAAGATTTAGATCCTTGCAGAGTGAGACAAATGACAGGTTTGCGTGGTCATTCACTGGCTTGTCTTTCCAGGAGAGTATGCCAGAGTGTTTTTCATCATTTCAGGATGCTAGCAGTGCATCATAATAAAGTGAGAAAATTAGTGAGAATGTTGTATTAAGAGTCCAGCAATTATGCTTAAACAATTATGTGCTGCTCTTTTGCATGGTTCTGAAATAGATGTGAAGAATATTTGTGAAGAAATTGAGTTTTGTTACTTTAGTAGTAAAGATGAGAATGTTCAAATTGACCCTGAAGTAGAGGGTAATGTTGAAGATAATGTACAGTTTTCCAGTACAGATAATTTTCAGAAGGAAATTGCCACTTTTCAGATGAAATCAAGTGAGAGGCCTAATTTCACTTGTGTATGTTGTCGACGCACTTATTATAAGAATCAGACTAAGGTAGTGGATTTATATGCAAAAAGTGAAAGGGAAAATAATAGTGAATGGAAGGATTTTGCCACATACTTGATGGTAGAAAATTATTTTGATTTAGGATCGGATCAACGTGTGTGTACTTATTGTTGTAATAAATTAAACCAAAACCAGATGCCTGCTAGGGCAGTTCATAATAATCTGCAATTGGTTGAGATTCCTTCTGAATTGAAGGATTTAAATACTTATGAATGTATTTTGATTCAAAGTATCCATCCCTTTCAGGCTATTGTAAGAATGGAGCCAAAGACAGGGAAGTTGCCTCCAGCAGATTTACAGAGAGGATTAAAGGGAAGAGTTGTTTATTTGCCTCTAGATTTGAACAAAAACATTAACACAATTGGAATAGAAAAAGTGGAAGAGGAACCTCTGGTTATCTTAGTTAATGGGGTTCCGACAAAGAATAAGAAAATATGGCAAGATTTAGTGGATGTTAGGAAAGTCAAAAAGGCAACAGTGTATTTGAAGACAAATAATAAGTACTATAAGAATGTATATGTTGCAGAAGAGGAAGTAAGTGATGAAGAGGATAGCGATTTGTGTGCTGGCCAAATTGAGAAAGTAGAAGCCTCTAAAAGTGAAGAAATATATGAACATTATAGTGTTCATCCTTTGCATTCCAAAGAAGTCATGGGGAATGCTATTGAGTTGTTTCAAATGAAACAAGCTAAAGGGAGTCCCATTAGTGTTTGGGAGGAAAGTTTGGAAGCTCGGTGTTTCCCACAGCTATTTCCCACAGGTCGAGGAGGAAGATATGATGAGCGACCTCATCAAATTCCTGCGTCTGAATACCGGACTTTACGATTGTATGCAGACGATCCTAGGTTTCGTCAATGCATTCCCTATTTGTTTCATCTCCTGTTTGAAAGCGATCTGTCTGGACTATCATATGCAGTGAACCACATCTTAAAAAGTGGTATACAGATGCGAAATATCTCGGCAAGGGACTTTATGCATAAAGTCAATGTCCAAGACAGTATTTTGGATTCTCACTTAATTAATCTCATGGCGTGTCAGCGTGGTACTAATGAGTACTGGTACTGTCGTCATGGTGATTTAAAAAGTATGCTGAGGAACTTAGGAACTCCGACATGGTTCCTCACTCTGAGCTGTGCCGAGTATGGCTGGGAAGACTTACTTGAATTTCTACGAGAGGCAAATGGAAATATTGAAAACATTGAATTCAAGACACCTGGAGAACTGTGTTCTTTGGATCCTGTGAATGTATGCAGGTACTTCAATCATAGATTTGAAGCTATGATGTCTTTCATCACAAAAAAGAAGAATCCACCTCTTGGAGAGGTGTTGGATTTCTTCTGGAGAAAGGAGTACCAAGCAAGAGGTGCTCCTCATATACATATGTTGTTGTGGATCAAGGATGCACCTAAATTTGGAACAGATCCGGATGACTTAGTGATGAATTTCATAGAACAGTATTCTACGTGTGCTGTTCCAAACGCAACGGAGAAGAAAAGCCTAAGAGAACAAGTTCTACGTTTCCAAAGCCATCGTTGTGGAAAGTACTGTCGTCGTAAATTCAGAAACAAGGACAAAATCTACACCAAATGTCGTTTCAACTTTCCACGACCGGTGATTTCTAAAGGAAAAGTGAACAGTTTGATGTCTTCACTGCGACATAATGTGACGAGGAAATCACCCAAAAATACATACAATTTGAAAAGGAACGAAGAGTCCAAGTACATCAACGACTACAACCCAGTGATTTTGTCCATGTGGAATGCTAACATGGATATACAGTTTGTGGGTGACAACTGTATGGCTGTGACTCGGTATGTGACATCTTACATCACCAAAAAAGAAAAGACAGAACTGAAGGATATGTGGGAGGACATTTCCCATGAAAAGAGCCTCAGCAAGAAGTTGTACAGTTTCAGTCTGAAGATGTTGTCGCATCGAGAAATCGGAGCTTACGAATGTTCAGATCGATTGTCTTCAGCAAGTCTCTATGCCAAATCCAGGAGTATTGTTTGGGCGAGTCTTGGTCTTGCTGCAACGCGAAATCGGGTTCTAAAACCTGTCCGGGAAATTGAATATTTGGCAGAAAAGGAACCAAACAGTACCGACATTTTGAAGACCAACATGTTGGATACATATTATCCAAATCGAAGCAGTCACCTTGAGAATGTTTGTCTATATGAGGTTCTACAAAATTATATATTCAAGAGGAACATCAAAGAAGATATTGAGAAAGGAGTGTATGCTGTAATTGGAAGTGAGGGATGCCTGGTCAAGCAATGAAAATGCCAATTAGTAAACCATCGAAAATTGAGTGGCGAATCTTCAGAAAAAAAGGAGTTTTTCTATTTAGCACTTTTGCAACTTTTCAAGCCTTGGCGTGCAGAAGAGGAACTGCTTGGAGATTTCCTCTGTTACGAAGACTCTTTCACTGCTGCTAAGGATAGCATAGAATGTCCTGCTTTTCCCAAATATCAAGAAATGCTAACTTTGGAAATTGAGCAGGAAGCAACGATTGCAGCCGAGATTGCCAGAAACAGTTCTCAGGACAGTCAGAGTTCTGTTTCATTGAGTCAAGATCCACTTGGAGGACCTATTATCGAAAATGAAGCTGCCACTGCTATGAATGTAGTGGAAAGAGCCATGGCACATGCTCAGGAGGATTCAGTTAACTTAGAAGACTTAGAAAAACAACTCAACGTTGAGCAGAGGAAAATATATGATGAAGTTACCAAGCAAATTGAGCATGGATTAAGTCATGAGAAGAAAGAGTGCTCATGTACATTGTTGAAGCCTGTCCTACTGTATGTGAGTGGAGAAGCGGGAACTGGAAAAAGTTTCCTCATTAAAGCAATTTCATGCTATCTGCAGGAAAGGACTGAGTCATCGCTGTCTTGTGTTGTCACCGCTCCTACTGGACTTGCAGCACATAACATTAAAGGTATTACTTTGCATCGTCTACTGATGCTGCCGGTGGAGCATGACAACAAATTACAATATCACAAGTTATCTGGGGATGCTTGCTGTGAAGTTTCAAGAGTCTTGAGGAAAATGAAACTACTTATCATTGACGAAGTAAGCATGGTTTCCAATGTCATGCTTGCCTTTGTGCATTTGAGAATGCAAGAAGTACTTAAAACTGAATATGATGTGTTATTTGGTGGCAAACACATCATTGTTTTCGGAGATCTTCTGCAGCTGACACCAGTAAAAGGAGAACCTGTGTTCAAAATACTCACGCATGAAGATACCAGGAAGTGCCTAGGGAGCATTGGCAACGTCAATATATGGTTAAACTTCAATTATGCTGAACTGCATGAAAATATGCGTCAGGCAAAAGATGAAGATTACAAGAATATTCTACAAGATATTAGAATTGGAAAAGTGACCGAGCATGGAAAAGAAGCTTTGAATGCACGATTACTTTCAAATTTATATCCCGAACAAGAGATTGTGGCTGAGAATATTTTTCAGAAAATTACTGAGAAGAAATCCGGAATATGTTTGATGCCAACTCTTGCAGAATGTGCCATCTTCAACAACAAAATGTTGAATTTAGAAAAGCAAGAGATTGTGAAACTTGAAGCTATTGACAAAATAGAGCACATGGGATCAACAATTATTTTGTCAGAAAATTTGAAATCAAAATTGGATTCATTAGAGAAGACTATATCTAAAACAGCGGGTTTTGAAAAGACTTTGAATGTGTGTTTAAATTGCCGAATCATTTTGAGAAGAAATTTACATGTTGAAAGAGGTCTGGTAAATGGATCAATGGGTAATGTTGTTGATTTTGAGAAGTACAGAAATAGAGATGGAATAGAATTTTTAAAAATTAAATTTGATGGCATTGAGGAAGTACAGCTAATTGGTCGTTGTTCTGCTAGGTTTTTGCTTGTTAAAGACTTATATGTTCGCCGTAAACAGTTTCCTGTTTGCTTGGCATATGCGGTAACAATTCATAAATCGCAAGGTTTAAGTGTAGACAGTGCATTGGTGAATATTGTCAGTTCTGTGTTCAAGGAGGGTATGGCATATGTGGCATTGTCACGAGTTAGAACTTTATCAGGATTGTACTTGATTGACTGTGATGTCACAAACATTTGTGCGGATCTAGATTGTGTTAAGGAATACAATAGGTTAAGAAGAGAGTATGCGCCACATTTGCCTCAATATCCTTTGTTTGAGAAACGTGTGGTAGGCCGCAAACGTAGAAATATCAGTAATAGTAGGGAGGTTGTTGCAAAAAGACTAAAAGTCAATGAACCGAAAATTGTTAGCAGAAAGAAAGTGGATTCTGTTGAAGATGTTGTCGGTTTTCAATTTGAAAACAGTTCTGGTGTCAACTGCTATGCAAATGTAGTGGTTAATGTTCTCTTTTCACTAGAGAGTTTAAAAGAACAGATTCTGTTGAATTCAGAACAAATTTTATGCTGTTTATTGAATTCTGTTTTCGAGAAATGTAGCAGTGATGGAACAAAAGTAGAAAGTGTGTCTGAAGTTCGTTATCTGTTAGATGAATGTTCAGGGCAAACAGACTTCTCTGAAAATAATCAGCAAGAACCAGGCAGCTAGACTTATCTGCAAAACTCCCAAATGGCAATCCGCCAGGCCTCTCCTGGCCAAGCTGCACTGGTTGCCTATCGAACAGCGAGCTGCTTTTAAAATTGGCTGCCTGGTATACAAGGCCCGGCAGTCCAAGGGCCCTGCCTTTTTAGAATCCCTTCTGAACCCTCATTGTCCGGTTCGTAACCTCCGTTCTGCCCATCTTCATCTCCTCACCACGCCGACGGCCAAACTAAAAAAACTGGGCGGCTGTAGATTCAGCTATCTGGCACCTAAATTATGGAACTCCCTCCCTCTTCACATTAAAACTTCTGGTACCCTACTAAGCTTCCGAAAGAGCCTAAAAACATGGCTCTTCTCAAAACTCATGTAAACTATGACTCCCACCTCCAATCTCAATCACAGCGCCAGGAAACCTTTGGTGTCAGTGCGCTCTATAAATACAGCATAAGATAAGATAAGATAATGTATATGCTTGATGTATTGCAAGATGAGGGTGTAGATGTAGATCACCTGTTTGGGCTTTCTTATCAATGGCAGCATGACGGCGAGAATTGTAGGGTATCAAGTACTACTAGTGTAGACTCAGAAAGATTTATATATTTAACTTTGCCAGACAGTAAATCAGTCTCGTTTAATAAGCTAGTAAATGCAGCGGATCACAACATGGAGTGTAGCCAATGTAAATCTGAAATGATGTCAACATTATTTATACGTAGATATGGACAGTATGTCATTTTAATGATTCAACGATGTAGGCCTGATGGATCAAAATTGTCAACTTTAATAAAAAATTTTGTGGCTTCTCAGCTTTCAATATCAGGAAGGACTTTTGTAACTGTAGCAATTATCTATCACGATGGTCCTTCAACAACATCAGGACATTATACAGCTTATTTAAAGTCTCGAAACGGCTGGTCATTCTGCAATGATTCCGTTGTAACTTTCAAAACAAAATTGCCGTTTGACCTTAAAAATTCTTACCTGGTGTTTTTAAAACCAAAATTTTAATGAAAGAATCTCGGGATTTCCTGTGAAGAATTGCAAAAGGTTCATGAAGTAGAGGGAATGTAAGTCTGCAATGCTGTCTAGATTATTGGTCCAAAACTTTTAATTATAATGTCAATTTAAAAATCCAACTATATAAACCTGATGCAAGTAAGTCTGCTTCATAGTAAGCAGTATCAGTGTCATAGGAAAAGGAGAATATGAGTGACAAAGAAGGGTAAGATATTAGTAGTCCAGGATTGTGAAAATAATCTTAAATGTATTCTTTTTGAAAGTTGCGAAAATAGAAAATGTCGGGATTTGATTGGAAGAATTACAAGAGTAGCGAATCGCGGCAACATGATTTGGCCTAGTGGAAACATGTGATAGAATGAGAGAAGTCTTTTCTTCTATGTAACATATTTTTCGTATCGATGGAGGTTTTCTTTCAGAAAGTGGCGGGCTGAAAATATTTATAGCACAACAGAGTGAATGCTGTTCATAGGAGATCCTTCGACGTCATTGAAAGTAAGTTAATTTTAAGGAGTTTTGAAATCAGATTTCTTAGGTTGTATGGGTTTTTTAAACACAGTCATTTTGATTGTGTTTTTTTTTCCCCGCTGTTACATGATGAATACGTTCAAGTCACTGATTTAAGTGAAATTTGATACATTCTGAGAACAGCAAAAATAAACCATATAACATGTATAATTAATGTTCTTCTGTTTGTACTTATGATATACATTTAGAAATGTGAGGTAGATATGGAGAAACTGAGTCTTCTGTAAGTGTCAATTTTAATGCTTATAGTGCTGTATTTCTGGGTACTGTTTTTTTTTAAAAAAGGAATAGGCCTCACCTCAAAGAAAGCTCTTCAAAGCACACATCTTATTTGCATCCTGAAACTATCATTTAAAATATTAGAGACAATTTTATGATGGCTTTACATCTTTTTTGCGCTGCTATTGCATCACTATTGTGAGACATCAGCAGTGCAAAAGAAGTACCATGTTCCAAAATAGGTCTCAGTTCATCAGCATGAAGATACTGTTTATTTAAAATATATATCTTTAGGATTGTGTAGGGGACGTAGAGAAGCAGAGGCTTCTGTAAATGTCAAAATTGTTGAAAAAGTGTTTCTTCTTGAACCTTTTCCCTTTTCTTTTGTAATTTTTAAATACATGTAGTAATATTTTTGGAAATGTTTGTTTTCTCTTTTACAGATTGAAAGTATGAAAAAATATTTAAAAAAGGTAACAAGAATTATAAGGTAAATGTTTTCTACTCTTTTTACCCGCAATGCACTGCTGATGATGTCACTGACCATGTCATGAATGATGTAATAAGAGGACATGATTTACTTCATTGGTAGGCCTTCACATGCTTTATCTGCTCTGTATTCTTCAACAAGTGTAAAATTGATCTGTAACCCTGAGTAGGTCTCACCTTAAACAAACCTCACGAGACATCACACCTTATCGTCATCCTGAATTAATAAATAGATCTATTAAACACTATCTCTGATTTACTCTCTATAGCTGTCTTTCTTTTTACATTACTCTCTCTTTACTTCCCTTATACTAACTCTTCTTTTTTTAAAAAAAATATTTTTTTTGGTTCGCTTCAAGTTCGCGAACCGGGCAGCGAACTTGAAGCGAACCAAAAGAAATAGAGCTTGCTAGAGTGCTAAACATTCTAGCAATTTTATTTGAAAGGGGAGGTAGTTCTGAAAAGAACTTTTTTTTAATGTTTTTGTTGTTTTATTTATTTTATTTTTTTTTCAGAACATTTTTTGTTTTTTTTGAATTTTTAGAACAGTTTTATGTTTTTTTTGTGTTTTTCATGGAGGGGAAACAACAAAAAAACAGGCATTGAAAAGGGCTCAACAGGAGCAAAGAAAAAATTACTGCTTGGGTGGGTTAGGGCAGTTATGGTTATCAAACACCAAGTTTATTAAGTTTACGCTCATGTTGCCACATGAGAGCATAGCACCACAATGTATGCACGTTAACTTCATGTGCTTGAAGTTTGGATGTATGTTTGGCACAGTTTCCTGTGCCTCTCTTACAGTCAAAGATATATTAGAAGTTGATTTGGCCACAGGAGTTGTCGGGGGATTATCTTGCAGATCCCTTAACTCTGCCCGGCTGTAATTTAATGGATGCCACCTGACCATATGGCGATGCATAGTATAGTTGCCCATACTATACTTTTTCTCTGTGCCTCGAGATAATCTTTTTTTGCAAATTAGGCAGGTGGCATATTTGGCATTAACCTTCTTCTCCCCTCGAGGAATTGAGAAAAATTGCCAAATGAAACTTGTTTTCCTTCTGGAAACACGGGGCAACTCCTGAATAAATTCAGGTTCATCAGTGTCCTCTTCTTCTAAGTCGTCTTCTTCCTCCTCTCTGTTTGAGATGAATTGAGATGGTGGTCCTCTCTTGTCATGAGGAGGTTGAGGTGGTGGTGGGGGTCCACCAGCTGAAGCAAAGATAGAAGCCATTGCAATCAAAATGGAAAATGGTCTTTCTCTCACCAAGATGAAAGTCAGAGTGAGGAAAGAAGAAGGGGTTTACGTGATTTTGGAAAAGCAAAAGTTCGGAACCAATGAAAAGTGTTATTTTTAGGTCACATGACCTAGTCATACATCATTTGGAAACCAAAAGTGAAATGAACCAATGAAAACTTTGATAAACAAGTCACATGACTTGTTCCGCTCACGTTACGCGGTGCGCGCCGCGTCCCGCACCGTTTCCGGTTCGCGGTCCCGAGCACTTTCGGGAGCGCTAAAGCGGCGCGTCATAAGACGCATTACGCGACAATGATACGTCGCGCTTCCGCGACGCGTCACAGTTCCGCTAACGTAACGTTTACCGGTTCGCGTACTAGATCGCGGCATCAAGATGAGCTAACGGAAAGCTTCCCGGTTCGCTTACTGGAAGCGAAGAAAAAAAATATTTCAATAAAAATTATCAATAAACATCTAAAATATATTTTGGGTTTTAAAGTAGAATACATTTTACAGCTACAGATGTTAGCTTTTAAAAAACCAATGAAATTCACAGAAAAAACCATAGGTTATAGTCCATATATAGTTAGGAATTTGCATTTACAAAACCTTGAAAATTCAATGAAAAAACCATTGGTTATAGAACATATATAGTTAGGAATTTGCATTTACAAAACCTTATTTTACTCGCATAAAACCATTGAAATTCCATATATAGTTAGATGCGCTAACTATATATCGCGCACCCGCAATCCACTGCTGATGATGTCACATATTACATCATTCATGACATGGTCAGTGACATCACTGATGACATCACTGATGACATCTCAAATGACATCACTGATGACATCACTGGTGACATCTCAAATGACATCACTGATAACATCTCAAATGACATCACTGATGACATCACTGATGATATCATTCATGTGACAATACAATGCATCTCCTCACACTTTAATATAACCTCTGTTACATCCAGTGTAAAATACAGAATATAATTTTTTAAACCATTGACACACCAATACTAGTTACTACATACACACTCACTGATTCCAATGTCTACACACAGATTCACTCATTCACCCATACAATCATTCATACATACAATCACTCATCTTTACAACACTATCATATGCACTCATACACCTATACAGACACTCACACTCTGCCACTCATCCATGGAGTTACTCACACACCTAGTCAGTCCTGTAAAGAATCAATCACACTTCCATTTTCTAATCAATACAGTTAAACATAGAGTACCTTACATTTTCAAACATATACTAACACATACTTACTCTCTTATACAATTATTGATACAAGAACACATTGATCTCCACAGAGTCATACATCTCCCAGCCAGCCACACACACACTCAGTCTCCCATACAAATACTTCGACAATCAATCAATAACCCATATAGTTACTCATATAGCTACTGATCAACACATGCAGCAGTTTACAGAACAACAGACATAATGATGCACAAATTAAGACAGTTTAGTCACTAACCCATGCACTTAGTGAGACACATTTGATCACTCACTCATACAGTCAGTCACGCACCTACTAAATCCTTCATCCAGACACTTCTATATCTACTCATTCTTCAATATGTAAAACATATTTAAACTTTACAGAAACACACAGTCACTGGATGATGTCCTCAGTGATGTCATCAGTGATGTCATTTGAGATGTCATCAGTGATGTCATCAGTGATGTCACTGACCATGTCATGAATGATGTAATATGTGACATCATCAGCAGTGGATTGCGGGTGCGCGATATATAGTTAGCGCATCTAACTATATATGGAATTTCAATGGTTTTATGCGAGTAAAATAAGGTTTTGTAAATGCAAATTCCTAACTATATATGTTCTATAACCAATGGTTTTTTCATTGAATTTTCAAGGTTTTGTAAATGCAAATTCCTAACTATATATGGACTATAACCTATGGTTTTTTCTGTGAATATACATATATATATATCTATACTACTATTATAAAGAGAGAACACACACCTTTGAGCCAGGTAAACTCGGGAACCACAGCGCCAATCCACACACCTGATACATTGTAGAAATTGTCAGGGTGTGCAGATTGACATAGGCGATAAAAAACAAAAAAAAACGTAAATTTAAAAATATAACTTTAAAAAAAAAGTAGCGCCCTGAAAGTAGCGCCGGCCACGACGCTGTGCTGGCCGCGACGTAGCGCTGGCCGCGACGTGCGTGATGACGAGCGGCGGACATGGAGCGGCGGTGACGGGAGGAGTGCGGGGAGAAGCGGCGGCTCAGGTGCGTCATGACGAGCGGCGGACATGGAGCTGCGGTGAAGTCAGGAGCGCGGGAAGGAAGCGGCAGCTCAGGTAAGGTAAATGCACATTTGCACATTGCAGTCAGGGCGGGAGGGAGTCGGGCGGGAGGGGGTCGGAGTGGGTGTGAACAGAGGGACGGGCGGGAGGAGTCGGGGAGGGAGGGGGTCGGGAGCGGGTGTGCACAGAGGGACGGGCACGCAAGCATCAAATGCTGCCCCCAGCCCTTTCTGCCCCAGGCAACGCTGGGGCGGGCTGCTAGTATATATATATATATATATATATATATATATATATATATATATATATATATATATATATATATATATATATATATATATATATATATATATATATATATATATATATATATACACATATATAGGTATATGGGCCTATCTGGACATATTTCATTAACCTGTTTTTTTGGGGGCCGAAAAGGCTGCAATTGCCAATACACGGCAAGATAGTAACTACAATATGGACAGTGTTGTATTTGTACGCTCAAAATGTGTGCGTGAAGCGAGGTTTTGAGGACTCTTTGACATCGTTTTTCCAGGAATGATATGCCCGTCGACCCACACACATGAGACACTGTGTATGTCACAATTCGATAATTAAGTTTATTGCCGATACACGGCGTGATTATGGTTGGGTGGGTTACATGACTGAAGAATTGATACAGTCGTTTGAAATAACAACACGTACACTCAAAGATGCGCTTAAACATGAATGTTTGAAGCAGTCCTATGTTTGTTTCTACCACCCACAATGAGCGTACATAATGGCACAGTGTAGCACGTTCGTTTGTAGCACGTTCGTTTGTAACACTGACGAAGGGAGTTTCTCCCGAAACGCGTTTGTTTTGGTAATAAACCTTTTGCTGACAACTGGAACCCCGAGAGTGCTGTATTTCTTCTAACCCGGCTGGGTATTATTTGGAGAATTTGGAGCGAATATTGTCAACGTAGGACACCACAGCGGAAACAGCACCCGCTGCTGGAGTGACTCGTGTTACTGGTGTTCGTGGAGCAATTATATATATATATATATATATATATATATATATATATATATATATATATATATATATATATATATATATATATATATATATATATATATATATTACCTACTGGCGGTCGCCAGTAGGTATATATAGTTAGGATTTTTTCCCTATGGGATTTTTGAAAATTCTATGTCTAATAACTTTGGCGTTTGTGGACGGAATCGGCTGAAATTTTCAGGAAAATGGCACATTTTGTTTCTGAGCAGCCCCTGAAAATTTGGTGGGGTTTCGTCAAGGGGGGGCCGAGAAAAAAGGGGGGTCCCAAAACGCGTTTTTCCCATTCATTTTTCCATAGGGCGGTTGGACTCACTTTTAGCTCGAACGGCTGAATGGATTTGCACGAAACTTGGCAAAATTGTAGGGACTGTTAGCCCGATGTGCCTTTGCTAGGTCTCAATATATGTGCTCCAGTAGTTTTTGAGAAATTAACGTTCAAAACAAGATATATATCTGTAACAGCGCTCCGGGCAGCGATCCGGTCCGCTTACTTTTCGCGAAACGGAACTTTGCGCGCAGAAAGCTGATTGGCTCTCCGGTGTCTGTCAACATTCTAAACAGTCCGGAGCGGCCGCCATCTTATCTCTCGGTAGGATCGAGAGAGAAGAAGAGGTGAAAAACGAAGGGGGAATTTATTGAAAGGGGGCAAGGTATACCCCTCTTGACCCCCTAGGAATGTTGTTGGGGTTATTAAAGGGTCCCGTGGGGAAAATAAAAAAAAAATGATTTTTCACGGTAGAAGCGCTTCACGGGCCGCGAACTGGGCCGCAAACTGGTAGCGAAACGGGAATTCGCCATTTTGTGCTTCGTTTTAATTGTTTAGAGACAAAAATTATCGCCGCACATCGGCCACAATGCATGAATATCGCTGAAAAGTCAGCGATATTCATGCATTATCCAGCAAATGCTCTTAGCCATGTTATCCACCTTCCATTGGATAACATGGCTAAAAACTGCTCTGTGCGTGAGCTTTTTTTTTTTTTTTTTGCTGCGTGACGTTTGTTAACGTTCGATTCGATGGAAATCAGGAAGTGTTGACCACCATTTTGTCACTGCGAGTAAATATTTTGTTATAAATGAATCCTTATTGATAAACATTGTCTGCGCCATCTTGCGTTTTTGTCCAATGCCACAATTTTGTCGTGCACGGCAGCCATTTTAGATGCCTTGACCAGGGCCACTCTCTGCACGCCGCCGATCCTCAGCATGGCTCCCCACCCTCGCAAGCATCTCCCCCACGCACTGGTCACCCCCGCTCTTTCTCTCATGCATGGGCCATATACTTCCCCCCATCTGCGCTGCTCTTCTCTGAGAATCACACCCTGTGCCCACCCGACACCTCCCTTTCACCCTATTCACTACCGCACCCTCTGACACTCCTCTTCCTCTGTGTCCGATTGTCCAGGCCGGACCTAGGCTATCACCTAGCCCTGCGGATGTAGTTTATGGCCCCAGCTGTAGAGTATCCAGACATGCCAACCCTCCCGATTCAGGCGTGAGACTACTGATTTCAGTGCTAGTCTTTCGCTTCCCGATTTCTGCAAGGAAAAACCCGGGGGCATATTACCAACAACTAGCGATAATTTTTGTCTCTAACTTGTTTAGAGACAAAAATTATCGCCGTACATCGGCGAATTTTATCGCACATAAACCTTGCTATTAGCAAGGTTTATCGCAAATGCGATAAAAAACGGCCGAAATGCATGAATATCGTTGAAAAGTCAGCGATATTCATGCATTATCCAGCAAATGCTTTTAGCCATGTTATCCACTTCCCATTGGATAACATGGCTAAAACTGCTCAGGGCAGGTGTTAGGTTTTGGAGATATTCGCGCTTAGCGCGAATATCTCCAAAAGTTGGTAATAGGAGATAGCGATGGTTAGGGACTGTTTCCAGTCGCTAAAATCTTGGCACGCCCACTTTGCATGTTGTTATTGATAAATATCACTGATATGCAAAGCGGGGCCCAAGATGGTCGCTATCTCCTTTTAGCTGTCACTAACTGGTGTTAGCGACAGCTTGGTAATAGGGAGATAATTTTATCTCTTTTTTTTTTGGCTTTTAAAGCCAAAAAAGCGGAAATAAACCCCCTTGATAATATGCCCCATGATTTCTCGGGGGTTTCAGCTGACAGGGCTTGGTATTGTGTTATTGTGTTGTGTCCAGGAAACGTCAGAGGTTCGATGCAGGGGTTCTAGAAGGGGTGATAAACCATTTAAGCCTCATGAACAAGCGCATGGTCTTTTAAAGATTTGTGAAGTACTCGGGTCGGCGGTGTGTGTGTGCCCTCTTTCAGGAGCAGGCGGGGGGGGCACTGCCAGCAACTTGCCAGGCCAGGCAGTGTTCAACACGTGCATCACCCTTTCTCTGCCTGCTATTGCGCTCCATGCTTCGGAAAGGTAAGAAAAAGAACGTGCATTTGAGTTTGAAATGTCCGATCTTGTAGCAGTACACTTGCAAAGCCCACACATGGCAATAACCCGATTCAAGGCCCCATTCACCCGATTTTTAAAACATATATAGCACTCCAACAAAGTTAGATTTTAAAACTTTATTAACTTTTAACTATAATGAACGGAACAAAAACTGTAAAAACATTTAAACATTTTTCACCCAAAAAAGCAACAATGGTCAGAAGCTGTCTTTTGTGCGAATAGTCCCAAGGCAGCACAACGTGCAGAGTTCTGGACGGCACCCAGGTGATGTCGCCTGGGTGCCGCACTGGTTTTGGGATCCTACAATGCTGCTCCGAAAATTGGCGTGGGGCGTCCCGGGTGGTGCGGGGGGAGGCCTCGTCAGTAGCGGTCTGTTGTGCGAATAGTCCCAAGGCAGCAGTACGCGCTGAGATGTTGATGGCACCCAGGTGATGTCCAGTAAACTGCCGCACTGGTTTTGGTATCCTACAATGCTGCTCCGAAAATTGGCGTGCGGCGGCCCGGGGGAGGGGGGGGCGTGGGGGAGGCGGCGTGAACGGGCCTCCCCAGGTGGCGGCCATCCAGCTGAGTTGCGCCCGCTCTTGCGGCTACAGCGTCTCGCTCACCATGTTGTTGAGTTGCTCCCACTCTTGCAGTGCAGCGATAGGCGCCTGCCACATGACTCTTAAAATGGCGGACGGCTCTTCGGTTTTGGGCCTGGTCCACTGAAATGGCCCTGGGACACCTTGGAACTCGGACGCTTGCCTGCTAGGGCTTGGGCTCCATTCTCGAAAAGCCTCCCCTCAGCCGTGAAGATTCTACAAAAGTCTTGGGGGCCCCCGACTCCCGCAGGCTTCCGGTGGGGAGCGGCTGCCATGATTGCTCGCGGAATGACCACGACGGAGCCACAAGATGGTGGTGCTCTCATGCTGACGCCAGCTTCAGTCTGAATGATCCAGAAACAAGGTGGGGCTTTCATCGTTTGGGAAAAAAAAATGTTCTAAACCAATGAAAAGTGTTATTTTTAGGTCATATGACCAAGCCTTCCATCTTTAGGAAACCAAAAGTAAAATGATCCAATGAAAAGTTTTATAAACAAGTCACATGACCTGTTATGCGGCATAGGGCTACAAAAAGCGTAGAAAATCCGTTGGCACGTGCATTTGAGTTTGAAATGTCCGATCTTGTAGCAGTACACTTGCAAAGCCCACACATGACAATAACCCGATTCAAGGCCCCATTCACCCGATTTTTAAAGCATATATAGCACTCCAACAAAGTTAGATTTTAAAACTTTATTAACTTTTAACTATAATGAACGGAACAAAAACTGTAAAAACATTTAAACATTTTTCACCCAAAAAAGCAACAATGGTCAGAAGCTGTCTTTTGTGCGAATAGTCCCAAGGCAGCACAACGTGCAGAGTTCTGGACGGCACCCAGGTGATGTCGCCTGGGTGCCGCACTGGTTTTGGGATCCTACAATGCTGCTCCGAAAATTGGCGTGGGGCGTCCCGGGTGGTGCGGGGGGAGGCCTCGTCAGTAGCGGTCTGTTGTGCGAATAGTCCCAAGGCAGCAGTACGCGCTGAGATGTTGATGGCACCCAGGTGATGTCCAGTAAACTGCCGCACTGGTTTTGGTATCCTACAATGCTGCTCCGAAAATTGGCGTGCGGCGGCCCGGGGGAGGGGGGGGCGTGGGGGAGGCGGCGTGAACGGGCCTCCCCAGGTGGCGGCCATCCAGCTGAGTTGCGCCCGCTCTTGCGGCTACAGCGTCTCGCTCACCATGTTGTTGAGTTGCTCCCACTCTTGCAGTGCAGCGATAGGCGCCTGCCACATGACTCTTAAAATGGCGGACGGCTCTTCGGTTTTGGGCCTGGTCCACTGAAATGGCCCTGGGACACCTTGGAACTCGGACGCTTGCCTGCTAGGGCTTGGGCTCCATTCTCGAAAAGCCTCCCCTCAGCCGTGAAGATTCTACAAAAGTCTTGGGGGCCCCCGACTCCCGCAGGCTTCCGGTGGGGAGCGGCTGCCATGATTGCTCGCGGAATGACCACGACGGAGCCACAAGATGGTGGTGCTCTCATGCTGACGCCAGCTTCAGTCTGAATGATCCAGAAACAAGGTGGGGCTTTCATCGTTTGGGAAAAAAAAATGTTCTAAACCAATGAAAAGTGTTATTTTTAGGTCATATGACCAAGCCTTCCATCTTTAGGAAACCAAAAGTAAAATGATCCAATGAAAAGTTTTATAAACAAGTCACATGACCTGTTATGCGGCATAGGGCTACAAAAAGCGTAGAAAATCCGTTGGCACGTGAGGCGGCGTCAGTAGCGGACCGATGTGCGAATAGGCCGAAGGCAGCACAACGCGTCGAGATCCGGATGGCACCGAGGTGGTGTCCAGCAAATTGCCGCACTGGTGTGGCCATCCTACAATGCTGCGCCGAAAGACGGCGTGTCCAGCTGAGTTGCGGTCACTCTTGCGGTACAGTGACTCGAACGCGCCGAGATCCGGATGGCACCGAGGTGGTGTCCAGCAAATTGCCGCACTGGTGTGGCCATCCTACAATGCTGCGCCGAAAGACGGCGTGTCCAGCTGAGTTGCGGTCACTCTTGCGGTACAGTGACTCGAACGTGCCGAGATCCGGATGGCACCGAGGTGGTGTCCAGCAAATTGCCGCACTGGTGTGGCCATCCTACAATGCTGCGCCGAAAGACGGCGTGTCCAGCTGAGTTGCGGTCACTCTTGCGGTACAGTGAGTCGAACGCGCCGAGATCCGGATGGCACCGAGGTTGTGTCCAGCAAGTTGCCGCACTGGTGTGGCCATCCTACAATGCTGCGCCGAAAGTCGACGTGGGGTGCCCCGTTGGCTTATGAGGTGATGTCAGTAGTGGACCGATGTGTGAATAGGTCGGAACCAGCACAAGGCGCCAAGATCCGAATGGCAAGTCCTGGATGTTGAGTGCCTCAGTAGAGAGTTCTGAGCAGTGCTTGGAAGACTGTCTGAAGCTTATTTGCACCTGCTGCAGCTTCACTATTGCCCTGGTGTGGCCAAAGGTCGCACATGACATAGGCGGCCGGCTCCCGAGGTCCGGCGGAACTTTTTTCCTTTTCCTTTCTGCTTCTTTTCCTACAATCCGTTTCATCTGAAGACACGACCAGGTCCCTGAATGTGTGCAGGGGGACGCTATTGATTGAATGAAAATGGCGGCTTGACACAAAGCTGACTCAAGCGTTGCTGTTGATGCTATACAGACAAAAATTGGTTTTCAGTTTGTACATTCTTCAGGATTTTTTTTTCCATCCAAGTCTGATTGAGAGTTTGTAGAAAAATGGCTTCAGATTTTCCACATACTACTCTTCAACATTCTTCCTAAATGTAACAATGTGAAACTCACTGTGTTTTACACATGTACTTAATTTGACATGTAGCACTGAGATATCCATTCACTCACTAATACACTCATGCACAGTCAACCGCCCATACAGCTGTTTGCACATGCACTTTTGAATCTATACATATAGTGAATCAACTACTCACACATCTATGTACAGAGTCACACACCTCCCAGCCACCCATACACACACACTCAGTTTCCCATACAAATACTTGGACAACCAATCAATAACCCATACAGTTACTCATATAGCTACTGATCAACATATGCAGCAGTTTGTAGAACAACAGATATAATGATGCACAAATTAAAACAGTTTAGTCACTAACCCATGCACTCAGTGAGACACATTTAATCACTCACTCAATCAGTCAGTCATGCACCTAGTAAATCCTTCATCCAGACACTTATATATCCACTCATTCTTCAATATGTAAAACATATTTTAACTTTACAGAAACATACAGTCACTGGATGTTGTAATCAGTGATGTCATCAGTGATGTCATTTGAGATGTCATCAGTGATGTCTTCAGTGATGTCACTAACCATGTCATGAATGATGTAATATGTGACATCATCAGCAGTGGATTGCGGGTGCGCGATATATAGTTAGCGCTTATAACTATATATGGAATTTCAATGGTTTTATGCGAGTAAAATAAGGTTTTGTAAATGCAAATCCCTAACTATATATGGCCTAAAACCAATGGTTTTTTCATTGAATTTTCAAGGTTTTGTAAATGCAAATTCCTAACTATATATCCACTATAACCTATGGTTTTTTCTGTGAATATATATATATATATATATATATATATATATATATATATATATATACTAATATAATAAAGAGAGAGCCCAAACCTTTGAGGCGGGTAATCTCAGGAACCACAGCACCAATCACAACACCCAATGCAGCTTGGAAAGGAGGGCAGTTGCAGCAGAAGGGCATAGGCTATGCAGACACCCACCATATACATTTAAAAGGTAAAAGAACTGTGCCAGCAAAGTAGTCCCTTGTGGGAGTGTCTGCGTTGTGCTGTGGGCGTGTGCTGGGGCGTGAAAAATGCTGGGGGCGTGTGGTACGTTCTGCCCTTCACGCCATGTCTCATATCGTGTGCTGTGGGCGTGTGCTGGGGGCGTGGGCGTCTGCGGGGCGCGGGATTACGGGGAAAAAAAGCGAGCGTTGTGCCCAATATTTCATTGTTTTTTCTTCCCAGGTTCTGTACATTCCAGCTCCGGGTGTCCACTCTGCTCCCTTTAAATACCCCTGCACCCCATAATTATAACCCACCCTTACTCCTTAAAATACCCCAACACTCTTAAACACTAACCCATCTTAACCCTATAAATATACCCTGTACCCCAAAATTCAGGCCTATCCCTAAAACCCTAAAAATACCCCTGTACCCCAAAACCCACACCTAGCCCTGAACCCTATAAATACCCCTCTACCTCAAAACCCAAACCTACCCCTGAACCCTAAAAATACCCCAGGTACCCCAAAACCCAAACCTAGTCCTGAACCCTAAAAATACCCCTGTACCCCAAAACCCAAACCTAGCCCTGAACCCTAAAATACCCCTGTACCCCAAAACCCAAACCTACCCCTGAACCCTTAAAATACCCCTGTACCACAAACCCAAACCTACCCCTGAACCCTAAAAATACCCCTGTACCCCAAAACCCAAACCTAAACCTGAACCATAAAAATAACATTGTACCCCAAAACCCAAACCTACCCCTAAACCCTAAAATACCCCTGTACCCCAAAACCCAAACCTAGCCCTGAACCCTAAAAATACTCCTGTACCCCAAAACCCAAACCTAGCCCTGAACCCTTAAAAAACCCCTGTACCCCAAAACCCAAACCTACCCCTGAACCCTAAAAATACCCCTATAACCCAAAACCCAAACCTAGCCCTGAACCCTAAAAATACCCCTGTACCCCAAAACCCATACCTATCCCTAAACCCTAAAACTACCCCTGTACCCCATAACCCAAAACTATATCTGAATCCTTAAAATACCCAAACACCCCAAAACATATACCTCAGTACCCCAAAACATATAACCCTATACCCATACTTACCTTATCCAAACATTAAAAAAAACATGCTTTTACCATTTATAACAAATTTCGTTGTAAATGTATGCGTGGTAAAAGCATATAAAATGTAATGTCATGCGTTATGATGGCATTGCGGAGTCATGGTACTTTCGTAATGAAAGTATACTGAGTGATGGTATGCGGAAAGAAAGTTGCGGTATAATGGGTGTTTACCCTCCCCCGGTAAGTACATTGGTGGCACGGCGTCCCACATCTCCAGCAACATACTCATATTTTTTCACCACCGATTTGAAAAATGCACAGGTCTCTCTCATTGATGGCCAGCACCGACATACACTTTTAGACACACCTCCCACCACAAGTTCTAGAATTGCGAACTTTAGAGCTGGAGAGCTACGTTCGAATCTCGGCATCAGCTCAACATCCTGTGATTCCAGGCAAATCGATTTGTCTCCCTGTGCCTACCACAAATGAATGTGTTCTTCTGTAATGTAAATTGTGCATGTTGTCGAGTGGAAAAAGTGATGTGCCGACGAGTTTCGACCTTCGGGGTGGACCTTTGTATTTACAAATAACGTCTTTCTCAGGGCTGTTTTTATTTTACTTCTTGTAGGACACTTCTGCTGTTGTATCTTTTTCAAAGAACGCCGTCTTTCAGGCGGCTTTTGTTCCCTCTGGTTTCACGCTTCTTCTTTTGCCCTCTTCCTGGAAGAAAGCAAAAGAAGAAGCGTCATACCAGAGAGAAGCAGACGCGAGAAAAACGGCTCAGAAAGAGCAGTCCAATTAAATTGAAGTGAACCGTCAAAGATGAGAACAGGATCAAGATTCATCACAAACCTCTTTTCCCAATAAATAAGTAAGAAGACAATCAGAAAACAACTCGACAAAGGTAGTACAAAAGCCGCCTGAAAGACGGCGTTCTTTGAAAAAGATATGACAGCAGAAGTTATCGGCGCTTTGCGGCTGGAAACTGATAATTTCATTTCGCCTGCCTTGATAATATGCCCCATAGACTTTTTTATGCTCATTAAGGAGTTATGGCCCAACTTACTCGACATGGTGGTCTGCGACCGACCAGAAAGTGACCACAACCCTCTGTTACTCTCCCTACGAGAATTGAATCCAAATTGTGGAGAGACGGGTCGGTAACATGCATAGACTTTGTAGAGGCCCAATTGACAAATGATACACGACGTCCTAAATGGGCAAAAGTGGCCAATGAAGTAGAGCATGTGAACCAAATGAGTAGGTTGGTAGCCAATGCCATAGACATTTTCAAGTCTGACGCTGCGCAGGAAGAACACATTAATAGAGTTGTTCAGGTCCATGAGCACCTTTTCACTGAGCTTCAAAGCTTTTTTATTACTAAAACCAAAAAACTGACCAAACTCCCATGCCATAAGGCAGCTGTCTGGTACAATTCATACTGCCGTACTGACTATAGAAGCCTAGCAGAAGCAAGTAGGACTAACAATAGGGAATGAATAAGCAAGAACAGGTTTGCATGTAAGGAAGCACAGTCCCAGGCCTAAAGGGACTGGGACGAAGAACATTGGGCTGATCTTCTCAATGCATGTTCTAGAGAAATATGATGGCCTTTTGGCACATGGTGAAGTGGGAGAGCGGGTCCCAAAATAAAGTTCCCACGAACCATGTGGAGCCAGAACAGTGGGTTACACACTATAAAAGCCCAATTCACATGTGATTCAGATGCTTGCGATATTTTTGTAATGCCGTCCTCTATCCCAACTTTTGCATAACAAAGAAAGAAGTGGAAAATGCTCTTCTCCTGGTCCCTAAAGGTAAGGCTCCCAGGCCTGATTGCATCCCTGCTGATCTGTTCCTCCAAGACATAAATACCTGGATATCCAGCTCCTAGTGAATGTCATCGCCAGGGGAGCATCGTTGCCCAGCACTTGGGCTGGAGCAGTAATACTTCCCATCTTCAAAAAAGGGGATCGCTCAATACGAGGAAATTACAGGCCCCTAAGCCTTATTGACTGTATCCAAAAGGTGTAGGCAAGGGTGGTGCTCGGCAGAATCCATGCTTGGATTGAGGAATGTGCTATCCTTTCTGACCTTCAGGCGGGGTTCCGGCCAAGTACTAGTACAGTGGATCAGGTCTTGAGGTTTATCCTTATTTACTGGCGCACTGTAATTCTAGGGAAAGGCACCATCTATGCTGCCTTCGTGGACCTCAAGTCAGCATTTGACTTGGTCCGCGTACCAAAATGTGGTGTACTCTCTTAAAGTTGGGCATTTGTTGTTAAATTGTACATTGACAACAATGCCAGTTGAGAAGGGGGTGAGACAGGAGTGTGTCATAGCTCCCAACCTCTTCTCAATATACATCAACGGGGTAATGCAATATTTCGAGGATTTCCCCACAGATGCTCCATCCTTAGCAGGGACTAAGATCCCGCTACTAATGTTCGCCGATGACACTCTCATTCTTTCTAAGAATAGACAGGGCCTTCAAAATGCCCTCACAAGATTTTAGGAGTTCTGTGTGGACCACGATCTCATTGCTAATGTTGATAAAACAAAGTATATGGCCCTACACAACTCCAAAAAGGTTATCAGCGATGTTAGAATGAAGGAAGGGGTCTTGGAACAAACAGAGATGTTTTCCTATTTGGGGGTAACAATAGACAGAAAATTAAGTTGGAAGCCACAAATACACTGCCTTACTGTTAGGCATGCTCAACTGGTGCTTTGCTTAAGGAGCATAGACAGTCATATACAAAACCCATAGCTCCTGTGATACAGATTTACAATACCAAAATTGGTGCCTCAATACTGTATGGGGCAGAGCTGTGGAGATATGCCAATTCTGATTCCTTAGTGGTGGCCCAGAATAAAATTCTTAAAGTCCATAATCGGCCTCCACCAGTCCACCCCACTAGCACCCCTTTCTCTGGACTAGGGATGTCATTCAATTAGGGACGTTGCACACTATAGGCTCGTAGCTTATTGGAGGAGACTTTGGGTGACTCCTGAGCTCACACACTATGCCCTGGCTCTCCTAAATGTCAGGGACTTAGATGTAAACAGGAAAATAGTGTGGTTCAGGTGTGTCAAAAACATACTTTCTGAGATGGGGTTGAGCTGCCTGTGGACCTCCCCAGCTGGAAGTATATTTCCATCTAAAACCGAGTTAAAGGCTGCTTACTGGAACTTGATAAATATAAAGCGATTTGCAGCTTCTTCAAGTTCCATTCTGTCTAAAGCCTTTCTCGACTTCAAGCAGGAACCCAAATGTGCGGGGCACTGGGACACAATTTCATCAACCCGAGACAGGAAATTATTCCACCAGTTTATGGTGGGAACATTACCTACTAAGGCTTTCACCTCTAAATGGTGTATTTCAAATACTAGCAACTGCCCCTTCTGTCTGGACATGATTGAAACACTGGGTCATATTTTTTTTGTTTGTCCTGCATATTGTAAACCCAGATCCAGTTGGTTAAAACTCACATGTTCTAACCTGGGCACTAGGTCCAGTAGTGAGGCCTTTAGAATCCTCAAAACAACAGTGGATGGACCTATTGTGATTGCCATAGCAAAGTTCCTAGGTTGGGTGGGGGTGATCCGTTGGAGAGAAAGGAGTCATGGGTAAGTCTACGTTATATCCTGTACCTCTGCTCTCCTAAACTAGCACTATGCACTTTTCTGTATTGTTATGATGTTCCCTTTGTAAACTTAAAGTTCAAGGCTGATTCCCTTTGTAGGCTGCCTAGCATTGGTGTGTTTTAGAGTTGTTTAACCTATTTATTGTTTTATCAAGAATATCCAGGGTGTTCGTTCTTAAACTAAATTAATTTATAATGTTCTTGTTTTAGAAAGATGTTGGATTGTCCCATTTAACCTCTATATTCATGTTGTTTTAACTTTTGTGATTTTCTAAAAATCGAAATAAATTTTATGAACTGAACTGAGCATATGTTTATTTAATAATTGTATTTCTTTACATATCATGTTTATTATTGTTTAATTTATTTTGAAGTCATACATTTATTGTACTTTTTAAGTTACACAATTTGTTTATATATTTTTATAGTTAAATGTATATCTTTTAATGTTCCAGTTCAAAACCCATGGTAGACATCACACACACGTATTTTGGTGCAATAGTGTGTGCATAGTGCGAGTCACTTTAATTGTGGACCAGCACTAGGAAGAGAGCAGGATAGTGTCATATCTTTGTAGGTATGAGTCTTTCCTGCTCAGGTATGACAAACAACTATGATTGCTGCACAGCATTGTGTGACATCTTTGTAAATCTGGTCCTAAATTGTGCTTCCATCATCCTTGGATATCCTCTTGTTTTTAGAGTACTGTCATCGGGGTTAGTATGGACTTGGAAACTTTCTTAAAAGGCGGTATTGTTTTATAATTGGTTTATTTGAACTAAGTTTTCATTAAATGTTTTGTGGAATGACAATTCATTGTTCCTTCTACAGACCTTTAACTACATATTTCATTAGACTTGTTGAACATTTAGTGAACTGCTTTTGATATTCTTTAAGGTAGTTGAAGAATTAGTTTGCGGATGCATGTAGCATCACTGCAGAGTAATTATATCACATGATATGTTGCAGGCAAACCATTTTTTTCACAAGCACACGTAGCTGCAGAGTGGTAAACAACTTTAAAGGATATATTATGTTTGATGGTTCAGTTCAGGTGCCTAAATAGTAATGTTTTTCTCTTTTTAGGACATGTGCACAAGACAAATTCATTACCGGCCCAAAAGAGTGCTCTTCCCTGCGTACTCTCAGGAGTGACTTTTAGACTCCTTGGAGTACAAAGTGGGCAAGACAAAGTATCATCGAATTCCAAACATCCCTGCGGTGGAACTGTGAGTCTAACAGAAGCGGGTGATCAGTACATAGGGATGTAAGCGTTATCTATTGACATGGATTAGATAGGAGCTGTTTGTAGAAATATTTACTCTTTCCCTCACCATCAATTCACGTTTGAGATACTTTTTATTTCTAAACTAAACTACAAAACTTTGAAAAGTATTCCATTATTCTGAATTAGAACTGCGAGTATTTACTTCTGGGCTTTGTTTGGTAAAACAGTTTTGCTTACTTGATTCCCCTTTGATTTCAACATGGCACTTGTTTCAGATATTCCTAACGAAGAGGGACTTATTAACATCCTAAGCATGCTAGTGACATTTGCAAGAAACCTCTTTTGCAGCAAATGGATCAAGAAACTCAGTGTCTCACTAAACAAAGTTCTAATGAGTGATCTTAGAGAACAGCTTAACTGCTCGTTGACAACATGTTCTTTTTAATGCATTTGTAGAAAAATATGTTAGTACTTTGAATCTATTAAGTGAGGTTTCGTGACCAGGATATTGGACTTCCTTAAAAGTCATGAATGGTTCTTTTCAGCACTGAGCAGCCTAGAATACAGGGGTAACTAGTCAAAGTCCATTACCACAATACCCTCTAACCGGCTCCTCTGTTTGAGCGGAGGAGGTTCGTCCCACTTAATTTCCCCAGAGACGTAAAATAAAAAGGTAATAAAGTAATTTCGTTACCATTTTATTTTTCGCCAACCCGTCCTGAGCCGAGTGTCAGGACGGAGCAAGTCTGTTGAGTGGCAGCAGTGGTGGGCTGCCTGTGCAGTAGTTTATAGTGCGCATGTCCCTTTGCCTGGCCGTCTTGAGATGGCCAGCGTGACATGCGCAATATAATCATCTCAACCCGGCTGTAGAGACCCTACAAAAGTCTCCAGTGTCCGCGGGAGTGGCGAGAGAGGCTGCTCCATCCAATTGTGGCTGTGCTCTAAACAGCATGACGAAAATTACAAAAAACAATTTGATGGACAGAATGTAGATCAATGTCTTACATTCACCCCAGTACAAGGATCTGGGCCTAAATCCATCGTTTTTTGCACTCCACACCACCCTGGGTCAGATAATGGCTTTATGCAAATCAGCTCTGACCCTGTGCCCCATGGGAACAGTCCAGTCCGAACTACAACAGCCATATCTTTCCCAGACCGAAATCAAGCATCCGAGGACCGGACCGGTTTCGAGGTAACACCTCTCATCAGCCCGGCTAGCTTGACTCCAGTGGTGTGGAGGCTCTGGGACCCACGTCTGAGCTACCCCAGTACACTCAGGGAGAAAGTTACAAAAAACAATTTGATGGACAGAATGTAGATCAATGTCTTACATTCACCCCAGTACAAGGATCTGGGCCTAAATCCATCGTTTTTTGCACTCCACACCACCCTGGGTCAGATAATGGCTTTATGCAAATCAGCTCTGACCCTGTGCCCCATGGGAACAGTCCAGTCCGAACTACAACAGCCATATCTTTCCCAGACCGGAATCAAGCATCCGAGGACCGGACCGGTCAGCAGCACCTGGATTAGGTAAGCCCAGCTGGACATGACGTCAGGAGAACAAGATGGCCAGAGTGAGGAACATGTGTCTCCAGAAAGCATGGTATTAACCTTTTTATTTATTTATTTTATGTATTTAATTGTATTTATGTATTTTTGCATTTTTATGTATTTAATTTTATTTATGTATTTTATTTTATTTTTTACTCATTTTCCAACCCCTCCAATCACTGTACCTTCCAGCCGCCACTGGTTCTATCTGGGAGCTCTGCCTCCTTGCACATGCCACCTCAACACGGAGAGGGAGCCACTGCCAATAGGAGAGACTTGTGGTTCTTGAAACGTCATTATGAGGATTCACGCTTTGTAGTGAGCTGGATGCTATGAAGCATGAGGTGGGCCCACATCATGAGGTCTGATGAAAGGGTGAATGCCTGTTCCTCTCCTTTTAGCATCTCCAGACTGACCACGTGGAAACAAGGTGGTGGCACTCAGTGCTCCTAAAGCATGCTATGCATTACAAAAGAACAGTTACTTGCACTTAGTATGCCATAGGCAGTACAGACTGGCGGCATCATGATAAATTATAACAAAGCCGGGCCATTAGAAAATCATTCCATAATGCATGTCATGACAACCATCCTTGGTCCTCGATGAGGCAGGAATAACATTTTCACAATCCTGTGGGGGAAAGGAGACACCATTCACCTTCTTCTGATGATGAAATTGTACAGCTGTATAGAGCACAGCATGCAAGCCTGGTGCAGGAAGCAGTGACTAAATCCTTAGCTAATCACATCAATCTCCTCCTCCTCCTTCTCGGTTGCAAGTACAATCAGAGAAGAGCACGAATGCCGGTAACTACGAAGTGTAGAAACAAAGGCCTAGAAAAGGTTGTTGTCACACCATACAGACAGGTAGGAATTGATGCAACATCACAGATGCCTGACCTCACATTTATATGACCTCAGGGAGCCGAGGACCGCACTGGTGTGACAACAAAGGCTAGGCATGCATTGATGTGACTACATTGAGGCCTGTGCCTCACGGTTGAGAAGAAAATACCACGAAATGAGGATATCCACTCCCGCACCCGGTTTCTGGTCCTCTGATCCTGTATCACATCACCAACAGAAAAGGCTGACACCATTAACATGCAAGAGAGTTACATGTCACAAGAGACTATACATCAACTGCTGGTCTTGTGCAAATAATTATGTATTAGTTTGCTTTGCGGTTTATAAAGCACAAACCCCACCCAAAGGTATTGGAGCACCTCGCCTGAGCACCATTTACATTGGACAAGGAAACTTTCATGTGTTTAGGCACAGGGACAGTAAGTGATTTGCTCAAAATCACAGGATATTAAGAAGATGCAGAGACGTGAACCTGGTTCTCCAGTTCCAGAGTAGGAAGCTCTGACCATAATGGCACATCCTCTCGGTTTCATTGCACACCACCAGTGTTGATTTCTTGATGTCCTCAGACCTCTGTGGATAGCGTTGTAGGTCTGCAGGAAAGAGTAGACAGAATCTCATCAATGCCAGACAAACCCCCAGGGCATTGAGGCTTGATTGGGCAAATTCTGCTCCAGCAAAACACGATAATTTATAAGTTTACAGTATAATAATGAGCCTGTCGCAAAATATACTCTGGCCCAGCCAGCAAACCATCACTGCACAGCATGTTGGAGCTAGGATCGAGATGTTTGATGCCACAGAGAGTGCAGAATATTGTTTAAAATCTGCACTCTTTCTGGCACCATCCTGACACTCGTTTTCCATCAAGATATGCATGCTGCTGGAGAGAGCTGTTAATGTTCTTCCCATCTTCTCATCTAATTGGCAGGGGCAGCTCTTGTACATGGTGTAGACCCACATGCTGTGAGCGCAGCCAACAAACACTAATAAATAAAATGGGATAATAATGCCATTTTAATTTGCCACCAGCACACGCTGTGTACACCGCGAGCGTGGAGCAGGGGGGCGGGACTGAATCCTGCTATTGCAGGATTACTGCTGCCCCTTTCAGTGCGCAGATTGGGGTGGCCGGCTGGCTACCTATGGTCAGCCCGACATGTGCACTGTAGACCCAGCAATCCTCGGGCTGTGAATCAGCCGGGAGATTGCTGGCAGAGACCCCCAGCCTCAAAATGAGCACTGGGCTAGCCTGGTCCCACCAATCCTGGAGATGCTCTCATGCTGAGAGCAGCTCCAGGATTGGTCAAGCTTCGCGTTCTTCTGGGCAGGAAGGGAAGTCCTTCCCTTTCCTACTCGTTGACACCACCATTGCCGGGAGAGCAGTGCTGCACCAGCCAGGAGCCTCATTTGTGCGGAGTTGGGTGCATCTTGCCCCCCTATATTTATGTATTGCCAGTCGCCACTGCTTAATAGAAGGTGGGAAGAGGGTGGAGGGGGCTATTGTAAAAGCCTCTTGCAGCAGCATTTGTTTACAGTTGCTCTGTAATGCAGGAGGTTTGGTGGAGAAAGGTAGAATGGGAGGGGCGGAAAAACTAAAGGGCTATAGGGAGGAAGGGTAGGGGGCTGGGAAATAAAGGCTACTGAAGTGGAGAGTGAGAAACAAATGTGGACTGCCAAGGGGAGGTGGGTGGGTGAGGGCAGGATGATGCCTGTGAGGAAGGTGGTGCTGGGGACGTGGTGAAATACTGAAAAGGGAGGCTTGGATACTCACCTCCTGTGGCCCAGACTCCAGCAGTCTTTCTCCTTTTTAGCAGGCCCAGCAGTGCTTGTTTTGAGGTACTTGGAGGCATGCTTGGCCCTCACAAAGCTCAAAGTGGTGTCACAGAGCAGAAGAGAGGAACTAAAAAACAGGTTTGAATTGGGATCAAACATAGGCCCAGGCATCCTAAGAAAAAGATTCCCACAATCGCGGATTGTGCCTTTCTGCAAAAATGGCTTCAGTGTTTTCAGTATTATGAAAAGAAGGAGGGGTGTTTCTCTAAAAAAGGCATGTTTTGTTATCTTCACTGAGATAAAAAAAAATGCAAATGGTGCCAGGACTCTTTGAGCACGGATTAGTTAACAACAGCCGCGGTCCGTGCAGAAAACAGCGGTGGGGAGGTGGGGCCAGGAAGGGGGGATTTAGAGCGACGATGCAGTGGGAAAATAATTATTTATTTAATTTTCCTTTGGCATCACCCCTCAAAATCCCCCCTTATCCCAGCCCTACAGCCCCACTGCTGTTACCTGCACGGACCACGGCTGTTTCACAATGGTAAATCACACCTGAATATAAGTGAAGCCACTTCTGCTCAGGCCCCCCACCTCTGCTCAATCTGCATACATTAGTGGGCTGGCCCAGTGAGAGACTAGGAATGAAGCCTTCGTCCCCTTGATAAAAGGGGGGAATAGAGGCCCATATTCATCCTTAAAGGCTACTGAAGGCCATACTGGGCTGCTGGCAGTATCTGAACAGCACAAACACAGCATAAATCGGCCATCCCACTGCCCAAAAAAGCAGCCCAGAGCTGCTGGGCAGATGCCGACCCATCGCCCATTGCCCGAGTGCCTGCCTTACCAATCTGCCCTGCTAAAAACACCTCTCTCCTGCTCAACACATTGCAGCAGCACAGGGTCAACAAAAGGAGGAGCAAATAAGCTTCAAAGTTTTTTTGGGGTGATTTTGTGGGTTCTTTTGTAAAAATTACAGGAAATCACGAAATCTCTAAAT
Source organism: Lissotriton vulgaris (assembly GCF_964263255.1). NCBI lineage: Eukaryota > Metazoa > Chordata > Amphibia > Caudata > Salamandridae > Lissotriton > Lissotriton vulgaris. The sequence goes on from NC_141694.1 coordinate 248,855,389, forward strand.
CCTGAAGGGTCCCAGGATGCTTGTTTCCTGGCCAGGGAATGCCTGACTTAGCAATTCGGGCTGGACTGCTCCCATGAAGAACAGAGTCATTTATGATTTGCATATGGCTGGATCTGAACTGGGGTGGCGAAGTGAACTAAAGAACGATGGTGAATTCAACGCATAAATGTGACTGGGGGTGAGTATCTGAAAGGTTTCAGCGCTCCGTGCATTCTCTCCTTGTGTTTGCTTTGTTCGCCCTAAGTTGGCAGGGTATGCCCAGACGTGGGTCCCTTGCTCACTTTGCTACTGGATTCAAACTAGCCTGGCTGATGGGGGTCTTATCCCAAAACTGGTCCCAGGATGCTTGTTTCTGGCCCAGGGAACACCTGGCTTGGCAGTTCAAGCTGGATGGTTCCCATGAGGAACAGGGTCAAGACTGATTTGCATAGGGCTGGGTCTGAACTGGAATGGTGAAGTGAGCTAAAGAGCGATGATGGATTCAACCCAGATCTGTGACTGGGGGTGAGTGTCTGAAAAGTTTCAGAGCTCCGTTCATCATCTCCTTGTGTTTGCTTTGGTCCTCCCAGTGGGTCAGATGAGCCGTAAAGATATTGCTTCAGAATCTGCCAGTTTTTTTACAGGATTATTTTTAATCATGTGATTTCATATTTAAACACTGAGGGCCTGATTCACATATGTAAAGTTACACTTTTGTGTAAGTTTACAATTTTTTGTAATTCTACAAAGCAATTTTATTAATAGTATCTTTACGATTGCCTATCTTTTTATGTGGGAAGTCTTCGGCATGAGTGCGGAGATACTGTTGTCATATATATACTACTCGCAAAATTGCTTTGTGAATTGCAGAAAAATCACAGCAAAAGTGTAAGTTTAACTTTTAGAATCAGGCTCTGAGAAGCAACGGATTACTACAATTTTACAGTAAAGAGATAGAACATAAGCACCATCATTATATAGTCAAAATATATGATATAGTCATTATATAGTCAGGATGTTGGAAATTATTGCCCAGCTATGCTGTCAAGTGCTCACCAAGAGCAGGAAGAATGATAAATAATTATGTTAATATTCATTAATAAACTAGCCCAGGCAAATAGTAGACAAGAAAAGGTCAACCAAAAATCTAACATTTTATATTGGTTTATGAGAGCTTAGATCCTGTTATCAGCCATTAAGGAGGAATCCATGCCAGCCCGGCAACAATACATCCTCTATTGGCTGATGATTGGCATGGCACCTTTGCGGCTAGACAATTCATGATTGGGGCTCTGTGATATCCAGTGCAGTGTCCACTTTTATCGACCTGTGGGCTTTATACACTGTTTTGTGGAAGAAAAACATGAATTATCTTTTTCTTTTGAGAAACTAAACACACATAAGTCCTAGTAATTCAGTAAATAGGACTTTTCACTGCCTAACAATTCAGAGGTTGTTCAAGAGAATCTAGTACATCAAACTGATCTGAACAGATAAAAGTCGCCCAACAGAATATCAAGGAGAAAAACATAGTGTGTCCAAAATAATGTGGAAAGAATATTGAAGACAGGAATATCGATGAGGTAAATGCAAAAAGGTAAGTATAGATTTACTATTCTTAGCTCCACATCTACACGTTTTCCTTTATATAGATTTCAGTGTCTAGAAATACTATTTGTTCATTATTAATTTCATAGCTGAACTTTAGATTTGGAATGCTATTATTTACTGGAGCAGTCCCTTTACTGCTCCACAAATCTGCTTTCATAATGTAGTAAAAGAGATTTGCACTAAGTGCTACCTTAACTTTCTGCCAAGGATATGAAATAGCACCAGTCAAAAATGTTTTGCAATCAGCCTCTCTAACACTGCAGCTGCTGTGAAGCAAATTACTATCACACTGCTAACAGGAAGAAACCCAGATTATGATGGGTGTTTTTTCTTGGGGTCCCAAGCAATGTTTCCCATCTCCTAATAAGGGGCTAGCAATAAACTTCCTCTGTGTTGTACAGCGATATCATAGGCTGCACTAGAGCACCGACCAGAGCAATAAGGGATGTTTTTAAGCGATGCATCACAAACTGTGTTTACCGCCCACCAAGGCACGCCATGTTTTGAACATAGCCCAGGTCATCTGAAGGGAAACAGAGGGCACCATTTGGCTATAATGGGAAATCCTTAGAATTCCAAAGGCAGTTCTTAAAGAAGAGGAGAATCCACAGGTGGAATTTCCTCCATCATAATTTACACATAGTGGAGGTTATTCCATCAGGATATAGCACTTCCTCCAGAAACAGGTAATATGTAAGTTAATACATGCTCACTCTTCATATTGACCGTCAGAAATGCATGTCTCTAGTTGGCAGTGGCTCGTACCCTGTCCAAGTAGGAACCATTATTTTAGGCAGGGTAAGGGAGTCACACAGCTAAAATAACCCCTGCTCACCCCCTTGATTGGCAGCATGGCTCCAGCAGTCATACACATATGGTAATACAGTGAAAACACTACAAAATTAGTACACACCAGTTTTTTTTAAAGCCACTGTTTATTTGAATAAAACAAGACCAAAACGACAAAAATCCAACATACACAAGTAAAGATATCACTTTTAAAAAGTTGAGTAAGATCAGTCCTTCGAAATCTATGGATGCAGTTGTTTTAGCACAATGTACCTTAGATGCCTGAAAATAAAAGCCGAAAATAGGTGCAGGGGAGATGAGGCGCCAGAAAACAGGAAGGCAACAAGTTTTGGAAGAACCCTGCAATAAGCGCCAGTCCTACAATCACAAATTAACACACAACGTTTTGTTGTGCACTGACTTTCTTCCAGCGCTCTTTGCAGTTTATTACTAAATTCTAGCTAGAATGAACTATTCAATCCTTAATATACTTCTTAACAAGAAAAACTGACCCTGTTACATTTTTTTACTGACATTTTGTTTGACAGTTTTTATAGGCTAGAGAAAGCTTCTTTTCCAGATGTGTAGCCTCTGTGTTTCAAAAAGCAACTTTTTCTGAACCTCTTACTGATTGGGAAGAGATTTTACCGTATATGGACATTTGGATATCAGTGAAAGGAAGAGTTTAAGTGAAGTCTTTGCTTTCTGTGACGATTCATGGGGAACTGAGCCATAGAGAGCTGGGCTCATCACATTAACTCTTTGCGCGCCAAGCAGACAGACTGCACCCTTATGTGATCATTAAAGACTATAACACAGACATAACGATGGTAAATACCTGAAATCATATGTTATTGTCTTAGGCATTATTTTTTTAAATGAAACTGAGGGTGGATGCTTTCTAAATGTCCTCAGAAGCCAAAGATGGCACAGTGCAAACGCTAAAATGGTTTCCTGATTATTGGCTTAGATGTTGGAATTCCAAGTTAATAATGTATCTGTCCCTCGACAAACAGCAGGTAAAAGGAAGTCGCGGGTGGGGGGAATCTGATATTTAGTGAGACATGCATATTTGGGACACGAGCCCAAATCCTTGTAGTATTCTACTTTTACAATTAAAATACCTCTGATTAGGTAGAATGTATCGAATCCGATCAATTCAGAACCCCGGGTTATCAGATTTTATAAGGTGCCGTAAATTCAGGATACCTCTCCAGCCTACTTATAATCGGGTCCTTCCAGAGTGAATTTAATGCGTGCTTTTGCATTTTTCAGGTTGGAATGAGGGATGAAGATAAGGCTTTGACAAAAAACAGGTGAGAACAAAAACATAAAACTGGCCCGATTGGTGAATCAGATAGCTCAAAATGGGGCCCACATTTGCAAAGCAGGGCAGTTTGAGTTTGGAACTTGTAACAACACAGTGTACAGTTTGTTTTTAAGGAATAGGAGACTGCATGCATTTCCCCTCGTTTCGAGATTTATATATAGCTATTTTTTCAGTAAAAAAAAAGTCAAGAAACTCTGTATCCAGGCCCAGGCAAAAGCTTGCTGGATTCCCGAGTCTCGTTTTTGGATCACTAAAGCCAAAAAGCTGAAAATTTCAGTTTTTATTTAAATTTCCCACACCTTCAACTTGGCCCTTGATTGTGAATGGGGCAGGGAATTAGTGCTTTTCAGGGAGAAAGGTAATTTGCTGGAATGCAGACAATAATAGGAATATTTATTTACTGCATGCGTATAGTATCAGGTTTTGTGATAACATTACTTAGATTGTAATATTTTAGCTACCCTTAAAGATTCATTTCTATTGAACTGTGGCTTAAGCATCAAATTGAGGAGGCCCACACAGGTAACACGTTTCTATAATTCTTTGACATTTTTTAGCAGTGTCTGTCTTGGACTAGCTAGCTCTATCATGTTAAAGGTGGACAAAAATCTCTAATACTTATGAGACATGAGACAAATGCATAATTTAAACAGACATAAACCTGTTTAAATTAGCACAAGCCAAAAGTACTGCAGTGTAAGAGTTTCCGACATTTGCTAATTTATCCAGATTTTATGTTAAAAGAAACACTGCCTTTAATTTGCCTCAATCCACTAATTTAAATTGAAAATGAGCGTGCACATGTTCATCCTCTTCTCGTTTTCCTTTAGGCTTCCCCCGCATCCCTTGCGCGCTGTCTGATTGTCTTCCTACCCCCCTGGTGGCGCAAAGAGAAAGGAGAAAGAGAGGTGTAGAGATATAGAGAGTGTAGAGAGCAATTGTGTCGCTGAGTAGGTGATGCATGTGGATTGTGAGTGTTGCCTAGTCTGGGCGTTCAGGGAGGCTTATGGGAGGACAGGTAGTTGTCTAGCGACATCCACATCTCGCTTTTTTTCCCGGAGTTCGGTAGGCTGTTGATTTTGTTGCCCCCAAAGAACTGCTCCGACAGTCACAGCAAAGAGTCCTTTAGTTGACTAAACTAGACATTATGAGAGTAAAGAGTACATCGACAAGCTGTTCGATGAAAGGCGAATGGTGGACTGGTGCCAGCAAGACTAAGGCCCTAATCACGATGCCGGGTGGACGAGCGTCTGGCCGGCAGCGTTACGGTAAAGGGACTGGCCGACAAGTAGTCAGCAGTCCCGACCACCTAATTAGGATCCGACTGCCTTAGAGGCGGTAGGACACATGCCTTTTGGCATTGAGGGGTTTTCTGCGACCCCAATGCGAAAAGGCATGTTTTTAAACATCCCTGCACCCTGTGGCAGCCACCTCACAGTGCCGGTAACATGGAACATGGATGTTTGTGGGGACACCTATGGTGCCCCCCTGGCCTCATAGCAGAGACCGCAGAGTGACAGGGGTCCTGCTTGGGGCCCCCAAAGTCCGTTTCTGACAGCCTTTCAATGGCAATCGAACCGTCATTGAAAGGCCGTCGGAAAGGGCCATTGTAATCCCTACGTCGGTGCCTGAGCTGGCACCGCCTTCATTGTAGTGATTACATTCCCACTGCAGGTCCAATGGGCTCCTTGAGCCCATCAGAACTGCAGCGATCGGTCAGACCGACCGCATTGTAATGCAGCTGTCTGAACACTGCTTCAGATATCGATGGGATCAACACCAACACACTGCCGGTGTCGGTCCCAACGACATCCTAATGAACCCCGTAATGATCATAGTGTTAATATAAAACAAATGCCTGTGACACGCTAGCCACTGACAACCGACTTCCTCTAGTATGCCCGAATACTTCCTCATTCTTAAGTGTCATGTGCTTTCCCTAAATCAGTGGATTCCTAATAGGAGAACTAATGAGCTCAACCTTTGATCCATTCATGTGATTACTTGGATAAACTATATTTTAGAAGCTAAGGATAACTTTCCATATTCTCACAAATACTTTAGGCTAATGTGGAGTATTCGCTTTTGTGAAAAGCGATGGTGAATGCTGGGAGTGGGGAGAAAGGGAGCTGAAAAGTGGCTTCTAGACAACTGGTCCGCAGCAGTTGCAAGGAGTCGGGTTTGAAGTAGCCCTTAGGCCGGATGTAAGAGATGTTGTTGAGGTCAATGAAGCAGTGGGTCCTTTTTGACGTCCTGCTGACTCACTACCCTGAGGTGCTGATAGGTTTAGGCCTGTGACTATGGTTTACGATGACTCCACCCATACTTAAAGCATCATCATACAAATATCCATCTTCTAACCTAGCTCCATTTGAGTAGCACAAGTTCTAGCCCCCAATTGCCAATTACAGATTGACAAGTGCACAAGAAGTCCTTGTCATTTTCTTTCTTATTTATCAATATTTCTTTATTGAGTTTTAACGCTCTCTTAGAAGCACATTTCACAGAGTGTATAAACCGGTCCAAACTCGGTGTGATAGACCAGGGTGCATTCTAACAATGGACAAAATACAGCCAAATAAATTGGACCACATCTTTCTTATGAATCTCTACTCATACTTTTCTGATAAGTAAGGGAAGGAGCAAAAAGGAGAAGAAATTCAACAGACTACAGGGGGGTGGGCTACTATAGAGATCGCCTGTTAGCCAACATTGAGAGTAGTCGTTGTCATTTTCAAAAGAACTTCAATAACCAAGAGTGGGAACCCAGGATATCAAACAATTGGCCAATGAATGATCATGAAACGGCTAGGGCACTTGTTGAGTGGGGAGCAGTAGGTATACCTTTGGGTCCAAGCACCCCATTGCAATCCAGGGATGGTCTGGAGATGCAATTAAAGAATGGCATAGTCATTATTCCATGAGATCTGTAGAAAAAGGTGGACGCTCTGGTTACAGTGTAGTAAGGATGGGCTCCAAGGTTCTTTTGAGAATCAGTTAAGCAAGAGGAAGACAGGGACCCAGTTCCAAAGTGGGATAGGCTGATGGCGTGTCAAACAATGCTCCAGATGTATTTACTGAGATGTTTGAAATGAGTGAACAGAGGTAGCAGGGCAAGAGATGAGAGTTAGAGGAGAGAAGGCTATCTAGGGCTTGTGAAATGATTCCACTAACGGGCCCTCTCTCCATACCAGTGGCCTTCGGGCACTAATCCAAAATCTTTTGGGCTTTAAACTAACTCAGTGGGAGGACCCAAGTATTCCCAGAGCCGTCCTGTCAACAAGAATGACTGATAAGCCCAGTCTTCTGAAAAGGTTTGCAGAGGTAAGAACCTCACACCCACCAGAGGAACAAGGAGGATTATTTCTTAATTCTGACCTGTTAGGAGCAGTGCAAACACAAAGAGAGAGATAACAATCCTCAGAGAGGAATTGCACAAAATAGCAACCAACTGCGAGGAAAAACATTGATATGTACACAAACAGGGACGCAAGTAGACTCAAACTTCGATGGGAGCTAACACATGCATTAGAGGAGACAGAGACATCATAAGAGCGGAATCAAAATTACTTGTGGAGGGATCCCTTTGCTTTTCCGATGTAGTGTGTAAAACACAGAGTCTTTCTCTGGGATTACATGTGGCAAATAGTGCATTTTAAAGCACACAAGATCAGTATCATTATTCTCTGCAAAACAAGATTTGAGGCTCTCAGGAAATTTTAACACAGTGAATGACAAATGTTCTGTTTTAATACACATTAGGCTAGTAAACCTGGTGCAATGTTAAACACTAGCTTATATATTACATCACAATCTCAGGCAAATCGTACACTCCAAACACTGTGGGCCAGTTGAGTCAATCTAACTAGTTTTTTAAAAGATATTTCACCATCCTTCCACCAAAGGAAGGTTTTCAAATTATGCAGTTTAAGCACATTTATTTAGTTAATGCTCTGTTCATGCTTCATTTACCTGTACACACTACATTTATGTTATTTTCTGCATATAATGTTAGTATAGTAAACAGCTTTGCAGCTGTTTGGTGGAAGCAGCCACATATCCTAGCTATATAGTTCAAAGGATGTTGAATATATATTATTTGGAACTTTGTGACAACTCCCTGGAAAATATTTTTGAATTTGAAATGCTTGGGTAGTCATTTAGCAGGAAACACACCCATATTTGATAAGATTTGCTCTAATAACATACATTAAGGATAGAAATTGAGCACACAAGCTTGATTATAGATGATAACCCCACATCACAGATGGGTGTTAATCTGGGATTACCAAGGGTAAGAGATGTTGACCTAGTTTTCCATTTGGCACTCATCGCACTGCACTCAGTACCCCTTGTCTAAGTGAAAGGATCAAAAAATAAACAGAACTTTACAAGTCTTATGTATTTTTTACATTCCAGTCATGACAGCTCAGGGCTGACATTCAACCCTGCAACATACCCCTGTACGCAAATGGTAGCAGATTATTGAATAGCATTAACATTCATGAAAATAATTTGCAACAGTGACATATGAAATAACCTTCTTGGGGTGGAAGTTTAGTAGCAGTAAGACAAAGTAATCCCAGAAATAACTTTGGATGAAGGAGTCTCTCATGATGGGGCTAAATTAGAACAATTGTAATCATAGTGTGGGAAAAAGACTGGGCTGCAGACAAATTAACCTCTGCTTTGTTGTGGCAGGCAGGAAATTAGGCACAATAGCTAGGCCCTGCAAACCTAATCTCAACCTCATATGAGTTGACATATTGGCTCATCTGAGACAGAAAATACCTTCACAAAGTATTATCCATTTTAAGAACTGCCCCTCCTGCTAACATAGCGTTCTGCCCTATAAACTATTGCAGAAGACAGGACAACCATGCTGGCCTCTTTCCTCAAAGAAGTCCTCTCTCCCTTCCACATTCCCTCCTGCTGTCTCCTCAGCTAAATGTAACTATTATTGCGAAGATCATGAGAGGTCTACCTTAAGGCCCTGTGTAGAAGGTGGGCTGCTCCTGCTTCCCAGGTGTTCTTCTTTGCCTGCCCTAGTATCTCCTGCTCTAAAAATACTTGGTCGCATGTTCCTCTTTCAAATAACTTCATTACCAACAGGGGAATCTAAACAAAACTTCACTGATACACACAGACTAGAACTCCTGGCATCCCAGCCCTCATTTATTTCCTTCTGGAAGCTACACTCTGGTAAAACTTCCTTTTCTGTCCACAAATCAACATTTTAAAACTCACTCCCTGCAAAGATGAGAAAAATCCCAAACCACCTCAGATTCAGGGATGTAGTAAAGACCTGGGTATTCCGTAAAAGGTGACACCCGTACTGCCAAGCAGTCCCAAATCCTAACAACCCTACAAAGTTGAGTCAGTCACCTATGTACTGTTGGTAGGTATTTGCATCTCTTACTCCTCTTGGCTCCATTCCAAGCTTAAGTGTATCTAACAATATTGCATGCATATATCTTTTCCCCAAAACACTTTAAAAATTATGCTCATTAGGACTGCACAATTTTGTACTGGTCTGGAAACCTAGTAATACTACTTAGGCTCTGATTACAAATGCCTTTGAGGAGAGTGTGATATCTATTGTATATGCTAAGTTAAATACTAAGAGGGGGTCTCAATTTATCCGTTGTGATAAATAGCATCAATTGTGAGTTTTGTCTGAAAATGCGACATAAGATACAGATTTTAGTGTTCTCGCACAAAAACCTGCATGCTCTGTTATTTACAAAGTTTTTCCAAGGTACATTTTGGCAAGGAAATCCTGTTGAAATGTACCTCGGTAAAATGCTGTGGTTGTGGGGCTTGTGATGTGGATATGTGTTGTTCCAGGAGCTACAATACATTTCAAAATTAACTAGGCCAAACATAAATCTCACACGTTTTCGAAAATCTTCATTGATGGTACTTTTAAAGCTGCACCTAATTCTGAATGACTAACCACTATTCTACAGCACACAACATAATTAATATATCTGCAAGTGCTGTGATTTAAAAAAAGCAGCATAACCGATACCCTTCTGTACTTTTGAGACTTTTTATAGGGGTTCTAGTATACAACACATTATAAACTTAGCATTGCTTGAAAACTGTTTAAGTTAAATATACAAATTTGTGTTCTACACTACACAGGCTACAGGATGTTTTATAGTTTTGCAGGATTGGGTTAGCTATTTTATCGATCCCTGAAGGATGAAAAGGTAAGATGCCTTTGTTGGAATTCAAATTCAAATCCATGTCCAGTGGGCTGTAGAGTTGGCTCAGTGACTGACGGTTCAAGCCAGGCTCAAGACAGATGCCTTGCTCTGGCTCACCTTGTGGTCCTCTTAGACCCTTAAGACTAAAAAGAGCCAAGTTTGCTCATGCAGCCAGAATTACAAAGAAAGCATTGACCTGTGATGTAAAACAGGAGAAAGTAATAGCCATCTAGTGTCTGAAATTCACAGTGAGAAACCAGAACAACTGAGTTCCTGGATTGACTAAATGGTGTGATCCTAGGCAATATTTTATTTCACCATACCTCCTTTTATTATTGCTCATGGCAGCACCTTGAAATGCATGAGCACTGTATAAACACATATTGCATTAGATTTAATAGTCTATAATGCTGTTACATCTATATTAAGAATCTAGACCGCATTTCGTGTGCAATGACAACTGGCTAACCTCTTAGTGGCTTATTTGTGAGATTTTGGCATAGGGCAGTGCAACAAGACACTTTGCTGTGCTACCCTATGCCAAAGTGAAAGGGCAGGAATGCATATTTTTGCAATATGCATTCCTGTCCTTTCACCCTGCTCTGGTGCCGTTTCTGAAGCCTAGCGCCAACGCAGGCACCCTTGCACCATGGTGCAAGGGTGCCTTTTTGCATGCAGGATTCTTTTGGTGCAGGAAGAGGCATCTTCCTGCACAAAAATAATGCTAATAGGTGTTTTCCTTTTTCTATGTGTTTCTACAGAATGCAGCACACATAGAAAGAGGAAACAATGAGGAGAAATGAACATATTTCTCTTCGTAACGCGTCAACGTGTGAGGCATATGGATTTGGTGCTTCCCCAGGTTTACATTCCTTTGTAAATCTGGGGCAGCGTCAAATTTCATTGGTGTTGCTTGAGAAAACCCACTGCCACGCACATAGAATGCCTCCGGGGCGCAGAGTAAGGTGACGCAGCATTACATTGGTCATGATTGATGAGGCCACTCAGCCATGCAAGGTGGCTTTGCGTGGCATCTGAATCAAAATGAGAGCTACTCATCCGAAGTATGTACAGCAGGATGTCGGAGTGCGTTACATCACACACATATTATATAGAGACTATGACTCATAAATGTGAAAGTCAATGTATATGAAATGTTACTTAAGACATTGAGGGCTACAAGGTACTGGAACTGGCGGGCGCACATACCACAGCTGCTGCACCCCCCCTAAGCGCTCAACAATGTCAGGCGTTAGCTTGTTTCTTTACTGAGAAAATTGACAAAATTATCTCAGACATCAAGACAAAAACCTCTGTCTCTGACCCACCCCCTCCATCTGACCCTATTCTGCCTCAACCCACTGCTTTGGGCGAAAGCTTACTGGAATCCTGGCCGACCCTTTCATTAGAGAATCTCAAAGGAATCCTAAAAACTGTTAAATCCGGCTCCCCTAGGGACCCCATCCCTATTAAAATTATTAAAAAACTGGATGACCAATCCTTGAATATCATAGCTAATCTCTTAAACTCGTCCCTCGACTTCACCACTGTCCCGGCCTTATGGAAGCATGCCATGGTGACACCCCTCTTGAAAAAGCCAAATGCTAATCCAGAAATACTGGCCAATTACAGGCCTATATCTCTACTTCCTGCTTTTTCAAAGTGCCTTGAGAGACACGTTCACTCCACGTTAGCCACTTTTGCAGAAGAAAACTCCTTACTCCATCCCTCGCAATCTGGCTTCAGGGCTGGTTTCTCGACGGAGACCGCCCTGTTAGGTGTCACCGAACATATCAGGAAACTTCTTGACCAAGGCCAGACGGTAGCACTTGTGTTATTGGACCTAAGTGCGGCGTTCGACACCATCTCTCATGAAACGCTTATCAGAGAGCTATACACTAATGGCGTAAGAGGAAAGGCTCTGGATTGGATCAAATCCTTCCTGGCAAACAGAACCTTTCAGATCGCATCTGCACAGGCTGTGTCAGACACCTTACCTGCAGCTCATGGAGTGCCGCAGGGGTCCATCCTGAGCCCTCTGTTTTTTAATATCTATCTCAAACCGCTGGTAGAACTTGTTGAAAAGCTAGGTCTAACGCTCATGAACTACGCCGATGACACCCAAATCATTTTTTCCCTGACCGATTCTTGTCCCGACTCCCCGTCGTTACTCAAGGAAGGACTACTAAAAATACTGAACTGGATGACAGTAAACCAGTTAAAACTGAACGGCGACAAGACGGAAATACTGATTTTGGGAAAAGACAAAACTCTCTGGAACCCCGCGCATTGGCCAGACCAGATGGGCATCTTTCCTACCCCGGTGTCCCATGCTCGTAATCTGGGCTTTGTACTTGACAATGCCTTATCCATGGACAAGCAGGCCAGTAAAGTTACTGGCTTGTGTCTCACCATAGCTAAATGGTTGAGGAAAATCCTGTGGATGTTGCCTATGTCAACACAAAAGACCGTAGTCAATGCCCTCATCACATCAAGGCTTGACTACGGCAACATCCTCTATCTGGGCGCAAACAAATCTGTCATTGGACGACTGCAAGTAGCGCAAAACGCTGCGGTCAGACTCCTATGTAAGATTCCTAAGAACACTGGAGTCTCGAACCACCGTCGGGATCTTCATTGGCTTAGGATAGAGAGCAGAGTTCGTTTCAAGGCCTTGAACTACATGTTCAGAATAAAAACAGGAGTAGCACCAAAATACCTCCAATCCCTTGCCTGCCTCTACACGCCAAAGAGAAACCTCCGGTCTCAGACAGCAGCTTGCTTCTGTATACCAAGGTTTAAACGTGCAAGATCAGGGGGCAGATCTTTTGCCTATCTTGGACCCTCCCTGTGGAACACACTTCCCCCAGGCATCCGGAAGGAAGAAAACTACTGTAGGTTCAGAAAGCTTGTAAAGACCTTGCTTTACGAACAATAAACCATCTCAAACAGTTACCCCCTTTTTGTCCTTATTTCTAGCTGTGTCTAGGCGCCGGGAAACCCTTCTTGGGTAGCTGTTGCGCCCTATAAATTGATAAAATAATATAATAATAATAAAGGTGTAAGAGTCAGATGTCATCCATACTATTAGACAGTGGTGTAGCATGGGTGGGGCCACAGAGGTGGTGTCCCCCGGCTCAATATTCTTAGGGGTGTGAAATTTTAAAAGCAAAAAACATTTGCGGTGGAAGTGACTCACGTCAGTACTGTTGTCTGCAAGTGCAGGATACTACAGTTATGAAGAAGGGTTGCACAGAGCTGTGCCCTTATGCGTCTTTCATGGCCTCGGGATGGTGGGAATTGCACACACTGTTTACCGGTGCATGAGAGCAGTGCCGTCCAGTGGCACAACATTGAAACGTCTCTTGTGCTACCATGACGCAGTACAAGGAATTTGTTTCTGCTTTTTGACAGGCAGAAGGAGCATTTCAAGTCCGAGTTCCACTCTTGCTGCTTGACATCATGTGTCAGTTTGACTCATCCGAGGGTGTGGCATCCCTTTATTCTTTCATCCATTATTCAGTCTTTCACCATTCATTCTGTCCTTCCATCTGTGTACCCATCCATATTCAAACCTATTGAACCATTTCCAAACCTATCCATCATCTATCCTTCCATCCACCCTTTTACTCATTCATCCATCATCCATCCTTTCACCCATCTATCCATTCACTCATCCATCCAACCATTAACCCTCTCACCCATCCTTTCACTTACTCATCTATCCATCCATTCACCATTTCACTCATCCATCCTTTCTTCCAGCTCTTCACCCTCTCTTTCACTCATCTATGCATTCTTACATCCTTCTTTTCACTCATCCATACATGCATTTGCCTATGCATCTTGTCAATCATCCATCCATACTTTCACTAATCCATACATCCTCCCTTTCTCTCTCATCCCGTTTTCGCTTAGCCATCCTTTCACCCATCCATCCACCCAACAATCCCTCCTCTCATCCACTCATCAATCCATCTATTGAGCCTATTACTCATCCATCCATCCACCCCTTTTCTCATCCATCCGCCATTTCACTCATCCTTCTATCCTTTTGCCTACCTACCCTCCCTTTCACTCACTCATCCATCCTTTCAACCTTTCACTTATCAGTTCATCAATCCATCCATCATTTCACTCATCCGTCTGCCCTTTCACTTGCCCATCATCCACCCTTTCACTCATGTATCCATCCTCTCACTCATCCATCCACCCTTTTACCCATCCATCCACACTTTTATCGATCCATTCACCTTTTTGCCCATCCATCCACATTTTACCCATACACCCACCATTCCACCCATACATCTACTTATGTACCATTTCTCTCATGCATCATTCCACTCATTCATTCACTCACTCACTCACTCACTCATCCATCCATCCTTTCTCTATTTATCATCCATTCACCCTTTTACTCATCCATTCATCCATGCAATCCTTCACTATCCATCCAGCCATTTACCCATTGCTTCACTTACTTACTCACCCACCTTTTCACATTAATTATGAGCTGATCCTTTGTCTGCAGAGTTGCAGATAGAAGAGTCCCATTTAGAGATTCACCCTTCCTGTTGTTCCCAAAGCAAGGCCGGGGCAGGGGAGGGTTCACTATGCCCCTTCACATAGGCGAACTAAAAACTTTGGAAGTCATCAGTCATGCATGATGCCCAGTGCCAGGACCTGAGATGACTGTGACATGGTGTTGTTTCCAGGGCTTTAAGTGGGTTGAAAAAACTTGAGGGTCTCTCCAAAGGGTGTGTCCGATGTAATTAAGGGCATGGCTTAAAACAGGGTAGCTAAAAATCTGTGCTTAGCATACTGTGTGCTCGACTGGTATTCTGCTAATTCTGTTATTGCATCCAGATATATAATACATCACACCTACAACAAGCCAGAACTATTGGCTTTGCCAACAGTTGTTAGTTGCATAAAATAAAAAACAGCAACTACAGCTTTGTTGTATATAATATTGAAAATGCTTCAGTTTTAATATGATGAGACTGTGAAAGACCCATAACCCCTTCTTTTTAACTTATTTTGCTGGCATCTATACATGAAAGGGATTCTGTACATTTCGTGAGTTGCAACATTTCTCTTTATGTACTGTTAAAACAGAATGCCCTGCCCTAGACGGAGGCTGGAGGAGGTCTACCACATGATTTAACAGCCCAGTCTGGCCCATTGTTATTCTGTATGTGACAGTCAGCCGGTATACAGAATGACAACGGGCGGGGTGGGACTGTTCTTGTGCTCAGAGGAAGAGCGTGAGGTGACCCCATCAGGAAGTTGAGGCTTCTCAAAAATTGCCCCAAATTACAGACGAAAGGTATCCATAAATGGGATCATCACGGACAACGGACGTGAGATCCAAATCAGGGACGGTCAATGAATATTACAGATGGTTGGTCACCCTACTTGAAGGTCAATCTGGCAAGCATAAACTCCAGCCTAGGCAGCCCAGCTGACGGCAGCTGACGGGGGAGATGGGGGCTGAAGCATGTTCTGCCCAATGGGTGTTGCACGCATTATAGGGCAAAGCAAACCGAGGAGGAAAATGTCATACCTGAAACACAGCAATTCCCTTTTTCCATAATTCAATAAGAATGTCAATATTACTGTAAGTACCCAGCTCCAAAATAAATTGAATAGTAGAAGCATAGTGATGCAAGATTGTGTACTCTACCCTTTCCCTTGGCCCCAAATGCTGACATGCATTGATTTATTGTTTGCCTTTTCGATTTTGACAATGAATGAGAACACTATTTAATCCTTTAGGTTATAATTCTAAATATTTGCATTACTGCCCTCCCAATTCCATTATTCTCTTCTATTCCAATTCATGTCTACCCTTCTACTGATATATCAATGCTTTTATCATGGAAACACCCCTTTATGTTCTTTTTTTGCAGGCCAAGAGGCAGCGTTGGCTTTCTTGTCAGCCTCATATAATAATACAAATAATATGTTAAGAAGTAAATAAAAATATACATTCAAAGAGGGATTTAGGTCAGCCCTCTTTATCCATTGGTCTGTTCAAGTGTCCATCATATTTTGCTTCCACCCACCACAGCATACAGCATAGGATAATGTGTCAGCAATTGTGTGTCTTACACTGTGAGTGATGCCTGATCACGTGCACAGATGCCTAAACAAGTATTGGCAATGCCAATAGGTCAGGCTTTAAAGGAATATTGTAAGGTAATGTGTGTTACAAGTAAATAGCAAGGGAATTAATATGTATTTGTGTGGAAGCAAAGAATTGTAAAATAATATTGGTGTAGGTTAAAAAGTCAGGGGCAGTAGCACTATCAAGCCAGACCCAAACATTCATACTGCTGAAACTTTAAGAGCAGCAATGGACCAAGGAAAACAGGCTGTCCTGATCCTACTTGACCTGTCGGCAGCCTTTGATACCGTGTCCCACAACATCTTATTGGACCGGTTGGCTGCCGCAGGGGTAGGAGGACAGGTGTTGGCCTGGTGTAGGAATTTCCTCACTGACAGACGCCAAATAACAGTGCTAGGCCCATATCAATCTGAGGCTAAAAACGTCAGCTCAGGGGTGCCACAGGGCTCCAGTTTGAGCCCTGCTCTTTTCAATCTATATATGGCACCCCTGATGAACTTGATCGAGTCATTTAGGATCAGTTCTATTTCATACGCTGACGACACCCAACTGATTTTGGTGCTGGACAGGGAACGGCCAGGTGCCGAGGAAGACCTTAGGGACTGTCTTGCAGCAACATTTAAATGGATGAACAACAACCATTTAAAGTGCAACGCCGGTAAAACGGAAATTCTACCTGTAGGGACAAACAACCCTTTTTCCCCTATAGCATGCTGGCCATTAGATGCTGAAGTGCCACCTAATACAATTGTATCCGCCCGGAACCTGGGTATAAAATTTGATAACAAATTATCCTTTAAACCCCAGGCTATAGCAGTAGCAGGCATGTGCTTCCAAATCATTAAAGCACTCAGGAAGTTCTTTGACCTTCTGCCTCTCTCGGCCAGGAAAACAGTTGCAGTGGCCTTAATTAACTCTAGGCTAGATTATTGCAATGGACTCTGTGTTGGAGCAAATAAGATCGTTCTCCACAAATTGCAGATGGTCCAAAATGCGGCAGCCCGCCTTGTACTGCGTCTGCCCCGTAGATCGTCAGCCTCAACAGCCCTGAATACTTTGCATTGGCTGCCAATTGGGAAGAGAATCTTATTCAAACTTCTCCTAATCACTTTCAGGGCTTTCCACCAACGTGGACCAACCTACCTACAAAAGGGGTTCAAAAGATACCACCCAGCGCGTTGCTTGAGATCCACAAACCAGAACCTACTCTCTACACCCCATTTTAAACTGACCACTAAAGGTGGCAAATCCATCTTCGTTCTGGGAACTAAGGCCTGGAATAAACTCCCCCTTTCCCTGCGGTCTTTCTCTCAAGAAGCCCCCTTCAGGAAAGCATTGAAAACCTGGATTTTCTCTCTGCCTGATGCCGTGTGCCGGACTCTGGTGTAATGTGTGTGAAGAGATTAGGACATCTTTTTCCTTTCCAACTTTCCATCTGAGTTGTGTAAGCGCCAAGATACTCCTTGGAGTGGAAGTAGCGCGGTAGAAATGTCCATTACATTACATTACATTACATTACATTACATTCAAAGAGGTCAATGACTGTCATCCTCCCAACTGTGCTGTGCCAGCGAAAAACACCATAAATTATATACTGGCAGATGCATCAACGAAAATACCTCCTGGTAAAACACCGAATCGGTAAAACAGGCCGTTACCGAACGCAAAACCAGAAAATGCTATGCATCAGCCCAAAATCGAAAAAAAATAAAGAATCGCTAAAAAACCCCCGCGGTAAATTACCGAATCGCAAATCAGACAATCGGAAATAATGAACACCAAAGCTGACCTCGGAAATACCGAATCGCTATTAAAGAATCGCAATGGAATGCATGAAAAATCGCTAATACTGAAAAACCCAAAAATCGCTATTTAGCATGAGCAAAATAAGGGGAATCACAATCAAGAGGGAAAGTAATTTGAAGGATAGGAAAAAAAAAACAATCATCAGCAGGCGCTGACAATCAGTAACCCTTCACAAATGCCTTGGGAAACCCCACATGTCATCCAAAATGGCTGCCCTCTACGTGCTTGCTAGGAGGAGGAGGATCAACGCCCAGGCCCAGCGCAGGAGGATGATCCAGGACAGGGTCTTCAGAGTGCGCATCACTTTGCTGGGGCAGACCGAGGAACTGGTGTACGATAAGTACAGACTCAACCGTGCCATGATCATGCGCCTAATAGCAGACCTGGAACCATTACTGCAGCACGAGACCCGTAGGACCAACGCCATACCAGCCCATGTCCAGGTCCTATGCTGCCTGCACCTGCTTGCGTCTGGAAGCTTCCGGGGGTAATAGCTGAGACTGGAGGCGTGTCGCAAAGCGCATTATCACGCTTCTTCCACCGGTTCCTAGAGGCCATGCTGACATTAATAAATCGCCTCATCACCTTCCCCACAACCCCCCAGCAGCTGACGTGGACCAAACGGGAATTCTACCAGGTGGCACAATTCCCCCATGTGATAGGGTGTGTTGACTGCACGCATGTCCCCATCTGTCCTCCATCAGCCACTAAATACATATTCCGCAACCGGAAGTCATATCATTCTATTAATGTGCAGGTGGTGTGCAATGCCAAGTCCATCATTACGGACCTTGTAGCCCAATGCCCCGGGAGCACACATGAGGCTTACATATTCCGTCACTGTGGCCTCCACAGGCACCTGATCAACGGTGAATTTGGAGAGGGACACCTACTAGGTACATATTGATGCATCATCGTACTCTCCATCAACTCCATCCCCACATGTATATTTGCATTCATACTGATGACCATTCTCTCCCCATCCTGCAGGTGACAGCGCATACGCATTGCGTAAATATCTACTCACTCTCTACCTCAACCCAGCTACACCGCAAGAGCAGCGCTACAACAGAGCACACATCAGCACAAGGAATGTGGTTGAGCGTACATTCGGCATCCTCAAGAGTGGCTTCTGAATACTGCACAAGACTGGAGGTGCCTTGCAGTACGACCCAGTGACCTGCTGCCAGATCATTGCTGTCTGTGCCATCCTGCACAACATCGCCACCCGCAGGGGGATACCCATAGAGGTGGACGGAGAGGATGAACTACGTGCACAGCAACCCCCCCCCCCACACCGACAGGCGCATGTGCCCAACACAGCTGAAGGGCAACGGAGGCGGACATACATCACACGGCATCATTTCTGAGACAGGTAAGAGAGTGCCTTGACAACAGGATTAGATTTGCAAGGGTTTAATGGTCATGAACACCTGACTGGTGCAGATATATGTAACACAAACATGATGCAGCTGCAGTTGAAGTCAAACTTAAATTGTCCCTTCTCAAAACGGGTGATGCGTGTGGCACTATAGTCTGCCCATGGTTACGTCACCATGGACAGTGTGACTTTGCCACATGTCTACTTGCGTTTGCCACGTACCCCCAGTCTCTTGTCCTGTGACTCCTCCGCTTCTCCACGATGGGTGTCAGTGGCTGTTGCATTGCGCCCACTGCGCCTCCTCCCGCTGGTCTCCGGCAGGGAGACGCTGCTGACACTGGAGGCTGCCTCACTCCCCTCTTCCGCTCCCAGACTGCTGACACTGGCTGACCCAGGCTGCAGTTGCTCCACTGCAGTGGTCACCCTCTCAAGGGCCTTTGCCACATCCCCACAATAATGCCCTAAGTCCACTTGCAGGGACACGGACCTGCGGGATAGCACAGCCGTGCTGTTGCAGAGCTTATTGATGGCCTTGTTAGTGTAATTCACTGCAGGCATGATCTGCCTGTGACGCCGGCGCTCACTTTGTTGGCCTGTGACTACGGCACGTGTCAGTTCCTGCAGGCAAAGGTTGATTTCATTGTTGCCGGCAGCTACGGCAGTGGTGTGCTCACGCACAGCATCAGTCATGTTGCCTAATTTGTTGCAAAGTTTGGTCATGGAGAGTTTCATAGCACCCATGTGTCTCCCCTGCAGGCGCTGGACACGCAGCATCCGGGTCTCCACAACTCCGTACCCTTCGGACAAATCCACTGGTCTTGCAGCTGCCCGACCCGGGGGCACAGCCCTCTGTCTGATACGCTGACGTGCTGCAGTTTGGCTGGTTGGAGTGACGACAGCCTGGCGTGGGACATTTTGGGGTGCTGAACACTGCTCCAACTCCATCACGGGCAGGGAGGAAACATCTTCCCTGCGGCTCTGCGGAGTGGGCCGCACTGGTGGTGGTGGTGGTGGTGGTGGTGGTGGTGTCTTCGACCGCGAGGATGGCAGTGGTGGTGGTGGTGTCTTGGACCACGAGGATGGCGGTGGTGGTCGTGGTGTCTTTGACCGCAGGGATGGTGGAGGTGTTGTCCGCCGTGGTGGTGAAGGGGAGGACATGGCTTCAGGTCCCTGTGAGGACTCCGCATTGGTCAACACTGGTGTCTCTGAGATGAGGAGGTGGCCACTGTCGTCAGAATCGATGGGGGATGCATCTGTGTGTGAAACAGTGCATAGTTATTATTATGGTATTGTATGTGAAAATAGCTTTGGCATCTCACAATAAAGTACTTTTTTTTTGGACAGACATTTGGCCCTTTGCAGCTGTATTCACCTCTGGGATCAGGCATGCACTCATTCATGTATTGACTACAACTCCCATGGTGCAACACAGTGGTGAGGGTATGTGTTTTGGGGACCGCTACATGTGCACTGGGTCTGGCATGGGGGAGTGGGCAGGGAATTACTACACGCTGCATTGTTACGCTGCCATGCATCTTACCTTGTCCTCCTTCCGCAGCACCAGAGGTGTCCAGACGTGTGACCCCCACAACAGCTTCCGGTTCTATGGTGGACTCCACTAGGTCCTCCAGGGCTGTGTTAGGTGTCACATTGGATGTGCCCCCACCTGTGCCAGCAGCATCCTTGACCCTCTGCGCAATCCTCTCCTTGGCCCTCTTACGCAGGTCATACCAGCGTTTTTTTTAAATCGTCAATGCTGCGGTGGGTGACTCCGCAGGCATTGACCTTGTCCTTGATGCGCAGCCACCTCTTTCTTTTTTCGGCCTCAGGTACCTTCAGCGACAACTTCCCAAATAGTCTGTCACTGTTGCTGGTCACACACTCTATCAGGATTTCCAGTTCCTTATCAGAGAACTTGCGTTTTCTCTTTCGGTGTGGGTCCTTTCCCTGCTGGGTGCCTCTTCCTCCATCTTGTCCTGCTTGCCTAGTACTGGTTGCTGCTGGTTCAGTCTGGGTCCTCAGCTCCTGTGCTCTGCCTCCTTCTCTGAGCTCCTCGGAACACTGAATGGAGCATGGGCTGTCCTACTTCCTGGTTGTGATGTCATTGGCCTGCTTCCGATGCGTCGCGTATTTTTCTCGTTTTCGCTATTACTGATTTCGCAATTACCGGATTCACTAATACCGAATCGGTATTTGCTAACTCGGTATTTGCTAGTCTCGCTAACGTACTTTCGCTATTTAATTGCGATTTTTACCGATTGGGTAATTTTTACCGATTTCATTGATGCATCGCGGTTTGCATGTCCTTAATAGCGATTCCTTATTTTTCGCTATTACCGACATGAATTACCGATTTTTGATGCATATGCCCCATAGTTATCTCACATACTTTAATAGCAATACGATGTCATGTGTATGCCCCTGAAAGTTCAAGCTCATGTAAATTATCACAGCTGTTTGAAGGACAAGCACATTTTTTGTGGCGGCAAATCCAAACATGTACTCCTAGCTTCCAACATGTGGGTGGAGTCAAAGCCCCTCTCCTGGTGATTCTCACATAATTGTATGGCAACAGCCATAACAAACCCGACCATAATAACCATCAAGACGAGTGTTCTTCAGTGTCACAGTTGGTGCACTTCAACTGCGAGTCCGCTCCTTTTTAAAATATCTTTCATATTTTGCCAAGTTTCTTTTTCATATTGCATATGCAAATATATTTTGAAATCACACACTTGCCAAATACAGACCAGTAGACAATGGTACTGCTTGTTTAATTCTGGGGATAATTTCTCCTTTTCATGCAATATTTCAGATGCACCAAAGGTGATTTGAGTGAACTGTGTGTAATAAACATTGAAACTTGAATGTGAAGGCGACCTATTGCTTATCACTGGGTGGCTTCATTGCCACTCCCAACAGATTGCTGAAGTGTTTGCTCATGTGGGCTTCTCTTCCTCTTCTTGTGTTTCACCCTTCCCTAAAGTATGTATGCATTTCTTGTGTCCTTCCACTGCTCACTTTTCAGGTACGAATTGAGTAGATGTACTTCTTCCATAGACTTCACAAACATCTATTATAAAAAAGGATCAATTCCTGAGCATACACTACCCTTAAATCAAAAGATTTTATTCCACCAGAGTATACAGTTGTTTATGTTTATTTACAAAACACAAATGCACGTTAAGTGTAACCCTTCTTCAACCCACCTGTAAGCATGTACAAGCATGACAAGTGTAAATACAGGGGTTACCCTGTTATTGGATAAGTTCCGAAGTCAGGGATACAGCAACAATTGTATGAAAAGTTACTTAGGCAACAGCATAAAATAAGGGCTTTAAAGTATAAATACAAAAACCGAGATCGTGAATGGCAATCAAATCTTTTATTTACATCAAAAAGAGAGTAGAAAATCATCATGAATATGCATTTCAATGTATATATCAAACAAATTAATTAAAAAGGACTTTCAAGTTGATATATAATGTAACAACCCTATCATTCAGTCATACTTATTCATTCAACCTACAATATTGTTAAACTGTCCATAGGATTCAGTATTCCATGAACATTACAAAAAAACACAGGTCTATTAAATGTTCTCATTTATATCTCACATGGAGGGTTTTTGTATTTATACTTTAATTCCCCGATTTTCTACTGTTCCCTAAGCATGTACAGGCATGGTCATGTTTTTTAGCCTCGTTCACACACTGCAAATTTGCACGAAATGACACTCAAATGACCAAACACAGTGAATCGAGTCATTTGTTCGTTTAACTATTCAGATTCAAGAGCTTCTCTCCAAACGTATATTTTAACAAAATCATTCGTTGAACACCATTCTTCTGCATGGAAACCATAACTGGCTTGCTCGGTTAGGGATCGAATAACAATTCAGCCTACGGTGCATTTTTGGGAGAGTTAAGATACTTTTAGCAACATTTCCAGTAGTGAAGCAAGGACATTGTCTCTGCTAGTTTGAGGTAATACATTGTTCAGTGATCTTCCACCTATGGTCTTGTACTTCTATACATCTTTCTCATTACGTTAACTGTACATACGCTGCTACATGGAAGCTAACACTACAGCAATGTGACAGGAGTATTTATTGAGGAAGCCTACAATGAAGACAATTGATACAGTGCCAAAGTGGTTTCTGAAACATGGGTATGCGGGTGAAATTCTCTTATGTTGCACCTTCTCTCTGGAATCAACTTGCTATACACATTCGTCTCTCCCCCTGGTACTTATCTTTCAGAAGGCTATTAAAAACCTTGCTGTTCCAAATTACTGGGCTCAGTTGTCTACAGCCGTCATAGCGCGGAGACACCCCTGTTGGGGTGATTCATGCGCTCTAGAAATGACATAAATAAATAAAAATAAAGCTGGACTCTAAATGACCGGCACCCACAACATTGTAGATGTGGCTGGGTGCATATTCATCAATCTTCTATCATGAAGATATTTTGCAAAACAGCAAAATGACTCCTTTATCAACATAAGAACAGAATGAGCCTTACAGGGGGTAAGGACAAGTCCTAGGCACTCTGAAGGGCACTATTAGTGCGTGAATAAGTTCAATAAAGTTTTGAATTCAAAGTTTAAGCGTGATTTTGAGATTGGTTTATTTCAACAATCCGTATTCATAATGGTATTCAGTTGGTCACAATTCCATATGTCATCAGTCATATTCTATTCATATGATCCGTGAATTTAGATTCTTATATTTCTTGTAAAGTTATACATTCAAGGAAGTCCCCGATGCATTTCGTGCTGAGAAGCACTTCTTCAGGGGGAATCTACAATATAAGAGGAAACATATGTAGGGCGCTGATACGGGAGTCTCAAATACATAAAGAGAATGATTAAGCTAGACAATGGTGAATGATAAATGATCCCGAGTGTGGGTTCATCTTGGTTTAGTGGAAAAGAACGTAAGAGTTAGGGCGGTGCAAACGTAAGGATAGCATGCCAACATATTGTGCAAAAAGACAGAAATCCAAGGTAAGTGTTATAAGGTCAAGAAGAAATGAAAGGAAAACGAACGGTGTTCGAAACTAAACATAATGATTAGTGGAAGCGTAAAAGAGCGCTGTGAAAAAAATAGTATCCCCCAAAAAATTTCTCAATTTCGCAATTATCTCAACCATGTAGATGACCGCATCCAATTTACTCACAGTTTTGATTCCAAATCTATATTTTTCCTGGATGTACAAATCACATTAACTAACAACCAATTTGTCACTTCAATCTACACAAAAGCCACGGACCGAAACAACTACTTACACTATAAGAGTTTCCACCAACCCAGCTTGAAACGACACCTGCCATACTCGCAACTCTTGCGGGCTAAAAGAATTGCATCCACCCCTGAAAATTTTGACCATAACAGTTCTACCATCATTACAAAATTCAGACAACGGGGTTACCCAGAGGAAATCACAGAAACAGCTAAAATCAGAGTCTTGAACAAATCCAGACAGGACCTATTAAAACCCAGAGAACAACCCTCAGAATCAGACACCCGTGCTGTATTTGTCTTGAAATATTCTACACAATCCTTAAAAATCAAACAATCTATTCGCAGGCACTGGCAAATGCTACAACTTGAAACGGATTTCAATAAGATATTTGACCATCCGCCAATTTTTGCACACCAACGCTCTAAAAATATTGCGTCCATGCTAAAACAATCTTTAACCCAAAAACAAATTACCTACAAAGGCACTATACCATGCCACAATTGTGGCCATTGCAGCAGTATCATTTCAGGAAATTGTCTGTCACACCCTACTCAAGGGACACCCATCCGTCTCAGAGTAAATGCCACCTGTGACTCAACTAACGTTATATATATGCTGAAATGCCCGTGTGGCCTACCATATGTAGGTAAAACTGAAAGGAAAATCAAAACAAGATTGACGGAGCACCGTAGCAACATACGCACCAAAAATCTGAAATCTTGTGTAGCAGCCCATTTTGTGCAACATGGACACAATCCCAGCCAAATTCGCTTCCTTATTTTGGAAGTGGTGGACAAATACCCTCACATAGACAATAATAAAAACTTGCTACGCCGTGAATTATATTGGATACACCGTCTTCTAGCGATGCATCCAAAAGGACTCAATGACAGATTAGAATACAGTTGTTACCTTTAAAAAAACTGTTCTGGTATCTCATCGATTCTATCTGTAAAATGACGTGCTAATTTGATTGATACCCTTTATGTATAATTGCTCCCTGTGTATATTTGCCTTATTCTATCCCTATCTGTGACCTTTTCTCTTGTTCTTTGCATTTTTCCATTTCTTTTATGTCACACATTACGCTTATTGTGTGTTCTGTCTTTCATACATGCCACTTTTTTAACCTAACCTACACTATTTTTCTGTTTCGTTATTAGTTTTTTTCCCTACTACTAAACATGTGTCCAGTTTGCGCTTCACATTTGATTTATTCATTACTCTTTGTTTATTCATAACCCTCTGGTTATATTCACCATTTATTCCGGTCATTATTTGTGACCATTCTCTGTGCACTCTCCTTTTCACTCGCGTTTCCTTGCATCACCCTATCTGAGTCTGTCTCCTCTTTCTCGACTCCATGCGCTCTTAAACCCACCTTACGCGCATGCGTGGCGTCTTCCGGGTTCTCGAATTGGAGCCCGGAGCTCACTCGGATTACCTTGCGGAATGAATCTAACCTTTCACATACCCGGTAAGAGCCTTGTCCTTTCTCACGCGTGCTTGGATCGGTTTAACCCACCATTTATATTCACTGCACCGCCGCTTTCCTACTTCCGTATATTCACTACTCGAAAAAAATTTTTGGGGGATACTATTTTTTTCACAGCGCTCTTTTACGCTTCCACTAATCATTATGTTTAGTTTCGAACACCGTTCGTTTTCCTTTCATTTCTTCTTGACCTTATAACACTTACCTTGGATTTCTGTCTTTTTGCACAATATGTTGGCATGCTATCCTTACGTTTGCACCGCCCTAACTCTTACGTTCTTTTCCACTAAACCAAGATGAACCCACACTCGGGATCATTTATCATTCACCATTGTCTAGCTTAATCATTCTCTTTATGTATTTGAGACTCCTGTATCAGCGCCCTACATATGTTTCCTCTTATATTGTAGATTCCCCCTGAAGAAGTGCTTCTCAGCACGAAATGCATCGGGGACTTCCTTGAATGTATAACTTTACAAGAAATATAAGAATCTAAATTCACGGATCATATGAATAGAATATGACTGATGACATATGGAATTGTGACCAACTGAATACCATTATGAATACGGATTGTTGAAATAAACCAATCTCAAAATCACGCTTAAACTTTGAATTCAAAACTTTATTGAACTTATTCACGCACTAATAGTGCCCTTCAGAGTGCCTAGGACTTGTCCTTACCCCCTGTAAGGCTCATTCTGTTCTTATTCTCATTGCACCTTTTGGACCAGGAAGGTGACCTCCTAAGCACCTATAAACTAGACTACTGACCTTACTCAGTTTAATCATCATCTTCACCCCAAGGAGTGCAGCGGTTCCTAACAAAGTGCCTATTCCTTTATCAACATAGACATGACTTGCTTTAATAATTTCTCATGTCAACGATACCTTTCTGGGACCCGTCCATCGTATTTTTAACTTGGAAAGAAACTGCACCCTATGGGTAATGATAGGTGAACAGCATGATAAAAATTACTTGAATGAGTTTTGCAGATGTATACAATATCCGTGTGCGTCCCAAGGTTGTTGACTGCCTTCCTTGTCATTGCCAAGATCTTTTTTGACCATTATACTTTTATATCTTAAAAAAAATGGGAAATGAGATTATCCGCCCTTGTACTGGGTGAATCAGGGAATGATTACAAGTTTGCCGGTCCAGTAGACCGCTGAACCCCTGGTAGAGTTGTGGTTGGGGACTGCTGCATCAGCAGTCCAACCACCGTATTATGAGCGTGGTGGTCGGAGAGCTTTGGGACTGCTGCAACAGCCAGGGATCCAGAATCCCTGGCGGTGGCCTGGGGAAGCAATATAAATAGTGGTGCCACTGCATAACCGCTATGCATATTACAAGTTTCCCCAATGCCAGCCTTTTCATAGCAAAGATCCACCCATGGAAAGGCTGGCAGTGGGTAAACAAAGGGGGCCCTTCCCTGGCATTGGGATGCATGCAGGAGGGACATGGTGTGCCCCCCTGTCTGCATGCACCCACTTTCCTGCACGGCATGGACTCATAGTCCATGCCGTGCAGGAACAACCTTAGGCGCTCCCATTGCGGTGACTTTTCAATAGGCACCACAATAAGACAGCTGCACCGCCCGCCCGCCAGACAACGAGGAAACTCGTAATCTGGAGGGCAGGTGACTTTGGCGATCTGGGAGTGGGGCTTTGTTGTGGCGGCCTGCTCTATGACAGTCAAAGTCTTAATCAGGCCCTTACTGCCTTGCAGGGCTGATACTGTTAACAGCACTACAAGTAATAATACTGCAGATAAGTAATAATTTACTAAAGAAAATGAATAATACGTGTTATATACCACCTAGTGACACTGCTTGCCTATTAAAGAACTGGCTTTGGGCTCTAATTCAATACCCGGGGACAACAACACATGGCAATCCCAATGCTCTGCAAGGAATAGTACTATGAGATTTTAAACACACCAGTAGCATATTGTGTTGGCTCCATGTTTTAGGGGTCACAATGCATATACTGTGGACTAGGCAGTATTGCCCCAGTGAGCAGTGTTTAAAGCCCAGCACTATCAGTCAGAAAAAATTGAAGTAACTACGCAGTCTTGCAACTTTTTTATCTCATGTTTTTAGTAGAACTTTGGGTTTCATTGGCACTAGAAGAGATGGTGTGAGAGGTTGGGCTGGTATATGATGTACACTTATGTAAGTGGACACCCTGCACCAGCCCAGATAACCCTTATGGTGATTTAGGAGGTCCTACATAACCATAGAAAGCTCTCTGAGTGGTAGCTGTGGAGAACAGCCTTCAGGCTTAGTCCAGAAGGAGTGTAAAGCAGCTTGTTTTACCAAAAGGCATTCTTAAAGGTATAAATTAAATGAAAAAGAACCACACAAGTTATTTATAAAAATATGTATTTATTATATAACACTCACTAACACGAACAGATATCTCCTTCCCGGAGATATACACAATGAACACACTACTTTGCATAGAAATCAAGTAAATAGCACGGACAGTGGACTCCGGGGGGGACCAAACCATATACTAGGAAAGTGGTATTAGAACCATGACTTGTGACAAGACAATGCCCAGAGGATGTAGAAGTGCTGGGGACCCAAGAAACCACCCAAGGTGTGTGACTAGGAACCCCACAGAGAGCGTGTGCAGTGTGTGAACACAACTACGTTCTCCGTACAAATCAACGTGTAAGTCGCTGTTGCAATTTTAAAGAATAAGGACCCTTCCCAGTGGACCCTGAAGAAACCCCTTGGAAGATAGAAGATTGAAGAGCCACCCCACCCGTGTATACCCCAGTACCACGTTGCATACACCAGGGTGCATAGGTGTTTAAGTGGTGTCGGAAACCGCCATGGAACTCAATGGAGAACTTCAGGAAAATGGTGCTGCTGGAGAAGGAGAAAGTGTCCGGTGGAATCCAAAGGAGCGGGGACAGAGTCTGTCATTCAGGAGTGACCTGGAGACCTGGAAGACCTACCGATGTCGTGAGTTACATGAGAGTTCACGGTGACTTTGACTCTGCAGCTGTGAGGACCAGGCGATGGTATGGGAGACCAGGAGCCGTGCACAAGCTGTCCCATGTCGGATGTCGAGAGTTGAGGGGTCGTTGTCCGTCTGGAGCACCAACAAACCTTGGCTACTGCAAACAATGTGAAAGTCAAAGAAGGTGTAATTTCAGGACCAGCAAGTAGGGGAGTCAAGGCAGGCCCGAACAATCAGGGGAGCCCAAAAGAAACAAAGGTGACCCTTGACAGGACCCACAGGCCGGAGGCACTGGAGTCACCAGAGGACCCCGAGCAGCTCACCAAAAGATGCAGGCCACGGTACAAATGATGGAATGTGGAGGTGAAGTAGTGTGGCTCACTGGTTAGAGGCGGCAGACCCGAGAGCAGAGGACGGCCCGGGACCAGGGTTCGATTCCCGGCGCAGCAGGTTTCGGGACCAGGGTCAGCGGACTCGATAATTCTCTCGCCTCGGAGCCCACTCTGATCAGCGATCACACTCAGCAACTCTGGGCATTAGCTTGCCTCATCTTCACTAACGGCCCCACCAGACCGCCGGGGATGCCTGGTCTCACCCTGGAGATACCCATTAAGGGACCATCTCTCAGGGAAGCCAGGAAGGGTTTCGCAGCGGTCGAAGCGCCTTGGGACCCTCCGGGTAAGTAGTGCGCTATATAAATGCCTATACATTACATTTACATTACATTACATTACATTACATTACAGGAAGATTTTGGTCACTGGGGATGCTTGAGGTT
Source organism: Lissotriton vulgaris (assembly GCF_964263255.1). Lineage (NCBI taxonomy): Eukaryota > Metazoa > Chordata > Amphibia > Caudata > Salamandridae > Lissotriton > Lissotriton vulgaris. Next base: position 248,885,119 of record NC_141694.1, read on the forward strand.
GGGGCTACTTGAGTTCGAAGATCTTGGTGCAAGGAAGCCAACAAGTCTTTGCAACAGCAAGTCGACGCAGTGCATACAGGTTTGGTTCCTATGGCTCCTACAAGGGATAATGGCCTCAAACTTTGTGAGAGGGCAGGACAGGCCTCAAGAGCTGTGGAGAACCACCACTTGTGTTGCTGATCCTTTTGCAGTCCGTGGGTGGGAGATCAGGATCAGCAGACCAGTCAGATTAGTTGTGGTGCCTGCAGATGCAGGGAAGTGACTCCTTCACTCCAAGGGAGATTCCTTAAGGTGTTGTGGATACTCACAGGTCTTGGAAGGTTCCTGTATGGTACACAGGCACAGACAATGAAGCAGACTGGAAGGGAGACGAAGTTGAGCCCAAACAAAGTCCAGCGTAGTCCACAGTGCCCAGACGGTTGAAGTTGAAGTGGTATCTGAATTGAATCGTGTCCCACGACGAATCTAGGCACCTACACCTAGGTAGGCCCTTAATTACTCTAAGGAAAGGGTTTGGACGATTGAGGGGACCCTCCCAGGGGAGAGTCTGGACCGGGGGAGGTTAATCCCATGTCCTTTGTCCAGTTTCACACCAGAGCAGGAGCCAACGGCTCCCAGGACTGGTTTGAACTGGACTATGCACTGGGATACAAAATGTGACCCTCATGCAGACTTAGTGGCGCTGGCAAGCACACCCATCCGGTGCCAATACAAGAAATCCTGCATGGGAGGGGTTTACACCTTTCTTTGACACGATCCCTATTGTTCTGCCTTCCCCTGCTCGAGCTTGGCTCAGCAGTGGGGGGGTGGGGGGGGGGGGGGGTAGAAATGCGTCTCTGGTCGGCAGCAACCATTTTGTGCTGTACCGGCCTAGAATGTTGGCACCAGGACCCCTGAGAGCTTAACGGAGGGCTCTCAGGGGTCCAACGGCTCCCAGGACTGGTTTGAACTGGACTATGCACTGGGATACAAAATGTGACCCTCATGCAGACTTAGTGGCGCTGGCAAGCACACCCATCCGGTGCCAATACAAGAAATCCTGCATGGGAGGGGCTTACACCTTTCTTTGACACGATCCCTATTGTTCTGCCTTCCCCTGCTCGAGCTTGGCTCAGCAGTGGGGGGGGGTGGGGGGGGGGGGGGTAGAAATGCGTCTCTGGTCGGCAGCAACCATTTTGTGCTGTACCGGCCTAGAATGTTGGCACCAGGACCCCTGAGAGCTTAACGGAGGGCTCTTCCAGTGCTTGGAATCTAACCACCACACAGTTTACGGTGTGGGGGTATGATTCCAACATGATTGATACCCAACATGATAGGTTTTGTTTCAGCCAATTTCGAGATGGTCATTGCATAATTACACAGTCCCTTCTATATGGTAAATGGCGGCTTCACTTACAACCCGGGAGAATGGACTATGTAGGCTGTAGCGATGTCCTGCTCATGCAAGGGCACCCTCACACTTAGAACCAAGCATCCTGCCTTCAGGATTGCAAAGGCCTGCTAGAGGGGTGACTTATAGGTTTTAAATGCAGTGACCCTAGATATAGGAAACCTATATATTTCGTAAGTGATGCTAGCACAAGCTTACACAGGCTGAAATGGCAGGCCTGTAGTTACAGTTTGAATTGTCTCCCATGGGTGGCATAATACATGCTTCAGCCCATGGGAGACCTCTGGGGTACCTATGCCCTGGGTACCTTAGAACCATATACTAGGTACTGATAAGTGTACTTCAGTATCCATTCTGGGATGTACCTAAGTACTGAACATAACAATTTAGGGGCGAAAGCAGAGACACTACGGTACTGATTATCAGGATTCTAGTCAGACTAGTCAAAACCAGCTTAGCACCAGGCAAAAAGTGGGGGTAACCATGCAGAAGGATCCTACCTTCCTACAGATGGTGTATGAGAGTGCATTTGCATTGTCTGGGTGTGTGTGTGCAAGCATGCATACATGTTCGTGTATGTGCTTATGTGTCGGTACATATGGGTATGGAGGGAATCATGTGCACTGTGCAAGAATTGGAAGAGATTGATAATCCCTTTAGTTTCCCTATAATTTCTAGAAAATCATTACATGGTGCAAATTTGAGTTCAGTCAAAAGTGTCCCTTTATGTGCCAGCTGTGCCTATAGTGTTGTCCTTGCACAAGTTCTGTCCACCACAGCACGTCACCCAAACTGTCCACTTTTATGCAATATGAGCTAAAAGCACAGTGTTTCATACCATGCTGCACGTCTCACCAGCTGCACAGTTTTATGCAATGTGATTCACGTGTAGCAAACTGTGTTGGGTTCTATACACTGTGGATGTTCTATACACAGTGGGTGTGGCATCAGAGCTATAGCTGTCGATCCTGAAGCTGGGGAATCGGGTTCAAGGCTGGGCAGGGATGCTCGAACATCCTGTGATTCTGGGCAAATTGCGTAATCTTCCCATGCCTGAATGTGTCCGTCTGTAACCCAACTAGTGCTCATATAAAGCGCTCTGATACGTTCCAGTCATGCTCACTATATATAACTCTAAAAAAGAAAAATAACTTTTGCTCATTTCAAACAAACCGTACTCAGTTTTATGCTCTAAATAGCAGTGTCATGAACCCCCACTCTACAATCTAAGGCGTGGGATGGGCAATTGCTATTGATCCTGGTGAGCTGGTAGTTCGGGTGCCCTAAAAACTGATTGGTTCTGTATGGACCGCTTCTGACTACACATCTGCAAAGAAAAGTTCACAGATAACAATGTAAGTGGGAACAAGGACAGGTGAGAGAAGCCGTCAAGGGCTGCCAGATGAACAAAGAATTGTGAATCAGACTGAGAAGGGAAATTATGAATATGCAGGGGTGGGAAGGAGAGAAAGAGAAAATAAAAGATGGACGAGGGTGAAAGGAACAATGGAAATATGAAAGGAAGGAAAGGTGAACAGAAAGAAGGGTGAAAGGAAGGACAGAATGATGAATGTAAGACGTTGATAGGAAGGAAACCAAGGTGGAAGGAAGGACAAAAGTAAGGCTGGCTTGTAGGATGAAAGGATAGGTTCAACAGTGAAATAATAGGTATATAGACAGAAGATTTGGATGCATCACTGAAGGATACATCAATGGACTGAAGAGGGAAAGGTTGAAAGGATGCAAATATAGGTGATGTATGAAAGGGTGAGTGGATGGAGAGGTGTAGGAAAGGATTAAATTGAGAATGGAAGCACAGATGGATGGGTGAAAGAGTGTTTAAGTAAATGGATGTATTGACAGACTGATGGATGGGCGAATCTATGTATAGAAGGTAAGGCGTTAATCAGTCAATCAATCATGGAATTGTGAAGTGCGCTACTCACCTGTGAGGGTCTTATGGCGCTGGGGGTAGGGGGTGATGTTGACTGGGAGCTCATTCCAAGCCTTGGCTGCGATGTAGGAGAAGGCTCTTCCACCCGCTCTGGTTCTGCGGATGCACAGGGTGTTGTCTAGGGCGAGGTCGACAGAGCAGAGGTTTCATTTTGGGTACGTGGAAGGAGATTCTTTCATTGAGATATTTGGGTCTCATGTTGTGATGACATTTGTAGGTGTGGGAGAGTAGCTTGAAGGTTACTCTCATCTTGACGGGGAGCCAGTGGAGGTCTTGCAGGTGTTGGGTGATGTGCTCATGTTGTGGAATGCCGAGGACGAGTCTGGCCGTGGTGTTCTGGATGGTCTGGAGTTTGCGTAGCAGGGATTTGCTGATTACAGCGTAGAGGGCGTTCCCGTAGTCCAGTCTGCTAGTTATGAGTGCGTGGGTGACGGTCCTTCTGGCTTCGGGGGATCCACTTGAAAGTCTTGCGAAGGATGCAGAGGGTGTGGAAGCAAGTGGAGGCGACGGAGTTGATCTGGCGGGACATGGTGAGGGAGGAGTCAAGTATGATGCCAAGGTTCCGGGTGTGGTCAGTGGGGGTGTGGGGTTTGCCGAGGGCAGTGGGCCACCAGGTGTTTTTCCAGCGTGAGGGGATGGGTCCAAGGATGAGGACTTCTGTCTTCTCCAAGTTGCGATTCAGACAGCTGCTACTCAAGCAAGCTTCAATGTCTTTCATTCCTTTGTGGAAGCTGCGTCTGGTGTCTTCAGAGTTGTTCGTGAGGGAGAGGATGAGCTGGGTGTACCTACAGATGGATCGGAGGATGGATGGGTGGAAGTATGGGTGGGTGGATGGATTGATAAATAGATGAATTAACGGAAGGAAGGGTGAAAGGATTTCAGTGAACAGATGCGTAGATGAGGGAAAGCATGGTTGATTAGTTAAATGGTGTATGACAGAGTGAAAGGGTGAATGTATGGAAGAGTGGATTGGTGTGTGAATGGGTTAAAGGATGGATTAATGGGAAGGTAAGTGAGTTGATAAAAGGGTGAAAGCATGGATAGCGAAATGGAAAGAAGGATAGAATAGTTACGGGATGGGTGGGCGAACAGATGGAGGAAATTACAGTTTCCTGTGTGGATTAAAGGACGGATAGGTGAATGGGAGAATGGAATAGTGAAAGGAAGGATGGAAAGAATGGTAAAAGGATATATGATGGAATGATGAAAGGATAGAAGGACACCAAAAGTTTGCATGCTTAGATGGATGGAAGGATGGAGGGTAAAAGAAACTTCTATGGAGGTTTGGGTTTGCCTATCTCACCAGGCTGGAACCATTGGTGGAATGGCTGAAAGTAGGGGTGTTTTAAGCTTCTGGCTACTTCTATGCTTCTGTGACAGGTGTCACACATGCCTCCCAGTTTGATTCACTGGTGCATCACACAAACTGGGGCACCAAGGGCATAACTGAGAATGGGAATTAAAGAGATTTTCATTCTTACTTATTAATTACATTAAGATGATGAGTGTAGTATGGCGGTCTAGCCTCCCTGAAGTCACGTGACCCGCGAGAAGTTATCGCAGGAGGACGTGACCCGGGGGGCTGGCATTCCGACTGCGGCACAGCAGAAGAAGGACCGCTCTCCCCTATAGAATACTTATATACTTAAATAAAGTAAGCAGTAACTCGCCCCATAGTCCCTGCTCATCATTTCGTGGGGCCTTGCATTGATATATCCCACGAGTAAGGCCATGAAGCAGCCATTATGACTATTCAAGAGCAAATCAAGTTTCTTTGCCTTGTGTTGCTCCCAGCTTGAAACTGCCCTGCCACCTCCAGCATATGTTATTACAAGTGACTGGCGACCCAGATATGTTTTATGCCTATTGCTTGTCAGTGACAAAAAGGCACCCAAATGTCCATGGTATGGAGCAGGAAATGCTTCTGCGTTTAACATGGCCCCCCTTTGTTTTCTTTCGTTTCGGCTTCCTCCTAACACACTGCCTCTTTTGTCTGAATCACATCCACCGCTCTCCCCATTCAGAAGTGTCACGTCATTGGCGAATTTATTATTTCACTGCCTGTACAATCATCATGTCTATTAGACTCGAGTCCTTTTCGGTTTGTATTTAGTGCAAAACGCAAATGATTAATTGGCTTAAATGTATGTAAATTACTCTGTCCACTTATAATTTTAAATGGCTGCGGTTCCTACATTAATGCGCCAATTATCTTGTTCCAGGCGTGACAAGCAAGAATAGAGCAACGAGCAAGGAAGGGCCCAGGGCTCGAGTACGTGGGAATGTTTTGCAAGTAGTTTATTTGAGCAGCTATACTAATCTGAGGGTCTTGGTGTTCAAACATTAAATGGAGTATTTCCTGCTCTTCCGAAAATCCCCAAAGCTCTGGCTGTCTGTTTTATTAATCAGGATGTCACTTCCGCCGCGTTCCAGTGCGTGTGTGCACCTGTTTCCTCCCAGAGGGGAGCAATTTGGAATTCCACTGATTAATGCGCCAGAACTATCAACCCCGCATGACTTCCGCAGGTCACGTGCTGCTAAAAGAGAAAGACGCCCTACCTTCCCGCCTGCAGCCCCCCCCCTCCCCACCCATTACTCTGTGCTCAGTGGGCCTTCCTTTCTCCTTATAGAAAAGTGCATAGTTACGGGTGCACCCTTCACAAATGAAACCAGAGTGAGTTAGGATTACTAGGTGAATCCATATCACAAAGGCACCTAACTGGTTTCCCCTCCTGGGAGCCCATGTAAAAAAATCAGCGCTTCATGATTTAACACTCGCCGCCGATATCTGATTAGATCATAAGGTTAATTCCCAGGTTACTTCCCAGTAAACTTGCTTAGCTCCTGGTGGCAGAACCCTCCACAGTCAAAATGCACTCCACATACTAATGTTTCCAACCCTCCAAGATGGCCGACTTCCTCTTCCTACCATAGATTACACAAAGAGAGTCGGCCCCTCTTTTCTCCCATTATACCAAGCACCGATCAAGCCTGAAGCCCGCCCCTTTATTCAGGAAAGGGTGGGATGGGAAACCTTAACTGTGGTGAGGAAGACTTGGATTTGGAGAAATGAAGATTACCAGTAAGTAACCAGGGCATAACCTCCTCATCCATCTTCCTCACTGCAGTCATTAGCAGTGAGCTGCTACCAAACCAGGTTTTGGCTGCATGATTGACTACAAACAAGAATGTGTTGCAGACAACAACTGCTAAACAAATATATTACAATTATTGTAAATCAGTGCAACCAGTCCAACATTGTTCATATATTACTTCACATATTATCTGTGTCTGTAATTGCACTCAATACTGACAAAGCAAATGCTGTCAAAGAACTTTCCCCCAGGTGTAAATGATAGTGATTCAGAAACATGCTACGGGCTGCAAACGTTCCTGTATTGCAAATATCCTCCTCTGAAGCTCCTTTAAAAGATGCCCGAGAAGCCGTCATACCTGTTGTGACCTGCCCTGCACTTGGGTCACCAGCTTTTTTCCCTGGGACTCATGGGCTACAGTAATGGTCTGCTTTATCCACCTACTCGTCTTAAAACTAGAATGTTTCACACCACTCTGTGCGGGACCAAAGTCACAAATAGGTTATCAACCCTCTTGAACCTCCTAGTTTTCTCCAAATAAACCGGAATTGCTCTGTACACATTCATCCAGCTCCAACACCAACGACATCCCGTCGTCGCAAGCCCTGTGCGACTCCCTCGCCACCTTCTTCCACCGCAAGATAGCAGACATCCACAACAGCTTCAACACCCAGACAGACCCAACAGACAGCAACACAACAGACCCTAAGCACACCATCAACCACGACCCCCAGCTAGCCTGGTCCAGCGTGAGCATCAATGACACCATCAAGACCATGCGCACAATCCACAGACCCATTCCCGCACCACATCTTCAACAGAGCAAGCAGCTCCATCGCACCGCACCTGCTCAACGTCATCAATCTCACCCTTGAGACCGCGACCTTCCCAGAGATCTGGAAACACGCAGAGATCAACGCCCCCTATTCAAAAAACCTAAGGCAGACCCAAGAGACCTCAAAAACTTCCGGCCCATCTCTCTGCTCCCCTTCCCGGCCAAGGTCATTGAGAAAACCGTCAACAGACAGCTAACCTGATACCTCGAAGGAAACAGAATCCTAGACCCTTCCCAGTCAGCGTTCCGCAGCAACCACAGCACCGAGACTGCCCTCATCGCTGCCACCGATGACATCAGGACCCTGCTGGGCAATGGCGAGACCGCAGCACTCATCCTCCTAGCGCACACCTCCATACCGCAGGGATCCGATACAAGGCTCTGGATTGGACCACCTCCTTCCTGTCTGGCAGAACCCAGAGCGTCCGCCTCCACCCATTCCGTTCCAAAGCCTCCTCGATCATCTGCAGCGTACCCCAGGGATCCTCCCTCAGCCCGACGCTGTTCAACATTTACATGGCCCGACAGCACGACCTCAACATAATCTCCTACGCCGATGACACTCAGGTGACCCTCTCCCTCACCAAAGACCCCATCACCGCCAAAGCCAACGTCCACAAAGGAAGGAAGGCTGTTGCCGACTGGATGAAGACCAACCGTCTAAAGCTGAACTCGGTCAAGACGGAGGTCCTCATCCTCGGCTCCAACCCTTCAGCCTGGGACGACTCCTGGTGGCCGACGGCACTGGGGGCAGCCCGACACCCACCGACCACGCACGCAACCTGGGGATCATCCTTGAATCAACGCTCTCAATGACAAGCAAGTCAACGCCGTCTCCTCCTCCTGCTTCAACACCCTCTGCATGCTCCGCAAGATCTACAGATGGATCCCGACAGATACAAGAAAGACAGTCACCCAGGCCCTCGTCAGCAGCAGACTCGACTATGGAAACGCCCTCTACTCGTGCACCCCGACCTAGCTCATCAAACAACTACAACGCATCCAAAAACGCCTTGACACGACTGATCCTCGACGTACCACGCCACGGCCACATCAACCCCCACCTGAGAAACCTGCACTGGTTCCACATCAACAAGAGGATATCCTTCAAGCTCCTCACCCACGCACACAAGGCACTCCACAAGACCGGCCCAGCCTACCTCAACAGACGGCTCTCCTTCTACATCCCAACCGCCAGCTACGCTCCGCCGACCCCTCACTCACCACCGTCCCGCGCATGCGAAGAAGAACCACCGGTGGCACCTTGCCGCCAAGACATGGAACACCCTCCCACTGAGCCTACGACAGACCCAAGACCTGCTGACGTTCAGGAGGACACTCAAGACCTGGCTGTTTGATCAGTAGCACCCCCCCCCCCCCCCCCCCCCCCAGCGCCTTGAGACCCTCGTGGGGATGTAGTGCGCTTTACAAATGCTTGATTGAGTGATTGATTAATTGATCCAATGTAACAGCAACTCCTTGTCTTACACCACATTAGGAGCCAACACTGGGAGCACAACCTCTCTGCTGGTATGGAGCTGTGAAGGAATCTTTGGTAGGAACTTAGGGGCATATGTACAAGCCCCTATTGCTGCGGCAACGTCACGATTAGGTAATCGCAAATTCAATGTATGAGCCATTTGCAAATTGCAAATGGTAGCTAAATGGGGATTTTACATGTGCAATTTACCACCAACTAAAATCGGGTGGTAACCGGGTGCAACCTATATAAACAGGCCCAGAGTGCATCAGCATTTCCCACAATGGCTGCTTGCTCTGCCATGGCGAGGAGGGTGAAGATCCTGGCAGGTTTCCAGAGAAGAAGGAGATAAGAGCGCATTTTCAGAATGTACATAAGATTGTTTGACCAGACTGATTTTATCTGAACTGCACCCACAACTGCAGTGTCACACTCTCAGGACCAATGCTATTCTCACTGATGCGCAGGTTTTATGTGCCCTGCACCTCTTAGCTTCAGGAAGCTACCAGGGGGTACTAGCTGCAGCAGGAGGAGAATCCCAAATTCCACACTTTTTTTAATTAATTTCTAGATGCAATGCTGATCAATACATCAGATTCCCTAACACACCACAGGACTTGCAGATCACTAAATTGAAATGTTACCAGATAACACAATTCCCACATATTATTGGCTGAGTTAATGAGAAAGATATTGCAATATGTCCTCCCACTGTAAATGGGTACATCTACAGAATTAGGAAATGTAGCCATTCATTAAAAATACAAGTGATATGCAATGCCTCAAATATCATAACTGATATAGTGGCCAGATTTCCTGGTAGTACGCACAATTCCTTTATTTTTCGCTATGGCGGAATCTACACACGGCTAATTGGTGGTGAATTTAGAAAAGGATACCTACTAGGTAAATTTATTTTACACTGTGTAGCATATAGTACAGAAACAGTAACTCACGACAGTGATTCATTATTTCTCTTGTCATTGTAGGAGACCGTGCATATGCCGGGCACACATTCATCCTCACACCATATGTAATTCCATCCACTCCAAGCGAGCACCATTACAATGCAGCACATAAAAGCAAACGCATTGTGATAGAGAAGACCTTTTGCTTGCTCAGGAGGTGCTTCAGAGGCCTACACAAGAGTGGCGGTGCACTACTGTACAGTCCTGAAACAAGCTGTCACAACGTGGCTACATGTGTCATGTTGCACATCAAAGCTACAACAAGAGGCATACCCCTGGACGTGTCAGATTCGGATGATGATGATAAGACATGTGCACTCCGTCATCATGAAGGTGGATCAAGGGCAACAGAAGGCTGACAAAGACATGCTGAAATAACGCCCAATTATTTTTAAAGTAAATAACGATGAGACAATGCATTTCATGAGCTTGCCGCTAATATTCATATTTATTACCTTAACCTCAGATTACATATGCTATCACCCACAAAAAGTGTTGCCATAATACACATGTGCAAAATCAAATGTGTCATCACAGACAAAACAAGCGTAAGATTATGTCCACAAACAACATACATAGATACATGTCTGTATCACTTTTTCCTTCCATGCACTCCACAGTGGGATTTGCAGTATGTCTTGGTTATGCCTCTGAAGCTGCACTGTGTTTAGAACTGCAACGCCTATTTTCCACCTCAGGAGCAGTGACACTACTGAGGCTGGAGAGCTCCTCACTATCCCCTACACCCAAATCAGTGTTTCCTGCAATCTCAGCGGTCTGCATGTTCTCAATTGCGTTTGTGACTTGCACAAAACCTCTTGCAATGTCTCCACTACAATGTGCCATCTCCACTTGCATGGTCACAGAGTGTCGCAACAGCAATGCAGCTGCATTTGTCAGGCGGTGGACAGATCTGGTAAACTCATCCAATCTCCCCATTAGTTGATGATGACACCTACAGTGTGTGACATGGTCCTGCTGCATGGCTGTGCAAAGTTCCTTGATGATTTCTGTCAATTACTTTAAATTCACAGCTGTGGCTTTTTGCCGCCCTCCACTATTGTATTCAGCAACCTGATACCATTTTTGATATCACACGTGTTGTTGCTCAGTGACATAAACTGTGTGCGCATTGACCTGAGGGTGCTTACAATGTAGGTACTGCACCTTTAACATTAATGCCTTTAGACCTCTGAATATAGCTACGCCGTCACCTTCTGCTGATGGCCGTCTTACAGCCACTCTACTCCTCATGAGGGGATCATATTGGCAATGGACAAGGGAATGCCGTCTGTGGGAGGGTCTATACTCAGATGGGGGTGTAGGCATGTGTGTTGAAATTTCATTAGCTTCTACATCAAAATCAGGGAGTGGGGCCACGGTTGTCCTGCGTCTGCTTGGTGCAGTTGGTGGTGGGGGCATGATATTTCCAAACTCAGACAGTGGCAGTGTCTCCTAAGTTTACGCAAGTTTAGTTTCTGCAGCATGTGGTGCAGGTATTTCTGTGACAATAATAAAACACATTTTAGTTCAAGAAAGTATTTGTTTTTCTCAGTTAACATTGATTGATCGGAATAAAAACAAATCTCTGACATGGTGTTTCTGCTTGTCATTTGCTATGTCATTTTGTATGAGTCTACACAGTGCAATGTTATTTACCATATGCTCACTGTTGTATTAATAACTACTTCTCCCATAATGCATTGGTGGGTTTCAAATAATATGTGGCCTGTAATATTTTTTGCTAGAAGTTTAACACTGACTTCCTAATTGGTAATCTTGTAACAAAAAACTTTTATATGTTGCAATTTATACATCTTACCTTTGCTGGTACTGGGTGTAGCTGAGGTGTCAATATCTGTGGCCCCAACAATAGCTTCTGGCTACAAACTTGCCTCTACCATTTCCTCCAAAGGGGTGGATGGTCCTCCACCAGTTATCCTTGCCTCTGCAAACCTGCTTGCTACCTTCTTCTTGGCCCGTGTCCATGGGTCATACCAGCGCTTGCGAATTTCCTCGACCGAGCACTGTGTGACACCCACCGCTTTCTCTGGTACCTGAAGTGGGCTCTAGCCAAAAAGCTTTTCATGGCTCTTCAACACCTCCTCTGTGAGCACCTCCAGTCCATGCTCTCTGAATATAAATTTTATTGTGTACCCTCCAGCCTCCTTGCCATTGTCATCAGTGGCATTGATATGTGCAGTGCGCGAAAAAGCACTCCAAACAGTCATCAAAGTACTCTGCTTTAACAGTCTACCTCCTCCTCTGGCTCTGGTTCCTGCAAACAGCTTAGATGGACTCACTTACTGATTGTGAGGTCATCAAGCTGCTCCACAATACGACATTTGCAATTTTGCGAATACCTAATTGCGATTAACTATTAGGTAATCGCTATTTGGTAATGGCAAATTGCAATCGCGAATTGTAAGGAATCACAAAATCATTACCTATTCCTATGATTCATTGGAAATTGTGATTGCCAAATAGCGATTCAGTAAAATTTGCTATTTGTTCATCGCGAATTCCGATTTTGATACATATGTAGGAGTGGGCCGAATTTGCGAAATTGCCTTATGCAAAAAATCTCGAAATGGCAAAAAATCTCTGCAAACACGCGCAATTTCGGGTGCTCGCAGAGATTTCGGGGGTGGGGCTTCTTTGCGAGTTCACATGCCTCTCTTGTGTTTATAAAAGGTGAGAGACTGATCAGAGCAGCAGATGAGGAGAAAGAAGCTCCTGGTCACAGGAACTGCACGGGGATTGCACTAGTGAAAGTTAAGGATGCAAAGGCCTCCATTAAGCATCACAGCCAATTTTCGAGGGTAGATATGGGGAGAAAGCACACCTGCCTAGCCTCGACAAAGCTCACAATTTTTTTGGGCTGATTAATCAGTTAATGAATTTGAGCTTGAACTCAGGCACCTGCTTTATTTATATCTGTAAGTGCTTCCTGTTCAGGTTTAATTTTTGTTACAGGAGCATCGTGCCAGAATGAATCCTGCCCTGCATTTATCCAAGAAGACGCCACCGTTTTGTGCGATACCTCTACTCAACTGGAGTACTTTCTACTGGCTAATCAGTAAGTGCTACCTCGTTGGGTAAATGTATAGTGCTTTTCCTACACTACAGCTGCGTAAAAGGCCAAAGAGTTGTCTCCAGTGGCTGTATGAATAACTTTGCCATTGCGCCGAACGGCGCCAGGGTCCCTTGAGTGAGCTGTCCATCATAGTAGGTAAAGGGCGGGAAGACGGTGCACACTGCTAGTGTGTGTGGTGGGGCCAAACGGGCGGGGCTTCAGTGCGAGTTCACATGCCTCTCGTGTTTATAAAAGGTCAGAGACCGATCAGAGCAGCAGATGAGGAGAAAGAAGCTCCTGGTCACAGGAACTGCACGGGGATTGCGCTCGTGAAAGTCCAGGATGCAAAGGCCTCCATCAAGCATTGCAACTAATTTTCGAGGGTAGATATGGGGAGAAAGCACACCAGCCAAGCCTCAACAAAACTCACAATTTTTTGGGCTGAGTAATGAGTTACTGAATTTGAGCTTAAACCCGGGCACCTGCTTTATTTATATCTATAAGTGCTTCCTGTTCAGGTTTAATTTTTGTGACAGGAGCATCGTGCCAGAATGAATTCTGTCTTGCATTTATTCAAGAAGATGCCCTCATTTTGTGCGATACCTCTACTCAACTGGAGTACTTTCTACTGGCTAATCAGTAAGTGCTACCTCGTTGGGTAAATGTATAGTGCTTTTCCTACACTACAGCTGCGTAAAGGGCCAAAGAGTTGTCTTCAGTGACAATGTGTGTGTAACTTTGCCATCGCGCCGAAGGGCGCCAGGGTCCCTTGAGTGAGCTGTCCATCATAGTGGGTAAAGGGCGGGAAGACAATGCACACCTGGAGACAGCCTTTACCACGTGTTTTTTACACCGTGGTACCATTACAACGCGTCAATCACAACGCAAGTCGTTACAACGACTTGCGCTGGATGGCGCTATGTACTAAGGAATTGCATGATTTACAATTCCAACACCTTCCCTACTGTAACGTAGGCTGGAGTTGGAATAGTAAATGATACTATTCCAAAATCCAGCACCTCCAGCGCAAGTCATTGTAACGACTTGCGTTGTGATTGACGCGTTGTAATGGTACCGCTGTGTAGAAACCGCATTGTAATATCATACATCCATGTACACCGTTAGTGTGTGTGGCGGGGCAAAACGGGCGGGGCTTCTATGCGACTCACATGCCTCTCGTGTTTATTAAAGCTCAGAGAACGATCAGAGCAGCAGATGAGGAGAAAGAAGCTCCTGGTCACAGGAACTGCACGGGTATTGCGCTCGTGAAAGTCAAGGATGCAAAGGCCTCCATCAAGCATCACAGCTAATTTTTGAGGGTAGATATGGGGAGAAAGCACACCTGCCCAGCCTCGACAAAGCTCACGATTTTTTTGGGCTGAGTAATGAGTTACGAATTTGAGCTTAAACTTGGGCACCTGCTTTATTTATATCTGTGAGTGCTCCCTGTTGAGCTTTAATTTGTGTGACAGGAGCACTGTGCCAGAAAGAATCCTGCCCTGCCAATTAGCTTCCGAAGTTTTGAAATTTGTGCGTTCCGTGCAGAACGTGAAAATGCCGACATTTCGCGTGTTCCACGAGTGGAACGGAATTTGCCACCCACCCCTATACACATGCTCCTAGATTTAAAATATTATTTATTTAATTTTAATATTGTTTGTTTTCACAGCCAGGCTACTGTTGGCAGTCATGTTTACTTTGTCACTGTAGTGAATGGCATAAAGCGTGCTGCTGTCCACTTGTGACATTTAACTTGCAGGCCGCTGATTAGCAGGGGTAAAGTGCACAGAGTCCTATAGCCAGCAAAAATAGGGGTGAGCAAAAAAGCCAAAACTCAGGGTGACCCCGCAGAATGGGTACATTTCCAACAGAGAGGTTGCTGTAGTGTTTTTTTTTTAAAGAGAAGCGTTCTCAACTCTTTCACAAATTGGATCAGAGTTGGGGCAGTCTCGATAGATGCAGGGATCGTATGGTCGCAAAACAATCGTAGATACCCCTGCGAGTCGCTATTAGGAAGGGACGCCCATGGCAGGCCCCTTCCGTATAGCAACTCGCAAATCCTATATTGCGAGTAGGTAATAGTCGGTTAACGACTCGCAAAATAGCATTTGTACATGCTACAACCCTTTTTAATGGTTGGAAGCGGCCCGATTTTCTGTTTGCGACCGCTAAAAATGATCATACATTTGGCCCTAATAATCAAGACCTTTTTGACCAAGCAAATTCCTCTAATTAAAGCTTGGAATAATTTGTACAGTGAAACATTGTGGCCTAGTGCATAATTTGTACCCAATTTGACAAACTTGCAATGACCCAGAGAGTGTTCGTTCAGTAAATCTGCCCGTTTGCCAACGGGAAAAGGCCTTTTGGGATGTATCATCCCAAAAGGGCATCGCAAATTAGAGAATCGCAAAATTTGCGATTCTCTATTTTGCGCTTGCATTTAAGGAATCGCATATTGCGATTCCTTAAATGCAATGTATGAAGCACAGAAAAAGTGTGATTTGGCCTTAATAAATCGCAAATTACCGCCAACTGCAATGTCACAATCCGCCCTGTAATGTGTGTTGTATGCCTGTTGGACTACATGTTCCAGAATTCATAGGGCTAGATTTTCCCCACTCTGTCTTCTCTTTCCATGGCTACATAGGCGCTGCCTTCCTGGATGTGAGTGCTTGTCACCTGATTATTGTGGACGCTTATGGAGAAACTCGTGTTTTGTGACGAGCCTGATCCTTGGAGTAGTTTCTCACCCCTGATGCTGTAGCGCATATACGCGCTGGATTTTGGAGCTACATCGACAAGGAAGATTAAAGCCTTTAGTGTTACCGAGGTTTTGAAGGTTGCGCGTGTACCTGAAACGCGAGGACCGGTTTGCTTATGTGGCGTTTTTCGCGCTGACACGGAGACTGGACTCTAGTTAGGAAAGCGCATGTCGCACTGGATTAGATAGGCTCTGCTTCGCGTCAACTGAACGTGTGTTCACGGAGAACATTGCATTCTTTGGGAGTCGTGATAAAAGCCGCCATCATTCGAGACATTTGTTTGTGCTATTTGTTTGTGCTGCTAAATCGCTCGAAGGAATCGTTGAGCTGGTTACTCGCAGACCCAGATAGCTATTGGGTTCAGATAAGTACTTTTACGAATGACATTGTGGCCATCTCCTCTCCTTACAGTAATTACGAACTGCTTATAAGAAGTAGAATTACTCTAGTGTTTTTTCTTTTACATTTGATTTATTTTTCTATTTTTGTGCTTTGTATTTATAAGCAACTGCGGCAGTGTTCAAAAGTAAGTTATCTTTCACACATAGTTTGATTGATAGAAACCGCAGAGGGTGTATGTGTGCTTGACCTGTTCTCTTGTCCTTACAGGGTCCCTGGTTAGGAAGGAGTGATTCTTAACGCCTTCAACATAACCCAGACCTGCTGATTTACACTGCAGCTACTTTATGGTTTCTTTATCCACTTTTCCCCTTCCCCCGTTTGTGATACCCTTGTTAGAGTTGTTTGCATTACTCGCAGGAGGTATTTCACACAGGGGAGGTAGGAAACAAGCATCAGACATCGCTCCTGCTGTATCCGGATTTATGAGGTTAGTTAACTTCTGTTCAGCATATGACAGAGTGATAAGCCCATGGTATATTACAGCCTGAGCGATGGATACTAACACCGTTTTGCAAACTGTGTTGGAATCATTAACAGCCCTGCGAATGGAAGTAGACGCCTTTAGAGGGGAAAACACTGAAATGCGTAACAAAATGGTTCCCATGAGGCGGGAGGTTGCAGGTCTTTCCAGGGGTAGTCCTTCAGGAACACGAGGGGGTTCCTACATCAGAAATTGGACACTCCCTCCACCTGCTGCTAGGGACTCTACACAGGGTCAGAGTGGGGGAGTTAGCCCAATTAGCCCTTCCACTATCCAGGTCATTCAGCCGCTTCAATTACCTCTCTCTCCTCCCGAAAGATATTACGGTGATCCAAAAAAGTTTGGCATATTTTTGGGGCAGTGCAAATTGCACTTTATGTGTAGGCCTGCCGTTTTTCCGAATGACCAGTCAAAGACCACATTTGTCATGTCCTATTTGGGGGACAGCGGTGCCACCTGGTCCTTTCCGTTGATAGAAAAGAATGACCCCGTCCTGTTGAATTTCGATAACTTTTGTGAAGAGATGAGGAACCTTTTTGATAGGAAGGCTCATTCGCTGTCATTAGATAGAGAACTCATTACATTGAGACAAGGAACACAAGACCTTTTGACATATATCACCAATTTCAACCGATTAGTCATAGAAACTGAGTGGCCATTGAAGAAGCGTACTTCATTGTTCTATCAAGGACTGCGCAGTGAATTAAAGGATGTATTGGCACAGGTTGTTCATATGCCCGATACATGTGATGAACTTATTGGTCTGGCCGTCCAGTTGGATCACCGTTTATTGGAGAGAAAAGGAGACAAACAGTGTGGTGATTCTAGACTCTTGTTTACCAGACCACGTATGATGGTAGAAGAACATACCACCTCCTCTGATGGCACCGAACCGATGCAAGTTGGCGGTATACGTGGTCCCATTAGCACAGAAGAAAGGCAAACAAGGAGGCAGCTGAAGCTGTGCATGTATTGTGGAAAGGCTGATCATTTTATCAAGAACTGTACCGCCAAAACCAAATGCCCCTCTAAAGACAAGCAAGAAGGGAAGAAGGTGCCTGTGGTGGAATGGATGGAAGAGCCGGCGGGAAACTAAAGTCCTCAAACATGATGGAGACTCCTTGTTTAAGGTTGGAGAAAAGTGAGGTCTCTCCCTCATTGATTAACACCATACAAAATTTGGTGGCTCATATGAATGTGTGTGTGACCTTGGAAGTGTCTACAGGAAAGGTCGAATTGGTTCATGCACTTTTGGATTGTGGGGCCACTGGAAACTTTATTGACCAGAAGTATGCTCATGAATTGGGCATATCTTGTATTCGGAAGTTAAGGCCCGAACCTGTAAAGGCAGTAGATGGCACAGAGCTGACTTCTGGACCGGTGTGTTACCACACTCACCCTATTCCTATGCAGATGGGATTAACACATTTCGAACACATTCAATTTGATCTTATCGATGCCCCGAATTTCAAATTAATATTAGGCATGCCATGGCTAACTATGCACGATCCTCATGTGCAGTGGGCCGCAAGGACCATCGATATAATTCCTCATTTTATGCTGAGAATTGTACAAAAGAAAGAAATACACCATCCTATAATAACCAGGACAATCCCGCTGTGTTATTGGCATCTGGATGCAAGGCGCAGTGTGTGTGCCTAGTCTCATCATTACCTGATATTTATTCTGAGTTCGCTGATGTATTCAGCGAACAGGAAGCGAGCAGGCTGCCTCCTCATAGGGAGTACGATTGCATTATTGAATTGGAACCAGGTGCAAGCATCCCGTGTATTCGAATATATGCACTTACTGAAGCCGAGTACGCATATTTGCAATCGTATTTACAGAAGTTGTTGGCCTCTGGGTTCATACGCCCTTCCACTTCACCCGCATTGTCGCCGCTTTTTTTTATTCCGAAGCATGAAGGCGGCTTAAGGGCTTGCATTGACTTTAGAGCGATCAATAAAGTCACAAAGAAGAACAGGTATCCTCTTCCCTTGATACCAGTGTTGTTGGACCAGTTAAAGGGAGCCAAGGTGTTCACTAAATTAGATCTAAGAGGAGCATACCACTTGGTAAGGATCAAAAGAGGGGACGAGTGGAAGACAGCCTTCCGTACAAAATATGGGTTGTACGAATACCGAGTCATGCCTTTCGGCCTGTGCAATGCCCCCGCCTTCTTCCAGTTCTTTATGGACGAAGTACTGAGAGGATTGCTGGCCGTATCTTGTATTGTCTATATTGATGATATTTTAATATACTCCAAGACGGAAGATCTACATGTACAACATGTGAAGGCCGTGTTACAACGTTTGCAGCAACATACGTTGTTTGCCAAGCTTGAGAAGTGTTTGTTCCACGCCAGTGAGGTGGAGTTTTTGGGGTACGTAATTGGCCCAGGGGGCATATGCATGGATAAAAAGAAAATTTACGCCATCATCAGTTGGCAATCCCCACCTAGTGTGAAAAGTCTGCAAAGCTTTCCTGGATTCTCAATTTCTATAGGAGATTTATCAAAGGATTCTCCTCCATTATGCTGTCCAAAGTATTATAAACCCTGTGGCGATGAAACTCGCTCTTCCTTCTTCCTGGCACATCCATCCGGTGTTCCACGTTTCCTTATTGAAACCTTGTAATCCTCGTGCTAGGTTGTCTTTGAGACCCTGCCACTTTGTAGTGGAAGGGGAGTTGGAGTATGAAGTAAGGGTTATTCTTGATTCCAAGAGGGTGAGAGGGAGGGTGCTGTACCTAGTGGACTGGAAAGGGTATGGACCTGAGGATCGTTCCTGGATCCAATCTGCGCTGCCCGGCTTTGCTGGGGCGTTTCCACGCGCGGTTTCCTGGGAAGCCTGGTGGACCGCTGAGACGTCGGTCGTAGTGAGGGGGTTCTGTCACAATCCGCCCTGTAATGTGTGTTGTATACCTGTTGGACTACATGTCCCACAATTCATAGGGCTAGATTTTCCCCACTCTGTCTTCTCTTTCCATGGCTACATAGGCGCTGCCTTCCTGGATGCGGGTGCTTGTCACCTGATTATTGTGGACGCTTATGGAGAAACTTGTGTTTTGTGAAAGCCTGATCCTTGGAGTAGTTTCTCACCCCTGATGCTGTAGCGCATATACGCGCTGGATTTTGGAGCTACATCAACAAGGAAGATTAAAGCCTTTAGGGTTTCTGAGGTTTTGAAGGTTGCGTGTGTACCTGAAACGCGAGGACCGGTTTGCTTATGTGGCATTGTTCGCGCTGACACAGAGACTGGACTCTAGTTAGAAAAGTGCATGCCGCGCTGGATTAGATAGGCTCTGCTTCGCGTCAACTGAACGTGTGTTCACAGAGAACATTGCATTCTTTGGGAGTCGTGATAAAAGCCATCATTCGAGACATTTTGTTTGTGCTGCTATACCGCTCGAAGGAATCGTTGAGCTGGTTACTCGCAGACCCAGATAGCTATTGGGTTCAGATAAGTACTTTTACGAATGACATTGTGGCCATCTCCTCTCCTTACAGTAATTACGAACTGCTTCTAAGAAGTAGAATTACTCTTGTGTTTTTTCTTTTACATTTGATTTATTTTTCTATTTTCGTGCTTTGTATTTATAAGCAACTGCGGCAGTGTTCAAAAGTAAGTTATCTTTCACACATAGTCTGATTGATAGAACCGCAGAGGGTGTATGTGTGCTTGACCTGTTCTCTTGTCCTTACAGGGTCCCTGGTTAGGAAGGAGTGATTCTTAACGCCTTCAACATTACCCAGACCCACTGATTTACACTGCAGCTACTTTCTGGTTTCTTTATCCACTTTTCCCCTTCCACCCGGTTGTGATACCCTTGTTAGCGTTGTTTGCATTACTTGCAGGAGGTATTTCACACAGGGGAGATAGTAAACAAGCATCAGACATCGCTCCTGCTGTATCCGGATTTATGAGGTTAGTAAACTTCTGTTCAGCATATGGCATGCAAGTTGGTGGTAATCTGCGATTTCTTTGAAAAATGCACTTTTTTGCACATACACATTTCAGGGGTGCAACAGAGTGTCCTTTTGACACCCTGGCACCCTTGAAATTGCATTCTCAATTTACGATTCTCTAATTGCGAATCACAAATTGAGAATGTCTTCCCATTCATCCCTATGGGCCTCCTAGCCTTTCTGTGGAGGGTCCTTTCGCCTGTCTCCACTGTAGAGCCCAGTTTACCACACAGTTCCAGGAAACTTGCACTAAGGGGCATGTAATAGCCTATACTCCCTCCCCCAATGTCAGGGAAAATATCACCAGAACTCTCACTCTCACTGGAAGGAAAAATCTTCTTTGCAACATAAGGTCACTACCTAAGCACACATCTGAAGTATGGGACCTAGTTTCTACCAGCGACCCAGATCTGTGTTTCATCACTGAAACTTGGCTTAAACCCCACTCGACCCCCTCAATTGCATTAGCAATTCCAATCGGCTACAAAATAATCAGGCTAGACCGCCCCACGAAAATAGGAGGAGGGTTCGCGATTATTCACAAGCAAGAAATCAACTGCACCATAGTAGCAGAACTAAGCACTCCAGACATTGAATTATTGATCTTCAAATCTGCCTTCTACCCCAAACATACTAGAATGGGTGCCCTAGTGTACCGCCCACCAGGACCCTGCACAAACTTTTCTAACACGCTACTTGAGAACCTTGCCCCTTATGTTAACAACGACAGGGACTTCTTATTAGTAGGAGATTTTAATATACACAGCGAACAGAAAGACTGCAAGGAGGCACAATCTGTTCTAAATGACCTATCCCTACTGGGGTTAACACAACGAAACGTGGGCCCAACACACCAGGCAGGGCACACCCTATATGTGATACTAGCCAATTTCCCCACAGTCACTTGTCTACCTCCCACCCAAGTCAGCTGGACTGACCATTTTATTATTGAATTTTACACCCCTCACCCCAAACCTGCTCTCCATGGGCCAATTTCCCTCCCAAGCGAACGACGTCAATGGCACAAAGTCAATGAAAGTGCATTTTCAGATAAATTCACAGAACCCTTCATTACCACTTCTGAGAATATTGAAAGCGCCCTCGAAAAATTTGAAAGAGCAACTAAGACTGCCATAGACACCTTAGCCCCCTTAAAACAATTTAGACCCCGGCCAGCCAACAAGCAAGAAATATGGTACTCTGACGACCTCAGGGCACTAAAACAAGCAGCTAGGAAGCTAGAGAAGAAATGGAGAACCTCCCACCTGGCGACTGACAGAAGGCTCTACTGGGACTCATTATCCACCTATCACAACGCTATCCGTACTGCGTGAAAAATCCACATAGCATCCCAAATCACAGCCGTAGGCAACTCCCCCAGAGTCCTAAATCAAGTACTACAATCCTTTGTCAAACTGGCAGCATGTGAAAGCTCCGAGCTTGCATCACAAAAGCTCTGTGACGAAATATCTCAATTTTTTTCTAATGAAATAGATACCATCAATGAAAAAAATAGTCAACTCCAACAATACAATGACTACCGACGCAGCTCTCGCCTTTCACGACACAGAATACAATCAAAACTTACACACCCTAGACATTTTCCCCCTATCACTCCAAAGAAGTTATCAGTACTCACCACGCAGATCAAAAGCGGCAGCCCTGATGATATTATTCCAGCCAGACTAATGCCCACCTTACTGGAAATCTTATGTCCTACGGTTGAAAAACTTTTCAATCTGTCACTTAGTACAGGCTCTGTTCCCAGACAATGGAAGCAGGCACTAGTAAGGCCTATTAGGAAAAACACTGCCACACCATGGACCGAACTAGCCAATTTCAGGCCCATCTCCCTGCTACCATTTTTGGGAAAACTCACTGAAAAATATGTCAACCAACACTTATCCAGCTACATTGAAATAGCTGGCGGCCTGGACTACTCCCAATCTGGTTTCAGGCCGAAACACAGCACAGAGTCCACCCTCCTGTCTGTTACTGACGATTTGCACATGTTCCAGGACAAAGGCTACTCTATGATCCTAGTGTTACTGGATCTGTCGGCAGCGTTCGACACTGTGTCACATAACATCCTTTTTGACCGTTTGTCGAACGTGGGAATGAAGAACAAAGCCCTTGCCTGGCTAAGGAGCTTCTTATCCGATCGCACCCAGACTGTCACCATGGGTGCATATCGATCAGCGGAGGTAGAGATTTCAAAAGGGGTGCCACAGGGCTCCTGTCTGAGCCCAACACTCTTTAACATCTACGTGGCACCCCTGGCAAGAGTGATGCGCAAATTTGGTTTCATCCCCGTGTCATATGCGGATGACACGCAGCTCCTCTTTCCCTTCAAAACTCTCACCGCTGAATTAAGGAACTCCTTCTCAGCAGGCATGAAGGCCGTAGCACAGTGGATGTCCACCAACTATCTACAGTGCAACGTCAGCAAGACTGAAGTTATGCTGTTCGGAGAGGCCAAAATATTGTGGACCCCGGATTGGGGGCCACCTGATCTTGGTACGGTCCCAGAACCCAAACAGGTTGCAGGCTCATGCTTTCACACCATTAGCATGCTGCACAAAGTCTTTCCCTTGCTGCCCGACTCATTCAGGAAAACCCTAGTGCAGGCCCTTATCTTGAGTCGAATCGACTACTGCAACGGCTTGCTTCTTTCCGCCAATGAGGGAGTGTTGGCTAGACTCCAGGTAATCCAGGTAATCCAAAACACGGCGGCTCACCTAGTCCTCAATGCCCCTCCAAGAACAGCATCTAAGCCCCTCCTAGACAAACTGCACTGGCTTTCCATTCGACAAACGACAACATTCAAAATATGCTGCCTGATTCACAAGAGCATAAAGGGACAAGGCCCTACCTACCTGGAACAGAAATTCACTCCCTACATCCCCCCCAGATCGCTCAGATCCAGTAAAAGCCATCTACTGGTAGTGCCTCGCGCCAAGAAAGCTAGGCACGGATGCAAAGCCCTATCAGTAGTAGGACCCACACTGTGGAAGAGACTCCCTCTGACTCTCAGCGTATGCACCGAACATCTGAAATTCAGAAAACACCTTAAAACCCTGTTGTTTTAAAAACGAGATCTAGCTCCAGTCTTACACATTTCCTCTGTGTATGTCAGCCGGCCCAAAAGCGCAGAGATACTCCAGCTGGAGTCGATTCTAGCGCTATATAAACTCGTAAATAAATAAATAAATAAGCACCTCCGCTAAATGCTAATACCCCAGAGTGTGGTATTTACCAACTGTTTAGTTCAATATAAGGCATAGCATGTGGTGTCGAAAGGGAGTGAGTTACAAAAAAGGAAGTGAGGCATAGGGCCATCCTTAAATGTCGGGTTGCTCCGATTTGTTAGTATGTTTATGTCATACATCCTACTGTGAATTCTGAGCAATTGGGCAAAGTACCCCTTCAGAACTTGACTTTAAGGAATAGTGTCGCCTGAGCAGCCCAAGGCTCCCTCATGGGGGAGGTGTGGATTTATAGGAGTGAACACAGGCTCACAACTCACCATGCGTGCTGCAGCAATAAATAATTGTCCAGCCAAATACTCACTCTTACGAGAAAAAAGTATTTTATTTCTACAATTACCGACACAACATTCTCAAACAACTACATAGCCCCCCTGAGGATAAGGCTCTAAGGTTTTGTTAGGCAGTTCCCCAAGTTCCACTCCCACCTTGCATATCACGGTAGTGGTTATTCCCCATTAACTACACCCAACATCCTGGGTAATCCCCACTAGAAGTCCAAGTCTCAAGAGTTCACTATGTCTCTGCTTTTAAAGTCAGTAGTGTTCCAGCGCTGCAGCCCCAATTAGCAGCAAGTTACGCCAGGGCAGATTGGCTCGAAATTATTCTCACCTGCACCCCACTGGATTGGAGTGATTGGAATTCCAGAGTGTGCCCTTACAAGGGCATTGGAGTGGCAGCAGCCAATTCAGGTGCTTTTGCTGTATATGGCCGAACCAGGTTGCACTCATGGTCAGAAAGTCCTCACATGCAGTTGTGTCTCCACAGCGACTGGAGGTTCTTGATGGCTCCTCTTCTCAGGGTCTCTGGCTCCTCCAGTGATGAAGGGGGGGGGGGGTGGTGATATGAAGCTCCAGGAGTGAATCTTTCATCCCAAGGAAGTGCACAGGGTCTCACAGGGGCATTACTCCTCTCGGCGTTGCCTCCGACTAGGTCAAACAACTTGCTGGTCCTCCAGTGGTATAGAGGGGTCATAGGCTCTGGCCCGATCGGCACAGTGAAGTCCACAGCCTGGCATACAGAGTAGCAGCCTGCTGCCACACATGGGCTACAGCCCTTACCGTATGTCAGTCCACTTGCCCCGGCGAACTCTCAGTATATCACCGAACCTTCCTACGCAGCAATCGCCACAGCAATGCACATAGCTCAATTCACGGCTGCCCCTCTCTGGCATACGACCGTCACCAAATCTGTTCTGCACACGGGAAATGACCCGATCAGGACAGCAGCCCTCTCCTCCCACCTCACAAAGGGAAACAACTGGACAGGGCTCCCCACTGACCCTTACACTCTCCAACGCTCTTCTCAATCAATCAATCAATCAATCAATCAATCAATCAATCAGTGATTTGTAAAGCATACAGCTAATCCAATAGTGTTAAGGTGCTAAAGCACACCACAAACATATTCTCAAACAATAGATTATCACTGAAAGGCTGTCTTAATTAGTCAGGCTTTAAGAGCATGTGTAAAGCAGTTTTTTCTTCCTCAAAGCTTACAGGCCAGGAGGAAGGGCATTCCTTGCCCGTGCAGCAAGATAGAAGAAGGACGCACCACCCCATTTTTTCCGCTTAACTCTTGGTAGAAGTGCAGGCCCGGCCTCTGAGGAACGGAGGGCTCTAGGTGGATGATAATGAATGATCCTCGCAGAAAGAGAGCAAGTGCCCTTCCAATAGAATGCCATGTGGGCTCTAACTAAAATTTTAAACTGAATCCCCCCTTGATAGGGAGTCAGTTCCTTCGTTACAGGGAACTCTCGTCCTCCTTCCTTACCGGGCACACTGGTCTTGGCGAGCAGGCAGGTGCTGGTCCTGGTGCTCCAGGCTCCAGGGCAGGTAGTCTTGGGGAATGTCCAACCAAGCAGTAAGACTAGCAAGCCCTAACCACCGGTCCTGGTCACAGGAGGACGTCTTGCAGAACTTTTTTTTTTCTTTCATCAAACAGCATCAATGTACATCATATTTGCAATATTCATTGTCATGTACAAATCATAATGTCACCGTACCTACATTGACATACCAAAAAAATTACAAACAGTCAGGGTACTCCCTGGCATACGACTCTATACCTGTTTAAAAAGGAACCCCTCGTGTCATATTTATGATCGGACTTGACCTTTACATTGGATCTATTGTATCAAAGGAATGTATTGGACGGTTGTCCTTCTCCTGTGTCCGTGTGCACCACTATATGTTGCAATCAAGAGTCCTTTTGAGACTGCTGTAAATAATCCAATAGTGGTTGCCAAAAGTCTTTAGGTCTAGAGTCCTGAGGTAATTCCTCCTCATACACACCTAGTGTTTCTTTACAATATAGCAAGTCAGTTATCTAGTCCTTAAATCTGGGTGGACTTTTGCTACCCCACTTTATAGCTAAAGGTCTTTTTGCAAGTAAAAGTGCTACTGCCAGGAATTTACGTCTTTTGGCCAGTTTGAGTTTGCGAATCCCCAGCAGACATACTAGTGGTGTGCTTGGGATTTGTTCGGCTAGCATGTTTGACAGTGCAGCCATAACTTCCTGCCAATACTTGTTCAGTCCGGGGCATGCCCACGCCATGTGCAAGAAGTCAGCCATGGTCGCGGAGCAGCGTTGGCATTTGTCATCTGCTCTAAGACCATACCAGTGCAACTTAACCTGTGTGTAATATGTTTGATAGATAAACTTAAAATGGCTTATCCTTAGATTACAGTTTGACGTAAGTAAATGTAATTGTGCACAGCTGTAGCCCCAGTCTTCTTCAGATATTGTTACCCCAATTGTTTCCTCCCATCTCTGGAGTGATCAATCAGGCCCTGGGATCTGTTCATTCTGGGAGGCAGTATATAGTCGTGTGACTAGGTTCGTGCGTGCAGGTGCTGTCAAGAGTATCTGTAGGGCATATAGTGGTGCGGGTTCTTCCGGGAACGATTCATACAAGTCTTTGACTGCTGCCCGTAGTCTTAAGTATGCAAACATCTTTAGTGGTGTTTGATGTGCACATAAGGACGGACTATGGTATAGGATGAATTCCTTGTGTGGGAACAATGTACCCATAGTCAAAAAAAACATTTCTACCAGCACCGTTCACATTTTCTTTTCCTGTGTGACCGATAGTTTGGGGTAATTTGCCAGTGGTAACGCCGGGGCATATAAAGGGAGTCTCCGTGCTCAAAGTGCTAGAGTATGCCATGCTCTAGATGTGCATTTAACCGGTTGTATCGTGCCTTTGGGATAGAAGCTAATAGGGTCTGATATGTTTTATGTTAGTTGTTTTGGATGGACGCTGTCCCTTTCCACTGTAATATGTAAGATATGGGAGTGTGGTTGAGTCCAGTAGTGCGCGTGATGCGCTTGCGCACAATAGTAATATAATTGGAGGTCAGGGGCGACAAACCCACCTTTGTGATATGGTTTCATTGATACCTTCCAGCTGACCCTGGGTTGTTTCCCAGCCCATGTGAGACGTTGTAACACTGTGCATAATCTGACAAAGAAATCCTATGTGAGCCAAATTGGGATATTCCAAAATAGGTATAGAAATCTAGGTAACACTACCATTTTCTGGAGGGCAATCCTATCCACTAAGGAGAAAGGTAGTTTGATCCCCTTCTCAACTTGCTCTTCCAATTTGGTCACGGCTGCTCCGTAATTCTCTCTAACCACTATATCCTGGTCCCGATGATTCCATACTCCTGGATATTTCACTGGATCAGTGTGCCATTGTAATGGGTAGTTTAAGGTGGGCTGCGGGGGTCTCTACCGTCAATGGTATCACTACTGATTTGTCCCAATTTATACTAAGGCCAGAGTATTTCTCAAATCGGAAGTATTCTCTTATGAGTGGGTTTAAATTTGTATCCGGGTATCTAGTGTAAAGTACCATGTCATATGCGTATAAGGAAATTCTCATAGGACGAAGATTAAATCTTAGGGCGCTTCCAGGTTTTTCTGTCTAATTTTACAGGCTAGTAGTTCCAACGTAAGCGCAAATAGGATAGGGGACAAAGGTCATCCCTGCCTTGTCCCGCGGCTTATCTCAATATGCTGCGAGGTGATGCCATTGATTCGTACTCTGGCCCTGGGTTCAGTATACAGCAAAGAAATCCATTTCAGGAATGGGGGTGGGAACCCCATTCTGGTCAGGACAGTGAACATGAACTCCCACTCCAGCAAATCAAAGGCTTTCGCTGCATGCAGAAGTGCAGCTGCTGCAGGTAAATCTGGGTTCAAACTGTGATATAGTGCAAATATGGTACGTATGTTTTGTGTGGTGGATTTAGTGGGGATGAATCCAGCTTGGTCCAGTAGTATTAGGGATCCTAACAAGGGTTGTATCCTATTCGCAATTATCTTGGCCAAAATTTTGACATCAATATTTATAAGTGAAAGGGGGCGTTAAGATTAATATTTTTGGGGGTCTTTACCCAGTTTGGGGAGAGCTATCAGCAGTGCCTCACGCAATGACAATGGAAGGACGCCTTCCCCGTACGATTCCTCATACATTTCAGATAAGTGGAGTATCAGTAGATACCTGAATTCTTTGTAAAATTCACCCGGTAGGCCTTCTAGGCCTGCTGCTTTATTGTTTGGCAACAAATTAATTGCTTCCATAAATTCGTCCTCTGTGATATGGTGACTGAAATATTCCCTGTGCGTGTCCGAGAGCCAAGCCGAGCCAATATCGTCTAAATACTCATGTATTTCAGGTCGGGAGTTTGATGTCTGTGTGGTATATAGTGTTGAGTAGTAGGACGAGAAGCTATCCAGGATGGAGGGAGTGTCATATATCGGCGCACCCTGCGCACTCGTGAGTTGTGTTATATGTGCTGTCGTATGCAAGGGTTTAATTGTGTGCGAAAGTGCTCTGTCTGGTCTTCCCCCTTCACCATACGCTCTTGCTGTATATTGCCATGACAAATATTTGATTTCCGTGTCAGCAAATTCGTGAAATGTGTCTGTTTTACACCTTATCTCTGCCAGAAGTGAAGCATCCTGAGTGTCAGTAAAGTCATCTTCTAGTTTCCGAATGTCCCTTTCCACCATGGCTAGTTGCTGCTGGATATCCCTAAGAATTCCTGCATGCTTACCAATGCAATGCCCCCTTATAGTGACCTTAAACGCCTCCCATAGTATTCTGGAGCTTTTTACAGAACCAGCGTTAATCTGAAAGAAATCTATAATCGCTTGATGTAGTTCGCTGCGAAATACTTGATCCTGCAGTGCAGAGTGTTGGAGCCGCCATGTAAATTGTCTATGGGTATGGGTTGGGATGGCCAGCTCCAAGCGTACGGGGGAGTGATGCAACAGTGTTTTGGGTAAGTGTTCCACTGCCATAGTCTAGGTGCTAACTTCTTGCGTGGTCAGCCAGTATTCCAACCTTGACCAGAAATTATGCGTCAATGAGGTGCATGCACCCTCCCTCCCGGGTATCTCAGCCTCTATAAAAGACCAGTCATCCATACCCCTTTGCAAGAATTTGGCTGATCGCCTGCCATATTTGCCATTACCTGACGACCGATCCAGTGTTGGGTCCAGGCAGATGTTAAAATCCCCCCCACGATAGCTGTGGGTTGGAATTCCCGAAGTTTGGTCCAGATGCAGTCATCAAACATTGGATCGTCCACGTTTGGGCCATATACTGTAACAATCGGAAGAACAGTGCCCCCTAAATTACCTTGTAAAATAATATATCTACCATGGTCGTCAGTGATCGTGTTAAGGAGTGTGAAAGGGGTAGTATGTTTAATCAGTATTAATACCCCTCGGCGTAGTTTGAGTAGGAAGATGCCACACAGAACTGTGCCCACCTACACCCAAATCTACACTTTCGTTGGGGTGTAAGGTGAATTTCCTGGAGGCAGGCTACGTCAACCTTATGTCTGTCTAAGTAAGCTAGCACTTTCCGGATTTTTTCTGGATTTTGAAGTCTCCTAACGTTCCAAGTCATGAAAGTCAATGTCTGAACTTGTCCTAGGTCAGTCATCAAATTTCATATAAAGAAAAAAAATGTGCCAATGATATTGTAAGTATCTCGGAAGTACAGAGCTCGAAATCAAAACATGCACCCATTTGTAGCTGCCCGGTGATTTTCTTAGTTTTTCCCCCAGTCCCTCCCCCTCCCACTCCGCCGTACCCACAACAGCGAAGACAATTCTCTGTGAATAAGCCATACCTCTAACCCCCATCCTCTACATTATACTAACAGAGAACCCAAAAAAACAGAAACAGGTGTGGAGCACACAAGTGGGCGGGAGCTGCCGAGTCTAGTCCCTTCACTAGATCTAACGAAGGGGGGGGGGGGTCATTTAACAACAGAGCCATGCACTATGACAGCAAATATCACCTCAGACCTGTGCATATTCATAACACGTTCAAACAAACCATCTAGACTAAAGTCACACATTGCGCCATGGTGAGTAAGTCTGCGCTTCGTAATAAAGTATTGCCTCGCTTTGAGTTACTTATCTCTATGATGTGTCCATGCTGTGGCCACTGCGCTGCGATTGTTCCTGTGCTGGGTAGCAGTGCGACATGACCACCCGTCTAGCCTAGTTACAGTATAGTCCCAAAAAACTGTAGTGTCCTTGCTAACAACATGCTAGTTCAGGCAGCAAAGAGCTGGTGTCCTGAGCGGCAGGGCCACGGTCTGTCTCAATCTCGATCATATGACGTCATTTCACATCCAACATAACCTCCCGATCTGGTAGTCTATCTCGCAGTGATCTCCTAAGTGCTCCCTGAGGTTTCCTCAGTTGCAAATATTTCAGAGCATCTTCGATTCGTTCAAGATCTTCGTGGACCCTTCATCGGGGATCTTGAGCCTGGCAGGGTACAGCATAGCGTAGGGGATTTGTAGATCTCTGAGTTTCTGCTTTGCAGTTCCAAATTTCTTTCTCGCCTCCTGCACAGATTGTGTAAAATCCGGATATAGGGCTATGTCCATGCTCGCATGATGCAAGGTGCCCATTTCTCGCACCTTACGCAGCGCCGCGTCTCTGTCTCTGAAATTCAGTAATTTAGCTATGATGGGTCTCGGCCTAGTGCCCAGTGGAGTGTGGGCCCTTTCGATTATGAAAACATCTGAGAAGGTGACCCTGCCCAGCAGCGTGATTAATAGTTGTTCCACATATTTTTCTATGGGGCCTGTGTTTGTGGTTTCCGCAAGTCCTATTAATCGGATATTGGTTATTCTGGACCTGGCTTCCAAATCTTCCGCCTTAGCAGTTAATGCCAGCAGTTGCTTGTCTATCCTGGTTTGCTTGGTGCTAATCTGGTTGTTGGTGTCTTCCACTTCAAAAATCCGTTGTTCGGCCATGTCAATGCTCTCTGTATATCGATCCAGTCTCTCCGACATTCGATCTACTTTATGTGTGAGAGAGCCAATTTTGCAGTCTATGCTCGTTAGCGCAGTCTGTATGAGGAACATCGACTGGACATTATCTGATGAAGTGCCACTGTTAGATGTTGCAGGTGGAAGTGCTTGTTGACCTTCTACAGATTGGTCTGGCGCTTTTTTGGAGTGGTCAAAATGGATTTTTGGTTGTTTTTTATGAGGTTTGCCCATATTTGCACTTAAGTGTGTGCCACGACGTGACCTCTGAGTACTGAGCCGGGCGTTGCATCAAATATGTTAGTTCTATAATGTGGTAGGTGAGCTTCTCAACGTGAACCACCAGGGAATATAATATGGTGACTATTTCCAACTCTCAGGTAGAGATCTCCCAATGGCCAGAGTTCATAGGGTAGTCTTCCTTTCCGTCAACCTGCAGAACAGTGTGCCACCCGTGCAGCAGCTATATGGTTCCTACTGCCTGCGAGCTCGTAGAGGCCAGCCTTGTGGGTGTCCCAAGGTGCAGTGTTGGAGATCACGGTCCGCAGCTCCCCGCAGCCTACCTCAAACAAATCCGCGGCCGCTGAGCAAGATTCTCACCTTCTCACAGGCGCCACTGCCCAGTGTCGATGCTTGCAGTACTTTCCACTACAGGGGGCAAAACCCACAGCCTCCTGGCAGATCCCATTTCCCAGTGTATGCAGGTATGGTACCAGTGTCTTGCTACCCTATGTCACCAGATCACCTGCTTCAGAATTGTCCCTCAGGCCCGGGGCTATGGTACAATCCTCCACAGATCTCTATTTTATGTCCTGTGCTGGCCTGCGTCTTCTGGCGAGTCACATCCAGCCGGGCCTGCTCTCGTAGTCTATAGAGCCCGTCAGTGCTACAGCAGCGTCAGTTGTGGGCTGGGTGGAGGGTCGTCGAGTACCCGTTTTTCTTCCCAGGTCTCTTAATATATCCCCGCTGTGCCTTCCGTCCTTCCGATGGTAGGGAGCTGCGCCACAGGACTCATTCGCCTCATGCCATACGCACAGGTCCCGCACACTCCGGTACACAGAATGGGAACTCGCAGCACATCCCACTTGACACACCCTCGCGCCAGTACCTTAATGTCTCAGTGGGCGCAGGTGGGACGGTCGCCTCCAGTGCCAGGTCAGTTCTTTTATCGCCGTCTTCACTAGGGGTGGGCGGACATTTCCATTCCGCCCACGGAATGGGTGGAAATTTGCACTTTCCACCTTCCGCAAAGAAGGCGGAAAAACGGGGCAAATTTCTGCCCATTCCACGGCGGAACGGAAGTTGGCCGCCCGCTTGCTCCCGCCTGCCTGCTTTCCGCCTGCCACCCGCCTCCCGCCCGCATTATTAAAATAAATTAAAGGCTAAATAAAACTTTAAAGCAAACTTACCTTATTCCGCCGCAACTTCCCGATCCCAGCGCATGCGCAGTTTACAAAACTGAAGCCGGGATCGGGAAGATGCAGCGCAATAAGGTAAGTCTGCTTTAAAGTTTTATTTAGCCTTTTAATTTAATTTAATAATGTGGGCGGCAGGCGGGAGGCAGGCGGGCGGGAAGCGGGAGGCGGGCGGCCTCGCGAAACGGAAATATCGCAGAGAGGCACGGAGACTGCTTCAATCTCCGTGCCTCTCCGTGATAGTCCCTTCCACGACTTGCGCCCACCCCTGGTATTCACCCTCTGCCCCGGTAACGATTCCAACCGCCGTCAGGATTACATGTCGTACATCACGGCCCGTTGGTGTACTCTAGGCCGGTGCTCAGTCAGTCCTGCCCTGCTGTAGGCCTCCCCAGCATGAATGGCTGTAATTACCTTTTAGGACATCTAGGTGCTCCGGAACTTTCAGAGTGCAGTGGCGCCACAATGATAGTCTTAAACCGATATCCTAAATAGGTGAATTTGCTCTTTTTCATGCAGGATGAGGATGATTTATCAGGCCTCCAGGAGGAACTCGCTCAGGACGCCGCCATCTCATGGCTCGGCTAGCTCCGACCCGTCTTGCAGAACTTCGCTTCCTCACACAGCCCATCTGGCTGCTTGGTAAATTACAATTTTTATTCCCATGCTCCCCTTCTTATAGTCAATTTCCAGACAGCAAATGTGATTTAGGGTCTGAGTCTTTGATGTGTATGTTGGGGGTCTTCTCTTTTGGAGTGCTCACTCCTCTGCTCTCTTCTTCTTCTTGAAATCAGTCTGTCTAGAGAGATGAGAGTTCACACCTGGATGTCAGCTGCAGTGATATGTGTATCAAAAGGTTAGCCAAGGGCCCCAGCCCTACTCTTTATGATTCTCTAAACAGCCCC
This sequence comes from Lissotriton vulgaris, assembly GCF_964263255.1. Lineage (NCBI taxonomy): Eukaryota > Metazoa > Chordata > Amphibia > Caudata > Salamandridae > Lissotriton > Lissotriton vulgaris. The sequence continues at coordinate 248,918,427 of NC_141694.1, forward strand.
ATCTCCTTCCTGAGATATGCATAGGCCCCTTCCTTTTGACCTATCACTAAACCAAAAGAGCACCTTTTGAAGTGCACAGCGGAAGCATGGCTCTGCCCTTTCCAGTGTGTGCCCCATGCAGCTTACAGGAATGCAGCAATACACAAATCTGTCAGGGGTGATTTCTCTAACTCCTTTCCATGCCTCATCATGAAGGCCTACAAATGGTACCTAGGGCCCTCTTCATTCACAGACACAGGTAGTCTACACACCTACACCCACACTGCACGACATTGTATCCCTCATGTACTGTACCACCCATAGGCACACATAAATCCAAAACATGGATTTACTATGCACACACTGCACAGCACTACATTCTCCATGTATTGTGGAACACATAGACCTAGCACATGCTCTCACCATACGCATACTGCTCTCTACTACAATATCACTGAATTGCACCCTTCCCAGGCACAAATACACCCAGCGCAGAAACCTCTCCTGTGCAGGATTACACACCAAACCAATGTAGGTCAAGGGTAGTTAAGCACACAGCAGTGGAAGTTTAAAAGTGAGTTTGCCTGTACACCTCACTCCAGTGACCCAGGATAAAAGAATGTGTTTACTCCTACAGATCACTGCACTGGACAGACCTATGTCATTGAGCATACACATGATCTGTGTCTGCCTATGACAACAAAAATCAGCATTAGGGATCCAGACATCAGAACAGCAGGGCACTCAGGGCAGGGTTCCCATGTTCATTACCAAGCAGAAGACTTTTCAGTCCCAACAATTTTGTAATATCTACCTGCTGTAGTGGGTGAAACAGCGGATACACATAATGCAGTATGAGCAGTGCCTTTTGCAAGTGCTTAATTTGAGCCGGTGGTTGCCGGTGGGGACCACAATAACTAATTCTGGGTACCAGCACTCATTTTTCCACATCAGATGTTTACTGAGAGCAGCACAACGTGGAAAGAAGGTGGAAGAAAAAGACAGAAAAACTGTCACAGAGATAGGAAGCAGAAACCTGAAAGAAGAAATAAGGGGGCTGGAAGGGTCTGGTAGTGGGTTAAAGAGGGACAAGGTGGATTCAAGACTACGCTGCCTGGATATACAGGGTGCTGACATTTAATAGCACTGGCTGTGGGCTTCTGAGCAGAGCTTTGGGCTCCGGCACTCATTCTTTTACAAATTAAGTACTGCCTGCTGAAACTGCAGCAAAGGTAGCTACAAACAGAATCTTAACATTGTACGCATCTCTCCCCAAGAGAAAGGAAAACCTTTGGGTATGTGGTTCAAGTCGTTGGGGAACCAGATACATGAACAGTGAAGGGAGCCAACCCTGGTTTTCTCCAGTGGTACATACCTCAGACAGACTTCATTGCACATGGGCTTTGTAAAAAACACGTACCTTACCGTTCCAAACACTGTTGAGTGAGCCCCATGTTCAGAATAGGCCAAAATGAAGATAATGGCACCCAATTTAAAGTAGACAGTGCCAGTGCAGTCTACGGGTATAGACCTAGCCCACTGAAGATGAAATGGACCAATGAGACCCTGCGGGACGTTGGTGACTCGGAGGCAGCGCAAGTCTATGGATGATGAAGAAAAAGGAGGGAGACCTGGAAGCCTACTGCAGACTGTGACCTGTATCCTCTCTCATCCACAAGTGGCACTTCTTTAAAAAAGGAAGGACCTTTGTGGATAGCTGTAAGGGTAAGGCTGCAGGGAGGAGAGGAGGGGATAGGCCAGAAATATAACTGAACACATACCTCATCTCTGCAACAGGAAAGAAACTTTAGTCTTGATACCGAGTGAGAGATTGGAAGGGTTCACCCAGTGGCTCAATATGTGTATAAAAAGAGACTTCATATGAACTTTCATGGACTGTGAAACCTGGTTTCTGCAGTAATAACTGCAGCAAAATCAGAGGCTGATAATCTATTTAGAAAATCATATTAATCAGCATTACCTTTGTGTCCTCAGGGACACGGACATTCACATAAAGCAATTCCCAAATTTTTATTATTAGCAGTAATCTTATTTTTCACCACTTGAGTGTTTTTCGCGAGTAAGTTTAGGTTATAACTTGTATGACTTTGTTTTACTTTATAGACCAGCCGTCCCACAGCGGTTGTGATGAAGTTATTGTAGGAGGTGCTTTGGGGGAAAAATAAATGGTGAAGGATGCTCCTCAATGCCAGACACTGAAGAATAAACATGTGACCTGAAGAGACATATTAAGAAGCTTACTAAAAAATGGAAAAGCCATGATTGGTAGAAGGGACCCATCCCTCACTTCCTATTTGTAACTAAACATATTATCAAGAACACGATCGCTCATCCTTTGAGGAAGTTGTGAACAACTTTTGCTGTTAAGAACCAGAATACTTTTTTTTATAAATGTGTAGTTGTAAAATGATATTTTCTCTTTTGTGCATATCTTAACCACCATACCCTGAGCTGAACATTTGCATAAAATAAAAAATAGTTGTTTAAAATAAATGTTCATTTTCCCACACAAAAGTTGTATCAGGGTGAAGGGAAAATGGGGAAATGAACATGAATTCAGATGCCTCGTTTGCCCCATCTCATAGCACTGCTAAGATCATGATATTAAAAATCCATTTACTGGATATTATTAATGTGGTAGCTCTATTTAATTCATATATAGTAGTTACATCAAATGATAATGTAAAGAGGGTATCTTTGTTCTAAGGTCTTTTTGGTATTTGTTTGGAAATAGCTCAGACTCAGATGTCTTACAAAGGGTGTTTAGCGTCTGCGTACTTTTATCCTTCCTGACTCCAAGATCCTGCCTTACAAAAACTGGACAGTGTTGCACTTGCAAAACCTGTCAGATTCCCAATAGATGCTTTGAACAATATCAACTTAACTGTTTACAAATATGGTTCCTGTTCCGGGAAACCAGCGTGCTAGGAACTGAATCACTGCTTCCTGGCAGTCTGTTTTGTCTAATACCAAAGACATAAGCAAACTTTTTTTCAGTTTTCTTGTACAAAAGAAGATTGTTTTCTTGTAAGTCTGCAGTTAACCTGACAATGTTGTTTGTTCAAATGTAACTTTTTTTGTGCATCTTCAAAGATGTATTTTAGTAGCTGTGGAATTTTGTTAGGAGGTAGGTCTCTTAATGAAAACAAAAGGATACAAAAACGTATTTGGTTCTGGTAAGGAAATGACACAAGGGTAAAAGAATGGCAGCACTTAGGTACCAGAAGATACATAACACCCGTGACTTTGAAAGTGCCATCGTCCATTAGGCAGTGGCGCAGGAAGGAGGGTGACAAAATGGCAAAAATATGTGTTTTAAACACATATTTTGCCATTTTATCAAGCTGGGAGTGACAAGAAATGTTCCACACCTGGTACCACCTGACCTTGCTACACCACTACCATTAGGGGCGACCACACAAAGGCTGCCCCTTTGTTTTTAATTTCTATCAAGTGTCTCAAAATATGGTACTATCATCTACTCAAGGTGTGTCACACTTGCTGATTGGACCACAATGGACAGGATAACCATAGGGAGCGGAACACCCTGAATCTGGATTTCCTGGTTCATCACTTGGCAGCTTCCTGGATAGGACATCTTGAAGCTAAAAGCCTCCAGAATATTGCCTTTTTTGTGTTTCCCCTCACCCTGAGACCTACTGAAACAGTATCCTCTAGGCCAGTTATTGTATGCTATTGGTTGACTTCAATTTAGTTTTGCTAAGGGGCTTGATGTTTTCACACATGAATCCAAAGTTAATCCCTTGCATGCTCATGACAGCCCCGTCATGGTGGGCATGTGCTGACGACGGCCAGGGGCCATCCGAATCCCGCCCACTTTAAAATTCGCCCGCACAGCATGAAAATTTGTGGCACATGCAAGGGGTTAAATAAGCTCCTGGAGTGGCTTCCAAGCTGTTAGAAAAGGAGAAATCTGAGGCCAGATTTACCACTTATTCACGCAGCGCAGCGCTGTGTGAAAAGGAGAGAGGAGGAGAGTGCGATATTTACAGAAATATTGCACTCTCCTCTCCTTTACCTAGCGCCGATGCTGAAATCAGCTGCCGCGCACCGCGGAGACACTTTGCGCCATAGTGCAAGGGTTTATCTGTCAGTCTAGCATAGGTTTTGTACTGGAAGGGAAACCTTCCAGTACAAAATACTATACATGGACTGACTTTAAACCTTTCCCCTCTTTTTATGTGTGCTGTAAAGTACACATACACAGTCGGAAAAGGAAGGATAAATTAAAGCATTTCTCCTACGCTGTACCTACTTCAAAAGGGCGCAGTTTTCTGACGCCAAACCCTACCTACTTTATTTAGTAAATATATTCAGAAACCTTGGGTAGTTGCACGGGAACACCCATGCTCCACCCATGGCATGCCCCCTTGGCGCTAAGTACTATATAACACTTTATAAATAAATAAAATAAATAAATGCAAAACAGCACCATTCGCAGCTTTGTGTGACTTTCACAGATTTCCAGCGCTAAACAAGTTTAGCACTGGAAACTAAATCGTAAAATATATTTTGCATTGATTGGAGTAATTTTTGTGATGCAAACATGACTTAAATCTTAGCAAATTTCCCCTCCCCATGGATATGGATACCCTGTATGTGAAAGAAGATGTTATTGCATATTGTAAGGACTCAGTTACAATTTATTGCCTGGCTTGCTCATCTTTGCCCAGTTCTGTGCTCTGAAAGAATACTCCAGATCTGTTGGATTTAAAAAGGTGTCCAACTAGAAGATGTTAATAAGTATAATTATTTAGGAATATACCTCGATGAATGACTGAGGTATACATTAAAGCATTTCTAAAAGATCCATCTAAAAAGAAATTATACATAGCTTGATTATATTTAGCAACTCCATTAGAAATCGATCTTTGCAACCACTAACGATGGCATATAAAGTCATGGTTGCCTTATATTTAGTCCCTTCGCTGCTGGCAGAATTCCACCACTGTGCTGGGGCGGGGGGGAGGGGCGCACAGCGCCCCGGTGCTCATGACGAGCTCAGCTCGTCATGACCACACCCTTCCCAATGGAATGCTCAGTACAGCAGGGGAATCAGCCCAGCATGCAAGCGTTCCATTTAACGGGCGCAGTCATAATGAGCTTAGCTCGTCATGAGCACCGGAGCGCCGCGGATCATGACGAGCTGAGCTAGTCATGAGCACAGGAGGGGTTAAGATAGTGAGCTGCTTTCTGGAACCAGAGAAGGATGGGTGGCTTGATTGAGAGGAAGGATATGTCTTAAAGAGGTCTTGGCCCTGAGTCTCTCTCCTGCCATCCAGGCAATTAGTTCTAAGATGATGATTTGCTCTACAACGCGTGATCTCTTCAGTCCATGATGTGCCTTTTATTTAAAATAGAAATGGATAATAATTTGATTTCCTTATATGATGAAGACCTAACAAAGATCTCTTGTTTGGAAGTGGCAATAAAAAGGGCATTGGATCTCTCATTTTGGAATATCCTGCACAATCCCACACTAACTAAAACAAAGTTTGAATTAAGAAACTCAGTTGGCGATAAATGAGGGTAAGGTAAATCTTCAGAAAATGAACTCATATTTTTGATATTGAGAGTCCTTACTTCTGCATTGACTGTATACTAGAGGTTATCAATGAAATTCGAATAAAGAAGAAAACTGATGGTGTTCCACTTTACCAGCTAATTTTCTTGGATGCGGCAGATGATTACCAAGTTTTGGCGGTGTGAAGCCGCTGGTATCGTTTTGTAGTAAAGTTCTAGTGACTGTCAAACATCTTCTTCTACTTTGTCCAGACTTATACTTGGGTAGAAAGATGTATGTTTCAGCTGTTTTAGATATATTTTTACTTTGAGAATCAAACCCATGGTCACTGAAGCAGCACAGGATAGAGGAGTTTCTAAATTTATAGACAATATACTAACTTTATTAAAGTATAATAGTCTTTAATTCTATTGCGTTTTCGCTTTTTGCAAGCATGTAAAAAATGCTTTACTGTGTTTGCTTTTCTGTTCTTTTTTTATTTTATGTCATTGGATTGGCATAGGGTTATAATGTTTTTTTTTTAATCAGAATAAACAATTGATTACAATAAAATCAGGCACACTTCTGCGGGTTTGTATTTCTACACAGCTCATGTAATGGCAGCAGCTGTGTATCATGCAAGTCATCACTTTATATAGCCCTTAAACAGCTTAAGTTAATATTTTCTTCTCCCACAAAATTATTTTGTGTATATTATTAATCAGTAGATGGATTTTTCCATGATTTAAAAATATTTATTTTATAACTACAAATACTCTAGTTTGCCTTCTCTTTCAAACAAAATTGTGATAAATGTGTTTAAGCAGAAACTATAAGTATGTATCCTTGTTTAATTTATTTATAGTGTTTGCTTAGTAACTTTATTGTCTCAACACAAATTTAAAGTTGTGTGTAGATGGTTGCTTAAACACAGTAAAAACTAAAAGAGTGAGAATGTAAGTGCACAAACAGGCAGGCTGATCATGTGCTGGTATCACAGGAAATCTATTTCCATATGTTCTTTGTGCTTGCAGAATGTGGTACTTGGTAGTGTGAGGGATTCAGGAAAGATATCAGGGAGGCAGTGATGTCAATTAGTCATTATTCTAGAGAAAACAAGGGGGACCCTAAAGGTGGCCGTGGACCAAGGGTTTAAGTCAATTTATAAAAGACAGCGGTCCAAAGCAGTTTCAAAGATATACAATAATAATAACAAGACAATCCGTGATAGGCTGCTATATATTTATCCAAGTCCAGCCGGACAAGGAGTTTATTTTCATAAAGATAGTTGAATTTGTAAAATCTTAGTGCATGAGCAACATTTCGAAAATAGAGAGCACAATCCTGTGCTTTACCTCGGAACAGGGAAAAGAGTAAAGAAATAGGGAATAGTTATGAAAGAAGGAGATATCGCCAGCAAAAGAAAAATGAGCAAGCTGGACACTTTTTAAATCAGTGTTACAAGTGTTTTGCCAGAGTAGTGCATACAGAACTTGGTACACATTGGTTTCACTGTATGACTACTACAAAAGGTCGACGTTTCGATCCCGCGCTCAAAGGTACAATGGGATCATCATCAGGACTGTGCAAAATTACTATGCCTGGTAAAAACAATGATGCGCCTGTATGAGGGAGGAACAGGGAAAAGAAAAGGTTTTCAAAATTTTAGAGAAGGGTTCTTTTCAAGTTTTTTGAGGAGAGAGAGACATCAGCATGCGCACAGTACACACAAGTTTAACATTTTCCTCGGAATCGCAGTGAGCATCAACCGGACACTAGGTTGAGCGGTGTGACGGGAGAAAAATCAAGCTCCACAGACAAACTTATCATTTTCATCGGAATCGCAGTGAACAACATTCGGTAACTGTGTTGAGCGGCGTGCCGGGGAGAAAAGTTTCCGCAGGACAGTGGCTAGATTGTGGGTAGTATACGTCTAAAAATGTGGATGTGATGTGTAACAAGTAGTGGTTTTATTAGCCGAGGCGGGTAAGTGACGAAGGTGAGATCGACGTGAGTAGGGTCGTGAAGAAACAAGGAGTTAACCATTTACCTCGATGATGTGAGTCGGTGGGTCCGTAGTAGGACACTTTACGTTCCAGGTTCTGACTGTTGGTGTGGTACCCAACCTCTTTGGTACACTCGGTTTATTCTGTGGGAGAGACCGTCATGTGTAAGAGATCATATAGCCGAGTGAAGGATGGGGAAACGGTTATAAGCGTTATGAAAATAAACTCCTTGTCCGGCTGGACTTGGATAAATATATAGCAGCCTATCACGGCTTGTCTTGTTATTATTATTGTATATCTTTGAAACTGCTTTGGACCGCTGTCTTTTATAAATTGTCAATTAGTCATTATGCATTTTCTGTGCTTACAGTCTGTCATCATTGGCTTTAGTCAATCACTACTTATCACTGCCAGGGAGCAATTGAACACCTTCTCATTTAGTTCATATTCAGTATATGCCTCTTAAAGGAGGTAGTTTAGTTGAGCTCTGCTGCATTACTTGTTGTTTTTCAATATGTTTGGGCCTTGTGCTACCCAAGCCCCAACACCATATTCCTGCCATTTGAACTTTTTTACAGACATTGGTCTGCATCTTAATTGGAAAGTGACAAAGGTGTGTGACAGTGAGGACATCCGTTTTTACGAACAGCCTCATCTTTTTTACCCTGTGTATGGTCAAGGGATTTTGATCCTCATTAACACAAGAAGAAAATGCCAGATTTTATTGCATACCTGTTGAGGGCTCATCTTTGGGGGTTAGAGCAAGTCTTGTCTTTCTCACATTTTGGGGTTTCTTGTATACACCACTTTCCAATAGCCTAATTATACAAACACTGCAGAGTAGGTCAACTCCTCAATAGCTACTTTTTAGCCTTTGAAGCATGGATCATTAATTTGTGGGGGAGGGAGGTGAAATGTATGTATAGGATATTTCTATAGCGAGACCATTGCCAAAAGGCATCAGAGCACTGCACAGGGCAAAAACCAACAAGCATAAAGTCAATGTGTGATTGGAGAGGTAGCTGGTGTGCGTACAGTTATTGCATTGTGATGTGGTGTTTTTTTATTGAGGTGTCTTCTGCTCTTTCTTATTTGGAGCAGCATTTTGGTGGTCCTGATTAATACAAGGATGTTGTTCTAGATCCTGGATGCATAGATGGGAATGGCCTGCTGTCTTAGTTTGCAGCTTGATGGTATCCTGGCTGTGAATGTGGCGAGAACTACCAGGGAGGGCGAGCTTGTGTGCAATATAAATGGGGTGCTGGCTGTGATGATGATGAAATCTAAATAGGGGATAGCCAACATGGCAGAAATGCTTGGCAGCCTTTAGCTATTGAAACCACGATATGATGGCTGGAGGCTAATGGAGCAGCCTTCTGCTTTTGAAGATCATTGTAACAGTCTGGATTACTGAAGGGTAATACAGTCCTGGCCTTCAATTGAGGGATAAATGCCCTTGGCAATGCAGATGTCCCCACTTGCCCTGTTTCACATGCATGTAGCAAGAAGAAATGGCTGCCCTGTGGCTTAATAAGCGGAAGGAAATTAAGATGCCCATGCTGCGAACACGTCAAGGGAAGAGAAGGAACAGCGAGTCTCCACAGAAAACAGAGAGATATTTGATACCAAGACCAAAAAGGAGAGCGGCGGGGCCAAGTGCGAAGAGGTTGGTGGGGTGCTGGGGATAAAGAGAAATGCTCACCCTGAGGGTAGGCAAGTCCACAGTGTCCTATACATGTCAGTAGAGGAGGAAATGGAGACATAAATAGTGGATGGACAGAGCAGTGGTGCAGCGGACACACCCTGTTTAGCTCTTGTGGGGAATTGTGTGCTGTGGAGGCAAACTCCACTTGCACAGCCACAAAGTTTGTTAATGGGTTAATTATGATGCAACCCCAGGAAAGGGTACATCACACAGTGGTGAAAAAGAGGACTAAAAGTATATGGAAAACTGGTAAGATGGATGCTATACAGCCCGAGGCAAGGGCAGTCCTCGAGGGAGATGGTGTTAATAAAGGAGAGTCAAGGTCTCATTCTAGCCCTACTAGAAGACTAGAAGACTGTCTCGGCTAGTCTAAGAAAACACAGCGGATGACAAAAGACATTGGATTAGCACAGCAGGCACTAGGAAAATGTAAAGGAGAAGGTCTATTGCAGCCTACTGTAACTGGTGGCGATGTGGCATGGACACTGAGAGACGCTTATACTTGAATATTTTTGTCACTCCAGTTTGACTTCCAAGGAAAAAACAAAACTCCTTGGCGCATTTCACTAAAATTTGAAAAAAGCACTTCCTGGCTTTACTGCCTCTCCTTACCTCTCTTTCTATAAACACAAACCTAGAATAACTCTGGGACACTGACCCCCATTTTGAACCAATATTGCGACTGGATAAGACGAATACTGACATATTGAATTGGAACAAACCGAGGGCACAAACAGCGCACCCCCATGTCCCCGCCCCTGGTCTCCTCCTTCTAACACAACTGTCCATTCCTTCTTTTCTGCTCCCCTCTCACAAACATTTGCCTCTGCCACTCCAGGCCAAGTCCCTCTCCTTTCTGGGCTTTCTTGGCAATGTACAAACTAAACATTGGCATAGCCGTTTGTGGGTTGTGGCATCACCAAAATAGCGGCTGACAAGTAGTATTCTATAAGAGATGGAGCACTGATGCTAAGATGTTACGTGAGCACCATAGCAATTGCTGCTTTACAACTTGAAACTTATTTGAAACTTGCACACTCTGTCAAGGCAGGTCTTGATTCTCAAGCTCTGGTAAGAAATAGTTGCTAGAACAAAAATAGGAGGCAGACAATTTGCTATATCAAGCACATATTTCTGATGACCTTTGAGAAAAATGAACGATGCAGACAGATCTAGGGCCATATGTACGAAGCACTTTTGTGGTCATAAACATCCCAATTGGTTGTTTCCGACCACAAAAATGCTTTTACATATGTACAAAACACAATGAATCACAATTTGTATTTACAATTTAGTATTTAAAACGGTGTGTTAGGGCGTCACTCCCAAATACCGATTCTGAAAGGATGCTCGAATGTTTTATGACCGAATTACAGTCACAAAACATTCATATTTTACCGACTCCTTAAAGGAGGTAGTAACCCATTCGTAAATGGGAAGGGGTCCCCAGTGGACCCCTTTCGCTTTGAGAATGGAAAACAAAGCTTGTTTAACCCCTTCACTGCTGCGGCTATTCCGCCGCTGTGCTAAGGGGGCAGGGCGGAAATGTGGCGGGCGCATGCTGGTGACGGAACCGCTCCGTCACCAGCGTCGGTTGCGCTGTGCCTATGATGGAGCGGTTCCGTCACGGTGCCGCCCGCTCAATAGAACGTCCAGTGCAGGCGCAGAATCCACGCCGCGCAGGAGCGTCGGCCGGGCCATGACGGAACCGCTCCGTCATCAGCACAGTGCCACCGCGGCTGATGACGGAGCGGTTCCGTCATCAGCAGGGGAGGGGTTAAGAACCCCACTGCCTGGTCTTAGAAAATGAAACTGCAAAGCTTATTTTTTTTCTTTTTAAACACATTCTGTTTTCCTTTAAGGAAAATGAGCTGCATTAAAAAAAAGAGATTGCTTTATTAAAAAGCAAACACGGACATGGTGGTCTGCTAACCTCAGCAGGACACCATCTCTGTGATCGCTTTGTTTCCTAATGAGTCACACTAGGACCCACCTCATTAATATGCATGAAGTAAGTCTATGCGGGACCCACTAGAAATTGCTAGTGAAACTCAAAAGAGTTTCATACATTAGGAATACCGATTTCCTATTTGCACTTTGGAGAGGATCACAAATAGGAAATCGGTATTCCTAATGTTACGTCTGGCCCATAACCACTGAAGCAACTGTACACAAAGTGTCTAGTAAACACATCTGAACTTCCACTGTTGCATGAGTGCCAGCATACCTTTACAGGTGTGCTTTCCTTCCTCTACACCATTGCTATGGAGGGTGATGAAAATGCAGGCTGTGAACGAGACGAACAAACAAATCGAAAGCATTCATATTTGGTAGTCAAAAGCACGGAGCCTTTCAGTGTACAGAAAAACACTTCTCTTTACCAGCAAAAGACATTCTATCTAGACTGTCCCTTTGATCGATGCCTGCTTGGGCGTTCAGACCTAGTGCAACGTCGTTCGCCGGATGCTCCCTTTAAACCAATAAAGAAATCAAGCCAAAGTTAATTTGAAGCAAACTACTTTATTGATCAGAAACAATGACAAACAATTCGGAGTGGATTCCATATGTACATAAAAGAAGTAAGCAGCAGTAACGGAACAAAAAAGCTCCAAGTACTCGTTGGGGGTCTCACATTTTATAAAAAAATAAGTCCCCTACACGAACAAGCCTTGGCAGAGCCAATAGGTTTTGCCTATGTAAGATCGATTATCTTTGTCAATGTTTTTTACATGGGATACACAGCAGCGCAGTCTGCTGTGCAACATGGCTTCAAATAAAGAAAAATAAAGAAGAAAGTGCTACGACAGGGCCAATGCTGACCGCATATAGCAGTATTATTTGCTTCACTTTGAACCATGCTCACAGCCGTGCAGTCACGAATGTGTAGCGTGGCTAAACAATTGGAAAAAAAGCTCTGTGATCCGGCCAGCGCTGTCTGCGTCAATGCGCTTTTTTCTGACAGACAGGGGGCAAGAAAGAAGATGGGTTGGAGGAAAGCACTGACAAAGCAGGAGGGTGTGCAAGGGACCAGAGGCCTCATTTATGAGAAATGACGCATCGCTGCGTGAAAGCAGCGATACGTCACTTCTCAGTGCGCACTCCTTGAGACATACCTGATGCATCATATTTAATGTATGACGCATCATGTCGCAAGGAGTTACAGATACGTCAGTATTTCTGACGTTTCTGTAAACACAAAAGTGACGCATTGCTGGAGAGTGTCACAAAAGTGACGCAACTCCAGCAATGCGTCCTTTCACATGCCTGCGTCGGTCTTACGCCTGCTGTGTGGCAGGTGCAAGATTTTGACGCAACACTGTCCTCGAAGTGACGCAGTGGAATCACATAGATTTCACTGAGTCACTTCTAAGAGGCTTTTTGCGGGGTAGGCCCCCCTGCATACATTATACCTGACGCAGGTATAATGTAACGCAGGGGTTTACAAAGAGACGCATCTGCTTAGATGGGTCACTTTGTAAAAAGTGCACAACAGGAGGCATGTTTTACGCCGCCGATGCGCCACAAAAAGTGACGCATCGGAAGCGCAAAACTGGCGCAAGGCCTCATAAATGAGGCCCCAGATGAGCAACATGGATGGCCACAGGAGGGAGTGGAAGGGATGGTGCACACAACAAGGTTGCGGGAGAGGGGTATGCACATGCATGGCTCCAATATGAGTAGCTTTCATGATCTGTGCAGTGTGCTTATTATTCATGAGGTTTAAGAATTTAGAGAATCTAAAGGAAGAGTTTCCAAAAGGTATTTTAGGATGTTAGTATCTTGAATATCGGGAGGGGTTTGAATGAAATTCCAGGGTGGATACCAGCACAATTCAGAAAGGTTCTCAGATGCCAGAGTTGATGGCAGGTGTTGAATGAACAGTGGAAAATCCTAAGGCATCACATACTTCTGCCTAATCTCTCTGTGGACTCGAAGTAAGGTGAACAGTCACAGTGGAAGGCACTGCTGTTAATGACATCCATTTCTGAACTCTAGATTTGCATTCTGAGTTATATAATAGCTGAATTGCACTTTATTAGCTGTAGAGTGAGACAGATATGGAACCTGCAAACAGCCAGTACAAAGAAATCGAGTACAAATCATGTCTGGAAAGAGGGACAAAGAAAGACAAAGATTCAGTGATGTAGAAAATTAGAAATATTGATGTACATAAGCAACGTTCATTTCCCTTTTCCCACTCCTCTCCCTGCGCGCACCTTGAATACCGTAAAGCATTGACTGCATCCCTCTGCCAGCAAAGGCCTGTACCCATGTGTACATGACAGCCATTTTAGGCACCCTGGCCTTTTGCCCGCCTAAGATTAGAATCACCGGCTTCCCTTCTGCGTGTATTTGAAACCCCCCCCTCTCTCTCACATGCATAAACCATGAAACCCTCTCCCTCTGCGCGACCCTGCCCTGCAAAGCAACCCTTCTGCTTGACCCACGCAAACCCCCCCCCATCTCCTCTTGAAGAGGCATCCTTCACCTCAGCTGACATAGCCCTCCCCAGCTGTACCTGACTGCCCCCGCTCTCTCATGTACGGGTCATAAGATCTCTCTCTCTCTCTGTGCGACTCTGTCCCTGTGCACACCCTGACTTCCCCCCTCCCCTTCTCTCTCACACGAGCAAGTCATAAACCTTCTTCTTCTGCAAGGCCCTGTCCTTGGGAATCACGGCCGCGCCTGACCAACACCTCCTTTCCTTCCATGAATGCCCCTCTGTTGACAAGCCTTCCCTCCGCGCTCGATTGTCCACGCGGCATGAATACCACTCCCTTGATGACCCCTTCCCCCGAGTCCGACTGACCACACATGTCCGAGGCCATCGCCTAAGCCAGGAGATACCATTTACTGCCCCTTATTGTATGAAGTCACTCCTCTTCAAAGGACCCACTATTGATCCTGGCCACCCCACCCCCTGGGCTATGATCAGGCGCACACATCCTGAACAGTTGACGGAACGCTCAGCTGCGTGATTGCCCTCCCCTCTTATCAGCAGGTCAAGGGTCCCTATTGTGAACACATGTGGGGTAGGATTGACACGAGGATTATGGGGATGTCTTTTCCTTGTTTCACAATATCGTGATTGTAATGCCAAGTGTTTTGTAAAGTATAAAAGACGGAGTCTCATCTCACTTGTTAGAGCACCTCCCGAAAGACACCGTGTTTCGTGTCCGAAATGACAGGCTCTCCTCATGAGAAATAAAACTCTGTTCTTGTGATTCTGGCTTACAGCGCCCGTCTCTTTATTTGGTAACTATTCAGAATGGGAACTAAGAGGCGGTTTGCGCCAGCAGCCCGGGCATCGATGGTAATTTATGTTCCCCTTTTACAATTGGCGTCCCAACGCGGGGTCCATCAGTGACATAAAGTCCAGTAAGAGAGATCCAGACGATGAGGTGAATATCTAAATGATCGGAGTATACCTGCCTTGAGAGGGCCTTCGCCCGGCTGCCGATTGAATGAACTTTACCGATTCTGAACGGACCTCTCTTGAGCGACCTATTGTCCTGACTGGAATCCCACAGGAATGCTGCATGGAGAAAGAGAACAACCGGGCGCTGGAGGAGGAAGACGAAGAACTGTCCGTATGGTCCGGTCCGGGTAAGATTAAGTAGGGCGTTTTGCGCCTGATTGGTAGGATGGTTTTATCCATCTGATTGATTGATTGATTGTATTGGAATCGGTATTGAATACTGATATTGTTGTTATTGGTTCAGTTAGCTTTGAATGCTACTTGAAATATTGGTTCTCTTCTTGAGAACGAGACATTCTCTGTTTGCAAACGGCGGCGAATAGGAACGTTCGTCCCTCTTTGCAGATAGAGAAGGGTAGGTAATGCAGACTTTTGTCCCCGTTGTAATCCGTCATGCCTACTTTTCTCCCCACTGATTGTTTGAAATCGATTAATAATCGATTGTTGCTCTTTGAGATCTTCCCTGTCCACAAACAGAGACGAATAGGAATATTCTGTTTCCCTTTGCAGATAGCGAAGGGCAGGTAATGCAGACATTTGTCCCCGTTGTAATCCGTCATGCCTGTTTTTCTCCCCACTGATTGATTGGTTGCCTGGACATTGTTGTTCCAGGAATTGTTTCGTTTGAGGTATTTTCTACCTGCAAACAACGTGGAATAGAAATATTCTATCTAGTCTTTGCAAGTAGTAAAGGGTAGGTTATGCCCCTTTGTGAATTCGTCAGTCCTACCCACTCCCCACTGATTGTTTATTTGGGGGGTAGCTCGCATGGTCCGTCCAGGAGACTACCCTTATGGAGGACATATGCTCCCCACTCACGGGCCATTTAGTGGAAGTAGATCGTCTGGTCCGTCCAGGAGGCTACCCTAGTAAGTGGAAGTACATCCTTTGGTCTGTCCAGGATGATACCCTAATGAAGGAATATATGTTCCCCTTTTGATCGATAATCTAGTTCCACCCGGACCATTTATTGGAGGTAACTCACCTGGTCCGTCCAGGAGTACCCCCAGTGAAAGGACATATAAAAATGAAGTGATCACCGTACCCTACTAACAGAAAACTTTAGCTCGAAACACGCTAAGGAAAAGAAGGAAAAACAAAAGGAAATCAGGCTAAGTCAGTAACCCCCTGATGAGCTTTCGACGTCACTAAAAATAAGAAACATTAGAAGCAGTTCGTAATAAGAAATATAAAATGGCAAAAAGTTTGACAGCAAAAAATAGCCACGAGGTAGCTAGGCTCCACTGCCTATTCCTGCTCCCAACATGTCTGCCTCATTGCCCACCACGCCCAAATAACGGTCACATGAAATAGAAACAATTCAATAGGTACCTACCCCCATTCCGGAAGCTCCCGAAGTGCAACAGGTCCGCGGTTACGCCCATCCGGAAGGCGAGGCCTCGATGCGTGCAGGGCTCGGCTGGCCGCAGTCGAAAGGGGAGGCTGTAGGGCGGACGGCCCGCGGAATCATGGAGGTCTCCCCTTTCCCTCTTCTGCCGCCCTGCAGGCCACGGGGAGAGAGGGGGCTGTCTTGCCTCGGCCACCGACCACCCCTCTCTCTCACCCGATCCGGCTTTCGTCGAAGGCCGAAGCCGAAGCAAGGATGGCGGCATTTCTTTGAGCTATAATGGCTGCAACTACACCCAACGCCTGACAGTTGCAGATAGTCCCGCCACATGCCAACGCATGGATAGTTGCAGGTAGTCCCGCCACATGTCAAGGGGGGGATGTCTTGCCTCAGCCACCGACCACCCCCCCCCCCCCATCTCCAATGGCTGGCACGGCCAATACCGAAGCGCTGGAGCCGAAGAACGGCGCGGGGTCGCTGGAAGGGGGAGGCGGCGCGAACGACCCTCCCCCACCTCCCTCCAGGTGGAGGCTTCCAGCGACACCCCAATGCTCTTGCTTAAAGAGGGTCAACATCGAAAAGCGGTCTTCTGCCCAGGACGGGCACACGCCCCATGCCTTCTCTCCTCAACTTTGAAGATTCTATGAGAGCCGGGGGGCACCCCGATCCCCCCGCATGGGCGCCCCCTTCCCCCTCACTGGGAACCGCGACATCGGCGCACTCCTGCCAGCGCCAGCCTCAGTTTGGAAATGGCTAAAATACAGCCACGGCACAGACTTGTTCAGTTCCGGAGGAACACCAGAATGACCCGGTAGGAAAAATTGTTACCGCCCTCCCCACTCTTTGACTGATGGTCCATATTGCTAAATTGTTAACCCATTGCGAAAAACTTTTGAAACCACCAACGGAAGGTTCTGGTCCTACTACGAGTCAGTGGAGGCAATCTGACTACGCAGGGACTTGCCTGACCTCGCCCAAAATGGCGCCGACACAAAATGAGACCTTTTATATAAACCTTGTTGCACCCTGATTGCGCAACTTTGATGCCTCAGGATATGTATGCAGTTTTTGGACAATGAAAGTAGATAAGAAGGATATTGAGTATGTGCTTGGAAAAGAAAGCGATTTAAGGTGGATATTGATTATGTGCTGGGACAATGAGCTGATTTAGAGTGGGTACTAATTATGTGTTGGAAGCAATGAATTGGTATGAAAAAAAGAACTGATTGAGCATTTGGACAATGAATTGGTAAATATTAGATCCTGAGTAATCGTTGGACAGCGAGATAAAGTTATTGAAAATTGAATTATTGGCATGCATCATACTTGCAGAATAGGAAAGTTCGATATGATTTTATTTCACTGCTGCACTTTACGAAATGAATAACCACCAACTTTATTCTCCGTAGCCGGCCCACTGGGTTGTAGGCCCGCATTTTTGTGCGCCAACCTTTTTCATTAAAATCTTCTGAACACACAAATATTATCGTAGCGTTTATATTTATGAATGTTGTTGAAATGTATGACCACTGTCATCGGCATAGGCAAAATACATGCAGTATGATTAAGGTTGAAGGTTAAAAAGGCTCGGTATTTAGCAGCTACACTATGTATCGCAGGCAGCCGAAAAGGTGTTTTAGACGCCCTTGAGCGATATCACGGAAATACCACCTGACCGCCACCCTTGCACACGACCTATAAGGCCACGATCGTGTGATGCATGCAGATCCGCAGACCATCGATGATTGTCTATCTGACACCACTGGTCCCTCTGGGCTTAAATACCGAGATGGTAGAGAATGCACCACAGGGAGATAGGTCGAGTATGTGGTAGGTAAAAACATTTTCGGATTTATGAGCGCTGATGTGTTTTGAATGCTGCCCCCACCCCCTTCTTCTCCTCCCTTCTGCAGGTCCTGACGGCCGAAGTATGGAAAGGCGACGATCGAGCGACCGACAAAAGGAGAAAAAGGGGATCTGAGCATAGTACTTATGCTAACAAGCTTTGACAGACGTAGACGTAGATATGACTGTTCCTCCGTTAGAACGTAACGACTGGGAGGATGGACTGACATAAAAACCTGACGGGTACTGTATGACGGAAATTGACTCGACATTAGCACGCTAGATAACGCGATTATGACGTTTAATTAGGTAGGGAAGGGACTAGGAAAAGTCCTGAGGTAAAGGGTACCCAGGCATCACCCGCCTGGGAGGTTAGAAATATTGTCGATGTTCGAAATATACCACCTCCTTCTCCCCCTCTTATAGGTATAACAAGGCTGCCTGACTGTTCTCCTGATCAATGCCATCTGTTGCCTCAGCCTGGAGAACGTCCAACCAAAGGAAGAAAATCAAAAGTGGTTTAAGATCCACCTATGGGCAATAGCCCGACCAGGTTAAATCCTGACCGGCTGACCGAGGTGTAAGTATTGGCAATTGGGAGCGCTCGCAGAAGTAGTAAACGAGAAGAGAAGGAGGAAAGGTAAAAAGAACTCAGCCAATGGATAAATAGGATATTAAAAATGCGCAAAATGCGCAAGTAGATTTTTGTTTGGCCAACAACTGTTGTATGTCTTGTCGTGAACGCTTTTGTATGTAACACATGTACTGTCTTCCCTTGTCTGAGTTTTTTTGCGTATGTAATGTACGAATTTATGTCTTCCCTCTGTCTGTGTTGGCATGTTACCTGACCCCTGTTGTTCTGTGTTATGGACGCACTAAATGACCTATTTTTGTACACGTCTCACTCTTTCTCTATCTTTCTCCCTTTTCCTATATCTCTCCCTGTCTCTGTCTCTGTCAGTCTGACTCTATCTCTCTCTCTACATGTCATACGTGTACCAAATGGCTCGTTTAGATTACGGACGACTCTCACTCTCTATGAGAGTCTCCCTATTTCCTCCTCCTTTTTATGGTAAAACCGTGCCTCGCTGGCACCAGTCTGATTGGATACTTATTGAACGCGAAGGTGTTCAGCGAAATTGACCGAAACTAAAATGATTGTATCTCGCCATATTACTACCTCTCCTTTCTGCAAAATGAATGAACTCGAATTGGCTGAGAAGGAAAGGACAGGTAAGACGACAAAGGTCCCCCAATCTGGCCTTTTATAGGGGAACTGTATGTCAATGGCACCCTATTTCTCTGTTCACCAGAAACGAACACCAACGTCTAGATTGACCCCCCAATGCCCAGATTGCCCCACCCTCTTTTGCACCCAAGCGCGAGCACCCGAAGCATCCCCGCCCCATCTGATAGACCCCAGCTGCTGTCCCGGATATAAACATGATGACCATGAGTAACTGTCGTCCCTCGAGAAAAGCCTGTTTTACCCTGACTCTCGATGATAGCGCCCCTGCCCTGTTTGGAAAGGTTAGCCAGCCTTGAAGGGAAATGTTCCGAAATATTGAATTCGATGAAATGCACAGTTGATGAGAATCTTATTTATCCTCACTTGAGTTATAAATGGGACGATGAATAAACTTGGCATGAACTCAATAAGAATGCCGACATATGCACTGCCTGGTAATAGACCTCTGACTGTGACCGATGAGCGTATCTCCCAAGTATGAAGGATTGAGGGAGGAATTCATGTGCGTAGATGTCTTCTTCTGCCATTTCTCTAAAAACTTGTTTTGTACCTATTCAAAGATTCACGATCACCGAAGGAGAAGGGTCGGACGTGACGTACAGCCTGGCTGCAGATCTTGGGACACGTGTGACCTCGACCAAAGGTGGAGCTGCAGAGCAACAAGATACGGGACGAGACAGCAATTCCAAACGTGGAAAATGAAACTTGGCGGGCTGCCCTGAAGCCCTCCTCCTGCTAACCCACGTGTGCCTGAAGTCTCCGTCCCCCTTCTTTGGGCCCGACTGATGGGCCTGCCTGCTTGTTATCCTTTTGCTCCCTTGGTCCCTTTTGTGTGTCCCAGGAACTCTGACCCAACTCCGCTCTCTCTCCTATCGACTATTTGAACAACACACACCCTCTTTTTCACGTGACTTATTGCCAAAAGGAAAAACTGCATTCAAGTGGGAATAGGGTGTTGCCACGGAGATATAGGCGCCGAGCGTAAGGCACCACTAAATGGATTGGTTAGGGAACAGGACTGTGGTCTAACAGCAGAGGACTGACCGCACCCTGCAACGCGTAAGGATAGAACTGAGCTGGACCTATAGCTCCACCGCCGGTGCTCAACAGCGCCAACGAAAGTACACGGACTAGAGCCTACCAGTGATGGCTCACTACTAAAAAGACACTGTGACGAAGAGATCTTGTGTACTGAACTGAATTTCGCCCTCAACTACTTGGTCAAAATGTTCATTGGTCACATTTTTAAGTCAGAAACGTTTATGCTATGTAGTGCTTTGAAATGATAGGAACTCGACAAATGCAATCTCCTATGTCATTCTGCCAAACACATCAACTGTCCATGATTATGTGCCATATGCTAGTATTGACAAATGCTAATTCTGCGACCGCGCCTGTTTATATGTACCATCATCGATTACGAAAATGAACTTTTGCTATGTAAAAAGGGGCGACTGTAGAAAATTAGAAATATTGATGTACATAAGCAACGTTCATTTCCCTTTTCCCACTCCTCTCCCTGCGCGCACCTTGAATACCGTAAAGCATTGACTGCATCCCTCTGCCAGCAAAGGCCTGTACCCATGTGTACATGACAGCCATTTTAGGCACCCTGGCCTTTTGCCCGCCTAAGATTAGAATCACCGGCTTCCCTTCTGCGTGTATTTGAAACCCCCCCCTCTCTCTCACATGCATAAACCATGAAACCCTCTCCCTCTGCGCGACCCTGCCCTGCAAAGCAACCCTTCTGCTTGACCCACGCAAACCCCCCCCATCTCCTCTTGAAGAGGCATCCTTCACCTCAGCTGACATAGCCCTCCCCAGCTGTACCTGACTGCCCCCGCTCTCTCATGTACGGGTCATAAGATCTCTCTCTCTCTCTGTGCGACTCTGTCCCTGTGCACACCCTGACTTCCCCCCTCACCTTCTCTCTCACACGAGCAAGTCATAAACCTTCTTCTTCTGCAAGGCCCTGTCCTTGGGAATCACGGCCGCGCCTGACCAACACCTCCTTTCCTTCCATGAATGCCCCTCTGTTGACAAGCCTTCCCTCCGCGCTCGATTGTCCACGCGGCATGAATACCACTCCCTTGATGACCCCTTCCCCCGAGTCCGACTGACCACACATGTCCGAGGCCATCGCCTAAGCCAGGAGATACCATTTACTGCCCCTTATTGTATGAAGTCACTCCTCTTCAAAGGACCCACTATTGATCCTGGCCACCCCACCCCCTGGGCTATGATCAGGCGCACACATCCTGAACAGTTGACGGAACGCTCAGCTGCGTGATTGCCCTCCCCTCTTATCAGCAGGTCAAGGGTCCCTATTGTGAACACATGTGGGGTAGGATTGACACGAGGATTATGGGGATGTCTTTTCCTTGTTTCACAATATCGTGATTGTAATGCCAAGTGTTTTGTAAAGTATAAAAGACGGAGTCTCAGCTCACTTGTTAGAGCACCTCCCGAAAGACACCGTGTTTCGTGTCCGAAATGACAGGCTCTTCTCATGAGAAATAAAACTCTGTTCTTGTGATTCCGGCTTACAGCGCCCGTCTCTTTATTTGGTAACTATTCAGAATGGGAACTAAGAGGCGGTTTGCGCCAGCAGCCCGGGCATCGATGGTAATTTATGTTCCCCTTTTACAGTGATGCTGTAGATTTAGACTCTCCATTGAACACTAGCTGCATGTACTTCCATATGCTGTGACTCTGCACCACCATGTGAACTCACAACTTAACTGTTGTCACCTTGTTACTGTTAAAGGCAACAGGAGACAATGAGAGGAGCAGTCAAGTGAGGAAAGACAGAGAATGACCCTGAACACACAGGAGCTGATTGACTGTAAACACACTTGGGCTTCATGGTATTGTAGATCCATTCTAATTCTGCAGTAATACTTGATTACTGTGCATAAAAGGCTGTGAGGCTGCATCATGAAACATGCATCTGGCCGGTTGGCAATTGAGGGCTGTACAAAAATGAAAATATGAGTAGAATGAGACTGAGTGAATGGGCAAGTCACTGAGGCAGAGCTGGAGCACGAATGGCTAAAACAGTAAAGTAGTTTATGTGCAGTAGGGCTCAGGTCAGGGCTGCCATTGGTTTGTGTTCTTCCCTTCTTTAACACAGCAGCACTTACCTTCATACTCTTGACTTGCTTCATCATGGATCCTCCAACTGCTCAGTTGGCAATTCATCGAACATGAAATGGGGTTAAGCCGGTATCGAGTTGAGAAAAGGGTGGGCCGCATACATAGTGTATACATACACAAAAGGAGGTCTTGCTTGCTAATTGCAATGATTGCTCATTAGGTCAAGACTGGAAAATTCAGTTAGAACCTGCACATAAATAGCACAAGCAAATTATTTGCATTATCTGACTGAATTTTCCAGTCTGAACCTAGAGAGCAATCATGGACATTAGCGAGCAAGACCTCCTTTTTCTTTGCATACAGTTGTCAGTTCATGCCAGTCAACAGATGGTAAAAGGACCAAAGAAGAAAGCAATCAATATGCTATCTTATGTAGAGCATGGTGTAGATCTGTTGAAGCCTCATCAAGGACCTGTAGGAATGCATTCTCCACTATTCAGAACATTTATATACCTTGATATGTGAAATTGCACTGTCCTGAAAAGTACAGCCAACCCGTTTACCATTCAGAGCTGCATAGAGTGTGAAGTTAGACAAAGAATGGGTTAGTGAGACATGGGGACACTATATGAGGCCATCGATAAAAACTAAATCTGATGCTGTCAGTGCAAGAGACAAAGTGAAACTCTAAACTGTACAGTAGGGTGGACAGCTGCTGATGGCATTTATGACTGCTCTCTGGTGAACTGTCCACTGTATACATATCCTGAAGCCAGTCATGGAATTTGCAGACAGACGGTGTGTTGTAGCTGTGAGAAGCAAAACCCATGCAGAGGTCAAGAGAACATTCAACTTCATACAGTAGGGGTTCAAAGCTACAACCCTTTAATGGAGAGAAATATTTCTACAAAAAAAATAGACATCTTTACACGCTGCGCCACTGCACCAGCATTGAACCTGAAGTCATCCTGTTGGCCTCTCATGCCTGTGGAGACTAAAAGTTCAGTGAGACGGAATCAATGAAAGTTTGGGCCAAAAACGAGTTGGTGAGATGCATAAGTGAGACCAGGCCTCAGTAAGACAGACTCATAGGGGATGGAGTAGCTTTCAGGGCTGTCAGGCATTCAGCAATGTTGATTCTCTTCTGTAGCTTCATAGACTGTAAACCAGCACAGCCACGGTTCATCCATCAAGTCACTTGTCCATTCATGTCTGTGAAGAAAGTTGAAAAATGCACTGAGGCTATCTAGTACCTGCAGTGCTGTGTTAAGCCACTTATCTGCTTCTTTGGGCAACGCAGAAATCATTATTCACTTTACATATATTCATATCCCTTCATATACGGAAGCTGCTGAGCAAGGGGACCTTCACCTGACCAGCTGACCATTCATAACTGTGGAGATTGGAGAAAAAAATGATGTCACATGTTTTTGGTTGAGCCTGGCAGTGTTTATGGAAAATGTGGTCTGACTCACAGATTACAGAAAAGTAATGCCCCATACATCATCAATGGAGGAGGGCTTCACTATACAAGGCAGAGCTTTGTACCTTATGATGCTCTGTTTTAGTATCTACTGATGACAGTTTCCACTATGGTGCCTCCCCAAACGAATGAGAATGAGAATGAGAATTAGTCGACCTTCGTGGGTAACAAAAATGTCAACAGTTTCAGCTGAGCAAGCTGGTTTTCAAACTTTCATATAACAAAATGGTACTTGTAGCCCAGATAGCTTGAGGAAGAAAATATGGCAGTAGCCATCATAATTGAAATTGAGAGGTACTGAGACAGTGTGACAGTGGGTTTGCAGAGACACAATTTGTTTCTTCTTTTACACTGGTCAGGCAGTGAGGCATTTCAGTAACAAAGAAACATTGTCAACTGTTCCGAATATGTCGCAAGTCCATTATTGAGCCTGCAGTCTGCCACTTGGCCATAAGACAGTGACAGTTACCAAAGACAAGCCCCAGCAGGAATGACACACCAGACAGAGAGCACCCAGAAATAGACTCCAGACAGAGGCTCAGACATCAAAGTCCCAGAATGGGTATGCAGTACCTGTTTTACAATAGGACCAGTTTTACTGCATGGCAGTGTAAAAATACATTCTCCACATAGCAACATACCTATACGGTTGACCTATAAGATGCCCAAACACAGCAAGTAACCGCACACTAAAAATATTACTTAGAACAATAAACAATACTTGATATAGAATGCAGAGCAATCTAGCACTTGATTGTTATTGTAAAAATGCTTTCCTCACTGTAGGGCACTCATTTACTTGCAAAGGTGCACCACCCTGGAATCTGCAATAGTCCGCCATTTATGGCTTTGGGTAGCGCGATATAGCAAAATGGTCATCTTAAAACTTGGACATACATTCATTCCCTTCTGGAAGAGATGCACCTACATACAGAGCTGAACTCACATGTATCCTGCACTCCAGTACCTCCGGCACCTCGGCATCTTTCCGCCTCAGCTGCACTGGTTTCTCTATACCCCTTCCCGGTCAGCTTTTTTACCAAAACTTCACCTAGCCTGTGCTCAAAACACAACACTCCTGTATACTACACCTGGGCTGCTACTAGTATCACACACCCTGACACTACCTGGTTAGTCCTTTTTAAGCAAAGGGGGTACTTGAGGTCTTAAATGCAGTGTCTCTCAGACCACGAGCCCAAACAAGAGAAGAACCCCGGTTTGACCCAAATCCATAACAAGCTTAAAAACTCAGGATCACAACCCTTTATATTTATCACAACCTACAATACGGGACACCAAAAAGTACGAAAAACCTTACAAAAACATTGCCATTTTATCAGGAATAATCCTCTCAATGGATCCATAGTAACAAGCCATCCACCGATGACCTTTAGGAACTTCCACATGGCTAACACGCAAAGAAGGCATTCTAAAATGCACCAAATACAAAGCACTTATGAATGGGAAAAATAGAACAAAAATGATGACCCCCATTAAAAAATAACATCCAAATTAAAGGGTATCTGACATGCAAAACTACCTTTGCAGTGTATGTGCATGAATACCCATGCGCAAAACAATATGTGGGGAGCACTACGCTTCCAGTCCACAAGCACATATTACAACATCTAAGAGCCATCATAAATAAGTATCATAGTTATCCAGGTTGCCTGCCATTTTGACAAAAATCATCTAAGTGACCGTACTGATTTGACCTGTAGCTGTTTAGCGCTTCTCCCGAGAGAAAAAGATGAGGTGACAGGGAAATAGATTTGCGCAGAATGGAAATCTACTACATATTGGAAATAGACAGTAAGAAACTCGAGGGTTCAACATAGATGAGGAAATGTATACCTTTCTAGGTTAGCTGGCCCTATTCTTCACACCCTTTCATGAGTGTTTTCTTTCTTTTTAGGTCTCGCCTAGGCAGCTCTTATGCGCTGCTCTAGGAGAGGACCTTTTGGAATTGGTCTGACCTTTTCAAGCACTCGTGCTGGCATCCACATTGCGGGAGCGAGTAGCAGCGCGCAAGGGGCCATCTGCTTCTCATTAGCATGGCTGCACTTGTTTTCTGAGCATTTAGTCGGAATCTCTGAAGTATGAAAGTGGAGAACAATATATACATGCCCTTAGCATCTGTACGTGGCTGAATTCGTATGCGAGGTGATGCCTTTATAACACGTAATAGTGCAGCTGTGCAGTGTTCAATTTTGTGCGTGAAATCCTTTCCTACTGCTGTGTATCGGAGTAAGATATCAAAACAGCCTAAAGAACAGCGCAATTAAAGTAAGAATGTCCAAACAAGCGCTGCCACCTAGTGACAATAAGTAGAATTAATAAACATATTTGCTCAAAAAACCAAGCTACGAATTTTAATGGCAGAAGCATAGAAAATGTATCTGAAATTTGGAAGGCCTGAGTTTGTCAAGTATTAGGATATGTTGGATACCAATAAGAAAGTTTATTATAGCAGCCTTTAGCACACTTTTTAAAAAAAATTCTTGTGACCTTGATTTACTACTATCAAATGCTCTCCCTCCTTTACTAATTATCGAACTAACCCTTCTTACGTACTATCCCTATCCTACTCTAGGTCGTATCTTCCTTTATTTTTTATTTCCAGTATGTACCTTTGCAAACTCTACCCCATTCCATAGATTACAGTGTTTTATTTAGCTAAAACCCAATAATACCAAGTTTCTTCAGGCCCTCTATTCACCCCACCAATAAACTGCATAATGTCAAAAAGCTGCAACAAGCAACATCATTTAACGCATATTAATGAATTCTAACCTAAAACAAAGAAACTGAAGTCAATGCACGGAACGATTTCTCTGAATGAACAAGACCAAACCTAGCTATCAACATACCAATACCTACTGAACATGAGTTCCGCAGATGGGTGCTCCTCGCCAGATAGTGCTTCAACGCATTGTCAGCTGTAGAAAGCAATTCAGTGGTGGCTGGTGACATTCCAAAGTGGTGAGGCATAAAAGCTGGAGATGAATTTTACGTAGCAAGCAAGTCCAGCCAACATAAGGACGTTCAGCCCATACATCATTCACCCAATCATCCCCCATTAATTCATCCATGCTAAATCATCCTTGTGATTATCTGTTCATGCATCCATCCCTCCACCCTTCTAGAGACTGTCCCATTCACTCATCCACCCACCCATCACCCGCAAGCATCCTGCCACCATACACTAAGCGCACTCAAGCCTCAGGTCAGGAGATGATTCTAGAAATGAGAACGCAGCACTACAGGGGGATAGAACGCAGTTTGACAATGCACTTAAAAGTGTCCCTTCCTCAGAGAGGAGCCTGATGACACGTGTAATACAAATGAAATGTGCCCAGTTCATCAAAAGGCAAAGACTCAGGGGTTAATTCATTGCATAGGTCCTGCACCAGCATGCAGAGCTTCCAAGGTAGGCCAGGGTAATAGAAAACTTGTAATGCGAGTATAACCAGTTGGCATGCATTTTGCCTCTGGGCGCCCCATTCTTTATGAAATACGAGTGACAATGGCCAAGAAGATAGAGCCACCGTCTGCACCTCTTCACGTTTGACTTTAGCCACCATGCTTGTTTTTGTCTGACCCCAGCACTGAGGGCATATTTTCCAGAAGTGCTCCATCTGTACTGGCACACTCCATGACAATGACGTGTGAACACAGATTGAGGTTAATGAACTGTGACAAGTGTCTGGAGGAAGCTAGGAGCAACAAGCATTGGCATAGCCAATAGGTCTCGTCTTTGGGACCTTATAAGTGTTTAGCCATGCAACAGTTGAGGTGTTGCACCATGGATATTGTACTGCATAACTAAATACTTATAAGGTCCCAAAGGCGAGACCGATTGGATATGTCAATGCTTGTTTATTGCTCTTAATGTTCAGCATTAGTTACAGATGAATATACACTAACAGTTTTTTCTTAGGTACATTTTGTTTAATTTTTAACACATAGGCACATAGTTTATTGACTAAGTTAAGCCAATTCCGACATTATGTATTAGGGTGGGCTGTTTAGCAAAATTACTTATCCACCTGGGATTATATTATTTAACTAATGTGATTGCATTGGCTGCTGAATTGTGTATTTTGTCACTTGCCATATAATATATGATCAATAATGCCCAT
The DNA here is from genome assembly GCF_964263255.1 of Lissotriton vulgaris. Taxonomy (NCBI): domain Eukaryota; kingdom Metazoa; phylum Chordata; class Amphibia; order Caudata; family Salamandridae; genus Lissotriton; species Lissotriton vulgaris. The sequence continues at coordinate 248,946,304 of NC_141694.1, forward strand.
TGGAACAAATGAAATAATTTAAATTGTATGAGATTAAGATCTGTATAAGCACTTCCACTTATAACTTGTAATTATCAGTTTTATAACGATTCTGTAATACCAGAGTGCCCCGGGGTGCACAAAGTGAGCGCAAACGCCTTTTGCGCCCCCTGGGCACTTTCTGTAAGACCGCTCCATTGCGGCCTCACTGTTAAAAAAAAAAAACACAGGTGTCATCGACTCACCAGTGGCTGCTCAATAAGTGATACCCTAGGTGCCACAGAAACCTGGGGCCGTATTAGAGAATGTGCCCTAACGGTGCAATGGGCGCTTGTGCTCGCTTGCGCGTCCGGGGCACTTTGGTATTACAGAAGGGTGCACTTTCCCTGTTTGCATCCAGCAAACCTGTTTAAGGACTGCCGGGGGCAAATAGGGAAAGTGCGCCCTTTACACAATATGACCCCAAATTAGTAAAGTGTGAGTGAGAGACAAAGAGAGCGAGAGCAGGGTGAAAAGCAGGCAAAAACAGGAGTGATTGCGAAGAGTAAGAAAAATGGGCAAAACAGGGCAAAAGAGGCAGTAGCTGAAAAATACAAAAGTAGTAAAAACCAAAGCAAAACAGCAAAAGAGGCAAAAAGTGAGAAGTGAGTGAGAGAGGTAGGGATACCTGAATCAGATGGTGGCAGGGAGGATAAGGAACCTCTATCCAGCAGTGCGCAGATGTTGTCCAAAAGGGCTGCACCTGATTGGAGGATGAAAAAACAACGGTTGATGGACAGAATGCAGAACAATGTTATACATTCACCCCAGTGCAGAGATCTGGGCATAAATCCATAGTTTTTTTGCTCACCATGCCATTCCAGTTTGAACCCAGCCATATGTCAATCAGTCTTGAACCTGTGCCCCATGGGAACAGTCCAGCCCGAACTGCCAAGCCGGGTCCTCCCTGGACTGGTAACAAGCATCCTAGGACCGGTTTTGAGCTTTCAGCCTTCATAAGCCAGGATAGCTTGATTCCAGTGGCATGGAGAGCACAAGACTCACGTCTGAGCATTCCCGTCCCTCGGGGGGACAAATGCAAAAACAACAGTTGATGGACAGAATGCAGAATAATGTCATACATTCACCGCAGTACAGAGATCTGGGCCTAAATCCATTGTTTTTATGCTCACCATGCCATTCCAGTTTGAACCCAGCCATATGCAAATCAGTCTTGAACCTTGCCCCATGGGAACAGTCCAGCCCGATCTGCCAAGCCAGGTCCTCCCTGGACTGGAAACAAGCATCCGAGGACCGGTTTCGGGCATTCAGCCTTCATCAGCCAGGATAGCTTGATTCCAGTGGCATGGAGAGCACGGGACTCACGTCTGAGCATACCCGTCCCACTCAGGGTGACAAATGCAAAAACAACAGATGATGGACAAAATGCAGAACAATGTCATACATTCACCCCAGTACAGAGATCTGGGCCTAAATCCATCGTTTTTTTGCTCACCGTGCCATTCCAGTTTGAACCCAGCCATATGCAAATCAGTCTTGAATGTGTGCCCCATGGGAACAGTCCAGCCCGAACTGCCAAACCAGGTCCTCCCTGGACTGGAAACAAGCATCCGAGGACCGGTTTCGGGCTTTCAGCCTTCATCAGCCAGGATAGCTTGATTCCAGTGGCATGGAGAGCACGGGACTCACGTCTGAGCATACTCGTCCCACGGGGTGACAAATGCAAAAACAACAGTTGATGGACAGAATGCAGAACAATGCCATACATTCACCCCAGTACAGAGATCTGGACCTATATCCATCGTTTTTTTGCTCACCATGCCATTCCAGTTTGAACCCAGCCATATGCAAATCAGTCCTGAACCTGTGCCCCATGGGAACAGTCCAGCCCGAACTGGAGTGAGTGTTTGATTTGCTCAAACGCTCGCCCATCATCCCCTTTGGTATCGCCTGATTGGAGGATGGCATAGGAAAGACGGTCAGGCAGGTTCAGGCGGTGACTCCCGTGTACTTAAACGTGTAATTATGATGAGAAAAGCAAAATAGGAACTCCCAGAATCCAAACGGTTGTGAGCCAAAACACAAGGGCTGCCAAAAGCATCACACGGTACGGTACCTGAGGCTACCTGGCACCACTGGTGCCCATGTTCGCACGTGGCACGCGAATCTGCTAATTGGAAGTGAGCAAGGGTCGAAATCTTGCCCCAAATCCTAATTTGTTTATTTTCAATAGAATAACGAAAAAGGCTATTTGTTTTACCATTGACTCGGTTTTAAAAAATGCAGTTTTCAGTATCAAAACACTGCAGGACCTGCACACGTCATAGATTTTTGCGCTGAGTTTTTCGCATACTTGGCAAAGGTGGCGTTAATCTGTGAATGATGTTATATGTCATAACTTGTTATTGTTCAGACAATGCCTTTGCTCTTGGCTTCCGTTGTTTTGATGCCCTTGTGTTGCATCGGAGACGAGGTCACAATGCGCCTTAATCAGACCTCCTGGAGGCGGCAGCAACCACAAGGAATGCCAGGAATGTGCAAGCAGAGCTACGGAAAGCCAGGGGCCTTTGTAGCCAAGAAACTCAGTTGGCCTTAAAGAATGTGAAGCCTGCCACTGAGGTGTTTGGGACAATTAACCGTGAACATGGCTGATTTAGCAAAGCTACATGACCTCTGACCTTTGCCCTTTCCTTCGGGAAGGTTCAGAACATTCCAGGAGGTTTTGAGGCGAGCATATGTGATTTTGCAGCAATATGAATCATTTGCACGCAAGAGGTAAGCACAGGAGGGAAAAAACAAAGGGCAGGCGCCGGGTCAAACATTCCAACACAGTGTCTACAAGCCAGTCAGAAACGCTACATGTATGTCCTCCTCTCCAATGCATACCTTTAGTATCTTTACCTTTAGCTGGTGCACTGGGGATCCTTAATGCATGAAGTTCGTTTTGGTGCAAATTATGTAACAAATATATTTTTGCACTGTTTTTTTCAGCTTCCACTGGGATGATCAGAGAGGCCTATCTCCTTCCTGACCTATATCAAATTAAAATAGTTGTACCAATTCTTTCTTGTACCATATATTTCTCCTTTATTCTCTTTATTTTTTTTCTTTATTTTTTCTCACTCTCTTTCCTTTGATTAAAAAAAAGTATCGGATCAGATTTGGTTATTTCTGATTAGGAAGTCTAATTGTTTTAGCGTTTACATTTTTAAAATACTATTTATGCATTCGGATCGTTTGTCATTGTTTTCATATATATCCTTCCAAAATGATTTACTAAAATCTCTAACTTTACAACATTTACAGCAGAGGCAACAATGGAGCAAACGTAACTTTCTTTTATGTTTACTAAAAAAGGAATCAAAACCCCTTTCCTACTTTGTTATTTATCACGAAAACAAATAATTTTGCTTAATTTGTTGTAGCAATGATGTTTATGAATCGATGTTTTCCTTTGTCAGAAATTACATTAATGCAAACAATGTGGCTACAGCGTTGTCTCTAGATAAAACTCTTAGGGGGTATGTACAATGAAGTGAAGGAGCGTGTCGTTAGCCTCCTAGGCCTAACGACACACTCTGCCACTTCGGAAACGCAAGGCTGCACCATATTTACAAGAATGTGGTGCAGCATTGCGTTTCCCCTGCGATGGCGCTATGTTTAACAAGTTAGCGCCAACGCAGGCAACTTTGCACCAGAGTGCATGGGTGTCTGTGTGCAGGGGAGTATTAGTTATGTGTAGGAAGGTTTTAAAAGGTTTGTTCATGTACAGGAAGGAACACCTTCCTGTTCATGAACAAACCATGGTATTTTACTTTTTCCATGTGTGCCGCACAAGGCAGCACACATGAAAAAGCAAAAACGAGGAGAAATAATGCATGGCTCCTCGTTTCGCCAACTTAAGGCCAGGATTTTTCTGGTCTTAGTTTTGGCATTGCCTCCTATGTACGCCACCCTTGTACTTAGGGGGCTGCGTCACATACAATTGGTGTTGTGGTGGAATGCCAACACCCACTGCACGCCCCTTTCACGCTAAACATAGCGTGAAAGGGTGCCATATGTACAAGGCAGCGTTAAGGCACGTTAAGTGGCTTAACGCTGCCTAGTACATAAGGCAAGGCCCTTATCGCTAAGGCTACGTTACAAAAAGGGACGTTCCTGTGGCGATAGGGGCTTGTACATATGCCCCACAGACACTGTTTAGACGAATTCACAACAGAGTACTTTGTAATCTGGGTGGAACGGGGGGTTTCAACTTTAAACTGTGTTCCATTTCAGATTGGAATGTCTGTGGGACAATCCTATCCTATGATCCTGCCCACTTTGAATACAGCCCTCGTGGTGATATTGAATACGGCACCGCGTTTTTGTTTTAACAATTGATCTTATTAAACACCCTGACGTAAATTACATTTCCTTTGCAGCTAGGGGGCATGACAGTCTCATCTATTTTTATTGCATTCTCTCAGTTTCACAAGCCCCAGGGTTTTGAGCTCGACATAGTTCCAAATTGTTTAAGTGACCATTATCCCTTGATTATGGTAAAGATGTACGACCCCCCCGCCCTGTAACATCCCATTAACACACACAAAAAATAAGGGGACATACAGCGTGCAACTCATTTTTCTCCATTTTTTGTAGAAAGGATGTTTATGAAGCAATATTTTCCTTTATTAAAAATTGTAATAAACAAAAAAATATCAATAAGAAGTAGATATACCATTTGGCTTTGCTAAATATTCACAATACTTTTCTTTGACTGTTCCCAGAGTGCACAGTCTGTCTATGGCATGATTCTTCCTCCTGTTACAGAAGCAGAAAAGTCGGGTTTCTTTGCTCAACCTTTTTTATATCAGGGCACTTTTCGTGTAATCTTACCCCGAGGTGTCAAACCTTCGTTGTGATGGCTTGCTTCTCAGCTATCACTATACAATAGTTTTCATACTGGACTATGTTTAGTGCGGCAGTGAGCAGTCTGGGAGCGAAGTGCAGGTGTTCCTGCTGTCAATCGGAGAAACTATTTTAACATAATCTTGTACTGTACCTTTTAAAACATCCCTGGGGTCTTGGATACAAAAACAAGCTTGTGTGGCTTATGATAAGTGTCTGTGTGAAGAGAGTGAGCATTCACAAATGAGTGGTCGGAGAGAAATTGGGCCAAGAAGGTCGAGAAAGTGAGATTGTTCAGACCAGGGTTGAAATCGCCTAGCATGATGGCAGGATTTTGAGTGACAGGCAGTCCAAGATGGTGTCAATATCATTGAAGAGTTGTTCAATGAGGCCAGGGGGCGCTATATTATTTCAAAGTGGGCATCACACATCGTATTAGGGATGGTTGTGAAATATTTGCTGAGGAGAAGTCAGTGGTTAATTTGTAAAAGAATAAGAGCCAGGGGCAAAGGTTTTGCTTGGAAACTTGCGGCTGGTGGTATTAGATGTTGGCGTACCAAGTACCAAGGATGTTGACGCTTGATTCCACCTTATGTTTCTTTAATCCACCTCCAGACACCTCCTGCCCTCTTACCTCATTCTTGCAGGTTTCTGTTTTCTTCCTGTGTCACCTATTTTATGTCTTTCTTTTCCTTCTTTTTTCTTTAAACAAAACCTTTTTATTGGCACAAGTTAATCAGATACTACATACAAACATTATATCCAGACATTAGCAGTTGTTTGGCAATAGATATATTGATAGTACACACATCTCAACAGAGGACAATATTCCATCCAGTAAATTCACATCTCCCGCCATTGTCATCTTCAGAGCCCCCCTTTGCCTGTGCCCTTGGTGGCTCACAGATGTACCCCCTGAATTTATTCCAGGCCCCCCAGATCCTGCTCCATTTTTGAGGACAGCCTTGATTGATAAACACTGCTTTTTTCGGCTATCCAGATCCCCACACCATGCATTGAGTGTTGGCGACTCTCCCGCACCCCATATTTGTGCGATGTTGCGCTTCGCTACCATGATCCCCAGTGTGGCCCACATCTGTGCCGGGCGTGTAAGATTGTTCGGCTCCCACCCGTTTAGTAAGCATCTTCTGGGTTCCGGCGTTAACGACACCTCCACCGTCTGTGAAATGGTCCTTATTACTTTCACCTAACACTCCATGATCCTTGGACACTCCCACAAAGTATAGAAGAATGTACCCTCCTCAACACATCGTCTTAGGCAGTATGGGTGCGATGCTGTCTCTATTTTGTGTGGGGTGTGTCTAGTATAATAAGTTCTATGTAGAATTTTGAGCTGCACTAATTTGAGTCTTGAGGGTATTCCCACCTCCCGCGGGGAGGCCAGCGCCTCCTGCCATTTGGAATCCTCGAAGTTACCCACGTCCTGGGACCACTTTTCTCTAAGTGTCACGTTTGGGTCAGGTAAATTGTTTACTAATTTGCGGTAGGTAAGGGAAGTCGCCCGCTTCTGCATGCAATCAGTCAGCAGTCTGTCTTCCATGGCGGTGGACTCCGGAACCTTGGAGCTGGATGATAAGAACGCCTGCAACACATGTTTTATCTGCATATACCTAAAGATTTCAGAGGGCGATACCTCATACTGTGTTTGGAGATTCTCAATTGTAATCACCTCCCCCTTGTGCCACATGTCACTCACTGTGGAAATACCAATGGCGTCCCATTTAGCAAATCCTTTGTAATTCCGAAGGCCGCTCAAACGTTGTGTGTCCCATAGAGGGGAAAGCTGAGTTATTATTCCCTTCCAGCCTAATTTAGCGTGCGCTTCAAGCCATAGGTGGACCGTCTGCCTTGTGGGTCCAACTACCGCTGGTGTACGCTTCCTGTTTTAAAGTGCAGACATCATGCCCCCAGTGAGGTGCCGGGTTTTAAGGAACCCGGTGGTGCCAGGGGATAACACCCGAAGACCTCTGAGTTCTCCCTGTTCCGGACCACAGAAACCAAGAGTCTTCTAGGTGAAGTCAGAGATCGAGTTTTATTGGCTGCAACCAAGTAACAAGCGTCCTAGAATTACAACAGCACGGGTCGTAAGTTCTCAGGAGACTGTTCGTTTTCACAGAACCAGCCTTCTCCTTTTATACAAAAATAACAGCTGCAGGCAAGAATTCTTCAGTTTACAATACGGTCATATACATATTTCCAAAACAGAGCAAAAAGCACAGTCATGTCGGCCAACCCATGTTTTCGATGTCCAGTTTGTGATAGATGACCCAGCCCGGCCCAGAACTACCATCAGATACCGATGAAACCCCAATAAAATCGGGCACCTCCCCATCGTAAAACTGGCCATAAACAAGAAACATGGACAGGTGTATGTGTGTGGATAACATGGTTTGTATGTAGCGCAATAAAAACAGTCAGTGATGGCTCCGCGCAGCGGACGCGATCAGCGGACGCGCCGGACCTGCGCCGGAGTCGTGCCAGAGTCCTGCCCGTCTGCGCCCATCCGCGCTCGACCGGGCTCTGGGCTTAGGGACTCTGGCACACGTACCTGCTATACTTCAGCGGATCTTCTAGCACTGAAATCCGACAGGTATACCCTGTCCCCTGTCATATGTGCCGCTCTTAAGGAAAATAACATCTTGCATTCCCCCAGCCTTAAGAACTCTAGTCTTATACCCCCTCTAAAGTTAGCTACCCTTAATACCAAGTCATTGCAGAAACACCACCTGGAAATTTTTACACTTCTGCAGGACGAGACTATTGATATCCTTACACTCACTGAAACTTGGTTGAGTGATACTTCCTCCCCGGATATCATAGCCAGCCTTCCTAGCGGGTATGACATGATCTGGCATAATCGACCAGAGGGGGCCCGAGGAGGTGGTGTAGCAACGATCTTTAAAAGGCAGTTTACGGTAACCAAAATCTTAATGGAGACCATAAATGCCGTCGACCTACTAGGGATAAAAATCACCATGAACAACTCCTGTCTCATTATTTTAACAGTCTATTGCCCACCCCAAAGCACCTCAATGTTCAATGATCTCTTTTTTCCTATAATATCAGACTTATGCACACGTTACAAAAACATCTTGGTGACTGGTGACTTTAATGTCCACTGGGATAAAAGGGATCAAGATCCATTAGTCCAGAAACTGCAGACCACTATGACCGCCCTGGGATTGGCACAATTTGTGGAAGCTCCAACCCACATAAAAGGCCACATTTTAGATCTCATTTGGTCCTCCATGCCAAAGGCGGTCATTACAAGCATCACACCCTGCATCTGGTCGGATCACCACCTAATCCTGTATGACATACCGCAAAATAACTCCCAGATTAAACTCCCATTAAAAACAAAAAAAGTGCGTCAATGGAAAAAAGTTAATTCTGATACCCTGACTAAAGCCCTGCCCAAATATAAACATAAATCCATAATCCCACCAGATGGTACTGACCTTGATTCAAATTATGATACGATAACGACTATCCTTAGGCAATCAATTGATGAGATAGCCCCCGAAAAGACACAAAAAGTAAAAGGTGCAGAGAAAGGAGCCCCTTGGTTTACTCAAAGTCTACGAGACCAAAAAAGAAAGCTCCGCTATCTCGAAAGATGTTGGAGGAAATCCAAAAAGGACACTGATAGGGAAGCATATAGAACATCGTTTCAAATATATAAAAAGCTCATTGTATCAGCTAAGAAGGATTTTTACGAGACACGCATGAACAACGCTACAAATATCCAGAGAGAAACATTCCAAATCCTGAAAGAGCTAAGCAAGAAGGAGGAAAAGGCAGACATACTGATTGACTGTGACACCTTTCAAGGATATTTCCTTGAAAAAGTAGCGACCATCTTGTCAGATATCAAGAAGGATAATCCAGTCATATACACCGAACCACTGCCTCCTTTAAACTCCTCAACCCCTATCATCACTAGATTTCCCGAAATCGACTCTATCATCCTTAGACAATTAGTAGCATCTACCAAGTCTGGCTCCCCCGCCGATCCCTGCCCGCCTGATATTTTTCGACTAGCAATTCCGATTCTAGAGGATCAGATCTTAGACCTCCTAAACATCTCACTAGCTACTGGATCATTACCAACCACCTTTAAAGAGGCACGCGTCAGACCCCTGATAAAAAAGCCTGGGGCAGATCCAACTAGCCTGAAGAACTACAGGCCAATTTCCCAGCTGCCATTTCTGTCAAAAGTATTAGAACAGCACGTGTTAAAATCTTTGTCATCCCTCCTGGAATCTCACCATCTTCTCCAGGAGCGGCAAGCTGGTTTTCGTGCCCACCATAGCACGGAACTAGTAATGCTGTCTGTACTTGATGAGCTCAGATGCATGGCTGACAGTAAAAAGCCAAACGCCCTGATATTACTAGATCTTTCAGCGGCGTTTGATACTGTCAGCCATGCACTGCTCCTGGACAGATTGGCTAGGTTCGGGATAGGAGAGCAAGCTCTCAAATGGCTAACAGCCTTCCTATCAGGGAGGACGCAGAGGATCCAGCTAGCAGATCAGGTCTCCGATGTGGGCACCTTAGTTTGTGGAGTCCCGCAGGGGTCCGCGCTCTCTCCACTTTTATTTAATCTTTACCTACAGCCATTGATAGAATCCCTGGCAAACATGAACTGCAAAGTTTTTAACTACGCCGATGATACTCAGCTGCTGCTGAGTATCGACAACACTACATCGGCTCAGTCCACGGCCCAAGACATATTACGGTTCACAGTAAACTGGATGTCGTCCAATTTATTGAAAATCAATCCAGATAAAACGGAAGTCCTCGTAGTTTCAACCTCCACTTCCCCCTGGAAAGATTTGTTTTGGCCACAAGAACTTGGACCTACCCCAAAACCGTGCCCTAGTGTTAAGAGCCTTGGTATGAAAATCGATCAGGAACTCTCGATGGCCAACCAAGTGTCCGCTGTAGTTGGCTCCTGTACTAACCTGATCAGGCAACTACGTAAGCTCGTTCCCCTACTCTCAAGGAATATGCTTCGAACCATTGTTTCAGCCACAATAGTGTCTAGAATTGACTACGGTAATGCGTTATACTTAGGCCTCCCAAAAAACTCCATCAATCGTCTTCAGGTTATCCTCAATGACGCAGCTCGTCTGATATTTGGAGTTCCGAGGCGGACTCACGCCTCCCCCTTGCTTCATAAGCTACATTGGCTGCCTATAACACAAAGAGTCGCATTCAAGAGTATGTGCATTTGCCACAAAGCAATCCATGGACAGGCGCCAGCCTATATAAAAGATAGGCTTGAAATATACGAACCTAAGCGCGCCTTGCGATCTTCTGGTTCCTTTTTGCTATCCTGTCCATGCTTTAAACTGGCAACTAAAGGAGGCAGATCCTTCTCAGTTCAGGCCCCTACCATCTGGAACAAGCTACCGGAGGCGCTCCGCAGAGAATCCAACCTTCTCCTCTTTAGGAAGTCCCTGAAGACTTTACTTTTCAAAGACGCATTCACATCCCAGTAGTTAGGTTACTATCTTTAGACACTTCTATACTTTCATCTGGTTTCTTGTTGCTGTACTTGGTCAGAAGCGCTTTGAGACCTGTCGGTGAGTTGGCGCGATATAAAACCCAGTTACAAATTACAAATGGTTTATGGCATGTTGTGCCTTGATGCTATCTTACTCGGCCACTGGGCGAGGGACTGCCCGAACAGGTTTGGCTGGAGGCAGGGGAGTCAGCTCGGCCAGGTCATGGGGAAGTCAGCTAAGGTGGACGTGTCCTTTCAGTTCAAGCTCGCCCTCAATCAATTGACTATAAGAGGGCAAGCCATAAGATGGATGCCGTTCACAAAATGGAGTCAGAGGGTTCGGAACGGAAATCACGGTTTAAGGGTGTTAGCATCACTTGATCACGACGCAAATGCATAGGGATAATGTCCTACTCATTACCGGTCTGCCGATACCAAATTCGTCATGGTACGATGATATTTTGTGACACGAAGGTTGGGCCTCGGGACCATATTACAGCAGGGTCCAGAATTTCAGAACCATAGACCCTCCTTTTGCCCTCATATTAGGCAATAACTCATGCTAATCTGAGTCCAAATCTGTATTAATGAATTCATGGAGATGCTGCTGTAGCATCATTCTGTTGCTCAATTCGTCCCTTGACACAGGCTCCCTTACACATGATGTAGCACAGAGGCCACATATTGCAGGAGCGCACTGCACAAACAGGCAGAACATAAACAGAATGGCTAAGATCATCCCAATGAAGATCAGAGTTTTCCATCCCCAGGCAGAGATCAGTTCCCAGAATCACCCTAGCAGGGACCAATCCCCTTTATCCACGTGAAGGGAATCAGAGATTTTGTGCAGTTTGGAGATGGCCTGGTACACTGTCGGAGCATTATCAGGGATGAAAATGCAGCAACTGGATTGGATCACTCTACATACACCACCACGGTTTGCAAGTATGACATCTAGGGCAAACCTGTTCTGAAGAGTCATGAGTCGGTCCGATTGGAGCTCAGCTGTCAGGTTACTGAGGGCACCGGCCGTTTCGGTCATGGCGGATTTAACTACCCTCGTTAACTGGTGAATGTTCCTGCTGTTCACCATAGGCCCCCAAAACGGCAGAAAACCCTTTGCGAAGTCTCCAAACTCCTGACCCGCAGTGTCGTCTTGACTCACGACACCCCTAACTGTCCTTGTCCGATGGTAATCTGCCTCGGCCGTGTAGGTGGGTGGCAGCAGAAACAAGATAAAACATGTGCCCGAGAAGTCAGGGGGCAACCATGTGTATGCTTTGTCATGGCAAACGAAGTACGTACCCTTAGCCGCTAAGAAGGGAGGGGAAGTTCGGGATGCAAACACATAGGTTTCCGTGCATATGCTCTTCCCCAACTGTGCCTTGGGATCCCTGCCAATACCTTGCAGACATAGGTGACCTCGGTGGGGTACTATCCAAACCGGGGAGGATCTCTTTGTTTTCTGGCTCTTACTCAAGGAAATCCCATACTTAGTGATGTTCCATCTACTATACGGGGTAAACTCATCTTTGGGAATCGTTCGATACGTGTCGATATCCCTGCTCATATTCCTTATTCCTGCCACTAGTGCCTTGTTGCTGGAATTGCTCCCGGTGGGACGCGGGGGATATGGTTCTATGGCAAACAGGAACATTGTCTGGAAAGCCCACAGGGAACCATAGTAACTAAATGGCAGGACGAAGTAAGGGATGCCCTTATCTGTTGTGTGTGGCATAAGTCCACATATCCAACAGTTCGATGCGTTCATTATAGACTGGTGCTGGTCTAGGAGCTGGATGAATGAGTTATTTACAAATTCTAGTCTTCTGGCAGACTCGTGTTCAGGTAGAGGGTGAAAGGAATGCAGAGAAACAGTAGGAGGAGGTGTGGGCTGGGTGTTATTTACAACGATAACTTGAAATGTGAATAAAGTGTAGCCAATCAAGAACATCATTACGCTACACAACATTAAAATACATATTATCAAGAATCTTTTTCTGGCCATCACAGTGCATATTTTCTTTTTATAGTTTGTGGATCTAGCAGGTCTCTCTACCTTTGGAAACTCCATCCTCTAGTTGCTGCCCGCGGTGGGAGATTGATTCTGCCAAGGAGTGCTTTCTGTTCAGTCCGGGGTAATTCCCTCAGACCAACCAGAACCGTTGACCTAAACGCCTCCAGCTGCACTCCCCAGACTGTCAACCACGACCCTAGCAGCAGAACCGGATGGCGGTTCGAAAATCAAAAATGAGCAAGTTCCCTGGGCGAGAGAGCTGTAAAATCAAAAATAGTTCTTGGGGGGGGGGGAGGGGGGGAAACCCTTATAAGCTTGCTTTTATTAGTTCGTGTTTCTTGACCTTAGATTATACCGTTGTTTCCCAGGTATGGTGTGGTCTTCAAACAATGTTTCAGGTTTTGTAGTGTCCAACTGTATTGACGGTGGCACAAATCCTTGCAGAATACGATCACTCTCCTTTTCGGTACCAGTTCCTTTCAATCGTGCATCGCTGAAGAGTGCAAAGCGTGATACGGACTCGGTCTCGGAGTCAGCAATTCCCTCCTGGACCCATCGGTCGTATGGAAGGGGCAGCGGGACCCGTTTACAGTGGGCGCCGTGCACCCAATGTTTTTTCCCGTGGACACGTACTGCAGAACGGGTAGTTAGCAGGACTTGGAAAGGTCCGGTCCAGCGAGGCTCCTCGTTCTTGGTTCGCCTGAAGTTCCGGACTAGGACCCAGGAACCAGGTTCGATGGCGTGGCCTGGATCGTCAGACGCCGGTGGAGAGGAGCTGTGGACCTGTTGGTGTAAAACACGCAATTTAGTTGTCAATTCGTGCAAATAGTCAAGCAGTACAGGGTGCTCTATCTCGCTTAGTTTCTTGGGCCTTGGCACTCCCCATATGTTCGCTGGGCGCCCGAACACGATTTCGTGGGGGCTGAGTCCCAGTCTGGAATGGACAGTCATTCTGGTAGACAGGAGTGCTAAAGGCAAGGCGTCAGGCCATTTAAGACCTGTGCTGGCTTGGATCTTGGCCAATTTTAACTTTAACGTGCCGTTGTAGCACTCTACTAATCCCGCTGATTGGGGGTGATTTGCAGCGTGGAATTTCTGGTGTATGCCTAGACATTCGCACACTCTCTTCATCACTCGTCCCACGAATTCACTTCCATTATCACTCCAGACCATTCTAGGCATACCGAATCTAGGGAAGAATTCCTTGACAAGGGCTTTGGCAGTTGACAAGGCGGTGTTGTCCTTAAGGGGATACGCTTCCACCCACCTGGAGAAGGCGCAAACAACAACAAGCACGTATTTCAGATTGTTGTACCTCTCCATGTGGATGAAATCGAGCTGCAAGACCTCGAACGGGTACGTTGGAGGCGCAAAATGACCAGCTGGAGTTGGGGTTCCCCTACCGGGATTGTACTTCAAACACACCATACAGTTCCTGACCAAATTCTCTGCGCATTTCGGGATACCACTATTCTGCCAAACTGGGGCCAACAACTTACAAATTCCTTTCGCACTAATGTGAGCCATTCCATGGGCCATTGTCACCAATGCAAGCACATATGCATCGGGTAACAGCCATCTGTGATGTTCTGACAATTCGAACCAACAACCATTCGCATCCAATCTACCCTTGCTTTCTCTCCATTCATTCACCTCTTTTTCAGTGGCATCAGATTGTATAGACTTCACACTTTCGATAGTGTCCTCACACATACCCACATCAGCAATCCATCTCGCAGGACCTACAACATACATTCGACTCATCGTGTTCCTTGCAGTCTCTTTCGCAACTGCATCTGCAAATGCATTCCCACGACCAACATCATCTTGAATCTTTCTGTGTGCACTGCATTTCACAATCGCAACTTGTAGTGGCAAGGTCAGTGACTCGAGGAGCTCGTTAACTAACTGACCATGTTAGATTCTTGCACCATGTGACGTCAGGAACCCACGTTCATGCCAAAATCTTCCAAAGCTGTGAGCCACACCTAAGGCGTATTGGCTATCAGTATACACATTCACTCGCTTTCCTTTTGCCAACACACACGCTCTAGTAAGTGCAATCAACTCTGCCGCTTGCGCAGAATTGTGCGGTATACGTGCAGTCTCTACAATCGTGTGCAATGTTGTTACAGCGTATGCTGCAGTCGTATCACCATTTGGCAACTTGAAGCATGAACCGTCAACCCATAAAGTATCATTACATTCAGGAAGGGGAGTGTCCTGCAAGTCTACTCTCCCTTTTGTCTCTTCTTCTGTCCTAAAGCAGCAATCATGTTTTTCAACCTCATCTGTCTCTGCCGGAATGGGTAATAACGTAGCGGGGTTGAGTGTATCACACCTCTTTATGTGTATGTGACTCGCTAATAGTGTCAGCTCATAACTGGACAGTCGAGCACTAGTTAAGTGCTGTGTCTTCATTCTGTTTAGCAAAATGTCTACTGCATGTGGGACCATAACGATCAGAGTATTATTCATGACTAACCCAGCAGACTGTCGAATACAGACAGCTGCTGCAGCAGTGGCCCTCAAGCAACTTGGTAATGCCTTAGCTACAGGATCTAGAGTCGCTGAGAAATACGTGCATGGGCGCTGTTTGTCCCCAAAGTATTGTGTCAGGACTGATAATGCGCAACCTTCCTTCTCATGGACATATAATGTAAAAGGCTTACTGTAGTCGGGGTTGCCCAACACAGGAGCCGAACACAATGCATCACGCAACTCGTGGAAACTTGTCTGACAATCTTCAGACCAAGCCATAGGATCGGGTGTGTCTTTACAGATTAGTGCCAGCAAAGGTTTAGCCAATAGTGAAAAATTCGGTATCCATTGTCTACAGTACAATGTAATGCCCAAGAAAGCACGCACTTCTCTTTGTGTCCTTGGGACACTCAATCTTGCAATTGCCTGTATTCTTTCCGGGGTCAGTCTCCTTCCCTCCTTCGATAAGATGTGACCTAAGTAGGTCACTTCTTGTCGACAAAATTGCAGTTTTGAAAGAGAGACTTTGTGCTTCATGTCACATAAATGACGCAACAACGACAATTTGGCTTGCTTGCAAATCTCTTCAGTATCTGCAGCGATCAGTAGATCGTCTACATACTGAATCAGAGTCGCACCATCAGGTAGAACAATCGTGTCAAGTTGTGTTTTCAGAGCCTGACTGAATATCGATGGACTTTCACAATAGCCCTGAGGAGCGCGTTTGAAGCGGAAGCTTCGTCCTCCTAAATTGAAGCCAAAAAAATCCCTGCTCTCCTCAGCAATCGGGATGCTGAAGAAAGCGTTCTTCAAATCAATCACCGAAAACCAAGTGGCTGAAGCTTGAACCATTGTCAATAGGGCAGTAATGTCGGGAACAACTGGAAATTGTGGCACAACAATTTTGTTCACTTCTCTGAGATCAATTACAAATCTGTACACAGGGGGCTGTGAAGGATCAGTACGCTTTAAGACTGGCAAAACAGGACTTTTACAAATGTTGCCTGTTGTCTCTTCAATGACATCTTTCTCGATCAGATCGTAAATGATCGCTAACAACGCCTTTTCACATTCGCTAGATATTTTGTATTGGGGAATACGTGGCAACCTAACATTCGTTTTCAATGTTATGACATACGGTGCTATCTCCAAAAGACCCACATCATTTGAACCACTAGCCCAAAGTATATCTGGAAGAGATGACAATTCAGTTGGAATATTCTCCTTTGCCAAATACATTGGGGAAATCACTTTCTTACCTAGTGTAAGTTGTACTCCCGAAGGAGAACAGTACAAAGTAGCGTATAATCTCTTTAACAAATCCAAGCCTAACAAATTTTCACCACAACCTGTTGTAAGAATGAGGGGTGCTTCTAATTCACATGGGCCAACAGAAAGGGGCATAGGACTAGAGATTGGGTTTCTAACCGGGGCGCCAGAAAAACCTACTGAAACATTCATTTCGCCAGACAAAGGTGCGCCAGGTAGTTTTGAGTGCATAATCAAACTTTTTGTAGCACCAGTATCCAGCAGAAAAGGTTCTGACACTCCTGATGTAATCACCTCAACATAAGGTCCATTTTGATCTACTGGAACTGAAACAACTCCCTCTCTTTGTCCATGGCTGTCCTAGCAATTATTACCCTCATTCTCGTTCTCTGTGTAATAGTCATCAGCATGGTACTAAGCTGACCTAGAAGACGCATTATTCTGTTGATCAAAGCTGTTCATAGAATTCTGAGGCGGAAAAGAAGTAGTATTCTGGGGGAAATTTCCACGGCCCCTACCCCTAGGAGCGTGTTGAACACCTCTACCTCTTGCACCAGAAACACCATTTAACCGTCGCAATAAAGCTGGACAATTATTCTTGAAATGACCCTCTTCCTTGCAATACGCGCACTGATTCGGACCGTACGGTAAACGCTGATGAGAAAACTCGTTTCCTTGCGGGTTTCTCGAATACTGCTGTGGTTGCTGATAATTGGGCTGACTAGGAGTGCGAGGCGGATAGGCTTGCTGGAGAAGAACTTTAGTTTTTAAATCTTTAGTATTTTTGTCTGCCTTATCTAGCTCGTCTTTGCGCCTATTTTCGTAGTACTGGGCTGTGGCTAAAATCTGCGCTGACGTGGAAACAGCCCAAGCACTCTCTGAATCTTTCAATTTGTTACATAGTTCAGGAAGCAGATTATGTACGAATTTGTCTACAAACAATCTTTGGCCACCCTCGGTAGCCATATCCTGACCACTATGATCGACGAAAGTCTCTTCAAATCTTGTGAAGAAGTCAGACACATTCTCATCTTTTTTCTGCTTGCACGCAGATAACTTATCCCAATTCACACGCAATTCAGGCATTAAAGTTTTCATATACGTGATAATTCTACCAGGAAGTTCAGCTACCAAAGGCTCAGGTTTAGAACCACCAACTTGTCTAGCATCTGCAGCAGTAATATTAGCCCACGTGTCACCTAGTTCTTGATCATGATCTACATGACGAATCTTACTCAACAAGGGCTGTGGAACAACATTCCCAAACAACATGTCTACATCTGCTAAATTCATTATACATGAACTTGCAGTCTGTGATAACTCCTTATAATACCCGGCAGGGTTTTTGCGAGGATCAGGTAATGTCTGCTTGAGTGCTAAAACTTCAGATCTTTTCCAGGGGACATGTACCCATACACGCTGGAAATGTGGTGGAACTGGTGGATTTGCGTTTGCGTCACCTTCCCTCCAAACCGGAGGAACCTCTCTCATGGGGTACTGTCGCGGCTTTTTCCTACCTGACACGTCATCCTCATACAATGATCTAGAGACGTTTCCCTTAGTCCTATAAGATAACAACAAATCTATTGCTTTTTCAACGTCGGCACCTACAATCATGCCTTCATAGAACCTAAAACGCATAAGGAAAAATTCCTTCCTTTTGCGTTTTGGATCGTTTGTCTCCAAATCTTCGCAAAGATATACACACATCTCTTCGAATACATATCTCTGAGTGGGTGCATCCCATTGTCGGAAGACCTCCATAACAGACTGAACATCGTATCTAACGGTGTCAGTAACCCATTTGCGTGCTAACTCATTCAGCATTTCTCTTTCCTCATAATCAGGCAGGTGACTACGCAACTGTCTACGTCCTATTTTAGGGGTCGTTTTAGGCGACCCGAAGAAAGGTGAGAACAGACCAGTGACAGTACTTGCCACTCTCTGTCGAACAGAAGGAGAAGCTTGCGGAGAGGCAGATGTGCCAGAAAAGACAGGCTGATGAAAGGAGGAAGTCGAGGCAATAGCAGAGGAAGTCGAGGCCGTGGCAGAAGTTGTATCAGGATAAACAGTTGGAGCAGTAGGCAAAGTCGTAGGAACAGTAGCGGTAGTATGTAGCAAAGGCGGCGGCCCTTGAGAAGGCTGCGCCGGAGAAGTAGGAACCAGCTGAAGAGGAGCTGGTGCTTGTGCAAGAGCTGCATTACGTGCGCCAGGGCGCGGTATAACAAAACGCTACGGGGGTGCAGTAATGCTCGATCTATATGGGGGTGGTGAATTCAATAAATGGGACATTAATGGATCCTTCTCTAATGTCTCTTTTGAACCTTGTCCTTCATGTGGTAACATCGGGTAGCATTTATCTACTGCTAACTTCTTGCTTCTGAGCATTTGTTCTCTATCCTGCTCTTCCTCATTATCCCTGTATGCAACGGCAGCTTGCACCATTGACATACCTCTTTTATTTTTCTTAGCTAATTTCATTTCTTTCTGTTTGGCTTCTTTGCGCCACAAGCGAAAAGAGTCAAACATCGCCGGCCGGGCTTTCTTCTTAAACAGTTTGACTTCGAGGTTATCTAAAATTTCTGCGTCGAAGCTACCATATTGGGGCCATTTTAAAACACCATCCTTTCTGGTGTACTTTATCCATACCTCATTATATGTGATAGGGCCTACTCCATGCTTTATGTAGAGTTCATATGTTGGAGTTCCAATCGGAGGAACCGGACACGAATCCTCTAATCGGGAGTCCATACTACAACCAAGACAAAACAAGTTTCCAAGTCTGCTAAGACCAGGCATCTTTGCTCACTAGTCTAGCTTCAAACTTCAAGGGATTATCTATTTATGATATTCTCGTGAATACACGAATCCCTCGGTTTTGGCGCTTGCAAGTTCCAAACAATGTACCTCAAGGATACCAAAAACTAAGAACAAAACTAAGGACTGGGAGACGCTCCACTTATACTTAACTGAAGTATTGAAGTTCGATGATGTCACTAGAAGACTCGTCTATCGTTTCGCTCTACCAAGGATCACTGGGTCCAAAACAGGGCGATAGTCAGGGCAGCAGTCCTTCGTAGCCGTCGGGACACGGGGAACCTCACAGCAAAGACCTTCAGAACCACGTCGACATACAGGGGTCGCTGAAGTGGCTGGCCGTCCTCTGGAATTTTCACACGAAGCTCCTCACGAACATCTGGCTTGGACCGATACCGCTTGATACCGCCCCACGTGGGCGCCAACTGAGGTGCCGGGTTTTTAGGAACCCGGTGGTGCCAGGGGATAACACCCGAAGACCTCTGAGTTCTCCCTGTTCTGGACCACAGAAACCAAGAGTCTTCTAGGTGAAGTCAGAGATCAAGTTTTATTGGCTTCAACCAAGTAACAAGCATCCTAGAATTACAACAGCACGGGTCGTAAGTTCTCAGGAGACTGTTTGTTTTTGCAGAACCAGCCTTCTCCTTTTATACAAAAATAACAGCTGCAGGCAAGAATTCTTCAGTTTACAATACGGTCATATACATATTTCCAAAACAGAGCAAAAAGCACAGTCATGTCGGCCAACCCATGTTTTAGATGTCCAGTTTGTGATAGATGACCCAGCCCGGCCCAGAACTACCATCAGATACCGATGAAACCCCAATAAAATCGGGCACCTCCCCATCGTAAAACTGGCCATAAACAAGAAACATGGACAGGTGTATGTGTGTGGATAACATGGTTTGTATGTAGTGAATGGTTTATGGCATGTTGTGCCTTGATGCTATCTTACTCGGCCACTGGGCGAGGGACTGCCCGAACAGGTTTGGCTGGAGGCAGGGGAGTCAGCTCGGCCAGGTCATGGGGAAGTCAGCTAAGGTGGACGTGTCCTTTCAGTTCAAGCTCGCCCTCAATCAATTGACTATATGAGGGCAAGCCATAAGATGGATGCCGTTCACAAAATGGAGTCCGAGGGTTCGGAACAGAAATCACGGTTTAAGGGTGTTAACATCACTTGATCACGACGCAAATGCATAGGGATAATGTCCTACTCATTACCGGTCTGCCGATACCAAATTCGTCATGGTACGATGATATTTTGTGACACGAAGGTTGGGCCTCGGGACCATATTACAGCAGGGCCCAGAATTTCAGAACCACACCAGTCCATTCCTATCTGCCTTGAAAGCAAGATCTGCCTACGGGGCATGTATCCACTGGTTGGGCCGCCCAGTAATATAGCTGTATGTCGGGGAGTGCAATGCCACCATCATACCACCTTCTAGTAAATTTGCGCTGTGCTATGCGCGCAGGTTTGCTCCCCCACAACAGCCGGGAAACCTGAGCCGCTGTCTTTTTAAAATAGTCCGATGGCACTGGGTATGGGGTATTTTCTAACTCATACAGGAAACGAGGCAATGCCATCATTTTAAAAAGCGCTGCCTTTCCCAGCAACGTCAGCAGCAATATCCCCCAATGAGCTGCATCCATTTTTAGACGCTCCTGGGGAGGCGCTAGATTCCTTTTAACAAATTTGCCCAGGTCCGCTGTGATATAGATACCTAAAGGCATCCTCCGAGATCTGCAGCGGGCAGTTCTTTGGGAGCTGCGGTGGTAGACCATGGAGCACAAAAATTATCGATTTGGACCAGTTTATAGTGTACCCTGACGCCCAACCAAAAAGGTCACATATATGCAGGAGTACCAGAATGGATCGTTTAGGGGAGGTCAGATATAGTAAAACGTTGTCCGCATACAACGAGATGCGGTCTTCCCATTCTTCCGTCCACCTAATACCCCGGATCATTGGCTCCCATCTTATCCATGCCACCAGCGGTTCCAAAACTAGGGCAAAAAGCAGCGGCGACAGTGGGCAGCCCTGGCGCGTGCCCCTAGTCAATGGAAAGTCGTGGGATATATGACCATTAGCCGCCACGTGTGCCAGTGTTTTTTTATACAAGGGACACACCCATGGGCAGAACTTCGGGCCAAAGCCCAAGTGCTTCAACACAGCGGACAAGAAGAGTCCCTCTACCATATCGAACTCCATACGAGCGTCCAAAGACAGGAGAATAGCTGGCTCTTGGAGATAAGGTATGCGGGACATCACTCCATGCAGATGCCTCAAGTTCAATGCCGTGTTTCTATTGGGCATGAACCCGGACTGGTCCAAGTGAATCAGGGTTGCGAGGTGTGGGGTCAGTCTGATCGCAAGGAGTTTTGCTAGAATTTTGGCCTCAGCGTTAATTAAGGATATGGGGCGATAAGAGGTACAGTCCACCGGGGGCTTCCCCATTTTGCTAGAATTTTGGCCTCAGCGTTAATTAAGGATATGGGGCGATAAGAGGTACAGTCCACCGGGGGCTTCCCCAGCTTCGTGATCGCCACCATTGTGGCCAGACGCTGATCCGGTGGGAGCTCACCTATTTTCAAACTGTCGCTGAACATGTTTAGCATGTGTGGGGCCACTATCCCCGCCATCTTTTTATAAAGTTCTATGGGAATGCCATTAGGCCCTACCGCTTTCCTAGATTGTAATGAGCCAATCGCCGCCTGCAGCTCGTCGGTTGTAAGGTCCGCCTCCAGTGCTAGGGCCACCTCCGGTGTAAGTTTAGGCAGAGAGTGGTCGAAAAGGCCCCTAGGTCTAATCTCAATCTTGTCCACATTTTTCAAACTATCCGGGGATGCAAGAAAGTAGTCTATTCTGGATAAACTATTATGCACCCCAGAATGAAAAGTGAATTGGCGCGCCGTGGTGTGGCGGTACCTCCATATGTCTGTAAGCCCTAGTGCACGCAGAAAGCTCCCCAGATGTGATACCTCCGATGTCTGCTCCCTCGCGGGGTGCCAGTCCAAGGTCCCATCCACCGTGGCATTAAAGTCCCCCCCATCAGCAGTTCCCCTTCCGGGAGATCAAGGAGAAAGTCACTGAGGGCCGGTAGTGTGACCGCATGTAGAGCTGGGGGAATATAAACTGTCACTATATTGATAGGGTGTCTTTCCCACTGACCGATAAGTGCAGTGAAGCGGGCGCCCGCGTCCGTCTTTGTCTTGTGTATTATGAGTGGCGACTGTTTTCGAACTAGGATACCTACCGCTCTGGAACCTAAGGAGAACTCCGAGTGGGCTATCAGTTTAAACCCCCATCTGTCCAACGCCTTACAGGCGGTATCGGTGAGGTGTGTCTCTTGCAGTAGTACCACTGCTGGGGAACATCTTTTAAGACACTGTAAGACACTGTAAGACCAAACCTCTTTTAATTTTGTCCCCTAGACCGTGCACATTCCTTGTAATCAGTGATAAGGAAGCCACCCGTGTACTGGGGAACTGTCCTCTATCAGATGGCTGTGAGTCTGGTGTCGTCATTACTGTGAGTGTGCGTAACTGGTATAACGGATTCACATGAACATTGCCACTGCCGACCCATGTCTGGAAAGGTGTCATATAGGAGTGCCTGTGTGGTGCGTGCTAACCGGGAAAAACATTACCATAACAACGTACCCAGTCCCTCCACCCCCCCTCTCTGCCTCCCTGCTAGATGGATTCAGAACTACCCGCCACCCCAACATTGCAGAGCGCTCAATACCCAATCCCATTAACAGTACTTGCGTTTTGGGGGTGAGAAGTCCGGTGAATGCTGTAGTCCATCCCCTCCTTGAAGATCAGTCTATATTTGAGTCTGGCCGTAGCTGTGCGACCAGTCGTCTAGCCGTGTACCTGGGCCTGCCCCCCATCCGCAGAAGATGGCCATACTAATCGATTACCCACTGGTGGCATGTCCACTACTCCATTGTTGGCAGATTGTAAATATGGTCTGTAAGGTCAGCGAGGTCCTTTTGCGCCATGTCTCCTTTGTCATTCTTCAGCTTCCGACCTTTGTGTGCTGTCGTCTTCCTGCTCCTGTCTATGTTCCTTGGGGTCCTCTTCCACCCTCCGCTGTTGCTGGCACCTCTCCAACCGTCTGGATCCTTTCACTCATTGCCACCCCTCGAGCCAGTCATGGGCCTCTTCTGGTGCATCAAAGAACCAGGTTCTGCCGTCCGCCACTACTCGTAACTTTGCAGGAAAATGCATGGAGTAAGCAAATTCACTGGGCCGAAGTTCTTTCTTAACCTCGAAGAAACTCCTGCGATGTTTGGTAACCGCAGCCATGAAGTCTGGGAAAAAGGATACCGCTGAGTTTTGGATGTGAATCGGCGGGGCCACTCTTGCAGTTTGTAGTATTGCATCCCTGTTGCGGAAATAAAAAATTTGGGCCAGGTCGGGCCTGGGAGGCGCCCCAGGCTTGGGCTTACCCCCCGGCATCCTGTGTGCTCTTTCTATGAGAAAAAAGTGGAGAGCCCTCTTGGTTGGAGTCTAGTCTTTATGAGTTCTTCGACATAGAGGTCCATGGCTGGGCCCCCTTCACTTTCAGGAATGCCCGTGAGTCGAACGTTATTGCGGCAAGAGCGCCCCTCCTGGTCATCCAGCTTCGCCGCCATTATTTTGTTTTCCGCCTCCAGGTGATTGACTTTTTTAAGCAATGTGGCCGTATCCCTGGACAGGGTTTTCGTCACTTGTTCCATATCCGTGACCCTTGCGGTCATTTTCAGGGAGTTCGCCTGTAAGAAGGACACATCCGTAGAAATGGCCATAATGTCATCCAGCATCACTTTATTTGCCCCCTCTCCTTCAGGGGCCTTGTCTGGTGTTTCTTTAGGGTCCGACAGCGCCGGAAAGTCTCTTGCGTACGCATACTTGTCTAGTTTGCCCTGGGTGGTCGTGCGTGGGCCCCTGCCCCCCCATTCTTATCCGGGGAACTTTGCACCGGTCGGTAGTCTCCGCCACCAGCCGCGGGATCTTCCTCCACGTGCGGCCTGTCGGTTTTCCCGCTGCGCAATTAACTGAGAGTTACCGGGGCAGAGGGCCGATGGTCGCACGTCCAAGAAGCACACAAGCTATTACTGTCTGCAACTTCGAAGCTATAGATAGGCAGGATGTGCGCAGCAGTGACCGTGTCCAGGAGAATTCTGTGCAGCGTCAGATTGGCCACGGGCTCTGGGTGCAGATTCGGCTGGTTTCCTCCGGGGCCGCTGCCCCTCTGCGCAGGCTAGTTTATTTGCGGCTCAGTCCTGCCTCGTGCTCCATTGCACGCCTCAGGGGCCTCCTCCAGAATCTATGATCTCAATAAGGACCCCATAAGGAGGCACCTGTGAGTGGGGTCCAGGATTGGTGGAGGGCCGGATCTCTGCTGGGCCTTCAGGGTCCTATTCTGTACCAGGCGGGCGCTTTTGGCTCTCTCCCGCTCCTCACTCTCCCCGCCATCAGTCCTCGCCTGGAGTCGGGCCTGCTCACCTCCCGATGGGCGCCAGCGCATCGCAGGCCACGGCAGCAACAGGCAGCTCGACCACCCCCCTCGTCAGGCACATCAGGGCAGTCGAGCTGGAGATCGAGTAGGAGCCCGCGCCATGGGCGTCCCTCGGCTAACCATCCTCCGATGTTAATTCCAGGGAGGGGAGCCGGCACTATCTTCAGTCGGCACCCGACAGCGCCGCACAGCCCCCACTTCACTCCGTCAGCTCTGATCAATGCATCAGCCGGGCTGGCCGTTGAGCGCCCCCCCCACTGGGCCCAGATCGCAGGCAAGTCCCCGGGTTCAGCCTCCCTCCAGCGTTCTGGTGGCTGCACACGCCTGGAGAGCAGATCGCTGGATGCACCGCAGATGCCGCTTTCATATGGTCGTCTTCAAGGTAGGATTATTTTACGGATAAGTTGCCGGATTGATAGGGGAATCTACTCTTCCTGCGGAGCTCCTCTAGGTTGCGGCCATTTTAGTCGGAAGCAAGCCACGCCCCCTCCTCTTCCTTCTTATTTACCCTTGTGTGTTATTAACGGTCTAGCTATGGGTCAAAGTCTGATGCATAAAAGTTAAGTACTGGTCCCCCAAAATAAGCACTAGTAGTCCCCTACCTGAAAACATCGGCTTGAGCCAAGCACTGG
This sequence comes from Lissotriton vulgaris, assembly GCF_964263255.1. Classification (NCBI taxonomy): domain Eukaryota; kingdom Metazoa; phylum Chordata; class Amphibia; order Caudata; family Salamandridae; genus Lissotriton; species Lissotriton vulgaris. Next base: position 248,971,428 of record NC_141694.1, read on the forward strand.
TCGAAGTCAAACCACAGCTCACCAACTCCCCTGTGATTGTAGCGTGTGTATGAGAAAATGCGGTCAATTGTGTGAAGAGGGTAGCTTGTGTGACGTGTCATTTGGGTTGGTACATGATTCAGTGATATCTGTGAAATGAAGTGGATGTAAGTGAGAATTACAGTTTTTAGAAATGCCGGCAGTTCTATTCCACAATGACCAGGCAACATGAGTTGCTGGTAGGTGCATTGGAGGATCTTTGAAGCACAGGGTTTGTGAGTCATTTGGTCGGGGGAATATTAGTTGAAGCGAGGATAGTTTGTGTGATCTCCAGTTGAGAGTGAATGGGATTTGAATGGTGATGTGAAAGAATATGTGGATGAGTGAGGTTGTGTGTTGGACTAAACTCGCGGCAGACATCATTGGCGATGGAAGTAAATGTAGAAGGTTCGGGTGTAAAGGGCTTGCAATACACTGTGTGGATTTGTGGATAGAGCTTTAGAGTAAGGAGTGGCCTGTTGTGGTTGAGATGTCTGATGCCTAGATACAAATTAGTTTCACATCTTGTTTTGGTGTGGTGCCAAGGCTGGAGCAAAATCACAGTCTACAGCAAAATGCCATATGGGAGCAAACTAAACTCACAATCTAGAACGCAATCAATAATTTGGTTTAGGTGAGGGCAAAGCCACTTTTGGTGCTGAGTCACAGTTGTGTGAAGAAACATAGGTAGGAATATGACGTGGTTGTTACAGTTAGGGGGTATACTGGGTAGAGGAAGCAAGGATAAGTCCATTAATTTGGGTACTTTCGTGTGGACCTAAAGGCAAGGTGGTGGCTCATATAGAATTTATTTCAGCCAAAGTCAAATCCTTGATGGTTGTGCTTCCTCTTCACAGCACTGTCATGGGGGTACCTGTTTATGGTGTAATGAGAGAGATTGTAGAGTGGGGGAGCTGTTGATGAGGCAACCCTTTTTTAGGTGGCATTCAGGGGCAAAGCCCATAAGGTCTAAAACTGACCCCAGGGCAAGATGTTGTCCTGCATGTTCTTGGCCAAGGCGAATCCCCAATGGTGTCTCTTTCTCTTCGCAGTGTGGGCCCGAAGGATCATGGCTTTGTGGTGGTGAGTGGTGGAAGATAGTTATATGGTGTAAGGATGAGCCTGTGGAGTGGAGTAAGGGATTTCTCACACTCCGCGGCACAGTGGGTAAGGGGCAGAGGTCACCATGGCGAGGTAGCCTCTTTAAGCCCTTTTAAAACTGGGATTGAAAACATCAAGATCGAGATCCGACCACTGAAGGAAGAGGGTCGCTCACGTGGCCTCAATTCTGCCTCAAGCCTGATCCCATATGTAGGCACTCCCTATTCACAGCATGGGTCCTGGTGGTGCGTGCTAGAGGATGATTGAGTGGTGTAGGGTAGGAGCCCACTGAGTTCGCACATCCTAATGACAGACAGGAGAGGGACTTTAATTTCTGCATGAAAACCTGCATAATAAGGATTGATAAAACCATCATAACCATCGATATGGCTTTTCGATAGTGCATGCAGAGACTGACAACTCTACAGGTGATATGCATACACCGAAAACATAAGCTAAAGAAATCATACGTGTATGTGCTGCTTACATAGTGCATACATGCATGCTGTCTCTGTGATTGTGGGCCAATTTGTGTTGTACGTGCATTTGTGACAAAACAATGCCTGTGTGCCTGTGTGAACGTTATCTATCTATGCATATCTGTGCCTAGTTTTCTAAAAATAATTTGTACTGAGTATTTAACATGTGTTCGGTACAGTGCATATATTATGCAAAAGTTTCCTTATGAATGGAAGTCCAATACCGTCCTTTCTCATCTAACCAGTAATAGGTATCGCACCAGGGGGAGGGAGCAAAATTCAAGTAATGAAATCACCATGCCTTCATACCCATCCAGCATGTTTCAAGAGATGCAAATATACTTTTTGCAATTTTGGGGGAACGTGATTCCGCAGCAGAGGTGGCTCCTCCTCGAGGGGGGAGGAGCGTCGCTCTGCCTGCTGCGAGTGCAGCAGGTAAAGACACATTAATAAAATGGTAATAAATATCATTTTATTATAATTTGTTGCAGGCTTGCACAGTTAGCGCGAGGGCAGGGGGCGAGGCTACTTCCTACAATTTTGCTATTCCTGCAGCCCGCCTTTACACCTGTCGGATTGGCCAGCTACATGCTGATGGCCAATCTGACATGCGCACTTCAGAGCCAGCAATCTCAACTCTGTAAAACAGCCGAGGGATTGCAGGCACAGGCCCCCAGCCTCAAAATAAGTACTGGGTTAGCCTTCTCCAACAAATTCTGGAGTTGCTTTGCAGTTCCAGGATTGGTTGGATTTCACTTCACAAGGGGGGGTATTCCTTCCCTTTCCTGTTGCAGTCACCCCTCCCCCGACGAACAACTAAGAACAGCTGTCCACTGCCGCCTGCTGCTGAGAAGCTGTAGTCAATAAAAATGTGAAGAGTCCGGCAACATATATGGTGAGTTTTTTGGGCATTGCGCCTTACCATGTTTGAATATTGTCAGTCGTCAATGTTTTTACAGGGAAGTGAGATATGCTCTGTGTAGTAGGAAGAACTGAATACATTAGAATTGTGTGCTGCATAAGACTTTGTGAGGATATTCTTAGATCTTCTACCATTCCTTATCGTGAAAGGGTTTACCAATATCTTGCTCCCACTACTTCCTGAGCAGAAGAGTCACTTTAGCATGCTGACTGATAGCTCTATAAAGCCAGGTGACTAGCTTCCGACGATGCCCAATAGTGTGCAAGGTTTAAAGGATTACATTTGATTCTGCTACTGTGCATTGTATGTTCCATAGCTTTTTTAACCTCCTCCCATCCCCTTAATATTCTCCTATAGGTAAGAAAAGTACCTAGTGGGAGACTAAAGCGAGTCATCAGTTCCTGGAAAGTCAGGAGAGCGCCCTCTGAGAACAAGTCCCCCATTGTTTCTATGCCACATCTCTCCAGGGTGCAAGATCTCTGGTCGTAAGAGTCCCCTAATGAGTTGTTATGGATACGGATAACGCCAATATCTGCCCCAAGTTTTAACAGTGTTTGCAGGCATTTGAGGAAAGCCAGACCTGTTGGCTTTGCCAGTGCTTGTTTGACTTAGCCTCCTGATCTCGCCTCCAAGGGTGGCTTGATGAGAAAGCATTAGGCTTGCATAATGGGAGATACAAACAATGATTTCCTATTGCCGATCACTTTTATCACTTTATAATGCATTGTCATCCAATATTAATATACAACGGTTTGCTCTGTATTTCCATGTATGCATTGAATAGTAAGACTTAATTTGTAAGTCATGGTTACTTCATACATCCTTTTGGATATGATTTAGGTCTAATCAGTGACCCCGTGTCCTTTGCAATAAGTAGATTGATAATGTAGAGGTTATAAACTAAAATACTTTAGCTTACATGAGACATACGTTTAAAAATGTACTAAAATGTTGACCCTGTTTGCACACAATTCTACTACTGCTTCTAAGCACTCGCCCCTGCAGTAATACTGGTGCTATGGAATATGATAATCTCATGTACCGATTTAAGAAAGTTATCATTGCATTGCAGATATTGCAGGTTATCTGCACATACATTCGATAATGCATTTCACTGTATTCCCGCGCATATGGGCAAACAGACCAGAAGCACGTGCAATCAATTCCCAAGTCATAGTTTGGAATCTTGCACTGTCCTAAAATCTCGCCACGCTGATGTCCACCATGTACCTGTTCAAGTGCTGCAGCCGGATCCGTACCCCGTATCTTGAGGCCCACACACATAACACCAGTAAGGATATTACTGAGAGGTGAACCAGCAGGGAAGTTGTTGTCACTGGCTTCCAATTCTGCTGTGAAATGGTCATCTCATTCCTGAAGGACAGTGTGACCTTGAAGTCTGTATCCCTTCATGATTAATCTTCAAACATACCTCATACATTGCCTGGATTTAGGTCAATTTGTTCCCTTTCATAGCTTCAGCATCTGCTTGACAAGAAACTACAACTGTCTGGGATTGGCTCAGCTCCACAACTGACTGCAATGCTTCATCTCTGTCTGTCATTGGTTCAGGCATTGCCCGCCTCCCTGCGTCAAGATGGCCGAAAAGAGCTGTTGCTACCACTGCTGCTAGCCTCAGCGCTTCAAGCAGATGATTTACCAGCCAAAACAGAAAAATGCATTAATTAGCAATAGCTTGAAAAGCATTTGGGAATACTAGTCAGCTCTTTAAATTCTATTTTACTCAAATGAACACATTTCTTATTATGTTAATTCGGCACCTTTTCCTTTACCTGCGGCGCATAATCGCATCCGAACATCAACACCGCCACAAACACGTGTAATTTGACACCAAAATAGCAATGCAAATGCATTATGCTGCAGAACTGTGATTTCTGTGGTTACCATGGCACCAATAAGCAGTTGTCAAGGCAAGTGTTGAACGCAGACAGCCTGAGTTGACATGCAAAAGCGCTACAAGGGCATTACTTCCTAAAACCTCCTGGGTGAATGTCATTGAAGATGCTGTGGTCGTCAGAGCGCCTGCAGATTTCTTCACTGTCTCCTTGACCCTGGACCACTTCTGGGGCAGTCACTATGGAGTGACCTGCTTTATAGCCCCGCCATGAATGGTGATCATTACAGTGTGACACTAATCGATGGGATAGCTCTTTGGACCAGTTTATCCATTGTACGAAATGTTTTCAACAAATCTTTGCAGGTCTTCTTGTCCTGCAACTAAGTGGGAAGAGAAGACACGCCTTCTCTATATATGCTTCATACCTCTGGAGCAAAACCCCTGTCAGCATCAACTGCCCCAACCCTTTTGCAATTCATAAATTAGCTGGAGTCCCAGTTCTTCAGAGGGCAGTACAGTCTAGATTTCCAAAAGCTTTGTGCTTTTGCAAATCTGACCAAAGCGGTACAAGGTATTTGCTATTCAGTGCAAAGCGTGTTTTGCACTGGAATGGCGTCCTTTTCTCAGTGCAAAAAAGGGGTTGCATCACTTTGCATCATTCTGAGTAATCTGGACGTCACAGGGGCAGATCAGCACAGACACCAAAAGGTATTGACGCACAGCCCAATCTACTAAATTTGCCTGACTAGATATTGTGTCAAAAATGCTACCTACTTGACACAGGGGCAATTAAGGGTAAATGTGTTAATTTCTCCAAACAACAAATGCATTGGATGTGTGATGGAGTGCACAGCACACATCTAATGTGTGGGAAGCTTCTAGGTTTTTCTGTGCTTTGTACTGGAAGGATATGTTTCCAGTACAAAACCTACCCTAAACAGCACAAACTCATCATGTTATAATTCTCTGTGTAGTGTACGGCAGCCTTGTTTGAGTGTCAGTGCAGGAGATGATGGTAGGGTGGCCAACTTTCCATTATTCCTTCGCAGAACACTATACATGCGTGTGGACACTTTGAATGCTCGTAGGCACTTTGCACACACAGACACATTAGAAGATGTTTGCTGGGGAGTCACAGAGTACATTTTTTGGATTTAAGTCCATAACTCTCACCCTCTAAATCAGCTAAATCAGGCCTTTTAAAAATATGCATCATATTGAGCTAATTAAGTTTTATTACAATTGTGTACTGTATTTGAGTTTCTGTCCCTTTACCACTTCCTTGATTAAGCCTTCACATTTCGCTATTGGCACGTTCGGAGAGACACAATTACTAAATCAAAAACTCATACAAATGGAATGAAGTAGTCCTCAGACCTGAAACACAAATGGTAAACAACAGTATCAAACTTGGATACAGTTCAGTAACCACATACCGCCACACAACTTAAAGAAAAGATGGCACAATCACTTCTGCCTATTTCCTATTTTATGAATACATCAACACCTCCAAAACAACATTGGAGGGGTTTTCTCCCTCACACAATGCAGCACAGAAAATTTGAATGATGTGATGTGTTGTGTGAAAAATGTGTAAACCTGGGCCTACATCTCCTCAGAATGGTGTTCACTATCATCATCCATTCTGCTTCACCTTAAATGAACCATGTTGGAAAATGGCCCTCTCTGAAGGGTCCCCAAAACATTTTGTCTTCCTCCTTCTCTTTCTGAGACCCCCTCTCAGTACACTTTGTGGGAAATGGGAACAAGAATATAAAGACTGCAGAAAAGAGTCCCCTCAGTTGACAAAATGTCCCCACTGAGAAATCAGATTGCCACAGTCAGGATCTGAGATTCAGTCTGCCCGCCGCACCATCTTCTCTTTGATTGTTCTATTGCAATGTCCCGTAAACTTCTGCCTAGCAAGACCCAAGATCCTGCGGCATTAATCTATGAGTGCTATGCATATCAATGTGGTAGTAATAGCATCTGATATGGTTACCAATGCAGCATTGTCAACTCTGCCCCAATCAAAATCCTATCTGTCAGCACCCACAATGCTGTCCTTTTAATTCATTTCTCTTTGGAGAAACCATTTACAACCTGCATTTTCCCCCAACAATGTTAAGTGTAATTTTGCATATATGAAATCAGCTTTATTTGGCTCGCAAATGCTTAACATCGTTCTGAATCACACTGTGCAGCCCTCCAATTGAGTTGATACAAAGGTATTTTCATTTTTGTTTCCAACATTTAGCTTTCCTCCTTTCTCAGAACATTGTGAAGTGTATGTTTGCCAAAGGGAAGATGACACACTTTGGCCCTGACTACAAGTCAGAAGTAGTGGAATTTCTGCAGGGATTCCGCTCCACCTGACACAACAGGCCTGGGGTTCCTGCACCTGGTTTTCCTGAGTGTGGGTAGACTGGACCCAATTTTATTGGCTGGGAAATCTGGCTGGTAAAATTGTGTGGGGCATTTGCTCTAACTGCAGCCAAGCCTCATCCCCCAGTCCCTGCTGACCTTTTCATCTGTCGGTGTGCTAGAACTATCCTTCCCTCCTCAATCCTCCATGCTCCCCATATTCCACCTACGCTCCACACAGAAACCCCCACACCAGTAGCGGCTGTTGCCAGAGGAGAGTGGCGGAGCGGGGAGGGGTAGTCGATGAACAATGAAAAAAAAAGTAGAAAATACTTACTTGCCGCCTGCAGCCTGCCCCATCGCCGTCTCCTGTTGCTTTCGTGGCTCCACTGCAGGCAGAGGCTCCCAGACTCTCCTGAGGCCAATCTTGAATCAGCTCTCATGCATAAGAACAGCTTCAGGATTGGCCTGCGCACTAATGATTTGGAGTCGCAGGGAGACTGGGAGCATGTGCTTTGCTTTTCCCAACACAGATGGGTTGGAGAGAGCTTCAGTGCCATGACGGTTTGGCCAGCCTGAGATGACCAGCCAAAACATCATGCATACTGACAGCAGTGCAACCACTCCCCATCAGTGCCTGTCATCCCCATGGCACCGCCCCAAGACTCAGCTAGGAAACAAGATAATAAACCCAGTTTTATTATCATTTTCTTTCTTTTCTTTTTTTAACCCTGCTGGCAGGAGGTGCGGATGCTCCTCCACCATAGCGGCACCTGCCCCACACTCAAAACCACCAAAGCCAAAAGTGCATATTAAACCATGTGGAATATGGAATATCACGCAGAACCCCACATGGTAAGTCCAGGTCCGCAAGTTATTTCCATTTCTAGAGTTTAACTCGTAACATGTCGAATTCCATGCAGAGATAGCGACTGATAGCTGCAATTTCGGCAGCTGGGGGTCTCCGCTTGATGCCCAGCTCATAATCAGGGCTTTTGTCTTATCGATTTTCAGTTTTTATCCTCGTGAAAACAACCCAATACACCATTTATACACACCCTCCTCTCCTCAGTTGCTTGGATGTCCTTCAGTAGCTTCATTTCCTCCATTGGCTAAGGACCAGGGCACCACCACCAGTTTCAACAGCTGGCTCAACTATGACAAACCTGCCTGGCGCCTCTCAGTTTCTTTCTCAAGGGCTTTGCTTGGAATCCCTCGAAATTGACTCTGGCGAACGGATTGTTAAACAGTAGTTTTATATCAACAATGAAAGCGCGGGATATTCCATATTTAGATAATGTCTGAAACACGCTTTTGTGCTCCATTCATTCTCTTCTTTAAAACACATGATCTGCATGCAGGAGACTCATTTTAATCCTAGAGGTAAGCAAGTAGCCTTGTTTACGCCGTAAATCAGTTTCTACTCTGGATAAGGCAAATTCGTGTGCTCATATTTGATATCAGGGAGAGATACTTCCCTGAGAGCTGTGCTGAGTAAATTGAAGCAAATAGCGCCGCTCGGCGATAATTTTAAACAAACTTTTTTTTATACTTTTTAAATTGCATTACTGCTTGTCTGATGCACTAACCCCTTTTGTTGTCCAGGACCCGGCGCTTCCACACCCCACACGGTCTTCCCCTTGCAGATACTCACCGGCCTCGGTGCCGAGAGAGTAGAGGGCGGCCGCCATCTTGGGAGGGGGAGTTCCACGAGCCTTGCCGGAGTTAGCGGTCCAGTGCTCGGGTGGGACAGGGCACATAAGGGCCAGCCAGGCAGGGGGTCGCTGCGATCTTCAGGCGGTGGCAGAGCCTGGGGCACGCTTGAGGTCTCCTGCAGGGAGAGATACTTCCCTGAGAGCTGTGCTGAGTAAATTGAAGCAAATAGCGCCGCTCGGCGATAATTTTAAACAAACTTTTTTTTATACTTTTTAAATTGCATTACTGCTTGCCTGATGCACTAACCCCTTTTGTTGTCCAGGACCCCGGCGCTTCCACACTCCTCACGGTCTTCCCCTTGCAGATACTCACCGGCCTCGGTGCCGAGAGAGTAGAGGGCGGCCGACATCTTGGGAGGGGGAGTTCCACGAGCCTGGCCGGAGTTAGCGGTCCAGTGCTCGGGTGGGACAGGGTACATAAGGCAATGTGCTTCCGGGAGCGCAGCGGGCGGGCGCAGTGGGTGCGCCGGCGGCGCGCCAAAGGCGCGCCAAAGGAAAGCCCGTCTGTGCCCGTCCGTGACCGCACGGGGCCCGGGGCCTGCCACCATGCCCGATCCTCCATTGGATACTCATCCAGGTACCTGTTATCCCTGTGTAAAACTTACCCCATAGACCCAACAACCGCCTCTCACATCCTGGCCCTAGGTATTACTCTCTCCCCTTCCTCACTAGAGATAACCAACCCCCTGCCCCCACCCCCCAGCAGTTCCCCGCACCCGTGCACCTCCATCACCCTACTAAATACTAGATCAGCAGTTGCACACCAACAGGAAATTTTCAACCTCCTCGATAGCGACAGCCCCGACATACTATGTTTAACTGAGACATGGTATCGTCCTGATTCCCAACCTAGTGTCCTGGCGGCCCTTCCTCCCTCTTATTCCATCTTACGAGCTGACCGACCGGATGGCAAAACCGGTGGTGGGGTTGCTTTAATTTTCCGTGACAACCTCCGGTTTCAAACACTAGCATCCCCCTCTTTACCTACAGCGGACTGCCTGGTCGCACGCTCTACTTTACCCAAGTCCCCTGTGACCTGCGTGCTGGTATACCGTCCTCCTCATACCCCTTCCCAGTTCATTCCTGCTTTTCAAGAATTATTGGCCCCTTTAGTGGTCAATAATGCATCTGTTCTTGTGCTCGGCGATTTTAATTTTTGGCCCAATGATCCCTCAGAAGACCCCACATCTAAGGACTTTACTTCTTTACTATGAAGCTTAAATTTCGTTCAGCACGTCCGTGCCCCAACACATGTTCAGGGCCATACTTTAGACCAAATATGGACCCTTAATTTACCTACTACTAACTTGTCCATCGCTCCTTGCGTATGGCCCGATCATCATCTATTGTCTTTTTCCCTGGACCTGCGCGCGCAAAATGTCCCCTGTGGCTCTAAAACCCTTTGGGTTAGAAGTTGGAATCGTGTTGATATCTCTGCCTTCTGCGAGTCCTTAACTGCCACCTGCCCAGATCTCACTGACACACCTCCTCAACAACAGCTGGCCACTTTGGACAGCTGGTTAATCCACCTTCGGGATGAAAAGGCCCCTTTAAAGAAGGTTACCATAAATCACCACCACCATGCTAACAAGTGGTTCACTCCTGCTCTGAAAGCACTCAAGTTAACTGTCCGTCAAGCTGAACGGGCTTGGAGGTTGAAATACTGCTCCACTAGCAAAATTCACTATACCACCCTGCTAGCAGAGTATAAAAAAGCCATCCAAGCGGCCAAGAAAGATTACTTTTCCCAACGCATTCTGGCAGCAGAATCCCAGCCACGTGAAATTTTTGCTACAGTCCATGAGTTAGCCCTATCAGACAGGCCTTCACCTATGATTACACCCTCCCAGTCATTGTGCAACTCACTAAACGAGTTTTTCATTGAGAAAGTTGCGCAAATAAAAGCTCGCATTCCTCCTCCATCAAACTCTTCATCAGATTGTCCCCCGCCACAGAACACCCAGTGCCTTACTTGTATTCCGGCGCTAACCAGTGAGTCCCTCCCTCCGCTTCTTAAGCGTGTAAAATCTGGGTCTCCCTCTGACACGTGTCCAGCCCGTATTCTGGTCCAAGTGTTCTTGGCCTGTCCTGCCCCCGCTCTCACCGTCTTAAACAATACTTTCACTAAAGGTCTAGTTCCCACTGCATTTAAATCGGCCACCATCATCCCCATTTTAAAGAAGCCTGGGGCTGACCCTTCCTCCCTAGCCAACTACCTCCCCAAATCCCTGCTCCCCTACTTGGATAAGGTGGCGGAGACGCATGTGTCTCAAATCCTGAGCACCTTTATTGAGGACAGCAACTATCTGGCCCCATGTCAAGCTGGTTTCCGACCTCGACATTCTACCGAGAAGGTGGTGATTTCGGTCATGGACCAACTTAGGGAAGGACTCGACGCCAACACCCCCAAGATCCTGGTCCTATTGGACTTATCCGCCGCCTTTGACACCGTGGAGCATAACATCCTGCTATCACGGGTCAGGGCAGCGGGGATAGGGGGGCTTGCATTTGCCTGGGTCGAGTCTTTCCTGAAGGACCGTAATCAGACAGTCCATCTAGGCACCTTCTCGGCCTCTCCACGCACTGTCAACTGTGGTGTCCCTCAGGGTTCTGCTCTTTCCCCTTTACTTTTTAACCTTTATATTTTCCCACTGGTATTTGCTTTACAGAATATGGAGGTCACTGTATATAACTATGCAGATGATCTTCAACTCATTTTTAGGTTTCGGCCTGGCGTTGCAACTGCGTAGCAGTTGCTCCGCCCAGGCAAAATCTATTGTTATCTCTATAGTGGGGACTTGACACCGCCCCTTCTTCCATTGGCTAGCTCCATAAATGGAGGCTAGCCATTGGAAGAGATTGGCCGTCAATCACGTTTTCCAGAGAAAACGCGATTCGGGGGCGTTTCTGGGTCTTTTTTTAAGCCCCGCCCCTTGTTGGCATGTGTCCCGGGCCGCGCTGTGATTGGCTGCAGGCCCGGGACACCCCAGTGACGTCATTTCCCGGGCCGCGCTGTGATTGGCTGCCGGCCCGGGACACCCCGTGACGTCAGCCAATCACAGCACGGCCCAGGACCTGACTTGTTTTAACAGCCATAGGCTCTTGCTACAAAGGCGAGTGTCTTTCATCCACAGTGTGTCATGTTTCAGATGTCTTGAACCCGTGAGAGTCCTTTTGAGCACAGACAATGCTTTGTCATATATGCAGATCGTGGATTACCGGAAGTAATCCAAGCAGTTACTTCTCACAGTCTATGATGTTCTTCATAAAGAGGCATCGCACGGAGGCTCCGGCTAATTGCTAAAGTGCGTAATTGTTAATTTTCTGCGTGAAAACCAGTTTAACGAGACACGGCCCTGTGACCTGCGAACACGACGAGAGGATCTCGCAACCGAGCTCTGTCACAGAGCCACTGCGGTGCAAGTGCAGATTGCGGTGTCTCGCGGCCCTCACCCGCAGAGGGGCTGCTCGGAGCCGCACGCGCGCATCTCTCGCGGCCTCGGGGCAGGCGGAGGGCATGCACCGCCCCCAGGCGGCTTCCGGAGCAGCGCCGCCCAGCGGCCAAGAGCGGAACGTCTCTGGTGGACCACGGCGCCCTACAAGGAATAGTTTTCTGGTTTTTGGCAGGCAGCAGGAGCGTTTGGAGCCCGAGTTCGTGTCGGTTCGGGACGGCGGGTTGAGTCACCCGGGGGTGTGGCGCCGCGCCCGGAGCCGAGGCTGATGCGCCGCTGCACGCCGGGAGGCAGCCGCCCCGGCTGCCGCGGAGCTCTTTGTTTTCCACCCCCTCGCCAGCAGGACTTCCCCTCAGAGGAACTGTCGCTTGTCCTCCTGCGGAGACTGCTTCACGTGAAGGCGAGTTGTTTCCACGAGAGTGAAAGTTGGAGTCCGAGCTGAGATCAGAGGAAGCGAGAGGGCGTTGAGGGCAGCCTCCCTGGCAACTTCACTGGGTGAGTACAGTCCCGGCGTTACACTGTGGGCACGCGGGGCTGGTGGGCACCACAATCCTGGCTGTGTACTCTGCCAGTCTATGGGTACGCGAGGCGGTGGGCACTGTCTACAGTGCTGGCTCTATGCACGCTGCCTTACACCCTGTCTGTGGGCACCCGGGGCTCGTGAGACCACAGTTTTGGCCCTGCACTCTGCCAGTCTATGGGCACGCGGGCACTGTCTACAGTGCTGGCTCCATGCACGCTGCCTTACATACACCCTGTCTGTGGGCACCCGGGGGTCGTCGGGACTTCAGTCCTGACAGTGCACTCTGCCAGTCTATGGGCACGCGGGCGGCGGGCACTGTCTAATGGGTTCTTGCCATGCACGCGGCCTCACACTCTTTGTGGGCACGCTGGGCTGGTGGAGACCGCAGTCCTGGCCGTGCACTCTGCCAGTCTATACGCAGGCGGGCGGCGGGCACTGTCTAATGTGTTCTGGCAGCTGTCACCATCTCAGATGTCATCGGTGTTGCGGTTTTCCCACATCTGTGCCCGGGCTGCGGCTGGCAGGCACGCGCCTGCCGTTGCTGTCTGTAAGGTGTTCCAGATATTGCTGTCCGAGAGGCGGAGTTGTGAGTAGTTTTAAGGTGCTGCCGCGCTTTGTGGTTATTGTGCAGTAACAAATTAATGCACAAATCCCTATGACATGCATTTATTTAGTAGCCCCGGTGAATTACGCTGCCTCCTGGTGACATGGGGCATGACGTTTTCTCCAAAAATCGCGTTGTCGGCTGCTGCTTACGACAGGATCGGTTCTCTTTGCGTGTACCACAAGTTCAGAAAAGTGTTTGCTCTATTTGTTTGTTTACAGTAGTCATTAAAGGCCCGCTTATAATCGCAGCTCAATGGATGTCGGCAGACTTCGCAGCCTGCAGATGTTCTTGTACATTGCCTGCGGTGAGGGCAACTGCACCTTGGATGGGAACTGAAACCACTGCCGTTGTCGGCGGGGTTCACTCGGTGCACACCCGCACTTAAGGGTACATGCGGGGCAGAGAAGGTGGAAAAAACAGTGCTGGCTGCTTTGTGTACATTTACAAAGTAGTTCATATATTTATTATTTACGGAATTGGCTGGTTTAAATCCATTGAAGTTCCCTCGGTGTAGCAGTTCGAGGCCGGAGGGCATCGAGCTGCGGTTCTCACTCGGAGCTGCTCGCATCTGAATCCCGCTCCTTCACACCAAATGGAGGCTTTGGTTGTTTTGTTCACCCTTCCCTGTCGTGCTTTATTTGAGCTGGTTCCCATGCCTTTATTCCCGTGTTCTCTTCTTACCCCATGGCCAGTTTGCGGGGCACACGCATTGCAGTGATGCTGTTCGTTGTTTTGTGTTAATTATTTGTTTCTCTTAGCTGTAGTGAGCGCGACTTTTATCATGGCCTGTCTTTACAGCCATCACCACCTACTTTAAGAGAATTTGTAGTTTCGCTTTTTCCATGACAGGTTCGGGCATACAAGTCCCAGCACGCTTCTTGTTGGCTGAATGACCAGGCGGTGGCTACGAGTCGTCTCCAGGACGACTGGTAGTCATGGTACAGGTTGCCTGCCCAACCTCAATCCACCTTGTACCTGGGATCTCTAAGCAAAGTGTAACAGCAAATTGTAAGGCCGCTGTTCGCCTTTGCATTAGTGCATTTAGACACGAAGCGTCCTTTCTGCTAGACTTCCACTGCAGAGGAAGGCTAGAAAATAGCTTTTCCTGTCACCTCCTTTGAATGCAGGGGGTTGACTTTTTCAGCTCATGCAGTGCTCAGTGAACGCGTTTAGTATATTTCTTGCTCGCACACACGTTGTTACAATATATTTCATACCTGACCAGTGTAAGAATTATAGACTCCAAAGCTGGGTACAAACATGTTGTACTATTAACAGTTTTTGTACACTGTCTTTACAGTCTGTTGGTTGTGATATTGTGTGTTTTCTAGGTCCTTAGTGCATTTTATTGAAAGGTGGAACATTGTGTTTTTTGGTCTTTCAGTTGTTTCTGGTATTTACTCAAGGAAGAGGCAGTTTTGCCACTTCCTTTCTATTCAGGTAGTTCCTATTTTCCATGCACGACATGGCCGTTAAATGTCTACAACTATGTATATCTTTTCCTAGGGAATGAATGTGTCTATATATTTATGTGGTGACATTTATAAAGTGCGTTCCAAAGTAGACCCTTATAAATTCGCTTGAACAGTGGTCTTCAAACTTCTTAATACTGTGTATATTAGGTTCACTCAGGTCCCCTAAAATGACCAACCTATATGCTCACCTTTATTCCATAAAATGATAAATACTGTAAGCGAGCTGAAGAATTACATTGAGGCTTGAGGGCACACCCTCTAGCAAATAAAAACAAAACTGATGTGCGCTGGTGCCTTTTAATTCACCAGTGGAAACGTGTGTATTTTAAAGCATATATGTTCATGATTTTTTCTCTTTTTTTTCTCACTATCATACCCAGCTTGCATAGCTCTAACTTTGTCAAAGGCGAAACCGTTGCATTGTAAATGCTTGTTGATCTTTCTTCCCCTTCAGGGGTTGGCAGTTTCCAGTCCGTCATGCTATTTATCCGAGACTGGATGAACACCAATCAGTTAAAACTCAATCCGGATAAAACAGAACTTGTGGCGACGGGCGGTGCTGCCAATCCCTGGTCCTCTTCCTTCTGGCCCTCTTCACTTGGACCCCCTCCTCTCCCTTCTTGTTCAGTTAAAACCCTCGGGATTATACTTAACAACAAATTAACTCTCCACTCACACATCAATTCGGTGGTCTCTTCTTGTTTCTTTACACTACGAGTTATTCAGAAAGTTGCCAGATTCTTTTCCACCTCTACTCTAAAGCTGATCCTGATGGCCATGGTCCTGTCAAAGATTGACTATGGCAACATCATTTATAACGGAGCTCCTGCTTATGCTTTGCAGTGCCTTCAGTTAGTACAAAACCAGGCTGCTCGCCTGGTCTTTGGCCTGTCTAGGTCCCATCATTCGACCCCTTTGCTTAGGAGCTTACATTGGCTCCCCATTAAACAACGAGCCAGGTTTAAGCTAGGGTGCTTGACTTTTCAAGCAAGAGCGGGCACAGCCCCTGCCTTTATCAATTCGGCAATCTCTCCCTATGTTCCCTCTAGGGACCTCCGCTCCTCTAGCCTAGCCTTACTAACTACCCCCCGGTTCAAAAAGAAGGGGTCCCAGTTGCATAGGAACAATAAACACAAAGATGAAAATAAGTCAACCAAACAATAATTTAGTCCACATTGTTTTAATCACAATGGGAGTGTATATTGGATATACAGTTTGTCAGAACAATAAGTTAGTGGTTTTCACAGTGCCCCAAAACGGGAAAAAGGGAGGGTGGTGAGTGATAGTGTGAGGATGTAGTGAAAGAAAGAAGGAAGATTCTTAAGTGACAGTATAATCAACAAATATAACTCATTTGTCAATGTTACAAATTATGTACAAAGAACAGGACCGTCAGGTTCATACACTCATCACGAACAAAAATCATACTCCACAAAGTTCAATAAATGAAAACAATGTGGCGTGGAGTTGATATTCAAAGGCAGATGGTTGTTGACGTTTCGACCCTCATATGTGCAGATAGTAGTACTAATCTTGCTGCGGGGTCTTCATCAGGACTGGAAGGTTGGGACACATAACCACTGACGTGGTATATACAGGACCCGATGTTGAATACATTCAAGGTCGAGCAGACCGATAGTGAGGGAGGATCGTAATTTAGAACATACGTTGATTATAGTTGCTCAGAAGCCAGTCGTGGTCCGGTATATCAACGATAGTGTGAAATCCAATTGCAGTGTAGAAAACACGTTCGACGAACGTGATTCACTCCGTGCTTGATACTTCGAGAATAGCTTCCCAATCAGATTACAATTGTACACGATTCCCGTCGAACGTCGAAGTCCTGATGAAGACCCCGCAGCAAGATTAGTACTACTATCTGCACATATGAGGGTCGAAACGTCGACAACCATCTGCCTTTGAATATCAACTCCACGCCCCATTGTTTTCATTTATTGAACTTTGTGGAGTATGATTTTTGTTCGAGATGAGTGTATGAACCTGACGGTCCTGTTCTTTGTACATAATTTGTAACATTGACAAATGAGTTATATTTGTTGATTATACTGTCACTTAAGAATCTTCCTTCTTTCTTTCACTACATCCTCACACTATCACTCACCACCCTCCCTTTTTCCCGTTTTGGGGCACTGTGAAAACCACTAACTTATTGTTCTGACAAACTGTATATCCAATATACACTCTCATTGTGATTAAAACAATGTGGACTAAATTATTGTTTGGTTGACTTATTTTCATCTTTGTGTTTATTGTTCCTATGCAACTGGGACCCCTTCCTTCCACTACTTAGATAGCCCAGGTCCCAGTGACTCTAGCTGGGTATACCCCCCTATCAATATCCCGGTTCAAAAAGAAGCGGGCAGGGGGGCAGAAGTTTGCCGTACTTGCACCCACCTTTTGGAATGACCTCCCCCTACCTTTAAGACTCTCTTCCTCCTACATGGAGTTTCAGAGGTCACTAAAAACGTTATTATTCCAGCAGGCCTTTGGCACCTAGCTCTCCTATTTATCCTCACCCAGGGACCTCACCAGCGCCCTGAAACTGACTCAGTGTACGTGCGCTCTACAAGTATTTTTAAATTCAAATTCAAATCAGGACTTTCCTTCAATTAACGCTGAGACGTCCTATCTAGACAGCATCTAATTCAGACCCGCTAATCTCCTTTACAGTTTCACAGTCTGAATGTAAGAGTCAGTGAATGTGGGCAAAATATCATTAAGGCTGTATTTCCCATGCATGACTTGCTGTGAAATAGTTTCATTTGTGGACATTTGGTGACCGTTGACGATTTTTCTTCCGCCTTTTGTTAACCTCTAATTTACACAGTGATGAAAAATGACGCTATGTTATATGTTATGTTATATTCAATTTGTACAGCGCACAGCTACTAAAAGTTTCCCGGCGCTAACTCCAGAAAGTTAAATTAATCCACACTCAGAACCAAGGCTAAAAGAGCAGCGTTTTCAATTTTTTCTTTAAAAGCAGTGGGTCATCAACACTCCTAAGAGCCAACGGTAACAAATTCCAGGCCAAACCTGCTTTGCGCACAAAGGAGTTTCCACCTAGCCTATGGCGATTGAACCGAGGATTCTGCATTAATAGCTGATCCGACGAACGAAGTTGTCTAGTAGGTTGATAAAAGACACATCTCTTCTGCAAATAAATAGAACCTAGCCTATAAAGAGCGTGATGAACAATGGACAGCATTTTGAATTTAATACGAGACTCCACAGGGAGCTAATGCAGGGTACGTAAATGGATACGAACACTCTGTCTAGGTGGAAGTCCCAGTAGTAGTCTAGCGGCCGCATTTTGGACCACTTGCAGTTTCCTAGTCAGATAATCGGGCTGCCGGCCAAAAGGGCATTGGCATAGACTAAACAGGATAAAATCAGCGCCCGGACCACAGTCTCCTTAGCGCTGACTGGCAAAAAAGAAAGATATTTTTAAAAGATTTTCAGGGTGCCAAAACATGTCCATGTCAACTTTTTTATCTGAGTTGAAAAATTCAGATATTCATCAAACCAGACCCCGAGATTTTTGCAGTGCCATTGCTCGCGGTAGGGCGGGGGAAATCTGGAGGCCATAACCTATCTCTGAAATCCACTGGAAATGAGCAATACAGGAGTACTTTGGATTTTTCTTCATTTCACTTCAACTGTGCCCTCGCCAGCCAGTGGAATACCGAGGCTAAACAGTGCTGCAAAACCTCCACTGAATCCTCTCCCCTTTTCCAAGAGAACAGGAGTTGTGTGTCATCTGCATAAGCCATCACCTTAGCCCTCATTGACTCCACAAGGTAAACCAGCGGAGTCACATAGATGTTAAAGAGGAGAGGGCTAAGAGATGACCCCTGCGGAACGCCAGTAGACAATTGCATCGGCGCAGAAGCACAAGGAGGAAGCCACACCTGCTGTGATCTGTCCTCCAAAAAAGATCGAATCCAACTCAAAGCCGACCCCGAGATACCAATTGCCATTAGGCGATCAAGGAGTAAAGAATGGGGCACCGTATCGAATGCCGCCGAGAGATCAAGCATAACCAAGGCGACTTTTGCTTTCTGGGACCAGGCTGAAGATACATGATTTGTACAGGGAGAGGGCGCCTTCTCTGCCTTCGTCAAGTAAGGAACATGAAACATATGCCACACTGATTCACTGAAGTAGCTCTGTAATTTATCTCCTAAATGGTCCAGCTTCGTGGTGCACTGTGCTCTTCAGTCAGATGGCTTTGAACTCAGTTTATAGCCCAGATTTAAACAAAAACAAAAAAACGAAGACAAGCATTGATAAGTCCAATCGGCCTTGGTTTGCCAATGCATTCAGCTCACCACTTTTGGTTTTGCAATACCAGATGCTTTAATTTTTTTCTAATTTTGGCAAAGCTAGTAGTGGCAGCTGGCTTTCTTTGAATTTGAAAATATAGAAAATGTATACTTTCTAGAAGCCCACTACGTTGTATTTGCAAGTAACAGAGTGGCTATCTTGAAAATATAGAAAATTAGATTTTAGATATTTTTAAGCTAGTCGCTGTATTGTTTCTGGACACATTGTGAAAGTACAGAATATCGGAAACAAAAATATTGTGGGACAAAATATTGTGTCAAGAATATCGAGGACAAAAATATTGAAAAGGTAAGTTTCTATAGGTAAGCAAAATGTTACCATATATATAACTCCCCATGTATGTACCATGACAATATATCTATATCTTCAAGATACGTAGATCTGGAGTTAAGAATAGTAACTCTATACTTGCCTATTTGCGCTTACCTTCTTGATATTATGGTCCTTGAAATTTTTGACACAATATTCTGTCTGCTGGGTATTTTTGTTTCCGATATTCTGTCAGTGATCCATTGGAAAAAAAACACTTTATATACTTCAAAGGTGGCTGTCATGTTACATCTACATGCGTCAAAGGGATATAGCTCTCAAGTCACAGTTCTATCTCTCTGACTACAGAGCTACTGAATTAAAAGCTGAATTATATGGGGAGGCAGGTTATAGCTAGTCATAGGAGCAGCTGGCTCAAACAAGCTGTCCATTCAAATTTCATCTTTGCTATAAACTTCTAGGGTAAATTTACTTTGGTTTGAGTGGGCCACAGCCTCGTGGCAGCCACGTTCAGGTAAAACTGCCACTCTCACTTTGTGGATTTCTCTCAGTTTCATTCCCATCACAAAAAGCAGAGCATGTATGTGGAATGAGTAGTCATCCTTTGTCCTTTTATGAAGGGGTGTGCATCTGAGCGTTCCTCCCAGACCATGGTCATTGTTCAGGCGTTGCTTCGGCAAGGTCACGCTCAGACCTGCTGTAGCTCATTTGTTTGCAAAAGAAAGGTTCTTCCTCCCTTATGAGGATTCAAGCCAGACAAAGACTTCTAGATGGAGAAGGTAAAGATCCAAGGAGATTATAGAAGTGGGGGCATGCATGGAAAGGGTAGGCGGCTAATTCTGATCACTACTAACCCTTAAAAGTACCATTAAATATTCTGGTCTACACACACGAGTGACCTCTCCTCGCATTTTCCCATGCATACTAATTCACACTTCACATTTAGTCTGGGAGATAAATGAGGTCAAATTATGACATTCTATATAATCAGTTGAAGGACATTGTGCTTCCCAACCCTTCCTCCACAGAGTGTGTCACTACTGCACCACGAAAGATGGAGTTACATGCCCAGATCCACAGTTTATATGGTGGGATAGCATAGGCCTTTTGCCCCATCAGTTCCGCACACTTTAACTCTGGCTCATGGACTTTCATTATGATGCTCTTCTATGATTTACCCTTCTTGCTCCATCGTCGTGTGGTTGCCATGAAGGCACTAATCTGCCCTCCTGTACATCCACAATCTCTTTGCCTGCACCAATCAACCCTTGAATGACACTGGATTTGTAGTGTGAAACATGATGAAGGTTCCCTGTGTTAGGAATGTCAGAAAACCTTACCACATTTGCATTACAGAAGTTGCTTTAGAACCTCCCTCCCATCCAGTATATCCATGTTCCCTGCATTATCCTCCTCCAACCCCTTGCCCCTTCTTTTGCAAGACCAGCATAAGAAGTTGTTAAGGCCGCCTATCAGGAAGCACTGACTTACTTTTTGTACACGTTCAAATGTACTTACTCCCATAGGTACACTTTTAGCCATCATCCTTCTTGAGGACAGTTTAAAGGATGATAACCTTTTCAAATCCCCCCAAAAAATTGCGCTCAAAATCTCGTTAGGACTCCTGAGATTTTGAGGTCATCTCGTGATTTGGCGGCCATCATTGAGATGCATGTTACAAATACAGTTCCCTTATCACAGGGGTCTTCAATCTGTGGGGCACGACCCCCAGGGGGGCTGTGGAGTCATAGAAAGGGGGTTGTGCATTCCCGGTCGCACTTCTACCTGGAACTGACTGGATCTGGAACCCAAAACCCTCCTTTATTTTCACGCCTGCCTGCCCTGTCTTTGGGATTCCTCTGTTCTGCAGCTCCTCTATCTCCATTTGTCCTGATAGCTTGAAGAAAGCCCACATAGACTATACGGGGCTCTTCGGGTCAGGGTGGTCAAGGAGGGTAGTAGGGAGGCAGTCAAACTCCCATCTGCATCACTGGAAGTAACAATCTTTTCAAAGGTTTTTTTGAAGACAAAACTAGCCATTCTTAACAAAACTCAATTTTGTGTTGTTATCAATAAGTTTTCATACATGAAATAAGAAGAATCCAACCAGAGGCGTCTCAAGTCATGTTCAGTCTAACCTGAGCTCTCAGGGGGCTAGGCGGGTGCCTTTTACTTTCTTTCTGAGGCAGGGTTGGGGCAGTGTGGCTGCAGAGCGGATGAAGGGGAAGAGCCTGGACAGACAAGGCCTGGTCTGTGTGTGCTTATTAGGTATTGAGAGACTGGGCCAAACATACTTTAACTGACAGATGTGGGATGGGAAATAAGGGTATGCCAGGCTGATTTGAAGGCATGGAGAGAGGTGTGGAGCCAGAGGTGAAAAGCAGGATGCAGGTGTGAGAGGGATCTGGAGAGAAGGGATGGATGGTGTGAGTGAAGGGAGGAGAGGCAAGGTGAGAAATGTGGAAGAGTGGGAGGGGTGAGAGGGGAGGATGTGAGAGGTGAGGAGAGATGAAAGAGTGAGAGGAGATGGGATGAGAGAAGACAGCCAAGAGATGGGATGGCAAGGGAGTGAGAGAATTCAATTTAAGAGGTCAGGGATGAGGAGAAATGTGAAGTGGCGAAGGAAGTGCAGAAACGCAAGAGAAGTGAGTGAGAGGGAAAGGTGAGGACGGAGAGGAGGACTACTGTTAGAGGATGAAAGAAGATATCTGAGGAGTGATCTGTGAGGTAAAAAGAGAATTTGATGCATCATGGGTGAGGGAGAGCAGCGTTAGGGGAAGAGAGGAAATACTGGGTAGGGTGCTGAGGTGACAGGGGAGAGGGACATTGGTTTAAGATGGTGTGGAAGAACAGTGGGGAGAGGTGAAAGATGAATGGGTGGACTGAATACAAGAATTTGAAGGGAGAGACTTGAGGTGAATGAGAAGTGCTGACGGGTAAGGGAGGTGACGGGGCCAGAGAGGGCATGAGATAAATGTGAGAGACTGTTAAAGATGAGGGTAGTGAAAACACAGAATGGTGAGGGGGGATTTACGGTGAAGTGAGAGGTTGAATGGGGAGAGTTCAGAAGTTGTACAAAAGGGTGAAACTAAATGGCTTGCAAAGCGATAGAGGGATCCGAGGTTGGGAGAAGTGAGAGGGATAGAAGGGAGGGGGTGGAAGAAAAGAGGCACGAGTGAACTGCCTAACTCTACGGAAGACAGCCAGGGTTTTAAGGGACCCCGCCTGCTCCCGGCCAGGGCCAGGTGAGCTTCTAATGTGCTGACATGTATTCCTGCACAGTGGAAGGCCTTTCACAAATGTTGACTAGGCATCTGTCTGTTGTTTATTGCTGTATTTTGGTTATAAACTGGTACTTATGAGGTGAAATCTTTGCCCAGTGTAACCATGTGTACAAAATGTTAAAATATTGAAGCAATACTATCGCGAAATATGCTGCTTCACATAGCGTTATTTACTTTTTCTTACCACACAATTTAGTTGACCCTGCCACATAATTTGGTCCCCCCCTGCCTTATAATTCCAGTAGCCCTGCCTATAGGGTAGTCTGAGTGTGCCTAAAGGGGTGGCCAGTCAGGTCAGTATGTGGGCTTTTTTTGATGCGTGCTCACCTGTTTTATGGTCTGGTGGACTGTTATTACTCTTGATGTCTGTGCTATTGCCACAAATATTGTCTTCAGCAAACACAAATGCATGCATAAAAGTACAACATAATTTGGTCCTCCCTTGCCTCATAATTCCAGTAGCTTTGCTTATAGGACAGACTAGCAGTGCCTGTAGGAGTGGCCAATCAAGACAGTGTGTGGGATTTCTTTCGGCTGCTTGCTGGCCTGTTTTGTGTGTCTGGTGAGCTGTTTTTACTGTTAATTTCTGTGTCGTAAACATGTGACTTCTATCCACAGTCACCCACAAACCTTTGATTAGCTAAACACTGTTTAATAATATTTCCCCACCTTAAAAATGATGTGCCACGGGAACTGGGGGCGTTTATGGTTGTTAATGATGAGAAGTACCAAGCCCTAGAAATTTTTGTCAGGAGGGGGTCATTACGCCTGAAAGTTTTGACAGGTGGACCTCGGCATCCAAACGTTTGAAGACCTCTGTGTAAGAATCCAGTATAGATAATATTACACAAAAAAATAGGATTTATTCTAGAGACCACAGTACAGCAGGTAACATCTTCAAAAGCCATACAAAAGTACTGTTACATGGATCCTAGAGCAAAGCCAACCATGGTAACAGAATACAGGCTAAGGTTTGGGTTATGTTATGTGCCAGGCAGTAGTCTCTCTCGCTTTGAGTTAATGATTTTTCTGTAATGGGAAATTTGGGGTGCTTTGAAAATGTTTAGTATTTAGACAGTAAAGTAGCATAACTTCCTGCCTTTTTGGTTGCAAATGTTAGACTTTTCCAAGTTTTCGACTTTCTTTTATGTATTCTGTACCTGCCCTAAAAAATAATACTCCGTTGTCCGGTAAATTGGGGTCCAGGTGTAAGAAAAAAAAAAGAATACAGGCTAAAGTTTGAGGAGAAACAAGAAATGAGCAAAGCATTAAAGAAACAGTAACATATTATCATATGATGAACATAAGTATGTGAAATATACAACACTCTGCCTTATCAGAAGGCCTTGCTAGACTTCATCTAACCGCTGGTGAGCAGATTACCACTGTTATTCTTGTCACTGTACCCCAGGACGAAGAAAAGCCTTAGAATCCAGTTGATACACTTGCAATCCTGTAACCCTGAAAAAGGCGTGGCTTCATCTCCTGCAACCACAAAAAGTACCTAACAGGAAAGGAAAGACCATTTAAGTGGAAAAGCAAATAATCACAGTGCGACGTGCCTCAGTTTGCAAATACAAGGCTAGAGCTCTCAATCAACATAGATTCCACTCCCTTAGCAAACATTGTTGTCAAGTAATTGTTACAATCAAGTTATTCACAAGCGGCTTTTAAAGTTAAGGATTACAATGGAGGAATAACTGTACATGTCTACCCAGCAGTAAAGTACAAAAGAAACAAGGGAAGCAATTGTTTTCATATGAAAGAATGTCTCTGGACAGATTGTTTAATTTGAGAACTGCGAGCTACCTGAGATATCATTGAGAAGGTATCAAGGAAATCTTGCATCATTTTTTGCTTGATTCTACCTCAATTGTTTTAAAAGATATGCATGATGTAGCAAGTCATTGCAAGACCCATGTGGCTTTCACAAAGTGATAGATAATTGCACAATATTAACTATAAAAAATGTTAACTCTTGGTTATACATTACAGATAAACTCAGAAAGTCTCAAATCCCTGGTCTTCAGACATAAAATATCATTTGAATACAAGGCTAGACCCAATCGAAGAGGCAACAGAATCTCAGGTAATCAGAAGGTCGCACAACAATCTTACTCTTTTCTTCCCAAAGCCCCTTCCCATCTGGAACATCAGCCTACCCCGGGTCTCAATAAATCTTTGAGTTGAGACTTGTTCCAGGGAGGAGTGGACGGAATCTCATTGACCTTACAGGAAGGCCTAGAAGCTCAGGTGAGCGGCGGCCTGTGACACTACCACTGAATTGAACTGTGAGAGCCAGGGAGATGGAGGTACAAGCATTTGGTATGCTCTTTACACTCCATAAAACACTCAGTATAACTGGTTAAGCAGTTTGATGAAAATTTGAGAATTTCTCAGCACTGTCATAACAAATGGTCTTAAACTCTCCATAATGCCGCTTCAGAAATTGATTTTACATCCATTTCCTGTTTAAATTCTCTCTAAAGTGTTATACCATTACCCATATTGGGGCCACCCCATATTAAGCCAAGAAACCATCCAAATTCCCCATCCTGCTTTGGTAAGTTTACAACTTGGTATTTATCGTTTTGGATACATTTTGTGATTGCCAGGTTCAAGTCTCCGAAGAGCCCTATTGGAATCTAGTTGAACACCACAGTAAACTGTGAAAATAACCTTGGAAAAAGGTTCATTTTAATCGGTGTCAAAAGCCCAACCATGACAACTACGAATATTTTTTTACTTTTCAGGCAAAATGCTAAAACCCTGACTAGATTAAAATAGAGGTTCTCAGGAAACCCCATGTTATGCTAAAAACACACAATACACTTATTGGGTATAAATCAACAACTGGAATGAAACTGAATACTAAACAATCTAGTTCTTTCAAACTGAGGAATATAAAGTGTAAACTGATCTAAATATCTAAAATTGGTAAATATGGAGAGGTCGTAGGCGTCCCCATTGAAAACTTCAGAGGGGGCCAGAAGAATACCCAGATGATACCTGTGCTTAATTTGTAAACATGTAAGTACCAGGACTCAAGATATTCCATTGCTGCTGGCATAATCCAAAGCTCTTGCGACTGCTTCTGATCACCAGTACCAGCATTACCTACTAACCATCACATTTAAACAAGCGTGACATTTTGCACTATTACAAGTCATTCAAAGCTGAACCGATGGGTTAGAAGTGCGAGTTTTAGCATTCTTTTTTGATACATTGAATTACTAAAAATGCATGCTGTGCACAAACAATTAGCTGTGAGCATAACTAGGTGGTATTGTCTCATAAACAAGTGCTGGTGTTCATAATTTAGTAACAAAATCAAATGAGGGAGAATGGACCACTTGTAACTACGTAGCCAGGGCTTTTTACCTTGTGAACTAGAGAACAGAGAAGTTTCAACCTGCCATGCCACTAAAATAGCATGTTTTGTAATGAATTGTAAAAAGACTACATTTTTCTTACAGATTTTAACTCTGTCTCTTCAAGACCCTATGAAGGGTGATGTTTACTGGATCATTGTGTTGGTAACACCCCCTTATGAATTCAACATAACTTTAGCGTCACACCCACTGGAATGGGAAGGAGTTCATGGCTCAACTGACATTCATTTCCTCTACTTGATATTGGTCACAGAGATATCATTAAATCTATCCACATTTTGGGCCACATTTACAAGCCCCTATTGGCATGGAAACGTCACTTTTTGTGATGTTTCTATGGCGATAGGGCCTTTGCCTTATTTAAAACCTTGTTAATAAAGCCCCCTTTCACGCTATGCTTAGCGTTATAGGGGTGGGAGTGGGTTTTGCAGTGGGCGTTCCACTGCAACACCCATTGATTTTGACGCTGCCCCCTGTTTACAAAGGCAGCATAAATAGGAGGCAGTGCCAAAATTAAGACCAGGGAAATCCTGGTCTTAACTTGGCGAAACAAGGAGAAATACTTTATTTTCCTCCTTTTTCTTTTTCCATGTGTGCTGTCTTGTGCAGCACACATGTAAAAAGCACAACACCTTGGATTGTTCATGTTCAGGAAGGTGACCCTTCCTGCACATAAACAATCTTTTTTTTTTTTAAATGACATTTTGTAACTTCCATATGTGCTGGATTAAGCAGCACATATAGAAGTGACAAAATGACATTTCAAGATTGTTAATGTGCAGGAAGGGGGACCTTGCTGTACAATATTCCCCTGCACGCAGACACCCTTGCTCTAAGGTGCAAGGGTGCCTGCGTTGGCGCTACACTGATAAGTGTAGCGCCAGCGAGGGGGGATCGCAGGGTGCACCATATCGCTGTAAATATGGTGTAGCCCTGCGTTTCAGAAGTGGTGGAGAGAGACATTAAGCCATGACGGCTAAACCCTCACTCCGTCACTTCACTTGTACATATGTCCCTTTATTCTTGCACAAGTCAAAAAAATCTGCTAGCGAGTGTCAACATAGATGTGATACACGTCACTTCCTAGGCATGACCTTGAGGGGAGTTACACCTGAGGATGGTTTCTTGTTGATAAGTTATGGAAAGAAGCTGCATCGAAATTAGCGGGTTGGGTTTGGAGTTCCATCTGGGTTAGAAGAAGGCGATAATATTCAGAAGAAATAGAGAAACAGATATGGGTGAGGGCACGAAGGGGGCATGGATATTCGATAAGTAAAATAGCCCCCCTCCCCCAAGACCCTCTGGGTGAGTAGTGCGCTATACAAATTTCTGAACTTGAACTTGAACTATATATCTGGCTAGGACACACCCATCAGCCCTCACCACTTACCATAGCTTTCGGTAAACCGGGAGAGAATGGAGACACTTTGAAATTAACTTTTATCAGGCATACCACCTTTACAAGGGACACCCTGCTCATGTCAGCTGAAGTGCAGCCCATTCTGGTTACACAGCCTCCTACAATTACTATATTCCACCAGCAGCTGCAGGAGAAGCACATTTCAGATGGACTCTTTTAAATAAAACTCGCATTTAGAAGCCTGAAGAAGAATGGCATGCCTGCATTTTGATCATTTCTCCCTCTTTGCAGCGGTTTGTTATTTATTTCAGTGCGCTGTGTGGTGGCAAGTAGCTGCTCCATATATAATTTTCACTGTGGGAGTGGCTGGGAAGTCCCATGTTTTAGAAAGGCTGCTGATTTACTTTCATGGGTTGTTGCTGAAACATGTGAAACCTCCACAGTTTTCAATTGATTTAAAGTCCTTTGATTTAAAGTCCTTTTACGCCTTCATCAATCAGGATTTTGGTTTACTGTCTGCTTAATGTTTTTTAATCGCCACAGTCACTGCGACTTCATAAACAGACGAACAAGTTCCCAGACGGGTTATTTATGACATTATCTGCTGACTCTTGGTAAAAATGCATGAGAAAGGGACACAGTTGAGGATATTTTAAGTTAAACTGGCCACTTGTGGGTGGGAAGAATGTACGATTACACTGATATTTTTATTATCTCTCTTACCAACATATTGATCAGCTATAATTATTCCTTTTCTCTTTATTAAAATTATTAAAGATGCGGAATCACTGGTTTATGTAACTGGCATGTATTTTCAGCTGCACGCTTGAGGGCAGATAAAGGCAGTTCCTGTGTGCTGAATTTTTAACTGGATTTAGACTACAATGAAAATAAAATTGTGCTGAGGCAAATAACATTAATGCTAAAATTCTCATTTAAGGATCACGCCACAAATGATTTCCTCAATTGGAGTTGTGTCCACAAATTAAAGACTATGGGATTGATTTAGAGTTTAGCTGAGAGGGTACCTCAACGCGGCGGCGATGGTGTATCCTCTCTGCCAACTCACGGTCCACTACCCAATTTAGAGGCAGGCGAATCCAGAGTACGTTGACAATGGAGTCTTCCCATGGTCCATCACCAAGACAGTCCTTCGACAGCCCAATGGAGCATGAGCCATCCAACTGCCCACCCAATTTAGTGTAGGTGATCTGATGCAGGTTTTTTTTGCTTCGGGTCTCAGCCAGGGGAAACCTGATAGTGAAAAAAATAATTAACCCCACCCAATATGACAATACTCTAATGGGGTATGGGTTATTAGTTTTTCGTTTTTCAACAAACTCCCACTTTGAAGTCTATTTTTGAAAAATCAAAAACTGTAAAATTTTGCTGGGTGTCTGTCCTGTTTGAAGAGCCATCTGTCAAACTTTTACAACCTTGATAAGAAACGTTGTGACGTCCTGTTAATGATAGGAGTTGTCCGCACAGTTTGTAGTTTGTTGACAACTCTAGATTTTGAGGGCGGAAGATCCTTGGGATGTCAGGGGCAATGTCCTCCGCTATCCGGACAGGATACCCTCCATCTGCCAATGTCTAAATCAGTCCCTATTCACTGACGTATAGGATTATTTTGAATGTTGCTTCAAATGAGGCTGTAGGACATACGGGCTGTGGCTAAAGTTACTTTCCGATCTCTTTTCAAAATGTAGAAGATCTGGCAAAGGCAACAGGTCGGGCATTGTCGTAAAAGCACACATTGCACAAGTAGTCCACTGCACTGAAGGGGATAACTGGTTCTGCGGATGTGCGCATTGTGTGTGCAAGAGCAAAATGCCATCAGTAACAGTCAGGTGAAACAAAGGTTGAAGTTGGCTGACTTTGTGTCCTTCGGAACATATGATGTTACATCGCATTCATTCACAACGTGGTAGTTTACATCACGTTCGTTTCAATGCAAGTTGTTACAACGACTTGCGCTAAAGAAGCGGGATTTAGGAATAGTATGATTTACTATTCCAACTCTTGTGTGTAGAACAGTAGGGAAGGTGTTGGAATAGTAAATCATACTATTCCTTAGTGTAGAGCGCCATCCAGCACAATTTGTTGTGTTGTCATGATCGCGTTGTACAGCTATCGTGGTGTAACGACCACGTTGAAAAGGCAGTTCTCCATCCTCTGATGTATGGGGAGTACAGGGAAACTGTGAATGACTCTACAGTAAACCAGTGGAGGATGAGGGCAGACTGAAAGCTCTTGTATATAATTATAATAATAAAAACAAAATATCTTGGCTAACAACATACCTATTAGCATTCTTGCACAAGAAAATGTATACAAAAATATTGGTCCGTGTGTTGGATGGCAACTTTTATTGCAACCTTTGTACCATAATCTTGTGAAAATGACAGCTTACCTCATGCAAATAATTTCTAGTAGATGTGATTGAAATATACGAGTCTTCGTATATTAGTCTACAGGGGCACAGAGGAGCAAAAAAAAAAAAAAGAATATTAAACTGTTTAAATAACAACACACCTAACATAAATATACAGCATTAAACACACACATCTCTAGCTCCAAGCTGAAAATGGAGCTAGCTGTAGGATTAAAAGAGCGCAAAAGCTAGAAATGTTATCCATCAGAAGCAATTGATAACTGTTCAGGTGGAACTTCTACTTTTCTACTTCCTCTTTGGAAGGACAGAACCCAAAGCCTAGGCTTGGTGGGCCCCAGCTTAATACTGTTACCCAGTCTAATACAATAATGATGATTTCAGACACTATCCCTAAAGGTTTGTATAGGAAGGTGAATGGCCTTTTCATGAGATAGGTTAGGGTTATCGGGTCTAATAACACACCCTTCAGTGGCACATGCTGATATGCAAAGCTGTCCCCCAAGGAAGGGAAGAGAAGACCACCTCGTTTGTTTATTCAGTCAGATAAATAAGCTTACTTGACCCCTAACCTGCCTAAGTAAAGGATTGGATGTGTCTGAACTGACAGCACCTAAAACCAAAATAGCAGCATTCATTTTAATGAACACAAAAAGCTCCAGACACAAGACCAAGCGGACAAAAATGGCTTCCATAATTTCAGACGGCAGTGGAGGAAAACTGAGATCCAAGTCTCACATTTTAGAAATGGGTTTAAACAGGGGCGGATAGGTGATGTGCACCCCAGGATTGGCCAGGGATGCCTCACTTCTAGAACCTTTAACCCCAATTAAAAGGTCTTGAGCTGGGGGAGAGCTTTCTCTTGGTTGTGATCTTATGCTGGACACTGTGACTGGAGGCAGTAGCAGTAGACAGTTGCAAGCGGGAACACCCTGACATCCATCTGGACTAAAGGCTCTAACTACAGTTGCCCCCAGGACCAGTGGGGCTCTCCACAGGACCAGGGAAGCTGGTTCCTTTACATCCTGAGGACTAGTTGGGGGAAAGACTGGACTCCTGCACCAAAGAGGAGAGAAGCTCCATAGAAGTAAAAGAAGAAAGGCTGGCACAAGGAGTCAGTGGATTCGGTGATACCTAAAAGGTTTGCCAGGACGCCTAAGTAAAGAGGTTTCTGATGGCTAGAGCTTTCCACAAGGAGCAAAATTAGCCCAAAAGAGTGCAAAACGGGCCACAGGGTCCAAGATGTCAGTCGGAGAAAGATTTGACCTTTGACCCCCACCAGCTCGGCCATAACGCATGGAGCTCTACTGCCAGCTGCCAAAACACCCCTGGGGTGGGCCTGGACCCAGGGATCGCTGCAAGGAGGAATTTGTAACACTTTCCCTGAGAAGGAGCGTGTGAGGGACCTCAGAGCTAAGAGGGTCCGGGCCTTGACAAGCAAGAGGAAGGAGAGTGCCACCACATTCCCCAAATCTGCAGCGGGCCTGCCTTCTCCCCGTACCCATGCCTAGGGGAAGCGAGGGGCCACCATCTTAGGCTGCACCCTCAAGAATAGGCCACCGGCTCCCGCAGCCACACAGATGATTGTGGGCTGAGCAGGAAGCCGGCCTGGAGAAGCCAGGGTTGGGCGCACTGGGCTGCCCCCCAACTAAGGAGGCATGCGGGTGCTTGGATGGGACCACACACTCCCTCAAAAAAAAAGAAAAGTGGCACTCCATGGTGCAAGGCAGTGCAGCTTCAACAAAGAAAGCAGCAAGACCACATGGTGGTCTGCTGACACCAGAAGGCCACCCTCCCTGGGAGTGCTAGCTATTCCCAATGGGGTCGCAAATAGCACCTGCCTCATGAATAGTAAAGAGGCAGGCAATTTGTGACCCCATTGTCTGTGACACTATTGTACAGAGTATTTTGCCAATCGCAAATTGCAAGTCGCAAAGCAACGCAATTTGCGAGTCGCAAAATATAAAGGTCGTACATCTGGCCCTAAAACAATCGGAATAGGCAAAAAGCACATGGGATCCTACATCATAATTTGTGAACTAAGGAAGTCGGAGGCGGCATCAATTTAAAACTATGCCTTAGAGTCCAGACCGTAAAACAAATCCCACCAGACATCGGTGTACACCTCTCTTCATGTTGCCTCCTACATCCGTTAATCTTTAAAAACCAACATCCGTCTAACACTCTTTCTACTCCCACATTCCTTATATTCACACGGACACATGCAGCCCTTCAGCACTACACACCTTCCACCTTTATAACAAAGGTAAAACAGAAAATACATAATCAGTAAAATAGAAACACAAGTGAAGGAGAATGGTAGTATAAACAAACACTAAAAGTAATAAGGAACACGTGGACCATGACAATATGTGAAAGAGAAACAGCACCATCAAAGAGAACACCAAACATTAAACATTGTTTCTCATGAATGTAAATCGAGAAACAGCATTATTAAAACCAAAAGTTATGTCAGCACAAAGTCTTTATATTTCTGAGGTAGCACCCTAGTTCTTGTACTGTAGCCTCCCATGAGACTAAAGTGAGGAAACCTGTTCTCTAGTGTTTTGCTCCAACTCCCCCTTCTATGAATTGAAATGAGATCAACCCAATCAGCACTTTTGGAATTGAACATTGTGTTCAGGTCAGAGAATGAGCACCAGACAAAATCTCTTCGTCTGAAAAACAACAATCACATGGTTCATCACAAAGAGACACTCTCTCCATAATTCCTCCCGGTGCCACCTTCCACTCTCACAGCACCTTTTAATACCCCAATCACGTGAAGTGGTTTGGACCACTTTCTCATATAACAAGTTCTTTTTTCAGGTGGTTTGATGTTAACCCCCTGTCCTAGGTGGAACTCTTTGGAAATAAACTCCCCTCTACTTTGGGTGATAGTTGTTGCCCTTTTCCTTTCATACTCATCCACCATACCTCTTACAGTGCCATGGATGGCCACACACTCCTTGTTCCAGGGAACTCATCCACACGCCTTCCTCTTGAATATAACACCGGGTCAAAAATTAACTTGGTGGGCGTCATCAAAGTAGCTCAACAAGCATAAAACTCTGTCTCTGAGTAAGGAGTGACTGTATCATAACAGTGTGACCTGTAAATCCTTTCTCTATTTCAAACACCCCACAACTGCCAATTGTATGGATTGCTTGATGACCTATGGCCTGATTCCAAACTTGGTGGATGGGATACTCTGTCACAAACATGACTGAGATTCCATCCACCGTATTACAGGTTTCATAGGACATAATGGAACTGTAATTTGGCGGATGGGATAAACGTTAGGTCTGTGATGGAGTAACCCTCTCCACCAAGATCGCAATCAGACCCCAAGTGACTTCCTTGATGCCTTCAGGATGCCTGACAGCTATCCCTTTTCTGTGGATCCCACACCTCGCAACATATATCTCATATTTGATGCTGTTAAACTATGGGCCATTATCAGAAACAATACATTCTGGAAGACCTTTGCAGGAAAACACATTTTGAAGGAACCCAACTATTGCGCCTGAGTTGATAGCGTCCACAGTCCTTGCTTCAGGCCACTTTGTATAATAGTCCACTTGTATGATGCCATAAGAAATTCGACCACTGGGTGCATTGAAGGAACCTACAATAGCTATCCCTAACATACTCCAGGGTTCATCTAGTAATGTTATGAGGCGAGTTTGGCCATACAAGCCTTGCTATCTTATTGCTCTTGTTCCACAACTCACATTTAAGCACCACGTACTCCACCATTTCATCCAGGCCACCAAAATTGCTCACAAATTCTTCTTTTGAAGGCTGACATATCATATGTCCTAGATGGCTCAGAGCAATATTCTTTACCTTAACCCTCTCATGAGAATTTCCTTGGTTCAAACTAGTTCACCTTCAATTGTGGCAAAGGATCTATCTAATCTTTCCACAAAAATCCCTTATATCGTCCAACTGCACTCAAAATTATCTCTGACTATTCAAGGGTACTGTCAGTATTCTTCATGTCCTCCCATCCTTTCTCATCACGCACCCTTCCAGGGCCCACCTTACACCTGGACAGATCCTGAACACTAAAAAACACGTCTTTCTCTTCTTTCTCCAAAGCAGCCTCTGAATTAGGTAGAGGTAAATGCGCCAACAATGAGATTGGGAGTTCAGCTACCGGGACACATGCTCAATTGTGGTGAATTTGGAGTTTTGCAGTTAGCCTAACCAAACTAGCTGTCATCACTCTTCCTCCTCCTGAATCAAGCATGTCGACTAAAGGGGTGTGGTGAGTCCTAAATGTGAACCTGTCACCCCGTAAGAACATCAGAATATGTTTTGCAGACCAGGTGCAAGCTAATAACTCACTTTCTATCATAGAGTAATTACTAATTTCTCTCAGACTCTGCAAAGCTTTTGATCGGTATGCCACCGCCCAAGCCTTACATACTTCCATTTGTTGCAGAACTGCTCAAAATCTGTAGTTACTAGCATCCACTACCACAATAAAGTGTTTTCCTATAACACATAGCTTAAAGAAAGGATCTTGCACCACATTTTTAACTCAGAAAATGCCCTTCTTTGGGAATCCTCCCACACAAATTCAACATTTTAACAGTTTCCTCATGACGATAAAAAAACAAGCATTTACAATGCAATGGTTTCGCCTTTGGAAAAGTTAGAGTTATTGGCATTGTAAGTGACAAAATTTGTATTTATGTGTTGGTTTTGAAAACAGATAAATACATGGCATTGTCATTTACATTGCCATTAGCTTAATCTCTGCAGTCACTCTGCACTCTCTAGCACTCCCTACTCACTCTGCACTCTCTAGCACTCCCTACTCACTCTGCACTCTCTAGCACTCCCTACTCACTCTGCACTCTCTAGCACTCCCTACTCACTCTGCACTCCCTAGCACTCCCAACTCCCTCTGCACTCTCTAGCACTCCATAGCAATCCCTACTCCATATGCACTATGCACTCCCTATACACTCCCTCTGCACTCCCTCTGCACTCCCTATGCACTCTCCACTCCCTATGCACTCTGCACTCCCTATGCACTCTCCACTCTCCACTCCCTATGCACTCTCCACTCCCTATGCACTCTCCACTCTCCACTCCCTATGCACTCTGCACTCCCTATGCACTCTCCACTCTCCACTCCCTATGCACTCTCCACTCCCTATGCACTCCCTATGCACTCTCCACTCCCTATGCACTCTAACTCTGCACTCCCTATGCACTCTCCACTCCCTATGCACTCTCCACTCCCTATGCACTCTCCACTCCCTATGCACTCTCCACTCCCTATGCACTCTCCACTCTCCACTCCCTATGCACTCTCCACTCCCTGTGCACTCTCCACTCCCTGTGCACTCTCCACTCCCTGTGCACTCTCCACTCCCTGTGCACTCTCCACTCCCTATGCACTCTCCACTCCCTATGCACGCTCCACTCCCTATGCACTCTGCACTCCCTGTGCACTCTCCACTCCCTATGCACTCTCCACTCCCTGTGCACTCTCCACTCCCTGTGCACTCTCCACTCTCCACTCCCTATGCAATCTGCACTCTCCACTCCCTATGCACTCTGCACTCCCTATGCCCTCTCCACTCTGCACTCCCTATGCACTCTGCCCTCCCTATGCACTCTCCACTCTCCACTCCCTATGCACTCTCCACTCCCTATGCACTCCCTATGCACTCTCCACTCCCTATGCACTCCCTATGCACTCTCCATGCACTCTGCACTCCCTATGCACTCTCCACTCCCTATGCACTCTCCACTCCCTATGCAATCTCCATGCACTCTCCACTCCCTATGCACTCTCCACTCCCTATGCACTCTCCACTCTCCACTCCCTATGCACTCTCCACTCTCCACTCCCTATGCACTCCCTATGCACTCTCCACTCTGCACTCCCTATGCACTCAGCACTCCCTATGCACTCTCCACTCTCCACTCCCTATGCACTCTCCACTCTGCACTCCCTATGCACTCTCTACTCCCTATGCACTCTGCACTCCCTATGCACTCTCCACTCCCTATGCACTCTCCACTCCCTATGCACTCTCCACTCTGTGCACTCTCCACTCCCTGTGCACTCTCCACTCCCTGTGCACTCTCCACTCCCTGTGCACTCTCCACTCCCTGTGCACTCTCCACTCCCTGTGCACTCTCCACTCCCTATGCACTCTCCACTCCCTGTGCACTCTCCACTCCCTGTGCACTCTCCACTCCCTGTGCACTCTCCACTCCCTGTGCACTCTCCACTCTCCACTCCCTATGCAATCTGCACTCTCCACTCCCTATGCACTCTGCACTCTCCACTCTGCACTCCCTATGCACTCTGCACTCCCTATGCACTCTCCACTCTCCACCCCCTATGCACTCTCCACTCCCTATGCACTCCCTATGCACTCTCCATGCACTCTCCATGCACTCTGCACTCCCTATGCACTCTCCACTCTCCATGCACTCTCCACTCCCTATGCACTCTCCACTCTCCACTCCCTATGCACTCTCCATGCACTCTCCACTCCCTATGCACTCTCCACTCCCTATGCAGTCTCCACTCTCCACTCCCTATGCACTCTCCACTCCCTATGCACTCCCTATGCACTCTCCACTCCCTATGCACTCCCTATGCACTCTCCACTCCCTATGCACTCAGCACTCCCTATGCACTCTCCACTCTCCACTCCCTATGCACTCTCCACTCTGCACTCCCTATGCACTCTGCACTCCCTATGCACTCTGCACTCCTTATGCACTCTCCACTCCCTATGAACTCTCCACTCCCTATGCACTCTCTACTCCCTATGCACTCTCCACTCCCTATGCACTCTCCACTCCCTATGCACTCTCCACTCCCTATGCACTCTCCACTCTCCACTCCCTATGCACTCTCCACTCTCCACTCCCTATGCACTCTCCACTCCCTATGCACTCCCTATGCACTCTCCAATCTGCACTCCCTATGCACTCAGCACTCCCTATGCACTCTCCACTCCCTATGCACTCTCCACTCTGCACTCCCTATGCACTCTCCACTCCCTATGCACTCTCCACTCTGCACTCCCTATGCACTCAGCACTCCCTATGCACTCTCCACTCTCCACTCCCTATGCACTCTCCACTCTGCACTCCCTATGCACTCTCCACTCCCTATGCACTCTCCACTCCCTATGCACTCTCCACTCCCTATGCACTCTCCACTCCCTATGCCCTCTCCACTCTGCACTCTCTATGCACTCTCCACTCCCTGTGCACTCTCCACTCCCTATGCACTCTCCACTCCCTATGCACTCTCCACTCCCTATGCACTCTCCACTCCCTATGCAATCCCTATGCACTCTCCACTCTGCACTCCCTATGCACTCTGCACTCCCACAATATTCTGAAACTCATAGTTTCACCATTTACGTTAACCGTGCGAGTCACGACACGGTGGGGATGGCTAAAAACTCAAAATTGGCTAAAGGTTCCTCTACAAAAATAGCACCATACCAACAAAGAGTTTGTACTATCTGTCTGAAGAAACAGTTGTGTGGGATTTTTGGCTTCAAGGCTATTACCCACTGAGTCGAAGGGATTTATGTAACTATTTTTTCCTTACAACAATCCCTCTTGTTTGAAGATGTTCTTAAGCAAATGGGATATTCTAGTACAGCCATATGCCAATGTTCTTTCTAAATGACGCCATGCATCTATGTAGTTGACTGCGTTGTGAGAGATGCATTGTATTGATTTGTGAAACGCAGCACTGGCAAAAAGTGGAGTGTAGAAAGTAATTAGGGGTGGAGGTTCCGAGTGGTAGCTCCCCACATGCACTGCAAATCCGTGGTTAATGTATCCTGTAAAAAAAGAGCACTCCCGGATTTTGAGAATGGTCATGCTGGGAATTCAATTTCTATTGTTTACACAGTGCAAGACACCAACCAGCATGTATAAAAGGAACAGAGTGGCATGGAGGGCGGCAGTGCATCAGAATGACCAAAAGTCGGCCTACACAATGCAGGGCCTTTCATTGTTTACAAATCCATGCATTTGCGCTCACGCAGTTCTGCTTGGGTTAATAGCAATTAAGAATGTAACGTGCATCAGCAGACACGCTACAAATCAATACAGAGAGTGCTGTGTGGAAGAACAGCTGTTCAATCTGGAAATGTTAAGGCACACTGAGTGTCGGTGGCATTGCGATTAAGAACAGCACGGTGATGTGAATACATACGTAAATATTTAAAATCTCGACGACAACGCAACCGCAGACAATGGCATCCGCCTCCCGACCAAGGCTTTAGAACATCCACACCCCCTGCAAATCTAGCACTTCGGCTATGAGCCCGAAAACGTATTTAACCCAAAATATAGCAGATAAATTTCCATGACCATCTTATCCCAACACATGTATCTCACATTATCTATACCTCACTACACCCTCACCTACACTTCTGCAGCCTCATCTCAACTGCACACATTCTCAGCCTACCACACATTTGGGGCAGTTTGTCAACAAAGGACATACAATCTCAACTAATACACGTTATATAAGGTCACACCGATGCGATCAATCCATAAATCCCTGAGCAGTTGACATCTGCCCATCTCTACCTTACACATGTATCGCATCCCAAGCCAGCTTTGCCCTCATTAACGTTATTCAAATACACCCTGCCTATCCTCCTTATATTTTCCAACTGCCTCACATGCACGCATTCAACACAAACTTTTTGTTTGTGTATATATAGATATATACACAGTCACAGCAAATACATAATCCTTTAATACAGACTATTTCATCCTTTTCGCACATACGTATAATGACTTCAAATTTGCATCGCCTAAAGGCATCCCTAGCGCGAGTATCCTCCCACCAGTTTTCTAGACATTGCAGCTATTACATAAGGAAAGATATCATCGGATCATACGGCATATAATATACAACACACATAAACAGCTCATCTACCCATGTTAAGCCCCCCACCTTGTGTCTCACCTAAATGACCCAGGGCTTTTCAATCTGTGGGACTCGCTCACTTTATCCCCAATGCTACTCTGAAGGTTTTTAACCCTGTACACCCCCACCCATGAACCGGACTCTAGGTTTCCGGTCACAGTATTTATTATACCACAATTGAACGATATTCCTTCAATTCTCCCCCCATACCCCTACTGCTGCGAGCTATCCTAGTCACAACACAACCGCCTCGCTCTTCAGCTCCCCCTCCGTCATTTCTGCTCCACGTCGTCTGGGGGTGGGGGGGGCAGGAACGGTTAGACGGACAGCGGGAGGGGGGGGGTCGGGAACGGGATAAAAATAAAAAGGAAACAGAGAAAAAGACATTAAGAGCCAAAACGTCAAAATACGTAAACTTACAAAGTAAAGACACATTTATAAACAAAATACTCCTTACCTGATTGCCTCGTGGGAACTCGAATCTTGCAGCCAACTCCAAAACAAGCACCACGAGCACAGGGAGGGAGGGGGGCGGGAACGGGCACAGGACAGCGGGAGGGGGGGGGGGGCGGGAACAGCGCACGGATAGCGGGAGGGGGGGGAGGATCACGGCGCACGCACATTTATAAACAAAATGCTCCTTACCTGATCGCCTCGTGGGAACTCGAATCTTGCAACCAACTCCAACAACAGACACTTTGAAAAGGAACAAAACAGGCCCACTCGAAAAAAAAAAAAATAACACACACCCACTACCGTGATGACGAACAGAAGTGGGTGGAGAGGGAAAAAATCTCGGGAACGCCCCCGATCTGGTCCGGCCTTGACGGACAGATCTCTGTTCCAATGGCTAGCCTCCATTTATGGAGCTAGCCAATGGAACAGAGGGGCGTATTCAAGTGTCCCTTACTGAAAACTAGAGATTTCTCCTGGGGCGGAGCTAACGCTCCATGCCCCAGGCAAAACCTAAAAATACGTTTCACCTTTAAAGATCATTCCACTTTTGGGAAGTTTATATTGTAAAGCAAGGTTCTAATCTCCTGGGTTGGCAACACCAAAAGAAATTAGGACTTACATTAGACTCCAATACTTCATAACAAGTTCTTTTAGTAGAAAGATCTATCAGTAGTAATACTATACCTGATGATTTTCCAGAGGTGTTCAGCGACAAACCAGGGCGACTACATGAATAGCAACATAAAATTCAACTAAATCAGGTGCCAAACATATTGTTCACAAGCCACACCCTGTGAACCATCTTTTAAAAGAAAAATTGGAATGAGCAGTTAAAAAACTTATGAACTTGGGAATCATTTAACCGAAAGAGTGATCAGAGTGGTTAGTCCCAGTTGTTTTGCTAAGAAACCCCATGGAGGGCTATTACACATCTATGTGGATCTTCGTGATTTACATAACAACATATAGGTTGAAAGACACCCTTATTCCTTGCATAGATTAAAGGTTCAGTATGATGGGGGAGGCTAATTGGTTCAGTGTTTTTGACTTGTCAATGGCTTGCCATCAATTTGAGACTAATGCTGACTACAAAGCCTTAACAGCTCTTATAATGCCAGCAGATGTTTTATGTTCCGCAGAAATCCCTTCAGCTTAGCATCTGCCACCAGTCTTTCAGTAAATTATGCAGCAGATACTAAAAAAAAAAACTAGAATCAATTATTGGTTCCCAATGATAAATTCTTATGAAAAAGGAATGTTTTTAACTTGCTAGTATTAATGGATACCATATCGAAAGAGCTATACAAGAAATGTTCTAGTCATATCACACTGCTCCAAATGTTGTCACTGGTGTTTCCCCATTCACATCTCTAAAGGATAGGAGACCCAGCCCTAAAGGTTTTCCTAGTTTGATAGGAGGAGAGGAAGCAATTTTAGTTCATAAGAATTCTCATAAGTCTAATATTTTATCTCACTAGAACAAATATAAGGAAAGAAGTGGCTATAGGCAAGGTGTAACTTCCCACAATAGTAAAGTGGGTGATTGAATATTGGTCAAATAAATAAATAAAATTAATTTCATTGCGCGCGCTGCACTGTCAAATGCGATGCTGCGCGCGAAATAACATTTGTTTTATTTATGTATTTGTTTACTTACCTCTGTTCGGCCGTATTCCATAGTTTACTAGGCCCCACCCCGCCTCACCGCCCCACAACACTCCCTCCAGGAGCAGCTACTGGTATTAGTTATCTGTGATAATCTATGGAATTACCCAGTGCCCCGTGAGCAATAAAGCGGGTGAGCCACCACACAAAGTAGAGAAACACTAGCTGGAGATATGACCCACTGAGCTCAGCATTGAAGCATCCAAAATGGAGATTCCTACGAGTCTGATGATGACAGTGATGGAAAGACTTGGAGAAAAGCAGAGGAAGCAATATGCTTAAGAGAAACTGTTTCAGATTGTAGGACAGACTGCAGAAGGCAGAAAGAGATACAGTACTCGTAACCCGGTTAAAAGCAAGAGCACAGTTAATGTAAACGTGTTGGGAACAGATTTACTAAAATGTCATGCAGTGCAGCACAGCACAGCAGGACCAGTTGCTGCCTTGCGCTGCGTGAATGATAGTGACTTGAATAGCGCCATATTTACAAAGATATAGGGCCTCGTTTACACATTTTTGATGCAGGGCAGAGCAGTAAGTCACTCAGCTGGGCAGAAATCCGTCTCACCTATGATATACGGCACGTTCCTGTCCTTTCGCACTGTGCTGGCACAGTTTTGGCTGTCTTGCACCCACACAGGCACCCTTGTACCATGGATCAGGGTATCTGCATTTTAGGAATGATTGTTTTTTTGCAGGAAGGCAAACCTTCCTGCACAAAAACAATGAATGGAGATTTTAATCATCCTTCTATGTGCACATAGAAAGAGGTAAAAACAAGGAGAAATGGAAACCTTTCTCCTCTTTACACCTGCTCTGTGGAGTCGAAAGGCTTTGTCGCTGATGCAGGTTTACGTGATTTTGTAAATCTGGGGCAGCGTCAAAATCCATGGGTGTTGCATTGGAATGCTTCCTTGACGCAGAGTAATGCAAGCGCAAAGTGCTGCCTCGTCTTACTCCATATCTATGAGACCATGCAAAGCCACACAGGGTGGCTTTACATGGCCTCATAGATTTGGCTGAGAGGCCTGCGCCACATGTGCGACAAAAAAAGTGACGCTCCAGCAGCACAGGCCTCTTGTAAATGAGGCCAGGGTGTATTCAGCCCTCTCCCTGTGCTGGCACACTTGTGGCTGCCTTGCACCACTTTTTATTTTTACAAAGCCAGACAAGGTGACACAAACCGGCCCTTGCGTGGCTTTATAAATCTCGACTTGCATTTTGCATTACGGCTGCCCCAAAAAAGTGGCATATCCACAGCGCAAAATGTTTGCAAATCAGAGCCCTGGGGGCAGATTTACAAGCCCCTTGCGCCACTTTTGCATCACTTTTAACATGGGAAAAGTGACGCAAAAGTGGCGTAAGGGGTTTGTAAATCTGCCCCCTGGTGTTTAGTTTCACAATCAAATGCACGGAGGTTCTAATTGATTTCTATGATCTCAGCACAGAACAAAGCAACATCTAAAAAAAATTAAGAAAAAAAACTCAGTGCTCAGCAAAGGCAGGTATAATGCCTTTTTATATGTTCATGTGAATGGATTGCATGTTTTCAACTTCTGAGAGCAGCAAGAACAGAATGAAACACCGTCTCCAAAACAGAAATAAACCAGGGACTAAAAAGTCTAACTGGGCCTTCTTTGAAACGCACTATGCCATGGATATATTTATGCCGTGAACTAGTATTTAAAATGATTCGCTAACTCTGTAATCACATTCACCACTGCTAGCAATCAGTGTCCAAAGCAATCATATGTTCGAGGCCCATTCCGGCCCAGCTACCCACACAGACCTCGCGAGACAACAGAGTGGGCATTTATGCTTCACATGAAGCCCGCTTTGATGCCCCATGAGCTCGTAGGAGGAAGTGGAACAAGCTAACAGGCTGTCATTATTCTATTACCAGTGCTTAGGGGAGGGTGCCCTCTTCACAAGCGCGCACTCTATGTGGCGTGAACAAGGCAGCACTGTGCGTCTGCCATCCACTGGCAACCGCAGAGTAGCGCTCGATTCATTGAGGCGCTTTGATGTACCTAAACGTGATCTAAGCGATGACATTGAATGAAGGTTTGGCAGATGTACCATATATTCAGCCTGACCACAGGGCCTGCCTAATATCTCTTAAACGCTGCAAACGTGGTGCGTGGAAGTACTTGAATCAGCCTGACCCGCTGGTACATACTCTGGGGCCTTCTATTTCGTCAATTTAGCTTAATTACTGGAGGTAGCCAAACATGCTCACCAGTCGCGCGATCCATCACCAATTCACGTTCCCAGTAAATAAACCATCCCAGACGCACTTC
This sequence comes from Lissotriton vulgaris, assembly GCF_964263255.1. Classification (NCBI taxonomy): domain Eukaryota; kingdom Metazoa; phylum Chordata; class Amphibia; order Caudata; family Salamandridae; genus Lissotriton; species Lissotriton vulgaris. Next base: position 249,014,376 of record NC_141694.1, read on the forward strand.
GGTCCTATTTTACCTTGTTTCTGAGGTGCGGTCTGAAGCCCGGATTCTGAAAGGTGTCACGCAACGCAGGGCAGCACTCAAAGAGGCTGTGATGCGTGACAGGGAGAGGCAGGAGAGCGTCATTTCACATAGAAATGGCTCTCTCCTCCCCTTTCCCAAGCGCAGGTTCTGATTTCAGCTGCAGAGTGCCACGCACACACCTAAGCGCCATAGCGCTAGGGTGTGTGCGTGAGTATAAGGTGTGTGCGTGAGTCTGGCATAGGTTTTGTACACGAAGGCTATCCTTCCTGTACAAAATACTATGCTTAGACAAGTGAAAAAGCTTTTCCTACTTGGTACACATGCAAAATCGGAAAAGCAAGGAGAAATGAAAACATTTCTTTCAGCGGCGTTAGGTTTTGGAGCTAATCACTTTCTACGAATGTTTGAGAATAGGGTTTAGCGTCAAAAAGCATGGGTTATAGCACAGGTACGCCCATGTAACGCCTCCTTGAGACAAAGTAATGCAAAGCAGCAATTTGCGTAGCTTTACATTACTTTTCCATACAAACTAATGCAAGTCCCAGTTTGCGTTGGTTTGTGAATCCCAAAAAAGGTTTACAAAAGTAACACTAACCTGATGCTAAACTTTTGAGAATCTGGGCCTAAGTCCACTGATGTTTCACCCTACATTAACGGACGCTATCATTTGTACACATTGGCACTGTAAGACAGACGCATTGTCAGCACTTCAAAGCTAATTCTTTTTAGAATATTTTGTTTGCAAACTACATGATGTTTCGAGCATAGAGCTCAAGGTTTCTTGGTGCCTTAGGTACAGTGGTTCATACTATTGTTTTGTGTTTTTTTTATTTAAATAATTTTATTAAAGAAGAACTGCAGTGTAGTTATACACCGAAACTCGATTTTTTATAAACCAGTCATCATGTACATCAATACTCTTAGATGGGCAAGAACTAGGAAGACAGCAAAGAGAAAAGACTTCACCCCTAACCAGAACAATTTCATCACATCTTAACCTGGTCATCCTTCGCTGAGTCCACCTAACAGTGGCGCTTCACTGCTCACTGTGCCACTGAAATCAAGCTAACCTGGCTGATGAGGGGTGATACCCCGAAACCGTTCCCAGGATGCTTGTTTACAGTCCAGAGAGGACCTGCCTTGGCAGTACTGGCTGGACTGTTCCTATATGGAGCAGGGTCAAGACGGATTTGCATATGGCTGGTCACCAAACCGGGGTGGCATGGTAAGCAAAAGAACAATGTATTTATCCCAGATCTCTTGATTGGGGGTGAATGTTTGATTTGTTCAGCTTTCCATCCATCATTTGTTTGTGCAGAATTTTTAACTCTAATTCTGATGGGTATGCCCAGGCATGGGTCCCTTGCTCGTTGTGCCATTGTATTCAAGCTAGCATGGCTGAAGAGGGGTGATACCCTGAAACCGGTTCCAGCATGCTTGTTTCCAATCGAGGGAGGACCTGGCTTGGCAGTTCAGGCTGGACTTTACCCATGAGGAGCAGGTTCATGACTGATTTGCATATGGTTGGGTCCAAACTAAGGTGCCATGGTGGGAAAAATAATATATACATGGGTCCCGTGATCGCTGTGCCACTAGATTCAAGCTAGCCGGCTGATCACGGATGATACACTGAAACCCGGGCCAGGATGCTTGTTTCCGGTCCACGGAGGACCTGACTTTGGGCTGGACTTTTCCCATGAGGAGCAGGGTCAAGATTGATTTGCGTATGGCTGGGTCCAAACTGGGGTGGCATGGTGAGCAAAATAATGAAGGATTTAACCCAGATCTATTGACTGGGGGTTAATGTTTGATTTGTTCAGCATTACGTCCATCATTTGGTTGTGCAGCATTTTTCAACCTAAGTGGGAATGTGTGCCCAGACGTGGGTCCCTTGCTGGCTGTGCCACTGGAATTCAAGGTAGCCTGGCTGATAAGGGATGATACCCTGAAACGGGTCCCAGGATGCTTGTTTCCTGTCCAAGGAGGACCTGGCTTGGTAGTTCGGATTGGACAGTTCCTATAAGGAGCAGGGTCAAGACTGATTTGCATATGGCTGGGTCTAAACTGGGGTGGCATGGTAAGCAAAAAAACAATTGATTTAGCCCTAGTCTCTTGACTGGGGGTGAATGTTTGATCTGTCCATCATTTGTTTGTGCAGCATTCTTAATGGCGAAGCATCATTGCCCTTGCCAACCACCACACCACCGGCCTCTAATTACCCAGGTGAATGCCTTGGTTGACTCCATCTGACAGGAGGAATTAGCCTGGTGGTATACTTTAAGCCACATTGGGTATATGAGGGAAGAACAAACATTCAAATTGTTTAGTTCTCTTTTATGGAACAAGGATCGTCTTTCGCTCCAGAGTCTCAAGACAAGGTGTTGTAGCCAAAACATTTTGCTGCTTAATCACTGATTTTACAATAATATTGTCATCTCAGACAATCATAAAATATAACTGTGTCTCCTGCTTCCTCACCATCTCTATAAACTTGCTGCTTTGAGATGGAAAAATCCCCTTTTCCAAGGTTGTAGCATGAAGATCTCAGTAAAGCCTCCATTTCTTCCCACAACATGTTACTTTTTAGGTCTCGCCTAAGCCATCGCGTTAGAGATCCTTTGGCGAGATATTAAGTAAGGGGCTTTCAAAAGTGCTCCCAAAGTGCGGATCGGGTACAGTGCATGTGCGCCAGGCGGCGGACCATTTGTCCGCCCTTGTGATCACTTTCGCTACCGCTTTGATGTTCTCAGTGAGCCGCGAGGCCACTGAGAACATCAAAGCGGCCACAAAAGTGATCGCAAACCATCCAAGTTGCTTCGATTTACATCGATTTACAAACCCTGCCTTCATTACCACGGACCGATAAAATAATTTGGTTTGTTTACTGACTCATTGGTGCCTGGTCATTTTGCTACAATTCCCTCCCCAGTAGCTAAGTGACAATTTGCGTTTATTGTGAAAACAAACCTTTACCTCAGTGGAGTTTAAACAGGAATACTGGCCTGCTTCTTTCCAGGCCCGCCCGGCACCAAGTTATCACAGTTCAGCTAAGAGTACAGGCCCTTCCATCACTACACCAATGATCTGCCACTGCGATTGGGCAGCATTTGCTTGCAAGAGGGCATGGGCGAGTGAAATAGACGTATTGCCAATTCTTAATCAGCCTTAAAAGGGTTCTAGATTTCTGACTTTGCATGTCTGAAAATAAATCTATTGAGACGATAAATGCCAGACTCTAAACAATTTCCTTAACCCTTTCGATGCTGATGACGAGCTCAGCTCGTCATCACCCACGGGTGTCGTGTGCTGATGACGAGCTGAGCTCGTCATGCAAACAGCAAAATGGTAATTCCCAGCACAGGAGGGGGAAAAGAGGTTAAAAAACAGATGCAACCCAGAATTATGCTTGTAAGGTTAAGGAATGCTTGATTTAGCAGCACCATGGGGCCTAATTGACTTGGGTTGTAATTAAACATTATCTTTGTGGGGAATATGTCTGTTGTTTTGTCTGCTTGTGTGTACATACAGATTTACTAAAAATTATTCCTTAATGAAATGCTGTGGTTTTCTACAAAATCGCATATTAAATTACAGTCTAAAAATGTTCAGGGAACATTTTCAGTTGACTATAAATTGCTTACAGCGTATAAACCACTGACGGGCACATCTCATGGATAAATACAAACACAAAACCCTTTTCTCCACCCCCTCCAGTTCACTGCTCTTGGTACCACATATGATTTCACGAATGACGTTCCATGCTTCACACCGTGAACTTAGTCTAGAGAAAGTGGCCTGCGGTAATACACAAGGCATGGCCTTTGCACATGCCTTTTGCCTGTCACATCATTATGTAGCTCACTTTATGCACAAAGGATCACAGAACTTATAGGATGCGATCTGTACCTTAGCCCTCTGCTGCACACACAGGGCCATTAGGGACACCAGCATGTAAGGACAGGGAGGTGTTAAAGGGCCATTCATCAAACCAGCATGTAGCATGCACTCTGCATAGTCTTCAGCCACATTCTGTGTGCACTATCCTCAGGAGCATAGACAACGCTGGGCCTGGAATGCGCCATTCATAAGCTGTTGGGATGTCTGTGATGTCACTTTAGAATTTGAGGTGTCTGGGGATGCCATGATTGTGTAGCAGATTATAACAGGGACTATTCAGTACTTACTTTGGAGCATGAACACAATGAAGCTTATTTCAACTGAAGCTTATTTCAAATATTAAATAAAATATTTGTTAGAATGTTTTGAGTAACAATAACATGCATTGCTACTATAGAACAATAATGCACCTTATCCAAACATTTTCTGTGACTTTCTTTGATTTTAATGATACAATTTAACTTCTGCTCAGGGCAACCACAATGTGGCCTTAAACATTTTTCGTGGGAATTGTGCAAAGACGTGGTCTGTGTGAAACTGTGAGATATTGGTTTGATAAAATGTACACAATTCAAAACATTTTGTGAAATTACACAAATTGTTCGGTAATCATAGGAAAATACTTCACTTTTATAAGTTACACCAAGGTACCTGTAAGGCATCTGATTTGAGTATTAAATGGCCCCAGGGATATATTTCTTTCTTGAACCAGTGTCCTGCAATATATGTTGGGCTGAAATAGTCCCCATAGTAAAAACCTGTATGCAATGTATTTAAGTACTTTGAAATTTTCTGAATTTTACTAAATTCTCATAACACAAATTTCGGAAACTCACAAATGTTGTAAGCTTAATGACCAGGCCCAGTGGACAATGACCATAAGGCATGACTTCTGCTACGGGTTTCTTTGCAGTTGCCCCATCGCTAATACCAACAGTGCAAGGTCTATGAGCGAAGGAGAAGGACCCTCACTCTATCTATCTATCTATCGCCCTCACTCTATCTATCTATCTGTCGCCCTCACTCTATCTATCTATCTGTCGCCCTCACTCTATCTATCTGTCGCCCTCACTCTATCTATCTGTCGCCCTCACTCTATCTATCTATCTATCGCCCTCACTCTGTCTGTCTGTCTGTCCGTCCGTCCCGTCCATCTGTCCGTCCGTCTATTATTATTATTATTATTATTATTATTGCATTTATTGAGCGCACAGCTACCCGGAGGTTTCCCGGCGCTTGCCTTGGGAACCCGTCCTGGTTTTTCCCTGTGAGATAGCCCCTACTGGGCATCCCCAAGGTGAAAGCCAGGCATCCCGCCGCAGGGGGCCGTTGTGGAGATTAAGCAAGCTTAATGCCCAGAGTTGCAGAGTGAGAACCCATGATTAGAGCAGGCACCGAAGCGAGAATTATCGAGTCCGTGGACATTTGAGCTCAAGACCCTGCCGCGTCGGGAATTGAACCCTGGTCCCGGGTCTGACCTCAGCTTCCGGGTCTGCCTGCTCTACACCGTGAGCCACACTTCTCTATCTATCTATCTATCTATCTATCTATCTATCTATCTATCTATCTATCTATCTATCTATCTATCTATCTATCTATCTATCTATCTATCTATCTATCTATCTATCTATCTATCTATCTATCTATCTATCAATCTATCTATCTATCTATCTATCTATCTATCTATCTATCTATCTATCTATCTATCTATCTATCTATCTATCTATCTATCTATCTATCTATCTATCTATCTATCGCCCTAACTCTATCTATCTATCTATTGCCCTCACGCTATCTATCTATCGATTGCCCTCACTCTATCTATCTATCGCCCTCACTCTATCTATCTATCGCTATCTATCTATCTATCTATCTATCTATCTATCTATCTATCTATCTATCTATCTATCTATC